>NC_141874.1:237114306-238364306 GCF_056163025.1 Triticum urartu | reverse complement strand
CCCGACCTGATTTGTCCGAATTGACCCTAGGTCACTAAGGAACTGACACATGTTCCAACGGTCAGATTTCAAACACACGCGGCAGCTTAACTTGGGATACATGTAAAGCTGACTCATCCAGCTCTGGATAAGATTTGCTCTCATTTCCTTTGCTCGAAGACTTAGGATTTGGTTGATCATCACTTCAGTCACTCTGAAATTGTTCACTTGGACCCCACTTAACAGTACGGTGGTTCCTATGACTCAACAAAGAAGAAAAAGAAACTACGAAACAGTTATGTCTTCGCACTCCATAGTCTTCACGTGAATGTCTTCTCGAGTGACAATCTTCGTTGTGAGTATCTTCACATACCACCATTGTCTTCAATGTCTTCACACATTTTTAGGGGTCATCTCCGGTAGGTAAACCAAATCAATGAGGGACTACTACCTGTGTTATCCTACAATTCTCACAAACACATTAGTCCCTCAACCAGGTTTGTCGTCAATACTCCAAAACCAACTAGGGGTGGCACTAGATGCACTTACAATCTCCCCCTTTTTGGTGATTGATGACAAACTGGTTGAAGTTTTCAACGGGGATACAAGTATGTGAAATTGTAAAGGATTAAGGTATTGTCTTCATAAGTAGCAAAAGGCTCCCCCTGAAGATGTGCATATAAGTATTTTGCTTTTGAATGCAAATGCACATGGCAGGTTGTACTTGTGGAGATCCTCTTCAACTTACGAAGACAATTCATCATGCACGAAAAGATATAACGAAGATAATGACATGCATAATGGTAAATGGACGTATACAAAATGACTTTGTGCGGAATTTATCGTCGCACATGCGGAATTTATCATCGCATCAAATAGTCGACAGAAAAGGTAGAAGACGACCATCAAGTTTAAGTGTTACAACTCAAAGAACCAAATGTATCGAAAGCGAGAGTTGTAAGCACTTGTCAAAAGTATAGCAAACACCCTTATGGAACCACTTGAAGACTACCAACTCATATGCTTCTCCCCCTTTTGTTAGTGAGGACCAAAAAGGTTTGAAGACATAGAGCTTCTACTCATTCCCATGAGGAGTAGGTGAAGCAGCAGGGTTGTCGTTGAGGTCTAGTGGTGCAGAAGAACTTGGTGCAGTGTCGATTTGAGGCGAAGTTGTAGTTGGTGAAGTAGCATCATCTTCGTCATCAAAGACTCTGGCATTGACAGTTGCCGGTGAGGATGAGTAGTCAGAGTCTTCGAGTGAGGGAGTCCGACGCAAGTGAGCATTCCGGGGAGGAGTGGAATCAAACTTGAATATCTCAGCGAAGCCATCTTGTTGAAGATCATCTTCAGAGCTCAGCAATGTCAGACTCTTCCAGGACCGCCGACAGGTTTCATGAGTGACAAATGCATTCTTGGTGGCAAGGTTGCAAATGCGGTTAACATCCACCAAGAGGCTCTGCATCTGACGCTTGAGCCAGTCATTATGCTTATCCTGTTTTTGATGCAGGGCAACGAGAAGCTCTCGGTCATTGAGAACATGAGATCGCTTTCGAGACCTTTGGGAAATTGTACTTTCAGTTGCTTCAGTATGGGCACGATGAGGTGCACGTTTATTTCCAGCCAAAGGATAAACATGAATTACAGCAAGAACTCCTTCAATGGGTTGAGTGAAACATTGACGATCGACGTTGTGAAGATATATGGGATCCTTGTCAGGTTCTGGGTAAATGGCTTTGACAGACATATCAACCTCTGGCAGGAAGACAAGATGATTGCGCACAGAGGGCTAATAATTGATAGAAGAGTGAAACTTGATGAGGCGCATTACTCATGGAGCATAGAACTTCAGACCAAATAGATCAGAGCCAGATGCAGCCAATTGCCTGATGAAGAAGTCTTGAGCATTGAAGCTGATGCCATTGAAGATATAGAAAACCAATGTCTTCATTGCTCCTTCAAGCTTCGCTATAGGAGAATGTCCTTTGACAGGCCATAGAGTTCACCTGATGATATGATAAATAGTGCGGGGCAGATACTCTAGGTCTTCAACAAAGAATTCCTTTGGATATTCGGCGTCTTGTGGCAGTGGCTTCATCATGATCAACATTTGGCTCACGTTTGGCTCAGGCTTCTGGAAGATGTTGTCCAAAGCATTATGGTGAAGCTGACAATCTAGTTCATACACCAGGAGTGGGCAGGGCAATAAGCTCAATTATATCTTGGGCATTGGCTTCATGGTGTACATCGCCTGTTGTCGGTGTCAAAACCGGCGGATCTCGGGTAGGGGGTCCCGAACTGTGCGTCTAGGCCGGATGGTAACAGGAGGCAAGGGACACGAAGTTTTACCCAGGTTCGGGCCCTCTTGATGGAGGTAAAACCCTACGTCCTGCTTGATTAATATTGATGATATGGGTAGTACAAGAGTAGATCTACCACAAGATCGGAGAGGCTAAACCCTAGAAGCTAGCCTATGGTATGATTGTTGTGTATGAATGTGTTGTCCTACGGACTAAAACCCTCCGATTTATATAGACACCGAATAGGGTTAGGGTTACATAGAGTCGGTTACAATGGTAGGAGATCTACATATCCGTATCGCCAAGCTTGCCTTCCACGCCAAGGAAAGTCCCTTCCGGACACGGGACGAAGTCTTCAATCTTGTATCTTCATAGTCCAGGAGTCTAGCTGAAGGTATAGTCCGGCCATCCGGACACCCCCTAATCCAGGACTCCCTCAGTAGCCCCTGAACCAGGCTTCAATGACGACGAGTCCGGCGCGCAGATTGTCTTCGGCATTGCAAGGCGGGTTCCTCCTCCAAGTACTTCATAGAAGATTTTGAACACAAAGATAGTGTCCGGCTCTGCAAAATAAGTTTCCACATATTTCCATAGAGAGAATAATATTTACACAAATCTAATCTGCTGACGTATTCCGTAGTGTGACATCACACCATGGCCAAGCCTTTATTCGAATCGTTTTACTGTCCCATCTCAGCGTGTTATGCGAGGCGGTTTCCTTGGCACGTCTTGTTAAAGCAGAGATTGTGTCCCCTTATTCCGGGATTCTCATCAATACGGGCGTGGGTAACCCAACCGCGCCATTGATTACGGTGCTTGGGAGATAAGCGAGTTTTACCAGGCTGGTGGGGACGCATAGTCGCGTCCACCCATATAAGGGGATAAGGATCCACCTTTTCACCTACGCCTTCTTCCTCCTTTGCCTATCCATTTTCGTGCACTCGAGCTCCAGCGCCCAAGTCCGCACTCCCCACCTCAACCTTCTCTAGCCATGTCCGGAGCGGGAGGCAAGTGGATGGTCTCCTACGTTATGGAGGGACACATCAAAAGACTAAGGAAGGCCGGATACTTGTCCAACGACATTGCGCACCGGCTTCCCGAAGAGGGGCAGCTCATCCCTACCCCTAAGCCCCATGAGAGGGTGGTGTTCCTCCCCCATTTCCTCCGCGGACTGGGTTTCCCTCTCCACCCATTTTTCCGGGGGCTCATGTTCTACTATGGCATGGATTTCCACGATCTGGCCCTGAACTTTGTCCTCAACATCTCGGCGTTTATCATCGTGTGCGAGGCCTTCCTCCGCATCCGCCCCCATTTCGTCCTATGGCTCAAGACTTTTAATGTCAAGCCGAAGGTGGTGCGTGGCAACCAGGCGGAGTGCGGAGGCGCCATGGTGGGCAAGATGCCCAACATCTTGTGGCTCGAGGGCTCCTTTGTGGAGACCCTGAAGGGGTGGCAATCAGGGTGGTTTTACATCACCGAGCCGCGCGATCCTAAGTCGGTCGCAGCCCCCGAGTTCCGATCCAGACCCCCAACGCGGCTCACGTCCTGGAAAGAGACGGGCCTGTCGTGGGGTAAAAAAGGAGAGCTGACCGGACTCCAAACATGCATCCAAACCCTGGTGGACAAGCAGCTCAAGCTTGTCAACGTAGTCCAGGTTATGCTCATCCGCCGGATCCTCCCGTGTCAACAACGGGCTTTCAACCTGTGGGAGTTCGACCTGGCGCGGCACCGAACTCTGAGCAGGCTCTTCGACATGACGTACGAAGATGCCTGGAAGGTGCTTTTCAAAGGCGCCGAGGCCCCCGCATCCACTACCGAGGATCGCGGATTCAGCACGCAGCGTCACGCTCGTGCGGTAAGCTATTTTTACCTTCTACAGGGTATCAGGTTTTCATAGTTTGACTCCATGAGGGATCTAAGCTCCCTTACCTTTGACAGGATTGGCAGGAGACGTCCGGACAAATCAACTGTCCGGCTCCTTTGCCCGAAGGCCCAGTGGACGCTCGTTTGGTGAAGCTGCTGGTTCCAGCACCCTATGTGGTGCCGAAGAAGAAGGCCAAGAAGAAGGCCGCGGGGACTCGAAAGAGTGCTCGGCGCCAGGAGGTGTCGGATCCATCATCCGATGGCTCCAAGACGCACTCCTCCCACGAAGACGAGGAGGAGGAAGAAGAGACCTCTCCCCCCCAGCGGGGGAAGGGGAGAAAAGGAAGGCCGCCCCAACTGGGGAGGCCGAAGGGTCCAAGAAGGGAAAAACCCTTCCTCCGGACTACTCCACCGATGCCGACGACGGCGAAGAGGAGTGGCCGCACAGGGCCAAGCCCCTGGCGAAATCGTAAGTATCCGGATACCAGAGTAATTCATAGTATTCCTTTATTGCACAGCTTCCCCTTATGTCGAATATGATTATGCAGCCCACCCAAAGACCGGCTCGACGTGTCATCGAGCGGTTCATTAGACTCGTTGGACGTGAACTCACTTCCGAAGGCTTCCTCCCCCCGCCCTACGGACGACGCCAAAGTGTTGTCCCAACAGGTTCCAAGCCAGGAGGAGGTGGTCCTGGAGGCGCCGCAAGGCGACCTCCCGGACTCCAGGGGTGAAGGGGATAAAATCTCCCAGGGCTCCAAGTCCGGCTCTAGGCCGGACACCGCTCCGGAACCTTCAAAGGTTCCAGAGTCCGGCGGGCGACCTCCTTCCAAGAGGAGCAGGCCCTCCGTGCCGGTGACCCCCGTCCAGCCGGAGGCGCCGGACAATCTGTTGGAGGCGCTCAAAGGCGCCTCCATCGACGAGGAGCACCGCGCCATTATGAGTGCGGTGGTCCAGAAGGTTTAGTCCGCCAAGAGCGGACTGACTGAAGCTTGTACTAGCCTTTTAACAGGCTTTGTGGTAAGTAAAGAATGTGTAACAAATATTACCGCATAGACAGTAGCCCCTGATGCTCTGTTTGGCGTTCGGGGAGAAAAGCCAAATAGAGGATCAAATAAAATTCGCAGGATTCTAACAAAAGGGAGTCAATATGCATATGCAGGCTTCCCTGCTGGCGTCCGCCGCACTAACTGTGGAAGTGGACACGCTAAAGCAGAACCTCAAGCAGTCCGAGCAAGAGCTCGGGCATGCTAAGAAGCAGCTCGAGGAGGAGGAAGGTAAGAAATACCTTGTTTAAATATATATATATATAAAAAGGTGCAATGGCAAAAAATGACAGGATTATCGTGGCTATTGTAGGGGCCACGTCTGAGGTGGCGACCCTTAAGCAAGCGCTGCTCGAGGCCGAGAAGACGGCGGCCACGGAGCGCACCGAGCGGGAGAAGTATGAGGCCGAGGTTGGCAAGGTGCGGCAAGAGCTCCGGGCTCTCATGGAAAAACATGAGAGTTTGGAGCTTGACTCAAAGACGCGAGCGTCCGAGCTCGCGGTGGCTATTGAAAATGCTAAGTCTGCCAAGGCCGAATCCCAGAAGACCCTCCAGGAGTTGGATGAGGCGAAAAAGATAGCGGCGGGTAAGGCATTCTTTATGCAAAGCAAACACATAAGCGTGAATTACTTGTTACTTACCCGAATCCGGAGCTCTCCAGGAGCGTTCGCAGATCTTCCCCATAGCATGTCCGATGCCGCCGCATTCTATCAAGCCGAGGAGGGCAGCTCGACAGAGAAGGTGTTCTGGTCTCAGTATGCTGAGGCCGGACACCCCATGCCCCTGAGCGACCAGCTGAAGCAACTGGTCGAGCTCCACAAGGCGGCCAAACAGGCCATGAAGGGCCTCATAGTTCGGCTGTGGCCTGGAGAGGCTCTGCCTGGGAGCTATTTCGGGCTGGTGCGACGGCTGGTGGGGGCCTGTCCAAGGCTCGAAGTCATCAAGCGCTCCGTCTACATTGAAGGTGCCCATAGGGCCCTTGCCCGTGCTAAGGTGCACTGGGGCAAGCTGGATGCTAAGAAGCTTGTGAAGGACGGGCCACCGCCGGGGAAAGAGCATCGCAAGCCCGAGAATTATTATAAGGATGTTCTGAAGGGTGCCTGCCTTGTGGCGGATGAATGTTCCAGAGATGTAATTTTTTAGTAAAACTCGCTCGTTTTGTCCTGTGCGCTGAAAACTTGTTCATATGCGCTAAGCAATGCTGTTGGAATTTAAAATATTACCTTCTGTGCGGCTGTTTATCAATTCTGAGAGATGGCGAGTCATCGGCTTCTACCCCCGTGCCGCTAGTGCTGGGGTGTTCGGGGATAAACCTGAGCGCTCTTTTTCCCATGTTTGGGTCCTTCGAGGGAGGCGCTCAGCACAACGAACAAGGCAATCGGACTATAATGCGTGAACACTCTCACTTAGCCATAGAATTCTATAATTTTAAATTTCAGCGAAGCCCCTGGTATTCGGAAGACCGAGTTCGGGGCGCTATCCACGCCTTGGCCGGACAGAGCCGACTCCTCGCTCTAAGCGGCATAAGTCTTTAGGGACTCGAAAAACCTCTCGAACAACGACCAGCTCTCGCTTCATCATGACAGCCAGTTTTAGCTTTCTCTACTGAGGTGCTCGACCCAGCTCAACTGGGGCACAATCGCAGTAGTTCTCCTAGTGCTACCTTAGCCGATATAGCGGAACGTAAGGCACCAAAACATAGGAGCCGGGCAAACCCAACATTTGACCAAATACATGATTCAGAGCCGATGCATATAATGCTATAAGTTCGGGGTGCCGCACTTGTTAAAGTGTTCGGACTTCTCACACCATATTGAGGGGTACTAAAGCCCCTGGCGTATTTTGGCCGTACTAATGTGTATGGGTGCAACATGTCGTTTAAGGAACATATATTTGTAAAAAAAAGAGTAATGCAAAAATAGACAAAAGTTATGCATTGTTTAATAAAAAGGGGCTGCGATCAAAGCAGAACGATACAAATAATGCGATAAGCAAAAGTTTGGACTATTTAACATGTCCGTTCAGGGGCAGGCTGCGGAATGATATGTGAAACAGGTATACTGCTCGTGATAGAGACCACCTGGGAGTTCCGTAATGTGGCATGGCTTGTCTGCTTCCCTGGTTCTTGCATCGTTCGTGCGGCAATTGAACTGCCGAACAGGCCTTCCGAAGAATGGAGTCCTGAAAGTAAGAGAAATTAAAAAATCGGCAGCCCCTGGTGCGGTTTAAGCCGTGTTTCGGGCATGCCATGGTGGTGCCCCTCCCCCTGTACCCATGGTATTTCTAGAGCGTAGTTATGTACGCGAAGCACTGGTGTTGCATTTTTGCGAGGGCTGGGGTTGGGGCCGCACTGCTACGCCTGCTCGGAACGTGCCAGGCGGTCTTGTTGTAGGTTACTCCGGGCGCGCTTGACGGTGTCCGGACGTTTAATGACCGGACTGGAGAATTGCCTGGAGAGGCTGCTTTGTGCTTCCGCTGCAAGGGCCGCCGTGTGATCCTCTGTTTGGAATGAGCGTTCGGTGTTTCCATTGACCGTGATTACTCCTCGAGGGCCTGGCATCTTGAGCTTAAGTTATGCGTAGTGCGGTACCGCATTGAACTTGGCGAATGCGGTTCGCCCGAGCAGTGCGTGATAGCCACTGCGGAATGGGACTATGTCGAAGATTAACTCCTCGCTTTGGAAATTATCCGGAGATCCGAAGACCACTTCAAGTGTGACTGAGCCTGTACAGTTGGCCTCTACACCTGGTATTACGCCTCTGAAGGTCGTTTTGGTGGGCTTAATCCTCGAGGGATCTATGCCCATTTCCACACTATATCCTGGTAAAGCAGGTTCAGGCTGCTGCCGCCGTCCATAAGGACTCTAGTGAGATGAAATCCGTCAATAATTGGGTCTAAAACCAATGCGGAGAATCCGCCATGACGGGTGCTAGTGGGATGGTCCCTTCGATCAAAGGTGATCGGGCAGGAGGACCATGGGTTGAACTTTGGGGCGACTCACTCTACCGCGTATACATCCCTTAACGCGCGCTTCCACTCCCTCTTGGGGATGTGGGTTGCGTATATCATGTTCACCGTCCGCACTTGTGGGGGAAAACCCTTCTGTCCATTGTTGTTTGGCGGCCGGGGCTCTTCATCGTCATCGCTATGCAGCCCCTTGTCTTTATTTTCGGCATTTAACTTGCCTGCCTACTTGAACACTGAACAATCCCTGTTGGTGTGATTGGCCGGCTTTTCGGGGGTGCCATGTATCTGGCACAAGCGGTCGAGTATTCGGTCCAAAATGGACGGGCCCCTAGGATTTCCGTTGAATGGCTTTTTCCGCTGACCGGATTTATAGCCTCTGAATCCGGCATTAACTGCCGTATCCTTAGCATTGTCGCCGTTAATACGGCGCTTTTGCTTGTTGCGACGTGACCTGCCACTATTATCCTTGGTATCCGAATTACCAGGGTTCTTGGTCATATTGTTGCTACGAGCAAGCCAGCTGTCTTCTCCCGCGCAAAATCGGGTCATGAGTGTCGTGAGTGCTGCCATAGATTTCGGCTTTTCCTGTCCAAGGTGCCGGGCAAGCCACTCGTCACGGATATTGTGCTTGAAGGCTGCTAGGGCCTCTGCGTCCGGACAGTCGACTATTTGATTTTTCTTTGTTAGGAAGCGTGTCCAGAATTGCCTAGCCGATTCCTCTGGCTGCTGAATTACGTGGCTTAGGTCATCGGCGTCTGGTGGTCGCACATAAGTGCCCTGGAAATTGTCGAGGAATGCGGCTTCCAGGTCCTCCTAACAACTGATTGATCCTGCTGGCAAGCTGTTAAGCCAATGCCAAGCTGGTCCTTTAAGCTTGAGTGGGAGGTATTTGATGGCGTGGAGATCATCGCCGCGGGCCATGTGGATATGAAGGAGATAATCCTCGATCCATACCGCAGGATCTGTTATGCCATCATATGATTCAATGTTTACGGGTTTGAAACCCTCGGGGATTTGATGATCCATTACTTCGTCTGTGAAGCATAGTGGGTGTGCGGCGCCTCTGTACTGGGCTATATCACGACGTAGCTCCAATGAGCTTTGTCTACTGTGTTCGGCCCTACCGAATTTGTGTCCGGCGTGACGGTTATCGTCTCGAGTCATGGGGCGCCCACGCGATCCATGGATCGATCTTGTTTGCCTTGCCTTGTCCTCCAACATATCTCGCAGGTCTGGCACATTTTCCCGTGCCTTGGTACGGGGTGCGGCTTGAGTGGAGGGCCAAAAGGCCTCTCTGTCGCGGCCACGAGGTGGCCGGCCGGCCATATCAAGTAGTGGTGATGTAGGTTTAAGTGCTTCCTCCTCTAATCGGGGTAGCAACATGCGCTTTGGGTAGCTCTTGGAGGGGCGTTCGAGTTTATGCTCTTCGGCCGCGAGGACTTCAGTCCATCTGTCGACTAGCAAATCTTGATCCGCTCTAAGCTGTTGCTACTTTTTCTTGAGGCTTCTTGCCGTGGCCATAAGCCTGCGTTCAAAACGCTCTTGCTCGACAGGATCCTCTGGCACGACGAATTCGTTGTCGTCGAGGCTTGCCCCGTCTTCAGAGGGAGGCATATAGTTATCGTCCTCGACCTCTCTGTCTGCCGCTCTCTCATGAGGGCTGGCTTCTCCATCCTCCTATGCTGAATCTTGCTGGAGGGGGTTTTCTTTGGTGCTCTCCGGAGTATTATTATCTCCCGTGCTGGAATCACCGTATTTGTTTTGGCGGGATTTTGAGCGGCGGCGCTGATGCCGGCGCTTAGGCTGTTTCTTGGAGGGGTCATCCTCCGCTGTTCCATCGCCATCTCCTTCTTTTGGGGTGTCCACCATGTATATGTCATATGACGAGGTGGGTTTCCAGGGGCCAATAGGCGCTGGTTCTTCATCGTCTCCTGCATCGGCGTCCATACAGTCGATGTCTTCGAAGTCGAAGTCGAGCATGTCGGTTAAATCGTCGACAGTGGCTACAAAGTGGGTGGTGGGTGGGCTTTGAATTTCTTCATCGTCCGTATCCCAACCTTGCTGACCGTAGTTCGGCCAGGGCTCTCCTGATAAAGAGAGAGACTTTAGTGTCTTCAGAATATCGCCGAAAGGCGAGTGCTGAAAGATATCCGCGGTAGTAAACTCCATGATCGGTGCCCAATCGGATTCGATCGGCAGGGGTGCGGAGGGTTCGGAGTCCGGAGAGGAGTCCGGCTCCCTGGAGTCACGAGTCTTGCGGAGTGCGGGGCTGGTGCTCGGCTCGATCGCCATTGGGATCACAGCCCCTGAGGCGGCGTCCAACCACCCATCCTCGATCGGCGTAGTAGGCTCCGAATTAAGGGTCGAAGCCGATGCGGGTGCGGCCTCCAGGGCACTCTTCGGCGGCAAAGCTAGATCATGCTCGTCGTGACAGTGCGCCGCTCTCGGTAGTGGCTCGAATCCGTCGAAGATCAAGTCCCCATGGATGTCAGCCGTGTAGTTTAAACTTCCAAATCTGACCTGACGGCCAGGGGCATAGCTTTCGATCTGCTCCAGACGGCCAAGTGAATTGGCCTGCAGTGCGAAGCCGCCGAAGACGAAGATCTGTCCAGGGAGGAAGGTCTCACCCTGGACTGCATCGCTATTGATGATCATAGGAGCCATCAAGCCTAACGGTGACGACACAGAGGAACTCTCAATGAAAGCACCAATGTCGGTGTCAAAACCGGCGGATCTCGGGTAGGGGGTCCCGAACTGTGCGTCTAGGCCGGATGGTAACAGGAGGCAAGGGACATGAAGTTTTACCCAGGTTCGGGCCCTCTTGATGGAGGTAAAACCCTACGTCCTGCTTGATTAATATTGATGATATGGGTAGTACAAGAGTAGATCTACCACGAGATCGGAGAGGCTAAACCCTAGAAGCTAGCCTATGGTATGATTGTTGTGTATGAATGTGTTGTCCTACGGACTAAAACCCTCCGGTTTATATAGACACTGGATAGGGTTAGGGTTACATAGAGTCGGTTACAATGGTAGGAGATCTACATATCCGTATCGCCAAGCTTGCCTTCCACGCCAAGGAAAGTCCCTTCCGGACACGGGACGAAGTCTTCAATCTTGTATCTTCATAGTCCAGGAGTCCGGCTGAAGGTATAGTCCGGCCATCCGGACACCCCCTAATCCAGGACTCCCTCACCTGTCATCCACTCAAGGACCCAAGTCTTCGGATCCCTGTTGTAGCCGCGAATGTGGAGAGTTGCATAGAATTGCAGCAGAAGCTCTTCATTCCAATGCTCTTTATCAGTCACAAACTGTAGAAGGCCAGCATCTTTGAAGTAGTCAAGGGCTTCTTCCAAGCAGGGCAGGCGAGCAATGGCTTCGCAGTCTAGACGCATATGGGGAAAATGTGCCCTTGATTGTATAGGACACAAAAATTGTAACTACGCTGCTGATAGCTCCAAAACTGATCAAATGAGATTCTTGGCTTGGAATATGGGTTCTTGGCGCTATCAAAGAAGGTATTGTGTGCAATGAAGCCATTGACATTGAATGATCCTCGTGAAGTTGCTGTACTTGGAAACCTTGGTAGCCTGGGTGTCAGATCACGGGTTCCGGCAAACCCTTGAGGTTCGAACACTGGGGTGCGCGCGAAGGTTTTCCCCCTATCGATCCACGCCCTAGCTCTCTAAGATCTCGTAGACGAACTCAACGAACTCGCAACACAGAAAGACACAAGATTTATACTGGTTCAGGCCACCGTTGTGGTGTAATACCCTACTCCAGTGTGGTGGTGGTGGATTGCCTCTTGGGCTGATGATGAACAGTACAAGGGGAAGAACAGCCTCCTGAGGTTAAGGTGTTCTTGTGCTTGGTGAACTTGTGTAGGTGAGATGCCTCTTGATCTGTTCTTGATCACATCCCCTCTACTGTGGTGGCTAGTTCTACTTATATAGGCCCTGGTCCTCTCCCCAAATATTGAGCGGGAAGGGAGCCAACAATGGCCAAATTGAAAGGGGACAGCTAGTACAGCTTATCCTGACAAAAGCGGTCCTCGCCTGCCAAAGGCTCTGGTGGTGACACCATCCTGGGCTCCATGGTGACCTCCGTCTTGCCGTCCTTCTGGTCTTGGTCACGTTGCACCAATATGGAAACCTTTGCTTGATACCTCTGTACTCCGCGCCTACGCTTACCCCCTTGGCACCAAACAGGAAGCAAGGACACTGCGCGCCCTGGCGCCCGCCTGGTTTTGATCGTCATGGCTCATGTCACGAGGACCTCGCGGGGATTTCCTTGCCTTGATCTCTCCGCCCCTCGCGAGCCTGCCTGGCGAGGCCGCTCTTGGGGAGGTCTTGCGTCCTTTGCCTCGCGAGGCTTGGCACCTCGCGAGGGTCTTGAATGCCTTGTCGATGAAGATGGGCCGTACAGACCTGCCAGCCCAGCCATGCTGCTGGCCGTAGGCAGGCAAGTCTGGGGACCCCCATTCCCAGAATGCCGACAGTAGCCCCTGGGCCCAAGGCGCATTCGGTCTTGGCTTCAAGGCGAAGCCAAAAGGTCAAGCGCGGAGCGCCGCGGGCCCCAAAAGCCTGCGGCCTTGGTTGACGCGTGGCGGTTGATTGGACGTGGGCATCTCCGCTTCCCCACGCTGCCTCGGCAACTGCCCAACTTGACAAGTCCCTGCAACATGCAAGGAAAACCATCATTACCTGTGATCGTGGGGGGCGATGGTTGGCCTTCTCCCGCTATAAATGAAGAAGGGGGCGGAGCCCCCGTCCCCCACTTCTTCCCATTCCGCCTGCTTCTTCCTCCTCTGCTCCACTGCTAGCAGCAACTACAATGGCGTCGATCCGTAGGTTTTCGGCTGAGGAGAAGGGAAAGGTTCCCATCGACATGCCAGCGCTGCTCCCACCGAAGAAGAGGTCGATCCACTGCCGCGATGACGCAGAGATGCAGGTGGTGACGAGGCCTTGGTGCGAGCGGCCTCATCCTGGGTATCTACTGCCCTTGTACGCCCAGGCCGGGGGCTCGGGAGGAAGGAGCAACGAGTGTTGGCGCGCACACCGCGCTCAAGGTCGACGCGCCGCGACGACGAGCGCCGTCGCTCCTGGAGTCCATGCCGCGGACTCCTCACGGGAGCTCGTGCTGTGGGCGGCGATGCCCCCAATCTCCTGGATCCGCTTCCCGCACTTCTTCTCCCACGTGATGCCGCTAAGGGGGCCTCTCGAGCTCTGGCTGCAGCATGCCGACTGCGACGCTCCGGCGACTGGGGCCGAGGTTGAAGCAGTCTCCACCGGCAAGATCTTCATGACCCGCGGCTGGGGCGAGGTCATGCGGGTTTGCCGTGCGGAAGGCGCCCTCACGATCCACTTCGAGCATGACGGCGCCTCCACGCTGTTCTTCAAGGTCTTCGACGCGGGGGGTCGCTGCTTGGAGTGTCGCCCTGAAGGGGAGCGCCAGGATGAGGCGCGCCCCACTCGCGGCAGCTCCAGCAGCAGCGACTCTGGGGAGTCCAGCAGTTCTCCCGAGCTCTGTGAGACTCCGGAGACGAGCGACGACAGCTACGTGCCCCCGAGCTGTCACCGCGCTCGGAGCAGGGCCTCAACGTCCGGCCGCCGCCACCGCTGATCTCGATGGGGTTGGCGCCGGCCTCCCCCGGCCCACTGTTGATTATGGCGTCAGCCGCGGGGGTGTGTAGATAGGATTCTCCTAGGTTCTCGTCCTTTGTTCCCTGCGAGGAATCAAGAAGTACCCCGTGGGGTGTGTGAAGAGTTTGCAATGTCTTTTTTTGATGTTATCCTAATTATGGGAGCCTTGTGAGCGCAAGTCCTGCTTAGGATCAGTCTCCCCTTTCCAATCTCACGACAGCTTGTTGCTCTACGCTAATAGGTCCCGGTCCCTAGACAATCTTGAGCCGTTGCTGGTATGCCAGTTCGCGTGCCATGGTCAAGGCCAGGAGGTGAGTGGCCCGAGGCCTAGTAAGAGCCCCTGAGGCACGATGCTCAGGGGGTCCCCTTTAGCACTCAAGCAGTTGTGGTAAGATAAGAAAGGGAGGTGATGTTGCTGCAACAGGCTTGCGGCGAGCGTGTCCCCTAGGTCCCAATGATTAGTTGATCTGAGTTTGTGACTTATCTTGGCGGTCCGGGGTCAATTCTTCATGATGCGCCAGACCTGTGCGCGAATGTCCATAGCATAGCTAGGTCAGGCCCATACGAGCCTTCCCCCTTCCTATGCTCTCATTTGTGCTCTACGTCCTTAGGTCCCGGCCCTCGAGCGAGCTCAGCCGCCGCTGGTATGCCAGGTCGCGTGTCGTGGTCAAGGCCACAGGGTGAGGGCTGGAGAGCCAGTAAGAGCTCCTGAGTTGCGATGCTTAGGAAGAGGTGGGAGCTCACGGTGCCGCCTGGTGCTATCCTCGTGAGATTCCTGCGAGCCAGCACAGGAAGAACATGATCTGCCGTTATGGTTGCCAGCCTGCCGCTGGTTGCTCCGCGAGGGGGTGAAGGCACTGAGGGCCTGGTGAGGTGACGTGTGCGGGGCGTGCTGCGAGCCAGAGCTCGACCACTCAGGTTTAGCGATGTGGTAGGGACGGACCCATGCACCAGCACTGTGCCGGTGTGAGGAGGCCCTGTGGGAGGCGAGGATTGAGCAGGTAGTAATCATAGGTAGATCAGAGATGAGAGTAGCAGGCTTAAATAAGTGCATGGGAGATATGTGCCACTGGGTCAGGCCCGAGCGGCTTGGGGATGATGCAGCCCGAGGGGCGCCCCCAACACAGTAAGCTGAAGACATAAAAAGGGATACATGCCACAGGGACAGACCCACGCGGCCTGGGAATGATGCAGCCCAAGGGGCGCTCCCAACGAAATGAACTTGGAAAGATGTCACCTGGTTATGTTGACGAAGGAGAGTTGAGGCAGCTGAAGGTGCACGGAGAAGGGGTTTCTCCTCACGAGCCTCCGGAGCTCTGAGCCTCGGGAGGCTCTAGCGGCTCAGGTGGTTCCTTGAGGACCGTCTCCATCTCCATCAGGACGGCGTGGTGCCTGGCCTCCAGAGCCGCTAGGATGCGCCGCAAGTTGCGCTGGTAGGCAGACGATACACTCGACAGGCCAAAGGCCATGCGAACGTAGCTTTGCGGTGGGCCCTCGCAGCGCCCCACAAGTGAAGGCCAGAAAAGCTCCTGAGAAGCGGCCCTGTTGAGCCCTGGAACGTTGATGCAGACACGCAGCCTGGCATCCTCACCTGGATGGGAAGCTGCGTCTCATGAGCGGCGGTCGCCGCACATGGCCCTTGCATCTTGCAATTCCTGAGTGGTCTTGGTGATGAACTCCTGAACGGTGGGTGATCCTTGCCCTGTGCCCTCCTGAGGGAAACGTGATGCAAAGCACGCCTCCAAGTGGTGCCCAAGCGCCTCCCTCGTGATGTGGGCAAGGTCTGAGGCCTTCCAGAAAAAAGCCCCCGAGACCTGCCCGAGAAGGGCGCCGGCCGCGCCTTCCTATGCGATGGAGGGAGGCGCCCCTGGAGCGGGCGCTGATCCTGACGAGGCTCCGGCTGTGACGCCACCCTCCTGAGGTCCTGCGCATCACAGCTGCTTCTTCTTCTTGGGGATGGCCTTAAGAGGGCCCTCGCCCTTATTGTCCGGGTCATCGATTGCTGCAGCTTTGAAGGCACGCTCGAGGGAGCACACCGCATCTCTTTCTTCACATGGGACCGTGATGATCCCGCTGCTTCCCAGCATCTTGAGGACATTGTAGCCATGATGGGTCACCGTGAGGAACTTTGCCAGGGCTGGATATCCGAGGATGGCATTGTACGGCAGACGGATGTGCACAACGTCGAAGTCGATGAGCTCGGTGCGGTAGTTCTTGCGTTCCCCGAAGGTGACAGGGAGGCCGACCTGCCCTGTCGGTGTGGTGGAACTGTCGGTCACTCCTGAGAAAGGCTTGGTGGGCTGAAGCTGGTCATACGGCACTTGGAGGCTGTCGAATGTGTCGACGGACAGGACGTTGAGCCCTGCGCCGCCGTCGATCTTGGTAACTTGCACGTTACTGATGACTAGGAGCAAAGCATCGGGAGGGCGCCAGCGGTAGCTGCACACTTGAGCTGGTCTGCCGAGTTGAACGTGATGGGGCACTGGGACCATCTAAGCGGGCGTGTAGCTTCGAGCTTGGGGAGGACTGCATTCACTTCACGAGCAAACTGCTTGAAGATACGCTGTGAGGCTGGGGCATGTGCTCCACCCAAGATGCAGGAGATAGCACGCGGTTCCTGGAAGCACCCAGCCCCCTCGTCTTGGTGGTGTTCGTCATTCCTTCTTAGCGGTGGTGGCAGCGGAGGGAGTCCGGCGTTGCCTTGAGGACGATCCTCACGAGGCTGATCCCTCCAGGCGCCCTCGCGAGGCTGATCCTTCCAGCAGTCCTCACGAGGCCGATTGCACCACTCCTGGCATGGGCCACGGTCGTCCCAGCGTCTGCCACCACGCCCTCCTCCTCGGTCGTACCCCCGGTCGCCGTGCTCGGGGCGCCGACTGAAGCGTCCTTCGCGAATGGCTCTAAGCTCTTGACAGTTGTTGGTGTTGTGGGTGTTCAGGTTGTGGAAGGCGCAGAACGGACGGCTGCTCTTGGATGACTCTGGTTGGTCTCTGCCATGCTTGGTGTCTGGTTCCGCTGCGAGCACGGCTGCTCCCTTGTGCTTCACGTCCTTTGCCTTGGTATTCTTCTCCTCTGGGTCCGCAGCAGGGAGCTCGAGGAGGGAGAGGCTCCCCTCCTCAGCTCTAGCACACTTGGTCGCGATGTTGAACAGCTCCAGGGTCATGCACAGCTCTTCATGGATGGCGAACTCCTCCTTCACCTTGATGTCGCGGACGTAGTTGGAGAATGCTAAGATGATGGCCTCGTTGGTCACCTTGGGGATCTTGATCCGTGCGCTGTTGAAGCACTGAATGTACTTTTGCAGGGTCTCTTCCTGTTGTTGCTTGATGTGGCACAGGTCGCCCGCGATCGGCGGGCGGTCGCGAGTGCCCTAGAAGTTGGCGATGAAGCGGGTGCGCATTTCGTCCCAGGAGGAAATTGAGCCTGGAGGCAGGTTCAGGAGCCAGGAGCGGGCACCCTCCTTGAGAGCCATGGGAAACCAGTTCGCTAAGACTTTCTCGTCGCCGTTGGCCACTTCGATGCTCAGCTCGTAGAGCTGCAAGAACTCCTCAGGGTCGGGGGTGCCGTCGTAGTGAGGAGGCAGATCCGGCTTGAACTTGCCCGGCCAGGCGACGCTACGCAGCTCGGGGGTGAAAGTGCGGCAGCCAGCTATGGTCACCGGGACCCGCCTTGGGGGTGGAGCTTGGTCTTGATGGGATCCGCGCCCTGTCGCTGCAGGTGGCACGCGGTCTTGCCGCAGTAGCCGGTCCCGGCGCGGTGGTGCGAGGAGTGGTGGGGCTTTTTCTTGCGGTCAAGGGACTTCTTGACAGCTTTTTTCTTCACGCACGGGCGCGGGACGCGGCGGGTCATGTCGCGGAGCCGCGTCTTGGCGCCAGGGTGCCGTCTTGTGGCAGAGGTGGTGGAGGCGCTCCGTGAGCTACGTCGCCCGTAGCTGGCGGAGGGCGAGGCGGAGAGAGGACGGTGCAGGGGAGCCCCCTGCGGCGCGAACAAGCTCGTCGATGCGGTGAAGCCAGTCCTCGTAGAGGTCGTCGACCGGGCGGTAGCGCAGGAGCTCGTCCGCCATGAGGAGCATGGTCCGTGCATCCATGGGAGGGCGACGTGCATGGGAAGAAGAACCGGTCGGGGTCAGCGATGGAGTGGCGATGCGGCCGTCCTGCCGCACTGAGGGGTGCAGCGAGGATGCTTGCTGCTCGTTCCCCGCCGGCGTTGGCCGCAGGCGACGGGGAACGACGAGGTGGCCCGCCGACGGAAGCCGTCTGAGCGACGTGGGCGGCGAGGGCAGCCCGGTGCTCAGCGCGAGCGCGGTGCGTGTCTGCCATGGAGATGACGGAGCAACGGGGCGCGGGGCAACGGAAGGAAGCTTCGGCGCACCCCTACCTGGCATGCCAAATGTCGGATTACGGGTTCCGTCAAACCCTTGAGGTTCGAACACTGGGGTGCGCGTGATGGTTTTCCCCCTATCGATTCACACCCTAGCTCTCTAAGATCTCGCAAACGAACTCGACGAACTCGCAACACAGAAAGACATAAGATTTATACTGGTTCGGGCCACTGTTGTGGTGTAATACCCTACTCTAGTGTGGTGGTGGTGGATTGCCTCTTGGGTTGATGATGAACAGTACAAGGGGAAGAACAGCCTCCTGAGGTTGAGGTGTTCTTGTGCTTGGTGAACTTGTGTGGGTGAGATGCCTCTCGATCTGTTCTTGATCCCATCTCCTCTACTGTGGTGGCTAGTTCTACTTATATAGGCCCTGGTCCTCTCCCCAAATATTGAGCGGGAAGGGAGCCAACAATTTCCAAATTGAAAGGGGACATCTAGTACAGCTTATCCTGACAAAAGCGGTCTTCGCCTGCCAAAGGCTCTGGTGGTGACGTTGTCCTGGGCTCCATGGTGACCTCCGTCCTGCCGTCCTTCTGGTCTTGGTCCCGTTGCACAAATATGGAAACCTTTGCTTGATGCCTCGGTACTCCGCGCCTATGCTTGCCCCCTTGACACCAAAGAGGAATCAAGGAGACTGCACGCTGGCGCCCGCCTGGTCTCGATCGTCATGGCTCACATCATGAGGACCTCACAAGGTTTGCCTTGCCTTGATCTCTCCGCCCCTCGCAAGCCTGCCTGGCGAGGCCGCTCCTGAGGAGGCCTTGCGCCGTCCGCCTTGCGAGGCTTGGCCCCTCGCGAGGGTCTTGAATGCCTTGTCGCTGAAGATGGGTCGTACAGACATGCCAACCCAGCCATGCCGCAAGCCGCAGGCAGGCATGTCTGGGGACCCCTATTCCCAGAATGCCGACACTGGGTTTTGGCTTCTGGACCTGAGGCCTGTGCTCGACATGGTAGTCAAATTGTGGTCCGGCAGCAGGAGGAGGAACCATAATAGGCCATCGAACCATGACAGGTTGACTGCGATCAAATGCCAGCTCAATTGTGTGAGGCCTTGGAGGTGGTACAGGAGCGTCGGCATTGACATGGGCTTGAAGTTGCACAATGGTTTCAGGTGCAACATTGGCTTCAGGTGTAGTATTGGCTTCAGGCGCCACATTAGCTTCAGCCATGACAATGTCATTGGCTTCAGTAGTGTTGTTGGTGCCGCCTCAGTATTATCAACCTCCACTTGAGTAGCTGGAGGGTCAGACACTTTCTCCTGGAGAACAGCTTCTTGGTTGGTAGGGGGTGTGGCAGCACGCTCTTCTTCTTGTCGGGGTTCTTGTTAGTCATCGGCTGATGTAGCCGGAATGTCTTCAGCAGCTCTGGCTTCAGACTCAGAGACGTTCACAGTTGGAGTGGCGTCAGGAAACACTTGGCGTGCCACTGAGTTGTGTTGCTCTTCTCCTTCTGGAATGCTCGATAGAATGACTTGTGGCCTTGGTCCTTTGCGAAGACTGCGGAATGCGGGCGACGCCTTTGGAGAGGGAGTTGGCTGGACCACAAAGTCGCCATCGTCAAGCACCAGAGTGGTGACTTGAGGTGGGGGAGTACCTGGTGATTCTTGACGGGGGGAGTCTTGAGGACGATCAGCCCATGAATCATCCTGAGCAATTGGCATCAGAGGATGATCAATGCTGATGAGTTCGTTGTTCATGAGAATAGGCAATGATACCATTTGGTGCTCAATCTGAGGAAGGACTTCATCATCATCTACATTGTCTTGAGGACCAATGTCTTCAGCTATGGTAGGGACAACAGCTGGATCTTGTTCAACTTCAGGAGCCTCTGTGGTAGCAGGCTCGTGAACAATTAACTGGCGCTCTTGGTGTTCGGATGTAGGACGAGCAATAGAGATTGGCTCAACGACAAGGGGCTCTGTGGTAGCAGCCCGATCTTTCTTCTTTGTTTTCCTCTTCTTGGTCTGAGGAGCGTCGTCAGTGGCATTCTTGGTCTTGCGCTTTCTAGCTTTGGCCTTAGCTGCCCTTGTCTTCTTCAGTTCTGAAGCAGCTGTGGGGACCTTAGGCTTCGAGCCTATCATGCTGGCAGGGAAGACAATGCTTGGTGCTTCCTGCCTTGTTGCTTCAGCTTGGGCCACAGCAGGCTTTCTTCTTCTTGGCAGCCATTCTGGGGTCGATGCCAGGGCCCCTAGTGCCTTACGCTTCTCAGCCTCATTGTGTGCTTGCACACTTTTCTCAACAAAATATTTCATTCTCTCTCTTGAACCTTTAGCTTCCTGGCATTTCTGGTGAAACTGCTCCTTGAGCTCATGCAGCATCTGCTTGAAGCTTTGAACATCTGCCACGATGAGATTGGCCATGTTCCTCTTGAACTGAGCTTTCTCATGATCAATCTTGTTCTTCAGTTCAACAATCTTCTGAGCCAGAGCCACCTCAGTAGCAATGTCACTGTGGAAAGAGACACTGATGCCAATTGGAAGCTCGAGGTCATCGAGGTTGATGCTGGGGTTTTCAAACCATTCATCAATGAAGTTGTTCAAGATATCCACATTAAAAAAGGTAGATCATTGAAGATCTCTGCCTCTTCCTTGCTCTTTATGAGCATCCCAAGAGCATCATCACCAAGATCGTCATTGCTGGACAGATCAATGGTGGCTTCTTCATTCCGCAAGATATCAGCTGGGGTCAGTTCTTGTCCGGAGCACTGGATGGGCTTCGTCTGCTTTGAAGACTTCTCGGTCTTCTTGGAGATGCGAGAAAGATCTTCAGACTGCACACTTGCTTCAGGTGGTGCACTGGCCAGTGGCTTCGGATGTGAAGCTTTAGGTGCAGTCGATGGCTTTGAAGCCTTTGGTTTCTTCTGCTTCTGTGGCTTGGGAGGAGCAGGCGCTTCATCAGAATCAGCGGCATCTGCAGAGTGCTCCACGGCTGCCCCCTAAACAGCAATGTGTGTGATGAGACCTTTGAAGTTGTAGAAGGGCCCGATAATATTGGGTTCACCATCACAGGTGCCATCAGCCCGAGGAGTATATGGACCTGGGTTGAAGTCAAATCCAAGAAAATTTCTTGTTCTCTTTGGCAGATGCCTTGGCAAACTGAAGGTTGCGCTTGAATAGATTGTCGTCGCGACACCATAGCAGTGATGATGGGTCAGCATTTGCAGGCTGTGGTCCACAGACCATACAAGGGTAGAAACCCTAAGCAATAGCTTCAGATCTGTTCTTGAGTTGAAGATTTCGAAAGAGAATATCACCCCAAGGACACTTGATGGCATTCTTCTCAGCATACTCCTTGGTCACGAACTTGTATTTGAACCATTGCTCGGCCCAATATGTTTGAATCCATGGGATTCGTGTTTTGCGCTCACCATAGCTCTCATCAGGATCAGTCTTGTATAGCTCAGAGAGATCTTCGGGCAAATCCTTTGATGTGCCCCCATGGCGCTGTCTGCCGCCCTTCCTGACTGATTTCTCTGTCATCATGAAGTGCAAACTGAATGGCTTCAGAACTTGCAAAGGCTTCCGTCTGCTGGTCAGACAAGAGCTTGCTTCAGGAGAATTGATGTGACGCTGTAAGAACTCTGCAAATGAATGCAGACTATGAGAACCAAGGGATTCTCCCACGGACATGTACCTGTGATAGCATTAGAGATGCGAGGGAAGGGGAAGAGGTCATATGCATTCTCAGAAGATTTTGAAGATAAATCAGTTTGAAGACATTGACCTCATGACCCGAAGACATTCACTTATTTGTTGAGAGTTGGTTCCAGATTTGTACGAATCCAAGAATAGGTACAAGTGAGGAATCAACTAGTTGTGAGGCATAAGTGAATATACTAGGCATGATATGAGATGCAGACAGAATAGATCCAAATTTTTTGGCATAGAAACTACTTTCGGTAAGGAAGGATGAATCTATCGGATCAAAAAGACAGTAAAAAGGAGGTTTTATTTACCACACGAAGAACTGCTAGACAGAGTTGAGTAGGAGGCAGAGCATTTCAATCTTCTGTTCCCTAACTTGGCGACGGAAAACACCTACGGCGACGGCGGAGGAGACGAGGTCCACGACCGGCGTGAGGATGGCGTCGGTCAGGTCACGGCAGCTAAGCGCTTCGCCGGCGGCGTCGTCGAGAGCTAGCGGTTGCGCTAGGGTTTGTGTGAGGTGGAGAGGTGGAGGAAAAGATAGTGACCGCGGTGTGGTGTATATTTATAGGGACAGGGACGGCACAGCGTTATTACGCAGGTGCCCCTGGCGGTTCACATCTGAGGGACACGTGGCATGAATGCAACACCTTGGAAGTTATTCCATGTTCCTACGCACGCCTGGATTGTCGGGTGGTCATTCCTGCTTCTCCAGTTTTCAGGCAAAAAGGATATAGCATTAAAACAGATTCAATTTTGTCTCTGTGTCTTCTGCTGACAAGGACTCAGAGAAGACAATCAACAGATTCAATAGAATGCATATGATTTGCATAGATAGAATCTGAGGTAGAAGCATAGAGGGGGTTAGGGTCCAATCACATTCACTTAGGTCAAAAGATTCGAACATGAAGACATAGCTATAAGTGAATGTTGTAGAGGACAGAACACTAATATAAGTATATACCAATATGCTACCAAATCAACATTGTGAACATAAACATGAAGTCGAATCAATGTTGAAGACAAACCAAATGCGAAGACTATGCAAATGAGACGCCAAATGAAAAACACTTCAAAACAAGAGTTTGGTGGTGGCGTTACCCATAGTATAGGAAGTATTTGACCCAGACACAGCGCACAATTATCGTGGCACTCCGAAGTCAATTTCTGCATTAATGTATTCACACCTAGAGTGTATGTCTTCATTATTTGAAGATATACATTACTTCGTGTGTTGCACATCCAAGTCATCACATGCATAAGCGTTAGGATGTGTGTCAATTACAGGACATTCGAGGATTCTAAGATATTTAACTCACACCGCAATTTGCAAAACCTTTTCTCATCCAAGGGCTTTGTGAAGATATCTGCCAATTGCTCTTCGGTGTTGACGTGAATGATATCAATATCTTCCTTCATGACATGATCTCTGAGAAAGTGATGGCGGATCTGAATGTGTTTTGTCTTCGAATGCTGAACTGGGTTGTTGGCAATCTTGATAGTGCTTTCATTATCGCAGTAGCGTGGCACATGCTTCAGATGGATGCCATAGTCCTGGAGAGTTTGCTTCATCCATAGAAGCTGAGCGCAGCAAGATCTGGCAGCAATGTATTTAGATTCAGCAGTAGAGAGAGAGACACACAGTTCTTCTTCTTTGAAGACCAACAGACAACAGATCGTCCAAGAAAATGACATGTGCCTAATGTAGATTTGCGATCAACCTTGTCACCAGCATAATCAGTATCTGAGAATCCAACTAGATCAAACTATGAGCCCTTTGGATACCATAATCCTAGTGTTGGGGTGTAAGCCAAATATCGAAGAATTCGCTTCACAGCTAAGTGATGTGATTCCTTTGGTACCTCTTGGAATCGGGCACACATGCAAATGCTAAGCATGATATCTGGCCTAGATGCAGACAAATAGAGTAAAGAACCAATCATGGAGCGGTATACCTTTTGATCGAACTCTTTACCATTGTCGTCGGGTCCCAGATGACTTTTGGTTGGCATTGGTGTCGTGTATCCCTTGCAGCCTTGGATTCCAAATTTCTTGAGGCAGTCTTTGAGGTATTTCTCTTGAGATATAAAGATTCCATTGCTTTGCTGGCAGATTTGAAGACCAAGGAAGAACTTCAGCTCACCCATCATGGACATCTGATATTGCTCTTGCATCATGTGTCCAAACTCATCACTGTATCTCTTGTCAGTGCAGCCGAAGATAATGTCATCCATATAGATCTGGCACACAAACAGTTCACCATCGTATGCCTTCGTGAAGAGAGTGGGATCCAGGGAACCAGGTTTGAAGCCTTTGCTCTTCAGGAAGTCTTTGAGCGTGTCATACCAAGCACGAGGGGCTTGTTTGAGGCCATATAGTGCCTTGTTGAGCTTGTAAACCATATCAGGATGTTTTGTATCTTCAAAGCCAGGTGGTTGTGCAACATACACTTACTATTCGATCTTGCCATTGAGAAAAGCACTCTTCACATCCATTTGATACAGGAGGATGTTATGATGGTTGGCATAGGCTAACAGAATGTGAATGGCTTCAAGCCTAACCACCGGAGCAAATGTTTCATCGAAGTCAATTCCTTCAACTTGAGTATATCCTTGAGCAACGAGATGAGCCTTGTTTCTGACAACTTGACCATGCTCATCTTGTTTGTTATGATAGATCCATTTTGTGCCTATGATATTGTGCTTACGAGGATCAGGACGCTTGACCAGTTCCCATACATTGTTTAGCTCGAACTGTTGAAGCTCTTCTTGCATAGCTTGAATCCATTCAGCTTCCATGAAGGCTTCATCAACTTTCTTGGGTTCAGATATGGACACAAATGCAAAGTGCCCACAGAAATTTGCTAGCTGAGTTGCTCTTGAATGAGTAAGGGGACTAGGTGCATTGATGCTATCAATTATCTTCTCAATCTATACTTCATTTGCAACACGAGGATGAACTGGACGAAGATTTTGCTCTTGCTGATCATTGTTTTCATCTTCAGCATTGGCTTCAGGCTGAGCAGAGTCTCCAGGTTGATTTGGTGCAGAAATGATAAGTTCCTGTTCAGCCTGTGCCTCTAAAGGTATGATTTCTCTAGTACCCATAAGCTTGATGCATTCACTTGGTGAGACTTCATCTAGCACATTTGGCAGGTGCTCTCTTTGCGAGCCGTTAGTTTCATCAAACCGCACATCCACAGTTTCAACCACTTTATAGTGAAAGAGGTTGAAGACTCTGTAGGAGTGCGAATCATTTTCGTAACCAAGCATAAAACCTTCATGTGCTTTCGGTGCAAATTTTGAAGTGTGATGTGGATCCTTGATCCAGCACCTGGCACCAAATACTCTAAAGTAGCTTACATTTGGCTTCTTAACAGTCAGTAGCTCATATGATGTCTTCTTTAGAAGCTTGTGAATATAAACACGGTTGATAATATGGAGTTGAGAATTCTGTTCTTGTACTCATCAAGCATCGTCCGAGCCATCTCAATGAGCATTCTGTTCTTGTGCTCCACGATGGCATTCTGCTGAGGTGTGTATAGAGTTGAGAATTCATGAGTGATGCCCAATGTATCAAGATAAGTGTTGAGGCTGGTGTTCTTGAACTCTGTGCTGTTGTCACTTCTTATGTGCTTGATCTTGATGCCATAGTTTGTCATGGCACGATTGGCGAATCGTCTGAAGACATCCTGCACTTCAGTCTTGTAGAGAATTATATGCACCCAGGTATATCGAGAGTAATCATGAACAATAATGAAGCCATAGAGACAAGCAGTAGTAGTAAAAGTGGAGTAATGAGTAGGACCGAATAGGTCCATGTGAAGCATCTCGAAAGGACGTGATGTCCTCATGATTTTCTTTGAAGGATGCTTGGCCATAGTCATCTTCCCGGCTTCGCAGGCACCACACAGATGATCCTTTTTGAACTTGACGCCCTCGATGCCTACGACATTCTTCTTCTTCATGAGAGTGTACAAGTTTCTCATGCCAGCATGCCCTAGCCTCCAATGCCAGAGCCAGCACTCTGAAGCTTTTGCTAGAAGACATACTGCCAACTGTGGTCCTGCTGACAAATCTACCATGTACAGATCACTTTTTCGGTACCCTTCAAAGACTAGAGACTTGTCAGATTCCATTAGAACAAGGCAACGATATTTTCCAAATATCACAATCATGTTCGAGTCACAAAGCATTGAGACAGACATTAAGTTGAAACCAAGGGATTCAACAAGCATCACTTTATCCATGTGTTGATCCTTTGAGATTGCAACTCTACCTAGACCTAATACCTTGCTTTTACCAGTGTCAGCAAATGTGATATTACTCTTGTTAGATGGACATAAGGTTGAGTCCATGAGAAGACTTCGATCGCCAGTCATGTGGTTAGTGCATCCACTGTCAATAATCCATTCTGAAGTAGCTGGCGTCATACCCTACACTGCAGTTAGGGGGATAGGCTTCACGAAGAGTATTGTGAAGCATAAACATTTGACGAGCAAGTGGATTATGAAAGCTCATATCCAGGTTAGGACTGATAGGATGAATGGCAAGCGACTCAGGAACAAAATACATAATAAGACCATTTGGGCATTTTATCTTGTGCCCCGCAAGATGTTTTAGGTCCCCAGCAATAGCATCTGACGCCTTTGATTTCCGGCTGGCGACCTTCCCTGCAAAAGAGAGTTAAGTTTTCTTAACCACCAACATCTTCAAGGGTGGCTTCGAAGCAATGAGTCTAAGTGCAGCATCTGAGAACTTTGGCTTTGGAGCCCTAGCAAATAGTCTTGCAGGAGGTGAATAATACTCATAAGGATAAGCAGAGTAGTTCTTGGTCTTATTAACATGGCGGTTTGATGAAACACGCTCATATTCATAGGCCTGAGTATGTTTTCCCTGCAAAACATTTGTGTTAGGGTGACTCTGGTGAGTCCTCTGTCTGTATGAAGCCTTTGGACCATGTGAAGCCTTTGGTCTGGGGTTTGTCTTCTTCCCAGGTGGTGTCATGATGACATTCACCTGAAGATTTTCAAGACAACTCTTGGGCACCCAGATCTTCTTCGAAGGTGGTCCATTCCTGCAGTTAGTACCAATATACCTGGCAAACACTTCACCATTTTGATTCTTAAACAGTTTATAGTTTGCATCGAAGGATTCATCAATGATAATCGGGTTAGCACAAGTGAAGCCAGATAAGGTAGATGGATCCACTGAAGGTCCCTTTGAAGCAACCCATGTGGTTTTGGGATACTGCTTAGGCTTCCAGTAAGAGCCATCAACATTCATTTTCCTTTCAAACCCAACACCCTCTTTCCTAGGGTTTCGGTTTAGAATCTGTTTCTCAAGGACATCACATAGTGTCTGATGCCCTTTGAGACTTTTGTACATTCTTGTCTCAAGCAATGTCTTCAACCTGGCGTTCTCAGTAGCAATAGTAGTGGTATCTTCGGCAGAGGGGTTAGTTACCACAGTAGCAGTTGAAGACATTGCAATAGCAGTAGCAGTAGAACATCCAGCAACAGAAGTAGCGTTATCACGCTCAAGGCATTTTAGAGATGGTGGTTCAAATCCTTCCTGAGCGGGACTGATCTGTTGAGCGCGAAGTGACTCATTCTCTTTTTGAAGATCTTCATGAGCCGCTCTCAAGTCCTCAAGTTCTTTCTTCATTTGAAGATAATCGTAGGAGAGCTTTTCATGAGTAGTTGAGAGCGCTTCATGATGACTTTCAAGTTCTTCGTACTTAACATGAAGATTTTTAATGTCTTCAATTAAGGACTGAGTTCGAGTCATTTCTGCGTCCAACAGGTTATCGCTTTTGTCTAACAGTTTTTGAATATGTTCCTTAGCAGTCTGTTGCTGTGTTGCAATTTTAGCAAGTGTTTTGTAGCTAGGTTTAGATTTACATTCAGAGTCATCTTCACTGGATGTTTGATAGTGAGCATCGCATGTGTTTACCTTGGCACCACCTGCCATGAAGTAGTAGGTGGGTGCAGAGTCATCTTCGTTAGCATCAGCGTTGGTGAAGAGGCCATCGTCTTCAGTGTTGAAAATGGACTTGGCGACGTATGCTGAAGCTAAAGCCAGACTTGCCATGCCTGAATCAGATTTCTCTTCAGACTCCATCTCCACCTCCTCAGATGCAGACTCCTCCTCTGAATCCATTTCCTTGCCAACAAACGCACGACCCTTGCTAGATGAGCTATTCTTGTGTGATGAAGACTTTGACAAAGACTTAGAAGAAGACTTTGAGGATTTCTTCTTCTTCTTGTCATCAGAATCATATTCCTTGCTCTTCTTCTTGTTGTTGTTCTCATTGTTTGTAACACCCACAATGCGGCTATATCTCCCACGTGTCGGGGCATGACTTAGAGGCATAGCCGCATGGTAGGTTTGTCGCAAGAGGGGTAATCTTCACACAATCTCATGTACTGAATAGGAAAGGGATAAAGAGTTGGCTTAGAATCGCCACTTCACACAAATACAAGTTATACATACATCATCCAAAATACAATCAAGGTCCGACTACGGGACCAAATAAAAGAAGACAACCCCAAATGCTAGATCCCCGATCATCCCAACTGGGCTCCACTACTTTTCAACAGGAAAACGAAACAACACAACGAACAAGATCTTCATCGAGCTCCCACTTAGGCTGGGTTGCATCACCTGCACTGGTATCATCGGCACCTGCAACTGTTTGGAACTATCTGTGAGTCACGAGGACTCATCAATCTCACACCCGCGAGATCAAGACTATTTAAGCTTATGGGTAGGAAAGGGTAGTGAGGTGGAGCTGCAGCAAGCACTAAGTATATATGGTGGCTAACATACGCAAATAAGAGTGAGAAGAGAAGCAATGCAGCGGTCGTGAACTAGAAGTGATCAAGAAGTGATCCTGAAACTACTTATGTTCAAGGATAACACAAGAACCGTGTTCACTTTCCGGACTCCACCGGAAAGATACCATCACAGCTACACATGCGGTTGATGCATTTTAATTAAGTTAAGTGTCAAGTTCTCTACAACCGGACATTAACAAATTTCCATCTGCCACATAACCACAGGCATGGCTTTCGAAAGTTCAAACCCTGCAGGGGTGTCCCAACTTAGCCCATCACAAGCTCTCACGGTCAACGAAGGATATTCCTTCTCCCAGGAAGACCCGATCAGACTCGGAATCCCGGTTACAAGACATTTCGACAATGGTAAAATAAGACCAGCAAAGCCGCCCAAATGTGCCGACAAATCCCGATAGGAGCTGCACATATCTCGTTCTCAGGGCACACCGAATTGTCCAAACTTCCGGTAGGCCAGCCCAGAGTTGCCCCTGGTGGCCACCGGCGGTTGACGGGTTGGACCAGCACTCAGAGGAGCACTAGCCCGGGGGGGTTAAAATAAAGATGACCGTCAGGCTCCGGAAACCCAAGGGAAAAAGGCTAGGTGAGGCAAATGTAAAACCAAGGTTGGGCCTTGCTGGAGGAGTTTTATTCAAAGCGAACTGTCAAGGGGTTCCCATAACACGCAACCGCGTAAGGAACGCAAAATCAAGGAATATAACACCAGTATGACGGAAACTAGGGCGGCAAGAGTGGAACAAAACACCAGGCATAAGGCCGAGCCATCCACCCTTTACCAAGTATATAGGTGCATTAAAGTAGATAAAATATAATAATGATATCCCAACAATGTCCATGTTCCAACATGGAACAAACTTCATCTTCACCTGCAACTAGCAACGCTATAAGAGGGGCTGAGCAAAGCGGTAACATAGCCAAACAACGGTTTGCTAGGAAAGGTGGGTTAGAGGCTTGACATGGCAATATGGGAGGCATGATATAGCAAGTGGTAGGTATCGCGGCATAGCAATAGAGCGAGCAACTAGCAAGAAAATATAGAAGTGATTTCGAGGGTATGGTCATCTTGCCTGAGATCCCACAAGGAAGAAGAACGAGTCCATGAAGAAGACAAATGGACGTAGTCGAACAAATCCTCACAACTCCGGAACGAAACTGAAGCTAACGAGTGAAGCTACCCCGAAAGAAGCAAGCAACATAGTAAACAATCATCACATAAACATGGCATGATGCGCAAACAAGTATGATGCATGTCCGGTTTAAAGAGGCATGGCATGGCAAAATGCACAAACAATCCTACAAATTAAGTGGAGCTCAATATGCAACGAGTTGCATATTGACGAAGCACCACGTGACTTATTTAGTTCTCTCCCGTTTATCTACCCAACAATGTTAAATGTTATTAAACATGGCAAGAGGTGAAGCAAATGAAAACTACCTATCTAGGCAAGGTTAAATGAGGCCGGAACAACAAAACAACAAGTCCGGAGAAATCCTCATGAGCATATTATGGATTTGGTACTGTTCTTCCCTAAACATAATTTTAGAGTTGTTAAACATGCAAGAAGAGTGCACCATGTTGAACTAGGCATTTTTCTACCCCATTTACATATAAAGTTTATTAAGTTTGGAGCTACGGTTATTTAGTTATGAATTAAAGCATTTTAGCATGGCAATATAGCAAAATGAACAAACAGCAAGTTTAAACATTTTAAACATGGTTGAAAGTTGGATATTATTACTCTAGAGAAAATTCTAAACATTTTTCATATATAAAGTTTTTACATGTGATGCATAGATTGTGAGATATTAAATGTTGAACATGAGGGTCTTTTCTGTAAAACAACGTTCTCTGGAATATTAGGAAAATCATAGATCTGGAAAATAACATGAACGGGCCAAAATAGAGGCCAGCCCAACAATTCATAGGGTGAGGGCGCTGGATCTGAGGCTCACCAGGCCTCATGGGCCGGCTCGGTGGGGAGGCTGGATGCGGGCTGGCAGATCTGGGCTGGCTTGCTGGAGCGGTGCGGATGGCCTCGCGAGCAGGCGCGCTCCTCTCTGGTCAACGCGGGGGGCTCGAGCGAGCAAAGCAGGGGAATGGTGAACACGGCTGCACAACTGCAGCCTCCTCCTCTCGACAAAAGGCAGGAGCAGGACTTGGCGGCGCCAGGCGACGGGGATCCGGTCGAGGACGGCGTTCTCCGGCGAGGTAAGGTCCGGCGGGAGTCGCGGGCTCTAGGTCCAGCGCTGGGGCGAGCTGCAGGTGGTCGGCGCGGTGGGGCGCTGCACTTGCCGACGCGGACGGCAGAAGCACAGCGGTGCTGGCATCGAGTTCATGGCGCGGCGGGGCGGCGACGAGTCTTAGCGGGAACGGTTCGAGGAGCTCAAGGACGACGACGTCCAGGCGCGGGAGGCGAGGATGGCCGGCGCAAACTCCTCGGGGGCTCCCTATTGCATGAACAGCGAGAGTAGGTGAGAGAGGGAGGAGAGAAGGAAGAGGAAGGGAGAGGCAGGGGCGCAGGGGTCCTGCTAAAGGTGGTCGCCAGCGACGGGAAGGTCCTCGCCTGACGACGGCGGGGCTGCTGCTTGCTCTGGGTGAGCGGCTGGATGTGGCTGGAGGCGACGCTGGGTGCCTGGGACTGGGGTTCGAGCAGAGGAGTTCGGTGGGTGGGTGGATCGATGGGTGGATCAGGAAGGCAGGGAGTACCCTGATTGGAGCAACGGAGAAAACGAGGTGGATCTCGCGGCTGGCGGCGGGACGGGACTGATGGCAAGCTCCCTAGGATCTAGGGTTGTCCACTATATAAAGCAAATAGGTTTTTGACTAGGGACTAATCTGGCCCTTCGATCGTAATCGAATGGACGAAAAAAGTCGGTTAGGGAGTCCAATTAAGAAAATGGTGATTTTTTAGGGATGTTAGGGGATGATCTGAATCCAGCGGTGACAACTGCCCGGGACGGGTCCGGGACAGCTTTCGGACGCGCGCGCGAGGAGGGCCGCGGGCTGACGAGAGAGGTTAAGTTGGGCCTGACGGTGAGTGGTAGTGGGCTGTGGGAAAGCCTTGGGCTGAGAGAAGAGAAGAGAGAGACCCGACGACTGTTTCCGGAGACCGAAAACGTCCGACATTAGACCGACTATATTGTCGCTATAGTTAACTGTTGGGGCATCAAACAATCTCCGAATGCGGTGAAATTTGACAGGAGACCTACTAACAATATGACAACACCGCACGCCAACTTTCATCCCATTCCGAGAACATTTTCCGGCCAGCTATAAAATAATATTTCGGACGTGTCGCGGGCGCGTGCAAGTGTGTCTGGGCTCAGAACGGACAACGGAAAGAACTGGGAGACCGGGGCGGATGCAAGTTTTGAAAACATGATGATGAAATGCGGATGATGACATGGCAAGATGCAACATGCAAGCGAAAGACAAGGCAACAACAGCGAATAACTGGAAGACACCCGGCGCATCGGTATCGGGTCGTTACAACACTCCACCACTACAAGAGGGTCTCGTCCCGAGATCTAGGATGGCACCTGAGGGAAACGGAAGAGGAAGAGAAGAGGTAAAACTAAGTTGCTTCTTTGACAAACGAGTGAAACCATGAACCTTGAGAGGTTGAACAAATTGAACGAAAGAATACAACGAAGATGCACAAAGTTGAAAACACTCCGTTAGAAAATAGGAACAAGGAACGATAAGGATCAATTACGACAACACTCCGGTTAACACAAGATATAGGAGGAAAAAGAATGATATAATTTGGACAACACTCCAACTGTAAATGGAAAAAATTCAACATGAATTTGACAAGATGAGAGGATACTTGATGAGATCAACAACAGGCTGCGTCCATCACTATTGAAAGAATGGCACAATGGATAAGAAAGATTTCAGACGGTACTCCGGTTGAGAAGGGAGGCAAAACTTGACAGAAAGGGAAGAACTTGAAAAGAGGGCACGACACTCCGGTTAAATGGATAAGAACGAAAAGAACACGATCCTCACCATTCGAGATGATGAGAGAAAAGAGTAACATCATGATGCCCCTGGATGCAGGAATGGAAGGAAGATCGTCGGAACCAAAGAACGGAGAAGAAAATGACAACTTCTACCACAAATGAGCTTGGAAAGCACCCTTGCAAGAAAGGTTATAACGGAGTTGTTGGAAACCAACAACGAAAAGAGTAAGCTTGTTGTGGGCTTATGGAAAACATCTCGAAATCTTGAGGTGAAATTATGCCACTAATGAAAAACAATAGATTGGATTGAGATGAACAAGGAGACGAGAAACTTATTTCACCGGGAGGATAAATGAAGAACTTGGGTCATTTATGAGCACCCTAAATAGCAACAATCCTTAGGGAAAGCTTTAGGTGAAAAAATAACCCAATATAACTCCAATGAAGAGATTCATGGATTGAAAAGATGTCTTGAGCAAAGAGAAAATGATGGATTTAGATATGTCACTCTAGAGAACTTGTGAATCATGAAACACGAAGGAGAAATTATCAACAATGACATAACACCACCTCAAAAGATGAGATATGAAAGAATTGTGCTTCGGAATGCAAGATGAAGAAAGCTTGAAGTATAGCTTGGCGGATCATAGCTTTGAGAGAAATCTTGACGAACAATTGAAGAGTGAAAGGAATCCTTGATGAACCACCATGTAGAGCCTCCATGAAGAACTCTGGTAACAAAATGATGATAAAAATTAAAGAGAAGTTGAAAACACAAGGTGAAGCCTTGTAATGACTTAGATGGATCTTCGTGATGATATACTTGAGAGATCTTGGAACTCCGGGAAAAGAAAAGATGAAACAATTGAAACCGAGAATTTGATGAGCCTCCGGAGTAAGGAATTGACTTCACTTGATGAAACAAGAATAAGAATTACATTATGCGTATCCTTCACCAATTTAGATTGATGACAAGCAACGGATTTGTTATACTACTTATTCCCATAAAAAGGATTAAGATAGATATAGCGCGAAGTTAAGAAGGTCTTCAACGAATCACCAGTAGGATTGGAAAGAATGAATGAATTGGTATGAGAGCCAAGGAAGAGAACTCTTGAACGAACCACCATAAGAATTGAAAATAAACGAAGAAAAGATAAAGAAACACCGGGAAGAATTATAAAAAGTACGAAGATACTTGAGAGAATATAAATACATGAGACCAAAGAGATCATGAACTGATTAGATGATATTTAAACGATGCACCGGCCGATAGAATTGGGGAATGAGATCTGAATGTTGAGAACGAATAAATCTTCTGAAATGATGGCCTCCGGAGAATCAAATTGAAAAGATTCCTGAAATGCTACGGATGGGTGAAAAGAATTTTTCACAATCAAAATAATTATGAGAGGGTGGCATGAAGCTAGCACCACGAATCTTGAAGAGAATGGAGCAAGATTTAAGAGAAAATCTTCTTTGGTCTTCACAATTCGAGAATGAAGACGAGAAAAAACCATCATGAATTGTTTAGACACTCCGGGGGAATCCAAAGTGAAGAGGTTGAGCCAATGATGAAAGAATTTGAAAGATCTTGGAGAAAGACGTATAACTGTTGATAATTCATTCTTACGTCAAACTTGGAAAAGAATTTGAGAGTAACTCCGGGAAAATAGAAGAGTCAGGTAAGATCCTGGGAAAAGACCTGTGGGTTAGGGCCCACTCAAAAGAAACATCATTGAACGATTACTTGAAAGGGAGATTGCACCGGCTGAATTAAATGACTTGAATGAGATAACAACGTCGAGATATCTTGAACGAATTAGCAATGGAAAACGTGAATCTTCTGAGATGTCTTCAGCACTCCAGAACAATGAATAGCAAGCGGGGAATGATTATGAGGTGCACCGGCATGGAAAAGCATTTGAAACGAGGAAAAGGATATGATCAACAAAGCTTGAATTGAATCCAACGGAGAAGAAAACGAGTGAAGAGTGACGAACTTGAAGCTCCCTTAGCATCTTCATAAGAAACACCGGGTAAAACATTGAAAGAAAAGACTGAAGAGACTTCTCACAGATAAAAGGATACATGATTAAGAAATCTGAATCCTTGAAGAAAAGGGTGGGAGGGCGGGAAAACAAAGGCAACTTGGGACGGATGAAACAAATAACGTTGAGCAGACTTTGAGTTGATCTTGCGGATGTTGAAAATGATCAGATCCACTTGAAGAGGAGCACATCGGTTGAGAAGAAATTGAGATGACAAACTCGATGATCAAGAAGGATTAATATTCCCATAGAAATATGAGAACACCCTTTAGGAAAAGGTATGTATTCAACACTTGACATTGAAGCAACTCGAATACCACAACTTAAAAACAAAACAAAGGATTGGCTTGCAAAATAAGCCGGAAACAAACATAAGATAGACCCCATGTCATATCATGTGTCTGTTGGAAGGATATCCTACGATATACTTGAATTCCCACTTATAAACTCCCGAAACTTTCTGGTTATGCAATCAGGTGTTGGGGATACAGGGGATGCATAATATCTCACCCAAACTAACAATTCCTACATCCAGTTGTATCCATCCTTCAACACATAACCAAGAAACCTTCGGAAATCATGTACCTCAACCTTCGAAAAGCATCCGTTATACGAGTTATGGCAATACTCCTGAACTCCCGCCCCAATACTGGGTGGCGTTGAGGTTATCTCACCAACAACTGCATAAAAGAGATTTTCGATGTCGACGAAACTTAGGTATACCAGAACTGCAACGATAAAATTGTGACGACAACACCTCGAAGCTCAACTCCCCGGGACACTGCCACAACCCCTAAATGCCAGGAGGCACCAAGAACAATGTTCTCGTCACAAAACCATCAGAACGATTCCAAGATACCCGCGAGATCCTAAAAAATTTCGTGAAATTTGAGGAGAGAAGAGTCAAAACTTCTATGTCAGGAGGCCTCACCAGAGCGACGAAGGGACTGAGGAGTAAAAATAATCCTACTCTCCGATATATATAATCCTAAGACTCAAAACATTTTGTTCTAGACTCAACAACGTCAGCGATTCGATCAAGCAGGGTGCTCATAAGTCGGGGAAGGCTCTGATTACCAACTTGTAACACCCATGATGCGGCTATATCTCCCACGTGTCGGGGCACGACTTAGAGGCATAGCCGTATGGTAGGTTTGTCGCATAATGGGTAATCTTCACACAATCCCATGTACTGAATAACAAAGGGATAAAGAGTTAGCTTACAATCGCCACTTCACACAAATACAAGTTATACATACATCATCCAGAATACAATCAAGGTCCGACTACGGAACCAAATAAAAGAAGACAACCCCAAATGGTAGGTCCTCGATCGTCCCAACTGGGCTCCACTACTGATCAACAGGAAAACGAAACAACACAATATAACACCCTGGATGCGGCATATGTCGCAAGTTAAGCAATCTTCACAACATCCCATGTAATATGAATAATAAAGGGGAGAACATAGTTGGCTTACACTCGCCACGTCAATCAAGAACATAAATAACATTACATCATCCAAAACACTCATGGCCCGACTACGGTGCCAAAATAGAAGATAACCCAACATGCGACACGGTCCCAATCACCCCCAACTGGGCACCACTACTGATCATCGGGAAAGGAAACGTAGTAACGCTGAGAGTCCTCGTCGAACTCCAACTTGAGCTCGTACTCGTCACCTGGAGCGGAATCACCTGGACCTGCATCTGGAGTTATAGTATCTGTGAGCCACAGGGACTCAGCAATCTCGCAGCCTTGCGATCAAGACTATTTAAGCTTATAGGAAGGAAAGGCAAATATATGTGGAGCTGCAGCAAGCGACTAGCATATATGGTGGCTAACTTATTCACAAAAGAGAGCGAGAAGAGGAGGAAAAGCGCGAGCGTGAAAACTAGAGGAACAACCTGCGCAAGCATTACTCCAACACCGTGTCCACTTCCCGGACTCCGCCGAGAAGAGGCCATCACGGTAACACACTCAGTTGATTCATTTTAATTAAATAAGGTTCAAGTTATCTACAACCGGACATTAACAAATTCCCATCTGCCCATAACCGCGGGCACGGCTTTCGAAAGTTCAAACCCTGCAGGGGAGTCCCAACTTAGCCCATGACAAGCTCTCACAGTCAACGAAGGAATAGACCTCCACCCAAGACACAACGATCAGACTCGGTATCCCGGTACAACAAGACATTTCGACAGGTCAAAACTAAACCAGCAACACCGCCCGAATGTGCCGACAAATCCCGATAGGAGCTGCACATGTCTCTTTCTCAGGGCACACTCAGATAAGCAATCCGTACAACTAAAACCGGCCCTCGAGTTTCCCCGAGGTGGCGCTGCAAGGGGCTCTAGTTTGGACCAACACTCAGAGGAGCACTGGCCCGGGGGGTTAAAATAAGATGACCCTTGAGTCTGCAGAACCCAAGGAAAAGGAAAGGCTAGGTGGCAAATGGTAAGACCAATGTTGGGCATTGCTGGAAAAGCTTTAATCAAGGCGAACTATCAAGGGGTTCCCATTATAACCCAACCGCGTAAGGAAAGCAAAATCCGGGAACATAACACCGATATGACGGAAACTAGGGCGGCAAGAGTGGAACAAAACACTAGGCGAGAGGCCGAGCCTTCCACCCTTTACCAAGTATATAAATGCATTAAGGTAACATGGCAATATAATGATATCCCAACAAGTAAATAAAAGATGTTCCAACAAGGAACGGCCTCCAAGCTTCACCTGCAACTAGCAACGCTATAAGAGGGGCTGAGCAAAGTGATAACATAGCCAATCAACGGTTTGTGAGGACAAGGTGGGTTAGAGGTTTGACATGGCAATTGGGAGGCTGACAAGAAAATGGTAAGCATCGTAGCATTGGCATAGCAAAGAACGAGCAACCTAGCATAGCAAAGATAGTAGTGATTTCGAGGGTATGATCATCTTGCCTGCACAGTTGTCAGAGTTGACTGGATCCTCAAAAGCACACTCAACGGGCTCCTCGGTAGCGAACTCGTCTCTCGGCTCTACCCAAACAAGACAAATAAGCAACAAGGATACAATAAACCACGTGCAAACTCAATCAACACGATGCAAAGATGGCATGCTATGCGGGATGCGATGCGGGATGCAAAATGCAAGATATGACAGGGAATGCATGAACCTGGCCTCAACTTTGAAATCCAAGTGTGCCACTGGAAAGATGAGATGAAACCGCTTGAAAACGATATAAAGAACGCCGGAATCGGAGTTACGGTTTGGAAATGGCAAGCGTTTTAAGAATGACACCGGTCTGCGATTTACAGCAAGTAGGCATCTAAATGCAACGAAATGAACATGCTACAGCCACCAAACATGACAACAAAATACATGGCAGGGATGCACACAAGATGCTTAACAAAAGTCTAGCGCTGAGCTATGGCCAATTCATCCAATATGAGGTTCAAACAAGCATGGCAAAAACGCAAATGCAAAACAGATTTCAGACTTAGTGAAATTAACACTTGTCTGAAATTTCAGATCACGAAGCCCTCTTCGGAGCAGCAAAACAACATGATACATGACCTGATTAAGACAAGTAAGAACATGGCATGGAGCTACTCAACAAGCTTATCAAAAGACCCAAAGTGACCTGGGGCTAAAAGGGTTCACAAAATATACTAACGGGCACACGAACATAGCTAAAACACAATCAGTTTTCAGACTTTGTGAAAACTGAGACATGCTGAAACATAACTCACGAAGGCATGTAAACGAGCTCGATGCACTCACTACGTTGCAAGTCATGGCAAGACAAGCATACATACATTTAGAAGGCACAAAATACAAGCTAGGCATGGCAAGAACAATGGCATAGCATGCACGGATCAACTACAATAACATCGGCAAAATCGCAAACGAGTTGACGATCTGCCCAGATTCACCATGAAGCAAAAGTAGAGCTCGACTGACTCAAGCTAGGGTGCTCGATAATTGCAAGTAAAGACATGGATGGATAGAGAATAACATTATTAACAAAACTCCTTTACTGATCATCCTCAAAAGAGGCACGGATCACTAGGAAACAAGCTGAACATATGGCATCATGAACTAAATAATCTCAGACTTAGTGAAAACTACTAAGTCCCTGAAAACAGATCACCGGGTGCCTCACTTTGCAAGCTTGCACAAGTCACCACACACATCCTAAAAATGCATGGGTTGCACCTCTGGAAAGAAGACAAATCCTTAACAAAACATATGAAGGACTCACAGGCATATCATGCACACAATAATCATGGCAAAAATGACAAAAGTCTAAGATGAACTAGCAGATCTGACAATTAACTCACGAAGCCTCCTTCTAACAGCATTTCGGGCATCAAGATGCACTCAAATGAAAATGATGCAATGTAATGAAATGATGAACTCGTCCAGACGAACATTTTGATATGCTATATGCCCAAATCGGAGCTACGGATGCGGAGATACGACCAGTCAAAGTTTGCATAAAATTAGGGTTTCGGGAGGAGAAAGTCAACCGAGATGCTCAGATCTAGATCTAGATCCAGATCGGGGCTGCACTGTTCATCAGGCGTGTTCTTCGAGGTTGGCCGGCGCCGGAGTCGAGGGAGGAGGCCGGAGCAGCGGGGAGAGGCCGGTGAGGGGGCGCCGGATCCGGTGGTAGCCGAGGCGGCGAGCTCCGGCTCGGGCGGCGGCGTGGCCCGCGGCGGCGGCATGGTGGGGCGGCGTCGGAGCCGGAGAGGCGGCCCGCGGTGGCGGAGAGGCGGCCCGCGGCGGCGCCGGTCGCCGGAGGTGGAGCTTCGGGCGGCGGCGGCTGGAGACGAAGGCGCGGGGGCGCGCGGCGGCTACGGGCTCACGGGAGCCCGGCTTGGGCCTCCCGGGCCTCGGCGGCGGCTGGCGGCGGGAGCGCCACGTGGCGGCGCGGGATTTGCGGGGCGGCGGCGGCGATTTTTGTCCGGCCGGCACGGACGTGTCCGGCGTGGCGCGGAGATCTTTTTTTGGCTAGGGTTTCAGAGAGGGGGAGATCTGAAATGGAGGGGGGTGTATTTATAGGCATAAGTGGAGCTAGGAGAATCCAAATGAGGTGCGGTTTTCGGCCACGCGATCGTGATCGAACACTCTAGGACATGGAGCAGAGTTTGGTGGGTTTTGGGACAAATTGGAGGGGTGTTGGGCTGCAACACACACGAGGCCTTTTCGGTCCCTCGGTTAAACGTTGGAGTATCAAACGAAGTCCAAATGATACGAAACTTGACAGGCGGTCTACCGGTAGTAAACCAAGGCCGCTTGGCAAGTCTCGGTCCAATCCGGAAATGTTTAATCCCCACACACGAAAGAAAGCTAGAAATGGCCACCGGAGGAGAACGAAGCGCCGGAATGCAAAACGGACAACGGGGAAAAAGCTCGAATGCATGAGACGAACACATATGCAAATGCAATGCACATGATGACATGATATGAGATGCATGACAACGACAACAACACACGGAGACGAAACCCAAACCCGAGGGAATAAATATAACTTAACGCCGGAGATGGCAAGAGTTGGAGTACAAATAGGGAAAGTTACATCCGGGGTGTTACAACACTCCACCACTACGAAAAGATCTCGTCCCGAGATCTAGGACTGAAAGAACGCCGGGTACTCAGAATGGAGGTGATCCTCGCGTTCCCAGGTAGCTTCACGGTCGGAATGGTGTGACCACTTGATTTTGAGAAATTTGATTGACTTGTTGCGAGTCTTGCGTTCAGTCTCTTCAAGAATAGCAACTGGGTGCTCACGATAGGAGAGATCTTCTTGGAGCTCAATGTCCTCGAAGTTGACTGTGCGGTCAGGAGTCTTGAAGCACTTTCGAAGCTGAGAGACATGGAACACGTCATGAACATTTGCAAAGTTTGAAGGAAGCTCGAGTTGATAGGCGAGGTCGCCTCTCTTGCTGACAATCTTGAAAGGTCCGACGTATCTAGGGGCAAGCTTCCCTTTGATACCGAAGCGACGAGAACCTTTCATAGGAGAAACACGGAGGTAAACATGATCTCCGATCTCGAAAGCCAAATCACGGTGCTTACTATCATAGTAGCTCTTCTGGCGGGATTGGGATGCTTTGAGGTTATCACGAATGACTTTGCACATTTCTTCTGCTTCTGTGATTAAGTCATTACCCAGCAGCTGACGTTCACCGGTTTCAGACCAGTTGAGAGGGGTACGGCACTTCCTGCCATACAGAATTTCAAAAGGGGCCTTACCCGAACTTGCTTGAAAACTGTTATTGTAGGAGAATTCAGCATAAGGAAGACAATCCTCCCATTTCATGCCGAAGGAGATCACACAAGCCCTGAGCATATCTTCAAGAATCTGGTTGACACGCTCGACTTGACCACTTGTTTGAGGATGGAAAGCTGTGCTGAAGCGGATGTTAGTGCCCATGGCCTTCTGAAAAGAATCCCAAAACTTCGAGGTAAAGATGCTGCCATGGTCGGAAGATATCACTTGAGGAATACCGTGCAGAGAGACAATGTGAGAGGTATAGAGTTCCGCCAATTGAGCTGCAGTGATCGACTCTTTGATAGGCAGAAAGTGAGCCACTTTGGTGAGTTTGTCGATGACAACGAATATAGCATCATTGCCACGCTTGGACTTTGGAAACTCAGTCACGAAGTCCATTTCAATGTGGTCAAACTTCCATTCTGGAATGGCAAGAGGTTGGAGGAGACCAGCTGGCCTTTGGTGTTCTGCCTTCACTCTTCTGCAGACATCACATTCATTCACGAATTGAGCGATCTCGCGCTTCATTCGAGTCCACCAATAAGATTGCTTGAGGTCCTAATACATCTTCGTGCTCCCAGGGTGGATGGAGAGGAGAGAATTGTGAGCCTCGTTCATGATCACTTTACGAAGTTCACCTTTGGGCACAACAATACGATCCTCGAAGAAGAGAGTGTCCTTGTCATCAAGGCGGTAGCACTTGTACTTGGACTGACTCTTAGCAATCCCAATCTTCACCTTTTTCACCATAGCATCAAGAAGCTGGGCTTGGCGAATCTGGTCTTCTAAGGTAGGAGAGACTTGAAGGTTGGCGAGGAAACCTTGAGGAACAACTTGCAGATTAAGTTTGCAGAAAGCTTCACAAAGCTCGGGTTGATAAGGCTTAAGAATAAGACGGTTGCAGTAAGCCTTTCTGCTCAAAGCGTCAGCAATCACATTGGCCTTGCCTGGAGTATACTCAATACTCGGATTATACTCTTGAATCATTTCGACCCAATGAGTTTGCCTGAGGTTGAGATTAGGCTGAGTGAAAATGTACTTGAGACTCTTGTGATCAGTGAAAATGTCCACTTTTCTTCCCAATAGAAGATGTCTCCAAGTCAAAAGAGCATGCACAACTGCTGCCAACTCGAGATCATGAGTGGGGTAGTTCTTCTCATTAGGCTTCAACTGGCGAGATGTATAAGCAACAACTTTCTTCTCTTGCATCAAAACTGCGCCAAGACCTTGAAGAGAGGTATCACAAAAGACCTCGTACGGCTTGGATTCATCAGGCGGAGTCAGAACTGGAGCAGTGATCAACTTCTCTTTCAAAGTGTTGAAAGCAATATCACACTCCAGAGACCAAACGTACTTGACGTGCTTCTGAAGAAGATTAGAGAGAGGCTTCGCAATCTTAGAAAAGTTTTCAACGAATCTTCGGCAATAGCTTGCGAGACCGAGAAAACTGCGGAGTTGCTTCACGTTCTGAGGAGGTTCCCAATTCACAATTGCAGACACCTTCTCAGGATTCACGGCAATGCCCTTGGCAGAGATGATATGACCAAGATAAAGAACCTCATCAAGCCAAAATTCACACTTGGAGAACTTGCTGTAGAACTGATGTTCTCTGAGCTTATCAAGAACCAAACGCAAGTGCTTGGCATGATCTTCCTTGTTCTTGGAGAAAACCAGAATGTCGTCGAGATAGACCAAAACGAAGTCATTGGTGTAGGCGTTGAAGATGAAGTTCATCATGCGAGAGAACGTCGGAGGAGCGTTGGCGAGGCCAAAAGACATGACAGTGTATTCATATGAACCAAAGCTTGTTCTGAATGCTGTCTTGGGAATATCTTCTTCACGAATGCGAATCTGGTGATAACCCATACGGAGATCAAGCTTGGAGAATACTTGAGCACCTTTGAGTTGTTCGAACAGCTCATTGATGTTGGGAAGTGGGTATTTGTTCTTGATGGTCTTCTTGTTCACTGGACGGTAATCAACACAAAGTCGGTCCGTTCCATCCTTCTTCTTCACAAAAAGAACACCACAACCCCACGGAGAAGAACTAGGCCGGATGAGACCCATTCTTTCTTGCTCATCGAGTTGCTTCTTCAGCTCCTTCAACTCTTCAGGTCCGAGCTTGTAAGGACGTTTGCACACAGGTTCCGTGCCAGGCTCAAGTTCAATAACGAATTCAACTGGCCGGTGCGGAGGCATTCCTGGGAGCTCTTCTGGAAATACATCTTGATATTCGCAAACGACAGGAATTTGAGAGATGGCATCCAATTCACCCTTCTCATTGAGAGAAAACAGACGGATAGAATCATCCCGAGCGGCAAAGACAATTACATCCTCAGACAAATGAGTCAATTGAATCTGCCTGGCTGCACAATCAAGCTGAGCCTTGTGCTTAGAAAGCCAATCCATTCCGAGAATAAGATCAATATCCGAGTCACCAAGAACATTTGGAGAGGACAAGAACTTATAGTCACCCAAAGTGATAGTAACATCCGGAACGCATACTCGAGATGTCATTTGACGGGCCGGAGAGACGATAGCCAACGGCTTCGGCAACACTTGAGTAACAAAATCATGCTTAGATGCAAAAGGTCTCGACATGAAACAATGCGATGCACCCGTGTCAAAAAGAACTTTTGCAGGAATATCATTAACAGGAAGGTTACCCATGATCACATCTGACGAGTCCTCTGCCTGAGCTGCATTCATCAAATTGACCTTGGCATGCTTGGGGTTATGCTTGACCACAGTTGTACTTGCCGATCTGACAGGAGGAGGAGGAGGAAGACACCTCTGGTTGAGACACTTGTTGGCATAGTGACCCTTCTGTTGGCACTTGTTGCACGTGACCTCTGAAAGCGGACGGTGATACGGAGCACTCGATCTTGGAGATTGAGACGAAGTCTTGTTCTGAAAGCCAGGGTTGGGTGGGTGGGAAGAACCACTGCCACCTTTGCTCTTTTGCTGATACGGCTGACAGAACGGAGGAGGAGGAAGCCAAAACTTCTGCTGCTTGGCCACTTGAGTAGAGGAAGAAGGAGTAACATCTCTGACTCGCTTCTTGGAAGCATCACACCTCAACTGAGCAGCCTCTTGCTTCAGTGCCATGTTGTAGAACTCATCGTATCTCAAGGGCTCGAAGAGAACAAGAGCGAGCTGAATATCTTCTCTGAGACCACCCCTGAACTGATATATCATGCTCTTCTCATCAAGGACGTCCTGTTTGGCAAAGCGGGCGAGCTTCTGGAACAACTTGTTGTAGTCATAGACAGACAAAGAGCCTTGCTTCAGATTGCGGAATTCCTCACGCTTGCTTTCAACCACGCTCTGCGGAATATGATGAGCTCGGAAATCTCGACGGAAATCATCCCAAGTGATAACACGTCCACCTCTGGAATCCTTGTACTGCTGGAACCATTCTGCAGCTTGATCTTTGAGTCGAAAGGAAGCGAACTTGACAAAGTCCTCAGGCCTGACATTACTGCACTTGAAATGCTTACACAGATCCACAAGCCAATCGTCAGCATCGGTTGCCTCAACACAATTGCTGAAAGTCTTTGGCCCGTTAGCAAGGAACTGGTTGAGTGTAGCAAAGTGACTCTGATGGCTGCCTTGATTCCCTTGACTGCCTTGATTGCGCTCTTGAAGAATTTGCATGATCAGCTGAGTGTTTGCATTAGTTGCGGCCATCACAGCTTGCCATGCCTCTGGAGGAGGTGGAGGTGGTGGCGGATCAGGATTCGGAGTCGTGCGCGTTGGAGGAGCCATCCTGAAGAGGTTGACCACCATTAGCACATTGATAGATAAATATTGAAGCTGAATCCAATGGAATGAAAATTGCAACATATAGTCTTCACATCCGAACAAAATGAACGAATGCATTCCTCTTCAAATGGTCACATATCCATAAATTGAGAAGCCACGTAGAATTAAGGTAGAGAAATAAATCAACAAGGTACGGATCAAGAACGAATAATCGGTAAGAAATCCCAATCTCAAACCAATATCCGTGGAAGAAGAACTAGAGCTACTAGAATTCCCACCTATGAAACTCCCGAACTTTTCCGGTTATGCAATCAGGTGTTGGGGATACAGGGGAAGCATAATATCTCACCCAAACTAGCAAATGCTACATCCAGCTGTATCCATCCTTCAACACATAACCAAGAAAACTTCGGAAACCATCTACCTCAACCTTCGAAAAGCATCCGTTATACAAGTTATGGCGATACTCCCGAACTCCCGCCCCGGTACTGGGTGGCGTCGAGGTTATCTCACCAACGAACTGCATAAAAGAGATTTTCGATGTCGGCGAACATATCTCAAGTATTCCAGAATTGCAACGATAAAATTATGATGACAACACCTCAGAGCTCAACTCCCCGGGACACTTCCACTAAACCCCTGACAGGAGGCACCAAGACAGTATTCTCATCATAAGCCATCAGAACGATTCCAAGATACTCGCATGATCCTAAAAAAAATTTAGTGAAATTTGAGAAGAGAAGAGTCAAAACTCTACGTCAGGATGCCTTACCAGAGCGATGAGGAGACTGGGAAGTAAAAAGAATTCCTAAACTCTCCGATATATAATTCCTAAAGACTCAAAACATTTTTCTAGACACAACTCGGCTGCTATAAACGATCAAGCAATGGGGCTCCTAAGGTCGGGGAAGGCTCTGATTACCAACTTATAACACCCTTGATGCGACTATAGCTCCCACGTGTCGAGGCACGACTTAGAGACATAATCGCATTGAAGGCATATGTCGCAAGTTAGGCAATCTTCACAACATCCCATGTAATATGAATAATAAAGGGAAGAACATAGTTGGCATACACTCGCCACGTCAATCAAGAGCATAAATAACATTACATCATCCAAAACACTCATGGCCCGACTACGGTGCCAAAATAGAAGATAACCCAACATGCGACACGGTCCCAATCACCCCCAACTGGGCACCACTACTGATCATCGGGAAAGGAAACGTAGTAACGCTGAGAGTCCTCGTCGAACTCCCACTTGAGCTCGTACTCGTCACCTGGAGCGGAATCACCTGGACCTGCATCTGGAGTTATAGTATCTGTGAGCGACAGGGACTCAGCAATCTCGCACCCTCGCGATCAAGACTATTTAAGCTTATAGGAAGGAAAGGCAAATATATGTGGAGCTGCAGCAAGCGACTAGCATATATGGTGGCTAACTTATTCGCAAAAGAGAGCGAGAAGAGGAGGCAAAGCGCGAGCGTGAAATCTAGAGGAACAACCTGCGCAAGCATTACTCCGACACCGTGTCCACTTCCCGGACTCCGCCGAGAAGAGGCCATCACGGTAACACACTCAGTTGATTCATTTTAATTAAATAAGGTTCAAGTTATCTACAACCGGACATTAACAAATTCCCATCTGCCCATAACCGCGGGCACGGCTTTCGAAAGTTCAAACCCTGCAGGGGAGTCCCAACTTAGCCCATGACAAGCTCTCACGGTCAACGAAGGAATAGACCTCCACCCAAGACACACCGATCAGACTCGGTATCCCGGTACAACAAGACATTTCGACAGGTCAAAACTAAACCAGCAACACCGCCCGAATGTGCCGACAAATCCCGATAGGAGCTGCACATGTCTCTTTCTCAGGGCACACTCAGATAAGCAATCCGTACAACTAAAACCGGCCCTTGAGTTTCCCCGAGGTGGCGCTGCAAGGGGCCCTAGTTTGGACCAACACTCAGAGGAGCACTGGCCCGGGGGGGTTAAAATAAGATGACCCTTGAGTCTGCAGAACCCAAGGAAAAGGAAAGGCTAGGTGGCAAATGGTAAGACCAATGTTGGGCATTGCTGGAAAAGCTTTAATCAAGGCGAACTATCAAGGGGTTCCCATTATAACCGAACCGCGTAAGGAAAGCAAAATCCGGGAACATAACACCGATATGACGGAAACTAGGGCGGCAAGAGTGGAACAAAACACTAGGCGAGAGGCCCAGCCTTCCACCCTTTACCAAGTATATAAATGCATTAAGGTAACATGGCAATATAATGATATCCCAACAAGTAAATAAAAGATGTTCCAACAAGGAACGGCCTCCAAGCTTCACCTGCAACTAGCAACGCTATAAGAGAGGCTGAGCAAAGTGATAACATAGCCAATCAACGGTTTGCGAGGACAAGGTGGGTTAGAGGTTTGACATGGCAATTGGGAGGCTGACAAGAAAATGGTAAGCATCGTAGCATTGGCATAGCAAAGAACGAGCAACCTAGCATAGCAAAGATAGTAGTGATTTCGAGGGTATGACCATCTTGCCTGCACAGTTGTCAGAGTTGACTGGATCCTCAAAAGCACACTCAACGGGCTCCTCGGTAGCGAACTCGTCTCTCGGATCTACCCAAACAAGACAAATAAGCAACAAGGATACAATCAACCACGTGCAAACTCAATCAACACGATGCAAAGATGGCATGCTATGCGGGATGCGATGCGGGATGCAAAATGCAAGATATGACAGGGAATGCATGAACCTGGCCTAAACTTTGAAATCCAAGTGTGCCACTGGAAAGATGAGATGAAACCGCTTGAAAACGATATAAAGAACGCCGGAATCGGAGTTACGGTTTGGAAATGGCAAGCGTTTTAAGAATGACACCGGTCTGCGATTTACAGCAAGTAGGCATCTAAATGCAACGAAATGAACATGCTACAGCCACCAAACATGACAATAAAATACATGGCAGGGATGCACACAAGATGCTTAACAAAAGTCTAGCACTGAGCTACGGCCAATTCATCCAATATGAGGTTCAAACAAGCATGGCAAAAACGCAAATGCAAAATAGATTTCAGACTTGGTGAAATTAACACTTGTCTGAAATTTCAGATCACGAAGCCCTCTTCGGAGCAGCAAAACAACATGATGACCTGATTAAGACAAGTAAGAACATGGCATGGAGCTACTCAACAAGCTTATCAAAAGACCCAAAGTGACCTGGGGCTAAAAGGGTTCACAAAATATACTAACGGGCACACGAACATAGCTAAAACACAATCAGTTTTCAGACTTTGTGAAAACTGAGACATGCTGAAACATAACTCACGAAGGCATGTAAACGAGCTCGATGCACTCACTACGGTGCAAGTCATGGCAAGAAAATCATACATACATTTAGAAGGCACAAAATACAAGCTAGGCATGGCAAGAACAATGGCATAGCATGCACGGATCAACTACAATAACATCGGCAAAATCGCAAACGAGTTGACGATCTGCCCAGATTCACCACGAAGCAAAAGTAGAGCTCGATTGACTCAAGCTAGGTTGCTCCATAATTGCAAGTAAAGACACAGATGGATAGAGCATAACATTATTAACAAAACTCCTTTACTGATCATCCTCAAAAGAGGTACGGATCACTAGGAAACAAGCTGAACATATGGCATCGTGAACTAAATAATCTCAGACTTAGTGAAAACTACTAAGTCCCTGAAAACAGATCACCGGGTGTCTCACTTTGCAAGCTTGCACAAGTCACCACACACATCCTAAAAATGCATGGGTTGCACCTCTGGAAAGAAGACAAATCCTTAACAAAACATATGAAGGACTCACAGGCATATCATGCACACAATAATCATGGCAAAAATGACAAAAGTCTAAGATGAACTAGCAGATCTGACAATTAACTCACGAAGCCTCCTTCTAACAGCATTTCGGGCATCAAGATGCACTCAAATGAAAATGATGCAATGGAATTAAATGATGAACTCGTCGAGGCGAACATTTTGATATGCTATATGCCCAAATCGGAGCTACGGATGCGGAGATACGACCAGTCAAAGTTTGCATAAAATTAGGGTTTCGGGAGGAGAAAGTCAACCAAGATGCTCAGATCTAGATCCAGATCGGGGCTGCACTGTTCATTGGGCGCGTTCTTCAAGGTTGGCCAGCGCCGGAGTCGAGGGAGGAGGCCGGAGCAGCGGGGAGAGGCCGGTGAGGGGGCGGCCGGATCCGGTGGTGGCCGAGGCGGCGAGCTCCGGCTCGGGCGGCGGCGTGGCCCGCGGCGGTGGCGTGGTGGGGCGGTGTCGGAGCCGGAGAGGCGGCCGGCGGCGGCGGAGAGGCGGCCCGCGGCAGCGCCAGTCGCCGGAGGTGGAGCTTCGGGCGGCGGCGGCTGGAGACGAAGGCGCGGGGGCGCGCGGCGGCTAGGGGCTCGCGGCGGCCCGACTTGGGCCTCCCGGGCCTCGGCGGCGGCTGGCGGCGGGAGCGCCACGTGGCGGCGCGGGATTTGCGAGGCGGCGGCGGTGATTTTTGTCTGTCCGGCACGGACGTGTCCGGCGCGGCGCGGAGATCTTTTTTTTGGCTAGGGTTTCGGAGACGGAGAGATCCGAAATGGAGGGGGGGTGTATTTATAGGCATAAGTGGAGCTAGGAGAGTCCAAATGAGGTGCGGTTTTCGGCCACGCGGTCGTGATCGAACGCTCTAGGACATGGAGCAGAGTTTGCTAGGTTTTGGGCCAAATTGGAGGGCTATTGGGCTGCAACACACACTAGGCCTTTTCGGTCCCTCGGTTAACCGTTGGAGTATCAAACGAAGTCCAAATGACAAAACGGACACACGAAAGAAAGCTAGAAATGGCCACCGGAGGAGAACGAAGTGCCGGAATGCAAAACGGACAACGGGGAAAAAGCTCGAATGCATGAGACGAACACGTATGCAAATGCAATGCACATGATGACATGATATGAGATGCATGACAACGACAACAACACACGGAGACGAAACCCAAACCCAAGGGAATAAATATAACTTAACGCCGGAGACGGCAAGAGTTGGAGTACAAATAGGGGAAGTTACATCCGTGGTGTTACACACAACGAACAAGATCTTCATCGAGCTCCTACTTGGGCTGGGTTGCGTCACCTGCACTGGTATCATCGGCACCTACAACTGTTTGGAAGTATCTGTGAGTCACGAGGACTCAGCAATCTCACACCCGTGATGAAGTGCTAGTGATCGACTAGAGGGGGGTGAATAGGCAATTTTTATGAAAGTCTTCAAAACATGGAAGTTTCAAAGACAAATGATAGAAATAAACCTATTACCATGCAGCAGAAGATAGACTACACTAGGCAAGCCATAGTCAAGTATTCAATGAAGTGAAAGCACAAAGACTAATAGCAGCTAGGCAGTATGGATCAGGATGGAAGATAGTATGAAGCCAATCAGAACAAGCAGTCACACATTGAAGACAAAAAGATAATGCAAACAGGCAATGACTTCACAAGGATCAACTGCAAATAAAGAGATGTGAAGCATAGAACCAGTGGCTCGTTGAAGACAATGATTTGTTGGACCAGTTCCAGTTGTTGTGACAACTCTACGCCTGGTTAGGGAGGCTGAGATTTAACTCAGAAGACCGCGTCTTCACCTTATTCCCCTTGAGTTAAGGCACCCAGTCCTCGCCCAATCACTCTAGTAAGTCTTCAAGGTAGACTTCCAAACCTTCATAGACTTCGTTCACCGGCGATCCACAATGACTCTTGGATGCTCAGAACGCAACGCCTAACCGGCTGGAGGATTCACAGTCCTCAAGTGTAATAAGTCTTCAGATCACACAGACAGGAAGACTTCAGTGATGCCTAACACTCTTTGGCTCTGGGTGTTTAGGGCTTTGTCCTCGAAAGGATTTCTCTCTCAAAGGCTTCGAGGTGGGTTGCTCTCAAACGACAAAAGCCGTGCACTAACTCTGAGCAGCCAACCAGTTTATGATGTAGGGGGTGGGCTATTTATAGCCACTAGGCAACCCGACCTGATTTGTCTGAAATGACCCTGGGTCACTAAGGAACTGAAATGTGTTCCAACGGTCAGATTTCAAACACACATGGCAACTTTACTTGGGCTACAAGCAAAGCTAACTTATCCAACTCTGGATAAGATTTGCTCTCATTGTCTTCGCTCGAAGACATAGGATTTTGGTTAAGCATCACTTCAGTCATTCTGACTGGTTCACTGGGACCCCACTTAACAGTATGGTGGTTCCTATGACTCAACAAAGAAGAAAAGGAAACAACAAAACAACTAAGTCTTCGCGCTCCATAGTCTTCACTCAATGTCTTCTCTTGTCATAGTCTTCAATGTGAATATCTTCACATACCACCTTTGTCTTCAATATCTTCATACATTTTTAGGGGTCATCTCCGGTAGGAAAACCAAATCATTGAGGGACTACTACCTGTGTTATCCTGCAATTCTCACAAACACATTAGTCCCTCAACCAGGTTTGTCGTCAATACTCCAAAACCAACTAGGGGTGGCACTAGATGCACTTACAATCTCCCCCTTTTGGTGATTGATGACAAACTGGTTGAAGTTTTCAACGGGGATAAAAGTATGTGAAATTGTAAAGGATTTATACATTGTATTCGTAAGTAGCAGGAAGGCTCCCCCTGAAGATGTGCATATAAGTATTTTGCTTTTGAATGCAAATGCACATGGCAGTTGTACTTGCGGAGCTCCTCGTCTACTTATGAAGACAAGTTATCATGCATGAACAGATATAACAAAGATAATGACATGCATAATGAAAAATGGACGTCTGCAAAATGACTTCGTGCGGAATTTATCGTCGCATATGCGGAATTTATCATCGCATCACAGAGTGTCGAAAAGGTAGCAGACGACCAACAAGTTTAAGTGTTACAACTCAAAACGAACCAAATGTTTCAAAAGCGAGAGTTGTAAGCACTTGGCAAATGTAGCAAAAGTAAAGCAACCACCCATATGGACCCGCTTGAAGACTATCAACTCATATGCTTCTCCCCCTTTTGTCAGTAATGATCAAAAAGGTTTGAAGACATAGAGCTTCTACTCGTTCTCATGAGGAGTAGGCGAAGCAGCAGGGTCGTCGTTGAGGTCCGGTGGTGCAGAAGAACTTGGTGCAGTGTTGACACGCGCTGAAGTTGGAGGTGGTGAAGTGGCATCATCTTGATCATCTATGACTCTGGCATCCACCATCACAGCTGAGGAAGAATAGTTAGAGGCTTCAAGTGAGGGAGTCCGACGCAAGTGAGCAATCCTTGGAGGAGTTGAGTCAAACTTGAATCTTTCTGTGAAGCCATCGTCTTGAAGATCTGCTTCAGCAGTGAGTAATGTCAAACTCTTCCAGGACCTCTGACATGTTTCATGTGTAACAAAGGCATTCTTGGTGGCAAGATTGTGAATGCGATTGACGTCCACCAAGAGGCTTTGCATCTGACGCTTAAGCCAGTCATGATGCTTATCCTGTTTCTGATGTAGAGCGACGAGAAGCTCTCGGTCATTGAGAACACGAGATCGCTTCCGAGGCCTTTGGGCAATGGTGCTCGCAGTGGCCTTAGTTTGGGTGCGAGGGGCACGTGTGTTGCCAGCCAAGGGATAAACACGAGAGACGGCCTGAACTCCTTCAATGGGTTGGGTGAAGCTTTGACGGTCAACATTGTGAAGATAAACTGGCTCCTTTGCAAGCTCTGGGTAAATGGCTTCAACAAACAGATCAACCTCTGGTAAGAACACGATATGATTGCGCGCAGACGGCTGATAGTTCAAAGCAGAGTGAAGCTTGATAAGGCGCATTACCCATGGAGCATAGAACTTCAGTCCGAAGATGTCGGAGCCAGATGCAGCCAGCTGCCTGATGAAGAAGTCTTGAGCATTGAAGCTGATGCCATTGAAGATATAGAAAACCAAAGTCTTCATTGCTCCTTCAAGCTTCGCTGCAGATGAATGTCCTTTGACAGGCCATAGAGTTTTTCTGATGATATGGTAAATGGTGCGGGGCAGATACTCTAGGTCTTCAACAAAGAATTCGGTTGGGTATTCAGCGTCGCGTGGCAGAGGCTTCATCATGCTTAGCATTTGGCTCATGTTAGGCTCAGGCTTCTGGAAAATGCTCTCCAAAGCATTCTGGTGTTGTTGACAACCTGGTTCATAATATTCGCCAGAAGTGGGCAGGGCTGTAAGCTCAATGATGTCTTGGGCTTTAGCTTCATGATGGACATCGCCCATCATCCACTCAAGGATCCAAGTCTTTGGATCCCTGTTGTATCCACAAATGTGGAGGGTAGCATAGAATTGAAGCAGAAGTTCTTCATTCTAGTGTTCCTTGGCAGTCACGTTGAGCAGACCCGCATCACGGAAGCAGTCAAGAGCTTCTTCAAGGCAAGGCAATCCAGCAATGGCTTCGCAGTCTAGACGCATATGAGGGAAAATGTGCCCCTGATTGTATAAGATGCATGAATAGCAGTTGCGTTGCTGATAACTCCAAAATCGATCCGAGGAGATTCTTGGCCTTGTGTAGGGGTTCTTGTCACTGTCGAAGAATGTGTTGTGTGCCTTGAATCCACTCAGATTAAATGATCCTGGTGACATTGCAGTACCTGGAAACCGTGGTAGCCTTGGCTTTGGCTTCTGGACCTGAGGCCTGTGCTCCACATGATAGTCAAATTGAGGTCCGGGAGCAGGCGGAGGAACCAGAATTGGCCAGCGGACGGTCACAAGCTAACCACGATCATATGCTTGCTCGATGGTGTGTGGCCTGGGAGGTGGTACAGGAGCAAAGGCATTGGCTTCAAGCTGCAGATTTGCATCAGGTGCAACATTAGCTTCAGGTGCAGTGACATCTGGCACCACATTAGCTTCAGGCGCCACATTAGCTTCAGCCATGACAACGTCATTGGCTTCAGTATTGGTAACCTCCACTTCAGGAGCTGGAGGGTCGGACACGTTCTCCTTGAGAACAACTTTAGGGTTGGACGGGGGTGTAGCAACTCTTTCTTCATCTCTTCGGTCTTCTTCTTGGTAATCGGCTGATGCGGCCGGAATACCTTCAGCTGTTTTGGCTTCAGATTCAGGGATGTTCGCAGTAGGAGAGGCTTCAGGAAAGATTTCGCGTGAAACGGATGGAGCTCTTCTCCTTCTGGAACACTTGACAATGTGACTTGTGGCTTTGGTCCTTCGCGAAGCCTGCGAAACGCTGGCGATGCCTGTGGAGATGGAGTTGTGTAAGTGCATCTAGTGCCACCCCTAGTTGGTTTTGGAGTATTGACGACAAACCTGGTTTAGGGACTAATGTGTTTGTGAGAATTGCGGGATAACACAGGTAGAAGTCCCTCATTGATTCGGTTTTCCTACCAGAGATGACCCCTAAAAATGCATGAAGACATTGAAGTCAAAGGTGGTATGTGAATACATTCACATTGAAGACTATGACAAGAGAATACATCGCATGAAGACTATGGAGCGCGAAGACTTAGCAGTTTCATCGTTCTTTTTCTTCTTTGTTGAGTCATAGGAACCACCGTACTGTTAAGTGGGGTCCAAGAGAACCAGTCAGAATGACTAAAGTGATGCTTAACCAAAATCCTATGTCTTCGAGTGAAGACTATGAGAGCAAATCTTATTCAGAGTTTGATAAGTCAGCTTTGCCTGTAGCCCAAGTAAAGTTGCCGTGTGTGTTTGAAATCTGACTGTTGGAACACGTGTCAGTTCCTTAGTGACCCAGGGTCATTTCAGACAAATCAGGTCGGGTTGCCTAGTGGCTATAAATAGCCCACCCCCTACAACCATAAACGATTGGCTGCTCGGAGTTAGAATACGGCTTTTGTCGTTTGAGAGCAACCCACCTCGAAGCCTTTGAGAGAGAATTACTTGCGAGGATAAAGCCCTAAACACCCAGAGCCAAAGAGTGTTAGGCATCACTTAAGTCTTCCTGTCTGTGTGATCTGAAGACTTATTACACTTGAGGACTGTGAATCCTCCAGCCGGTTAGGCGTCGCGTTCTGAGCATCCAAGAGTCATTGTGGATCACCGAGGAACGAAGTCTGTGAAGGTTTGGAAGTCTACCTTGAAGACTTACCTGAATGATTGGGCGAGGACTGGGTGTCCTTAACTCAAGGGGAATAAGGTGAAGACACGGTCTTCTGAGTTGAATCTCAGCCTCCCTAACCAGACGTATAGTTGTCACAGCAACTGGAACTGGTCCAACAAATCATTGTCTTCAACGAGTCACTGGTTTCATCCTTCCCATTCCTTTACTTACTGTTGGCCCTGGTGAAGTCATTGTATGATTGCATTATCTTTTGTCTTCACTGAGTGACCGCTTGTTCTGATTGGCTTCACACTATCTTCCTACTTGATCAATACTGCCTAGCTGCTATTAGTCGTTGTGCTTTCACTTCATTGAATACTTGACTATGGCTTGCTTACTGTAGTCTACCTTCTGCTGCATGGTAATAGGTTTATTTCTATCGTTTGTCTTTGAAACTTCCATGCTTTGAAGACTTCCATAAAAATCACCTATTCACCCCCCGCCCCTCTAGTCGATCACTAGCACTTTCAATTGGTATCAGAGTGAGGTACTCCCTTGTTCTGTGTGATTCGGTTTAACCACCTGGAGTTTTAGCTATGTCGACTACAGGGATAATCAAAGTCTCCGCTGCGTGCCCAGTCTTTGATGGAACTGAATATCCCTACTGGAAGAATAAGATGCGCATGCATCTTGAAGCCATTGATGTCAACCTATGGTATGTCGTCAAGAATGGCGTTCCCAAGGCTAGTGAAGGTGTCACCGCTGCTGATGTCAAGAAGTTCGTTCAACTGGACTCCACTGCCAAGAACATCATCTGTGGTCATCTGACCAAAGGACAGTATGGCCGTGTGAGTTCTTTGGAAACATCCAAGCTAGTCTGGGACTGGCTCTCCAAGGTCAACGAAGGCGTCTCAACCCAGAGAGATCAGAGAATCAGTGTCCTTCGCAACCTCTTCAACCGCTTCAAGAGAAATGACAATGAGAATGTCCAACTCACGTTTGATCGACTCACTGACATCACAAATGAGCTTCAAGCCCTCGGCGCTATTGAGATCACCAAGCATGAAGTCATCAAGACACTTCTGAGATCACTTGACAGCTCGTTTGACACCCTAGCACTGATGATTCAAGAACGTCCTGACTTCAAGACACTCGATCCGTCTGACATACTTGAAAGGCTCAACACACATGAGTTTTAGCTTTCTGAGAAAAGAGACATCTACGGTCCCAACTATGGGCGAACTCGTGCCTTGAAGGCGAAAGCTGTCTCCTCATCTGAAGAAGAATCTGATAGCAGTTCTGATGATCCTGAAGACATTGGAAAGGAGCTTTCTATGCTTGTGAAGAAGTTCCAAAAATTCACCAAGAAGAAAGGCTTCAGAAAGTCTTCACGATCAAGCTCAAGGAATGATGAAGCTTCGGCTCATGACTACAAGAAGAGAACATGCCACAAGTGCAAGAAACCTGGCCACTACATCTCTGAGTGTCCGTAGTGGGACAATGAGAACAAGAAGAAGAAAAAGAGCAAGGAGTATGATTCCGACGACAAGAAGAAGAAGAAATACTCAAAGTCTTCTTCCAAGTCTTCCTCAAAGTCTTCATCACACAAGAAGAGCTCATATGGCAAGGCTCGTGCGTCTGTTGGCAAGGAAATGGATTCAGAGGAGGAGTCCACTTCTGAGGAGGCGGAGGTGGAGTCCGATTCTGGCGTTGCATGTCTGGCTACAACATATGTTGCCAAGTCCATCTTCAGCACTGAAGACAATGACTTCATTACCGACACTAATGCAAATGACAAGGACTACTCCGCTCCCACCTACTGCTTCATGGCACGCGGTGCCAAGGTAAACACACACACTACTCACTATCAAACATCCAGTGAAGATGACTCTGATTGTGGTTCCAAACCCAACTACAAAACACTTGCTAAAATTGCAACTGAACAACAGAAAGCTATGGAACATATTCAAAAACTATTAGACAAAAGCGATGACCTATTAGACGCTGAAATGACTCGATCTCAGTCCTTAATTGAAGACATAAAAAATCTTCATGTTAAGTATGAGGAACTTGAAAGTCGTCATGAAACGCTCTCAACAACTCATGAAAAGCTTTCCTATGATTATCTTCAAAGGAAGCAAGATCTTGAGAAATTGAGAGCGGCTCATGAAGATCTTCAAAAGGAAAACGAGTCACTTCGCGCCAAACAGATCAGTTCCGCTCAGGAAGGATTTGAACCACCATGTCTTAAATGCATTGAGCGTGACAACGCTACTTCTGTTGCTGGGGGTTCTACTGCTGCTACTATTGCAATATCTTCAACTGTTGATGTGGTAACTAACCCCTCTGCTGAGGATACCACTGCTATTGCTGATGAAAATGCAAGGTTGAAGACATTGCTTGAAACAGTGATGTACAAAAGTCTCAAAGGGCATCAGACACTATGTGATGTTCTCAAAAGGCAGATCCTGAACCGAAACCCTAGGAAAGAGGGTATTGGGTTTGACAGGAAAATGAATGTTGATGGCTCTTACTGGAAACTTGAGCAGTACCCCAAAACCACATGGGTTGCTGCAAAGGAACCCTCAGTGGATCCATCCACCCTGTCAGGCTTCAATTGTGCTAATCCCATTGTTATTGATGAATCCTTTGATGCAAACTATAAAATTTTTAAGAATGAGAATGGTGAAGTGTTTGCCAAGTATATTGGTACTAACTGCAGGAATGGGCCACCTATGAAGAAAGTCTAGGTGCCGAAAAGGTTGCTGGAGAATCTTCCTGTGAATGTCGTCATGACACCACAAGTGAAGAAGACACACCCCAGACCACAGGCTTCATATGGTCCAAAGGCTTCATACAGACAAAGGACTCACCTGAGTCGCACTAATGAAAATGTTTTGCAGGGAAGCCATACTCAGGCCTATGAATATGAGCGTGTTTCATCAAACCGCCATGTTCATAAGACCAAGAACTACTCTGCTTATTCTTATGAGTACTATTGTCCACCAGCAAGACTTTTTGCTAGGGCTCCAAAGCCAAAGTTCTCAGATGCTGCACTTAGACTCATTGCTTCGAAGCCACCCTTGAAGATGTGGGTGGCTAAGAAAGCTTAATCTCTTTTGCAGGGAAGGGTCTCCAGCCAAAAATCAAATGCGTCTGAAGCTATTGCTGGGGACCTTAAACATGTTGTAGGGCGCAAGATTAAATGCCCAAATGGTCCTATTATGTATTGTGTTCCTGAGTCGCTTGCTACTTGCCCTATCAGTCCTAACCTCGATCTAAGCTTTCATAATCCACTTGATCGTCAAATGTTTATGCTTCACAATTCTCTTCGTGAAGCCTATCCCCCTAACTGCACTGTAGGGTACGACACCAGCTGCTTCAGAATGGATTATTGATAGTGGGTGTACTAATCACATGACTGGCAAGCGAAGTCTTCTCATGGACTCAACTTTACGTTCATCTGACAAAAGTCACATCACATTTGCTTACACTGGTAAAAGCAAGGTATTGGGTCTAGGTAAAGTTGCAATCTCAAGGGATCAACACATGGATAAAGTGATGCTTGTTGAATCCCATGGTTTCAACTTAATGTCTATCTCAATGCTTTGCGATTTAAACATGATTGTGATATTTGGAAAATATCATTGCCTTGTTCTAATGGAATCTGACAAGTCTCTAGTCTTTGAAGGGTATCGGAAAGATGATTTGTACATGGTAGATTTCTCAGCAGGACCACAAATTGTCGTATGTCTTCTAGAAAAAGCTTCTGAATGCTGGCTCTGGCATCGGAGGCTAGGGCATGCTGGCATGAGGAACCTGCACACTCTTGCAAGGAAGAAGCATGTCATAGGCATCGAGGGCGTCAAGTTCAAGAAGGATCACTTATGTGGTGCCTGTGAAGCAGGAAAGATGACGAGGGCCAAGCATCCCTCAAAGACGATCATGACAATGAATCAACCCTTCGAACTGCTCCACATGGACCTTTTCGGTCCCACTCATTACTCAACTCTTACTACTACTGCTTGTCTCTATGGCTTTGTCATTGTTGATGATTATTCAAGATATACTTGGGTGCATATAATCCTCTACAAGACTGAAGTGCAGGATGTCTTCAGACGCTTCGCCAATCGAGCCATGAACAACTATGGCGTCAAGATCAATCACATCAGAAGTGACAATGGCACTGAATTCAAGAACACTGGTCTAGACACTTATCTTGATACTTTGGGCATCACACATGAATTCTCAGCCCCGTACACGCTGCAGCAGAATGGCGTCGTGGAACGCGAAAACAGAGCACTTATTGAGATGGCTCGGATGATGCTCGATGAATACAAGACTCCAAGAAAGTTCTGGCCTGAAGCCATTGATACTGCATGCCATATCATCAACCGTGTTTATCTTCACAAGCTTCTGAACAAGACATCCTATGAGCTCCTTACTGGCAAGAAGCCAAATGTCAGTTACTTCAGAGTATTTGGTGCCAAGTGCTGGATCAAGGATCCACATCACACTTCAAAATTTGCACCGAAAGCACATGAAGGTTTTATGCTTGGATATGGAAAGGATTCGCACTCCTACAGAGTCTTCAACCTCTTTCACTATAAAGTGGTTGAAACTGTGGATGTGCGGTTCGATGAGACTAACGGCTCGCAAAGAGAGCACCTGCCAAATGTGCTAGATGAAGTTCCATCCAGTGAATCAATCAAACTTATGGGAACTGGAGAAATCATACCATCTTAAGCTCAGCCTCAAGAGGAACTTATCATCTCTGCACCTTATCAACCTGAAGACAATGCTCAGCCTGAAGACAATCCTTCTAACGATGACAATGATCAGCAAGAGCAAAATCTTCGTCCTATTCATCCTCGTGTTGCAAATGAAGTACAGATTGAGAGAATAATTGATAGCATCAATGCACCAGGTCCACTCACTCATTCAAGGGCAACACAACTAGCAAATTTCTGTGGGCACTTCGCATCCGTCTCAATATCTGAACCCAAGAAAGTTGATGAAGCCTTCATGGAACCTGAATGGATTCAAGCTATGCAAGAAGAGCTTCAACAGTTTGAGCTGAATAATGTATGGGAACTAGTTAAGTGTCCTGATCCTCGTAAGCACAATATAATAGGCACTAAATGGATATATCGCAACAAGCAAGATGAGCATGGTCAAGTTGTCAGAAACAAAGCTCGTCTCGTTGCTCAAGGATATACTAAAGTTGAAGGGATTGACTTCGATGAAACATTTGCTCCTGTGGCTAGGCTTGAAGCTATACGCATACTGCTGGCCTATGCAAATCATCATAGCATTCTTCTATATCAAATGGATGTGAAGAGCGCTTTTCTCAATGGCAAGATTGAAGAAGAAGTGTATGTTGCACAACCGCCTGGCTTTGAAGATCCAAAACATCCTGACATGGTGTACAAGCTCAACAAGGCACTGTATGGCCTCAAACAAGCCCCTCGGGCTTGGTATGACACACTCAAAGACTTCCTAAAGAGCAAAGGGTTCAAACCTGGTTCCCTAGATCCTACTCTCTTCATGAATACATATGATGGTGAACTGTTTGTGTGCCAAATATATGTGGATGACATTATCTTCGGCTGCACTAACCAGAAATACAGTGATGAGTTTGGATATATGATGCAAGAGAAATATCAGATGAACATGATGGGTGAGCTGAAGTTCTTCCTTGGTCTTCTAATACGACAGCAACGCAACGACATCTTCATATCTCAAGAGAAATATCTCAAAGATTACCTGAAGAAGTTTGGGATGCAAGACTGCAAAGGCTACACGACGCCAATGCCAGCTAAACACCATCTGGGTCCCGACGACAATGGTAAGAGTTCGATCAAAAGGTATACCACTCCATGATTGGTTCTTTGCTTTATTTATGTGCATCTAGGCAAGATATCATACTTAGTGTTTGCATGTGTGCCCGATTCCAAGCGGCACCAAAGGAATCGCATCACTTAGCTGTGAAGCGAATTCTTCGATATTTGGCTCACACCCCAACACTAGGATTATGGTATCCAAAGGGCTCAGAGTTTGATCTAGTTGGATTCTCGGATGCTGATTATGCTGGTGACAAAGTGGATCGCAAGTCTACATCAGGCACATGTCACTTTCTGGGACGATCACTTGTATGTTGGTCTTCAAAGAAGCAGAACTGTGTATCTCTCTCCACTGCTGAATTTGAATACATTGTTGCTGGATCTTGTTGCGCTCAGCTTCTATGGATGAAGCAAGCACTCAAAGACTATGGCATTCATCTGAAGCAAGTGCCACTCTACTGCGACAACGAAAGCGCCATCAAGATTGCTAACAACCCAGTTCAGCACTCGAAGACAAAGCGCACTGAAATTCGTCATCACTTTCTCAGAGATCATGTCATGAAGGAAGATATTGATATCATACACGTCAACACTGAAGAGCAACTGGCAGATATCCTCACAAAGCCCTTGGATGAGAAAAGGTTTTGCAAGTTACGGTGTGAGCTAAATATCTTGGAATCCTCAAATGTCCTGTGATCAGGCACACATCCTAACACTTATGCATATTGATGACTTAGATGTGCAACACACCAAGTAACGTATGTCTTCAATCAATGAAGACTTACATTCTGAGTGTGAATACATTAACATGGAATTTGACTTCGGAGCGCCATGATAATTGTGCGCCATGTCTAGGTCTAATATTTCCTATACGGTGGGTAATGCCACCACCAAAATTCTTCCCTTTGAAGTGTTTTTCTCATGGCGTTACATTTGCAAAATCTTCTCTTTCTGTTTGTCTTCAATGTTAACATGGCCTCATGTTTATCTTCAATTTGGTTTCTGTCCTCTACAGCATTCACTTATAGCTATGTCTTCACATTGAATCTTTTAACCTAAGTGAATGTGATCGGACCCTAACCCCTCTATGCTTCTATCTTAAGTCTATCTATCCAAATCATATGCACTCAATTGACACTGTCAAACTGTCTTCTCTGCGTCCTTGTCAGCAGAAGACACAGAGACAAACATTAATCTGTTTTTCAATGCTAAATCCTTCAACCTGAAACCCGAAGAAGTGGGAATGACCACCCGACAATCCAGGCATGCGTGGGAACGTGGAACAACCTCCGATGTGTTGCATGATAGCCACGTGTCCTTCAGATGTGAATCGCCAGGGGCACCTGTGGAATAACACTGTGCCGTCCCTATCCCTATAAATACATGCCTCACCACAATCATTATCCTTTATTCCACTCTCGCACAAACCCTAGCGCCACCGCTATCCCTCGACGACGCCGACGACGAAGCGCTTAGCTACCGCGACCTCATCGATGCCGTCTTCACGACGGCCGCGGACATCGTCTTCTCCGTTGTCGCCGTAGGTGTCCTCCGTTGCCAAGTTAGGGCACGGAAGATCGAACTGCTCGGCCTCCTCTCCCACTCCATCTAGCAGTTCTTCGTGTGGTAAATAAAACCTCCTTTTTACGGCCCCTTTGATCCTATAGATTCATCATTTTCTACCACAAGCAGTTTCTATTCACACAAGTTGAATCTATTTCATACTGCATCTCATAATATGCTTAGTATGTTCACTTATGCTTCACAAAGTAGTTAGATTCCTCACTTGTACTTATTCGTGGATTCGTACAAATCTGGAACCAACTTTCTATCTATGAGTGGATGTCTTCGCACTATGAGGTCAATGTCTTCTAAACTGATTTATCTTCAGAATCTTCTGTGAATGCATATGACCTCTTCCCCTTCCCTCGCACCTTAATGTTGTCACAGGTACATGTCCGTGGGAGAATCCATTGGTTCTCATAGTCTGCATTCATTTGCAGAATTCTTACAGCATCATATAAATTCTCCTGAAGCCAGTTCCTGTCTGACCAGTAGACGGAAGACTTGGGCAGTGTTGAAGCCTTTCAGTCTGAACTTCATGGCAAAAGAGAAATCTGCAAGAAAGGGCGGCAGACAGCGCCATGGGGGTACATCAACGGACCTGGCCGAAGATCTTTATGAACTGTACAAAACTGACCCCGAAGAAAGCTATGGTCAGCGCAAGACACGAATCCAATGGATTCGAAGATACTGGGCCGAGCAATGGTTCAAGTACAGGTTTGTGACCCAGGAATATGCTGAGAAGAATGCCATCAAGCGACCTTGGGGAGACATCTTGTACAAAAACCTTCAACCCAGGTCCAGAGATGAAGCCATTGAACAAGGCTTCTATCCTTGCATGGTCCGTGGATCATAGCCTGCAGATGCAGACCCATCTTCATTACTATGGTGCCGTGATGATAATCTGTTCAAGCGCAACTTCCAGTTTGCCAAGAATTCAACAAAAGAAAACAAGAAGTCGCGGGGATTAGACTTCAATCCAGGCCCCCCTGCTCCTCATGCTGATGGCACACGCGAAGCTGAACCCAATCTTGTTGGGCCCTTCTACAACCTAGAAGGTTTCATCACTCATATTATGGTTCAAGGGACAGCCGTGGATGAACCTGCAGACGACGCTGATTCTGACGAAGCGCCTACACCACCGAAGCCAAAGAAGCTGAAGAAACCTACAGCTTCAAAGCCTTCCCCAACACCAAAGGTCTCACGGGCGAAGCCTCTGGCCACTGCACCTCCTGAACACAGTGTGCAGTCTGAAGATCTGTCACGCATCTCCAAGCCCTCCAAAGTGAACATGCCCTTGCAACCCACCAGCCAAGCACTAACCGCTGCTGCTGTTCTGCGCAATGATACCATTGATCTGTCCAGCGATGATGATCTTGGCGATGACGCTCTTGAGTAGTTGATCAAGAGCAAGCAAAAGGCAGAAATCTTCAATGACCTTCCTCTCTTTGATGTTGAAATCATCAACACATTCATTGATGAGTGGTTTGACAGCCCAAATGTCAGCTTTGATGATCTTTAGCTTCCCATTGGCCTCAGCGTCGCCTTCCACGGAGACATTGCTGCTGAGCTGGCTCTAGCTCAGAAGATTGTTGAACTGAAGCATAACATAGATTATGAAAAGGCTCAGTTCAAAAAGCACATGGCCAAGCTCAATGTCGAAGACATACAGAACTTCCAGACCATGATGCATGAGCTTAAGGAAGCATTCCGAACCAAACGCGAAGAAGCCAAAGGTTCTCGTGAGCGCATGAAGGATCTTGCTGCTAAATGTGTGTAACGCCCTCGATGCGGCTATATCTCCCACGTGTCGAGGCACAACTTAGAGGCATAACCGCATTGAAAGCAATGTTGCAAGTTAGGCAATCTTCACAACATCCCATGTAATATAGATAATAAAAGGGGAGGTACATAGTTGGCTTACACTCGCCACGTCAATCAAAGTAAATAAATAGCATTACATCAACCAATCACTCATGGCCCGACTACGGTGCCAAAATAAAAGATAAACCCAACATGCGACACGGTCCCGATCGCCCCAACTGGGCACCACAACTGATCATCAGGGAAAGACACATAGTAACGGCGTGAGTCCTCGTCGAACTCCCACTTGAGCTCAAGCACGTCATCTGGAACGGAGTCATCAGGCCCTGCATCTGGTTTGGAAGTAATCTGTGAGCCACAGGGACTCAGCAATCTCGCACCCTCGCAATCAAGACTATTTAAGCTTATAGGTAAGGCAAGGTACAATATGTGGAGCTGCAGCAAGCGACTAGCATATATGGTGGCTAACCTGTTCGCAAAAGAGAGCGAGAAGAGAAGGCAAAGCGCGAACGGATAACTAGAGGACAACCTGCGGCAAGCATTACTCCAACACCGTGTTCACTTCCCGGACTCCGCCGAGAAGAGACCATCATGGTAACTCACACAGTTGATTCATTTTAATTAAGTTAAGGTTCAAGTTATCTACAACCGGACATTAACAAATTCCCATCTGCCCATAACCACGGGCACGGCTTTCGAAAGTTCAAATCCCTGCAGGGGAGTCCCAACTTAGCCCATGACAAGCTCTCACGGTCAACGAAGGAATAGACCTCCTCCCGAGACATTCCGATCAGACTCGGTATCCCGGTTCTTCAAGACACTTCGACAAGTTAAAACCAATCCAGCAACACCGCCCGAATGTGCCGAAAAATCCTGATAGGAGCTGCACATATCTCGTTCTCAGGGCACACTCAGATGAGCTCTCCATAAAACTAAAACCAAACCTCGAGTTTCCCCGAGGGGGTGCTGCACAGGACTCTAGTTTGGACCAACACTCAGAGGAGCACTGGCCCAGGGGGGGTTTAAATAAGATGACCCTCGGGCTCCGGAAACCCAAGGGAAAAAGAGGCTAGGTGGCAAATGGTAAAACCAAGGTTGGGCATTGCTGGAAAAGCTTTATTCAAGGTGAACTATCAAGAGGTTCCCATTATAACCCAACCGCGTAAGGAACGCAAAAAATCCGGGAACATAACACCGATATGACGGAAACTAGGGCGGCAAGAGTGGAACAAAACACTAGGCGAGAGGCCGAGCCTTTCACCCTTTACCAAGTATATAGATGCATTAAGATAACAAGATAATATAATGATATCCCAACAAGTAAATAATGTTCCAAAAAGGAACGGTCTCCAATCTTCACCTGCAACTAGCAACGCTATAAGAGGGGCTGAGCAAAGCGGTAACATAGCCAATCAACGGTTTGCTAGGACATGGTGGGTTAGAGGTTTGACATGGAAATTTAGGAGGCATGATAAGCAAGTGGTAGGCATCGTAGCATAGGCATAGCAAAAGAGCAAGCATCTAGCAAAGCAAATATAGTAGTGATTTCGAGGGTATGATCATCTTGCCTGCACAGTTGTCAGAGTTGACTGGATCCTCGAAAGCAAACTCAACGGGCTCCTCGTTAGAGAAATCGTCTCCCAGATCTACCCAAACAAGACAAACAAGCAGCAAGGACACAATCAACCACGTGCAAAGCTCAAACAATATGATGCAAAGATGGTATATTATGCGGGATGCGATATGCGATGCATATGCAAGATTTGACAAGGAATGAATGAACCTGGACTCAACTTGGAAATCCAAGTGTGCCACTGGAAAGGTGAGATGAAATCGCTTGAAAACGATATAAAGAACGCCGGAATCGGAGTCACGGTTTGGAAATGGCAAGCAATTCAAATATGGCACCGGCCTGCGATATACAGCACATAGCCATCTAAATGCAACAAGATGAACATGGTACAGCACTCAAACATGACCACAAAATACATGGAAGGGATCCATTAATGATTCTTAACAATATATGAACACTGAGCTACGGCCAATTCATCCATTAACAGGTTCAAACAAGCATGGCAAAAATGCATTTGGTAAACAGATTTCAGACTTAGTGAAATTAACACTTGTCTGGAATTTCAGATCAGGTAGCACACTTTGAAGCATGAAAGCTATATGCTATAGGAACTGAACATGGCAAAGTAAAGCATGGCATGGAGCTACTCAAAGAGCTTAACAAAAGTCCCTTAGTGACCTTGAGCCAAAAGGGATCAGAAAATACATTTGCAAGCATGTGAACATGGCAAAAGCATAAGCAGTTCTCAGACTTAGTGAAAAACTGGAACATGCAAAAACAGATATCAAGTAGGCATGTTTACGAGCTCGATGCACTCACTAAATAGCAAGTCATGACAATCTAAGCATACACCCATCAAGAATACACATTATACAAGCTAGAAATGATAAGAACAATAACGTAGCATGCACGGATCAACTACAACATCCTCGGCAAAATCGCTAACAAGTAGACAATCTACCCAGATTCACGAAATGACAAAAGTAGAGCTCGACTGACTCAAGCTAGGGTGCTCCATAATTGCAAACAAAGACATTGATGGATAGAGCACTACAAGATTAACAAAACATCCTTACTGATCATCCTCAAAAGAGGCACGGATCACTAGGAAACAACATGAACATATGGCATATTGAGATAAACAGGTCAAGGACTTAGTGGAAATGCTAAGTCCCTGAAATCAGCATTAACGAATGCCCCACTTTGCAAGCTTGTGCTAGTCACCACACACATCACAAAAATACATGGATTGCACCCCTGGATAGATGGCAAAACATATAACAAAACTCATGAAGAGCTCAGGGGCATATCATGCACACAATAATCATGGCAAAAATGACAAATATCTAATTGGAGCAGCAGATCTGACAATTATCTCAAATAGCATTCTTCTAACAGCATTTCGGGCATCAAGATGAACTCAAATGAAAATGATGCAATGAGATGAAATGATGTGCTCTCTGAGGCGAACATTTTGATATGCTATATGACCAAAACGGAGTTACAGGTGCAAAGTTACGATGCGATGAACAATACCAAAAAATTAGGGTTTCGGGCAAAAAAGTCAACTGATCCGAGATCCGGATCCATATCTGGCCGCACGGACTTCGAGGTTTGCCGGGATCTTGGAGCTCGCCGGAGAGGAACTTGGAGGGCGCCGGAGGAGGAGGAAGACGGTCGGGGCGGCGGTGGCGATGGCGGCGCTCGCCGGCGCGGGCTGACGGCACGTCGGGCGGCGGGGAGGAGCGCCGGGGACGGAGCGCCCTAGTGGCGGCGCTCGCCGGCGGCGGTGGTGCGGCGGCTGGGTCGAGCAGGCGCGGGCGGCGCGCGGGGAGGACGAGGGCGGCTTGCGGGCTCTCAGGCGGCGCGAGGCGGCGACGATGTGGGCCGGGAGGGCCCCGTACGGGCCTGCGGGCCGGCGGCGCGGGAGGCGGCGATGTGGGCGCGCCCGGCCACGTGGCGGCACCGGGTTGGTCGGCGGAGGCGGCGGACGCGTCTGGCGCCATCTGGACGTGTCCGGCAGCGGCGGAGATGTTTTTTTTAGGGTTTGAAGGAGGGGATCCGAGATTTGGATGAGGGGGTCTATATATAGAGGTAGAGGGAGCTAGGAGTGTCCAAATGAGGTGCGGTTTTAGGCCACGCAATCGTGATCGAACGCTCTAGATGATGGAGAGGGTTTTTGTGGGTTTTGGGCCAAATTGGAGAGGTGTTGGGCTGCAACACACACGAGGCCTTTTTGGTCCCTCGGTTAACCGTTGGAGTATCAAACGAAGTCCAAATGGTACGAAACTTGACAGGCGGTCTACCGGTAGTAAACCAAGGCCGCTTGGCAAGTCTTGGTCCAATCCGGAAATGTTTAATCCCCACACACGAAAGAAAGGTAGAGATGACCACCGGAGGAGAACGAAGCTCCGGAATGCAAAACAGACAACGGGGAAAATGCTCGGATGCATGAGATGAACACATATGAAAATGTAATGCACATGATGACATGATATGAGATGCATGACAACGACAACAACACACGGAGACAAAAACCCGAACCCAAGAAAATAAAATAACTTAACGCTGGAAACGACAAGAGTTGGAGTACATATTGGGAAAATCACATTCGGGGTGTTACAACACTCCACCACTACGAAAGGATCTCGTCCCGAGATCTAGGACTGAAAGAACGCCGGGTACTCAGAACGGAGGTGATCCTCGCGTTCCCAGGTGGCTTCACGGTCGGAATGGTGTGACCACTTGACTTTGAGGAATTTGATTGACTTGTTGCGCGTCTTGCGTTCAGTCTCTTCAAGAATAGCAACGGGGTGCTCACGATAAGAGAGATCTTCTTGGAGCTCAATGTCCTCGAAGTTAACGGTGCGGTCAGGAGTCTTGAAGCACTTTCGGAGCTGAGAGACATGGAACACGTCATGCACATTTGCAAAGTTTGAAGGAAGCTCGAGTTGATAGGCGAGATCGCCTCTCTTGTTGACGATCTTGAAAGGTCTCACGTATCTAGGGGCAAGCTTCCCTTTGATACCGAAGCGACGAGTACCTTTCATTGGAGAGACGCAGAGGTAAACATGATCTCCGATCTCTAAAGCCAAATCACGGTGCTTACTATCATAGTAGCTCTTCTGGCGGGATTGGGCTGCTTTGAGGTTATCTTGAATGACTTTGCACATTTCCTCTGCCTCTGTGATTAAGTCATTTCCCAGAAGTTGACGTTCATCGGTTTCAGACCAGTTGAGAGGGGTACGGCACTTCCTGCCATACAGAATTTCAAATGGGGCCTTGCCCGAACTTGCTTGAAAACTGTTGTTGTAGGAGAATTCAGCATATGGAAGACAATCCTCCCACTTCATGCCGAAGGAGATCACACAAGCCCTGAGCATATCTTCAAGAATCTGATTGACACGCTCGACTTGACCGCTAGTTTGAGGATGGAAAGTTGTACTGAAGCGGATGTTGGTGCCCATGGCCTTCTGAAAAGAATCCCAAAACTTGGAGGTAAAGATGCTGCCACGGTCTGAAGAGATCACTTGTGGAATACCATGCAGAGAGACAATTCGAGAGGTATAGAGTTCCGCCAATTGAGCTGCAGTGATAGACTCTTTGATAGGCAGAAAGTGAGCCACTTTAGTGAGTTTGTCGATGACAACGAATATAGCATCATTGCCACGTTTGGACTTTGGAAACCCAGTCACGAAGTCCATCTCAATGTGGTCAAACTTCCATTGTGGAATGGCAAGAGGTTGGAGGAGACCCGCTGGCCTTTGGTGTTCTGCCTTCACTCTTCTGCAGACATCACATTCATTCACAAACTAAGCAATCTCGCGCTTCATTCGAGTCCACCAATAAGCCTGTTTGAGGTCCTGATACATCTTCGTGCTCCCAGGGTGGATGGAGAGGAGAGAATTGTGAGCCTCGTCCATGATCACTTTACGAAGGTCACCTTTGGGTACAACAATATGATCCTCGAAGAAGAGAGTATCCTTGTCATCAAGGCGGTAGCACTTGTACTTGGGTTGACTCTTGGCAATCCCAATCTTCACCTTTTTCACCATAGCATCAAGAAGCTGGGCTTGGCGAATCTGGTCTTCCAAGGTAGGAGAGACTTGAAGGTTGGCGAGGAAACCTTGAGGAACAACTTGCAGATTAAGTTTGCGGAAAGCTTCACAAAGCTCGGGTTGATAAGGCTTGAGAAACAGACTGTTGCAATAAGCCTTCCTGCTCAATGCGTCAGCAATCACATTGGCCTTGCCTGGAGTATACTTGATACTCGGATTATACTCTTGAATCATTTCGACCCATCGAGTCTGCCTGAGGTTGAGATTAGGCTGAGTGAAGATGTACTTGAGACTCTTGTGGTCAGTGAAGATGTCCACTTTTCTTCCCAATAAGAGATGTCTCCAAGTCAAAAGAGCATGCACAACTGCCGCCAACTCGAGGTCATGAGTGGGGTAGTTCTTCTCGTTGGGCTTCAACTGGCGAGAGGTATAAGCCACAACTTTCTTCTCTTGCATCAACACTGCGCCGAGACCTTGGAGAGAGGCATCGCAAAGGACCTCGTACGGTTTGGATTCATCAGGAGGAGTCAGAACTGGAGCAGTGACCAATTTCTCTTTCAAAGTGTTGAAAGCAATGTCACACTCCGGAGACCAAACGTACTTGACATGCTTCTGGAGAAGATTTGAGAGAGGCTTCGCGATCTTAGAAAAGTTTTCAACGAATCTTCGACAGTAGCTTGCGAGACCGAGGAAGCTACGGAGTTGCTTCACGTTCTGAGGTGGTTCCCAATTCACAATTGCAGACACCTTCTCAGGATTAACCGCAATGCCCTTGGCAGAGATGATATGACCAAGATAAAGAACCTCATCGAGCCAAAATTCGCACTTGGAGAACTTGGCGTAGAACTTGTGTTCCCTGAGCTTATCGAGTACCAAACGCAAGTGCTTGGCATGATCTTCCTTGTTCTTCGAAAAGACCAGAATGTCATTGAGATAGACCAAAACGAAGTCATTGGTGTAGGCATTGAAGATGAAGTTCATCATGCGAGAGAAAGTCGGAGGAGCGTTGACGTGGCCAAAAGACATGACAGTGTATTCATATGAACCAAAGCATGTCCTGAAAGCCGACTTGGGAATATCTTGCTCACGGATTCGAATCTGATGATAACCCATACGGAGATCAAGCTTGGAGAATACTTGGGCACCTTTGAGTTGTTCGAACAACTCGTTGATGTTGGGAAGTGGGTATTTGTTCTTGATGGTATTCTTGTTCAATGGACGGTAATCAACACAAAGCCGGTCCGTTCCATCCTTCTTCTTCACAAAAAGAACACCACAACCCCACGGAGAAGAACTAGGTCGGATGAGGCCCATTCTCTCTTGAATATCGAGTTGCTTCTTCAGCTCCTTCAACTCTTCGGGTCTGAGCTTGTAAGGACGCTTGCACACAGGTTCCGTGCCGGGCTCAAGATCAATGACGAATTCAACTGGTCGGTGCGGAGGCATTCCTGGAAGCTCTTCTGGAAAGACGTCTTGATATTCGCAAACGACTGGGATTTGCGAGATAGCATCCAGTTCACCCTTCTCATTGAGAGAAAACAGACGGATGGTATCCTCACGAACGGCAAAGACAATTACATCCTCAGACGAATGAGTCAATTGAATCTGCTTGGCGGCACAATCAAGATGCGCCTTGTGCTTAGAAAGCCAATCCATTCCGAGAATAAGATCAATATCCGAGTCGCCCAGAACAATAGAGAAGCTAGAAATTTGTAGTCACCCAAAGTGATAGTAATATCCGGGACGCAGAAATTAGTTGTCATCTGCTTGCCCGGTGACACGATTTGCAAAGAATTTTGCAGATACTGATAATCGCACTCATACTTCGATGCAAAAGGTTTGGAAATGAAACAATGCGATGCACCAGTGTCAAAAAGAACTTTTGCAGGAACATCGTTAACAGGAAGGTTACCCATGATGACATCTAACGAGTCCTCTGCCTGAGCTGCGTTCATCAAGTTGACCTTGGCGGACTTGGGGTTATGCTTGACCACAGCTGTACTTGCCGATCTCACAGGAGGAGGAGGAGGAGGAAGATGCCTCTGATTGAAGCATTTGTTGGCATAGTGACCCTTTTGTTGGCACTTGTTGCACGTGACCTCTGAAAGCGGACAGTGATACGGAGCACTCGATCTTGGAGCTTGAGACAAAGTCTTGTTCTGAAAGCCAGGGTTGGGTGGGTGGGAAGATCCACTGCCACCTTTGCTCTTCTGCTGATACGGCTGATGGAACGGAGGAGGAGGAAGCCAATACTTCTGCTGCTTGGCTACTTGAGTAGAGGAAGAAGGAGTAGCATCTCTGACTCGCTTCTTGGAAGCATCACACCTCAGTTGAGCGGCCTCTTGCTTCAATGCCATGTTGTAGAACTCATCGTACCTCAAGGGCTCAAACAGAACAAGAGCTAGCTGAATTTCTTCTCTGAGACCACCCCTGAACTGGTATATCATGCTCTTCTCGTTAGGGACGTCCTGCTTAGCAAAGCGGGCGAGCTTCTGAAACAACTTGTTGTAGTCATAGACAGACAAAGAGCCTTGCTTCAGGTTGCGGAATTCCTCACGCTTGCTCTCAACCACGCTCTGAGGAATATGATGAGCTTTGAAGTCTTGACGGAATTGATCCCAGGTAATCACACGGCCTCCTTTGGAATCCTTGTACTGCTGGAACCATTCTGCAGCTTGGTATTTGAGTTAGAAAGAAGCGAACTTGACAAAGTCCTCAGGCCTGACGTTACTGCACTCGAAATGCTTGCACAGATCCACGAGCCAATCATCAGCATCAGTTGCCTCAACACAATTGCTGACAGTATTTGGCCCGTTAGCAAGGAACTGGTTGAGTGTAGCAAAGTGATTCTGATTGTTGCCTTGGTTGCCTTGGTTCACTTGATTGCGCTCTTGAAGAATTTGCATGATCAACTGCGTGTTTGCATTGGTTGCGGCCATCACAGCTTGCCATGCCTCCGGAGGAGGAGGAGGTGGTGGCGGATCCTGATTCTGATTCTGGTTGGTGCTCTTAGCTGGAGCCATCCTGAAGAGGGTGACAACCCTTAGCACATTAATAGATAAAATTAAGCTGAATCCAATGGGTTGAAATTGCAACATATAGTCTTCACATCCGAACATAAGAACGAATGCATTCCACTTGAAATGGTCACTTATCCATAAATTGAGAAGCCACTTAGAATTTAGGTAGAGGAATAAATCAACAAGGTACGGATCAAGAACGAATACTCAGTAAGAAATCCCAATCTCATACCAAATATCCGTGGAAGAAGAACTAGAGCTACAAGAATTCCCACCTATGAAACTCCCGAACCATTCCGGTTATGCAATCAGGTGTTGGGGATACAGGGGAAGCATAATATCTCACCCAAATCTAGCAATTCCTACATCCAGCTGTATCCATCCTTCAACACATAATCGAGAAAAAACTTCGGAAACCATCTACCTCAACCTTCAAAAAGCATCCGTTATACAAGTTATGTCAATACTCCTGAACTCCCGCCCTAGTACTGGGTGGCGTCGAGGTTATCTCACCAACGAACTGCATAAAAGAGATTTTCTATGTCGGCGTACTAAACTCAGGTATTCCAGAACTGAAACGATAAAATTGTGACGACAACACCTCGGAGCTCAACTCCCCGGGACACTGCCACAACCCCTAAAGATAGGAGGCACCAAGAACAATGTTCTCGTCACAAAACCATCGGAACGATTCCAAGATACCCGCGTGATCCTAAAAAAAATTTAGTGAAATTTGAGAAGAGAATAGTCAAAACTCTACGTCAGGATGCCTTACCAGAGCGATGAGGAGACTGGGGAGTAAAAGAATTCCTAAACTCTCCGATATATATAATTCCTAAATGACTCAAAACTTTTTTTTCTAGACTCAACTCGGCCGCTAATAACGATCAAGCAATGGGGCTCCTAAGGTCGGGGAAGGCTCTGATACCAATTTGTAACGCCCTCAATGCGGCTATATCTCCCACGTGTCGAGGCACGACTTAGAGGCATAACTGCATTGAAAGCAATGTCGCAAGTTAGGCAATCTTCACAACATCCCATGTAATATAGATAATAAAAGGGGAGGTACATAGTTGCCTTACACTCGCCACGTCAATCAAAGTACATAAATAGCATTACATCAACCAATCACTCATGGCCCAACTACGGCGCCAAAATAAAAGATAAACCCAACATGCGACACGGTCCCGATCGTCCCAACTGGGCACCACTACTAATCATCAGGGAAAGACACATAGTAACGGCGGGAGTCCTCGTCGAACTCCCACTTGAGCTCAAGCGTGTCATCTGGAACGGAGTCATCAGGCCCTGCATCTGGTTTGGAAGTAATCTGTGAGCCACAGGGACTCAGCAATCTCGCACCCTCGCGATCAAGACTATTTAAGCTTATAGGTAAGGCAAGGTACAATATGTGGAGCTGCAGCAAGCGACTAGCATATATGGTGGCTAACCTGTTCGCAAAAGAGAGCGAGAAGAGAAGGCAAAGCGCGAACGGACAACTAGAGGACAACCTGCGGCAAGCATTACTCCAACACCGTGTTCACTTCCCGGACTCCGCCGAGAAGAGACCATCACGGTAACTCACACAGTTGATTCATTTTAATTAAGTTAAGGTTCAAGTTATCTACAACCGGACATTAACAAATTCCCATCTGCCCATAACCGCGGGCACGGCTTTCGAAAGTTCAAATCCCTGCAGGGGAGTCCCAACTTAGCCCATGACAAGCTCTCACGGTCAACGAAGGAATAGACCTCCTCCTGAGACATTCTGATCAGACTCGGTATCCCGGTTCTTCAAGACACTTCGACAAGTTAAAACCAATCCAGCAACACCGCCCGAATGTGCCGACAAATCCCGATAGGAGCTGCACATATCCCGTTCTCAGGGCACACTCAGATGAGCTCTCCATACAACTAAAACCAAACCTTGAGTTTCCCCGAGGGGGCGCTGCACAGGACTCTAGTTTGGACCAACACTCAGAGGAGCACTGGCCCAGGGGGGTTTAAATAAGATGACCCTCGGGCTCCGAAAACCCAAGGAAAAGGAAAGGCTAGGTGGCAAATGGTAAGACCAATGTTGGGCATTGCTGGAAAAGCTTTAATCAAGGCGAACTATCAAGGGGTTCCCATTATAACCCAACCGCGTAAGGAACGCAAAAAATCCGGGAACATAACACCGATATGACGGAAACTAGGGCGGCAAGAGTGGAACAAAACACTAGGCGAGAGGCCAAGCCTTTCACCCTTTACCAAGTATATAGATGCATTAAGATAACAAGATAATATAATGATATCCCAACAAGTAAATAATGTTCCAAAAAGGAACGATCTCCAATCTTCACCTGCAACTAGCAACGCTATAAGAGGGGCTGAGCAAAGCGGTAACATAGCCAATCAACGGTTTGCTAGGACATGGTGGGTTAGAGGTTTGACATGCCAATTTAGGAGGCATGATAAGCAAGTGGTAGGCATCATAGCATAGGCATAGCAAAAGAGCAAGCATCTAGCAAAGCAAAGATAGTAGTGATTTCGAGGGTATGATCATCTTGCCTGCACAGTTGTCAGAGTTGACTGGATCCTCGAAAGCAAACTCAACGGGCTCCTCATTAGTGAACTCGTCTCCTGGCTCTACCCAAACAAGACAAACAAGCAGCAAGGACACAATCAACCACGTGCAAAGCTCAAACAATATGATGCAAAGATGGTATGCTATGCGGGATGCGATATGCGATGCATATGCAAGATTTGACAAGGAATGAATAAACCTGGCCTCAACTTGGAAATCCAAGTGTGCCACTGGAAAGGTGAGATGAAATCGCTTGAAAACGATATAAAGAACGCCGGAATCGGAGTCATGGTTTGGAAATGGCAAGCAATTCAAGTATGGCACCAGGCTGCGATATACAGCACGTAGCCATCTAAATGCAACAAGATGAACATGCTACAGCACTCAAACATGACCACAAAATACATGGCAGGGATCCATTCAAGATGCTTAACAAAATATGAACACTGAGCTATGGCCAATTCATCCATTAACAGGTTCAAACAAGCATGGAAAAATGCATTTGGTAAACAGATTTCAGACTTGGTGAAATTAACACTTGTCTGGAATTTCAGATCAGGTGGCACACTTTGGAGCATGAAAGCTATATGCTACAGGAAATGAACATGGCAAAGTAAAGCATGGCATGGAGCTACTCAAAGAGCTTAACAAAAGTCCCTTAGTGACCTTGAGCCAAAAGGGATCAGAAAATACATTTGCAAGCATGTGAACATGGCAAAAGCATAAGCAGTTCTCAGACTTGGTGAAAAACTGGAACATGCAAAAACAGATATCAAGTAGGCATGTTTACGAGCTGGATGCACTCACTACAGAGCAATTCATGACAATCTAATCATACACCCATCAAGAATACACATTATACAATCTAGACATGGCAAGAACAATAACGTAGCATGCACGGATCAACTACAACATCCTCGGCAAAATCGCTAACAAGTAGACAATCTGCCTAGATTCACGAAATGACAAAAGTAGAACTCGATTGACTTAAGCTAGGGTGCTCCATAATTGCAAACAAAGACATGGATGGATAGAGCACTACAAGATTAACAAAACATCCTTACTGATCATGCTCAAAAGAGGCACGGATCACTAGAAAATAACATGAACATATGGCATATTGAGATAAATAGGTCAAGAACTTAGTGGAAATGCTAAGTCCCTGAAATCAGCATTAACAAATGCCCCACTTTGCAAGCTTGTGCTAGTCACCACACACATCACAAAAATACATGGATTGCACCTCTGAATAGATGGCAAAACATATAACAAAACTCATGAAGAGCTCAGGGGCATATCATGCACACAATAATCATGGCAAAAATGACAAATATCTAATTGGAGCAGCAGATCTGACAATTATCTCGAATAGCATTCTTCTAACAGCATTTCGGGCATCAATATGAACTCAAATGAAAATGATGCAATGAGATGAAATGATGTGCTCTCTGAGTCAAACATTTTGATATGCTATATGCCCAAAACGGAGGTACGGGTGCAAAGTTATGATGCGATGAACAATACCAAAAAATTAGGGTTTTGGGCAAAAAAGTCAACCGATCCGAGATCCGGATCCAGATCTGGCCGCACGGACTTCGAGGTTCGCCGGGATCTTGGAGCTCACCGGCGAGGAACTTGGAGGGCGCTGGAGGAGGAGGAAGATAGCCGGGGCGGCGGTGGCGATGGCGGCGCTCGCCGGCGCGGGCTGACGGCGCGTCGGGCGGCGGGGAGGAGCGCCGAGGACAGAGCGCCCTGGTGGCGGCGCTCGCCGGCGGCGGTGGTGCGGCGACTGGGTCGAGAAGGCGCAGGCGGCGCGTGGGGAGGATTAGGGCGGCTTGCGGGCTCTCAGGCGGCGCGAGGCGGCGGCGATGTGGGCCGGGAGGGCCCTGTACGGGCCTGCGGGCCGGCGGCGCGGGAGGCGGCGATGTGGGCGCGCCCGGCCACGTGGCGGCACCGGGTTGGTCGGCAGAGGCGGCGGACGCGTCCGGCGCCGTCCGGACGTGTCCGGCGGCAGCGGAGATGTTTTTTTAGGGTTTGAAGGAGGGGATGCGAGATTTGGATGAGGGGGTCTATATATAGAGGTAGAGGGAGCTAGGAGTGTCCAAATGAGGTGTGGTTTTCGGCCACGCGATCGTGATCGAACGCTCTAGATGATGGAGAGGGTTTTGGTGGGTTTTGGGCCAAATTGGAGGGGTGTTGGGCTGCAACACACACGAGGCCTTTTCGGTCCCTCGGTTAACCGTTGGAGTATCAAACGAAGTCCAAATGGTACGAAACTTGACAGGCGGTCTACCGGTACTAAACCAAGGACGCTTGGCAAGTCTCGGTCCAATCCGGAAATGTTTAATCCCCACACACGAAAGAAAGGTAGAGATGACCACCGGAGGAGAACGAAGCGCCGGAATGCAAAACGGACAACGGGGAAAATGCTCGGATGCATGAGATGAACACGTATGCAAATGCAATGCACATGATGACATGATATGAGATGCATGACAACGACAACAACACACGGAGACAAAAACCCGAACCTGAGAAAATAAAATAACTTAACGCCGGAAACGGCAAGAGTTGGAGTACATATGGGGAAAATCACATCCGGCGTGTTACAATGTGTCCAAGGATACAATGAGGCTAAAAAGCGCAAGGCCTTGGGGCGACCAGGAATCGACCCCAGAATGCCGGCCAAGAAGAAGAAGCCAGTTGTGGCAGAACCCGAAGCACCAAGGGAAGAAGTACATCCAATTGTCTTCCCATCCAGTATGACAGGCTCGAAGCCTAAGGTCCCCACAGTGGCTTCAGAACTGAAGAAAACAAGGGCTGCTGAAGCTGAAGCCAGAAAGCGCAAAACCAAGGGCACCACTGATCATGCTCCTCCAACCAAGAAACGCAAAACCAAGAAGAGAGATTTGGTTGCTCCCACACAGCCCCTTAATGTCGAGCCTATCTTAGTGGCTCTTCCTACGTCTGAACATCGAGAGCGCCAGTTGATAGTTCATGAGCCTGCTTCCACAGAGGCTCCTGAAGCTGAAGACAATCCAGTTGTTGACCCCACCGTAGCTGAAGACATTGGTCCTCACGACAATGTTGAAGATGATGAAGTCCTTCCTCAAATCGAGCACAAATTGGTATCATCGCCTGTGCTCACGCACAGCGAACACATCAGCATTGGTCGTCCTCTGACCCAACTGCTCAGGATGCATCGTGGGCTGATCACCCACAACGACAAGACACTCCAAGCTCTCCCCAACCGCAAGCTACCCCACTAGTGCAAGATGATGATGACTTTGAGGCCCAGCACACTCCATCTCCACAAGCGTCGCCAGCATTACGCGGGCTTCGCAAAGGACCAAGGCCCCAAGTCACTCCCACTATGCATTTGTCTGAGTCCAAAGCCAAAATGGCTTAAAATATTCCGGCTGCATCAGCCGATGAAGAAGAAGCACCAAGAGTTGAAAGAGGTACTACACCCCCGTCCCACCAAGATGTTGTTCTCAAGGAGAACGTGTCTGACCCTCCAGCTCCTGAAGTGGAGGTTAACAACCCTGAGGCGGCCACCAACATCACAGCTAAAGCCAATGACGTCGTCATGGCTGAAGCTAATGCGGCGCCTGAAGCTACTGTGGTGCCAGAAGTCCAATCACCTGAAGCCACTGCGGCACCCGAAGTCGATGCTGAAGCACCTGAGGTACAAGCACCTGAAACCAATGTGGCCCCTAAAGCCCATGAAGACAATGCCAATGCTCCTGTTCCCCCTCCAAGACCTCATACAATTGAGCTGGCATTTGATCGTGGTTAGCCTGTTATGGTCCGCTGGCCCGTTCTGGTTCCTCCACCTGCTGCGGGTCCACAATTTTAGTATCATGTCGATCACAGACCTCAAGTCCAAAAGCCCAAGCCAAGACTTCCACGATTCCCAGGCACTGCCACTTCAGCTGGGGTCTTCAATGTGAATGGCTTCGTGGAACATAACACCTTCTTCAACAGCGCCAAGAACCCTTATACCCGACCTCGCATTTCATCAGATCGGTTCTGGAGCTATCAGCGGCGCAGCTACTATTTCTGCGTCCTATACAATCAAGGGCGCATATTCCCACATATGCGCCTTGACTCTGAAGCTATAGCTGGCCTGCCCTGCCTTGAAGAAGCGTTGGATTGCTTCAGAGATGCTGGACTGTTGTAGTTTGTCACAGATAAGGAACACTGGAATGAAGAGCTTCTGCTACAGTTCTATGCAACTCTTCACATTCGAGGCTACAGCAGGGATCCAAAGACTTGGGTCCTTGAGTGGATGACAGGCAATGTCCATCATGAAGCTAAAGCTCTTGATATCATTGAGCTCACAGGCCTGCCCACTCATGGTGAATACTATGAACCAGGTTGTCAACAACACCAAAATGCCTTGGAAAGCATCTTTCAGAAGCCAGAACCCAACATGAGTCAAATGCTGAGCATGATGAAGCCTCTGTCGCACGGCGCTGAATACCCATCTGAGTTCTTTATTGAAGACCTCGAGTACCTACCTCGCACCATTTACCATATCATTAGGAAGACTCTATGGCATGTCAAAGGACATTCATCTGCAGCGAAGCTTGAAGGAGCAATGAAGACTTTGGTTTTCTATATCTTCAATGGCATCAGCTTCAATGCTCAAGACTTCTTCATCAGGCAGTTGGCTGCATCTGGCTCCGACATTTTTGGGTTGAAATTCTATGCTCCATGGGTCATGCGTCTTATCAAGCGTCACTCAGCCTTCAATTATCAGCCATCTGCGCGCAATTATCTTATATTCTTGCCAGAGGTTGATCTGTCAGTTGAAGCTATTTACCCAGATGCTAAGGATCCCATTTATCTTCACAATGTTGATCACCAAAGCTTCACCCAGCCCATTGAAGGAGTTCCATCAGTTTCTCGTGTTTATCCCCTTGATGGCAACACACGTGCCCCTCGCGCTCAAACTGACGCCACTGGTAGCACCATTGCACAAAGGACTCAAAGGCGATCTCGTGTCCTAAATGACCGAGAGCTTCTCGTCGCGCTGCACCAGAAACAGGACAAACATCACGACTGGCTTAAGCGTCAGATGCAAAGCCTCTTGGTGGATGTCAACCGCATTCGCAATCTTGCCACCAAGAATGCCTTTGTCACTCATGAAACTTGTCGGAGGTCGTGGAAGAGTTTGACCTTACTTAGTGCTGAAGCTGATCTGCAAGACGATGGCTTCACCGAACGGTTCAAGTTTGACTCAACTCCTCCCAGAAATGCTCACTTGCGTCGGACTCCCTCACTTGAAGACTCTGACTACTCGTCCTCATCTACGACAGTGAATGCCAGAGTCATCGATGACCAAGATGATGCAACTTCACCTCCTCCAACTTCAGCGCGTGTCGACACTGCACCAAGTTCTTCTGCACCACCGGACCTCAACGACGACCCTGATGCCTCGCCTGCACCTCATGGGAACGAGTAGGCGCTCTATGTCTTCAAACCTTTTTGGTCCTCACTGACAAAAGGGGGAGAAGCATATGAGTTGATAGTCTTCAAGCGGGTCCATATGGGTGGTTGCTTTACTTTTTTCTACTTTTGCCAAGTGCTTACAACTCTCATTTTCGATACATTTGGTTCTTTGAGTTGTAACACTTAAACTCGATGGTCATCTGCTACTTATTTGCTATTCTGTGATGCGATGATAAATTCCACATGTGCGATGATAAATTCCGCACTTAGATCATTTTAGCAGACGTCCATTTTCCATTATGCATGTCATTATCTTTGTTACATCATATCATGCATGATGAATTGTCATCATAGGTTGAAGAGGATCTCCACAAGTACAACCTTCCATGTGCATTTGCATTCCAAGAGCAAATTACTTATATGCACATCTTCAGGGGGAGCCTTTGCAACTTATGAAGACAATACCTTATCCTTTACAATTTCACATATTTTATTCCCCGTTGAAAACTTCAACCAGTTTGTCATCAATCACCAAAAAGGGGGAGATTGTAAGTGCATCTAGTGCCACCCCTAGTTGGTTTTGGAGTATTGACAACAAACCTGGTTGAGGGACTAATGTGTTTGTGAGAATTGCAGGATAACACAGGTAGAAGTCCCTCATTGATTCGGTTTTCCTACCAGAGATGACCCCTAAAAATGCATGAAGACATTGAAGTCATAGGTGGTATGTGAAGACATTCACATTGAAGACTATGACAAGAGAAGACATCGCGAGTGGCCAAGCCCTCCCACCTTGCGCCGGTGGCCACTCCGGCCCCGGCGGCCACAAGCCCTAGCAGTGGCCGCTCCGGCGCTGGTAGCGACCCCTCCCTTCATGATGGCTCCTTTTGCCCTTAACTTTGATCGTGGGAAGAAGTTTCAAGCGGATATGAAGGCCAAGTTTGGGAACCCGGTGGTATTCTCCCCGGGTTTTTGTCAAAAGGAATTCACCATGGTGGTTTCATTTAGACGTGCCTCCTTCTGGCTCAATGTGCACACGGTTAGTGTATCTCTCCTTGCCATGTTTGGGGGCTATGCCCAAGGTTTTCGTGTTCGTTTCTTGAAGGATAGGTCTTTCAAGTTCTCGGTAGCTTCAAAAGCAGTGGGTTTTGAGATCTACAATGCTGGTAATATTGTTGAGAAGGATTTTGACGTGGTTTTCAATCTTTGGAACTTTGGGGGCCCGAATTGGCAACTGGAAGAAGCTCTATACTATGCCGAGCTTGATAAAGACTAGACCCTAGTGGGTAGGTCCGGCAAGGCCATTGTTCCTCACTCTGGTGATCGCCGGAGTTATTCTGCGGTGGTCCGGGACGGTAGATCGGTTTTTGAAAGATTATCGGGACCCATTCAAGAGGGCTCTAATCAGGGTCTTAACGACACTTCATTGCACGTTAATCCTGGTCAAGACAGGCCCCAGATGGAGCGCCAGGTCACGCAACGTTCTATTGCACGTAATCACGTGGTTTGCCATGCATGCGGGGCCAACGGTCACATGGCCCGTTTTTGCACCACTCCGAACCTTCCTGGGCTTTGGCCGTTTATCCCTTTTGATTCTTTCCCGAGCCCACCAGCAGAGGCTTGGGCCGAAGGTGCAGTGGAATCTTGGTTTCGTTGTATTGGGCCGGCGCTACAGACTCGGCAGGTGCCTTCATTTAAGGAGTTGGTCAAGGATTTTTTTTCCAAACTTCCAGCCGAGACCGGCGCTTTCCTCCTCGCCTTCCACTTCACTTTCCTTCTCTGCCACCAACTCTGCTTCTGCCTCGACAAGCTCGCCACCGCTGCCCTTGCTGTCAGACAGGGCTCTGGTCACCACCTCGCCGGAGCCGTTGCCGATGGCCAACATTCCCATAGACCCTCAACCTTTCGTTCCTCATGGCTTTCAGATTCAGGTGATTGAAGGCCGTAATGGGGTTTCTCGTGCAATTGTTCCTCATCGCCCGAGACGGCACGAAGACTGGGCGATTGCCACTATCCACCCGCATCCAGATGGGGTATTTTTCCCAAATGTGTGTGAGGTTCTTGAAGAGTTTCTTGAGGGAGTTGAGCAAGTAGGCTTTAGAGAAATCCAACCCTGTCCTTTTGGAGAGGCTTATGTCAGGTTCACACATGTCAGAGACAGAGATAGGCTCATTCAGCAGGGTCCGCATGCTTTTGGTGATGTTTTTATTTCATTTACTAAGCACTATCAAGGAAGGAATTGGCGTAGGGTTCATTTCAACAGAACTTGTTGGTTGCTGTTTGTGGGGGTTCCATTTGATTTCTGTAATACTGAAGATATTGCTTCTGCAATTTCAAAGTGGGGCAAGATCATTAGTTGGGAGAAAGAAGATGCTTTGAAGGGTAAGATTTTGGTCAAGGCTAGAGTAACTGACCTCGGTGATATCCCTAGGAGTATAAGATGGTCTGAAGGAGAACTATTTGAGGAGGAGTCCTGGACCTGCTCTGTTGAGGTACTTCTTGAGGAAATGTTGGGGGGTGGGCCTGCAGATGAGGACCCTTTTCCACCTGAGGGTGTGGACCCACACCCTGTGCCACAGCATGCAAATGATTTTCCAGGCTTTCCACCACTGCCTAATCCTAACAATCAAGCTCCTAATGAAGAATGGGATGATTGGGAAGAGCAGGCAGAGCAAGAGGATCACTGGGCTTTCCCACAGCCAGCACCTGTCCTTCCTCAGCAGCCTCAAGTTGTAATTCCTGCCTTGGCAGAAGAAGGAGCTCCAAACAGCAGCATTACTACTACAATTTCACTGTCTGATGGTTTGCTTTCCTTGACCCACTCTGCTAGTGAGGAGGTCAACCAAGGTGCTCAGGCCCCTCATATTGGTCAAGGGCTCCTGAACATTGCATTGGCTTATGATGCAGTTGAAGAAGAGGAGGATTTACAGGATGTACAGCCCAATGTTGAAGAGCCACAGAATGTGAACATGGTGCATGCTGAACAGACTCTGAATGTGATTGCTATAAAACAACAAAACCTGTAGACAGAGGGTGCTGTAACTCAACAATATATGCAGCTAGTGCCCACTCCAGGCATGTCCTCTTCTATCAGAGATATTGAAGCTTCTGGCTCCTCTTTGCCCATTGTTCAACAAGACAAACAGCCTGAGAATTTGAAGGAAGTCCCTGCTACTGAAAATTGTGTTGTGCCCCTGGAAGTTGTTACTAATGCAACTGTGGGAGATTCTATTCCTTCACATCAAGTCCATATCCCAGATATCAAGGGCAAGGTTGATGTTCCAGTACCCCACATTGGATCCTCACCTGCAGCAAACCCTAAAGGTAACTATGGGTCCTTCTCTTTGCCAGGTTCTCCTTCCTTGCTTACATTATATACATTGGCCCAAGATCATGCTTTGCAAATCATTGATGGTTCACATTTAATATCTGAAGAAGGACTGGATTTATGGATACAGCACTTTGCACCAGCAACACAAGGAGCTACACCAACTTTCAAAATAGAAATACGAGTAAGTTGGTTTAACTTCATAATTCACTTACTGTTGACACCTGACAAGTTTGGATGGACCATGCATTTGCTAAAGTCTGATGTCTGGAAATTTTTGACTGCTAATTGTGAGCATGAGGACACTCTGCTTTTTCACATACCTGATGGATGTGCAACTTCTTAGGCACCTGCATGTAAGGATTTCATCCTAGGCTAGGCAAAGAAAATGAGGGTATTAGCCCTGCTGCTCACTCTTCCACTGGGGCTAGCAGTCCTCTTCAGCAGGTGTCCCCAAATAAAGTCCTTCCCCTTGGAGAGGCCATATCAAGGAAAAGGAGGGAGAAAGAACCTATGGTAAAAACTGAGGTAAGAAGAAGTGATAGGATTAAAAAGGATAACAATGGCTATAGAAGGAAGTCTTGTGCTACTCAGTCTTGTTTACCATGTAATGCCATACCTCAATTATTCACAATTCAGTGGTTAAAAACCTGTCTAAATCTTTCTGCAAGGTTGCTGAGGAAGAGATACAGGAGAAGTTGACCAAGAAGCCCAAGAAGAAGGGGCAGGAAGATGTGGCTAAGGTGTCCAAGGCCACAGCAGAAGCAGCAAAGTCCAGGCTTGTGTGATGATGTGTCTACAACATCAGTCTATGATAGATAGCAGGATGGCCTGCTATCCTCTTTTGGGAATTACTTGTCTTATGTATGCAGTCAAATGTAATGCTTGCAACTGCTGCACAATGCTTGTTTGCACTGGTAGGCACCTTTTGTATGTTATATGCACTTTGCTGCTGTGTCAGCTCTGGTGTCTCCTTATGGTTCAGACTACTATTCTCTCTGATGCTATGGAAGCTTCTGACCATCATATGTGGTTGCTTTGGTTCACCTGCTCATTTGCTTATGTCTCCTGCTGGAATGTTTCCACATGCTTTCAGTGTTTTGTCCTTTTTGTGGATCCCAATAATTTTATGGCCTGGGATTGTCATCAGGGGGTGGGACCTGCTGACTACAGTAACATCAAATTGATTGTTAATGAATAACAATACAACATGGAATATCTTAAACTGGAATGTGAGGGGCATTAATTCCTCAGATAAGTGGTTGGCTATCAGGCAAAAAGTGGAAGAAAGTGCTATTGGAATTGTTTGTATACAGGAAACTAAGAGAGAAAACTTTGATCTGGCCTACATTCATAAAGTATGTCCTCAAAGGTTTAATAATTTGAGTACTTACCTTCCATTGGGGCATCAGGTGGCATACTCACTGCTTGGAATGGAGCTCTTTTCTCTGGGGAGCTAATGTTTCAAAACAAATTCTCATTATCTATTCAGTTCACATGCAGGACATCCTCCAAAAGTTGGGTCCTCACAAACATCTATGGACCTTGCAATCATGAGGATAAAACTGAGTTCATTGACTGGTTTGGTAATATTCAAATGCCTAATGATATAGATTGGATTATTATGGGGGATTTTAATTTTATCAGAACTCCTGAAGACAGAAACAGACCTGGAGGGGATGTAAATGAAATGCTCATGTTTAATGAGGCAATAAGTGAACTTGGCCTGATTGAATTACCCCTAAAAGGCAGGCAGTTTAGTTGGAGCAACATGCAAGACAACCCACTACTAGAGAAATTAGATTGGTTTTTTACCTCTGCAGCTTGGATGACCAGCTATCCTGATACCTTGGCTCTTCCCATGGCTAAACCAATTTCTGATCACCTCCCTTGCATTATTAAAATTGGCACAAATATCCCAAAGTCTAGAGTGTTTAGATTTGAAAACTATTGGCTTAACCACAGTTCTTTTAAACAGGTGGTTCAGACTGCTTGGACTATTCCAGTAGGTCATTCAGACTATGCTAAGAAGATTACTGCAAAATTCAAGAATGTCAGAAGAGCTCTAGAGCTGTGGGCCAAAAACCTTGCCTGTCATAAGAAGCAAATTGCAGATCTAAATGACTGTATATTTCTCTAGGATATGATTGAGGAATACAGGGACCTTACTCTATTTGAAAATAATTGCAGGACCTTGCACAAGGAGTATCTATTAACTGTGCTCAATGATCAGAAGATTTATTGGAAATAGAGAGGAAAAATTAAAGGAGTAAAGTTTGGAGATGAAAACACAAAATTCTTCCACACTAAAGCCTCTATTAATCATAGGCACAATAAGATTGCTATGCTGCTGAACAAAGATCAAGTTGAAGTAACAGATCATGATGGAAAGGCTGCAATCCTCTGGGAGGGTTTTAAAAATAGATTGGGACAATCTAATGGACACTCAATGCACTTTCACCTTAATGATCTTTATGAAAATATAGTGGACCCCCAAATCTTCATTGATCTAGAAAAGCCTTTTACCCAAGAGGAAGTTGAGGAAGTGGTCAAAAACCTTCCTACTGATAAATCACCAGGGCCAGATGGATTCAATAATGAGTTTATTAAAAGTTGTTGGGATATTATTAAGACTGATGTCTTTGAGCTTATATTGGCATTTCATGCTGGGAATGTAAATCTTGAAAGCATTAACTCCTCTTTCATCACTCTAGTGCCAAAAAAGAGGTGCCACTTTCTCCAAATGACTTCAGGCCAATTTCTTTACTAAATGGTGTTCTGAAAATCATTACAAAACTGTTGGCCAATAGACTGCAAAGAGTTATTCTATAGTTGGTGCATATTAATCAATATGGCTTTCTCAAAGATAGAGTGATCCAAGACTGCCTTGGTTGGGCATATGAATACATTCACCAGTGTCATAAATCTAAGGAGGAAATCTTAGTAATAAAACTGGATTTTGAGAAGGCTTTTGATACAATTGAGCATGATGCAATCATTGATATTTTTAGAGCTAAAGGATTTGGAAAGAAGTGGATTTCCTGGATGGAAGCTTTGTTCACAACTGCATCCTCTTCTGTATTACTCAATGGAGTTCCTGGGAAAAGAATTTACATAAGGAGGGGAGTAAGACAAGGAGACCCTTACTCTCCTTTAATTTTTGTGCTGGCTGCTGATTTGCTACAATCCATTTTTAATAAAGCCATGAGATTAAACCTGATCACTGCTCCACTGCAAGTAAACTCATGCCCTCACTTCCCAATTGTGCAATATGCAGATGACACCTTAGTGGTTATGCAAGCTGATTCTAGGCAGTTGTTCTGCTTAAAAGCACTTCTGAATACTTTTGCCACAGCAACTGGGCTAAAATTTAATTATGGGAAGTCCATCATGATACCCTTGAATATTGCTGAAGACAGGGTAGAAATTTATACAAACACCTTGCAGTGTGCTAGAGGACAATTCCCATTTACCTACCTTGGTATGCCCTTGGGAATATACAAACCAAGTATTGAGCAATGTCTCCCCCTAGTTAACAGGATTGCAAAAAGATTGGCTGGTATCTCTATCTTCATGACCCAAGCTGGAAAATTACTATTGGTCAAGTCAGTGATGACATATTTATCAGTCTTCTTCATGTGCTGTTTGGACATACCTGTTACAATAAAAAAGTAGATCATTAAATACTTGAGACACTATCTTTGGAGAGGACCTGATATGGAAGACAAAAGGCCTGCCTTGGTGGCATGGACCACAGTGTGTAGACCAAAAGACCAGGGAGGCTTAGGAGTTCTAGATATCTTTACACATAATAAAACCCTGCTCATGAAAATCTTCACAAATTCTTCAACAGACATGATATTCCCTGGGTCAACTTGATTTGGGAAACATACTATAATGATGGAAAATTACCAGGGGACAACATGATTGGATCTTTCTAGTGGAAGTCCAACTTAGCTCTCATTGATCAGTACAAAGCTATTGCTAGATGTAATGTGGGAGATGGTGTCAGTGCTTTCTTTTGGGATGATCTATGGAGCCAAGCAATACTTAAACACCAATTTCCTCACTTGTTCTCTTTTGTCAGAAACCCCCAGCTGAATATTCAACAAGTATTGCAGACTGAGTACCTGCAGGATTTATTCTTCCTCCCCTTGACAACTGAAGCCTATGAGGAATTCTTACAAATGGAAGACATTTGTATAGCCATGAGACAATCTGAGCATTTAGACTCTTTAGACACATGGAGTTACATTTGGGGGACTAAGCACTATTCCTCCATCAAAGCATATAAAGTCTTAATTGGTCACAAACAGACAGCCCCACTCTTCAACTGGATCTGGCAGAGTTCATGCCAACCAAAGCATAAAGTTTTCTTCTGGCAACTTCTTCATGATCGAGTCAATACCAGAAACTTACTTAGAAGGAAGAATTTTGTGTTGGAGGATTACAACTGTGTTGTTGGAGGCTGTCAACAAGAAGAAACACTGCACCATCTCTTTTGGGGCTGTCCATTTGTTCAACAATGCTGGGACTTCATTTGTCCAACAAGAGCTCCAAACCTGTCTGTGTTAGAAGCATTCCAAGACCTCAAAGAAAAGCTAAGGTATCCATTTTACATGGAGATAATCATTCTTGGAGCATGGGCCATTGGGATCACCAGAAACAATAAGATTTTTGAAAATATTGCACCTTCATTCCAAGGGTGGAAGTTCATATTTCTGGAGGAACTGAAGCTTCTCAAATATAGAATGAGGAAGAAGCATGAGAGACAATTTTCAGTTTGGCTTGATAGCATGTTGTGATTACTTTGTTCTTAGGCTAGTTGGTTGTTTAGTTTTTTCTTTCTTTTTTTTCTTTCTTCCTTTGTTTCCTAGGTTTTAGGTTTTTTAGTCTTTTTGTTTCTTGGGCTTACCTCAAGCCTTTCAGACATCTTTGTTTCTCTGAGTTATTTATTAATAAAATTGCAGTGGGGTCTTACCCTACTGTTTATAGTCAAAAAAAGAGAAGACATCGCGTGAAGACTATGGAGCGCGAAGACTTAGCAGTTTTGTCGTTCTTTTTCTTCTTTGTTGAGTCATAGGAACCACTGTACTATTAAGTGGGGTCCAAGAGAACCAGTCAAAATGACTGAAGTGATGCTTAACCAAAATCCTATGTCTTCGAGTGAAGACTATGAGAGCAAATCTTATTCAGAGTTGGATAAGTCAGCTTTGCTTGTAGCCCAAGTAAAGTTGTCGTGTGTGCTTGAAATCTGACCGTTGGAACACGTGTCAGTTCCTTAGTGACCCAGGGTCATTTCGGACAAATCAGGTCGGGTTACCTAGTGGCTATAAATAGCCCACCCCCTACAACCATAAACGGTTGGCTGCTCAGAGTTAGAATACGGCTTTTGTCATTTGAGAGCAACCCACCTTGAAGCCTTTGAGAGAGAATTACTTGCGAGGATAAAGCCCTAAACACCCAGACCCAAAGAGTGTTAGGCATCACTTAAGTCTTCCTGTCTATGTGATATGAAGACTTATTACACTTGAGGACTGTCAATCCTCCAGCCGGTTAGGCGTCGCGTTCTGAGCATCCAAGAGTCATTGTGGATCGCCAGTGAACGAAGTTTGTGAAGGTTTGGAAGTCTACCTTGAAGACTTACCAGAATGATTGGGCGAGGACTGGGTGTCCTTAGCTCAAGGGGAATAAGGTGAAGACATGGTCTTCTGAGTTGAATCTCAGCCTCCCTAACCAGACGTGCAGTTGTCACAGCAACTGGAACTGGTCCAACAAATCATTGTCTTCAACGAGTCACTGGTTTCATCCTTCCCATTCCTTTACTTACTGTTGGCCCTAGTGAAGTCATTGTATGATTGCATTATCTTTTGTCTTCACTGAGTGACCGCTTGTTCTGATTGGCTTCACACTATCTTCCTACCTGATCTATACTGCCTAGCTGCTATTAGTCGTTGTGCTTTCACTTCATTGAATACTTGACTATGGCTTGCTTAGTGTAGTCTACCTTCCGCTGCATGGTAATAGGTTTATTTCTATCGTTTGTCTTCGAAACTTCCATGCTTTGAAGACTTTCATAAAAATCACCTATTCGCCCCCCCCCCTCTAGTCGATCACTAACACTTTCAAGTTGGTTGGGCCTTAAGGTCTTCATTGTCAATCACCGGAGTGGTGACCTGTGGTGGGGGAGTAACTCGTGTTTCTTCATCACGAGGGGATTCTTGAGGGTGATCAGCCCATGAGTCATCCTGAGCAATTGGCGTCAATGGACGACCAATGCTGATGAGTTCGTTGTTCGTGAGAACAGGCGATGATACCAAATTGTGCTCGATCTGAGGAAGGACTTCATCATCTTCAACACTGTCTTGATGACCAATGTCTTCAGCTGCGGTGGGGTCAACAGCTGGATTCTCTTCAGCTTCAGGAGCCTCTGTGGAAGAGGCTCGTGAACTACCAAACGACGTTCTTGCTGTGCAGAGGGAGGACGAGCAACAGAAATTGGTTCGACGACAAGGGGCTCTGTGGAAGCAGCTCGGTCTCTCTTCTTTGTTTTTCTTTTCTTGGTTGGTGGAGCATCATCAGTGGTGGCTTTGGTCTTGCGCTTTCTGGCTTCGGCTTCAGCTGCTCTAGTTTTCTTGAACTCCGAAGCCACTGTGGGGACCTTAGGCTTCGAGCCTGTCATACTGGTCGGGAAGGCAATGCGAGGTTCTTCCTGCCTTGATGTGTCTGGTTCGGCCACAGCTGGCTTCTTCTTCTTCTTGGTAGCCATTCTGGGGTCGATGCCTAGTCGCCCCAAAGCCTTGCGCTTTTCAGCTTCATTGTAGCCTTGAACACATTTGGCAGCGAGATTCTTCATGCGGTCACGAGAACCTCTTGCTTCTTCACGTTTCTTGTGAAATGCCTCCTTGAGCTCATGCAGCATGACCTTGAAGTTTTCAATGTCTTCAACATTGAGCTTGGCCATGTGCTTCTTGAACTGAGACTTTTCATAGTCAATCTTGTGCTTCAGCTCAACAATCTTCTGGGCAAGAGCCAGCTTAGGAGCAATGGCTCCGTGGAAAGAGACGCTAAGGCCAATTGGGAGCTGAAGATCATCAAAACTAAGGTATGGGCTGTCAAACCACTCATCAGTAAACTTGTACAGAATGCAGACTAAGGTATGGGCTGAGGCTTCAACACTGTCAAAGTCTTCCGTCTACTGGTCAGACAGGAACTGGCTTCAGGAGAAGTTATGTGATGATGTAAGAACTCTGCAAATGAATGCAGACTAAGAGAACCAAGGGATTCTCCCACGGACATGTACCTGTAACAGCATTAGAGATGTGAGGGAAGGGGAAGAGGTCATATGCATTCTTAGAAGACTTTGAAGATAAATCAGTTTAGAAGACATTGACCTCATAGTGCGAAGACGTTCACTCATATGTAGAGAGTTGGTTCCAGATTTGTACGAATCCACGAATAAGTACAAGTGAGGAATCTAACTACTTTGTGAAGCATAAGTGAACATACTAGGCATGCTATGAGATGCAGAACAGGATAGATCCAACTTTGTAGGAACAGAAACCACTTGTGGTTGAAAAGGATGAATCTATTGGATCAAAAAGACTGTAAAAAGGAGTTTTTATTTACCACTCGAGGAACTGCTAGACAGAGTAGGAGATGAGGCCGAGCAGTTCAATCTTCTGTGCCCTAACTTGGTGACGGAGGACACCTACGGCGACGGCGGAGAAGACGATGTCTGCGGCTGGCCTAAAGACGGTGTCGGTGAGGTCGCAGCAGCTAAGTGCTTCGTCGTCGGCGTCGTCGAGGGCTAGCGGTGGCGCTAGGGTTTGTGCGAGAGAGAGAAGTGGAAGAAGAGATAATGACTGGGGTGAGGCGTGTATTTATAGGGACAGGGACAACACAGCGTTATTACGCAGGTGCCCCTGGCGATTCACATCTGAAGGACACGTGGCGATCATGCAACACATCGGAGGTTGTTCCACGTTCCCACGTACGCCTGGATTGTCGGGTGGTCGTTCCCGCTTCTCCGGGTTTCAAGTAAAAAGGATTGAGCATTGAAAACAGATTAATGTTTGTCTCTGTATCTTCTGCTGACAAGGACGCAGAGAAGACATTCGACAGTTTCAATAGAATGCATATGATTTGGAAAGATAGATTTGAGACGGGAGCATAGAAAGGTTAGGGTCCGATCACATTCACTTAGTTCAAAAGATTCAACTAGAAGACATAACTATAAGTGAATATTGTAGAGGACAGAAACCAAATCAATATATTGAAGATAAACAAGAAGCCATGTTAACATTGAAGACAAACCAAATGCGAAGACTTTGCAAATGTAATGCCAATAGAAAGTATTCTAAACAAAAGTTTGGTGGTGGCATTACCCACCGTATAGGAAGAATTAGACCCAGACACGGCGCACAATTTTCGTGGCGCTCCGAAGTCAAATTCCGCGTTAATGTATTCAGACTTAGAGTGTAAGTCTTCATTAGTTGAAGATATATGTTACTTAGTGTGTTTGCACATCTAAGTCATCAACATGAATAAGTGTTAGGATGTGTGCATGATCACAGGACATTTGAGGATTCCAATATATTTAGCTCACACCACAACTTGCAAAACCTTTTCTCATCCAAGGGCTTTGTGAAGATATCTGCCAGTTGCTCTTCAGTGCTACGTGAATGATATCAATATCCATGACATGATCTCTGAGAAAGTGATGACGGATCTGAATGTGCTTTGTCTTCGAGTGCTGAACTGGGTTGTTGGCGATCTTGATGGCGCTTTCATTGTCGCAGTAGAGTGGCACTTGCTTCAGATGAATGTGTAACGCCCAAAGACCGGAGCTTCACATGCCTTCCATGTTTTCCGAGTTTCGTCGGGTGATTTGTTTTGTTTGTTGCATTCATCTTTGCATCATGTGCATTGCATCATGTCATATGCAAGCCGTTTTAAAACTCAACCAAATAAACCGTATGGATCTTCGATCCATTTAAATCGAGGGAGTTCACATGGTGCAATTCTCTTTATAACATATAAAGGTCTCCTACTATTATTAGGAAGCTATATTAAATATTCCTTTATTTTGGAATTCACCATAACACACTTGCAAATTATACCAATGCATTTGTTCTCTTAAGTCTTGGACTCCAACCTTGCCATATATTCGTTCATCTTATTCCGGTGCTCCACCAAAGGTCCGAACATTTTTGGACGTTCCTTTAACCAAGTCCTAGTTCAAACCCATTTGAATTAAATTCAAATGAGTTTGAATTTACATCTTTCAATCATGCCTTTTTTCTATTTTCTTGGAACCAGCGCATTTTTGCGAGTCCGGGAAAAATCAACTTCTGCCCAAATTCCTTTCCCTAACCCCCTCTTCCTTTTTTTATCTCTAGTGCTATTCTGTTAAAGGAAATAGGGGAGAGGGAGAAGAGAGTCCAGCCCAGCTGGGCCTCTCACCGGCCCAACCTTCCCCTCGGCCAGCTAGGCCTCATGCCTACACCTAGGCCCATTTTCCCCTTGGACCAGCCGCCCTAGCTAACCCTAGCCCTTCTCTCGATCTCCCTTTCCCTCCCGCAGCGCAGCCATCTCCCTCGAACCCCCTCCTCCTCCTTCGTCCCTTTTTTCCTCGCGCCGCCAGAAGCTCCCTCGACCTCGCCTCGCCCGATCCCTGTCTCCCTCCGTCGAACGCCGCTGCCCAACGCCCCAGTCTCCCTCGACCTCTCCTTCTTTCTCCCACACGGCTCCCTTTCCTGCAAGGCCGCCCCTTGCCTCGTCCTCTTCCATGGCTGTAGAAGCGTGCCGCGATTTTGCCGCCGTGCTGCTTCGCCGTCCGGCCGCCATCGACGACCACCACCTTGCCCCGCCGAGGTGATGCCTCCTCTGCTAGGACGCCCGGAAGCCGTCGCCCGCTCCTCCCTCGACCCCGCCGGAATCGGGCGCCGTCGAGTCCTCGCGCCAGAGACCATCCCTCTACGACTCGGACCCTGCTGTCGCCCACCGCCTGAGGCCCGCGAAGCCGCCGCCCTGCCTCTGAGCACGAGCGCTGCTCCTCTACTCCGTTCAGCCGCCCCTGGTCCTTCTTCTCCTTGCTGAGGCCATGGATGCCCGCGGCCCCGTCGTCCTGCACCTCCACACGCTGCTCGCACACGCCGACCTTGCTGCTGCCCACCCGGAGCCCTTTTGTCGTGCTTCATTTTGGGTCGGCCAGAACGAGAACGCCAAGTACCGTCGCCGAAGACCCATGTACAACTACCGTCGCCTAGACCCCATGAACGTCTACACGACGACCACCGAGTACCTCTTCGCGAGTACCGCTACCATCGCGTGGATCCGTCAAGACCGTGGAGTAAACGAACAAGTACCCCTACGCGGATGCATCGTCTCCAGGATTTTCGCCAAGTCCCCGCTCCGATGAACGTTTGGAATCGCCAAGTCAAACTACGACGCGATGACCAAAACCGCGCCAAGTTGTTACCTGGTGCACCTGCGATATGTTGTCGTGGACACAATCAATATGTGTTTCAGAACCAAGCGCCAAGTACCGTGAGTCCGGAGATCTTGGATGCACCAAGTCCCTCGACGACAAGTTCTTCTCCGAACGAGCACGACTATAGCTGGTGTGCATTTTATCAAGTACGACTACGACAAACGACTACACGATGGGACGCAAGTACCACTACGTTGGAGTCCTCAGATCCGTCAAGTTCCACTATGAGATGTAAAACTACCGTTGACCTCGAAGGCCTCGGATTCACCAAGTTCCCACGACGACAAGTGTAACCCGTCGGATCGTCAAGTTCGATTACCGTCGCAACCATGTACAACTACTTCCACTACCGCCATTGCGAGAACGTCTACTTCCCTCTACGAACTCGTTCCGCCCGAAACACATTCTTCGAAGGTATACCACCAAAACGACCGTCCGAGAACGAATGCATGTTGTATGAGATGCACCCGTTGTCTGCACCGTGTCTGAGTTGTCACTTGCTCGGTCCTCCTCTTTCGCCACTAACCCGTGGGGACCCGGTATTCGGGAGCACCCCACCATCCTTGCATGACACGCCCCCGTCACTTTTCCTTTTGCACCGGCATCTCAATCGAGTTATCAGAAACCGGGACGTTGTCGTGGCACCGTTTCGTTATCATTGCCGTGGCACCCCTTTTCATTTCCGCCACGATGACAAATGCTTCTTAATATGCTCTTATCAACATTTTCATAAATATTGCATAAAACTTGCACATGTCATCCGCATCATGATAACAACAATTAAAATGTTTAAAAGTGTTGTTAGCTTAAATTACTAAATGCACATGAGGTTTTACCGAAATTGTTGTTTGGCGTTCCGGCCTCATTTAAACTTGCCTAAATAGATAATTTTTTATGCTCTCTTCTTGCCATGTTTAGCAACATTTAATATTGTTGAGTACCTAAACGAGATCGAACTAAATAACTTGAATGTGGTGTTCCGTCAATATGCAACTCGTTGCATATTGAGCTCCACTTAATTTGTAGATTTGCTTGTGCATTTTGCCATGCCATGCTTCATTAAACCGGACATGCATCATACTTGTTTGCGCATCATGCCATGTTATGTGATGGTTGTTTATTATGTTGTTTGCTTCTTTCCGGGTTGTTTCCCTCGTTAGGTTCGGTTCTGTTCCGGAGTTGTGAGGATCCGTTTGACTTCGTCTGTTTGTCTTCTTCATGGACTCGTTCTTCTTCCTTGTGGGATCTCGGGCAAGATGACCATACCCTCGAAATCACATCTGTCTTTGCTTGCTAGTTACTCGCTCTATTGCTATGCCTATGCTGCGATACCAACCACTTGTTATATCATGCCTCCCATATTGCCATGTCAAGCCTCTAACCCACCTTGTCCTAGCAAACTGTTGTTTGGCTATGTTACCGCTTTGCTCAGCCCCTCTTATAGCGTTGTTAGTTGCAGGTGAAGATTGGAGTTTGTTCCTTGTTGGAACATGGTGTTTGTTGGGATATCACAATATCTCTTATTTAAATTAATGCATCTATATACTTGGTAAAGGGTGGAAGGCTCGGCCTTATGCCTGGTGTTTTGTTCCACTCTTGCCGCCCTAGTTTCCATCATACCGGTGTTATGTTCCTTGATTTTGCGTTCCTTATGCGGTTGGGTTATAATGGGAACCCCTTGACAGTTTGCTTTGAATAAAACTCCTCCAGCAAGGCCCAACCTTGGTTTTACCATTTGCCATCTAAGCCTTTTTTCCCTTGAGTTCTGCAGACTCAAGGGTCATCTTTATTTTAACCCCCCGGGCCAGTGCTCCTCTGAGTGTTGGTCCAAAACAGAGCCACTTGCAGTGCCACCTCGGGGAAACTTGAGGGTTGGTTTTAGTTGTACGTAGTGTTCATCCGGTGTGCCCTGAGAACGAGATATGTGCAGCTCCTATCGGGATTTGTCGGCACATCAGGCGGCTTTGCTGGTCTTGTTTTACCATTATCGAAATGTCTTGTAACCAGGATTCTGAGCCTGATCGGGTCTTCCTGGGAGAAGGAATATCCTTCGTTGACCGTGAGAGCTTGTGATGGGCTAAGTTGGGACACCCCTGCAGGGTTTTGAACTTTCGAAAGTCGTGCCCGCGGTTATGGGTAGATGGGAATTTGCTAATGTCCAGTTGTAGAGAACTTGAAACTTATCTTAATTAAAATGCATCAACCGCGTGTGTAGCCGTGATGGTCTCTTTCCGACGGTGTCCGGGAAGTGAACACGGTGTTGGATTAATGCTTGAACGTAAGTAGTCTAGGATCACTTCTTGATCATAGATTCTCGAACGTGCTTTGCCTTTTCTTCTCGCTCTCATTTGCGTAAGTTAGCCACCATATATGCTAGTGCTCGCTGCAGCTCCACCTCATACCTTTTCCCTACCTATAAGCTTAAATAGTCTTTATCGCGAGGGTGTGAGATTGTTGAGTCCCCGTGACTCACAGATACTTCCAAAACCAGTTTGCAGGTGCCGATGATACCGTGCAGGTGACGCAACCGAGCTCAAGGAGGAGCTCGATGAAGATCGTGTGCGTTGAGTTGTTTCGTTTCCAGTTGTTCAGTAGTGGAGCCCAGTTGGGGCGATCAGGGATCTGTAGCATTAGGGGTGGTCTTCTTTTATTTTGGTTCCGTAGTCGGACCTTGATTGTATCTGTTGTTGTAATAGCTTTATTCATGTATTGTGTGAAGTGGCGATTGTAAGCCAACTATGTACCTCTTTTCTTATTCAGTACATGGGATGTGTAAAGATTACCCCTCTTGCGACATTGCCTTCAATGCGGTTATGCCTCTAAGTCGTGCTCCGACACATGGGAGATATAGCCGCATCGAGGGTGTTACAAGTTGGTAATCAGAGCCTTCCCCGACTTAGGAGCTCCCTGCTTGATCGAATCGCTGGCGTTGTTGAGTCTAGAAAAAATTTGAGTCTTTTAGGATTATATATATCGGAGAGTAGGATTCTTTTTACTCCGCAGTCCCTTCGTCGCTCTGGTGAGGCATCCTGACGTAGAGTTTTGACTCTTCTCTTCTCAAATTTCACTAAAAAAATTTAGGATCACGCGGGTATCTTGGAATTGTTTCGATGGTTTTCTGACGAGAACATTGTTCTTGGTGCCTCCTAACATTTAGGGGTTGTGGCAGTGTCCCGGGGAGTTGAGCTCCGAGGTGTTGTCGTCACAATTTTATCGTTGCAATTCTGGAATACCTGAGTTTCGCCGACATCGAAAATCTCTTTTATGCAGTTGTTGGTGAAAGTGCGTTAGATTGACTAGAGGGGGGTGAATAGGCGATTTTTATGAAAGTCTTCAAAACGTGGAAGTTATGAAGACAAACGATAGAAATAAACCTATTACCATGCAGCGGAAGGTAGACTACACTAGGCAAGCCATAGTCAAGTATTCAATAGAGTGAAAGCACAATGACTAATAGCAGCAATGTAGTAAGGATCAGGTAGGAAGATATTGTGAAGCCAGACGGAACACGCAGTCACTCAGTGAAGACAAAAGATAGTGCAAACATACAATGACTTCACAAGGAGTAACAGTAAGTAAAGGGAAGGGAAGATGAAACCAGTGACTCGTTGAAGACAATGATTTGTTGGACCAGTTCCAGTTGCTGTGACAACTGTACGTATGGTTAGGGCGGCTAGGTTTTTAAACCTTAGGACACACAGTCCCGGACACCCAGTCCTGAACACGCAGCTCAGGACACCCAGTCCTCACCGTATTCCCCTTGAGCTAAGGTCACACAGACCTCGCCCAATCACTCTGGTAAGTCTTGAAGGTAGACTCCCAAACCTTCACAGACTTCGTTCACCGGCAATCCACAATGTCTCTTGGATGCTCAGAACGCGATGCCTAACCGGCTGGAGGATGCACAGTCCTCAAGTGTAATAAGTTTTCAGATCACACAGACAAGAGGACTTAAGTGATGCCTAATTCTCTTTGGCATTGGGTGGTTAGGGCTTTATCCTCGCAAGGAATTCTCTCTCAAAGGCTTCAAGGTGGGTTGCTCTCAAACGACAAAAGTCGTACTCTGAATCTGAGCAGCCAACCGTTTATGGTTGTAGGGGGTGGGCTATTTATAGCCACTTGGCAACCCGACCTGATTTGTCCGAAATGACCCTGGGTCACTAAGGAATTGACACGTTTTCCAACGGTCAGATTTCAAACTCACACGGCAACTTTACTTGGGCTACAAGCAAAGCTGACTTGTCCGACTCTGGACAAGATTCGCTCTCATAGTCTTCACTCAAAGATATAGGTTTTGGTTAGGCATCACTTCAGTCATTCTGACTGGTTCTCTTGGACCCCACTTAACAGTACGGTGGTTCCTATGACTCAACACAAAAGAAAGAGAACTACAAAAGATCTAAGTCTTCGAGCTCCATAGGCTTCATGTGGTGTCTTCTCTTGTCATAGTCTTCAATGTGAATATCTTCATATACCACCTTTGACTTCAATGTCTTCATACATTTTTAGGGGTCATCTCTGGTAGGAAAACCGAATCAATGAGGGACTTCTACTTGTGTTATCCTGCAATTCTCACAAACACATTAGTCCCTCAACTAGGTTTGTCGTCAATACTCCAAAACCAACTAGGGGTGGCACTAGATGCACTTACAATCTCCCCCTTTTTGGTGATTGATGACAAACTAGTTGAAGTTTTCAATGGGGAATATAATCTGTGAAATTGTAAAGGATAAGGAATTGTCTTCATAAGTTGCAAGGGCTCCCCCTGAAGATGTGCATATAAGTAATTTGCTTTTGGAATGCAAATGCACATGGTAGGTTGAAATTGTGGAGATCCACTTCAACTTATGATGACAATCCACTATGCAGGTGAAAGTATATGAAGATAATGACATGCATAATGGAAAATGGACGTCTGCAGAATTATCTAAGTGCGGAATTTATCGTCGCACATGCGGAATTTATGATCGCAAAACAAGGTGGCAGATAAGTAGGAGACGACCATCGAGTTTAAGTGTTACAACTCAAAGAACCAAATGTAGCAAAACGAGAGTTGTAAGCACGAAGCAAAATATAAAGCACCCGCCCATATGGACCCGCTTGAAGACTATCAACCTCATATGCTTCTCCCCCTTTTGTCAGTAAGGACCAAAAAGGTTTGAAGACATAGAGCATCTACTTGTTCCCATGAGGAGTAGGTGAAGCAGCAGGGTCGTTGGTGGTGTTTGGCGGTGCTGAAGAGCTTGGAGCAGAGTCGAAGCTTGCTGAAGGAGGTGGCGGTGAAGTAGCATCGTCTTCATCCTCGATAACTCTGGCAGTCACAGTTGCAGCAGAGGAAGAGAACTCAGAGTCTTCAAGGGATGGAGTTCCTCGCAGCACGGCCCTTCGAGGAGGTGTGGAGTCAAACTTGAATCGCTCAGTGAATCCATCCTCTTGAAGATCATCTTCAGAACACATCATCGTTAGCCCTTTCCATGTACGGCGACAGGTTTCATGGGCAACGAAAGCATTCTTGGTGGCAAGATTGCGAATGCGATTAACATCCACCAAGAGGCTTTTCATCTGACGCTTCAGCCAGTCATGATGCCTATCCTATTTCTGATGAAGAGCCACAAGAAGCTCTCGGTCGTTGAGAACACGAGTGAGCTTCTTGGGTCGTGGAGTAGTTGTACTATCAGTGGCTTCAGTGGAGGCAGGGTGTGGTGCACGTGTAGTGCTAACTAAAGGATACACCCGAGTGACTGCTTCAACTCCTTCAATGTTTTGAGAGAAACTCTGATGCTCTGCATTCTGAAGACTTAGAGATTCCTTTGCAGGCTCAAGATAGATGGCTTCAATAGAGATATCCACATCAGGCAGAAAAATCCAATGATTGCGAGCAGATGGCTGATATGAGATATCGGAGTGAAGTTTGATTAGCCGCATTACCCATGGGGCGTAGAACTTCAAGCCAAACAGATCAGAGCCTAATGCAGCAAGTTGGTGAATGAAGAAGTCCTTTGCATTGAAGCATTTTCCATGAAGTATATAGAAGATCAAAGTCTTCATTGCACCCTCAAGCTTGGCATGTGGAGAGTGCCCTTTGATGGGCCAGAGAGTTCGCCTGATGATGTGATAAATGGTTCTTGGCAGATACTCAAGGTCTTCAACGAAGAACTCCATGGGATAATCAGCATCTTGGGGCAATGGCTTCATCATGCTGAGCATCTGACTCATATCAGGTTCAGGCTTCTGAAAGATGCTCTCAATAGCTTCACTATGCAGCTGACAGCCATGCTCGTAGAGATCGCCAGGAGTGGGCAAGCCAGTGAGCTCAATGATGTCAAAGGATTTCGCTTCGTGATGAACGTTTCCAGTCATCCACTCCAGGACCCAAGTCTTCGGATCTCTGCTATACCCGCGGATGTGAAGTGTGGCATAGAATTGGAGCAGCAACTCTTCATTCCAATGCTCTTGGTCAGTAACGAACGGCAGCAGTCCAACTTCCTTGAAGCAATCCAAAGCTTCTTCCAGACAGGGCAGACCAGCTATAGCTTCAATGTCAAGGCGCTTGTGCGGGAAGATGCGACCTTGGTTGTACAGAATGCATGAGTAATAGCTTCGCTGCGGATAGCTCCAGAACCGATCAGATGATATCCTTTCCCTTGAGTAGGGGTTCCTGGAGCTATCGAAGAATGTGTTGTCTGCTCTGAAGCCATTGATATTAAAGGAGCCAGGTGCTGATGCAGGACCTGGGAACCTTGGCAATCTTGGGATTGGCTTCTGTACCTGAGGCCTGTGCTCAACATGATAGTCGAACTGGGGACCGGCAGTAGACTCAGGAATAGAAGTGGCGGGATCAGTGGCTTCGCTGTTTTCTGATGCTTTTGTTGGGGAGGGCTCCACATTAGTTTCATTGGTGGTTGTGGCAATTTGTGGGACTTCTTCTTCCGCGGCTGATGCAGCCGGATTGTCTTCAGCAAAGACTTGAGGCCTTGGACCTTTGCGAAGCCTGCGCAACGCAGGCGACGCCTATGGAGTTGGAGTTGGCTGGGCCTCATAGTCTTCTTCCTCTTGTGGGCGATCCGCCCATGAAGCATCCTGTGCAATTGGCGTCAGTGGACGACCAATGCTGATGAGTTCGTTGTTCTCAAGCTGAGGAAGGACTGCACCATCTTCTACATGGTCATGTTGACCAATGTCTTCAGCAGCGATGGGGTCAGCTGCTGGAAAGTCTTCAGCTTCATGAGCCTCTGTGGAAGCAGGCTCATGGATAGTCAGTTGGCGTTCAGCTTCAGGATAGACCATAGAAATGGGTTCAACGATCAAGGGCTCTGTGGGAGCAGCCCGATCTTTCTTGGTCTTCCTCTTCTTCTTGGAGGGGGCAGTAGGAGAGGCTTCAGGATGTTTCCTCTTCCTGGCTTCAGCCTCAACAGTCCTCGTCTTCTTGAGCTCTGAAGCGGTTGACCGGCTTTTTGGCTTCGAGCAAGTCATTCTTATTGGGAAGACAATAGGAACTGCTTCCTGCCTTGGTGCGTCGGGTTCAGCCGTAGCAGGCTTCTTCTTCTTCTTTGCGGCCATCCTGGGGTCGATGCCAGGACGCCCAAGGGCCTTGCGCTTCTCAGCCTCATTGTAGGCTTGCACACATCTATCAGCCAGAGCCTTCATGCGCTCACACGAGCCCTGAGCTTCTGCACGTTTCTTCAGAAAGGCTTCCTTGAGCTCGTGCATCATGATCTTGAAGTTCTTCACTTCTTGCACACTGAGCTTGGCCATATGCTTCTTGAACTGAGCCTTTTCATAGTCAATCTTTTGCTTCAGTTCAACAATGCGCTGGGCGACAGCTAGCTCTGAAGCAATGGCGCCTTGGAAGGCGACACTGAGGCCAATGGGTAGCTGCATATCTTCAAAGCTGATGTTTGGCGTGTCAAACCACTCATCAATGAAGTTGTGGATGATGGTTACATCAAAGAGAGGCAGATCATTGAAGATTTCTGCTTCTTCTTTGCTCTTGATGAGTTGCTCAAGAGCGTCATCTGCAAGATCTTCATCACTTGACAGATCGATGGCGTCATTGCGCAGAATGGCAGCAGCAGTTAGCTCTTGGCCGGTGTGTGGCAGAGGCATCTTGACCTTTTGAGGCTTGGAGATGTGAGATAAGTCTTCGGACTACACACTGTCTTCAGGAGGTGCAGTTGCCAGTGACTTCGCCCGTGAGATTTTTGGTGAAGGGGCAGGCTTTGAAGCTTTAGGCTTCTTCAACTTGGTTGGCTTCGGCGCTGTAGGCGCTTCATCGGATTCAGCGTCAGCTGCAGGCTCATTCACTGCAGTCCCTTGAACCAAGATGCGGGTGATGAGGCCTTCAAGGTTGTAGAAAGGACCGATGACATTTGGTTCTGCATCTCGTGTGCCATCTGCCCTTGGTGCTGAGGGACCAGGGTTGAAGTCTAACCCCAAAGTCTTCTTGTTCTGCTTCACTGAGTTCTGGGCAAACTGGAAGTTGCGCTTGAACAGATTGTCGTCACGACACCATAGTAGTGACGATGGGTGTGCATCAGCAGGCTGTGGCCCACGGACCATGCAGGGATAGAAGCCCTGTTCAATGGCTTCATCTCTGGACCTGGGTAGAAGATTCTTGTATAGGATGTCTCCCCATGGTCTCTTGATGGCGTTTTTCTCAACATATTCCTGGGTTACAAATCGGTATTTGAACCATTGTTCTGCCCAATATCTTCGAATCCATTGGATTCGGGTCTTGCGCTGATTGTAATCCTCTTCAGGATCTGTCTTGTACAGTTCTGAGAGGTCATCTGGCAGATCTCTGGATGTTTCTCCACGACGCTTTCTGCCACCCTTCCTTGCTATTTCTCTGAAGCCATAAACTTTAACTTGAAAGACTTCAACACGTTCAAAGGCTTGAAAGATTTTCGCTTGCTGGACCAACAGGAACTGGCTTCGGGAGAATTTATGTGATGCTGTAAGAATTCTGCAAATGAATGCAGACTATGAGAACCAAAGGATTCTCCCACGGACATGTACCTGTGACAGCATTAAGGTGCGAGGGAAGGGGAAGAGGTCATATGCATTCTCAGAAGATTTTGAAGATAAATCAGTTTAGAAGACATTGACCTCATCGTGCGAAGACATTCACTCATAGATAAGGAGTTGGTTCCAGATTTGTACGAATCCACAGATCAGTACAAGTGAGGAATCTAACTACTTTGTGAAGCATAAGTGAATATACTAGGCATGTTATGAGATGCAGTATGAGAGAGATCTAACTTGTGTGAATAGAAACTGCTTGTGGTAGAAAGTGACACAGCCATAGGATCAACGGTGCTGTAAAAAGGAAGTTTTATTTACCACACTAAGAACTGCTAGACGGAGTGGAAGATGAGGCCGAGCAGATCGATCTTCCGTGCCCTAACTTGGCGACGGAGGACACCTACGGCGACGGCGGAGAGGACGATGTCCGCAGTCGGCGTGAAGACGGCGTCGGAGAGGTTGCGGCAGCGAAGCGCTTCGTCGCCGGCGTCGTCGAGGGCTAGCGGTGGTGCTAGGGTTCATGCGAGAGTGGAAGAAGAGATAATGACCGCTATGAAGTGTGTATTTATAGGTACAGGGGAAGCACTGCGCTATTACACAGGTGCCCCTGGCGATTCGCATCTGAGGAACACGTGGCCATTATGCGGAATTTTGGGGTTTGTTCCACGTCCCACGCACGCCTTGATTGTCGGGTGGTCGTTCATACTTCTCCGGGTTTCATGTGGAGGAATGAGCATTGAAAACAGACTTAATGGTTGTCTCTGTATCTTTTGCTGACAAGGACGCAGAGAAGACATTCGACAGTTTCAATAGAATGCATATGATTTGGAGAGATAGAATTTGAGATAGAAAGCATAGAGAGATTAGGGTCCGATCACATTCACTTAGTTCAAAAGATTCAACAAGAAGACATAGCTATAAGTGAATGTTGTAGAGGACAGAACACTAATATATATATATATATAATCAACATAGGGAAGATAATCATGAAGATATGTTGAGATTGAAGCCAAACCAAATGTGAAGACATAGCAAATATAACGCCATGAGTGAAACATTTCAAACAGAACATTTGGTGGTGGCGTTACCCACCGTATAGGAAGTATTAGACCCAGACACGGCGCACAATTATCGTGGCGCTCCGAAGTCAAATTCCACATTAATGTATTCACACTTAGAATGTATGTCTTCATTGATTGAAGATATACTTTACTTCGTGTGTTGCACATCTAAGTCATCAATATGCATAAGGGTTAGGATGTGTGCCTGATCACAGGACATTTGAGGATTCTAGGATATTTAGCTCACACCGTAACTTGCAAAATCTCTTCTCATCCAAGGGCTTGGTGAAGACATCTGCCAATTGCTCTTCAGTGTTGACGTGTATGATATCAATATCTTCCTTCACAACATGATCTCTGAGAAAGTGATGACGAATTTCAATGTGCTTTGTCTTCGAGTGCTGAACTCGGCTGTTGGCAATCTTGATGGCGCTTTCGTTGTCGCAGTAGAGTGGCACTTGATTCAGATGAATGCCATAGTCCTTGAGTGTTTGCTTCATCCACAGAAGCTGAGCGCAGCAAGATCCAGCAGCAATGTATTCAGATTCTGCAGTGGAGAGAGATACATAGTTCTGCTTCTTTGAAGACCAACATACAAGTGATCGTCCCAGAAAGTGACATGTGCCTGATGTAGACTTGCGATCAACTTTGTCACCAGCATAATCAGCATCCGAAAATCCAACCAGATCAAACTCTGTGCCCTTTGGATACCATAATCCTAGAGTTGGGGTGTGAGCCAAATATCGAAGAATTCGCTTCACAGCTAAGTGATGCGACTCCTTTGGTGCCGCTTGAAATCGAGCACACATGCAAACACTAAGCATAATATCTGGCCTAGATGCACATAGATAAAGTAAAGAACCAATCATGGAGCGGTATACCTTTTGATCGAACTCTTTACCATTGTCGTCGGGACCCAGATGATGTTTGGCTGGCATTGGTGTTGTGAAGCCTTTGCAGTCTTGCATACCAAACTTCTTCAGGCAATCTTTGAGATACTTCTCTTGAGATATGAAGATGTCGTTGCGTTGTTGTCGTATTTGAAGACCGAGGAAGAACTTCAGCTCCCCCATCATGGACATCTGATATTGCTCTTGCATCATATATCCAAACTCTTCACTGTACTTCTGATTGGTACAGCCGAAGATAATGTCATCCACATATATTTGGCACACAAACAGTTCACCATCATATGTCTTCGTGAAGAGAGTGGGGTCTAGGGAACCAGGTATGAAGCCTTTGCTCTTCAGGAAGTATTTGAGTGTGTCATACCAGGCCCGAGGGGCTTGCTTGAGGCCATACAGTGCCTTGTTGAGCTTGTATACCATGTCAGGATGTTTTGGATCTTGAAAGCCAGGCGGTTGTGCAACATACACTTCTTCTTCAAGCTTGCCATTGAGAAAAGCACTCTTCACATCCATTTGATATAGAAGTATGTGATGATGATTTGCATAGGCCAGCAGTATGCGTATGGCTTCAAGTCTAGCCACAGGAGCAAATGTTTCATCGAAGTCAATGCCTTCCACTTGAGTATATCCTTGAGCAACGAGACGAGCTTTGTTTCTGACAACTTGACCATGCTCATCTTGCTTGTTGCGGTATATCCATTTGGTGCCAATTATATTGTGCTTCCGTGGATCAGGATGCTTAACCAATTCCCATACATTATTCAGCTCAAATTGTTGAAGCTCTTCTTGCATTGCTTGAATCCATTCAGGTTCCATGAAGGCTTCTTCAACTTTCTTGGGTTCTGTTATTGAGACGAATGCGAAGTGCCCACAGAAATTTGCTAGTTGAGTTGCCCTTGAACAAGTGAGTGGACCAGGTGCATTGATGCTATCAATTATTCTTTCAATCTGCACTTCATTGGCAATGCGAGGATGCACCGGGCGAAGACTTTGCTCTTGCTGATCATTGTCGTTGTTTGATGGAATGTCTTCAGGCTGAGCATTGTCTTCATGTTGATCAGGTGCTGAGATGATAAGTTCTTCTTCAGGATGAGCTTCAGAAGGTATAATTTCTCCAGTTCCCATTAGCTTGATTGATTCACTGGATGGAACTTCATCTAGCACATTTGGCAGTTGCTCTCTTTGTGAACCCTTGGTCTCATCGAACCGCACATCCACTATTTCAACCACTTTGTAATGAAAGAGATTGAAGACTCTGTAGGAGTGCGAATCCTTTCCATATCCAAGCATAAAACCCTCATGTGCTTTTGGTGCAAACTTTGAGGTGTGATGTGGGTCCTTGATCCAGCACCTTGCGCCAAATACTTTGAAGTAACTGACATTTGGCTTCTTGCCAGTAAGGAGCTCATAAGATGTCTTGTTCAGAAGCTTGTGAAGATAAACACGATTGATTGTATGGCATGCAGTATCAATGGCTTCAGGCCAGAATTTTCTTGGGGTCTTGTATTCATCTAGCATCGTTCTGGTCATCTCAATGAGTGTTCTGTTCTTGCGTTCGACGACGCCATTCTGCTGTGGCATGTACGGGGCTGAGAATTCATGTGTGATGCCCAAGGTATCAAGATATGTATCAAGGCCAGTGTTCTTGAATTCAGTGCCATTGTCACTTCTGATGTGCTTTATCTTGGCGCCATAATTGTTCATAGCTCGATTGGCGAAGCGTCTGAAGACATCCTGCACTTCAGTCTTGTAAAGGATTATGTGCGCCCAAGTATATCTAGAATAATCATCAACAATGACAAAGCCATAGAGACAAGCAGTAGTAGTAAGAGTTGAGTAATGACTGGGACCGAAAAGATCCATGTGAAGCAGTTCGAAGGGTCGAGTAGTGGTCATGATTGTCTTTGAGGGATGTTTGGCCCTCGTCATCTTCCCTGCTTCACAGGCACCGCATAAGTGATCTTTCTTGAACTTGACGCCCTCGATTCCTATGACATGCTTCTTCTTTGCCAGGGTGGGGAGGTTCCTCATGCCAACATGCCCAAGCCTCCGATGCCAGAGCCAGCATTCTGAAGCTTTTGCTAGAAAACATACGGCAAGCTGTGGTCCTGCTGAGAAATCTACCACGTACAAATCATCTTTTCGATACCCTTCAAATACTAGAGACTTGTCAGATTCCATTAGTACAAGGCAACGATATTTTCCAAATATTACGATCATGTTCAAATCGCAAAGCATTGAGACAGACATTAAGTTGAAGCCAAGGGATTCAACAAGCATGACTTTATCCATGTGTTGATCCCTTGAGATTGCAACTCTACCTAGACCCAATACCTTACTTTTACCAGTGTCAGCAAATGTGATGTGGCTCTTGTCGGATGGACGTAAGGTTGAGTCCATAAGAAGGCTTCTTTTGCCAGTCATGTGATTTGTACACCCACTATCAATAATCCATTCTGAAGACGCTGGTGTCGTACCCTACAGTGCAGTTAGGGGGATAGGCTTCACCAAGAGCATTGTGAAGCAAAAACATTTGTCGAACCAATGGGTTATGAAAGCTTAGATCCAGGTTAGGACTAATAGGGAGAGTAGCAGGCGATTCAGGAATTAAGTACATAGTAAGACCATTCGGGCATTTGATCTTGCGCCCTACAAGATGTTTAAGGTCCCCAGCAATAGCGTCAGACGATTTTGGTTTTCTGCTGGAGACCTTTCCCTGCAAAAGGGAGTTAAGCTTTCTTAGCCACCCACATCTTCAAGGGTGGCTTAGAAGCAATAAGTCTAAGTGCAGCATCTGAGAATTTTGGCTTTGGAGCCCTAGCAAACAGTCTTGCAGGCGGACAATAGTACTCATAAGAATAAGCAGAATAGTTCTTGGTCTTATGAACATGGCGGTTTGATGAACCGCTCTCATATTCATATGCCTGAGTATGGTTTCCCTGCAAATCATTTGCATTAGTGCGACTCAGGTGAGTCCTCTGTCTGTATGAAGCCTTTGGACCGTATGAAGCCTTTGGTCCGAGGTTTGTCTTCTTCACGTTAGGTGTCATGATGACATTCACAGAAAGATTCTCCAGACACCTTTTTGGAACCCAAATCTTCTTCATAGACGGTCCATTCCTGCAGTTAGTACCAATGTACCTGGCAAACACTTCCCTATTCTGATTCTTAAACAGTTTATAGTTTGCATCAAAGGATTCATCAATGATAATGGGGTTAGCACAAGTGAAGCCAGATAGATTGGATGGATCTGCTGAAGGTTCCTTTGCAGCAACCCACATGGTTTTGGGGTACTGCTCAGGTTTCCAGTAAGAGCCATCAACATTCATTTTCCTTACGAACCCAACACCCTCTTTCCTCGGGTTTCGGTTCAGAATCTGCTTTTTGAGGACATCACATAGTGTCTGATGCCCTTGAAGACTTTTGTACATCCCTCTTTCAAGCAATGTCTTCAACCTAGCATTCTCATCAGCAATAGCGGTGGTATCCTCAGCAGAGGGGTTAGTTACCACATCAACAGTTGAAGATATTGCAACAGCAGTACCAGTAGAACATTCAGCAACAGAAGTAGCATTATCACGCTCAATGCATTTAAGACATGGTGGTTAAAATCCTTCCTGAGCGGAACTGGTCTGTTTGGCGCGAAGTGACTCGCTTTCCTTTTGAAGATCTTCATGAGCCGCTCTCAATTTCTCAAGATCTTGCTTCCTTTGAAGATAATCATAGGAAAGCTTTTCATGAGTTGTTGAGAGAGTTTCATGACGACTTTCAAGTTCCTGATACTTAATGTGAAGATTTTTTATGTCTTCAATTAAGGATTCAGATCGAGTCATTTCAGCACCTAACAGATCATCGCTTCTGTCTAACAGTTTTTGAATATGTTCCATAGCTTTCTGTTGTTCAGTTGCAATTTTAGCAAGTATTTTGTAGCTGGGTTTTGAACCACAATCAGAGTCATCGTCACTAGATGTTTGATAGTGAGTAGTGCGTGTGTTTACCTTGGCACCGCGTGCCATGAAGCAGTAGGTAGAAGCGGAGTAGTCCTTGTCATTTGCATCGGTGTCGGTGATGAAGTCATTGTCTTCAGTGTTGAAGATGGACTTGGCAACATATGTTGTAGCCAGACTTGCGACGCCTGAATCGAACTCCTCCTCAGACTCCACCTCCGCCTCCTCAGAAGCAGACTCCTCCTCTGAATCCATTTCCTTGCCAACAAACGCACGTGCCTTGCCAGATGAGCTCTTCTTGTGTGATGAAGACTGTGAGGAAGACTTGGAAGAAGACTTTGAGTATTTCTTCTTCTTCTTGTCGTCAGAGTCATATTCCTTGCTCTTCTTCTTCTTTCTGTTCTCATTGTCCCACTGTGGACACTCAGAAATGAAGTGGCCAAGTTTCTTGCACTTGTGACATGTTTTCTTCTTGTAGTCATGAGTAGAAGCTTCATCATTCCTTGAGCTTGATCGGGAAGACTTTCTGAAGCCTTTCTTCTTGGTGAATTTTTGGAACTTCTTGACAAGCATAGCAAGTTCCCTTCCAATGTCTTCAGGATCATCAGAACTGCTGTCAGATTCTTCTTCAGATGAGGAGACAGCTTTTGCCTTCAAGGCACGAGTTCGCCCATAGTTTGGACCGTAGATATCTCTTTTCTCAAAAAGCTGAAACTCATGTGTGTTGAGCCTCTCAAGTATGTCAGATGGATCGAGTATCTTGAAATCAGGACGTTCTTGAATCATCAGGGCTAGGGTGTCAAACGAACTATCAAGTGATCTCAGTAGTGTCTTGACGACTTCATGTTTGGTGATCTCAGTAGCGTCGAGGGCTTGAAGCTCATTTGTGATGTCAGTGAGTCGGTCAAATGTGAGCTGGACATTCTCATTGTCATTTCGCTTGAAGCGGTTGAAGAGGTTGCGAAGGACACTGATTCTCTGATCTCTCTGGGTTCAGACGCCTTCATTGACCTTGGAGAGCCAGTCCCAGACCAGCTTAGATGTTTTCAAAGCACTCACACGGCCATACTGTCCTTTGGTCAGATGACCACAGATGATATTTTTGGTAGTAGAGTCCAGTTGAATGAATTTCTTGACATCAGCAGCAGTGACACCTTCTCCAGCCTTGGGAACGCCATTCTCGATGACATACCATAGGTCGACGTCAATGGCTTCAAGATGCATGCGCATCTTATTCTTCCAGTAGGGATATTCAGTTCCATCGAAGATGGGACACGCAGTGGAGACTTTAATTATCCTTGCAGTCGACATAGCTAAAACTCCAGGTGGTTAAACCGAATCACACAGAACAAGGGAGCACCTTGCTCTGATACCAATTGAAAGTGCGTTAGATCGACTACAGGGGGGTGAATAGGCGATTTTTATGAAAGTCTTCAAAACATGGAAGTTATGAAGACAAACGATAGAAATAAACCTATTACCATGCAGCGGAAGGTAGACTACACTAGGCAAGCCATAGTCAAGTATTCAATAGAGTGAAAGCACAATGACTAATAGCAGCAATGTAGTAAGGATCAGGTAGGAAGATATTGTGAAGCCAGACAGAACACACAGTCACTCAGTGAAGACAAAAGATAGTGCAAACATACAATGACTTCACAAGGAGTAACAGTAAGTAAAGGGAAGGGAAGATGAAACCAGTGACTCGTTGAAGACAATGATTTGTTGGACCAGTTCCAGTTGCTGTGACAACTGTACGTCTGGTTAGGGCGGCTAGGTTTTTAAACCTTAGGACACACAGTCCCGGACACCCAGTCCTGAACACGCAGCTCAGGACACCCAGTCCTCACCGTATTCCCCTTGAGCTAAGGTCACACAGACCTCGCCCAATCACTCTGGTAAGTCTTGAAGGTAGACTCCCAAACCTTCACAGACTTCGTTCACCGGCAATCCACAATGTCTCTTGGATGCTCAGAACGCGATGCCTAACCGGCTGGAGGATGCACAGTCCTCAAGTGTAATAAGTCTTCAGATCACACAGACAAGAGGACTTAAGTGATGCCTAATTCTCTTTGGACTGGGTGGTTAGGGCTTTATCCTCGCAAGGAATTCTCTCTCAAAGGCTTCAAGGTGGGTTGCTCTCAAACGACAAAAGCCGTACTCTGAATCTGAGCAGCCAATCGTTTATGGTTGTAGGGGGTGGGCTATTTATAGCCACTTGGCAACCCGACCTGATTTGTCCGAAATGACCCTGGGTCACTAAGGAACTGACACGTGTTCCAACGGTCAGATTTCAAACTCACACGACAACTTTACTTGGGCTACAAGCAAAGCTGACTTGTCCAACTCTGGACAAGATTCGCTCTCATAGTCTTCACTCAAAGATATAGGTTTTGGTTAGGCATCACTTCAGTCATTCTGACTGGTTCTCTTGGACCCCACTTAACAGTACGGTGGTTCCTATGACTCAACACAAAAGAAAGAGAACTACAAAAGATCTAAGTCTTCGAGCTCCATAGGCTTCATGTGGTGTCTTCTCTTGTCATAGTCTTCAATGTGAATATCTTCATATACCACCTTTGACTTCAATGTCTTCATACATTTTTAGGGGTCATCTCTGGTAGGAAAACCGAATCAATGAGGGACTTCTACCTGTGTTATCCTGCAATTCTCACAAACACATTAGTCCCTCAACTAGGTTTGTCGTTAATACTCCAAAACCAACTAGGGGCGGCACTAGATGCACTTACAGTTGGTGAGATAACCTTGACGCCACCCAGTACTGGGGCGGGAGTTCGGGAGTATTGCCATAACTCGTATAACATATGCTTTTCGAAGGTTGAGGTAAATGATTTCCGAAGGTTTCCTTGGTTATGTGTTGAAGGATGGATACAGCTGGATGTAGGATTTGCTAGTTTTTGGTGAGATATTATGCTTCCCCTGTATCCCCAACACCTGATTGCATAATCGGAAAGTTTCAGGAGTTGATAAGTGGGAATTCAAGTAGCTTTTAGGATATCTTTCCAACAGATGCATGATATGAGATTGGGGTTCGACGTCTAGTGGTCCGCCTATCCATGGTTGGTTTTACAGTGGTCTCGTTGCGTCTTAAAGATTCCTTGGCTATGCTGACTCAGAGACGCTTCGTATGTCATGTGCACTGCCTTGTACATGATGGTGTTGTACGATCGAGCCCGTGTGGGCCCCACCACGAAAACTTTAGACGAAATCTCTATCATATGTTTGTTTTGGCTTATTCTGCAAGCCAATCCTTTGTTTTTGTTTTGAGTTGTGGTATTCGAGTTGCTTCGAAGTCAAATGTTGATTCCATACCTTGCCTAAGTGGTGTTCTCATATTTCTATGTGAATACTAATCCTTCTTGATCATCGAGATTGTCATGACAATCCTTTTCAACCGGTGTGTTTTCTCTTCAAGCGGATCCGTTCATTTTCAACATTCGCAAGATTCAATCTCAGCTTTCTCAACGGTGTTCGTTTCATCCATCCCAAGTTGTCTTTGTTGTCCCTCCCTCCCACCCTTGTTTCCTCAAGGACTCAGATTTCTCAATTGAGTATCCATTTTATTGATGCGAAGCCCCTCCATTCCTTTTCCGTCAATGTTCTTATCCGGTGATTCTCATGAAGATTCTAATGGAGCTTCAAGCTCATCATTCTTCGTTCTTTTCCTTCTCCGGTGGACTCAAGCTTTTGTGTTGATCATATCCTTTTTCCTCGGTTCAAATGTTTTCCCGTACCAGTACACCTCTTAATCATCCACTCCTCGCCATTCAATTGTTCTGGAATGTTGAAGATATCTCAGAAGGCTCGTCTTTTCATTCAAGATCTGTTCAACCAAATTCGAGGTTGTTATCTCATTCAAGCCATTTAATTCAACCGGCGCAATCTATCTTTTAAATCATTCAACGGTGTTTTCTTTTGAGTAGGCCCTAACCCACAGGTCTTTTCCCAGGATCTTACCTGACTCTTCTAATTTTACCGGAGCTATTCTCTAATCTTTTAAAGTTTGGCGTAAGAATGAATTATCATCAGTCAAATGTCTTTCACCAAGATCTTTCAAATTCTTTGCATCATTGGTTCAACCTTTCCAATTTTAATTCCGGAGAGCCTCAACAATTCTTGGTGGTGTTTCTCGTCGTCATTCTCGGATTTTGAAGACCGAAGAAGAGCTTCTCTTAAATCTTGCTCCATTCTCTTCAAGATTCGTGATTCTAGCTTGTTGCCATCCTCTCATAATTGTTTTCGATTGTGAGAATTCTTTTCACCCATCCGGAGCAATTCAGGAGTCTTTTCGGTTTGATTCTCCGAAGGCCTTCATTTCGGGATTATTCATTCCAGCTTTCAGCTGCTGTTCTCCAAATCGTACCGGTGCATCATTCAATATTCTCTAATCAGCCTGTCATCTATTTGTTCTCATGTGTCAAATTCCCTCAAGTATCTTCATTCGTTTTCGAATTCTTTCCGGTGATTTGGGCTTTTGCTATTTCCTTGTTCAATTCTTACGGTGGTTCTTCCAAGATTCTTATTCCTTCGTTTATCTTATCAATGTATTCGTTGTTTCAATCATACCGGTGGATCATCGAAGGCCTCTTCAAGTTCGCATAATATCTATCTTAATCTTTTTTTACAAGAATAAGTAGTATGCCAAATCTGTTGCTTGTCATCAATCTAAATTGATGAAGGTTAAGCATAATGTAATTCTTATTATTGTTTCATCCAAGTGATCTAATTCTTCATTCCGGAGTGGTTCATCATATCACATTCTCGGTTCGAGATGCTTTATCTTTTCTTTTCCAAGAGTTCCAAGCTCTCGCAATTATATCACCACGGAGATCCATCTAACCATTGCAAGGCTTCAACCTTATTCTTTTCATCCTTCACTTCTTTTGATCATTCTGTTATTACCGGAGTTCTTCATGGAGGTGCTACATGATGGTTCAGCAAGGATTTAATTCCTTCTCGAAGTGCACATCAATATTCTTTTCAGAGGAGCTCAAGTATTCTTAATATGGCATTCCGAAGTGCAATTCCTTCTACCTTATGTTTTTAGGGGGTATTATGTCATCTTGACAGTTTCCTTCATGTTTCATGATCAACAAGTTGTTCGAAATGACATACTTTAAATCCATCATTTTCAATTCGTTCATGAGATCCTTTGCAACCCATCAATCTCTTCATTGGAGTTATCTTGGGTTATAGTTCACCTAAAGCTTTCCCTAAGGATTGTTGCTATTTATGGTGCTTATAAATGACCCAAGTTCTTCATCTATCCTCCCGGCGAAATAAGTTTCTCGTCTCCTTGTTGATATCAATCCAATCTTGTTTTCATTAGTAGCAGAAGTTCACCTCAAGTTTTGATATGTCCCAATAAGCCCACGAGGATCATATCTTTTCGTTGTTGTTGATTTCCAACAACTCCGTTCAACCCTTCATAAGAGTGTTCTCTCAAGTTCAGTTGTGAGAGATGGTGGTTCTCTCATCTCCGTTCTTTTTCATTCCATTCTTACTTTTGTTCCAGAGGCTTTGTGATGTTGTTCTATTCAACCCATCATCTCGTTTTATCAAAGATCATGTTCTTTCTCTTGCTTATCCATTTAACCGGAGTGTTGTGTCCTCTACTCAAGTTCTTTTCGCCTTTTCAAGTCTTGCATCTCGTTTCTACTGGAGTGCTTGGCTGTACTTCTTGTCCATTGCAACCCTTTTCTCATTCCTTTAAAGCTACAGGGTTCTCGTGATGTTCCTTGTTCCTCTTTTCTAACGGAGGTTTTCAACTTTGTTCATCTTCGATATATTCTTTCTTTCGAAATAGTTTAACCTCTCAAGGTTCTTTGGTTTCACTCATTTGTCAAAGAAGCAACTTAGTTTTACCTCTTCTTTTCCGCTTCCGTTTTCCTCAGGTGCCATCCAAGATCTCGGGACGAGATCCTCTCGTAGTGGTGGAGTGTTGTAACGCCCCAAGACCGGAGCTTCACATGCATTCCATGTTTTTCGAGTTTCGTCGGGTGATTTGTTTTATCTGTTGCATTCATCTTTGCATCATGTGCATTGCATCATGTCATATGCAACCCGTTTTAAAACTCAACCAAATAAACCGTATGGATCTTCGATCCATTTAAATCGAGGGAGTTCACATGGTGCAATTCTGTTTATAACATATAAAGGTCTCCTACTATTATTAGGGAGCTATATTAAATATTCCTTTATTTTGGAATTCACCATAACACACTTGCAAATTATACCAATGCCTTTGTTCTCTTAAGTCTTGGACTCCAACCTTGCCATATATTCGTTCATCTTATTCTGGTGCTCCACCAAAAGTCCGAACATTTTTGGACCTTCCTTTAACCAAGTCCTAGTTCAAACCCATTTGAATTAAATTCAAATGAGTTTGAATTTACATCTTTCAATCATGCCTTTTTTTCTATTTTCTTGGAACCAGCGCATTTTTGCGAGTCCGGGAAAAATCAACTTCTGCCCAAATTCCTTTCCCCAACCCCTCTTCCTTTTTTTATCTCTAGTGCTATTCTGTTAAAGGAAATAGGGGAGAAGGAGAAGAGAGTCCAGCCTAGCTGGGCCTCTCACCGGCCCAACCTTCCCCTCAACTAGCTAGGCCTCCTGCCTACACCTAGGCCCATTTGCCCCTTGGCCCAGCCGCCCTAGCTAACCCTAGCCCTTCTCTCGATCTCCCTTTCCCTCCCGCGGCGCAGCCATCTCCCTCGAACACCCTCCTCCTCCTTCGTCCCTTTTTTTCCTCGCGCTGCCAGAAGCTCCCTCGACCTCGCCTCGCCCGATCCCTGTCTTCCTCCGTCGAACGCCGCTGCCCAACGCCCCAGTCTCCCTCGACATCTCTTTATTCCTCCCACGCGGCTCCCTTTCCTGCAAGGCCGCCCCTTGCCTCGTCCTCTTCCATGGCTGTAGAAGCGTGCCGCGATTTTGCCGCCGTGCTGCTTCGTCGTCCGGCCGCCATCGACGACCACCACCTTGCCCCGCCAAGGTGATGCCTCCTCTGCTAGGACGCCCGAAAGCCGCCGCCCGCTCTTCCCTCGACCCCGCTGGAATCGGGCGCCGTCGAGTCCTCGCGCCCGAGACCATCCCTCTGCGGCTCGGACCCTGCTGTCGCCCACCGCCTGAGGCCCGCGAAGCCGCCGCCCTGCCGCTGAGCACAAGCGCTGCTCCTCTGCTCCGTTCAGCCGCCCATGTTCCTTCTTCTCCTCGCTGAGGCCATGGATGCCCGCGGCCCCGTCGTCCTGCACCTCCACAGGCTGCCCGCACATGCCGACCTTGCTGCTGCCCACCCGGAGCCCTTTTGTCGTGCTTCATTTTGGGTCAGCCGGAACGAGAACGCCAAGTACCGTCGCCGAAGATCCATGTACAACTACCATCGCCAAGACCCCGTGAACGTCTACACGACGACCGCTGAGTACCTCTTCGCGAGTACCACTACCATCGCGTGGATCCACCAAGACTGTGGAGTAAACGAACAAGTACCCCTATGCGGAAGCATCGTCTCCAGGATTTTCGCCAAGTCCCCGCTCCGATGAACGTTTGGAATCGCCAAGTCAAACTACGACGCGATGACCAGAACCGCGCCAAGTTGTTACCTGGTGCACCTGCGATGTGTTGTCGTGGACACAATCAATACGTGTTTCGGAACCAAGTGCCAAGTACCGTGAGTCCGAAGATCTTGGATGCACCAAGTCCCTCGATGACAAGTTCTTCTCCGAACGAGTACGACTATAGCCGGTGTGCATTTTGTCAAGTCCGACTACGACAAACGACTACACGATGAGACGCAAGGACCACTACGTCGGAGTCCTTGGATCCGTCAAGTTCCACTATGAGATGTACAACTACCGTTGACCTCGAAGACCTCAGATTCACCAAGTTCCCATGACGACAAGTGTAACCCGTCGGATCGCCAAGTTTGATTACCGTCGCAACCATGTACAACTACTTCCACTACCGCCGTTGCGAGAACGTCTACTTCCCTCTACGAACTCGTTCCGCCCGAAACACATGCTTTGAAGGTATACCACCGAAACGACCGTCTGAGAACGAATGCATGTTGTATGAGATGCACCAGTTGTCTGCACCGTGTTCGAGTTGTCACTTGCTCGGTCCTCCTTTTTTGCCGCTAACCCGTGGGGACCCAGTATTCGGGAGCACCCCACCATCCTTGCATGACACGCCCCCGTCACTTTTCCTTTTGCACCAGCATCTCAATCGAGTTACCAGAAACCGGAACGTTGCCGTGGCACCGTTTTGTTATCGTTGCCGTGGCACCCCTTTTCATTTCCGCCACGATGACAAATGCTTCTTAATATGCTCTTATCAACATTTTCATAAATATTGCATAAAACTTGCACATGTCATCCGCATCATGATAACAACAATTAAAATGTTTAAAGTGTTGTTAGCTTAAATTACTAAATGCACATGAGGTTTTACCGGAATTGTTGTTTGGCGTTCTGGCCTCATTTAAACTTGCCTAAATGTATAATTTCTTTATGCTCTCCTGTTGGCATGTTTAGCAACATTTAATATTGTTGAGTACCTAAACGAGATCGAACTAAATAACTTGAATGTGGTGTTCCGTTAATATGCAACTCGTTGCATATTGAGCTCCACTTAATTTGTAGTTTTGCTTGTGCATTTTGCCATGCCATGCTTCATTAAACCGGACATGCATCATACTTGTTTGCGCATCATGCCATGTTTTTTTTGACTATACACAGTAGGGCAAAACCCCACTGCAATTTTTATTTAATTAAAAACAGAAACAACAAAGGTTCCACTATACAAAAGGCTTGAGATAAGCCAAAGAGCAAAGCAACAGAAAGAAAAGAAAACACTATGGTCTAGGATTACAGCACAAGATTGTCAAGCCAGGAACAATAAACTACAGCATAACTCTTCTTAATTCTAAATCTTAGAAGATTGAACTCCTCCAGGAAAATAGCTTTCCACCTCTAAATGCTAGGTTGTACTGCTTGGAAGATCAAATTGTGCCTTGAGATCCAGATAGCCCAGGAAGCAAGGATGATTATTTCCATGAAGAAAGGGACATGTAGCTTCTGTTTGAGATCAAGAAAAGCTTCCAGGATTGAAACATTTGCCTATCTTGAAGGGCAAATCAAGTCCCAACATTGAGCTGCAAAAGGACAGGTCCAGAAAAGATGGTGAAGAGTTTCTTCCTGTGGACAATTGTTGACAGCACAGTTGTGGTTGGCCAAATGGAAAGTTTTCCTTCTCAAAAGGTTTCTGGTATTGAGCCTGTCATGCAACAATCTCCAAAAAAACACCTTGTGTTTTGGTTGACAAGAGGAATTCCAGATCCAGTTGAACTGTTGTGGCACAATTTTGACTCCCATCATGACTTTGTAGGCCTTGGCCACTGAGAAGTGCTCATTTCCCCAAATGTAGCTCCAAGTGTCAGTGCAATCTAGTGTATCAGAAGCCCTTAGATCAATACAAATGTCTTCCATAGCCTCAAGTTCCTGGAAAGCTTGCACAGTCAGGGGTAGGTGGAATAGATCCTCTAAGTATTCTACTTGGAGAATGTTGTGGACAGTAGCATTCTGGTTCTTCACAAAAGAGAATAAATGAGGGAACATGTATTGCAGACAATTAGAGTGCCACAGATCAGTCTAAAAGAAGGCACTCTTGCCATCACCTATGTTGCATCTGGTCAAGGACTTATAGTTATCAATGAGCTTAAGATTTGCCTTCCACCAAAATGATCCAATCCAGTTATTACCAGGTAGTGTATCATTGTTGTAATATGATTCCCAGATCAAGTTTACCCAGGGAGTATTGTGTCTGTTATAGAACTTGTGCAGATTCTTAAGCAGCAGAGCCTTATTCTGGATAAAGATATCCATGACACCCAATCCTCCTTGATTTTTGGGTCTACACACAGTGCTCCATGCCACCATGGCAGGTCTGTGGTCCTCCAGATCAGGGCCTCTCCACAGGTAGTGTCTCAAGTACTTTATGGCCTGGGTTTTGATTGTGACTGGCACATCAAGGCATCCCATGAGATAGATCAACAAAGAATTGAGGACAGATTTCACCAACAACAATCTTCCAGCCGTTGTCATAAATGAGGACAAACCCAAAAGTTTCTTTTGCAGTCTTGTGACAAGAGGAAAGCATTGCTCAACAATAGGCTTATGAAGGCCTAAAGGTGTTCCCAAATACTGGATTGGAAAAGACTCCTTCTTGCAATGAAAAGTATTTACCAAAATCTCCATCTTTTCTTCTGGCACATTTATTGGAATCATACTAGATTTTTTGTAGTTTACCTTAAGTCCAGTGGCATCTGCAAAAGCATTGAGGAGGGCTTTAAGACAATGTAGTTGCTTTGCATCTGCTTGTAGAATAACCAGGGTGTCATCTGCATATTGGACAATTGGAAAATCAGGGCATGACTCCACTTGTAGGGGAGCAGATAACGATCCCATGTGCATTGCCTTGTTGAGAACTGACTAAAGGAGATCAGCAGCAAGCACAAATAGAAGAGGGGATAGAGGGTCCCCCTGCCTCACTCCTCTAAGGCAATAAAACTTTTTTCCAAGGACACCATTTAGCAAGATAGCAGATGAGGCAGAAGTGAAGAGCATTTTGATCCATGAAATCCATCTGTCCCCAAAACCTTTGGCCTTTAAAATATCCAGCATTGCCTGGTGTTCAATTGTGTCAAAAGCCTTTTCAAAGTCTAGTTTAAGCACAATAATCTCATCTTTAGACTTCTGACATTGGTGTAGATATTCATATGCCCAGCCCAAACAATCATGTATTGATCTTTCCTTCAGAAAACCATATTGCTTGATATGTACCAACTTAAGAATCACTTTCTGCAACCTGTTAGCCAGCAGTTTAGTGATAATCTTCAGACAACAGTTTAATAGAGAGATTGGTCTAAAATCATTTGCTGTCAAGGGAGTACTTCCCTTAGGAATGAGACTAATGTATGAAGTATTTAAGCTCTCAAGAGAAATTTGCCCTGCATGGAAATCATATATGAATTTGAGCATATCTCCCTTAATAATGTCCCAGCAAGACCTGAGAAATTCATTGTTAAAACCATCTGGGCCTGGTGATTTGTCTGCTGGAAGGTTTTTTACCACATCATCAATTTCCTCTTTAGTAAAAGGCAGTTCAAGATTATCAAAGATATCTGAGTGTTGTCTCTACCCAAACAAGGAAGCCAAATCAAAATGCATTGAGGTATTTTGGGATGTGCCCATTCTTTTTTTGTAAGTGTATAAAAGAATTGCAGCTTTCCCAGCATGATCAGATATTTCAACTTGGTCATCATTTTGGAGAACAGCAATATGATTATGCATGTAATTGATTGAAGCTTTAGTGTGGAAAAACTTTGTGTTCTCATCTCCAAACTTCACCCCCTTGATTTTTCCTCTTTGTTTCCAATAAATCTTTTGGTTACTCAAAAGAATAAGCAGATGCTCTTTAAGAATAGCCCTGCAATTCCATTCATGAATGTCCAACTCTCTAAATTCTTCAAAGAGGTCCCACAGGAAAATGAACTCATTCAGCTTTGCAATTTGAGTTTTCAGACAGGACAAGGTTTTTGCCCACAGCTTCAAAGCTCTTCTTAAGTTTTTAAACTTAGCAGTCAAGGTTTTAACAGCATCAAGATTGCCAACTGGGATATTCCAAGCATTTGTAACTATCTGTTTAAAGTCAGAATGTTGGAGCCAGTAGTTTTCAAATCTGAAAACTTTTGCCTTTGGGATAGAAGTACCAACTTTAATAACACAGGGCAGATGATCTGAAATAGGTTTTGCAAGGGGTAGCACCATTGTGTTTGGGAAGGTAGTCATCCAAGAGGCAGAAGTGAAAAACCAGTCCAGTTTTACCAGCAGAGGATCATGCTGCATATTGCTCCAACTAAACTTTCTGCCATGCAAACGTAATTCAATTAAGCCTTGATTACTTATAGCCTCATTAAACATAAGCATATCATTGACATCTCCCCCAGGTCTGTTCCTATCTGATGGTGCTCTCATAAGGTTGAAATCACCCATTAAAATCCAGTCAACATTATCAGGCATGTGAATATTCAGGAACCAGTTAATAAACTCAATTTTGTCTTGTGGATCACAAGGCCCATAAATATTAGAGATGATCCAAGACTGATTGGAGAGCATACTGGTAAACTGCACTGAAAGTGAAAACCTATTTTGTGCAATGACTTCTCCAGAAAACTGAGAGCCATTCCAAGCCACAAGGAGACCCCCAGATGCTCCAACAGAGGGTAGGAAGGCAAATTTATTAAGTCTGGAAGGGCAAAAAAATTAAGTAAGCTGTATCAAAAATCTCCCTCTTGGTTTCCTGAAGACACAAGATGTTGTAGTCACTCTCATCAATTTTCTGCCTCAAGGCCAATCATTTGTCCTCAGAATTTATACCTCTAATGTTCCAGTTGAGAATATTCCAGCTTCTGTTTGTGTTATTCATGGAAACACATAAGTTTTTTGTACCAGAGGTCAAGTACCAGCACTTGATCCTTCACACATAAAAGAGAGTTGGGCAAAACCCAGATCCACAGCAAAACACATATCCAGTATGGCATCCACTCATACAGCAAAGAGGTATTAATAGGGTAGCACTTCACAGATCTATAGAGTTCATAAAGTTCTAATATCCAAATCTTACATCAACTAAAAGCAACATCAAACTAGGAGTGAGGGTACAAACACACACCCTCCATACAGTACTCCAAGTAAGGGACCTAAACATTATGAATGGTTGGAGGTATGTCCTTCTCCTTTGGCCAAGGGCACCTTGTCCAAAACAACCTCTTGCCTTCTCTTGGGCTTCTTGGCCAGCTTGTCCTCCAGCTCCCCTTCAGAAACCTTACAGGAAGAGGAAGTGAGGTTTTTAACAACTGATTTATGTATGGTGGGACGGACAGCATTGCAAGGTAGACAATTATTATTAGAGCAGGAGTTTCTCTTGTAACCAGCATTATCATTCTTAATTCTGTCACTTCTCCTTACCTTTGTTTCCACTAGTGGAGTCTTTCCACTCCTTCTCTTCCTCAGATTATCTTGACCAAACGGCTGCAACAGAGCCTGGGACTCCTCATCCTCCATATTGGCAGCCCCACCAATATTTTCTTTGCCCTTGACCCCATCCTCCATGGCCTGACAAGTTGGTGCATGAGATGTAGGACACTTGTCGGGTATATGAAACAGAAAGGCTTGATCCATATTTTCCACGGCAGTGAACAGTTCCCACATTCCAGATTTTAGCATAGTAACAGTCCAGGCAAACTTATCAGGGGACAAAAGCAAGTGAACAATAAAGTTGAACCAACTTACAGGAATGTTGGCTGAGAAAGAGCTCATGTTTCCAATGATTGGTCCTTAAAGTGATGTTTCCACAGTAGCATGCCTTCTTCAGAGACAGAAGGGGCATTAGAAGCAGCAGCAGCCATCTGAACACGTTTCAAACCAAGAAGAGAAGGTGCCATGCTAAAATGTTCATTTATTTGAGTAACCCAATTACCTTGTAACCCAGACTGAAGATCCTCAATGTTTTCCACTGGCTGCAGGCTTCCCCTAGCAGTATTAACATGTTTAGGGCTGCAGGCCAGAACTTCAGATGAAGGTCCAGTGGCAAGTGAAGGATTAGCTTGCCCTTCTGACGACACAAACTCTAGAGGTGGGTCAGAGACCAAGGTAGCCTCCAATGCAACTTCCAGCAGCACATGTTGTGAAGGATCCATATGAGAAGATGCAGAAACACCATCAGTGTCATGAGCTCCATCACTGTTGGGAGAAACATGTTGTAGTTGCTCTGCAACAACCTGTACTTGATCAGGCAAAACAGCATCAACCAAGGCAGCAACCTGGATGTTCTCTTGCAATAAAGGAGGTTCCTCATCATCTAACTGATAGGCTTGGATGATGTTCTGCAGTCCATTGGCAAGCATCAAGGCAGGGGGAAAGAATAGCAGGCACTGCCTCCCTAGGAGGGAAAGCCTCCACTGCAATAGGGGCCATAAGCATATTTGTATTGTCTCCCTCAGAGAAAGACATGTCAAAAGATAAACTGCTGTTACTTGGTGCAGGATGCAACTCTTCTCCATCTACCCAGGCCAATTCTTCCTGCTGCACAACATCTAAGAGATCCTCAAGGACAGCATTCTGTTCATTCTTCTGAATCTCTTCCCTGTTATCCCAATTCTCTGCAACCTGAGCATCTATATCATTATTGTTGGCAGCAACATCATGAAAAACATGAGCAGGCTCAGCATCTTCGGGGAGAGGGTGTGGGTCCACATTGGCAGGAGGGATAGGATCCTCATCTGCGGGACCTCCACCAAGGAGCTCACTTGCCAGCACTTCAATGGAGGAAGACCATCCATCCTCCTCAAATTCATCTCCTTCATACTAGCGCATACTTTTAGGAATGATATCTAGGTTCATAACTCGAGCCTTAACTACAATACGCCCCATATGATCATCCTCCTTGTCCCAGGAAATCATGCGGCCGAACTTACTGACAACACAAGCTAAATCTTCAGTATTACGGAAATCAAATGGAACTCCCGTCAGAAGCAACCAAACAGTTCTATTGAAATGAACCCTCCTGTGATTTCTGCCCTCATCATGCTTCACAAAAGTAATGAACACATCACCAAACTCATGAGGACTATCAAGCACCAATTTATCCCTGTCCCTAACCCTCGTGAGCTGAACATAGGCCTCTCCGAATAGGCAACGCTGGACGTCCCTCAACCCCAACTACCTATGCTCAACAATAAATTCCTCAAGAACATCGCTTACATTGTGGAATGGAGCATCGGCGGGGAGTGGATGGATGGTCGCAATCGCCCAATCTTCATGACGTCGAGGACGCTGCGGCAGCACCACCCGAGCCACTCCATTGCGGCCAGGGACTTGCTGAATGTCGAAGCCATGGGGGACGAAAGGACGCGGGTCAATCGGGATGTTGGCCATCGAAGCCGCAGCACGAACACTCGCCGACGTAGTCAAGCTCAAGGAGGTGGTAGCAGAGTTTGGGCAGAGTGTTGAAACAGAGGAGCAGAGCGGAGAAGTTGAGGAGGCAAGAGTAGGACGAGGCTGAAAATTAGGAAAAGATCCCAAACATAGCTCGCGAAAAGAGGAAACTCGCGAAGGGTCACGGGCCGGGCCAACAGACTTGAACCAGTCGTGGACCGCATCTAGGTCCCAGGCCTCAATAGGTGGGCCGGGGAAAGTAGCAAACCTGAGAGAAGAGTAGAGCCCAGGAAGGCGAGTGTCGCGACACTCCCGAGCAAAGAGGCCCATCTTGCCACACGCATAGCATTGAAATGAAGAATTTGAACGACCCAGATTCCCACCCGCAGCAGTCGCTGCGTGATCCTCTCCTGAGGTGGTAATATTGGGCATTAAGGGCACATTAAAGTCTGTGACCACATTATTGCTGGTGGTCGGAATATCCGCTAATCGAGCAAAAACTGACTGTCGGGGTTGCTCGCCGGAGACTCTCCCGGCGACAGATCATGGACGCGATCCATTGACAACTCGAGTCCAAGAAGCTTCATCCTCACGGTAGTAAAGTTGTTCTTCACGTAACCAATTAGGTCCACCAAAACCCCAAAGATTGAAGACTAACTCAAAGTCCTTCTCAACTATTCGGCCATGGTTATAGATCTCAAAACCCACTGCTTTTGAGGCAACAGAAAATTTGAACGTTCTGTCTTTGAGATGAAGCACACGGAAACCTTGAGGATAGCCACCAAAACATGATTGCAACGTGATACTAACCGTGTGACAATCCAACCGAAAACGAGCATGACAGAAGGAAACCACCAAAGAGAATTCGCGTTGACGAAAACCAGGCGAAAACACCACAGGGTGACCAAACTTTTGCCGCATGGATAGCTGGAAATATTTACCTCGAGCAAAGTTGAGTGAAGGAGGGTCCATGGCCAACCTAGGAGCAACACTTCCCGCAAAGAACCAAAGAAAGGTTGGTGGCTGCCACCCTCAGGGTGACAAGTGGCAGTGGGGAAGTGGCCACCGGCGCCGGAGTGGCAGCCGGAGGAAGGAGGGGTGGCCGCCGGGGCCGGAGTGGCCACCGGCGGTGGTCGCCTAGAGGGAGCCTAGAGGGAGCCTAACTGTCCATCCTTTTCCTATGATGTTTTTCGCAACTACTCACATCATGCCATGTTATGTGATGGTTGTTTATTATGTTGTTTGCTTCTTTCCGGGTTGTTTCCCTCGTTAGCTTCGGTTCCGTTCCGGAGTTGTGAGGATCCGTTTGACTTCGTCCATTTGTCTTCTTCATGGACTCGTTCTTCTTCCTTGTGGGATCTCGGGCAAGATGACCATACCCTCGAAATCACATCTGTCTTTGCTTGCTAGTTACTCGCTCTATTGCTATGCCTATGCTGCGATACCAACCACTTGTTATATCATGCCTCCCATATTGCCATGTCAAGCCTCTAACCCACCTTGTCCTAGCAAACTGTTGTTTGGCTATGTTACCGCTTTGCTCAGCCCCTCTTATAGCGTTGTTAGTTGCAGGTGAAGATTGGAGTTTGTTCCTTGTTGGAACATGGTGTTTGTTGGGATATCACAATATCTCTTATTTAAATTAATGCATCTATATACTTGGTAAAGGGTGGAAGGCTCGGCCTTATGCCTGGTGTTTTGTTCCACTCTTGCCGCCCTAGTTTCCATCATACCGGTGTTATGTTCCTTGATTTTGCGTTCCTTATGCGGTTGGGTTATAATGGGAACCCCTTGACAGTTTGCTTTGAATAAAACTCCTCCAGCAAGGCCCAACCTTGGTTTTACCATTTGCCATCTAAGCCTTTTTTCCCTTGAGTTCTGCAGACTCAAGGGTCATCTTTATTTTAACCCCCCGGGCCAGTGCTCCTCTGAGTGTTGGTCCAAAACAGAGCCACTTGCAGTGCCACCTCGGGGAAACTTGAGGGTTGGTTTTAGTTGTACGTAGTGTTCATCCGGTGTGCCCTGAGAACGAGATATGTGCAGCTCCTATCGGGATTTGTCGGCACATCAGGCGGCTTTGCTGGTCTTGTTTTACCATTATCGAAATGTCTTGTAACCAGGATTCTGAGCCTGATCGGGTCTTCCTGGGAGAAGGAATATCCTTCGTTGACCGTGAGAGCTTGTGATGGGCTAAGTTGGGACACCCCTGCAGGGTTTTGAACTTTCTAAAGTCGTGCCCGCAGTTATGGGCAGATGGGAATTTGCTAATGTCCAGTTGTAGAGAACTTGAAACTTATCTTAATTAAAATGCATCAACCGCGTGTGTAGCCGTGATGGTCTCTTTCCGACGGTGTCCGGGAAGTGAACACGGTGTTGGATTAATGCTTGAACGTAAGTAGTCTAGGATCACTTCTTGATCATAGATTCTCGAACGTGCTTTGCCTTCTCTTCTCGCTCTCATTTGCGTAAGTTAGCCACCATATATGCTAGTGCTCGCTGCAGCTCCACCTCATACCTTTTCCCTACCTATAAGCTTAAATAGTCTTGATCGCGAGGGTGTGAGATTACTGAGTCCCCGTGACTCACAGATACTTCCAAAACCAGTTTGCAGGTGTCGATGATACCGTGCAGGTGACGCAACCGAGCTCAAGGAGGAGCTCGATGAAGATCATGTGTGTTGAGTTGTTTCGTTTCCAGTTGTTCAGTAGTGGAGCCCAGTTGGGGTGATCGGGGATCTGTAGCATTAGGGGTGGTCTTCTTTTATTTTGGTTCCGTAGTCGGACCTTGATTGTATCTGTTGTTGTAATAGCTTTATTCATGTATTGTGTGAAGTGGCGATTGTAAGCCAACTATGTACCTCTTTTCTTATTCAGTACGTGGGATGTGTAAAGATTACCCCTCTTGCGACATTGCCTTCAATGTGGTTATGCCTCTAAGTCGTGCTCCGACACGTGGGAGATATAGCCGCAATGAGGGTGTTACAGAATGCCATAGTCTATGAGTGTTTGCTTCATCCATAGAAGCTGAGTGCAGCAAGATCCAGCATCAATGTATTCAGATTCAGCAGTGGAGAGAGATACACAGTTCTGCTTCTTTGAAGACCAACACACAAGTGATCGTCCCAGAAAGTGACATGTGCCTGATGTAGACTTGCGATCCACCTTGTCACCAGCATAATCAGCATCCGAGAATCCAACTAGATCAAACTCTGAGCCCTTTGGATACCATATTCCTAGTGTTGGGGTGTAAGCCAAATATCGAAGAATTCGCTTCACAGCTAAGTGATGCGATTCCTTTGGTGCCGCTAGGAATCGGGCACACATGCAAACACTAAGCATGATATCTGGCCTAGATGCACATAAATAAAGCAAAGAACCAATCATGGAGCGGTATACCTTTTGATCGAACTCTTTACCAATGGCGTCAGAATCCAGATGACTCTTGGTAGGCATTGGCGTCGTATAACCCTTGCAGTCTTGCATTCCAAACTTCTTCAGGCAATCTTTGAGGTATTTCTCTTGAGATATGAAGATGCCATTGCGTTGCTATCGTATTTGAAGACCAAGGAAGAACTTTAGCTCATCCATCATGGACATCTGATATTGCTCTTGCATCATGTATCCAAACTCATCACTGTATTTCTGGTTAGTGCAGTCGAAGATAATGTCATCCACATATATTTGACACACAAATAGTTCACCATCATATGTCTTCGCAAAGAGAGTGGGATCCAGGGAACCAGGTTTGAAGCCTTTGCTCTTCAGGAAGTATTTGAGTGAGTCATACCAAGCACGAGGGGCTTGTTTGAGGCCATACAGTGCCTTGTTGAGCTTGTAAACCATGTCAGGATGTTTTGGATCTTCAAATCCAGGCGGTTGTGCAACATACACTTCTTCTTCAATCTTGCCATTGAGAAAAGCACTCTTCACATCCATTTGATATAGAAAGATGTTATGATGATTCGCATAGGCTAGCAGTATGCGTATAGCTTCAAGCCTAGCCACAGGAGCAAATGTTTCATCGAAGTCAATTCCTTCAACTTGAGTGTATCCTTGAGCAACAAACGAGCCTTGTTTCTGACAACTTGACCATGCTCATCTTGCTTGTTGCGATATATCCATTTAGTGCCTATGATATTGTGTTTACGAGGATCATGACGCTTGACCAGTTCCCATACATTATTCAGCTCAAATTGTTGAAGCTCTTCTTGCATAGCTTGTATCCATTCAGGTTCCATGAAGGCTTCATCAACTTTCTTGGGTTCAGATATTGAGACGAATGCAAAGTGCCCACAGAAATTTGCTAGTTGTGTTGCCCTTGAACGAGTGAGTGGACCAGGTGCATTGATGCTATCGATTATCTTCTCAATCTGTACTTCATTTGCAACATGAGGATGAACTGGACGAAGATTTTGCTCTTCCTGATCATTGTCATCGTTTGAAGGATTGTCTTCAGGCTGAGCATTGTCTTCAGGTTGATCAGGTGCAGAGATGATAAGTTCCTCTTCAGGCTGTACTTCAGACGGTATGATTTCTCCAGTTCCCATAAGCTTGATGGGTTCATCTAGCACATTTGGCAGGTGCTCTCTTTGCGAGCCGTTAGTCTCATTGAACCACACATCCACAGTTTCAACCACTTTATAGTGAAAGAGGTTGAAGACTCTCTAGGAGTGTGAATCATTTCCGTAACCAAGCATAAAACCTTCATGTTCTTTCGGTGCAAATTTTGAAGTGTGATGTGGATCCTTGATCCAGCACCTGGCACCAAATACTCTGAAGTAACTGACGTTTGGCTTCTTACCAGTGAGGAGTTCATAGGATGTTTTCTTCAGAAGCTTGTGAAGATAAACACGGTTGACGACATGGCATGCAGTATCAATAGTTTCAGGCCAGAACTTCCTTGGAGTCTTGTATTCATCGAGCATCGTCCGAGCCATCTCAATGAGTGTTCTGTTCTTGCGTTCCACGATGCAATTCTGCTGCGGCGTGTACGGAGCTGAGAACTAATGAGTGATGCCCAATGTATCAAGATAAGTGTCGAGGCCTGTGTTCTTGAATTCAATGCCATTGTCACTTCGGATGTGCTTGATCTTGACGCCATAGTTGTTCATCGCTCGATTGGCGAAGCGTCTGAAGACATCCTACACTTCAGTCTTGTAGAGGATTATATGCACCCATGTATATCTTGAATAATCATCAACAATGACGAAGCCATAGAGACAAGCAGTAGTAGTAAGGGTTGAGTAGTGAGTAGGGCCGAAGAGTTCCATGTGTAGCAGTTCGAAGGGTTGAGTCGTTGCCATGATTGTCTTCGAGGGATGCTTGGCCCTCGTCATCTTTCCAGCTTCGCAGGCACCGCATAAGTGATCCTTCTTGAACTTGACGCCCTCGATGCCTATGACGTGCTTCTTCTTTGCAAGAGTGTGCAAGTTCCTCATGCCAGCATGCCCTAGACTCCGATGCCAGGGCCAGCATTCTGAAGCTTTTGCAAGAAGACATACGGCAAGCTGTGGTCCTGCTGAGAAATCTACCATGTACAAATCATCTTTCTGATACCCTTCAAAGACTAGAGACTTGTCAGATTCCATTAGAACTTGGCAACGATATTTTCCAAATATCACAATCATGTTCAAATCGCAAAGCATTGAGACGGACATTAAGTTGAAACCAAGGGATTCAACAAGTATCACTTTATCCATGTGCTGATCCTTTGAGATTGCAACTCTACCTAGACCCAATACCTTGCTTTTACCAGTATCAGCAAATGTGATGTGATTTTTTTCAGATGGACGTAGGGTTGAGTCCATGAGAAGACTTCGCTTGCCAGTCATGTGATTAGTACATCCACTATCAATAATCCATTCTGAAGTAGCTGGTGTCACACCCTACAGTGCAGTTAGGGGGATAGGCTTAACGAAGAGCATTGTGAAGCATAAACATTTGACGAGCAAGAGGATTATTAAAGCTTAGATCGAGGTTAGGACTGATAGGGCAAGTAGCAAGCGACTCAGGAACAAAATACATAATAAGACCATTTGGGAATTTGATCTTGCGCCCTACAAGATGTTTAAGGTCCCTAGCAATAGCTTCAGACGCATTTCATTTTTGGCTGGAGACCTTTCCCTGCAAAAGAGAGTTAAGTTTTCTTAGCCACCCACATCTTCAAGGGTGGCTTCGAAGCAATGAGTCTAAGTGCAGCATCTGAGAACTTTGGCTTTGGAGCCCTAGCAAATAGTCTTGCCGGTGGAGAATAGTACTCATAAGAATAAGCAGAGTAGTTCTGGGTCTTATGAACATGGCGGTTTGATGAAACACGCTCGTATTCATAGGCCTGAGTATGGTTTCCCTGCAAAACATTTGTGTTAGTGCGACTCAGGTGAGTCCTCTGTCTGTATGAAGCCTTTGGACCATATGAAGCCTATGGTCTGGGGTTTGTCTTCTTCACTTGTGGTGTCATGACAACATTCACAGGAAGATTCTCCAAACACTTTTTCGGCACCCAGACTTTCTTCATAGGTGGCCCATTCCTGCAGTTAGTACCAATATACCTGGCAAACACTTCACCATTCTGATTTTTAAACAGTTTATAGTTTGCATCAAAGGATTCATCAATGATGATGGGATTAGCACAAGTGAAGCCAGATAGGGTGGATGGATCCACTGAAGGTTCCTTTGTAGGAACCCATGTGGTTTTGGGGTTGAGGAAGTCTTGGATTAGGGGGTGTTCGGATGGCCGGACTATACCTTCAGCCAGACTCCTGGACTATGAAGACACAAGATTGAAGACTCCGTCCTGTGTCCGGAAGGGACTTTCCTTGGCGTGGAAGGCAAGCTTGGCAGTACGGATATGTAGATCTCCTACCATTGTAACCGACTCTATGTAACCCTAACCCTATCCGATGTCTATATAAACCGGAGGGTTTTAGTCCGTAGAAGATATATAACAACAATCATACCATAGGCTAGCTTCTAGGGTTTAGCCTCTTCGATCTCGTGGTAGATCTACTCTTGTACTACCCATATCATCAATATTAATCAAGCAGGACGTAGGGTTTTGCCTCCATTGAGAGGGCCCGAACCTGGATAAAACTTCGTGTCCCTTGCCTCCTGTTACCATCCGTCCTAGACACACAGTTCGGGACCCCCTACCTGAGATCCACCGGTTTTGACACCGACATTGGTGCTTTCATTGAGAGTTCCTCTGTGTTGTCTTCATCAGGAAGGATGCCTCGCCCCGTCTTTAAAGACGGCACCGTTGCTAAGGGAGCTTTGGCTGTCGGCCAAACCCTCCGGCTAGGTGGTTTTCTTATGACCACCTGTTCGGCTTCTGCGCCGACGATGACCTCTCGAGCCATCGAAAACAATCTTCATGTCAGCTCGGAACTCATCGAGCAGTTAGATCCAATGGAGCTCTCCTCCTAAACCCGATCTGAGAGAGATTAACTCTCCCCAAGTCACCCATCACGTTGCCGTGGTAGAGGGACAGTGCGGCGACCCTTCATCTATCTTAAGGACTCGCTACGTCCGGATTCCCGATCCCTCCAAGCTGGATACCCGCGGAGGGGAGGATATCACTCAAGACCTAAACTTAGAGTCAGGCAACGGGCTGGATTCATCAGACAACATCCAGGAATCCAAATTTTCGAGTTCGGAAATTCCTCGGCCTCTGACCCTCAGATGGGGTGAGGCTTCGGATTTAATTCCACCCACCCACCCAAACATAAGCGATCTATCCAAAATCAGGCAAGAACCCGATCAAACAGTACATCATTACTGGGCCAGATTCCTCCTGGTTAAGAACAGGCTAAGGGACTGCCATGAGGAAGACGCAATCTCAATCTTCTGCAATAATTGCACGGACAAGGGAATACTCAATGCCATAAGTCGCCGTGATATTACACGCTTCGCTGACTTGGCGTCCATTGTACGAAAGTACTATGCGATGGAAAGCGCCTGGAAAACCAAAATAAATTTTTGGGACAATCCGGCCCTGAATACAAACCCAGTCTGAAATAAAAGGGTGCATCATCACCAGACACCCGGGTCAAACACCAAAAAGCAAAAACCCTCTACAGGGCATGGAGCCGTACTGGAAGGATGGCTTAATGGACCCTGTAAAATTCACAGTACAGAGGACGCCACACCAACTCACAGCCTTAGAGCATGTTGGATACTCCGGCAGGTGGCCAAAATTGGCAAAAATCTCCTAATTCCAGAGGCCACAGAAAGCCACCCCAGAGACACCAATACGGTATTAACAGTCTTCGAGACTTTCGCATCAAATAATATGTGAAAAAGGACACTCCACAGCCTTGCCGAAGTCTACCAAGTAGCAACAATAAACCCATGGAGTGACACGGCTATTACCTTTAACGCCAGTGATGAACCTAAATTCCGAACAGCCCGAGCACCAGCCGCATTGGTCCTCAGTCTAATAGTGGACGGCTTTCGTCTTACCAAGGTACTCATGGATGGTGGCAGCGGATTGAACCTCATTTATGAGGAAACCCTTCAAAAAAATGGAAATAGACTGGAACCACATTGAGCGAAGCAGCACAACCTTTAGAGGAATAATCCCCAGTCGGGAAGCGTGCTGTACAGGAAAAATCACACTAGATGTGGTGTTCGGCACGCCGGATAATTACAGGTCCGAAGAGATCACGTTCCATGTGGCTCCATTTAGCAGCGGTTATCACGCTCTGCTAGGGTGGGAAGCGTTTACAATCTTCCAAGCAATACCCCATTACGGGTACATGAAGCTCAAGATGCCCGGGCCTAACAGGATCATCACTCTCGCTAGTGATCCGGACACAGCACTCCGCGCCAAAAACAAGACAGCCGCACTGGCCCTCGAGGCACTATCCGAAGCCCTAGCGGCTGAGGAACTGACTGCGCTGCGCTCTACGGTGAATAGGGACGATGGTACTCGACAAAAGATCCAAGTCCACCTCCTTTAAACCGGCGGACGAAATAGTCAAATTCCAAGTCCATCCAACGGACCCCAACAAAACAGCTTCCATCGGGGCACAGTTAAACCCTGATGTAGACGCCGCACTGCGAGAGTTCCTACGAGAGAACTGGGACATTTTTGCCTGGCACCCTTCAGACACGCCAGGAATCCCACGCAGGCTGGCCGAGCACAGCTTAAATATCCAAACAGGATTCAAACCTGTCAAACAGGCTCTTCGGCGTTTTTTCGAACCTAAGAGACAGGCCATGGGAGAGGAGCTAGTAAAGCTATTGGAGGCCGGATTCATCAGAGACATAAAACATCCGGACTGGCTAGCAAACCTGGTGATGGTACCAAAGAAGGACAAATCCTGGCGCCTGTGTGTTGATTTTAAAGACCTTAACAAGGCTTGCCCAAAGGATCCCTTCCCCCTCCCCCGCATCGATCAAATTATCGACGCTACCGCAGGACACGATTCGTTGTGTTTCCTCGATGCATATTCTGTCTACCATCAAATCAAGATGGCAGAGCCAGACCAAGCTGCAACGGCATTTATCACACCATACGGCCCATTCTGCTTCAACACGATGCCCTTCGGGCTCAAAAACGTCGGCGCAACATATCAGCGCATGATTCAGACATGTCTGGCAAACCAGATCGGCAAAACAGTGGAGGCATATGTAGATGATGTGGTCGTCAAAACAAGACATGTCGAATCTCTAGTAGACGACTTGAGGCTCACATTTGATAACCTCCGAACATACGACATCAAGCTCAACCTGGAAAAATGCGTTTTTGGCGTTCCAGCCGGAAAGCTCTTGGGCTTCATTGTATCCGGTAGAGGAATTGAAGCAAATCCAGCCAAGATCCGAGCTCTGTCGCAACTGGATATCCCAAAGGACCTCAAACAAATACAAAAGTTAAGCGGATGCGTGGTGGCTCTAAGCCGCTTTATCTCCCGCTTGGGAGAAAAGGCACTACCCCTTTACCGCCTCCTTCGGTGCACCGAACACTTTGAATGGACGGATGCAGCCACGGCCGGACTTGAGGAAATAAAAGCCATACCGGCAACAAACCCAGTCCTGGCCGCGCCAAACATTGGTGAACCAATGCTATTATACATTGCAGCAACACATCAGGTTGTAAGCGCAGTGCTCGTCGTCGAACGAGAAGCGGACGGACACAAATTCCCCCTTCAAAAGTCGGTCTATTATGTGTCCACAGTCCTCACTCCCTGCAAATCACGGTACCCGCATTATCAAAAGATTGCGTACGTGGTATTCATGGCATCTCGGAAGCTACGACACTACTTTCAAGAGTGTTCAATAACAGTAGCCTCGGAAGTACCACTTAACGATATTATAAACAACCGTGACGCAACGGGCCGGATTGCAAAATGGGCCATTGAGCTCCTCCCATTCGACATAACTTATAAGCCACGGCGAGCCATCAAGTCGCAAGTCTTGGCCGACTTCGTCGCAGAATGGACGGAGGCCGAACTCCCTAAAGAGTACGACACATATTCAAATTGGATCATGCATTTCGACGGCTCCAAGATGTTGGCCGGACTGGGGGCTGGCGTCGTTTTGACGTCCCCCACAGGAGACACAGTTCAATACGTACTCCAAATTATGTACACGGACTCCAACAATGCAGCCGAATATGAGGCCCTTCTACATGGTCTCCGGATGGCAGTATCCATGGGCACTCAACGCCTAGAGGTGCGCGGGGACTCGAACCTCGCAATATCCCAAATAAATGGAGACTTCGATGCCAAGGATCCAAAAATGGCAGCTTACCGCAACGCCGTCCTAAAAATGTCAGCTCGGTTCGAAGGGCTTGAATTCCACCATGTAGCCCGGGAAAATAATCAGGCGGCAGATGTCCTGGCACGCATCGGCGTGAAACGCGATGTAGTCCCCCCCCCAACATCTTCTTGGAAAGGCTGTTCAAGCCATCCGTAGTATGGGAAGGGGAGCCGAACAATAACAGCCCGGACCCAACCGCACTGCCCGACACCGAACATTCTGACACAATCGGAGGCTCTGCCAACGAAATAACACCTTCAGCCCACGTAATAATGGCCATTATCGCCCCGTGGACGGAACCATTCCTCGCCTACCTTATTAGGCAGGAACTCCCCGAGGACCAAAATGAGGCACGCTGCATAGTGCGGCGATCCAAAGCCTACAAAGTCCACGAGGGAGAGCTTTATAAGAAAAGCACTACCAGAGTCCTTCAAAGGTGCATCTCCGAAGAGGAAGGGCGGAACCTCCTGGCTGAAATTCATGTCGGACTCGGCGGTCATCACGCGGCAGCTCGGTCCCTTGTAAGTAAGGCCTTCCGTACGGGCTTTTATTGGCCGACGGCCCGGGCAGACGCCCAGGACTTAGTCCAACGATGCACCGGTTGCTAGCTCTTTGCAAACCAAAGGCATATGCCACCCACCGCCCTCCAAACTATCCCCATCACTTGGCCCTTCGCGGTCTGGGGGCTTGACATGGTTGGACCCCTTAAAGGCAGAACCCACAAGCAAAAATACTTACTGGTCATGGTGGATAAGTTCACCAAATGGATAGAAGCCAAGCCTGTTAATACGGCCGAATCCGGACCAGTGATAGACTTTATATCTGGGGTTGTACACCGTTACGGCGTCCCCCACAACATCATCACGGATAACGACACGAACTTTATGGCCGACGAGGTAAAACTCTGGTGCAAAAACATGGGCATCAAGCTCGATTATGCTTCCGTCTATCACCCACAAACTAACAGCCAGGTCGAACGTGCAAATGGTCTCATCATGAACGGCATCAAACCCAGATTAGTGCGGTCCCTCAAGGAATCTAACACGCACTGGGTAGAGGAGCTTGACTCCGTACTCTGGGGGTTGCGGACCATGCCGAATCGCACCACCAGATACACACCATTCTTTATGGTATACGGCGCAGAGGCAGTTTTACCTTGCGACATAATTCATGACTCACCTCGAGTGCGCATGTACGAAGAAAGAGAAGCCGAACTCGATCGGCAGGACGGCTTGGACGCATTGGAGGAGGAGTGTGACATGGCAAAAGCCCGTTCCGCATTCTATCAACAGCAGGCTCGAAGATACCAAAGCAGAGAAGTACGGGCCAAAAATTACAACGTTGGCGAATTAGTTCTACGACTACCGGACAAGAAAAAGGACAAACACAAGCCCAAGTGGGAAGGTCCCTTCATAATTGACCAAGTCCTGACTGGTGGAGCATACCGCCTGCGGGATGCATCGGATAACCGACTCGAGCCGAACCCATGGAACACAGCCCGTCTCCGAAGATTCTATTCCTAGCGCCGGACTCTGTGTTTGTCTCCTTCCTCTGTCCATTTTTTATATATTTTCTGTCTTATATTTCTCTTCTTCTCTCTCTCTCTTGCTCTTATAGCCTTTAAAGGCTCATAAAGTGACGCGCTATCCGCGCTCATTAAACCTGGGGGCTTCTTTAACCAGAAGCTTATTCATACGGGCTTCATGCCCAACACATGTGTCACACTTCCGCATGTACCTTTTATTCGCCATTATATACATCGATATGACTTAAGTTTTGACCAAGCTGGGTTGACTGGCTCCTGTGCTTACCCCTACGTTCCCGATTGTTCGGCTAGGTGGTAAAGGGAGCACCTCTGCGATTTTTACTGCCGGGTCAGCTGGACGTGTACCTCAGACTGGGTGAAGCCGAAAGCCAGTGTTCTTAAGGGAATATTCGGTCGGTGAACTAAAGATGATCCTTTTTCATTTTTCTCTATACTCCCCCAGATGTTTTTCCTGCGTTTCTTTTCGCAGCATGGACATGCACCTTAGGGCATGCCTCCCAGGGAAAGGAACCCCTAACGGAACTATTCTCCCTGGAAGATGTTCCTTACTAACCATGTAATATAACATAACTAGTCGGGCACTTGTCTGTTCACGCACTAATGACCCCTACGCCTGGTCTCCATGCATTCCCCGGTTCCTATATAACCGCACGGGAATTCGGACACACTCCAGACCGTCAGGTCCCGAGGCTGAAGCGAAAAGGTCGGCCATGACAAATGATCTACAATCCAGCTAGAAGGCATTATAAATGTCAATTAAATTACATAGTCATTTTGACTGATTGTATTCCTCTTCAATACCATCTAACAGGCTGTCTAATTTACAGTCCTGTTGGGAATACTTTGCGGCCAACTCTACTTGGCCGTATACTAAGCTTACAGGGATCTCCTTCCCATCGGGCCCTACAGGACCGAACTCGGCCATGTGGTTGGGGTTAGCCTTTGCGTACCGCGTCTTCACCATGGCCCAGGCCTCCCTAGCGCCTTGATGGCAGGCCGATATCTTCCACAATCGGAAGCGCCGCTGTGCTCCCTTTAGCTTCTCCGCAAGCTCTCCAAGACCTTCGGGCATGGAGACGGATGGCCACAAGGCCTGGGCGACGCCTTGCATCACCTGCCGAACTCGATCGAGCAGTTGTGAGAGCTCGGGAAGAAGGTCACCCGTAGAACCTGGCATCTCCTCTGCAGGACGACCTGCTAGCACACCTACAGACATTGCTCTGTTAGTCGACTTCCCCGCCGAACTTTCTTTCAAAGGTTCGTTCAAGCACTTACTAAATATGCCGCGCCGAAGCCGTTGATTCTCCTTCACGGAGTCTGACAGCTAGGCACGAACATCTTTCAGCTCGATGCCCAGCTTGGTGTTGGCATCTTGGAGATTGTTCTTCTCCCGCCTCACCTTTGTCAGCACCTTATCACCAGCCTTTAGCTGGCGTAGGAGGTGTCGCCTTTCCGGATTCAATCCGGCGCCATCTGCAATCTCATTTGTCAGATTCGCACCCATGTCATGCTTCGCAAAATACTTATCTTTCGAAGTGTATATTACCAGAGGGGGTCTCCTTGGGCTCCCCTGCCGCGGCTAGTGCGGCCTCAAGTTGGGCTTTGCACTCTTCCAGCTCCTTGGACAGTAGGGCATTCTTTTCTGTAAGAACCTGCATAACAAATGATCCTTAAATCAGTTATTCTAACTGTTTCAAGTCTCGGGGGCTACTGGTATATATATATATATATAATTACCAAAATTTTCTTACCCGTATGTCTTTTACATATTGCTCTGTGGCTCTGGCTAGACCATTTTGAGCGGCACGGAGGTACACATCTCCCGACTTGAAGGCATCTAACGCCTCTTGGGAGAAACAAGCGTCGCAAAGAATTATCCGGCGACGCCTGTGGTTCATGGCACTCTCCACCTCAGAGTTGGTGGCAGACAACCCATCCACATCCTCCATTGGAGGAGCGTCCGGTGCGCCCCTTGTGTTCGGCTCCGCTTCCGGACCAGGCTTTGGAGCCTGGCTGGTGGAGGCGCGATTGGCAGTCTCTCCGAATATAGTTCGGTGAGGTCTCTTTGTCCTGAAGAGAGCATGAGTGTTAATGTGCCTTGAAGGTGTAACACCTGGGATAAGGGGGCGCGCCATACCTTTGCGCTGACGTCTCGGTCCGGACTGCACCTCTTTTCTGCCCACAGGGCCCTGCGGCCCCTCGTTGGCTTGTCGCCGCAGGTTCGGCCTCCCATTTCTGGGAGGCCGGGATTAGCCCTGGGTAATCAGCCGTAATGGCCACCAAGGCGTTGTCCTTGCTCAATTGATGGAACACCCCATCAATCAGCTCCACAGATAAGTCCGGATCCTCTTGAGAGGCCGGGTCGAGGCACCATCCTGGGTCCTCGGGTTGTGGAGGAGGGCTGCTTATTTCTTTAACAGCCTGGCGCAGTTCCTGCGTTGAAATCACTAGATTGAATATTTAACAATGGGGATATAAAACGGATGGGCAAGATATGACCACTCACCTAGCTTGGAGGATTGTACATGGAAAATCCACCCTTTGGGTCGACGCGGAGAAAATCCTCCTCTTCTCCCTTGTACAAAGCGGATAAGGTCTTTATTAGAGCCGCAGCCGAATCCGGCCCCTTACGGCCGTAGTGGGTGGTGTTGTCCTCCCCGTTGAAATCCCACATGGGGTGGCTTCTATACTGTAGCGGCTGCACCCCTCGCATGATGCATGCGGCCATGACCCCGATCATGGTTAGTCCGGAATGAGCTAACAATCTTATCCGGCCCATCAGGTAAATAACATCCCTGTCACTTTCCCTCTGAGGGCTCCGTGGACGCCAGCTTAGGCGTTTCTTTAAGGGAGCACTGTCGAATTCAGGGAGGCCGATCCGGATAGGATCCGGCAGCGGGAAGTCTTCTATATAAAACCATTCCGAGGGCTAGTCTTCGGATGCCTTCTTTGGGGTTCTGGACAGATATCCGGTCCCGGCGATGCGCCACACTTCGGCTCCGCCCACTTGATACATTGACCCCTTCTTGGAACAGGGCACGGGGTAGAATAGCTCTTTCCACAGCCTGAAATGAGCCTCAACACCCAAGAATAGCTCGCAGAGGGCTACAAAGCCCGCGATATGTAATACGGAGGCAGGCGTGAGATTATGTAGCTGGAGGCCGTAGAACTGCAGCAGCCCCCGGAGAAATGGATGGATTGGAAATCCGAGCCCCCTTATTAAATAAGGGACGAGGCACACCCGCTCTCCTTTGGAGGGATTAGGGGCACTCTCCGCTTGCTCTCCGCCGTTATAGATGGCAAGACCGGCTCGAACTGGGATCATATAGGCCGGGGGGAGAAATCCCTTGGTCTGGAGCGTCACTAGCTCGCTATGCGGGACGGAGCATCTCTCCCAATATCCAGGCTTAGGTCTGGAAGGGCGAAGAGGGGAGTTGTGGCGGCTGGCCATGGTGGAATGGACCTTTGTCGGATGCGCTCTGATGAACACTCGCGAAAGGGAGAAGGTGTGGTTTGGATCTAAATCCTCGTCCCCTTAAATAGGTCAGCTCATTTACACGGCTAGGGGTGTGAATGTAAAAACACTCATACTTTTCATATTCGTTTGACATGTGGGAAGCGGCCATTATTGGGCGTAGAAGCCAAGGAGCGCAACATCTGCAAGAAACCGGACTTTATTCAACAGGTACGCAGAATTTGGAGGAGAACCCGCCTTGCAATGCCGAAGACAATCTGCGTGCCGGACTCATCGTCATTGAAGCCTGGTTCGGGGGCTACTGAGGGAGTCCTGGATTAGGGGGTGTCCGGATGGCCGGACTATACCTTCAGTCGGACTCCTGGATTATGAAGACACAAGATTGAAGACTCCGTCCCGTGTCCGGAAGGGACTTTCCTTGGCGTGGAAGGCAAGCTTGGCGGTACGGATATGTAGATCTCCTACCATTGTAACCGACTCTATGTAACCCTAACCCTATCCGGTGTCTATATAAACCGAAGGGTTTTAGTCCGTAGAAGATATATAACAACAATCATACCATAGGCTAGCTTCTAGGGTTTAGCCTCTTCGATCTCGTGGTAGATCTACTCTTGTACTACCCATATCATCAATATTAATCAAGCAGGACGTAGGGTTTTACCTCCATCGAGAGGGCCCGAACCTGGGTAAAACTTCGTGTCCCTTGCCTCCTGTTACCATCCAGCCTAGACGCACAGTTCGGGACCCCCTACCCGAGATCCGCCGGTTTTGACACCGACAGGGGTACTTCTCAGGTTTCCAGTAAGAGCCATCAGCATTCATTTTCCTTTCGAACCCAACACCCTCTTTCCTAGGGTTTCGGTTCAGAATCTGCCTTTTGAGGACATAACATAGTGTCTGATGCCCTTTGAGACTTTTGTACACCCCTGTTTCAAGCAATGTCTTCAACCTAGCATTTTCATCGGCAATAGCAGTGGCATCCTCAGCAGAGGGGTTAGTTACCACATCAACAGTTGAAGATATTGCAACAGTAGCAACAGTAGAACATCCAGCAACAGAAGTAGCGTTATCACACTCAATGCATTTAAGACATGATGGTTCAAATCCTTCCTGAGTGGGACTGATCTGTTTGGCATGAAGTGACTCGTTTTCCTTTTGAAGATCTTCATGGGCCGCTCTCAATTTCTCAAGATCTTGCTTCCTTTGAAGATAATCATAGGAAAGCTTTGCATGAGTTGTTGAGAGCGTTTCATGACGACTTTCAAGTTCCTCATACTTAACATGAAGATTTTTTATGTCTTCAATTAAGGACTGAGATCGAGTCATTTTAGCGTCTAACAGGTCATCGCTTTTGTCTAACAGTTTTTGAATATGTTCCATAGCTTTCTGTTGTTCAGTTGCAATTTTAGCAAGTGTTTTGTAGCTGGGTTTGGAACCACAATCAGAGTCATCTTCGCTGGATGTTTGATAGTGAGTAGTGCGTGAGTTTACCTTGGCACCGCGTGCCATGAAGCAGTAGGTGGGAGCGGAGTTGTCCTTGTCATTAGCATCGGCGTTGGTGATGAAGTCATTGTCTTCAGTGTTGAAGATGGACTTGGCAACGTAGGTTGTAGCCAAACTTGCAACGCCAGAATCGGAATCCTCCTCAGACTCCACCTCTGCCTCCTCAGAAGTAGACTCCTCCTCTGAATCCATTTCCTTGGCAACAAATGCACGAGTCTTGCCAGATGAGCTCTTCTTGTGTGATGAAGACTTTGAGGAAGACTTGGAAGAAGACTTTGAGTATTTCTTCTTCTTCTTGTCATCAGAATCATATTCCTTGCTCTTCTTCTTCTTATTCTTGTTCTCATTGTCCCACTGCGGACACTCAGAGATGTAGTGACCAGGTGTAACACCCCGGATGTAACTTTCCCTATTTGTACTCCAACTCTTGCCGTTTCCGGCGTTAAGTTATATTTATTTCCTCAGGTTCGGGTCTTTGTCTCCGTGTGTTGTTGTCGTTGTCATGCATCTCATATCATGTCATCATGTGCATTGCATTTGCATACGTGTTCATCTCATGCATTCGAGCATTTTCCTCGTTGTCCGTTTTGCATTCCGGCGCTTCGTTCTCCTCCGGTGGTCATTTCTAGCTTTCTTTCGTGTGTGGGGATTAAACATTTCTGGATTGGACCGAGACTTGCCAAGCGGCCTTGGTTTACTACCGGTAGACCGCCTATCAAGTTTCGTATCATTTGGACTTCGTTTGATACTCCAACGGTTAACCAAGGGACCGAAAAGGCCTCGTGTGCGTTGCAGCCCAACACCCCTCCAATTTGGCCCAAAACCCACCAAACTTTGCTCCATGTCCTAGAGCGTTCGATCACGATCGTGTGGCCGAAAACCGCACCTCATTTGGACTCTCCTAGCTCCCTCTATGCCTATATATACACCCCCCATTCCAAATTCGCGGATCCTCTCCCCCCTAACCCTAAAAATCCCAAATCCGCCGCCGCCTACGCCCGTCGCCGCCACCGGCCGCGCCGGCCTCTCCGTCGCCCGGCCTCCCCGGCCCCGCTCCTCCCCATCTCCGGCAAGCCCCGGCCGGTCCTCCCTCCTCCTCCGGCGAGAAGCTCCGGCGAGAGCCCGGCCACCTCGGTTCGCGCGCCGCCCCGATCCAGATCTGTTTTCAGGGTTGACCTAATTTTCTCTAAGTCCCTAAATTTTCAGTCCATATGCTCCTGTTCGCGGCTCCGTAACTTTGCATACGTAGCTCCGATTTGGGCATATAGCATATCAAAATGTTCATCTCAGAGAGTACAATATTTCATTCCATTGCATCATTTTCATTTGAGCTCATCTTGATGCCCGAAATGCTGTTAGAAGAAGGCTACTTGAGATACTTGTCAGATCTGTTACTCCGTTTAGCACTTTTGTCATTTTTGCCATGATTAATGTGTGCATGATATGCCCGTGAGTTCTTCATATGTTTTGTTAAGGGTTTTGTCATCTCTCCAGAGGTGAAACCCATGTATTTTTAGGATGTGTGTGGTGACTTGTGCAAGCTTGCAAAGTAGTGCACTTGCTAATTCTGTTTTCAGGGACTTAGTGATTTCACTAAGTCCTGGGATTGTTTATCTCATGATGCCATATGTTCTTGTTGTTTCCTAGTGATTCATGCCTCTTTTGAGGATGATCAGTAAGGATGTTTTGTTAATATTGTAGTGCTCTATCCATCCATGTCTTTGTTTGTAATTATGGAGCACCCTAGCTTGAGTCAATCGAGCTCTACTTTTGCTTTGTTGCGAATCTGGGCAGATCGTCAACTTGTTTGCGATTTTGCCGACATTATTGTAATTGATCCGTGCATGCTATGCTATTATTCTTGCTATTTCTAGCTTGCATTTTGTGCCTTCTTAAGGGATGTATGCTTGTCTTGCCATGACTTGCACCGTGGTGAGTGCATCGAACTCGTACACATGCCTTCGTGAGTTATGTTTCAGCATGTCCCAGTTTTCACCAAGTCTGAAAACTGATTATGTTTTTGCTATGTTCGTGTGCTTGTTAGTATATTTTGTGATCCCTTTTGGCTCAAGGTCACTAAGGGACTTTTGTTAAGATTGTTGAGTAGCTCCATGCCATGTCTTTCTTTGTCATGTTCAGGTCCTGTAGCATGTTGTTTCGTTGCTCCAAAGAGGGCTATATGATCTAAAATTCCAGACAAGTGTTGATTTCACTAAGTCTGAGATCTGTTTGCCATTTGCATTTTTGCCATGCTTGTTTGAACCTGTTAATGGATGATTTGGCCGTAGCTCAGTGCTAGACTTTTGTTAAGCATCTTGTGTGCATCCTTGCCATGTATTTTGTTGTCATGTTTGGGTGCTATAGCATGTTCATTTCATTGCATTTAGATGCCTACTTGATGTAAATCGCAGACCGGTGTCATTTTTGAATTGCTTGCCATTTCCAAACCGTAACTCCAATTCCGGCGTTCTTTATATCGTTTTCAAGCGATTTCATCTCATATTTCCAGTGGAACCCTTGGAATTCCAAGTTGAGGCCAGGTTCATGCATTTCCTGTCATATCTTGTATTTTGCATCCCGCATCGCATCCCGCATAGCATATCATCATTTCATCATATTGCTTGTTCTTGCACGTGGTTGATTGTATCCTTGTTGCTTGTTTGTCTTGTTTGGGTAGAGCCGGAAGACGAGTTCGCTAACGAGGAGCCCGTTGAGTTTGCTTTTGAGGATCCAGTCAACTCTGACAACTGTGCAGGCAAGATGATCATACCCTCGAAATCACTACTATCTTTGCTATGCTAGTTTGCTCGCTCTTTTGCTATGCCATTGCTATGATGCCTACCACTTGCTTGCAAGCCTCCCAAATTGCCATGTCAAACCTCTAACCCACCATTGTCCTAGCAAACCGTTGGTTGGCTATGTTTCCGCTTTGCTCAGCCCCTCTTATAGCGTTGCTAGTTGCAGGTGAAGATTGGAGGCCGTTCCTTGTTGGGACATCGTTTTTTTTTACTTGTTGGGATATCATTATATTGCTATGTTATCTTAATGCATCTTTATACTTGGTAAAGGGTGGAAGGCTCGGCCTCTCGCCTAGTGTTTTGTTCCACTCTTGCCGCCCTAGTTTCTGTCATATTGGTGTTATGTTCCCGGATTTTTGCGTTCCTTACGCGGTTGGGTTATAATGGGAACCCCTTGACAGTCCGCCTTGAATAAAACTTCTCCAGCAATGCCCAACCTTGGTTTTACCATTTGCCACCTAGCCTTTTCCCTTGGGTTTCGCGGACTCAAGGGTCATCTTATTTTAACCCCCCCGGGCCAGTGCTCCTCTGAGTGTTGGTCCAACCTAGAGCACCGTGCGGGGCCGTCCCTTGGCAACTTGGGTTACGTTGGCTCCCATACGCTTAGCTTATCCGGTGTGCCCTGAGAACGAGATATGTGCAGCTCCTATCGGGATTTGTCGGCACAGCGGGTGGTGTTGCTGGACTTGTTTTACCATTGTCAGAGTTGTCTTGAATTACCGAGATACCAAGTCTGATCGGAACGTCTTGGGAGGAGGTCTATTCCTTCGTTGACCGTGAGAGCTTGTCATGGGCTAAGTTGGGACTCCCCTGCAGGGATTGAACTTTCGAAAGCCGTGCCCGCGGTTATGGGCAGATGGGAATTTGTTAATGTCCGGTTGTAGATAACTTGAACCTTAACTTAATTAATATGAATCAACTGAGTGTGTTACCGTGATGGCCTCTTCTCGGCGGAGTCCGGGAAGTGGACACGGTGTTGGAGTAATGTTTGCGCAGGTTGCTCTCTAGTTTCTCGCTCGCGCTTTGCCTCCTCTTCTCGCTCTCTTTTGCGAAAAAGTTAGCCACCATATTTGCTAGTCGCTTGCTGCAGCTCCACTCATATTTTACCTTGCCATTCTTATAAGCTTAAATAGTCTTGATCGCGAGGGTGCGAGATTGCTGAGTCCCTGTGGCTCATGGATTACTATTACACCAGATGCAGGACCTGATGATTCCGCTCCAGGAGACGCGTATGAGCTCAAGTGGGAGTTCGACGAAGACTCTCAACGATACTATGTTTCCTTTCCCGATGATCAGTAGTGGTGCCCAGTTGGGGGTGATTGGGACCGTGTCGCATGTTGGGTTCTCTTTTATTTTGGTGCCGTAGTCGGGCCATGAGTGTTTGGATGATGTAATGTTATTTATGTACTTGATTGACGTGGCGAGTGTAAGCCAACTATGTTATCTCCCCTTTATTATTCATATTACATGGGATGTTGTGAAGATTGCCTAACTTGCGACATATGCCTTCAATGCGATTATGTCTCTAAGTCGTGCCTCGACACGTGGGAGCTATAGTCGCATCGAGGGTGTTACACCAGGTTTCTTGCACTTGTGGCATGTTCTCTTCTTGTAGTCATGAGCAGAAGCTTCATCATTCCTTGAGTTGGATCGTGAGGACTTTCTGAAGCCTTTCTTCTTGGTGAATTTCTGGAACTTCTTCACAAGCATAGCAAGCTCCTTTCCAATGTCTTCAGGATCATCAGAACTGCAGTCAGATTCTTCTTCAGATGAGGAAACAGCTTTTGCCTTCAAGGCATGAGTTCGGCCATAGTTGGGACCGTAGATGTCTCTTTTCTCAGAAAGCTGAAACTCATGTGTGTTGAGCCTTTCAAGTATGTCAGACGGATCGAGTCTCTTGAAGTCAGGGCATTCTTGTATCATCAGGTCTAGGGTGTCAAACGAGCTGTCAAGTGATCTCAGGAGTGTCTTGACGATTTCATGTTTGGTGATCTCAGTAGCACCGAGAGCTTGAAGCTCATTTGTGATGTCAGTGAGTCGATCAAACGTGAGCTGAACATTCTCATTGTCGTTTCTCTTGAAGCGGTTGAAGAGGTTGCGAAGGACACTGATCCTTTGATCTCTCTGGGTTGAGACGCCTTCGTTGACCTTGGAGAGCCAGTCCCAGACTAGCTTAGAGGTTTCCAGAGCACTCACATGGCCATATTGCCCTTTTGTCAGATGACCACAGATGATGTTCTTGGCAGTGGAATCCAGTTGAACGAACTTCTTGACATCAGCAGCGGTGACACCTTCACCACCCTTGGGAACGCCATTCTTGACGACATACCAGAGGTCGACATCAATGGCTTCAAGATGCATGCGCATCTTATTCTTCTAGTAGGGATATTCAGTTCCATCGAAGATGAGGCATGCAGCGGAGACTTTGATTATCCCTGCAGTCGACATAGCTAAAACTCCAGGTGGTTAAACTGAATCACACAGAACAAGGGAGTATCTTGCTCTGATACCAATTGAAAGTGCTAGTGATTGACTAGAGGGGGTGAATAGGCGATTTTTATGGAAGTCTTCAAAACATGGAAGTTTCGAAGACAAATGATAGAAATAAACTTATTACCATGCAGCGAAAGGTAGACTACACTAGGCAAGCCATAGTCAAGTATTCCATGAAGTGAAAGCACAAAGACTAATAGCAGCTAGGCAGTATGGATCAGGATGGAAGATAGTATGCATCCAATCAGAACAAGCAGTCACACAGTGAAGACAAAAAGATAATGCAAACAGGCAATGACTTCACAAGGACCAACTGCAAATAAAGAGATGGGAAGGATAGAACCAGTGGCTCGTTGAAGACAATGATTTGTTGGACCAGTTCCAGTTGCTGTGACAACTATACGTCTGGTTAGGGAGGCTGAGATTTAACTCAGAAGACCGCGTCTTCACCTTATTCCCCTTGAGCTAAGTACACCCAGTCCTCGCCCAATCACTCTGGTAAGTCTTCAAGGTAGACTTCCAAACCTTCACAGACTTCGTTCACCGGCGATCCACAATGACTCCTAGATGCTCAGAACGCGACGCCTAACCGGCTGGAGGATTCACAGTGAAGGAAATGCCCTAGAGGCAATAATAAAGTTATTATTTATTTCCTTATAATCATGATAAATGTTTATTATTCATGCTAGAATTGTATTAACCGGAAACATAATACATGTGTGAATACATAGACAAACAAAGTGTCACTAGTATGCCTCTACTTGACTAGCTCGTAAATCAAAGATGGTTATGTTTCCTAACCATGAACAATGAGTTGTTATTTGATTAACGGGATCACATCATTGAGAGAATGATCTGATTGACATGACCCATTCCATTAGCTTAGCACCCGATCGTTTAGTATGTTGCTATTGCTTTCTTCATGACTTATACATGTTCCTATAACTATGAGATTATGCAACTCCCGTTTACCGGAGGAACACTTTGGGTACTACCAAACGTCACAACGTAACTAGGTGATTATAAAGGAGTACTACAGGTGTCTCCAAAGGTACATGTTGGGTTGGCATATTTCGAGATTAGGTTTTGTCACTCCGATTGTCGGAGAGGTATCTCTGGGCCCTCTCGGTAATGCACATCACTTAAGCCTTGCAAGCATTGCAACTAAATGAGTTAGTTGCGGGATGATGTATTACAGAACGAGTAAAGAGACTTGCCGGCAACGAGATTGAACTAGGTATTGGAATACCGACGATCAAATCTCGGGCAAGTAACATACCGATGACAAAGGGAACAACGTATGTTGTTATGCGGTCTGACCGATAAAGATCTTCGTAGAATATGTAGGAGGCAATATGAGCATCCAGGTCCCGCTATTGGTTATTGACTGGAGACATGTCTCGGTCATGTCTACATTGTTCTCGAACCCGTAGGGTCCGCACGCTTAAGGTTACGATGACAGTTATATTATGAGTTTATGCATTTTGATGTACCGAAGGTTGTTCAGAGTCCCGGATGTGATCACGGACATGACGAGGAGTCTCGAAATGGTCGAGACATAAAGATTGATATATTGGAAGCCTATGTTTGGATATCGGAAGTGTTCCGGGTGAAATCGGGATTTTACCGGAGTACCGGGAGGTTACCGGAACCCCCCGGGAGCTATATGGGCCTTAGTGGGCTTCAGTGGAAAAGAGAAGGGGCAGCCCAAGATAGGCCACGCGCCTCCCCCCTCCCCTAGTCCTATTAGGACAAGGAGAGGTGGCCGGCCCCCCCTCTCTCTTTTCCCCCTCCGCGAATCCTATTCCAACTAGGATTGGGGGGGGGGAATCCTACTCCCAGAGGGAGTAGCACTCTCCTGGCGCGCCCTCCTTGGCCGGCCAGCCTCCCCCCCTTAGTCCTTTATATACGGAGGCAGGGGCACCCCAGAGACACACAAGTTGATCCACGTGATCTATTCCTTAGCCGTGTGCGGTGCCCCCAGCCACCATAGTCCTCGATAATACTGTAGCGGAGTTTAGGCGAAGCCCTGCTGCTGTAGTGCATCAAGATCGTCACCACGCCGTCGTGCTGACGGAACTCTTCCCCGACACTTTGCTGGATCGGAGTCCGGGGATCGTCATCGAGCTGAACGTGTGCTAGAACTCGGAGGTGTCGTAGTTTCGGTGCTTGATCGGTCGGATCGTGAAGACGTACGACTACATCAACCAAATGCTTCCGTTGTCGATCTACTAGGTATGTAGATCATACTCCCCCTCTCGTTGCTATGCATCACCATGATCTTGCGTGTGCGTAGGAAATTTTTTGAAATTACTACGGAACCCAACAGTGGCATCCGAGCCTAGGCTTTACATGTTGATGTTATATGCACGAGTAGAACACAAGTGAGTTGTGGGCGATATAAGTCATACTGCCTACCAGCATGTCATACTTTCGTTCGGCGGTATTGTTGGATGAAGCGGCCCAGACCGACATTACGCGTACGCTTACGCGAGACCGGTTCTCCCGACGTGCTTTGCACAGAGGTGGCTTGTGGGTGACAGTTTCTCCAACTTTAGTTGAACCAAGTGTGGCTACGCCCGGTCCTTGCGAAGGTTAAAACGGAGTCAAATTGACAAACTATCGTTGTGGTTTTGATGCGTAGGTGAGATTGGTTCTTACTTAAGCACGTAGCAGCCACGTAAAACTTGCAACAACAAAGTAGAGGACGTCTAACTTGTTTTTGCAGGGCATGTTGTGATGTGATATGGTCAAGACATGATGCTGAATTTTATTGTATGAGATGATCATGTTTTGTAACCGAGTTATCGGCAACCGGTAGGAGCCATATGGTTGTCGCTTTATTGTATGCAATGCAATCGCGATGTAATGCTTTACTTTATCACTAAACGGTAGCGATAGTCGTAGAAGCACAAGCTTGGCGAGACGACAACGATGCTACGATGGAGATCAAGGTGTCACGCCGGTGATGATGGTGATCACGACGGTGCTTCGGAGATGGAGATCACAAGCACAAGATGATGATGGCCATATCATATCACTTATATTGATTGCATGTGATGTTTATCTTTTATGCATCTTATCTTGCTTTGATTGACGGTAGCATTATAAGATGATCTTTCACTAAATTATCAAGAAGTATTCTCCCTGAGTATGCACCGTTGCGAAAGTTCTTCGTGCTGAGACACCACGTGATGATCGGGTGTGATAGGTTCTACGTTCAAATACAACGGGTGCAAAATAGTTGCACACGCGGAATACTCAGGTTATACTTGACGAGCCAAGCATATACAGATATGGCCTCGGAACACGGAGACCGAAAGGTCAAGCGTGAATCATATAGTAGATATGATCAACATAATGATGTTCACCAATGAAACTACTCCATCTCACGTGATGATCGGACATGGTTTAGTTGATTTGGATCACGTGATCACTTAGAGGATTAGAGAGATGTCTATCTAAGTAGGAGTTCTTAAGTAATATGATTAAATTGAACTTAAATTTATCATGAACTTAGTCCCTGATAGTATCTTGCTTGTTTATGATGGTTGTAGATAGATGGCTCGTGCTGTTGTTCCGTTGAATTTTAATGCGTTCCTTGAGAAAGCAAAGTTGAAAGATGATGGTAGCAATTACACGGACTGGGTCCGTAACTTGAGGATTATCCTCATTGCTGCACAGAAGAATTACGTCCTGGAAGCACCGCTGGGTGCCAGGCCTGCTGCTGGAGCAACACCAGATGTTATGAACGTCTGGCAGAGCAAAGTTGATGACTACTCGATAGTTCAGTGTGCCATGCTTTACGGCTTAGAATCGGGACTTCAACGACGTTTTGAACGTCATGGAGCATATGAGATGTTCCAAGAGTTGAAGTTAATATTTCAAGCAAATGCCCGGATTGAGAGATATGAAGTCTCCAATAAGTTCTATAGCTGCAAGATGGAGGAGAACAGTTCTGTCAGTGAGCATATACTCAAAATGTCTGGGTATAATAATCACTTGATTCAATTGGGAGTTAATCTTCCAGATGATTGCGTCATTGACAGAATTCTCCAATCACTGCCACCAAGCTACAAGAGCTTCGTGATGAACTATAATATGCAAGGGATGAACAAGACTATTCCCGAGCTCTTCGCGATGCTAAAAGCTACGGAGGTAGAAATCAAGAAGGAGCATCAAGTGTTGATGGTCAACAAGACCACTAGTTTCAAGAAAAAGGGCAAAGGGAAGAAGAAGGGGAACTTCAAAAAGAACAGCAAGAAAGTTGCTACTCAAGAGAAGAAACCCAAACCTGGACCTAAGCCTGAAACTGAGTGCTTCTATTGCAAGCAGACTGGTCACTGGAAGCGGAACTGCCCCAAGTATTTGGTGGATAAGAAGGATGGCAAGGTGAACAAAGGTATATGTGATATACATGTTATTGATGTGTACCTTACCAATGCTCGCAGTAGCACCTGGGTATTTGATACTGGTTCTGTTGCTAATATTTGCAACTCGAAACAGGGACTACGGATTAAGCGAAGATTGGCTAAGGACGAGCTGACGATGCGCGTGGGAAACGGTTCCAAAGTCGATGTGATCGTGGTCGGCACGCTACCTCTACATCTACCTTCGGGATTAGTATTAGACCTAAATAATTGTTATTTGGTGCCAGCGTTAAGCATGAACATTATATCTGGATCTTGTTTAATGCGAGACGGTTATTCATTTAAATTAGAGAATAATGGTTGTTCTATTTATATGAGTAATATCTTTTATGGTCATGCACCCTTGAAGAGTGGTCTATTCTTATTGAATCTCGAGAGTAGTGATACACATATTCATAATGTTGAAGCCAAAAGATGCAGAGTTGATAATGATAGTGCAACTTATTTGTGGCACTGCCATTTAGGTCATATCGGTGTAAAGCGCATGAAGAAACTCCATACTGATGGACTTTTGGAACCACTTGATTATGAATCGCTTGGTACTTGCGAACCGTGCCTCGTGGGCAAGATGACTAAAACACCATTCTCCGGTACTATGGAGAGACCAACAGATTTGTTGGAAATCATACATACAGATGTATGTGGTCTGATGAATATTGAAGCTCTTGGCGGATATCGTTATTTTCTCACCTTCACAGATGATTTAAGCAGATATGGGTATATCTACTTAATGAAACATAAGTCTGAAACATTTGAAAAGTTCAAAGAATTTCAGAGTGAAGTGGAAAATCATCGTAACAAGAAAATAAAGTTTCTACGATCTGATTGTGGAGGAGAATATTTGAGTTACGAGTTTGGTGTACATTTGAAACAATGCGGAATAGTTTCGCAGCTCACGCCACCCGGAACACCACAGCGTAATGGTGTGCCCGAACGTCGTAATCATACTTTACTAGATATGGTGCGATCTATGATGTCTCTTACTGATTTACCGCTATCGTTTTGGGGATACGCTCTAGAGACGGCCGCATTCACGTTAAATAGGACACCATCAAAATCCGTTGAGACGACGCCTTATGAACTGTGGTTTGGCAAGAAACCAAAGTTGTCGTTTCTGAAAGTTTGGGGCTGCGATGCTTATGTGAAAAAGCTTCAACCTGATAAGCTCGAACCCAAATCGGAGAAATGTGTCTTCATAGGATATCCAAAGGAAACTATTGGATACACCTTCTATCACATATCCGAAGGCAAGACTTTTGTTGCTAAATTCAGAAACTTTCTGGAGAAGGAGTTTCTCTTGAAAGAAGTGAGTGGGAGGAAAGTAGAACTTGACGAGGTAACTGTACCTACTCCCTTATTGGAAAGTAGTACATCACAGAAAACTGTTTCTGCGACACCTACACCAGTTAGCGAGGAAGCTAATGATGATGATCATGAAACTTCAGAACAAGATACTACTGAACCTCGTAGATCAACCAGAGTAAGATCCACGCCAGAGTGGTACGGTAATCCTGTTCTGGAAGTCATGTACTAGATCATGATGAAACTACAAACTATGAAGAAGAGATGGTGAGCCCAGATTCCGCAAAGTGGCTTGAAGCCATGAAATCTGAGATGGGATCCATGTATGAGAACAAAGTATGGACTTTGGTTGACTTGCCCGATGATCGGCAAGCAATTGAGAATAAATGGATCTTCAAGAAGAAGACTGACGCTGACGGTAATATTACTGTCTACAAAGCTCGACTTGTCGCAAAAGGTTTTCGGCAAGTTCAAGGGATTGACTACGATGAGACCTTCTCACCCCTAGCGATGCTTAAGTCTATCCGAATCATGTTAGGAATTGCCGCATTTTATGATTATGAAATTTGGCAGATGGATGTCAAAACTGCATTCCTGAATGGATTTCTGGAAGAAGAGTTGTATATGATGCAACCAGAAGGTTTTGTCGATCCAAAGGGAGCTAACAAAGTGTGCAAGCTCCAGCGATCCATTTATGGACTGGTGCAAGCCTCTCGGAGTTGGAATAAACGTTTTGATAGTGTGATCAAAGCATTTGGTTTTATACAGACTTTTGGAGAAGCCTGTATTTACAAGAAAGTGAGTGGGAGCTCTGTAGCATTTCTGATATTATATGTGGATGACATATTACTAATTGGAAATGATATAGAATTTATGGATAGCATAAAGGGATACTTGAATAAGAGTTTTTCAATGAAAGACCTCGGTGAAGCTGCTTACATATTAGGCATTAAGATCTATAGAGATAGATCAAAACGCTTAATTGGACTTTCACAAACCACATACCTTGACAAAATTTTGAAGAAGTTCAAAATGGATCAAGCAAAGAAAGGGTTCTTGCCTGTGTTACAAGGTGTGAAGTTGAGTAAGACTCAATGCCCGACCACTGCAGAAGATAGAGAGAATATGAAAGATGTTCCCTATGCATCAGCCATAGGATCTATCATGTATGCAATGCTGTGTACCAGACCTGATGTGTGCCTTGCTATAAGTCTAGCAGGGAGGTACCAAAGTAATCCAGGAGTGGATCACTGGACAGCGGTCAAGAACATCCTGAAATACCTGGAAAGGACTAAGGATATGTTTCTCATATATGGAGGTGACAAAGAACTCATCGTAAAAGGTTACGTTGATGCAAGCTTTGACACTGATCCGGACGATTCTAAATCGCAAACCGGATACGTGTTTACATTAAACGGTGGGGCTGTAAGTTGGTGCAGTTCTAAACAAAGCGTTGTAGCGGGATCTACATGTGAAGCGGAGTACATAGCTGCTTCGGAAGTAGCAAATGAAGGAGTCTGGATGAAGGAGTTCATATCCGATCTAGGTGTCATACCTAGTGCATCGGGTCCAATGAAAATCTTTTGTGACAATACTGGTGCAATTGCCTTGGCAAAGGAATCCAGATTTCACAAGAGAACCAAGCACATCAAGAGACGCTTCAATTCCATCTGGGGTCTAGTCCAGGTGGGAGACATAGAGATTTGCAAGATACATACGGATCTGAATATTGCAGACCCGTTGACTAAGCCTCTTCCACGAGCAAAACATGATCAGCACCAAGGCTCCATGGGTGTTAGAATCATTACTGTGTAATCTAGATTATTTACTCTAGTGCAAGTGGGAGAATGAAGGAAATATGCCCTAGAGGCAATAATAAAGTTATTATTTATTTCCTTATAATCATGATAAATGTTTATTATTCATGCTAGAATTGTATTAACCGGAAACATAATACATGTGTGAATACATAGACAAACAAAGTGTCACTAGTATGCCTCTACTTGACTAGCTCATTAATCAAAGATGGTTATGTTTCCTAACCATGAACAATGAGTTGTTATTTGATTAACGGGATCACATCATTGAGAGAATGATCTGATTGACATGACCCATTCCATTAGCTTAGCACCCGATCGTTTAGTATGTTGCTATAGCTTTCTTCATGACTTATACATGTTCCTATAACTATGAGATTATGCAACTCCCATTTACCGGAGGAACACTTTGGGTACTACCAAACTTCACAACGTAACTGGGTGATTATAAAGGAGTACTACAGGTGTCTCCAAAGGTACATGTTGGGTTGGCGTATTTCGAGATTAGGTTTTGTCACTCCGATTGTCGGAGAGGTATCTCTGGGCCCTCTCGGTAATGCACATCACTTAAGCCTTGCAAGCATTGCAACTAAATGAGTTAGTTGCGGGATGATGTATTACAGAACGAGTAAAGAGACTTGCCGGCAACGAGATTGAACTAGGTACTGGAATACCGACGATCGAATCTCGGGCAAGTAACATACCGATGACAAAGGGAACAACGTATGTTGTTATGCGGTCTGACCGATAAAGATCTTCGTAGAATATGTAGGAGCCAATATGGGCATCCAGGTCCCGCTATTGGTTATTGACTGGAGACATGTCTCGGTCATGTCTACATTGTTCTCGAACCCGTAGGGTCCGCACGCTTAAGGTTACGATGACAGTTATATTATGAGTTTATGCATTTTGATGTACCGAAGGTTGTTCGGAGTCCCGGATGTGATCACGGCCATGACGAGGAGTCTCAAAATGGTCGAGACATAAAGATTGATATATTGGAAGCCTATGTTTGGATATCAGAAGTGTTCCGGGTGAAATCGGGATTTTACCGGAGTACCGGGAGGTTACCGGAACCCCCCGGGAGCTATATGGGCCTTAGTGGGCTTTAGTGGAAAAGAGAAGGGGCAGCCCAAGATGGGCCGCGCGCCTCCCCCCTCCCATAGTCCTATTAGGACAAGGAGAGGTGGCCGGCCCCCCTCTCTCTTTTCCCCCTCCGCGAATCCTATTCCAACTAGGATTGGGGGGGAATCCTACTCCCAGAGGGAGTAGGACTCTCCTGGCGCGCCCTCCTTGGCCGGCCAGCCTCCCCCCCCTTAGTCCTTTATATACGGAGGCAGGGGCACCCCAGAGACACACAAGTTGATCCACGTGATCTATTCCTTAGCCGTGTGCGGTGCCCCCAGCCACCATAGTCCTCGATAATACTGTAGCGGAGTTTAGGCGAAGCCCTGCTGCTGTAGTGCATCAAGATCGTCACCACGCCGTCGTGCTGACGGAACTCTTCCCCAACACTTTGCTGGATCGGAGTCTGGGGATCGTCATCGAGCTGAACGTGTGCTAGAACTCGGAGGTGTCGTAGTTTCGGTGCTTGATCGGTCGGATCATGAAGACGTACGACTACATCAACCAAACGCTTCCGTTGTCGATCTACTAGGTATGTAGATCATACTCCCCCTCTCGTTGCTATGCATCACCATGATCTTGCGTGTGCGTAGGAAATTTTTTGAAATTACTACGAAACCCAACACACAGTCCTCAAGTGTAATAAGTCTTCAGATCACACAGACAGGAAGACTTCAGTGATGCCTAACACTCTTTGGCTCTGGGTGTTTAGGGATTTGTCCTCGCAAGGATTTATCTCTCAAAGGCTTCGAGGTGGGTTGCTCTCAAACGACAAAAGCCATGCACTAACTCTGAGCAGCCACCAATTTATGGTGTAGGGAGTGGGCTATTTATAGCCACTAAGCAACCCGACCTGATTTGTCTGAAATGACCCTAGGTCACTAAGGAACTGACACGTGTTCCAACGGTCAGACTTCAAACACACGCGACAGCTTAACTTGGGCTACAAGTAAAGCTGACTCATCCAGCTCTGGATAAGATTTGCTCTCATTGTCTTCGCTCGAAGACTTAGGATTAGGTTGAGCATCACTTCAGTCACTCTGACTTTTTCACTTGGACCCCACTTAACAGTACGGTGGTTCCTATGACTCAACAAAGAAGAAAAGGAAACTACGAAACAGCTATGTCTTCGCACTCCATAGTCTTCACGTGAATGTCTTCTCGAGTCACAATCTTTGTTGTGAGTATCTTCACATACCACCATTGTCTTCAATGTATTCACACATTTTTAGGGGTCATCTCTGGTAGGTAAACCGAATCAATGAGGGACTACTACCTGTGTTATCCAGCAATTCTCACAAACACATTAGTCCCTCAACTAGGTTTGTCGTCAATACTCCAAAACCAGCTAGGGGTGGCACTAGATGCACTTACACTAAGGATAAAACGATAGGGTCTATTTCTACATAAATAGATCTTGTACATCATGTCATCGTTCTTATTGCATTACTCCGTTTCTCCATGAACTTAATACACTAGATGCATGCTGGATAGCGGTCGATGTGTGGAGTAATAGTAGTAGATGCAGGCAGGAGTCGGTCTACTAATCTTGGACGTGGTGCCTATGTAAGGATCATTGCCTGGATATCGTCATGATTATTTGAAGTTCTATCAATTGCCCAATAGTAATTCGTTTACCCACCGTTTGCTATTTTTCTCAAGAGAAGCCACTAGTGAAACCTACGGACCCCGGGTCTCTTTCTCATATTATTTGCCTTTGCGATCTATTTTATTTGCCTTTTATTTTTAGATATATTAAACCAAAAATACCTTGCTACAATTTATTTTATTTAGCGTTCGATCTATCAATATTTACAACTCTCTCACTTCTGTTTGCCAATTTGTGGCACTGTTACCTGAAAGGGATTGACAACCCCTTTTACATGTCGGGTTGTGAGTATTTGTTATTTGTGCGCAATTGTTGTTTACGTAGTGTTGCTTGGTTCTCCTACTGGTTCGATAACCTTGCTTTCATCACTGAGGGAAATACCTACTGTCATTGTGCTACATCATCCCTTCCTCTTTGGGGAAATACTGACGTAGCTTCAAGCCGCATCAAAAGGAATTTTTGGCGCCGTTGCCAGGGAGGATCAAGTCAAGATAGTTTCCCGTCAACGTGCCAATTTCTAGTGTCGTTGCCGCGGAGGATCATCTACACCTACCAGGTTCCTAATCACAATCTCATCTCCTTGCAATTTACATTATTTTCCATTTGCCTCTCGTTTTCATCTCCCCCACTTCACAAAAATTGCCATTTTATTCGCCCTCTTTTCTTTCATCGTTTTCTTGTCGGATCTGTTTTTGAGTGCCATCTTGTTGCGTAGTCACCATGACTCAAGAGAACACCAAGTTGTGTTATTTCTGAAATAGCAAGAACAATGAATTTATTGGCACTCTGATTTCTCCCGCCACTAGTGCGGAATCTTGTGATATTAATACTACTTTGCTGAATCTTGTTATGAAAGATCAATTTTCTGGTACTCCTAATGAGGATTCCACGTCCCATCTTAATACCTTCGTGGAACTATGTGATATGCAAAAGAAAAAAGATGTGGACAATGATATTGTGAAGATGAAATTATTTCCGTTTTCTTTGCGTGATTCTGCAAAAAATTGGTTTTCTTCTTTGCCTTGCAATAGTATCGATTCTTGGAATAAGTGCAAAGATGATTTTATCACTAAGTATTTTCCGCCCGCAAATATTATTTCCCTTAGAACCCAGATCATGAATTTAAAGCAACTTGAACATGAGCATGTTGCACAATCTTGGGAAAGGATGAAAATGATGCTAAGGAATTGCCCAACTCATGGGTTAAATCTTTGGATGATCATACAAAAATTTTATGCGGGGTTGAATTTTGTTTCTCATAATATTTTAGATTCTGCCGCGGGTGGTACTTTTATGGAGATTACTTTGGGTGAAGCCACTAAATTGCTTGATAATATTATCGCAAATTATTCACAATGGCATACCGAAAGAGCTCCTACTAGTAAAAAGTTAATTCGGTTGAAGAAATTTCTTCTTTGAGTGAAAAAGTTGATGCTCTTATGAAATTGGTTGTTAGTAAAAGTGTTCCTATTGATTTCAATGATATGCCTTTGTCTACTCTGATTGAGCAAAATAGTGATGCCGTAGATGTGAATTTTATTTCCCGAAATAATTTCAATAACAATGCTTATAGAGGTAATTTTAATCCTAGGTCTTTTCCTAGTAATTCCTCTAATAATTATGGCAATTCCCATGGAAATCAATCTTATAAAAATAATAGGAACACCTCTGATCTTGAGAACTGTATTAAATAATTTATCAACACTCAAAAAAAATCAACACTACCATAGAAAAAAGTTGAATAAGATTGATGATTTGTCTAGAAGTGTTGATAGAATCTCTCATGATGTAGAAAATCTCAAGATGAAAATTTTTGTGCCTAAGGTTGAGGAATCAATTAAAGCTCTCTATGTTTCTATGTATCGAAGTAAGAAAAGAATCGCTATGCTTAGAGCTAAAAGAGAATTTTTAGAAAAAAGTGTTTTCTAGTGATTACTTTTGCAAAAGTGATGAAGATCTTAAAATGCTTGGTGTTTCTTCTTCCTTGTTTAGTAAAGTTAAGACTGATGAAAAAGGGACTGGAGAAGAGTCAACTTTAGTTAGAAGGCGTCCCGATAATTTGGAGGGTGAAAATATTTTTGAGAAAATTGATAAAAGTGGGTTTGAAGAGGTCAAAACTTTAACTAGTGATGTGCCCACTCTTTTGGATTACAAAGACTTTAATTATGATAGTTGCTCTTTGATTTATTGTATTTCTTTATTGCAATCCATGATAAATTCACCCCATGCTTATGAACAAAATAAAGCTTTTACTAAGCATATTGTTGATGCTATGATGAAAGCTTTAGAAGAAAAGTTGGAATTAGAAGTTTCAATTCCTATAAAATTGCATGATGAATGGGAACCTACTATCAAAGTCGAGATTAAAAATTATGAGTGTTTTGCTTTGTGTGACTTGGGTGCTAGTGTTTCTACAATTCCGAAATCTTTATGTGATGTGCTTGGTCTTACCGATATTGAAGAATGTTCTTTAAATTTGCACTTGGCGGATTCTACTATTAAAAATCCTATGGGAAGAATTAATGATGTTATTATTCTTTAAAATAGGAATTATGTGCCCATAGATTTTATTGTCCTTGATATTGATTGCAATCCGTCTTGTCCAATTATTCTTGGTAGACCGTTTTTACGCACTATCGGTGTCGTGATTGATATGAAGGAAGGCAATATTAAGTTCCAATTTCCACTAAGGAATGGTATGAAACACTTCCCTAGAACAATAATTAGGCCACCATATGAATCAATCATGAGGGCATCTTATGTATCTAGAACCAAAGATGACAAAACTTAGATCATTGCTTTATGCCTAGCTAGTGGCGTGAAACAATAGCGCTTGTTGGGAGGCAACCCAATGAATAAATTTTATTTTTTGCTTTTTGCTTCCTGTTTTTGAGTGTTAGAACAATTATGCTACTGTTATGATTGTGGTTTAATTAGTGTTTGTGCCAAGTAAAGCCTTTAGGATCTTCTTGGGTGATAGTTGTTTGATCTTGCTGAAAAACAGAAACTTTGGCGCTCACAAAAATAATTTTAATTTTTAAACAGAGAGCGACAAAATACCAATTCTTCTTGAAGAAGATTGACATACAAATTTCCCAGGTCTTCATAATTTTCAAGAGTTTTTGGAGTTAGAGAAGTATTCAAAATATCCAGATTGCTACAGACTGTTCTGTTTTTGACAGATTCTGTTTTCTTTGTGTCGTGTGCTTGTTTTGATGATTCTATGGTTTTCTTTGATGAATTTTTGCCATAGAAAAGTTGGAATATAGTAGATATAATGCAAGAATAAAATATGAATTGGTTTTCTACAATACTTATAGTAGTGATTTGTTTTCTTATACTAACGGATCTCATTGAGGCTTTGTTGAGTTTTGTGTGATTGAAGTTTTCAAGTTTTGGGTTATCTTACGATGGATGAAGGAATAAGGAGTAAGAAGAGCCTAAGCTTGGGGATGCCCCGGCATCCCCCGCTATTATCCAAAGAGAAGCAAGCAACTAATCTTGGGGATGCCCCGAGTGGCATCCCCTCTTTCTTCTAACGACCATCGGTATTTTACTCAAGGCTAACTTTTTATTCATCACATACTATGTGTTTTGCTTGGAGCGTCTTGTGTGATATGAGTCTTTGCTTTTTGTTTTTAGTCTTGATCCCTTGCTGGACACACCTATTTGAGAGAGCCAAAATTATGCCATGACTTGCTAGAATTGCTCTCTATGCTTCACTTAAATTTTTATGAGCTATGGATTTGCTCTAAATGCTTCACCTATATCTTTTTGAGCACGGTGTGCTTTAGGATTTTTGAAGAAATGCTCTCTTGCTTCACTTAGATTTATTTGAGATTTAGTAAAATTTCCAAGAAATTCTCTCTTGCTTCACTTAATTTAATTTGAGAGAAAGAAATATTATGCTCATGATCTTCACTTATATTTGTTTGAGCTTATCAAAAGCAACACATGAAAATTAGTTCCAAAGTGATAGATATCCAAGAGGGATATAATAAAAACTTTCATGAAGATCATTGGACAAAATAAACTTGATTCTTAGTAATAGTTTTGAGATATGAGGATGTGATATGTGAGTCGTGTTGATGAGTAATTATGCTTTAGTAAGAATATTGGTGTTAAGGTTTGTGATTTCCTATGCAAGCACGAAAGTCAATAGTTGTGCAATGAAATTACATCCTACTTGTGGTGCATTATTCGGTGTTAATTATGCTTAATGCTCGCTTATGAGATAATTCGTTTCTTGGTTGGTCGCTTCTCAATCTTTTGCTAGCCTTCATTTTGCACTAAGTATGATCACTAGTTGTGCTTTCAAAACCCTTTAAACCAGGTTTGCCACATGATTCCACTATATCTACCTATATGTGGTATTCTTTTGTCGTTCTAAGCAAATTTGTATGTGCCATCTCTAATATTCAAAATATATTTCTCTTTTGTGTGCTCGTACCGCTCGCGAGGCGGTGAGGGGTGGCTAATATTTTCCATGCTAGATGTGTTATTCTCACGATGAGTGTTTATTCACTTGTCATTGCACGAGAGTAAGGCAAAGGTATTAGGGATGCCCAGTCCTGAAACAAAAAATGAATTTATTTTATGTTGTTAAATAATAAATTTCTTGGAAAGTGTTGGTATGAGAGGCACCCATGGATACGGTTAGCCATGGAAAGTGAAAGTATGGTGCAAAAAGGAATAAACTTTATTTTCTATTTGGGAACCGCCTATGATATATCTAGCATGGAAGGTGTTGGGAACTCTAAGTCGTTTTCGTTGGTGGGAAAAGTATGCCTCTCAAAATTTTGTTTTTATCTCTCAATTTTCGCTTTGATCTCTGGCACCTCTACAAATCCCTACTTCCCTCTGCGAAGGGCCTTTCTTTTACTTTATGCAATTTTTATTTTAAATTTGAGTCTCCATCTTCTCTTATAAAGCACCAACTAGGGGGCACTATGATTGTACTTGAGCATTGGGTGTCGTTAATATGCGAGTGTGTTTCATGAATGGATCAATGATTGAGCATGATGGGCGAGGGATAACTTATTTTAGCGTTGATATTTTGAAAGACATGGTTGCTTGTTGGTATGCTTGAGTATTTAAGTTATCATGTCAAAACTAGACTATTGCTTTGAACAATATAAAAGTCCAAATGTCCATTCTATAAAGAAAAGAATATGATATGACATGTTAGGCAGCATTCCACATCAAAAATTCTATTTTATCATTTACCTACTCGAGGGTGAGCAGTAATTAAGCTTGGGGATGCTGATACATCTCCAATGTATCTATAATTTTTTATTGTTCCATGCTGTTATATTATCAATCTTGGATGTTTTATAATCATTTTATAGTCATTTTATATCATTTTATATCATTTTTGGTAATAACCTATTGACATAGTGCCCAAGTGCCAGTTGCTGTTTTTTCATGTTTTTTACATCACAGGTAATCAATATCAAACGGAGTCCAAACACAGCGAAACTTTTTGTGGACTTTTTTGGACCAGAAGACACCCAATGGGCCGGAGAAGCGCCTGGGGGTGCTCTGAGGGGAGCACAACCCACCAGGGCGCGCCTGGGGCCCACCAGGGCTCCCGGGCGCGCCCTGGTGGGTTGTGTCCACCTCGAGTGCCCCCTGGACTGCCTCTTTGCTCTATAAACACCCCAATATTCCAGAAACCCTAGGGGAGTCGACGAAAATCAATTCCAGCCGCCGTAGAGTCCAGAACCACCAGATCCAATCTAGACACCATCACGGAGGTGTTCACCACTTCCATTGGTGCCTCTCCGATGATGCGTGATTAGTTCTTTGTAGACCTTCGGGTCCGTAGTTAGTAGCTAGATGGCTTCCTCTCTCTCGTTTGATTCTCAATACAATGGTCTCTTGGAGATCCATATGATGTAACTCTTTTGCGGTGTGTTTGTTGGGATCCGATGAACTTTGAGTTTATGATCAGATCTATCTCTTTTTATCCATGAAAGTTATTTGAGTTTTTTTGATCTCTTATATGCATGATTTCTTATAGCCTCGTATTTCTTCTCTGATATTTAGGTTTTGTTTGGCCAACTTGATCTATTTATCTTGCAATGGGAAGAGGTGCTTTGTAGTGGGTTCGATCTTACGGTGCTTGATCCCAGTGACAGAAGGGGAACCGACACTATGTATTGTTGCTAATAAGGATAAAACGATGGGGTCTATTTTTACATAAATAGATCTTGTCTACATCATGTCATCGTTCTTATTGCATTACTCTGTTTCTCTATGAACTTAATACACTAGATGCATGCTGGATAGCGGTCGATGTGTGGAGTAATAGTAGTAGATGCAGGCAGGAGTCGGTCTACTAATCTTGGATGTGATGCCTATGAAAGTATCATTGCCTGGATATCGTCATGATTATTTGAAGTTCTATCAATTGCCCAACAGTAATTTGTTTACCCACCGTTTGCTATTTTTCTCGAGAGAAGCCACTAGTGAAACCTACGGGCCCCGGGTCTCTTTCTCATATTATTTGCCTTTGCAATCTATTTTATTTGCCTTTTATTTTTAAATCTATTAAACCAAAAATACAAAAATACCTTGCTGCAATTTACTTTATTTAGCGTTTGATCTATCAATATTTACAACTCTCTCATGCATGTTTGCCAATTTGTGGCACCATTACCCCAAAGGGATTGACAACCCCTTTTACACGTCGGGTTGCGAGTATTTGTTATTTCTGCGCAGGTGCTATTTACGTAGTGTTGCTTGGTTCTCCTACTGGTTCGATAACCTTGGTTTCATCACTGAGGGAAATACCTACCGTCGTTGTGTTGCATCATCCCTTCCTCTTTGGAGAAATACCGACGTAGCTTCAAGCCGCATCACCGGCCAAGTCAAGTCAGGCCACGTTGTATAAGTGGTGATATTGACATACTCACTCATGACAGCAGCAACTTCTTCAACTAAGCACGGAGAACATTATCATCTAAAGAATAATCATTTGTTGGATCTACCACGAGCTGCTTATTTTTCTTGTTGGGTGCTAATTTCTTCTGCGTGGAAGAACCTGAGGCATTTTTGTCGTGCTTGCACTTGGAACGGCCTTCATTAAGACCAAAGGCTTTGCGCTTTTCAATGTCTGGATGCATCAACTTCACATTTTTAGCGTGCTTGGCATCTTCCTTGAATTTCTTTTCAGCTCGAATCTCAACATTCTTGATGCGTCGAGCAAGCTCATGGGGATAATCAACTGGGCGCTTGAGCGAGGATTCATGAGCATTCAAGGAGGTGGAGGACGTTCATTTGCATCATTTGTTCTCAGTAGCCAAAGAGCATGAAAATCTCCCCAAGGTGGATGAAATGCGAATTTCTTATTGAACCAAGGATGCACAGGCTTGTATTGGAACCATTTGGTGACTCAATATCTTTGAATCTTCTAAAGTCTTCACTTCTTTGTTCTACTTGTGTCACCATAGTTTGTATTGTATCAGTCACGAGACATCAGTTCCGTTAAGTTGGTATATGGTATCCGACCACCCCGTTTCTTCTTTGGGGAACTTTCTACATCATCTTTATCAGCTGGCTCTTTAGATCTCTTTGGCTTGGAAATTGAGGGGGCTGCCGTTGGGCCTGGCACATTCGATGCCTTTGATTCATCTGTTGTGCACATAGCAGTGTCTTCCGCTCTATCATTTTGACCAGCAGGCTTGGCAGAGTCTTCGATAAAATCCATTGCCCTATGAATATAGAGAGATGCGAGGGAAAATAGGGATAGGGTTACGAATGTGCACATAGACAAATTTTTACGAAAATCATTTCCCCGAGAGATTAGACTTAGGCCTTGAGTTAGATTTCGGTTGAATGAAATCTCATAGGTTTCATGCTAGTGCATCTAAAGACAAATGCACTAAGACGAATACTAGCTATTTGGAACTACTTAAGCAGAACACAAACCCTAGATCTAGAATCAGATGCAAGAAGGAAGTACAAACCGCATCCAAAAATTCACCCTAAGTAATATGGATCTAAAAAATATGGTAAATTCCAGGGAAAATACCATGGACAAACTTGAGCGAGAACAGATAGAAGCATAAGTTTGAGGTTGCACGTACCCTAACTCGATGACGAGGAGCAACTAGGGTGACGCGGGGAAGGGGAATGACCGCAGAGGCGACACGTCGACTCTTGCTGGGCTCCACAACTCATAGGCCTTGCAGGGTTACGATCTAGCATGACAAGTCTTCTCCTGCAACTGGCCACGTGCAAGGCCAGGTGAGTACTTTGGATGTACTTGCAAGACAACCAAATACATATCATCCAAACAAGCATATGACCAAGCAAGTCCCATGCTCATACTTGAATTTATCTCATGGCAATGGATAAGCATGGCATGATATTATCAAGGAACATGGATCAAGCAAATCTTTAACATATCATGGCATGGCATAGTTGTATCTGCAAGACATGGATATATGCATGAAACTAGGCTCAAAAGTAAACTACACTGACCTCTCGTGAAGAGTTAAAGTAATATGTTGTTCATTAATCAGTTTCACTGCCACTGCCCCTCTGGGCTAGCTCATGACTCACCGAGATCTCATCTCGGGATCATGTCAGAACAACACTGTGACTTCTCACGATTATCTCATAGTCCAAGTTACCACATTCTTTATAGCACATTCTTTATCAAAATAATTATATCAGGTTTATCCTCCATGACAACAAATACCCGATAGTGTGACCTAGTACAAATTGTGTCCATAACCGAGGACGCATCTATCGATAGATTATACACTCTGCAGAGGTTAGCACACTGTACCCACACCATGGAACTCATGGCCTCGTGCTCCCATTCGGGTGGACCAACGATGTTCCAACAAAACCAATCTATTGCATGACACTCTCCCGGCCTCTCTGACAAACTCCCCTTTGGGCTATGTCATCAGTGGCCTCGATGTCAACTCGTGACATCCGCCACCTTTGTGGCCGCCACCGTCGTGGCCAAACAAAAACGATCCCAAACGGGGACATGAGCTCAATACCAAAACCGGGCGCACAAGGTTATGACCGCCTACCGGGCCAGGGTAGCGCGAGAACATAACCTTCCCTAGTAGGCGGCACCAGCGAGAGGCATGACAACAGACCGAACTAGGGCCTCCCCATCCAGGCAAATGTCGCTCCGCTGTAAAAGCTCGATTCGGTGGCACTATGACTTGATCCCATCGATAATGGAGGAGGTTTGTTATTAAAGTTTAACTTAACATCTCCATCATCTTATCATATCATCAAAAGTTATGAACATGAATATTACAAATACATTGATGAGCAATTATTACCAAATTTCTCAAGTGAAAAAACATAGCATATGAGGCAACGCAACACATGATAAAACATATCAACAATGCAACAAAACCATAATAGTATTGATAACCATGACATGATACTAAATGAAGGTATCAATATGATATTGTCAATACAGATATTATAGCTAACGTGGCAACATATAGTACAAAGTTAAATCATGGCATGGCAAGCAATACGAACATACAACACAGATGGTATAAATGCAGACAGAAACATGATATGAATATATTGTCGCTACACACACAGGGTTCAAGCAAAGTCAACATGCAAGTCTGGGGCCCATGATAAGAGGTTGGCTTGCCTTGGGGTGGACGAATGCATCGGATGCAAATGCGACACTCCGCAAGATACGACTCGTCGGAACCAATGTTCTCGAGAGGGGCCTAGAATAAAAGAAGGGGAAAATGGCATTTTCAACATGTGACAACATTATGAAAATGGCACCATCGGAACGGGCTTGACGAACTGAGAATGTGGGTTTTGGAATTATCTCAATCAGAGTTACGGTCGCGACAATACGGTCGTTCGTTCGTTAAGCAGAAATCATACAAAATATGTCCGTTTCTATCCTTAACGTGCGAACACTAACAATGTAACTATTTCGCCGGTGGGCCGGGCTGAAAGCGCATTTTTGAAAATACGCCTCCGCACAGAGAAAGCGCATTCTCGCACGAGGTCGTGGCAAAGTACGTTTCCTCAAGTGGAAAGCGTATCTGGTGAAATACGCCTTCACTTAAACTGGTCAACGGGCCCGCCAGGTCAGTGCTGTGGCAATGACACGCGGAGCCCACCGCGTCCTCTCTCTCCTCCTTCCTCATCTACTTCTTGCTCTCGACCAAAGGCAGAGGGGGTTGCGGTTACCGACGCAGCCGACGACTAGCAGCGTGGAAGGGCTGCCCCGACGCACGCAGGAGCTCTGCCGCTCCACGCCGCGCTCGTGGGTGGCCGCGAGGTTGCTCGGGGCGGCCTACAGCGCCAGCGCCGCGGTTCGGGTGCCACGGCCGGAGTACAACAAGGGAGGGGTGGCTCCGGCAGGGCTCCCCGAAGTAACGAAGGGGGCGACGGTCTGCGTGCGTCGAGGGAGGGGTAAGGGATTCGAGCATGGACTGGCCAAGGGGATCAGTGGATGCAATCTCCGGCAATGGAGGGGAAAAAGGGGAACTCTGAGGCTCGGGGAGGCCTGTGGGTGGCGAGAGAGGGCTCGGGACACGCTAAAGTAGCCGCGGGGAAGGCTTGGGAAGGGGGGGGGGGGGGGGGGGGGGTGGCACGAAGCTTGGCAATGTGGCGATGCTCCGGCGAAGCATCCGACGTCGGCACGCGCGAACAGAGGCTAGGGGACGGGGAAGGGAGGTGACTAAGCGACGTGGGGCGAGGTCGTGACACACCATGGCGAGTTGGGCCACTGGGGAGGGGCCTCCCGCGGGTCCAATGCACAGTGCACTCTCACTGCATGCAACGCGTGCGCTCTACACGTGGTCACTATGTGGCGGGTTAGGCACTGCCCCATTAACTGCTCGGTGCAAAGAAACAACATCCATGGCCCACTATGTGACTGCACGGTGCACAAACCTTAATCAGCAGCAAAGTGTTTGATTGAAGGTGGGAGCAATGCACATCTCCATTTTGCCTGAAATTTGGGTGAGGGTGGTCATCTACTAAGGTTATCATTGTGGCAAAATCTCAGCTCCAAAAGATGAGGCTAGCTGGTACTTTGTTTGCAAAGTGCCCAACTGGCCAGAAATGCAAATGAGGATGCTGGGTAAGAATGGCTAGGTGGAATTGGCTGAAATTTGGTGGAGACCAATGATGTAATCTTGAGAATGATATGGTATAATTGCAGCTCATTTGGATGCTCTATGAAGGTACTTCCTTCACAATGCTAGGATCTGAACATAAACTTGAGAAAATTACAGGGGGAGATTGGATAAATGGGTTGAGCTGATTTTTGGTTTGCAGTAGTAATATATCAATATGAACTACCCTGCAAAATTTCAGCTCAATTGGATCGAAGAATCAAGCACTTCCTTCACAAAGTTTCAGACAACGCAGAAACTTGTATTGGATCATGTGCTCAAATTTTGAATTGTTTGGATGGAAATGGTGAAGATATAGCAAGTAGAAGGTCCACAAATTATTTGGGAATTTTCCTGGTTACCAAAATGGTAGTTCTTTTGGAAAGTGGCAGATAGACAATACTGGCCTTGTCAACAGTAAATCAAATTTTCCTTAATTAAATTTGGCCAATATTTTAACCAGAGCTTGGAATAGGCATCAAGATCATCTCCATAAATTCTCATGAAATTTAGAGATGTATAGCTATGCCTCTGGATTTAATTCCTCGGAAAGACAGGAAAATGAATTAATCCCAGATGAAAAATATTGCATATGACTTGGCAATATTTTTGCATATCCAGGATGGAGGATTAACAGAGCAAAAGAAAGGACGGCTCCTTTGTAATATCAAAGGCAGGATTTCAAATTCCAAATTCTGGAATTAGGGTTTGGATGGGTTTTGGGATGATGGAGATGGGGTCTTGGCTAGCATCAAAGACATGGGCAAGGCTCTGAAAAGATGAAAATTACATGAATTCACTCGATCATCCAGAAAACTCTGGAGAAAGATTTGGAAAAAGAAAGCTAGGAAAGAATAACAGCACAAAAATTGAACCCAATTTTTGGGGTGTTACAACATTTCACTCTGAAAAACAAATACCCGAATAATAGCTATGAGTGAAATGCATAGGGGAGGGGACATAATCCAAATAGCAAAGAGAAATATGAGAGAAAATATCATATATAATTGAGAACCAAATAGAAATGTTGGTGGCGTGACCCACTATATAAGAATTATGCGACCAGGGCATCGCACAATTTGTCCTGGCATGCTAATATCGAATTCTTCGTTAATGTATTCACTCTCTGGCAGAAATTTTCACTTTGTTAAAATTTTCAAGCTCTTCGAGTGTTGTGCGCCAATTTCTTCTGAGATGTGGAAGTGTTGGTACGGTAAAATTCCACAAAGAGCAGTAAGCTGACACAAAATTTTCAAGCTCTTTGAGTGTTGTGCACCCATTCCTTCTAAGATGTGGAAGTGTGGGTACTACAATACTCATTCCTTCTAAAATGTGGAAGTGTGGGTACTTCTTACCTGAGGAGTAAGTTGACACGAAAAATAAGCTTAGATTAGAACTGAGAAGCACCAGCAGACCACAGTCGGCCGACTCCGACAGCTTCAAAAAGCCACACAACATTAAAAAGCAAGCCCAAACAAAGAGTACGTGGTCCACTCTTTTAAGCATTGTTTGTTAGACTCTATTTCATATGCTTTGCTTGCCTTCTTTGTTGCTTATTGATAATCATGCATGAACCAGACACCCTCCAATGATATGTCACGGTACGATGTTCGTTCCACATACAATCACATAGGTTAATGATGTAGTTGGAGCAGACCCGGTTGTACGGCCATCAACATGGTATGCACGTGCAAGTCAAGCAGACAACCCACGGAACCAAAACCCACAAGCTCCTCCATGGCCAAGCCCACATCCACCCATGAGCTAGCGAGAGGATCTCCCGTTGCGACCATGTCCACAAGGCAATTACAGAGCTTAAAAACTAAGCAATACATCATGTGGAATTAGAAAGAACAAATAATAGCAGCCAATACACGTCTATCATAAAATTCCAAGTCAGTGAGAGGTCGGCCCGCATCAACAAATCTGACTATTACACATCACATATACAATAGCGTCCTGGTTTGGCACCGGTGATCCACACATTGGTGGGCGTGTGCCTTGCTCGGGCATGTCACTGAGTGTGAGGCTGCTCGGAATTGTCGGTAGCCTACCCTACCTCTCATGTGATGAATCATCTGTTGGAGAGCGGTTGCTCGGGCCTTCCAACCAACCACTTAATCCTTTTCCATGTCGGCCCTTCTTGTCCGTCCTATTGTTCAATACCGCCGACCAAACTATTCAGAATGTATGGACTTAGAACCCGTGGCATGGGCCCTATGGTGCACTTGGTTTCTCGCGTCGGTCTGCCCGAAAGCTCGAGTGGAGCCCCGTGACATGACCCCAAGGACAAGCCACTCACCAATCCTCTCACCATCCACCCACAATTCCCGAACACAATATATCCGCATGGATCTCAATTTCGAACAGATAAATTCTATCGCAACAAGAAGACACACAAAAACAAAATGCATGGATATCAACATGAAGAAAACAAACTACGCTACACACGCAAATTAAACGAGCAAACCTCAGTGCAACAAAGACGAAAGACGACGACGGACGGTGCACTCAACCGAGCGACAACATCATTGAATCCTCCAGGCGCACGAAGCAACCAAACCTGCCGAAGAAACAAGGATCGGGCACACCCACTTTGTTAAGAACACACGAAAATGACCAAAGAAATGGCTCACCTAGAATTCATATATGCTCCAAAAACCACCTCAACTAAAGCTCGAAAAACTTCCGGCCATCGTCGCCCACCTCGAGAGGCTGGCGGTGGTCGTGTGGACAAAAAGAGGAGTCACGCTCAGACCATCCAACAGATGGGCCGACAAAGAAACTCGAGAAGTCGCTTTCATTCGAGGGCAAAAGAAGCAAGTTGTTTATTTTATTTTTAGCGTTCATTTCATCCAAAGATTATTTTCGTCCTCTTCTTGTAGACGATGTTGCGCATGTGTTTTATTTGGACCAATACGTTTTGGCTGCCATAATGTGGAACAAAACTCAAGCCCTTCAAATACAAAAGCAGCATAAGTTTTGCAGCAACCGGGCAGACAATTAAGCGGCACTACAAGTTGTCTATCAAAATAGTGAGACATGCACAAACAACAGATAAACTGGAATTAATATAGACACAATAACATCAATCAATCAGCAATCCGTAATAGCCCCATCTCAGATCCACAGAGTCAGCTGTGTTGACTGACTACACGGAACTCTGAGGCCTATATAACGATGAGAAAGAATGACAACAATACTCTGGTGACCAGATAGAGATGATCTTGGCGTCAGGGGAAAGGAGAAGGTACAGCAGATGGAGAGCAGAAGCTGGAGACTGAGATCATCTATCTCATGAACGGGTGCCTTCTCGCCCCTCTTTCATTCACCTGAAGCTGTGGTGACTTGGGCCTGGTCACCTGCTTCGTCGACCTTTGTGGACGGAACGGCCTGTCGAACTTTGGGAGGGGCCGTGCTTGTGGCACCAAGGTCCTCCTCAGCTGCTTCAGCGCCTTCTCTTCCTCGATCTTCACACACACATTACATATACAGAAGTTGGTTAGTCGCCATGGTACAACACAAGAAAAAAAAAGGCTGACGAACAGGCAAGGATGCGTCGCGTGTATGTATGTACCTTCTGTGCAAATTCGTTTTCCTCTCGCAACCTCTTGTAAGTGATCTCCTTCTCCTTCACCTGCATCACAATGAAATGCTCCATAAACCCTCCTTCCTACAAAGCTAGTTCATTTCAGAGGTATAGTAGTATAGAAGGAGCAAAAGCAGGCAAAATTACTGACTCTGTTATCAAATTCTGATCTTTGAACCGCCCTCTCATCAACATGCAGTTCAAACTGTTGCACTTCAGTAAGAGGCTTTCGCTCCTTCTGTGGAAGAGGAATAGGATCCCTGCAACCAAATTAAAAGTCGTAAGACAAGAGATCGTACGTAGGACAAGGGGTTGCACATGCTACTTACTCTTTCAGTATCGGTTGTGCCCTGACAATTCTCCTCTGAGCCTCTTCCCTCGCCATCCTCTCTCTTTCTTCCATTAGCCTTTGCTGCTCCACTTCATGTCTCACCAAGCTCTCCAGCTGAAAACCTTCTGGCCTCGTGCATGGTTTCGGTTCAGGCTTTGGTGGCACCTGAGTGGAAAATGTCAAGAGATGGCCTGGGACCAGGATATGTTCAGCATATATCTATCACTTTGCACGTACCACTGGATAGTCTGTGGTGTAAGGATAGGGATTAGCCTTGAATTTCCGGGCCTTCTCTTCCTCTAGCTTCTTCTGCAACAGTTGTGCCTCTAGTTGCCTCTCCTTGTCATGCCCTCTTTCCTGTAAACATGGGTACAGTGTTATTCGCTTGCAGCAAAGATGGGCAAGAAAGTATAAACACATTTCACATACATCTGTATGTAGATTGAAAGGGTTGGGTATCGTCAGTCTCGGCATATCTTTCTTGTCATGGTAGGAAGAAGATTCAGAGTACAGAGAAAGCTGCAAAAAAAGGACAACAGATTTAAAAAGGTGAAAAGGTTGCTGACAACACTACTTGGTTTACTTCAGCACACACCTTGTCGAGAAGATCCGCAACTGCAGGAGGTCCCAAGCGGTCGTCAGTACGAAAATGGAACTCCTTGGGCTCTGTTGCCTGGGCCTTCGGGTGGGCAAAAACACCAATATCACCCTTGCTCTCAAGAATCTGCATGGAATGATGTTCAGGCTAATTTTCCAAAGCATTATATAGTTGATTGTATATAAGGTTGAAATGTACAAGACCTTTTTGTTCAGTGGCTTGGCCTTGAACTTGGGGGCTTTCTCCAATTCCTCTAGTTCCAATTCCTGAGTGCTTTTCACCCTGTTAAAGCTCATGTTAGAGTCGAATTTACAAGGTTGCAGCACAGTAAAAGTGATTATTGTTTCCTCAATAAATGTACCTTGATGGCCTTGCGCGCAGTGCTGTCTCAAGTTGTGGGGGTTTCGCTTCAGCAAGTTTAAGTGGCTTACTACCCTGACTCTATAAGATGTATACTTTCAGTCATTGCCACAATCAACAACATAACGTGGAAAAACCAGGTGCTAGTATGCTTACCCGCATAGTTCCTACGGAAGAAGCTTCTGAACATGTGTCAGCATGTCGAGACGCTCTTTCCATCGTTTTAAGGTGAAACTCCTATAGTCAATGCAAAGGCGTGACTTAATTAGTGGACGATCACTCGGCGAATTTGTTATGACAGTCAAATACGTACATTGAATTCAGGGAGCTGTGGAGCTGTCCTTGGAAGAGGAGGGAAAGACGGAGCTTCGGCTATCTAAAAGCAGAAGCAAGAAATTAGTTAGGCTTCATCCCCTGAAGCATGCAATTCATTTAGTTAAACAGAAACACAGGAAATTTTCCCACCTTTTTGTTAAATGGCCGTGCTCTGAACTTTGGAATCTTGGCCAGCATTTCCTCCTCTAGTTCTGAAGAGCTTTTCATTCTGACTGCTCGGACCCTGTGGGTAGTCTGAAACTCAGGTTCCTTTGGCCTTGTTAGCATAAGTTTGGGCCTTCTCTGTGAGGCAGTTGCTGCATCCTCCTGCATGGTTAATCCAAATTATAATATATTTTTCATGGACAAGTATTAAGATGTAATAAATGCGGCAATTCATCAAACTCTGGATTGCTAGTGGAGATATCCATATCATGGCACCAAGAAAAATAAATTAAACAACGGCAGTTCACAGTGAGCATACAAACTGTAATATGGATGTAAAGCTCCTAGTCAACTACTAATACCGTTTTCATCATCAAATATTCACAGATTGATGATAAAGGTAATGATTCTTTTTTATCAAACTCCGAACTGCTATCAGCCCCAAGAATAACAAAAATTAAGCAACGTACACCCACACGATATGTGGAAAGGACTACTTAAACTTACAATAGACATTGTTCTGCAATATGAATTAAACAACAACAATTCACAATGAGCATTATGAATTACAATAGACATTGTTCTGCAATATGAATTAAACAACAACAAACTCCTAGTCAACTACTAATACCGTTTTCATCATCAAATATTCACAGATTGATGATAAAGGTAAGATTTTTTTTTTACCAAACTTCGAACTGCTATCATGCGCCAATAATAACAAAAATTAAGCAACATACACCCACACGATATGTGGACAGGAATACTTAAACTTACATTAGACATTGATCTGCTGTAGTGGCTGCCCAAATCTCTAGTCCCTGACTCAAACTTCTTGACCATTTCAGCTGCCGAAATATATGGAGTCACTGTCACTTCCTGAAAAACGGGCAACAATTACAGTAAGTACAAGTTCACAAAATAATAAAATGACATTACACCTGCAGTTTCATATCTCTCCCCACTACACAACAAAATGAACTTTATTTAGAGTCAGAAGAAGATGTCGCCACCTTCAGAGAGTGGGCGTCGTCATGGCGGTGCCTCATGGAAGACTGTACCACCTCGGTGCTTCCTGATAAACTACAACATCTTCCTTTGTGAAGCAGCACCCGGGACTTGACGTTCAATATCTGGTCATCGCAATGATTTATAAGTTCACAGTACATGGACAAGTTCTACCAGTAATATAAGTTCCTGCTATACCTGTCTTGTACTTCCATCATCTAGTTTTTGCCTCTTCACAGCCTGATTTTCTTGCCTGATATCATTTGCAGCAGCAGCTGCCTTTCCGGCCACCGCATCACGAGCCCCCCTAAGAACCAACAACCCAGAACATCGTTAAGCGAACCATCTCAAACTTTGGAAAACGGTATCAATATCTACGAGTCAGCATGCATATATTTCTCCTACTTGATCGCACTCTTCTTCTTTAATGCCAGCGAGGACTGCTTCAGATTAGACGGTTGCACGGTCTTTGAGCGAGTGGATGAGCTCCCCTGCACCTTGGGAGTGCACGCTTCAGCCTTCACTGTTGACTTGGCACGAGTGGTCGCAGCAGTGGTAACTTCCGCAGGTGGAGGCGGCCTCTGAATCTTAGGCGTGCTAGACCCAACATCTGCTGCTAAAACCACGGCAATGTCGATCTCAGAATTGAGGAATGAATTCCCAGCCGGCATTCCTCCAAGAAATACTAGTTAGTGACTCACATTTTGCAGCCAAATCTTTGGACAGGGGGAACTCGAAAGACTTGGGTGACTCCTCCTTCTCTTCTGTTGGCGGCGACTCTGACATGGTGTCAGGACAAGCAGACGTGCTGACCAAATGAAGAAAGACAGGCAAACATGGTATGAGGACAAAAGTATGCCAAACACAGAAGGAGAGATACGAGGTCCAAATAGGCAATTTTTCGGGTGTCACAGAACACAATTAACTGGCAGAAACAGAACACAACAATGATATGTAAATTCTAGAAGAAAGAGAATCACCCCAGCGCTTACCCATCGATATCCCCTGCCGGATTTGGGGCTTTGACTGCTGCCTCCTCCGTTGCTTGGTTCTACCGCCGCAAACACCAACACAGATTGGGTGATGAGAAGGGGGAACAAAAACAACCCAACCCAAATCAGAGCAAAATCGAGGCAATCTCTTTCCATTTTCGTTACCTTTGGAGATGGAGCCGGGTCCTCCGCGTCCGCGAAGTCGCAGAGCGCGTCGATCTTGACCTCCGCTCTCGACTCCTTGATCCTCGGGGCGAACGCTGCGCGCAAGAAGGAGAGAGAGAAGAGCAAGTCAGGGTAAATTTCCGGGAGAGAAGGCGCGTGGAGGGGGAGGGGGAGGGGGCGGGGTGCGTACGCGAGGGCGCGTGGCTGGCGCCGGCCTCGAACCAGCGCTCGGCGGCGCGGATGTCGGCCTCCGTCTCGTCGACGACAAAGTCGAAGTACTTGGGCGCGCGGTACTCGTACGCCTCATCCACCTGGAACTGCACGGCCGCCGCCTCCGTCCCGGAGGAGGGTTTGGTCTCCGCCGCCATGGACGAGCAGAATTCTAGGGTTAGGAGCGCGCGAGCTAGGGTTCTCTCTCTATCTCTCCGGATGTGGTGGTGTGAGATGTATGGTTTTGATTGGAGGCGGGGAGAAGAAGGGAAGGGAAGGGAAGGGAAGGGGATCGGCTGGATCGGGGGGGAGGAGCCTGGTGGGGGTGGGTTGGAGAAGAACGTTGCGAGTCCAACGGTCGGGGGATTTGAAGTGTTTGCCGATTGCCAAAGGGGCAAGTCTTAACGGAGGGGAAGGGAGGAGAGGAGGACTGGACCTGGGTGGTTGGGTGCTGCGATAGAGATCTATCTCGGCGCTGTGTGCCAACGGCTATTTTTGCGGCGCGGCTGCCAGCGGTGCGCACTCAGATTAATGGTCCGCCGGACTAGGAATTTTTCGAGGGACCAACAGATTAGTGGTACTGCTACAGCCTACAGCTATCGATCGGGCACAGACTGCCCATGTTGGTTGTAGCTTAACGGTCATGATGCAATGTAAAACTTGCTTAGAATAACAGGATGCCTTCTTTTCGCTTTACAACTCGCCAATTCATCCCCAATGAATCAGAGGGTGTTTAAATCCAAAGGACTTATTTTAGTTTGACCTAAAATAGTCTCTATAAAAGGCTAAAGTTCTAAGCACCCCTGACTAAAGAGGGTAGTTAGGGGTACCTCTACTAAAATGTGGATTAGTCTTCTCTCTCTTCATTTAACTCCTCTCCTTTTAACACATGCGAGTTCTGGATTAGAGGATTTGAAGGATAATAAATGCCCATTAATTTGATTTTAGTCTCTTTAGTATTTGGATCCGAGTATGGAAGAGGCTAGCAAGCTTTAGTCCCACTACTTTTAGTCATGAGACTAAAACGTATCCAAGCACCCTCTCAGACCTAACTCAACTCTAAGTAGTAGCAGGCATGACAAACAAGCATGAATGAGTAGACACATCAGAGCTCAAACAACTCCTACTCATGCTAGTGGGTTTCATCTTTTTACTGTGGAAATGACAGGTCATGCAGAGAAAAAGGGGGTTCAACTACCGCAGCAAGTAACAGATGAATCGTTGTTGTCCCAATGCAGTAAAAGAGAGCAGTAGTGAGAGAGTGGGATTGTATGGGAATGAACAAGGGGGTTTTGCTTGTCTGGCACTTCTGAAGATGATATAGCTCTTCATTGGTGTCATCGAACTCATCGTCGGAACATACGTCTATCGAGGGGGAATAACCACCGGCAAACAAGAGGGAACACAATCAATGCAATGCAACAATATGATGCATGAATGTAACATGGCAATATGTTGTGATTTGAGCTAAGTGTGTGAACACGATTTGGTAAAGGTAGCGGTGAGAGGCCATGTAGGAGTACATGATGGGTTGTCTCATTGAAACCGTCCTCAGAAACTGAGTTCTATGTTTGTGATCCATGAACAGCTACTACCGCACATTGGGCTCCGGGCACTCCAAGCTCTCTCGACTTATTAATCAACCTGATCTCTGTCCAGAAGTTGCAACTAGTTTCTGGTGTTTGTAGGATATGTGTTGGGGACCGTGCATAGCGCTAACCCTAGGGGTGGGCTATGATGCGGTAGAGACACGAGGCACGGTGTACCGGGACGCCCGTTTGGTGCCTCGGAAACCCTGCTCTCATCGTTTGGAGCCGTGAGCGAAACCCCGGCCGGATCTCCTTGCAGATGAAACCCGAATAGGCGATAAATCTGGACTAAAGACTTGTGTGGTTAGTCAGGTCGTGGCCGACACCCTCGCCAGGCTTCCGCTTGAAGGTTGCCGAGATATATGATGTGTACATGGCGGTAAGTGACGAGAGCGTGTGTGAAGAAGTACACCCCTGCAGGGTTAACATCATCTATTCGAATAGTCGTGTCCGCGATAAAGGACTTCTGGGTTGCATGTACAGTTCATAGACAAGTGAAAGTGGATACTCTAAAATGCGCAAGATAAGCGTGAGTGCTATGGATGGCGTTCTCATAGGGAGACAGGAGCGGGTCCATAGTGGTGTATTGATTTGGTGAATATGTGGACTCGTGTGCGCCACCTCAAAAGAGTTACCTGCAGTCGTAGTTCAGGATAGCCACCGAGTCAAAGCTGGCTTGCTGCTGTTAAACTCCACCATCCCCTTTATTGACACTGATGCATATGTAGATAGTTCTGATGTAAGTCTTGCTGGATATATTTGTACTCATGTTTGCTTAATTTATATTTTGCAGAGAGACTTCAGTCTCATTAGTAGTACCGCGTGGACTTCGACCTTGTGACGCCCCCGATTTGACCGTACACTAATCATACACGCAAACATGTACAATCAAGATCAGGGACTCACGGGAAGATATCACAACACAACTCTACAAATAAAATAAGTCATACAAGCATCATATTACAAGCCAGGGGCCTCGAGGGTTCGAATACAAGAGCTCGATCATAGACGAGTCAGCGAAAGAAACAATATCTGAGTACAGACATAAGTTAAACAAGCTTGCCTTAAGAAGGCTAGCACAAACTGGGATACAGATCGAAAGAGGCGCAGGCCTCCTGCCTGGGATCCTCCTAAACTACTCCTGGTCGTCGTCAGCGGGCTGCACGTAGTAGTAGGCACCTCCCGAGTAGTAGTAGTCGTCATCAACGGTGGCGTCTGGCTCCTGGACTCCAACGTCTGGTCGCAGCAATCGGGTAGAAGGGAAAGAGGAAAAGAGGGAGAAAGCAACCGTGAGTACTCATCCAAAGTACTCACAAGCAAGGAGCTACACTACATATGTATGCATTGGTATCAACTGGAATAAGGCTATCATATGTGGACTGAACTGCAGAATGCCGGAATAAGAGGGGGATAGCTAGTCCTGTCGAAGACTACGCTTCTGGTAACCTCCATCTTGCAGCAGGAGAAGAGAGTAGATGGTAAGTTCACCAAGTAACATCGCATAGCATAATCCTAACCGATGATCCTCCCCTCGTCGCCCTGTGAGAGAGCGATCACCGGTTGTATCTGGCACTTGGAAGGGTGTGTTTTATTAAGTATCCAGTTCTAGTTGTCATAAGGTCAAGGTATAACTCCGGGTCGTCCTTTTACCGAGGGACACGGCTATTCGAATAGATCAACTTTCCTGCAGGGGTGCACCACATAACCCAACACGCTCGATCCCATTTGGCCGGACACACTTTCCTGGGTCATGTCCGGCCTCGGAAGATCAACACGTCGCAGCCCTACCTAGGCACAACAGAGAGGTCAGCACGCCGGTCTAAATCCTATGGCGCAGGGGTCTGGGCCCATTGCACAACTGCACGTTGCGTACGCGGCCGGAAGCAGAACTAGCCCCCTTAATACAAGAGCAGGCTTACGGTCCAATCCGGCGCGCGCCACTCAGTCGCTGACGTCACGAAGGCTTCGGCTGATACCACGACGTCGAGTGCCCATAACTGTCCCCGCGTAGATGGTTAGTGCGTATAGGCCAGTAGCCAGACTCAGATCAAATACCAAGATCTCGTTAAACGTGTTAAGTATCCGCGAACACCGACCAGGGCCAGGCCCACCTCTCTCCTAGGTGGTCTCAACCTGCCCTATCGCTCCGCCACAAAGTAACAGTCGGGGGCCGTCGGGAACCCAGGCCCACCTCTACCGGGATGGAGCCACCTGCCCCTTCAGCCCCCAACTCCGAACAGTACCACAGGTAATGTAACTGTGCAAAGTATATAGTATATGCCCGTGATCACCTCCCGAAGTGATCACGGCCCAGTAGTATAGCATGGCAGACGAACAAGAGTGTAGGGCCACTGATGGAACACTAGAATCCTATACTAAGCAGTAGGATAGCAGGTAATGGTAACAACAGTAGTAGCAAGGACAGGCTATGCATCAGGATAGGAATAACGAAAAGCAGTAACATGCTACACTACTCTAATGCAAGCAGTATAGAAAAGAGTAGGTGATATCTGGTGATCAAAGGGGGGGCTTGCCTGATTGCTCTGGCAAAAAGGAGGGGTCATCTTCGATCGATGTAGTCGAACACATGGACATCGGCAGCGGTCTCGGAGTCTACCGGAAAGGAGTAACGGAGGGGGAACACAATAAATATAAGAGCAATCAAATGTAACACAAAGCAAGACGCGGCAATACGTTGTGCTAGGGGTGACGTAACGTAGGGATAGGCGATACCGGCGAAGGGGAGAAACATCCGGGAAAGTATTCCCGGTGTTTCGCGTTTTCGGTCAGATGAACCAGAAAGGAAAAGTTGCGTGTTCGCTATGCTAAGGATGTATGACGGACGAACGGACTGCGTATCCGGATTCGTCACGTCGTTCTGAGCAACTTTCATGTACAAAACTTTTTCATCTAACATATGGATTACTTTCTATTAATTTTCAAAGGTTTAAGCAATTTCTAAAGTTTCTAGTTTTATTTTAATTTGTTTTAATCCGAGTTGACCAAGTCAACTTTGACTTGGCAAAAAGGCAGGGAGTGGCCCACATGTCATAGGTCATATCTAAACAAATAAATAAAACTAATCTAATTGAAAGGAACCCACACGTCATTGTCACATAAATTAACTAGTGCTAATTAGTCCTTAATCTAACCTACTCCTAATTAACTGGGCCGGCCACTGGCACAGCCGTGCCTAACGTTGAGTGGCTGTGCCACGGTTGTGTGGCCATGGTAGATTTTTTGCCTCAAAAGACCATCTGCCGAGTCGAATTAACAAAAAGGACTATCTTTAAATTTTTTTAAAAAAAAAACCAGCTAGGCCATGGCAGCAGGCGTGCCAGCCAACACGTGGCACCTGGCGCCACCGAGGGAGGCGGCGGGACCTGCCGCCACAACACCAGGCGGCAGCCCTGAAATTACTGAAATCTGACAAGGCCTGCTGCTGGAACGGAACAGCCTGTGGTTGGTGGGGCCCCCCGCTACACACCGTGGCGGCAGGTCTGCAGCAGCAGCAGCCAGCTCTCTCGTTCTATTCTTTGTTCTTCCTGTGTTGTTAGCTAATGTCAAATAGGCACGTTTGACTGAGATTTGAACTAATTTAAAGGTCGATTTTGAAGATGATGTAGTTGAAGAAAAGATAGATCAAGGTAAGATGTATCCATTTTTGTGTTTTTCGCTCACATGCACGATGGTTTCGTACTGTATGATTAGTCGTAACTTTGTATTATCTGCTGTATTGGGCATGTGATAATAAGTTTGGGGAGTGTTTTGTAGCATTTGAAAAGTACAAGACCGTCATGCATGTAAGCGAAAAACATAAAAATGGATAGATCTCAACTGGATCTATCTTTTCTTCAACTGCAACATCTTTAAAATCGGTCTTCAAATTGATTTAAATTTCAGTCAAACTTGCATATTTTCACACTTGCTAAACCAAGTAAAACAGAGAGCCTTTGTCGAAAGAAAAGTAAAACAGAGAGCAGAACGACACAGCCGAGCTGGAGACTTGCCACCACGGTGTGTGCGGCAGGGCCCACCAGCCCATCCAATTCCGTTGCAGCAGTTGGTCTCGCCCGATTTCCGGTAATTCCAGGGCTGCCGCCTGCTATAGTGGCGGCAGGTCCCGCCGCCTCACCCCGTGGCGGCAGGTGGCACGTGTCGGCTAGCGCGCCTGCCGCCACGGCCTAGCTGGTCTCTTTTGTCAAAAAAACTCAGAGAAGTCTTTTTTTGTCAATTCGATTTGGTAGATGGTCCTTTTGAACAAAAAATCCTGGTATGGGTGCAGAGGCAGCGGCCATGGCCATTCTCAACAACAACAAGCAGCATGAGGTAGTAGAGCAAGCAAACAAGGGCAGCGGCAGCAAGAATTAAGAGCATTAGCAGCGGTAGTAGCTTAGCAGGAGCAGCAGCTACGCAGGCACACGCGAGATGCATAGGGCGTGGCTACGCGGGCGCGGGGCAAGACCGGCGAGCAGGAAGCAAGGCGGCGTGCGGCGACGGCAGGAGCGACAACAACGCAGTAGCAAGCAGATGCAAGGAGCAGCGGCAGCTCCGGCGAGGCCACACGCACGCGAGCGCATGCGGAGGCGCGGCCACGAGCGGTGCTGGCGCGGGGCAGGCAGCGGTCGCGCGCTTGGGTGCAGTTAGGAAGCGGCGCGCGCGGCCAGACGTGGTCGGACACGAACAGGGGCGCGGCTGAGCATGGCTACGGCACGAAACTTCCAACACGATGTGAAGAGCAGTCCAGGGCATCAGATCGAAGGGGAAAATAGGGCGAGATGGAGGGGAGTTCACCGTGAGTCCGGAGGAGCAGACGGCAAGGCCGGGGGTGGTCGGAGCGGTGCGGATCGATGGCGGCGACCAGACGAAGAAGACGATGGCGGCGTTGGCGACGTAGCGCCCTGGCTCGAGCTGGTGCCTGGAACGGACGAAGCCAGCCGCGACGGACCTCCTGGACGTGCTCCCGCACGCCGGAGAGGTCGATGGCCGCGACGATGACAGCGAGGCAATGGTGACCGTGAGTTGTTCGAGCTCGAATTTGAGAAGAAGAGGAGGGGCCGATGAGGGATCCAGGGGGTTACGAGCGAGATGGGGATTAGGGTTTCGGTGAGCGACTTTATAGGCCGAGGGAGGCGACTGGAGGGCATCCACGGCCATGGCGCCCTGGATGTGCGCCACGCCATGGCCCCTGCCTCCCCTGTTGCCTCCCCTGTACGTGGTAGGGGAAAGGCCGGGAGTGGGCTGGGCCACGTGCACACTAGAGCCCACTTGGGCAGTACTAGTTTAGGCCTTTTCTCTTTTTTATTTGCATTTTCTTTTCTGTCTATTTACTTTCCTCTATAGTTTTCAATTTATCTTTAACTTTAAAAATACAAAAATAGCACCTAGATTAGTAAGATAAATATACCACTGCCACATTTAATTATGGCACCCAAATAAAATAGCCTAACATTTTATTAATTATAAAAGGCAATAATTAATATGGTTAAGCCACCGTTTTATTTATCTTAGTGCACTTAACTATTTTAGAAAAACTTGGTTCCTTCACCAATATTACTTATGAATTATTTGTCACATCCAGAAATTTTAGTTTAGACATTTGAAAACTTTTATAGTTTGACTTTATTTCAAATTTGAATTTGAATGGGATTTGAATCATCGTGAGATTGTCAACAACAATAGTGGTGATGTGGCAACATTTGTAGAGGGTTACTGTAGCTTAATTATCCGGGCGTCACAATTCTCCTCCACTACAAGAAATCTCGTCCCGAGATTTAAGAGGTGGTGAAAGGGGGGAAGGTTTTGGTTATGAATCTAGCGGGTCTTCTCAATCTTGGTTGCTCTTCTCGAAGAGATCGATCCATTACATTGATGTCTTCATTCCACTGCTTCAGTCACCATGATCAATTTGTCATCCTTTCTTCAGGATCTCCATCGTACTTACGAATAGGTAAGGGGCAGCTCTACAACAATAGGATGTTATAAGGGAAAATCTTCTAGGGGTTTCCCAAGTATGAACATATGAGTATCTCTCGAGTTGAACAAATGAAACACATCGAGAGCAAAGTGGTGCAATAAGAAGTTTCAAGCGGATAGGCAATCGTTCATTGCCTGAAACAGAGTGTGAATGGGGTTTAGAGCAACGGGAATAAGTATTGTGTCCGATACCAGAATTGATCACTAGGAAGGTGGCTCGCAAATTACATACGAAGTCAAGCTCTAGGAATAACTTTGGCAGCAGGGTGTATAGGAGAGTCAGGTTTCGATCCCGGGACCTGTGGGTTATGGGCCCACATGTGGGTTAAAAGTAGGAAGGGCGGTGACATCTTGCACGATCATGTAAGCAAGGCATGTCAGAGGATTGCCTGTCATTTATGTCGGCAACAACATCGGTACCAAGGGCAAGGAACGAAGAGAACCATTTTCCTGCTCGTCGAAACGAGGCGGACCAATAGGTAAAGTTCTCGTCCATCGGTGGTTACCGGAATGTCAACAACAATAGTAACAGGGTCTTACTGACAGAGTTGTACGCTGAGGTGCTTATAAAAGCAGTGACGTATTACTGCTTAGATCATATAAATCTCAAGAAGGTTAAACAGAACAATGGAAAGGAAAATGTGATTATCAGATTAAATAGAACAATGGAAAGGAAAAAATGTGTTTAAGCACATATTTCAGGGGTATATCCTTCCCAATACAAGCAGAGTATGATACCCAAGACCGGACAGAAGGTAGAAAACCACTTAGGTAAGGGGAGAGGAATTTCATGACGTTACCCATACAGTGGTGTTTGGGTAATTGAGCAGGAAATATTAGCATTGGGCTTCAAATGTTCTTGTTGAAAATCGGAGTACCACAGACATGCTTCGAGATAGCGTTGGCATGGTATTCAAGCAAAGGTCAGACTTTGGATACTCAAAGGATCCATCAGGAACAATTTGTAGAATAAGTCTTACAATTTCCTCATGGTAGAATGGATAACCTTGTAGAAAAGGAAACTATAACACTAGGTCCTCCGGCCAGGTGCACTAGGCATGATATCACCTTACCGGGTCATCTAAAGACCAATGTTATACTCTTGGAAATATGTTCAAGCCATCATATCTGACCGAGTTTCAGATCTGATTGGTGTCAGGATATCTCAGACTCAGGATGCCTGATAAGAAGAGGTGCAACACAATTGACGAGATGACATTATATGATTCTCGGGAAATGAACTATGGAAGCGAGTTCCGAAACCAGAGTTCCTCAGTAAACCAAGGAGAGGATGAGGAGGTGGCTGATGAACTCAGCGACAATTCAACGAGATTTCCAAAAGATGGATTTCCACAATTATGTGAACAGGGAGATAACATTTGTCAGATCAAATGATATAAGGATGTATGCTCGAGGAAAACATGCACAATTAAGCATTGGTTGAAAAGTGGACCCAAAATATGGTCTTAGGTAGCATGATCAATGTTAGAAAGGTTACTCAACAAGCAATAGTCTAAGAATGAAATACCGACCATTAACTTGAAAGGAATAGGGTTGCTAGAAACACGAACAAGTTTGTGTTGAACGGAAGGCAATAAAGTGGTCGATGATAACACAAATCATCAAGGGCAAGGAGGGTACTTCTCATCATGAATTCAATTGATATCTTGGAAGGGGTCAAAATGTTGATGATGATCACGACACATTGGTCGAGAGGTTTCAAGAAGATGTAACCGATCGGCGATGACATCAAGTTAACGGAATGATGAAGCGAGAAGTTATTGAAACCATAGGTACAACACAAACTTGAAATCAAGCTTGTCATTCAAGGACAATTGTTATGACGAGGAAGATCGACGTAAGATTAGCTCACCTCGATTTTTTTGCTCTAGGAAGGACTAGGTAGCACAGTTAAAATCGGTATGACAAGGATATAGCCAAACAGGCTAGGAATGACGTGATCGAGTTCAAACTCGTAAGTCATGAAGGTTACCACGATTTGTTTAATCGCGGTGCAGACTTCAGTCAGTTATCGGTGTCTTTGAGTGTTTAATAACTCAGAGCCCGTGAAAAATTGGAATTAGTGAGAATGTAACACTTGATGAAGAACTCATAAGAAGTATGCAGTTCCATGATAATCTCGAGATACCAGGGGGTAATACTCAACGACAGATCATAGTAAAGGTTGGAATAGGGTAATGCTCTGCAAAAGACAAGTGCTCAAACTTGCACGAGAAATGGAATCAAGGAGAAACATGGTCGGAACCATGTCCACAGATACAAGATGAACTTATAACAAGGGGGTAATTATTTTAAGAGAAGCTTCCATGATAAGGTATACATCGTTTCCATGGGCATGAACAGAGGGTTCAAGGTCGACTCCCACTTGTTCAACGCATAACCTTTCATTCACCTCTCGTATTTAGAAAATGACATTAGTTGTTGACAGTTTTACCTGGTGCAATACCAGATAAGTATGACCCGTGAAATCTTCCGGGTTTGCACATATTAGGGAAGGCATTAGTTCAAACCATCGGGTATCTTAGGAACATATATCACAAACTTCAGGAGTAAATAACACAAGCTCGAAAGTAGAGCATGGTTGACAAGGCGGAGGATACAGTTTACCAAAGGCATTATATACTTGTGGAAAGGCTCACAAGGTTATTGAACATTAAGGACGATGTCGGATGAAATCCAACAATGGATCTGACGATCCACAACGGAGCTGATGTGAGTATCGGTACTGTACCAGAAGAAGAAAGAATGCAAAGGCATTGGATTGTGGAAACAACTGACTAATCCAGAGCTCAAATGCAAAGGAATTATGATTTTCAAATCAAGGGATCAGAAGCAATGTTCTGATTAGGGATGGATAAGTTGAATAGCCTTAGGGGTACAATCGACGGCAATTGGATTTGTTGAGAACCAGCTCATGTTCAAAATGACATCTGAGCCGGAAAGAAAATTTAAAAGGATCAACTGATGATTGCATGCATTCGCACTCATGTTGAATCAAAGGGATCAAAATGACGGTGCCTAAGGGTACTAACGAATATTGCCAGACATATGGAAAGCATCCATCATGCAAGCAAACAAGTATTGTAGAGCAATAAGCTACTAAGGATTTTTAGAGGATCGAATAGTATTTTGATGACCATTGTGAAACACATGAACAACTGGGGATGAGCGGATACTCGATAAGGGAGAGATATTATCCGTAGGGGTATTCAGGTGGCAAGGAACTACAAGGCAGTAGGCACACAATATTCTCGGAACAATACAGAGAATTTTCGGTGTATCTTGTAATAACAAGATCAATGCGATTTGAAAGGGCAAGTGGATGTAGTTATCCATAATGATATAACAGTGGTAGGGAATTTGCAAAGGCGATGGGCAAAAAGTCTCGAAAGGGTAGGAGAGAGTAACTACGAAATCTTCTGGTGCAACAGGCGATCATCTGGCCTGAATGGGGCTCTCCGGGAGGAAGTATTTTTGAGAACCTAAAGTTATATTTTAGCAAAATCATTTAACCCGAATAGAAGAGAGATCAGAGTCCCAGAGTATAGACGAGGAATAAAAGATCCTAATACCACTCAGATGGCGACGTGGGCCCGTAAGGCACACAGCCATGTTCGTAAAAAGTTTTGTAATGTCTAAACTCGACTTCGGCCAAGGAGTGTGGAAGGGGAATTCCTACAGGCAGTCGGCTCTGATACCAACTTGTGACGCCCTCAATTTGACTGTACACTAATCATACACGCAAACGTGTACAATCAAGATCAGGGACTCACGGGAAGATATCACGACACAACTCTACAAATAAAATAAGTCATACAAGCATCATATTACAAGCCAGGGGCCTCGAGGGCTCGAATACAAGAGCTCGATCATAGACGAGTCAGCGAAAGAAACAATATCTGAATACAGACATAAGTTAAACAAGCTTGCCTTAAGAAGGCTAGCACAAACTGGGATACAGATCGAAAGAGGCGCAGGCCTCCTGCCTGGGATCCTCCTAAACTACTCCTGGTCATCGTCAGCGGGCTGCACGTAGTAGTAGGCACCTCCCGAGTAGTAGTAGTCGTCATCAACGGTGGCGTCTGGCTCCTGGACTCCAACGTCTGGTCGCAGCAATCGGGTAGAAGGGAAAGAGGAAAAGAGGGAGAAAGCAACCGTGAGTACGCATCCAAAGTACTCGCAAGCAAGGAGCTACACTACATATGTATGCATTGGTATCAACTGGAATAAGGCTATCATATGTGGACTGAACTGCAGAATGCCGGAATAAGAGGGGGATAGCTAGTCCTGTCGAAGACTACGCTTCTGGTAACCTCCATCTTGCAGCAGGAGAAGAGAGTAGATGGTAAGTTCACCAAGTAACATCGCATAGCATAATCCTAACCGATGATCCTCCCCTCGTCGCCCTGTGAGAGAGCGATCACCGGTTGTATCTGGCACTTGGAAGGGTGTGTTTTATTAAGTATCCAGTTCTAGTTGTCATAAGGTCAAGGTATAACTCCGGGTCGTCCTTTTACCGAGGGACACGGCTATTCGAATAGATCAACTTTCCTGCAGGGGTGCACCACATAACCCAACACGCTCGATCCCATTTGGCCGGACACACTTTCCTGGGTCATGCCCGGCCTCGGAAGATCAACACGTCGCAGCCCTACCTAGGCACAACAGAGAGGTCAGCACGCCGGTCTAAATCCTATGGCGCAGGGGTCTGGGCCCATTGCACAACTGCACGTTGCGTACGCGGCCGGAAGCAGAACTAGCCCCCTTAATACAAGAGCAGGCTTACGGTCCAATCCGGCGCGCGCCACTCAGTCGCTGACGTCACGAAGGCTTCGGCTGATACCACGACGTCGAGTGCCCATAACTGTCCCCGCGTAGATGGTTAGTGCGTATAGGCCAGTAGCCAGACTCAGATCAAATACCAAGATCTCGTTAAACGTGTTAAGTATCCGCGAACACCGACCAGGGCCAGGCCCACCTCTCTCCTAGGTGGTCTCAACCTGCCCTATCGCTCCGCCACAAAGTAACAGTCGGGGGCCGTCGGGAACCCAGGCCCACCTCTACCGGGATGGAGCCACCTGCCCCTTCAGCCCCCAACTCCGAACAGTACCACAGGTAATGTAACTGTGCAAAGTATATAGTATATGCCCGTGATCACCTCCCGAAGTGATCACGGCCCGGTAGTATAGCATGGCAGACGAACAAGAGTGTAGGGCCACTGATGGAACACTAGCATCCTATACTAAGCAGTAGGATAGCAGGTAATGGTAACAACAGTAGTAGCAAGGACAGGCTATGCATCAGGATAGGAATAACGAAAAGCAGTAACATGCTACACTACTCTAACGCAAGCAGTATAGAGAAGAGTAGGCGATATCTGGTGATCAAAGGGGGGGCTTGCCTGGTTGCTCTGGCAAAAAGGAGGGGTCATCTTCGATCGATGTAGTCGAACACACGGACATCGGCAGCGGTCTCGGAGTCTACCAGAAAGGAGTAACGGAGGGGGAACACAATAAATATAAGAGCAATCAAATGTAACACAAAGCAAGACGCGGCAATACGTTGTGCTAGAGGTGACCTAACGTAGGGATAGGCGATACCGGCGAAGGGGAGAAACATCCGGAAAAGTATTCCCGGTGTTTCGCGTTTTCGGTCAGATGAACCAGAGAGGGAAAGTTGCGTGTTCGCTATGCTAGGGATGTGTGACGGACGAATGGACTGCGTATCCGAATTCGTCACGTCGTTCTGAGCAACTTTCATGTATAAAACTTTTTCATCTGACATATGAATTACTTTCTATTAATTTTCAAAGGTTTAAACAATTTCTAAAGTTTTTGGTTTTATTTTAATTTGTTTTAGTCCGAGTTGACCAAGTCAACTTTGACTTGTCAAAAAGGCAGGGAGTGGCCCACATGTCATAGGTCGTATCTAAACAAATAAATAAAACTAATTTAATTGAAAGGAACCCACACGTCATTGTCACATAAATTAACTAGTGCTAATTAGTCCTTAATCTAACCTACTCCTAATTAATTGGGCCGGCCACTGGCACAGGCGTGCCTAACGTTGAGTGGCTGTGCCACGGTTGTGTGGCCATGGTATGGGTGCAGAGGCAGCGGCCATGGCCATTCTCAACAACAGCAAGCAGCATGAGGTAGTAGAGCAAGCAAACAAGGGCAGCGGCAGCAAGAATTAAGAGCATTAGCAGCGGTAGTAGCTTAGCAGGAGCAGCAGCTACGCAGGCACACGCGAGATGCATAGGGCGTGGCTACGCGGGCGCGGGGCAAGACCAGCGAGCAGGAAGCAAGGCGGCGTGCGGCGACGGCAGGAGCGACAACAACGCAGTAGCAGGCAGACGCAAGGAGCAGCGGCAGCTCCGGCGAGGCCACACGCACGCGAGCGCATGCGGAGGCGCGGCCACGAGCGGTGCTGGCGCGGGGCAGGCAGCGGTCGCGCGCTTGGGTGCGGTTAGGAAGCGGCGCGCGCGGCCAGACGCGGTCGGACACGAACAGGGGCGCGGCTGAGCATGGCTACGGCACGAAACTTCCGACACGATGTGAAGAGCAGTCCAGGGCATCAGATCGAAGGGGAAAATAGGGCGAGATGGAGGGGAGTTCACCGTGAGTCCGGAGGAGCAGACGGCAAGGCCGGGGGTGGTCGGAGCGGTGCGGATCGATGGCGAGATGGCGGCGGCCAGACGAAGAAGACGATGGCGGCGTTGGCGACGCAGCGCCCTGGCTCGAGCTGGTGCCCGTAACGGACGAAGCCAGCCGCGACGGACCTCCTGGACGTGCTCCCGCACGCCGGAGAGGTCGATGGCCGCGACGATGACAGCGAGGCAATGGTGACCGTGAGTTGTTCGAGCTCGAATTTGAGAAGAAGAGGAGGGGCCGATGAGGGATCCAGGGGGTTACGAGCGAGATGGGGATTAGGGTTTCGGTGAGCGACTTTATAGGCCGAGGGAGGCGACTGGAGGGCATCCACGGCCATGGCGCCCTGGATGTGCGCCACGCCATGGCCCCTGCCTCCCCTGTTGCCTCCCCTGTACGTGGTAGGGGAAAGGCCGGGAGTGGGCTGGGCCACGTGCACACTAGAGCCCACTTGGGCAGTACTAGTTTAGGCCTTTTCTCTTTTTTATTTGCATTTTCTTTTCTGTCTGTTTACTTTCCTCTATAGTTTTCAATTTATCTTTAACTTTAAAAATACAAAAATAGCACCTAGATTAGTAAGATAAATATACCACTGCCACATTTAATTATGGAACCCAAATAAAATAGCCTAACATTTTATTAATTATAAAAGGCAATAATTAATATGGTTAAGCCACCGTTTTATTTATCTTAGTGCACTTAACTATTTTAGAAAAACTTGGTTCCTTCACCAATATTACTTATGAATTATTTGTCACATCCAGAAATTTTAGTTTAGACATTTGAAAACTTTTATAGTTTGACTTTATTTCAAATTTGAATTTGAATGGGATTTGAATCATCGTGAGATTGTCAACAGCAATCGTGGTGATGTGGCAAAATTTATAGAGGGTTACTGTAGCTTAATTATCCGGGCGTCACAGACCTTTAGCTTGTTACCTCAGCTACGATCTTGTACCCTTAAGAGGGTCTTGTAGATAGTCAGGCTTCTCAGCCTTCTTCATTTCTAGTTGTCTGTACTCAGACATGTTTATGCTTCCGCTTGTTGCTTGTATGCTCTGTATGCTGGGTCATGAGACCCATGTTTGTAATACTTGGCTCCTCGGAGCCTAATGAATAAATACTTTGAGTCGTAGAGTTTTGTTGTGATGCCATGTTGTATCTACACATATCGAGCATATTGTGTGTATGATTGAAATACTTGGTATGTGTGGGATCCGACAACCTAGTTGTTTATCCTTGGTAGCCTCTCTTATGAGGAAATGTAGTCTAGTGCTTCCACTGAGCCATGGTAGTCATCTACAGCCCGGTTTATCAGAGTCCTGCTAGCCCAGTTACTACTACTCCGGAACACTTAGACTGGTCGGCATGTGATCCATTTCGTTTCTGTGTGTCCCTTCGAGGGAATGTCATGCGGTGACTTCCGCAGTCCTGCTAGCCTGCTACAGCCCGGGTTCCCGGAGTCCTGTTAGCCCAGTTGCTACAGCCCGGATTCACACCTTGATGACCGACAGGTTCGATGTTGGTTCATGTATGTCTGTCCCCGTAAGTTAGCGTCACTTTGGGTTCACGACTAGTCATGACGGCTCGGATTCTCTGTCATATGGATACTAGCGACACTATTATAGTGTTGGATCTTATTTGGAAATTACTAAGCACTTGGTAAGGGAGGATTATTTCACAAAATATTCGATGCTCTCTATGCTTACAAATTTGCCCTGGCAAATGGGTGATGAACCCCTGCCATCCTTCAGGCCTTGTTTGGTAGCCCGTGATCCCCTCGTGATCCCGTCAAAAAATGAGGCGGAGAAGCCAGACGGACAAATCGAGTCGTGCGCTTTGACCCAAGCTTCTCCGTCGGCGATTGGAGCAACGCTCCGTCCCTTCGGCAACGCTGATATGCTCTAAGAGCATTACTAGTAGAATCCTCAAACCCTCAAACCCTCACTAGCGTTTTAAGGTCCAAAAATGATTTTTTTTGTGCACTTTTACGGGTTGAAAAACAGGGACAAAGATTAGAACCCTCAAACCCAACCCTTATAACGGAATATTCCCCATGAATGACGTTGTCGTTGCGCGCGGGAGGTCGACGGGGCGGCCGCCGGCGACGGGGGCGACTAGCAGCGGCGGTCGCGGGCGTGGGCGCGGGAGTTGGGAGGATTTTTCCCTCCCGCGCGAGTATAACCGTCAAATGGGGGTTCGGGTAGGTTTTACTCCCCAACCCTTACTTTTGAGGATTGGAAGAGGGTTTGGGGTTAGACCTTTAAAAAAATTTGAGGGTTTGAGGGTTAAGGGGTTCTAGTCTACGGCTTTTTTCGACGAAAACTGTAAAAAAAACAGTTATTTTTAGGGGTTTGAGGGCTCTACTAGTAATGCTCTAAGCCCACTCCCACGATGCCAGTGGATCGGGGTTGTCACCCTCCTCTTTTCCCGAATCTCCCCTCCGTCAGCTCATGTCACCTCCCTCTTCCACCCCAGCGTTCTTGCTTATCAATGGTGGACAAGGCCTTGCGCAGATCCACAAACCTGCTCTTGTCAGGGATTTCCTTCCCTCCCCTTGTTGCCATTTGGGCACCTGGGGTAGTAGGAGGGATTCCATACGCATAGGAAAATCTCTCCCTAGTAGAGGCTTATAGGCCTCATTGATTCAAAGAATTCCTAAAGGAATTTTGAAGCATTCCAATTTGTAGTTTTCTTTTTCCTATGTAGCTTGTTTGATTCATAGGATTAACAATCCATAGGAACTCTTTCATAGGATTCATTTGTACTAGTTTTCATAGGGAAATTTCCATCCACTCCAACCTCATGTGAAGCATCCAACATATTTCCTGCGCACTATCACTATCAAAAGACTACTAATCCTGTAGCATTGAAGATATCATGCCACTTATTCCTATGTTTTTCCTATTCCTACATTTTACAAATCCTGTGAATCAAAGAGCCCCTATTGCTCTGGATTTCCACTTCCCAACAACCTGAACCCCGCGTGGTTTTGCCTCTGCACTCGGTAAACCGTTGACAACAATAGATGTACAGGCTACACATGGTCACATCCAGGGACAAATGGATGGTTAGATTTTGTCACCAGTCCCAAAACAAGTCATTCACAAATATTCCCAAGTATAACCAGCAAGATTTGGATATGTTATTTGTGCATCTCAGATGTCATGCACGTATGGCGGTAGCAGTTACATTAGAAAATGGGCAGCAAATATGTTGTTCTAGTAAAACAAAACAAATAGAACAAACAGATGGCAGCACAAGCCGCTGAGAACATCTAGCAGAATGGGGTTTCTTCTAAAGAGTTATGTACACTCAAAATTAATTATACACCGAATCAAAACATGGAAGAATTTTCGATCAAACGGAGTTAAGGTCTTGGGAAACTTGGTTTTGCCACCTGCACCAATGATAACAGCTATTACACTTCCCTTTGTTTTGGGTGCATTAATATCAAGATGGGCAAAGAGTGTAATGTCTCTAGACTAACCTGGTAAGAAGGAACCTCGCCAGAGGGCTTACGGTAGGAGCAGCCAATGGTGGCGTACTAGCTTGTTTCTTGTTGCTTCCAGCTTCCAAGGGGGGCTCAGGTTTCTTTGTAAAAATCGATATTGCCGTCTCATTTAGACTTTGCAACGACGAATCCTTCGAGCTGCACATGAGGCACAGTAAGCTGAGGACACAGTATGAAAGTGAGCAAGCACACACGGTGAGAGTCAAGGTCGTACCTCCCTAGCCGCTGTAGAATTCTGCCAACCAATACCTCACAGGATCCAGGTATTTCTTGCTCTAGATCCATCAAAGAACTGAGGACTGCATGAACAACAGGTCCTTCATACTTGTCACCAGAAGCCTACAAGAGAAATTCTAAAGTTGGAAGACACTTCTGGAGGGATGCAAAGATCAATATTGGAATATCACAGTGATGGCACAGCTAAACCGTTACTGGGATTTGATTATCTAGCATTCAATTTGGTTCCTATAAAGACCATCAGCATTTAGTTGAACCCACTCTAGTCTTCACGAGAGTTAAGAGGCACTAATGCAAAATCAATGTACTCCAATAACAGGGCGCGAGGTTAACGCGTCTAATATAGTTTACCTCTTTCAGAGAAGGAATTATCAAGGATGAGAGTGCAGGTGAAGCTGCAGAAGCTCGGGGAGCTGATTGCCCATCGGATGGCTGCCGTGATTTGCGACCTTTTTGCGAGTCAACATTCTCACTAGGACAAGGAACATACTTTCTTTAAGGAATGATATAAACAGCACACGTGTAAGTCAAACAACACTTAAACTAAACTTGAAATACCTTCGAACCTCATGACTGTTTACCCCAGAAAATCTAGGTTCATGTGATTCCTTTTCATGTTTGTTGGTGGCTGGTCTTTCTCGAGCATTTCCCTTTCTGAACCCAGCTTGTAGAGCAGCCTTTGCCTGCGTATATTGCTCAAGTGCATTATAAATATGCATCTACCAAGCAAGCGAGCATTTGGCAACAAAACATTCATGTCCGCTACCTCCGCAAGGTTAGTAGCACTATCCTCAAGTGAAGCATTTGATGTTTTTTCTAGAGTCCCCAGCCTTGACCTTGAAGATCGTGGTGTTTCTGCTTCTTCAGTTAGATTCCTAACAACTGTCCCACTGATAGACATATCTTCGTATGAGGAGAATCTGCTGGGAGGCTAATGAATATGATGAATCAGATGCTGCTGCTTATCTTAGTATCTTGCGTGCAGGGTAAGGTAGGATCGCAAATATTAAAAACCCAAGACTGATATCAATGTACCTTAGAACTGTGATTAGGACCTGCTGGGTAGACCTGAGATGCTCTTGGAGAGCGTAACACCACAGTTCCAGACCCACTTACAGATTGGTCATTCTGACAAGAAGCCATGGTTAAAATCAGAATTAACCATTAATCAGGAGTTTACAGATTGCACGTGTAGATGGAAATCTCACGTATTCTGTAGAACTTTCTAGCCTCCCATGATCAGTTTGAGCTTCTTTCTTAGACATGTTTGTTGAGGATGATTCTTCAGATCCAGTCCCAGATGTTCTCCATTGGTTTTCTCGATCAACTGTACGTTTTAGTGTACTTGGATTCTGAGGCATATCAAATCTACCATCCTTGGTGGAGGTTATTTGTGGTGGTCTCAAACCACCTCGAACAGTTCCCGTGCCCTCCGATCTATCAGGAAAATCCCAGCCAGCAGCTTTCCTAACTGTTCCTTGACTACCGTAGATCAAAAATAATCAAGCCCATGAAGACAAAACAAAGCTTATTAACTATTTTGACAAACATACCTGGAAGGAGAGGCTGCATGTCTTGTATTTCTATCAACCTTAATAGTACCTCCATAATCATCTTCTTCGATATGTGTTTGACCATTTTGCGTGGCATCGATGCTACCTTTTACTGTAAATTTTGGCCTCTCTCTGCCAATAACACCAACAGAAGCACACAAAGACAATGAGATATCGATACACTTGAATTATTAGTCAAACATTGTTTCACTAAGAAGTGTAAAGAAAAACATCACATACCTTATTCTCTCCAGAAGCTTTGGAGTTTTTCTGGCATTTTTTATGAAACGGTGCTTAAGAAGTTCCTTAGCACTAGGCCTCTGTGAGAAAGTAATACACATGAACAGCACTAAGCAAAAACGACAGAGACTATAAAATGCACTCTTTCCAGCTTAGACATGACACTACCTTAGTCTCAAATAAGATGACCCAGGGACTTACACAAAAAAAGAAAATTCTAAATTTCAGCATAGCAACTACTAAATTGTCAAATACTTCTAGATAGAATTATGTACTAGATTTATACTAAAGGTTACATCTGGCAGGACTGGAACCCTTCATGGCATCTCGTAATGTTAGTTGTAGCCTTCTAGCTAGTGGGACTCCCAAATTTGGCCAGTACAGAACTAGTGTCACGACGGACAACAAGAAATTATAAAAAGAAGAGTGACACTGCATATGTTCAAAAGAACAAAGCAAAGTGATAACACACGGTAATTTTTTCTGAATCTGAAACTTCTATACTGAACAAGTGCAGAGGAAGTGCTTCCTGGTACATTATAAGAATTTTACCTCTGCTGGATTCTTCCTTAAACATAGTGACACAAACTCTTTCATTGGTTTAGAGAAATGCTCATCAAGCTGCATGTTAAAAAAATATAATACTTATTTTCTTGCAAAAAATGCAAAACAGATGCTTTGATAAACTGAAATGAAGTACTTGATAATAGTTGTTAAAAGTACTCCAGTGACCTGAGGAGGATTTTCACGAGGTATCATGAAAAGAACTCTCATGGGGTGAATATCTGCCAACGGGGGTTCACCTTTTGCCATTTCTATAGCAGTTATACCTAAAGACCAGATATCTGCCTGCATTGAGACAAAAGCTTATGTAACAAAGTTCATTATGAAGCAAAAGGTTCAACAAATTGGCAAGCACCTTTTCATTGTACCCATCAGAATTTTGAATAACCTCAGGTGCCATCCAAAAGGGAGTTCCGACGAATGTCTGGGCAAATCAAAGCCATTAGGCATTAGCAACATACTATGGCATATTCTTAGCTGATCTATCTGAAATAAAAAACGAATTATGCTTCTTGTACACAATTCCAACAAAGGGAAACAACAAGTTCACTGTTAAGCTAAAACACTACCACGGGCCCACAACAACTGATAAGGGGAATTCCATTTAGTGCATGCTCGGCTGGTGCAAACATACTTGTGGTTGTCACACCTGCACCACACACCACTGCAGTGTGACTAGTGGTTGGGCCCTTAGGTAGGGTTCTTGGTTGCGTGTGTGGCCTAGGCCAGCTGGCATGTGTGTGTGTGTGTGCGCGTTTCACAGATACTTAAGTGTTCTGTGTTGTAACGTGAGAATTATGCATTGAAGTGAGATCTGAATTCATCCCTGTTCTCTCTTCTCACCTTCTTCCTCTCCAAGTCTCTCACCCCAACTACCCTTTCTTCCTGCCTACTCCTGGTCGCTCACGATCCAGAGATCAGGGCGTGACAAATCAGTATCCAGAGCCACCTGCGTTTTCCCCAAAAGAAATCTTCGTCGTCAGTTGCTTGTTCCTCTCTCCGGATCCATGACATCCACCGCTAAGGGTGTATATTTCGCTCCGGCGAGATCCACCCAAAGTCCCAAGCAGGGTTGGATCTGGTATGAGTGCGACGACGGCGAACACCAAGCCCTCCGCGCAGACCTGTCACATCCTGTTGGCCATGGAGGAGAGCACCAACTAATTCAAGGCCCTCATCAAAGGCTTGATCACTCACTTCGATGAGCAGAAAATCAACAGCGACAAGCAGCGCAAGTCAGCTTCAACGATCAGGTATCAGGTGTCAGCACGAGCTCCGCGCTTCACCAAGCAAATTGATCTTACCCAAGCAGATGTGGATGAGACGCGCAAGACGCTGGAGGCGTCGGCATCCCCACATGGCTCGGTTCCGGTACTCATGCTGCCACCACTGCCTTTGCCGCGCACCCCACAAGCTCATAACCAGCACCGCGGGCTGACCCGTTCACCCGGCTTGGAGGCAAGCGGCCCCCTCTGATTCCGCAAACACCAGGAGTGCCGAATCATGCCATCGCATCGACTCGGACGGCGGCGCACTCGCAGATCCCGGAAGCGCCACCCCTAATCGTGTCGGACGCGACGACTACCACACCAAGCCTCACAAGCATGAGTTCCCTCAATTCAACGGCAGCGCACCACTGCCATATCACAGAACTGGGTCACAACGGCGACGCTATACATCAAAGGGCAAGCAGCCCACTAGCTTCATGCATTTCATCAAACACACATAGGCATGACATTGGAGGCATTTTGTGCTGCGCGGTAAGACACGGGGGGAGGGGGGCAAGTGTTCTTCGGAATGACTGGGCGTAAAGGGCACGCAGATCACCGAGGAGTTTGGCTCAGGCGAGTTCAAACTCGAGATGCACAAACTTCTCCAGTTGCGTCAGATCGGCAGCGTCATCGAGTACAAGGCACCATTCGAGGCCCACATGTACCACTTGCTCACGCTAGACTCATCGCTCAGTCCCAAATTCTTCGTCACCGCGCTGCGATGTGCCTTCCGCCACCGTCGAGCATCATGCAGGCGTCAGTCCTAGCACACATACATGAGGAGCTAGGGGCACAACGACCGCGCGCTCGACCTCTACCTGCCGGCCTGTTAAGCTTCATGCACTAGCCAACGCAACCAAAAGTCTAAACTGATGGAAAGGGCTAGACAACACACATACACTTCAAACCCCCTCTCACGTGTGACGTGGAAAGTCAACGGTATGGCTCAAAAGGCCTATACGTGCACAAAGGGGGCCAGCAGCAATTTTTGGATAAATTGCGAAAGCCATGACTTGAACTCAAGACCTTGGCTCTGATACCATGTTAAGCTTCATGCACTAGCAAATGCAACCAAAAGTCCGAACTGATGGGAAGTGCTAGGCAATCCACATACACTTCAACAGTCCTCCACCACCACCACCAGTTCCCCTTCATCACGCGGCGGCACCTCACCTGCAGAGTGACGACTATAGCAGCAAGCAGCAGCTCCGCGAGTTTCGGCACGTGAACGGATTGTGTTTCAAGTGAGGGGACTGCTACTGCAGGGAGCACCAGTGCAATCACCAAGCACAGTTGCTCACCATCCAGGTGGGCGAGCATGGAGAGCTCCTCTCCGACAAGGCAATTCATGCTCTCGCCCTTCTCCACGATCATGTCGTCGACGCGACCGCACCAATGTTGCTTGTTGTCAGCGCATGCTTTGGACGGTTCTGATTCGCCTGCGGGCACTTGTGGGCAACCAAGTCATGTTGATGTTGCTCGATTTGGGCAGTACGCACAACTTCGTCAACACGGCCTTCGTCGAGCACGTCGGTGCCGTCACCAAGGCGCTGCCACCAGTGGAGGTGCACGCTGCTAGCGGCAACCGCCTCACCTGCTCCCGCATTGTTCCCGAGCTCAAATGGTGGATGCAAGGGCACACATTCACGACGCCAATGCGCGAGTTGGACACCGGCGCGTACGATGGCATTCTTGGCATGGTCTGGTTGGCCTAGTTTACTCCAATGAACTGTCACTTGCAAGACAAGTTTGTCTCCTTCGTCTACAAACGGCGAGTCCGTGACCCTCCAAGGTGTTCGTCCATCGACCGCAAGCACATTGTCCGCACTGGAGCCGGGTTAGCCCGGTTTACTCCAATGAACAGTCACTGGCAAGACAAGTTCGTCTCCATCTACACAAACTGCGAGTCCGTGACCCTCCAAGGTGTTCGTCCATCGACCGCAAGCACATTGTCCACACTAGAGCCCGAGGAGTTCCGCAAACTGCTCGTGGGCAATGATGTATGGGCGCTGGCTATGGTGGATGCGACAGACGGCGCAACACATTGACATCACCGCGCCAATCCACGTCCTCATCAACGAATTCGAAGACGCATTTGCAAAGCCACAGGGAGACTGCCTCCGCAACCGCAATACGACCATGCGGTCACTTTCATGGATGGGGCGACCGGCGAACACCCACCCTTACCGATACTAGCCCTTGCAAAAGGACGAGATCAAACGGCACGTTCGCGAGATGCTACGTTCAGGCATAATCACCCACAGTATGAGCCCCTATGCAAACCATGTGCGGCTGGTCAAGAAGGACACTACATGGAGGTTTTGCTTTGACTACCGCCGGCTCAACGACGACACGACCAAAAACAAATTTCTATGGCCGATCTTTGATGAGTTGTTGGATGAGCTGGTTGCACTACATGCTTCTCCAAGCACGATCTCCATGCGGGATATAATCAAATCCGCATGAATGAAGCTAATGAGAAGACCGCTTTCAAGACTCACCACTGACACGTCGTGTTTTGGTCATGCCATTCGGATTGACAAATGCTCCGACAACCTTCCAATGCCTGATGAACTCCATCTTCGCAGACTACATTCACAAGTTCGTAATCGTCTTCCTTGATGACATTTTAGTTTACAGTGCCACTTCCAGGTGCATGAACTGCACTTGCACACGGTGCTCGACCTGTTGCACACGCACAAGCTTTACGCCAAGATGTCCAAGTGCTCATTCATGGGGGATCGCATTGACTACCTCGGCCATGCCATTTCTCGGGAAGGCGTCACCACAGACAGCGACAAGACCAAGGCCATGGCGCGCTGACCAACACCAACGAATGCCACGGAGCTCTGTGGATTCCTTGGACTTACTGGATACTACCATAAGTTTGTGCCAAGCTATGGGATCATCGCCAAGCCGCTGACACAATAACTGACCAAGAAAGGCTTCGCATGGACGGATCAAGTGCAGCTCGCCTTCAACATGCTCAAGGCGATGGTGACCACGAAGGTTCTCGCTTTGCGACATAGATATTGGCACCGTCCTCGTCCAAGATGGTCACGCCGTCGCCTACTTCAACAAGGCCCTCTGACACTCGTAACCAAAAGCTTCCAGCCTACGAGAAAGAGTTCCTCGCCGTCATGATGACCATCGACAAGTGGCGGCCCTACCTCCAGCATTGCCCCTTCAAGACCGTCATCGAGCACAAAAGTCTGTGTAAGCTGGGGGAACAGCATCTGAAGACAGAAGTTCGGTGAAAGGCGATGTCCAAGTTGGTTGGACTTCAATTCCGCTTCCAGTATAAGTGCGGTATCGACAACGACGTGGCAGGCGCCCTTCCCAGTGTCGGCAATCGGCTCAATGTTGACACGTTGTCCATGTGCCAACCAGCATGGGTTCAGCAGGTGGCCAATTCATATGAAACCAGCAAAGATGCGCGGAGCCTTTTCCAGCAATTGGCTCTACAAAGCCCAAACGCCAAGGGGTTTGAGCTCCACCGCGGGCTCATTCGCCGCAAGGGGCGCTCCTCTAGATCGGCACCAACACTGCACTCCACACCAAACTGACCGGTCTAATGCACGACAGTGCGGTGGTCGGCCACTCTGGCGCAGCGGACGCGTACCACCGTACCAAGAAACTCTTTGAGTGGAATGGTTTCAAGGCCGCCGTCGACAACTATGTGCGACAGTGCACATTCTGTCAACAAGTGAAACACAAGCTCAAGAAACTGGCCGGGAAACTAGCGCCTCTTCCTGTGCCTATCGCGCCATGGCAAATCTGGCGATGGACTTCGTTGAAGGATTGAAAGTCAGAGGGCTATGATGCCATCATGGTGGTGGTCGAACGCTTCACCAAATTCGCACAGTTTATCCCTCTATTCCACCCCTTCATCGCCACTCAAGTCACGCGGGCATTCTTGGACAACATCGTCAAGCTCCACGGCGTCCTGGCATCATTGTCTCTGACGGCGACAAGGTGTTCACCAATGTTCTCTTGCGCGAGCTCGCTGTCCACGACACACCTCGGCAATGGTGCAGGTGGCTGCTGTCCACGGAATTCTGGTATAGCTCTTTGGGGTCACTCCGTTGTTCACCATTCAAGACCCTCTATGGAGTGGAAGCAAACCTAGGGAGCATGCACCTCTAACCCGAGTCACCACCAACCATGCCAGAAGTCGAGGAGTGGGAGTGGGACTTGGCGGCGCACATTACACCGGCCCCGTGCCCAACTGGAGCGAGCCCAGAAGCGCTTCAAGAAGTATGCTCATCGCAACCCGACCAAGCGTGCCTTGCAAGTGGGTGAACAAGTTCTCCCAAAGCTCCAGCCTCAGGTTTAGAAATCGATGGCGAGCCGGCCATGCGCTAAGCTGGCGTACAAATTCTTTGGCCCTTTCACCATCATCGACAAGATTGGCAACCTTGCTTATAAGCTCGAGCTCCCACCGGACAGTTGCGTCCACACGGTGTTTCACATGTCACAGCTCAAGCCCTTCACACCAAACTACACGTCGGTGTTTGGAGAGCTGCCCCGATGAAGCAGCACAAAGGTTGTGGAGGAGCAACTCCACCTTGCCGCTACAATGTGTACAGCACAAGTGTTGAAGGAACAGATTCAACATGCTGCGCTAGATATCGCTCTAGAGGCAAATGTAGGCGGATAGGGCAGCAAGAGTTCAATCCAGAACTCCTAGGGCACAAGATCTACTCCAAGATCTTAGATAAGAACAAGTTCTATTATAGGTAGGGGTACATAGTCTCGGTACAAAGTAGAGGTGAGGACCTCTATTTATAGGGCTTTGGGAAGCCTTCACGTACTTCTACTTATAGCTGGAATACTCTAGAAACATTATTTAAGGTTCACCATTCTACTCATAGCTACTCACAACTAGAAGACTCTAGAAAACAGTAGGTAGGATAAAGAAAAGAAAAGAAATACTAGACCACAACAGAAGTATCTAGAAGTAGCCAAACAGATTTAACATATGATTATATTTTCATGTTCCTCATCAATCTCCCCTGGTTGTTTGGAACTCGCCCTCGAGTTATCTTCATAGAGCGCTTCTTCTGGATGGTAGAGAGTCAAGTCCGCAACATTGAAAGTCTTGGAGATACCCATATCGCTTGGAAGATCTATCACATAAGCATTATCATTTATCTTCCTCACAATAGAGAAGGGTCCATACCTTCGCTACCTAAGTTTCCCTTTAACACCTAAAGGCAGCCTCTCTTTTCGGAGGTAGACCATCACCTTATCACCCACTTGGAATGATTTTGGCCTCCTTTTGCAATCAGCAAGTTGTTTATATTTCTGATTTTGTGCTTCCAAAGAACCGCGAATCTCTTCAAATAACTCGGTGTAATTATCAGCAAAGGACAATGCTGATTTTGAGTTTCCCCTTGATGGTAGCTTCACCAGGTCCACCACATATGTTGGAACTTTAGTGTAGACAATGGAAAAAGGGCTCCTTCCTGTGGATCTATGCTTGGAGTTATTGTAGGAGAACTCTGCAAGAGATAAAGCCAAATCCCATTGCCCCTTTCTTTCTCCACAAATGCAACGGATCAGATTACCCAAAAACTTGTTCACCACTTCCGTTTGTCCATCTGTTTGTGGATGAGAAGTGCTAGAAAATTTCAATTCAGTGTTGAATTGCTTCCACAAAGTGAGCCAAAATGCAGCAAGAAACTTGCTATCACGATCTGAGACGGTGGACCTTGAAACTCCATGAAGTCTGACCACTTCTCGAAAGAATAGGTTTGTCACATGATGATCATCCGTTGTCTTGCGGCATGGAATGAAATGAGCCATCTTAGAGAATCTGTCCACGACCACAAACACAGCATCACTCCCTCGTCTTGTTCTTGGCAAGCCCAAGACGAAGTCCATAGAGATGTCCTCCCATGGAGCGACAGGAACAGGCAAAGGCATGTATAACCCTGTGTTCTGGACTTGGCCTTTGTAGGTTTGACATATAGGGCATCACTGAACAAACTTTCCAGCATCTCTCTTTAGTTGTGGCCAAAAGTAGCGAGCTTCCAGGCTAGCGACAGTCTTGTCCCGTCCAACATGGCCACTAAGATCACGAATGGAGCTCTCTAACCAGCTTGTCACGTAGAGAACTTCTTGGAATGCACAAACAATTTTTTGAAGAGATATCCATCTTGCATCAAATAGTCATCACCTAATGGTTGGCCCCTTGCGTGCTTTACCCAAACATGGTCAAAGTCTTCGTCACCCTCATACAACTCCTTTATTTGATCCATGCACGAAAGTTCAGCTTCAAAAGAAGTCAAGAGGCATGCACGATGACTCAAAGCATCGGCCACCCTGTTAGTTATTCCAGATTTATGCACAATGAGATAGTTAAACCTCTCCAGATATGCTGCCCATCTTGCTAGCATGCGGTCAACATGCTTTTGATTTCTAAAATGCTTCAAGGATTGATGGTCGCTATAAACAATGAACTCTTTAGGCAGCAAATAGACTTTCCAAGTTTTCAACGCTCTGAAAACAGCATATAATTCTTGTTGATAGGTACTCCATTTCTGTCTAGCTTCACTTAACTTCTCACTAAAGAAAGCAATGGGCTTCCTTTCTTGAGATAGGACAGCTCCAATGCCTACTCCACTTGCATCACACTCCAACTCAAAAGTCTTGTTGAAATCAGGTAGCACCAAGACAGGAGCTTGTGAAAGTTTTTGTTTAATCTCATTGAAACTAGCTTCAGCTGCTTCTGTCCATTGGAACTTTCCTTTCTTCAAACACTCGGTAATAGGTGCCATGATAGTGCTGAAATTCTTCACAAATCGCCTATAGAAAGTTGCAAGGCCATGAAAGCTTCTTACCTCAGAAATGGTCTTAGGAGTTGGCCATTCTCGGATTGCTTCAACCTTAGAATCATCAACACGAATGTCGTCACATGTTATGACGAATCCTACGAAAAGAAGTTGTGTTTGCAGGAAAACACATTTCTTCAAGTTGACGTAGAGCTCATTTTCCCTTAGTACATCTAGCACCTTTCAAATGTGATCAAAGTGTTCATCCTCATCCTTGCTAAGATGTCATCGAAATAGACCACAACAAAGTGGGATAAGAAGGGCCGAAGGACTTGATTCATTAAGTGCATAAAGGTACTCGGTGCATTTCAGAGTCCAAATGGCATGACTAGCCATTCAAACAACCCTTCCTTTGTCTTGAAGGCGGTTTTCCATTCATCCCCGGGTCTTATACGGATTTGATGATATCCACTTCTTAAATCTAGCTTTGTGAACACTCTTGCTCCACTAAGCTGATCCAACATATCATCCAGACGGGGAATAGGGAATCTATACCTTACGGTGATCTTGTTAACGGCTCTACTGTCCGTACACATGCGCCAAGATCCATCTTTCTTTGGCGCGAGTAGGGCTGGTACAGCACATGGGCTAATACTTTCTCGAATGTGCCCCTTTTGCAACAATTCCTCCACCTTCTCCTTCAATATATCATGCTCCTTTGGGCTCATTCGATAGTGTGAAAGATTAGGAAGACTTGCTCCCGGAATTAAGTCAATTCTATGTTGAATTCCTCTCATCGGTGGCAAGCCATGTGGCTCCCCAAGTATGTTCTAAAATTCTGCCAATAAACCACATACTTTTGCTGGAATTTCAACAGTCAGGTGCTCTTCTCCCTTTACAACAATTGCAGCACACAAATCTGCCTCCTTCAAGTCTTCCATAAACTCATGAGAGGTATGGGAGATAGTTAACATAGTTTTCCCCTCCTCCTTAGAGGTATTACCTTCGGTTTTGTTTGGTAAGATAATGATCTTTCTCTTGTTCCAAATGAAAGAGTAAGAATTTTCCTTGCCCTTGTGTGTAGTATCCACATCAAATTGCCAAGGCCTCCCAAGAAGAACATGGCTGGCATCCATGTCAACCACATCACACAACACATTTGGGCGATAATGCTTACCCAAAGGAAGTGGCAGGTTGCATTGTTTGGTGATCCTCATATTCACTCCTTTCTTGATCCATCCAATAGTGTAGGGATTTGGATGATCATGGGTTTCAAGCTTTAAATGGTCCACCAACTTCTGGGAGATAAGATTCTCGCAGCCGCAACTATCACTAGTTTGCATACCTTGCCATTCACCGTGCATTTGCTCTCAAATATTTTCTTCCGTTGTGTGTCATCGAGTTGTGGTGTGGAACATAGGAGACGCTGGATCACACATACCACCTCTTCACCTTCTTCTTGACAAACCTCTTGTCCGTCTACATCTTCAGATTCGTATTGTTCCTCATTGCTTTCACCATCATGGATAGTCGTGTTAACAAATTTCCTTAGTGGGCAACTGCTGGATATGTGTCCCTCTTTACCACATTTATAGCACTTTGGGCCTTCATTTGCCTTACCCTTGCCTCTAGTTTGTTTCGGGATGGGCTGTTTTGTCTTTGGTGGAGTGGTCTTTTCTTCCACTCTATTAGGTTGGCTCCTAGATGAGCCTTCGGTATGAGGATATGGAGGATATGGAGCCTTAGTTGTCTTTCTCATCCTCACAAACCTCTCGGCCTTTAAGGCTAGAGCTTGTGCTTGATCAACGGACCAGATTTGTTGCATCATCAATCGATCTTGAATAGCATCATTGAGACCATTGATGTACCTTGCAACTTGTTGCTCTTCAGTTTCAGCAAGGTTGCACCTTACTTGTAGCCTTAGAAACTCCTCCGTGTAATCTGAAACAGTCCTATTTCCTTGAGCACAATTTTGAAATTGGATAAATAGGATCTGGTCATAATCAGCGGGCAAAAATCTCCCTTTCAAGAGGCCTTTCATCTGTCGCCAAGTTCTAACACGAGGTTCTCCTCTCAGCCTGCACTCCTCTTGAACGCGATGCCACCATGCACCGGCTCCTTCTTTCAGCTTGTATGCGACCAAAGGAACTCTAGGATCTTCCGAAACCTCCATGACCTCAAAAACAGTCTCCACTTCATATAACCAATCCAGGCACCCTTCAATGTCAACATTTCCGTTAAAACTTGGGATCTCAGCTTTCACCTTGTATGTATCTCTTGCATATGTAGGGTTGGGCGCTCTCCGATATGCATAGAGATTTGGTTCTTCAAGGGCATCATCATATTCTTCACCTTCAGAAGCTTCAACATAAATTGGCCTTCTTGAAGCACGTTGAACATGTTGTTGTGGCGGTCTTGCTCCAAGATTACCTCTCCTTCCTTGATGAACATCTTCCTCTTCTTTAGATGAATCCCCTTCATTGGTAGCAGGGGGAACACCCTTTCTTATCATCTCAACCAGCTGGTCAAATCTCCTATTAAGATCTTCACGCAGCTCTTTGATTTGTTGTTCAGCAGCATCCATCCTCTTCTTCAATTGCTCCATTGCTTGCTGCAACTTGCTCTCGAAGAGGGCAGCAAGAACGATTATGGGTCAACGAGGCTCTGATACCACCTGAAGCAGCACAAAGGTTGTGGAGGAGCAACTCCACCTTGCCACTACAATGTGTACAGCGCAAGTGTTGAAGGAACAGATTCAACGTGCTGCGCTAGATATCGCTCTAGAGGCGAATGTAGGCGGATAGGGCAGCAAGAGTTCAATCCAGAACTCCTAGGGCACAAGATCTACTCCAAGATCTTAGATAAGAACAACAAGTTCTATTATAGGTAGGGTACATAGTCTCGGTACAAAGTAGAGGTGAGGACCTCTATTTATAGGGCTTTGGGAAGCCTTCACGTACTTCTACTTATAGTTGGAATACTCTAGAAACATTATTTAAGGTTCACCATTCTACTCATAGCTACTCACAACTAGAAGACTCTAGAAAACAGTAGGTAGGATAAAGAAAAGAAAAGAAATACCAGACCGCAACAGAAGTATCTAGAAGTAGCCAAACAGATTTGACATATGATTATATTTTCATGTTCCTCATCTATTGTTCCTCATCACCCGAGTTGTCGACCAGACGATCGTCGATGCGGTCCCAACTGCCATTCTCGACAGGTGCATGATGCAACGCTGTCGTGCAGCTCAAGATCCAGTGGGCTAGTCCACCAGACACAGTGACCTAGGAGGACTATGAGGTTCTTCACCGCGCTACCCTACGGCAACAATTTGGTCCGAGGAGCACACTGAAGAAGGGGTCAATTTGAAGGAGGGGAGAATGTCACACTTGCATCGCACACCACTGCAGTGTGACTAGTGGTTGTGCCCTTAGGCGGGGTTGTTGCATGCATGGTCTAGGCCAGCTGGCATGTGTCTGTGTGCGTTTTGCAGATATTTAAGCGTTCTATGTTGTAACGTGTTCTATGTTGTAACGTGAGAATTATGCACTGAAGTGATCTGAATTCTCATCCTTGTTCTCTCGTCACCTTCCTCTCCAAGTCTCTCACCCCAACTACCCTCTCTTCCTGCCTACTCCTGGTCGCTCGCGATCCAGAGATCGGGGCATGACAGGTTGCACATATGGAAAGCATAACTAGTGCTCTTTCCATGAACGATCCACACCTTCCCATTCCTTTTTTTTTTTGACAACTCGTGTTCCCCTTTCTTCCCTACATTCTGCCTCTCTTATCAGCAAAACCCATGACAACAAGATGCACAATAATAACCAATGTTGCTTTCTCCATGCTGCCCAGATCGGTTGGTGCTAAATCCAATCATCCGCTTTGGCCCTAACCAAATGTTACAACTTACAAGAGTATGTGCCAACATTCTTCCACTTGAATTCCAAAGTACTCCCTCCGTTTCTAATTATAAGATGGTTTAGATATTGCAATATGGACTACATACGGATTAAAATTAGTGAATATACACACTAAAACGCATCTAGATGCATACGAATCTGAGAAAATAGAGAATATCTAAAACATTTATATTTAGGAACGGAGGGAGTAACAAGCAATTATGATTGCAAATGAAAATGAAGAGCAACACAACAAGCAATATAATGGAGTACAGCATACCCTCAGCAAAAAGCAAGGTTTCTTACCCCAATGAAGTTTGTTTTGGGGTTTGGAAACCATCTACTTAGGCAATTTGCTCCATAACAAACTAGTTTATGAATATGAATACTGATTCAATCAAGTCATACAAAATTCAAACATTTTTTAAAGGGAAAATGACACATATATAACATTTCTTTACCAAGTTCCACTGAAAATTAGCCATTGTTAGTTAGTTCCTCGTGAACAGCCAGCTAGCCTATTTGTATCCAATTTTAGAACCCTGAATAAATTGCCTTCCGCAACTAAAAACAGCCCACATGCACTCAGTGAAGGACAAGCTACTATGATGTCAACAGAAGTCTATTCAGTACAATGGGGAGAAGCTATATTTTGCACTAAAAGACATAACATCAAAAAAAGAAAAGAGGTGGCAAATTATATGGAGAGAATTCCTTATGTAACATCGTCCTACATTTTCTTTCCCTATTTGACACTGAGAAAATATTTCTTCCTTATCTAACACAAACTTTAAATTTTGATCCCAATATAACACTTCCTTCCATTTTTTGTGCAAACGGTGTTAAATGGCACGGGAAATGACAATTATGCCCTCAAACATCTATTCGCTCCTTTTCTTTATTCAGGTGTCTTATTTGAGGGTGGGCTTCAAAATAAGCCAAAAGGTTAGACTACGAACAAGTACATCAAGCAAGTACGTACGTCGTACGTGCTCGTTCTGCTTCTAGGGAGAAATCAATCGAGTTGCTTGTGTGTTTGTGAGCTAGCTTGTTTCTAGGGAAAATCAATCGAGCTACTTGTGTGTTTGTGAGCTAGCTTTGCACGTAGGTGCGCTGCATTTGGGTGAATCGATCTAGCATCCTAAACCGACACTCCACCACAGCATATGCTCGTGCGGCGTGCCGGCAAGGAAGGTCTACATCGGTTGGTGCTCCGGAGCGACGCGGCCACCCGTCTCCTGTGCCGCTCAATGTTCCCGAGTACGAGGGATTTGTCGGCCGGGTGAAAGCAAATGCCAGTTAACTTGATCTGACTTAGGTGCTTCTAGTGCCAGGGATAAACTTGTCATTTCACATGTCATTTAACACCATTAGGTTAAAAAATGGACGGAAGTGTTATATTGGGAACAAAATCTAAAGATGGTGTTAGATAGGGAGAAAATATTTTGACAGTGTCAAATAGGGCAACCAAATTTAGAAGTGTTAAATAAGGAATTCTTTCATTTATATGCAGCATTCACTCAAGCTGGAATGGATTAAAGCTTCTGAATAATTCAGAGCATAGGATATAAAACACAGCAAAATTTGTCAGCGATAGGAACTGCCAGTTTACACGTGTAAAATAACAATTATTTAGGTGAGTGCAGCTACAGTAAATACCAACCGACGCTAAATCTAAGGCCTCCTTTGGTTCACGGGATAGAAATGTTATAGGAATAGAAAAATCATAGGAAGTGAGATGACATGTATCTCAATTCCTATAGAGAAAGAGATGTCATTTGATGCATAGGATAGGAATTTTTCCATTGAGTCTCAGCTAATGTTTTTTTTCCTCCAAAATGTGAAGGGTTCATTCCTATCCTACATAGGAATAGGAAATCCATTCCTACAAACCAAAGGGATTCAAAGGAAATTTTCCTATGTAAATCCTATCCTATAGAAATCCTATAAGATTCCTACAAACCAAAGGAGGCCTAATTCTTTTTCAAAGCTTCCCTTATTAGTATAACCATTATATATACAGCCCAGTCAATTAAAGCTACAGCTGAGAAGAGTAAGTAGGTTCCTGATGCACATGGTTAGAAGTTTAGACGTTACCTTCCTCCTAGACATTGTTTTAGTCAGCTGTGCAGAGACACCGAAGTCTGCAACCTAAGGAACATAAATACACGTATTAACTTTAGGAATATATATTATATGTTATGCAGTAATAACCGTACAAAAAACAGAATCATCTGCATGCTCTACAGAAGTGATACCTTCACATCTCCGCTTTCAGTCAGGAGGATATTTGCCGCTGTAAAACATGACATGGTGTTGTCTGTTATGATTTGAATTATACTTGGAAGTAAATAACGAGGTATATAAAAAAATATGCAATGCACTGAAGAACACATCCCCATATTAATAAGTCCTTAATGCTTGCACAATAGCTTGTCCTTATTTAATCTAAAACTGACTGCTGCATATTAATTTGCGTCATCCTTTAGCTAACATGCATCACCGGAGCATTGAATCCTTACGAACAACCAACCAAAACCTTCATTTGCTCTCACATTAGCAAAACAAGGGAACGAAAAGGCTTGCATACAAATTTATCGCAAAGGAATCTTTGTGCCACACATACATATACATGGCTATCTTATTTTTTAGTTGGAATATACATGGCTATCTATAATCCTTAATTCCATTCCTGCCTTTCCCTTTCCTTTTCATGCATGTGTAACACTAGCATTTATGTGCAAGATTACATGAGAGAGACAATACAGTTGTAGAAACGGTTTCTCCATTGCAGAAAGGCATCTATTTGAAAGGTCATGTCCGTGCGTGTAACCTTTGATACGGTAAAAAAATATGATTGGTTGCTTGCCCATTAGACAAAGGAGAACACGGTAATGCAGGCCAGGTTCAATGTGCTTCAAGGGTAACCGAGTAAGGATCGCAAGAGAATGCTGGGGTGATCAGACATTTGATTCCATGGGGTTCTTTGTTGTGTTTAACAGAGTGGTGCTAAGTCTGACTACAGTGGTCATAACAGCCGCAGCAGCCAAGGCAGGAAAGAATACCAACTAGAAAGAGAGACCTAACACACTAAGCGGCAAGGGGATCAATCTGGACAGACAAATTACCCACAAAACATCTGAAGCAAACACAGCTTAATGGTAGGATCACTTCCATTTTGCATCCTCGGAAGATTGATGCTGCTTGGGAGTTCTAGGGGTTATCCGATTGGTATTTTCTCAAAACAGTATTGAATGTTTGCAAGGCAAATGCAGATAATAAGAAAGAAAGGAGTCAAGAGGAGTAATAAAGACCTTTAATGTCACGGTGAATCTTTCCTTCAGAATGCAGATATTCAACTGCATGTAACAAGTCCCTTAGAATGCATGCAATAGATATTTCATCCAGAGGAGGGCCAGCTTGAAGCTACATGTGGAAATAGAAGTCGCAGGAACATCACAATTTGAACCAAGTAGTTTGCGCTGACTATGAACTGGAATATTCATCAAATACACTTGATCTACTATCTACATGGTGTCAAGTATTGTGTTGTGTCCATCAAGATATAGAATATACAGGACATACTAGGTCAGCAACAGAACCACCAGCCATGTACTCCATTACTATCCACAGTTTGGTTTGATGAAGATAAGAGCCATAATAGTCAGTTATATATGGACACCGACATTGTGACAAAACAGATATCTCCTGCAACATGAAACAAATCCTTTTAGAAAAGCTTTTTCTGTCTTAATTGCACAGTAAGTTGATACGCCATGATAACCTAATACTCAGCATAGTGCATAAGGTGGAAGTAAAACCTTTTGGATATCTTCGATATCATCCTCGCTGCATAGAATAGGTTAAAAGTACATTAGAAGTTAGATAAAATCCTTGAATTCAGTTACCAATATGAAATAAGGTTATCTTCGGTTTACATTTTCCTACAGTACATAAACAAACATGTTTTCATGATAAAAAAAGTTGTTTTACAAAAAAATGATGTGATGACATGATATAGTTCTACGCTAGGTTTAGAACACTAATCAGAGGAAATGTAATGCAACCAGGCTGAACTCACTGCAACAAGGATGCAATTTTTTATGTTTCCTATTTAAATGCATTGTGTAGAATAAAGGTTGTGAAATATATTAGTATTAGTACACTACATCTTTTTCACATCCCAAAGTAAATGGAACCATGGTTTAAATAGCAGCAAATAATGCAATTAACAACAGGTGCACTTACATTTTATAGTGTAAACCTATTAAATATAATATGCTGCTTTAGATACAGAGAGTCAAAGTGAAATTTACGCTAGAGACTCACGCTTCTTCCAGATCAATAACTTTTATTGCAACCTCCTTGCTGAGTTCCTTGTCAAACCTATGAATGAACACAGGTAAATATTCGATAAGCATTAAATGTATCATCCCAACAAAACAGAAGAAAAGGATAAGAAATACAAGTCATGGACTACATATGGCCCAGAAAATATCCAATAGCTTACAAAGTGGATCCAGAAATTAGTGCATATATATATATATCTCATCCTCTATGTAAATACCATGCTGACCTCTATGTGTATAATTTGTGGAGGGCATGACACAGGTACACAACAAAATAACCATTAAACATGCTGGCCTCTATGTGTATAATTTGTGGAAGGCATGACACAGGTACACAACAAAATAACCATTAAACATACTGGCACTAGACAGCATAACAAATTCTATTGAAAAGCGAATAACAACTTATCATTCAAGTTATTTCATCCTCTGTTGAGATAACATGCTGGCATCTATGTACTAATCATTTCAGGACAATACATGTAAATTTGACATCTACTGAAAATAAACATAACGTGTTTGAAAACAACACTTGTGAACCATTGGTTCATATTTGGTTGAGCAATCACAAATTAACTAGCTTAATGATCAGGAGCATAGTGAAAATAAGAATAGCATCGCATAACATTTGGTTTATTTTGTTGCTTGCACTACAGTAGTCGAATAGATGACAAATCCAGCTTTATATAATTTAGCAGGAACTGGCAATGATACTCATAATAGGGACAAATTCTCACACAGAGTGAAGCCCTGCTATCTAAAACCAAATTAGCACAAATTTGTGGCCTATCTCTAATAGCCTGATAGGCACTAAATTGACCGAATTAGCACTGCTTGTTTCCGTAAATCCCTTACCCTGCATTAAAATAGAACCCTATCGACGTAGATCCTGATCAAATCACCAATGCCACCTTACTAACAGGAATAAATCAGTGAAAAACGCCACGAGCAGCACTAGATTGGCTACTTAAGTGCCTCAATCATGCCGCCTAATGTCCCAATTCGCCATGAGACGTACCCTGTTGACACTCTAATCCCCAATGCTGCTCGATCAAAAGCGAAACGAAAGGCTACACTAGCCGCCACCGAGGAACATCAGCTAAAATCCGCGTACAAGGGAGGAAGAAGAGAATTAAATAAACTTTGTTCGCGACGATGGAGGGGGGAGGGCAGGTCAACAAACGAACCCTCTGTAGACGTCGCCGAAGGAGCCACGGCCGATGAGGTCGCGGTTGCTGAAACGCGCCTCTGTGGCGGCCGCCATCGACGCCGAGTCCGACATCGTCCCTGAGATCTCGCTTCCGCCGCGGCTAGGGTTTTGGAGGGAAGAGGAGACGACCGGATTCGTCCTCCTTTTCCTCCTTCGGGGCTAGGGTCAGGATTCGTGGGCGTGCTCGCGTCGCGCTACTCCCTCGTCGGCGGCTGGCTGCTTCTGGTTTGGCCCATTTTTACATGTCGCGAGATTTGGTGCAGGTGTTTGGTTTGTTCATCTGGGCGAGCTGGAGTGGCCAAGGTGGTGGGGCCGCGTGGAAGAGCTGGAAGGTGGGGCAGCGGTGTCAGTCTGTCAGAGGCGGGAAGGGGACTGGATGGTGGGGATGTCCGCTATCGTGTGTTTGGTTACACCCGGACTTTGGCAAATCCGGCATCCACATGCCGCAAATTTCGATTCTCAAATACATACAATCCATACACGTCAATTATATGATACAAACTGTTCAACTGCCAAAGTTCGAAATAAAGCAAATATATCATAGTCAACAAACCAAACATGGCAAAATAAAATCAATGTCCGAGGGTGACATATGGCCTCGAATTACTGGGTGGGCGCATGCTCCTGCTCTGCCTGCATCCGGGCAGCCTCCTCCGCCTGCATCCGGGCCGCAGCCGCCCTCGCCGCCTCGTACTTCCTACGATCGTTGATCTCCATCTTCTTGTCCACAAGCCACTTCTTCGCATGCTGATCATAGAGGGTCTCGTCCGCCAACATGATCCTCGCATCTTCCACGTCTCGTGCGGAGTTGGAACCTTTTCTTCTCAAGCTCTATGTCACCAAATGTCTTGGCCTTCTCGGGATCCCATTTGATCGCCGCTTGTTGCTTCTCGAGCTCAGTCTTTGACCTCAAGTTTCAGCTTCTTCTCCGCCATCTTCCGGTCCCACTTCATTCCTTCCTTTTGCGAATCCAATATGAGCTTGTACCTCTTCTCCTTCTTGTTCTGCCTTGCCGAAAAAATGTTCGTCCATGTCGACAACATTTTGGTAGCCGCAGCATCACGGACAGCACGTGCCTTCTCCCACTTGTTTCCCATGACTTGGCGGTTGTCCTTTGTCACGGTGACTTTTCCATTCATCACGACAACATCGTCCAACCCAATTGATTGGTTTGAGCTTGAGCCATCATTCCTATTCGTGCCGGACTTGAGGTCGGCCACAAGTTGGTTCCACTTCGGCTTACCGTTTAATATGACCCGACAATGGCTAAAAGCAAATGGCTTCTTCTCCACCTCGCGATACAAAATGGCCGCCATCGTCGTCTAGCAAACAACATATGTATGAGCACAAGAATGCAAACACAAGAAGCATATGCAATGGACAACAAGATGAGGCAGTCGAACTTACGTGAGTTGCGACTCCCATCCCACTTTGAGGCCGTTTGGTCACTTGTGAGTAGTAGCCTACGTGCTTGCTCACTTTCCCTTGAATGATCCCCAACGATGTTGGAGAGATGCCACATTGCGGATGGTCATGATAGGATGCGGCTCAACATACTCCTTTTGCTCGTGATACTCCTTCCAAATCTTCATCCAATAGGTGTTCCCCTTTTGCTCAGTGCCGCATATTGGATCCATTGTTGTGACAAACCAAGCTTTGCCCAATAAGATGTCCTCAAATCTTGAGAAGTTCAAGGGGATTGACAATCCTCTTGCCTGTGTTGGGTGCAAGTATTTGCTCTTGTGTGTAGGTGTTGCTCACTAGGCGTTTGCGTGGTTCTCTTCTTGGTTCGATAACCTTGGTTATCACTTAGGGAAATAATATCTACTATTATATTGCTTCACCTTTCCTCTTCGGGGAAAATCTCAACGCAACTCACAAGTAGCAAGGACGAAGCTGACGTGTGGGTCCCACACGTCAATGAGAGGAGAGAGAGGGCGAGGCACGCTGGGCTGGCTAGTTGGGCTCCGGCCTGGCTGGCTAACTCGGCTAAGCCTTTTTCCTTTTTCTTTTTCTTTTCTGTTTTCCATTTTCTTCTTTTTCTTTTCTATTTTGCTCTATAAGTTCAAATAGACTTTGAATTCGAATTTTGTTCCAACGGTGAATCTTTCCTAAATTCCAAAGGGAATATTTGTGACTGTGTGAAGTTTTTGTTTGGGCATTTTAGATAAATATTTTCTGCAGCTTGCATTTATTATTTGAATTTGAATTTTGTTTCAAAACCAAATATGTTTCAAATCCATTTTAAAAAAATGGCAGAAGGTCAACATGCCATTTCGACTTATGGAATTTCTTTTCCTGCCAAAATTAATGCAAAGCCATTTTCAAATAATACCCCTTTGATTTTGAATTGATTCCAAAATAGATCCAACCCAATTCCTGGGGAATTTATTTTGGCTTGAATATTTCTTTCTTGGGACTTATTAGAGTTGGTCTTATGCTCAAATAATATTTCAAAATGGTTTCCTACTAGGGCTAGCTAGGCTTGAACTAGTGCCAATCACAAGCATTCCTAGGCAGTCATGGGTATTTCCTAGAATTTTTTTAATTCCTTGTGAATTTTTCAACATACCAGATTTGGGAAAATCTGGGATCAGACAAACAGGTTGTGTCTAGGCCTGGTACGATCCACCGCAGCAAAGTGCATTTGGCAAAGTTGGCCACCGCTGAAGTGTAATTTGTTTTTGCATGGGTGTGTAAGTGCATCAAATGCCCCCTTAGTGGTTTTGGAGTATTGAAGACAAATAGGTTGAGGAACTAATGTGTTTGTGAGTATACACAGGAGACAGAGTCCCAAAAGATTTGGTTTAACACATGGAAGACGACCCCTATAAATGAATTTCTTCAAGTGAAGAATTTGATGATGAAATTGGTACGGCCTTTGAAGAAATTGATGTGAATACTTTGAAGCCTGAAGACCTTGTTTTCATAGTTTCTTCACTTCTTATTTGAGTCATAGGAAAAACTGTACTATTAAAGGGGGTCATGGTGAAACATATTTCACATTTCCAAAGTGATGATCAAACCTACTCAAACCAATACACAAAAGCCACTTCGAGTGAAGCCTTTGGAAATCTCCAGTACAACTGACGCATTTGCTAGCGACAGTGATGAAGTTCATTTGGTCGCTGACGAATTTGGTCATGCTGAGGAGTGATAACCCACAAGTATAGCGGATCGCAACCGTTTTCGAGGGTAGAGTATTCAATCCAAATTTATAGATTCGACACAAGGGGAGCCAAGGAATATTTGCAAGTATTAGTAGCTGAGTTGTCAATTCAACCACACCTGAAGATTAATTATCTATAGCAAAATGATTAGTAGCACGGTAATATGATAGTTTTGATAGTGTTAGTAATAGCAACCCTAACGGTAATAGTGGTGGCAGTGATTTTGTAGCAAGTGAAAATAGTAACAACAATAGTAGTAACTTAGCAAGAACAATATGTAGGAAATTCATAGGCATTGGATCAGTGGATTCATTGGATGATATTCATCATATAACAGTCATAACCTAGGGCAATACAAAACTAGCTCCAGTTCATAAATATAATGTGGGCGTGTATTCCGTAAATAGTCATACGTGCTTATGGAAATAACTTGCATGCATTGTTGAGGAAATCGTTAACTGGTAGCTGCTCGGTTGGTTGGCGAGTAGGGGATTAATAGGCTAATCGGCAAGTTAATCGGCCATTTAATCAATTAATCAGATGATTTATCGGTTTATCGGCTACTCGGTGACCCTACGAGTAGGGATTAATTGGCAAGTTAACTAGTTAATCGGATGAATTCTTGAATAGGGCTTGCATGACATCTTTTGTCCTACCCTCCCGTGGCAGCGTGGTCCATATGGAAACTAGGGGATATTAAGGCCTCCTTTTAATAGAGAACCGGATCAAAGCAATAACACATAGTGAATACATGAACTCCTCAAACTACGGCCATCGCCGGAAAGTATCCCGACTATTGTCACTCTAGGGTTTACGGATCATAACACGTAGTAGGTGAATATGACTTGAAAGATCGGATCTAGAACATAGATATAATGGTGATAACATAAACAGTTCAGATCTGAAATCATGGCACCCGGGCCCAAAGTGACAAGCATTAAGCATGGCACAACCATAACAACATCAATCTCAGAACATGATGGATACTAGGGATAAAGCCCTAACAAAACTAACTCGATTACATGATGAATCTCATCCAACTCCTCACTGACCAGCGAGCCTACGAAGGAATTACTCACTCCCAGTGGGGAGCATCATAGAATTGGCAATGAAGGAGAATTGGTGATGACGAAGATCTAAGATCCCCCTCTTCGGAGCCCCAAACGGACTCCGGATCTGGCCTCCCGATGAACAAGAGGTGGCGGCGGCTCCATATCGTGAAACACGATAATTCTTTCTCCCTGGTTTTTTTCTCCAAATATAGAAATTTATGGAGTCGGGTCAGGGTCTGCGGGGCCACCAGGTGGGCACAACCCACCTGGGCGCGCCTAGAGGGGGGCGTGCCCTTGTGGGCTGTGCTCACCCAGGGGGCCCCCCTCCAGTGGTTCTTGGCTCTAGTATTTTTATTTTATTCTGAAATAATTCTCCAAAAAGTTTCCCTGCAATCCGAGAACTTTTATTTCTGCACAAAAACAACACCATGGTAGTTCTGCTGAAAACAACGTTAGTCCGGGTTAGTTTCATTCAAATCATGCAAATTAGAGTCCAAAACAAGAGGAAAAGCATTAGGAAAAATAGATACGACGGAGACGTCTCAACTCCCCCAAGCTTAAACCTTTCCTTGTCCTCAAGCAATTCAGTTGATAAACTGAAAGTGAAAATGGAAAACTTTTACGAACTCTTTTGCTCTTGTTTACTTAAATAAGCTTAAGTAGCACCCAGGTTTTCAGCAAAGACCATTACTAACCATGTCGACAATTACTCTTAAAAATTATATTAACTCATATCAATGGCATAATCAACTAGCGAGCAATAATAAGATATCTCAAATGCCAACACTTTGTCAAAACAATAATGATATAATATGATAACGGTGGTATCTCGCTAGCCCTTTCTGAGACCGCAAAACATAACTGCAGAGCACCTCCAAAGTTCAAGCAGCGACTAAACATTGTAATTGATGGTAGAAAAGATTCAGTCATGATGCATCCAACATTAACTATACACAATGCACGAGGATGGCAATCACTACAGGAATCAGCTTCTTTGTCGTCTGCCATGGCAGACGACAAAGGAACCAAAAGCGGACGACAAACCTCTTTGCCGTCTGCCACCGATGGCAAAGCTACCCGGCAAAGAAAGCTATGGCAAACGGGTTCTTTGCCGTATTCTTCCTCAAAGCGTATGGCAAAGAACATTTGCCGTCGGGGGCAGACAACAAAGAACATAGACATGAAATAACAGGCGTTAGCCACGTTAGGTGGCTAACGGCAGCCTTTGTTGTCCACCAGCGGACGGCAAATATGCCCTCCCCTTTGCCATCTGCTATCTGACGTCAGTCACGCGTCATGCCCCCCCCCCAAGTATTTGTCGTCCGCCACAGACGGCAGACTCCCACAACCTTTGTCGTCTGCCACAGACGACAAAGTAACCGAACGGGGCAGCTCCCACATTGCACAGGTTGCTGCCTGATACGTCTCCATTGTATCTACTTTTCCAAACTTTTTTTGCCTTGTTTTGGACTCTAATTTGCATGATTTGAATGGAACTAACCCAAACTGACGTTGTTTTTAGCAGAATTGCCATGGTGTTATTTTTATGCAGAAATAAAAGTTCTCGGAATGACCTGAAAATTCACGAAGATGATTTTTGGAATTAATAAAAAAATTGGCGAAAGAATCAACTGAAGGGGGTCTACACCCTGGCTACAAGGGTGGGGGTGCGCCCTCCGTCCTTGTGGGCCCCCTAGACCTCCACCGGCATCAACTCCAACTCCATATATTCACTTTTGGGGAGAAAAAATCAGAGAGAAGGATTCATCGCGTTTTACGATACAGCGCCGCCGCCAAGCTCTGTTCTTCCTCGGGAGGGCAGATCCAGAGTCCGTTCAGGGCTTCGGAGAGGGGAAATCGTCGCCATCATCATCATCAACCATCCTCCATCACCAATTTCATGATGCTCACTGCCGTGCGTAAGTAATTCCATCGTAGGTTTGCTAGACCGTGATGGATTGGATGAGATTTACCATGTAATCGAGTTAGTTTTGTTAGGGCTTGATCCCTAGTATCCACTGTGTTCTAAGATTGATGTTGCTATGACTTTGCTATGCTTAATGCTTGTCACTAGGGCCCGAGTGCCATGATTTTAGATCTGAACCTATTATGTTTTCATGAATATATTTGTGTTCTTGGTCCGATATTGCAAGTTATAGTCACCTACTACGTGTTATGATCCAGCAACCCCAGAGTGACAATAGTTGGGACACTTCCTGGTGATGACCGTAGTTTGAGGAGTTCATGTATTCACTAAGTGTTAATGCTTTGGTCTGGTACTCTATTAAAAGGAGGCCTTAATATCCCTTAGTTTCCAATAGGACCCGCTACCACGGGAGGGTATGACAAAAGATGGCATGCAAGTTCTTTTCCATAAGCACGTATGACTATATTCGGAATACATGCCTACATTATATTAATGAATTGGAGCTAGTTCTATGTCACCCTATGTTATAGTTGTTGCATGATGAATGCCATCCGACATAATTATCCATCATTGACCCATTGTCTACGAGCTTTCCACATGTTGATCTTTGCTAAGTTACTTTTCCATTGCCCACTGTTACGATTGCTACAAAACTGCTACTGTTACTTTTGCCACTATTATCGTTACTTCCATACTACTAAATACTTTGCTGCAGATATTAAGTCTTTCAGGTGTGGTTGAATTAAAAACTCAGCTGCTAATACTTGAGAATATTCTTTGGCTCCCCTTGTGCCGAATCAATAAATTTGGGTTGAATACTCTACCCTCGAAAACTATTGCGATCCACTATACTTGTGGGTTATCAAGACCTTTTTTGGCGCCGTTGCCGGGGAGCATAGCTCTATTCTCTAAGTCACTTGGGATTTATATCTATTGATCACTATGAGGAATATGAAACACAACAAAACCAAGATCTATCCCTCAACTATGAGGGGAGCTAAGGAACTGACATCTAGCTCCACACTTGATTCTCCTTCTGTTTTGAGTAAACTTGCGACACCTACACCTGTTATTGATTCCGATATGTCGCATGTTATTGATGATGTCGCTTCTGCTATGCATGATGCTTATGATGAAACTACTTCTCTGCTTGATAATACTGTGCCACTAGGTGAATTTCTTGATGAACAACTTGCTAGGGTTAGAAGAATGAAATTACTGAAACTGATGATGAAGATTATGATTCTCCCCCTAGATATGAATTACCTGTTGTACCTGAGGGTTATGTTATGGATGAAGAAACTACTAGAGACTTTTTCGCTTGCAATGATAGAGAGGATCTTAAGAAATTGTTAGCTAAGCTAAAAGAAAAATACTTGAATGCTAGAATGAAATATGATCCCAATTTTGCTACTTCACCTATCTTTGTTACCGATAAGGATTATGAATTCTCTGTCGATCCTGTGTTGATTAATTTGGTTGAATCTGATCCTTTCTATGGTTACGAATCTGAAACTGTTATGGCACATCTTACTAAATTGAATGATATAGCCACCCTATTTGCTCATGAGGAAAAAATAGCTATTACTATATTCTCAAATTGTTTCCTTTCTCATTAAAGGGTGATGCTAAGTTATGGTTTAATTCTCTTGCTCCTGGTTGTGTGCGTAGTCCCCGGGATATGATTTACTACTTCTCTGCAAAATATTTCCCCGCTCATAAGAAACAAGCTGCACTAAGGGAATATTTAATTTTGTGCAAATTGAAGAAGAGAGTCTCCCACAAGCTCGGGGGAGGTTTCTCCAATTACTTAATACTTTGCCTAATCATCCTCTCAAGAAAAATGAAATACTTGATATCTTTTATAATGGACTAACCGATGCTTCCCGGGACCACCTGGATAGTTGTGTTGGTTGTGTACTGTTGAGCAAGCTGAATTGCTATTGAATAATATATTGAATAATGATAATGATTGGACACTTCCTGAACCAACTCCGAAGCCAACTCAGAAGAAAAGGGGTATTCTATTTCTTAGTCCTGAAGATATGCAAGAGGCAAAGAAATCTATGAAAGAAAAAGGTATTAAAGCTGAAGATGTTAAGAATTTACCGCCTATTGAAGAAATACATGGTCTTGATAACCCGACACAGGTAGTAGAGGTAAACTCTCTCCATAGATTTGATGAAGGTGATATTCCTCATTATAAGTCTGCTAGTCAATGCTTGGATGAGTTTGATAATTTTATTGTTAAACGAGAAAACTTCAATGCTTATGTTAGTAGATAGTTGAAACATAATGTTTACATGCTTGACCACTTGGGTGATTATATGAGTAGAGCTGTTAATGATCTAAGGCTTATTAGTAAACATGCTTCCATGGTTACAACTCAATTATAACAAGTACTTAAGGCTCATGATGATTTGCTCAATGAGTTGAATAGTAAGAATAATGATAATGTTGTCAGGGTTATGACTAGAGGTGGTAAGATGACCCAGGAACCTTTATATCCTAAGGGCCATCCTAAGAGAATTGAGCAAGATTCTCATAGAGTTAATATGGATGCACCTAGTCCTAGTAAAAAAGAAAAAGAAAACTAATAGGACTTTGCATGCTTCTAGTGAACCTGTTTTAGACACACCTAAGAATCCCAATGATATTTCTATTTCTGATGCTGAGACACAGTCTGGTAATGAACATGAACCTAGTGATAATGTTAATAATGATGTTCATGTTGATGCTTAACCTAGTAATGATAATGATGTAGAGATTGAACCTGTTATTGATCTTGATAACCCACAATCAAAGAATCAATGTTATAATAAGAGAGACTTTGTTGCTAGAAAACATGGTAAACAAAGAGAACCATGGGTTTACAAACCCATGCACTTTCCTCCTAAGCCATCCAAGAAAAAGGATGATGAGGATTTTGAGCGCTTTGCTGAGATGATTAGACCTATCTTTTTGTGTATGCCTTTGACTGATGTACTTAAAATGCCTCCTTATGCTAAGTATATGAAAGATATTGTTACTAATAAAAGAAAGATACCGAAAGCTGAAATTTCCACCATGCTTGCTAATTATACTTTTAAGGGTGGAATACCAAAGAAACTTGGAGATTCAGGAGTACCAACTATACCATGCTCCATTAAAGGAAACTATGTTAAAACTGCTTTATGTGATCTTGGAGCCGGTGTTAGTGTTATGCCTTTCTCTTTGTATCATAGACTTGAATTGAATAAGTTGACACCTACCAAAATTTCTTTGCAAATGGCTGATAAATCAACTACTATACCCATCGGTATTTGTGAGGATGTGCCTGTTGTGGTTGCAAATGTTACTATATTAACGAACTTTGTTATTCTTGATATTCCCGAGGACGACAGTATGTCGATCATTCCGGGTAGACCCTTTTTGAATACTGCAGGGGTTGTTATTGATTGCAACAAAGGCACTTTTCATGTTAGTGGTAATGAGCATACGGTACACTTTCCGAAGAAACAACCTCAAGTTCATAATATCAATTCTATCGGAAAAAATTCAACTATTACTATTGGAGGTTTTGAATTTCCTCTTCCTACTGTCAAGAAGAAATATGATATTCTTATTGTTGGGGACATGCATATCCCATTTGAGGTAACCTAGTGTTATTCGAAAATTCTCCGGTTTTATGTCACTCGGAAGAAGTTTGTTAATAAGACTTAATCAACCTTGTTAATGGATTCCTTTTGATGGGCATGAGATGGATGAATTTAGAAGGCACAACTCTTTGTACCCATCTTTTACTTTCTGTTATTTAGATTAAATAAAGCAAAAATAGTATTTTCTGTCTATTTTCTGAATTATCCATGAAATAAAAAATGCCCCGAAAATAAAAGTTCTCCAAATGCCCTAAAAATTTAGTATGATTTTTATAGAATATTTTAGAATTTCTGGTGCTAAGAACACACCAGAGGGGCTCACCAGCTGGCCACAAGGGTGGAGGGTGCCCCCCCTGTCCTTGTGGGACCCACGTGGCCCCCCTCCACTTATTCCAGCACCCATTCACTCCTTCTTCCTCCAGAAAAAATCACTCCATAGCTCAAACTCGTGTTCTTGCTCATTTTGCTGCCACTTTTGATCTCCTTGATCAAAGCTCCATTCACAAAACTGCTTTGGGGGATTGCTCTTCGATATGTGACTCCTCCAATGGTCCAATTAGTTTTTGTTCTAGTGCTATATTTATTGCAATTTTTTGCTGCTTTGGTGACCCTGTTCTTGAGTTTGCATGTCAAATTTATATGGTCCAAAGTAGTTTTGATGCATGATATAGCCTCTAGGCACTGGTAGGAGTAGTTGTTATCAATATTGTTGAGTTTGGTTCACTTTTATTTTGAGTCACTAAAAATTTCAGAAATTTTCAAAGGAAGGAAATGATGAGGAGATTGTTGAGAGGCTCCTTGAGACGGTGTTCGAAGGAAAAAGGAAAATGAGGAGAAGGAGAAGCCCAAGTATAATCTTCATCATGCCGCGGAGATTCGGCCGTGTGAATGACCATGTGATGCATTCTTGCAGGCCGCCGAAATTTATGATGATTTCTATTATTTGGCTGAGAATGCAGGCATTACCGACTTCCTCCTCGACCAGTGTGATCAGTATCTCCTACTCACGAATACTTTCGTGCAAAAATTTCATTTTCATGCTAGGAGATCACCACCCATGGTAGACTTTTACTTATATGATGAGTACAAGGAAATGACACTTTATGACTTTTGTGAGGTTTGTAAATTACCTTATGAGGGTAATGTCGAGGAACCACATCCTAGTGATGTGGAAGATTTTATTAATGAAGTCACCCTAGGGGAAAGGAGAAGGGTGTCTGGAGCGAGAGTGGCTAGTTTACATTTTCCTATTTTACGCTACTACTCATTATTTGTTGGGAGATGTTTAATTGGCCGTGGGGAGAGTGGAGGCCTTAGTGCTCCCGACTTGGCCATTTTGCACCATGCTTTACTTCGTGGTAGAACTTTCAGTTTAGGCGCTATGGTTGCTAAACGGTTGAGTCTCAACCATACAAAGGGTCCTATTTTTGGAGGCATCTTCACCTCCCGCCTTGCTAGACGTTTCGAGATGCCCATTAGGCATTATGAGAAAGAGGAGAAACTGCTACCTACTATATATTTAGATTATGACAGCATGGTAGCACATAAGTTTATTCGCTATGATGAGGAAAAGAGACTCATTTATAACTTGATATTTAGCGAGGATACTTTTCAGATTATTACCTTGCCTGCACCTACTTTGTTCGATATTCATGCAGGCAGGTACTTCGTTTTACCCGCGGCTATTCATGCATACTGGGAGGGGACACGATCCCCACCTTGTGAGCCAGAGCCATCATCTGATCCATATCAGGAGTCTATTTAACAGTGGGATCCACAGGAGCTCGCTAACCAGTGGAACCCCAGGATCCTCCTCAGTACACCGGAGAGGGCTACTTTGATCCATGGGCGTAAACCAACTTAGGCCAAAAGCCTAAGCTTGGGGGAGTACGTATTTCTCACCGACATTATATTCATGTTCACACATTCATTTCAGTTGTCGGTGTTCATACTTTTTCATTGTAATATCCATGTTAGTTTATTTCTTTTTCTCGTTTTCTTCTTGTCTGTTTGTTAAACCTTAAGAAAAACAAAAAAATTAGTTGTAGTTAGTTTACTTTCTATGCATGCTTAGTAGTAGTATTAAAAGAAAACCCAAAAAGATTTCTTGTTCTTCTTTTGCTTGTTGGGAGCTTTCCCGTATAAATAGCTTTTCTCGTTCTTGTTTACTTCCTTCAGAAAAACAAAAACTCCAAAAACATTTCAGTGTGTTTCTCTGTATTTCTTTTCTCTTCTTTGGGGGTCGAGAGGAGAAGACCACGATGAAAATGTTGAGTGGCTCTTGTATGCATTATTGTTGATCTAACAAAGATCCCATATCACCTTGTCTTCACCTTCGAATAAATGTTTGCAGATTCCATCTTAGTCCAATGCACGTGCATTATTATTATTATTATCCACACCATTCGGTCGTGTAAGTGAAAGGCAATAATGACGATATATGATGAAATGATTGAGATGAGGAAAAGTTGGTATGAATTCGACCTATCTTATTTTTGTAAATGTGATTAGTTCATCATTCCTGATTTAGCCTATTATGAGTGAAACATGTTTGCAATGACAATTAGAGATTATAGTTACTCATGCCATGCTTAATTAGCTAGGAGTTTATAATGGTTTACCTTGCATGCCAACATAGAAATTAAAATGGTTGTGATGTAGTATAATAGGATGGTATCCTCCTTTGAATGATTCGAGTGGCTTGACTTGGCACATGTTCACACATGTAGTTGAAACAAAATCAACATAGCCTCCACGATATTTATGTTCATGGTGATTTATATCCTACTCATGCTTGCACTCATTGTTGGTTAATCTTAATGCATGTTTATGCTTGTTATCGCTCTCTAGTTGGTCGCTTCCCAGTCTCTTCCTAGCCTTCACTTGTACTAAGCGGGAATACTGCTTGTGCATCCACCTCCATAAACCCAAAGTTGTTCCATATGAGTCCACCATGCCTTCCTATATGCAGTATTTACCTACCATTCCAAGTAAATTTGCATGTGCCAAACTCTAAACCTTCAAATAATAATCTGTTTTGTATGCTCGAATCGCTCATGTACCAACTAGGGTTGTCAATATCTTCCTTGCTAGGTGGGTTATTCTCACGATGAGTGGACTCCGCTCATCATTCACGAGAAAATGGCTGGTAACCGGGATGCCTAGTTGTTGGTGTCAAAATTGGCAGATCTCGGGTAGGGGGTCCCGAACTGTGCGTCTAAGGATCGGAGGTAACAGGAGGCAGGGGACATGATGTTTACCCAGGTTCGGGCCCTCTTGATGGAGGTAAAACCCTATGTCCTGCTTGATTGACTTTGATGAGTATAGGGTTTACAAGAGTTGATCTACCACGATATCGTAATGGCTAAACCCTAGATGTCTAGCCTGTATGATTATGATCGCCTCTACGGACTAAACCCTCTGGTTTATATAAACACCGGAGGGGCCTAGGGTTGTACAAAGTCGGTTTACAAAGAAAGGAATCTTCATATCCGGATGCCAAGCTTGCTATCCACGCAAAGGAGAGTCCCATCCGAACATGGGGGAAGGCCTTCTATCTTGTATCTTCTTGGCCCATTAGTCCGGCCCGTATCACATAGCCCGGACGCCCGGGGACCCCCTAATCCAGGACTCCCTCAGTAGCCCCTGAACCAGGCTTTAATGACGATGTGTCCGGCGTGCAGATTGTATTCGACATTGCAAGGCGGGTTCCTCCTTCGAATACTCCAAAGCAGTTGGTCAAAAGAGCTATGTTCGGCTCCGTATAACAGTCACAACCCTGAACCACAAGGGCAAAACACTTAAACAAAATAAGCCATGTCCATTGTCAGCTTTTTCGGCGAGACGTTATGTTCTTGCCTTATTATTATTTGAACCGTTTTTAGCCTCCTGCTTCGTATTTCGAGGCGCGGTCCTTATTGACACGTCTTGTCAAAACAGAGATCATGTCCCCTTATTACGGGATTCTCATCAATATGGGTTTGGGTAATCTAACCGTGCCGTTAGCACGACCCCTTGGGAATAGGCGAGTTTTAAGGCTCGTGGGGGGGGCTTGATATTGATACGTCTCCAATGTATCTATAATTTTTGATTGTTCCATGCTATTATATTATCTGTTTTGGATGTTAATGGGCTTATTTATACACTTTTATATTATTTTTGGGACTAACCTACTAACCCAAGGCCCAGTGCAAATTGTTGTTTTTTTGCCTATTTCAGTGTTTCGCAGAAAAGGAATATCAAACGGAATCCAAACGGAATGAAACCTTCAGGAGAGTTATTTTTGGAACAAACGTGATCTAGGGGACTTGGAGTGGATGTCAAGAAATCAACGAGGAGGCCATGAGGCAGGGAGGCGCGCCTGCCCCCTGGGCGTGCCCCCACCCTCGTGGGCCCCTTGTAGCTCCACCGACCTACTTCTTCCTCCTATATATATATAGAGTAACACTATTCTGATCCTGGGATCAGAATAGTTATTTGGATCACGACGAGCGCTATATATGGGCGATGCACATGTTTCTGAGATCGTAGAAACGCCAAAAAAAGAAAAACTGGTCGGTCCATCCATCTAACCCCTCCGAGCAGCCCACCCTCCCTCCCATACCACCTCTCCCCCGATCCTCCCGACCACCTCCCGCCACCGGCCACCTGGCCCCAGCGTCACCCGCCGCCGCCGCCACCTCCCACCAGCCTGCCGCGTCTCCTGGCGCCACCGGACCCCCGCACGACCGCGTTACCGGATTCTCGTGATCCTGCGCACAGCCGAGACCCGACATCCCTGCGCGCCGAGGCGGCCCCTAGATCCACTTCGCGCCGCTACCGGAGCCCCGCGTCGCGCCGCCGCCGGAGCCCCGCGTCGCGCTGCCGCCGGAGCTCCACTTCGCGCGCCACCAACCTACGGCGGGGCTCCTGTCTTCCACCTCCTCCTTGCTGCCCCGCCTGCTTGCGCCTTCTGCCTCCTCCCTGTGGGGCTCCGCCACCATCAGCCTCCTCCTGGTAGGGCTCCACCACCGCAGCACCAACGGCGCTCGTCGCTGCTTCCTCCGACAGTCGTCGTGTTCGGCCTCATGCTCCTTCTTGGCGGCGAGGGCCTTGCCCACGGCAGCCTTGTGGGCAAGGGGCGCTGCGCCGGAGGAGGAGGAGCGGTGGAAGAGGAGCACGACACCGCAGCCGACGAGTACGGGGACAGAGGCGATGAAGTAGGCTGGCGAAGTTCGCCGGAGCATGTTACAAGCAGGGAGAGGTCCACGACGAGGTGGCAGGGAAGTTCGCCGGAGGGTCAGCGATGACGGGAATCTCCGTGCAATGGGCGCTACACTTGGTCTGCTCGACAGCTGCCATTGTGGTTGTACTTGGACGGCTGCAGATAGTGCAACCGAACGGCCGTGTGTGTTTTTGGAAAATCTATACTTGGACGACTGCAGATGCTGCAAAAGTTTGGTTTCAGGTGTCTTCACAAATTCTGGCATAATCTGCATAGACCTTTCCTCACTTAATGCTTCTAGTTTATGTGTGCTACTACGCACTGCATGTGGTTGTGTTAATGCGTAAGTGTGTGAGCACTCTTGTACGTTCTCATAGCTTTGGAGAAAACAAAGTACGGGTAGTTTTAGCCATGGAGCCGCCACATGCTGCATGCCTCTGCTGGTTTGCCATGTTCCTCGTGGAGGAAAACAACATCAAAGGCGCTGGCATGGCCAGCGCGGATGCCGCCACCTCTCCCCGGGGCTCACCGGCAACGACCCCAGGATCTTGCTGGAACACTGGTCAAGCGCAACACTCTACTTCCCAACACATACAAACCCAGACAAAAGTTCAAATGTAAATGTGTGATGCCATCTTGTTCATGCTCACTGTTGTAGTAGCAGAGAGACCAACTCTGTTCATGCTCCATCGTTTATTTCTCCTATTTATTTCTCTGACCATTTTCCCAACGTCTGAATGCTTTCCTCATAGGATCTAGAGAACAAAAGAACAACTCTGCTCCTGCTCCATCTACCTGGCCGTTGTAGTTTCTCTTTCATCCAATTATTATGTGTTGCTTGTGCACATGTGTTCGACCAAAAGAATAATAGAATGTATGAATAGAGCACATGCGGTGGTGAGTGGGTAAGGAGGAAGTCAAAATCCGTTACTTTTCTCGTGGATTTTTTAAAACCACCATTTCTATGCAAAAATTTGTACATAAAAAAACTCTATGGAAAATCCCTGCTTCTAATGTTCTTGTCACTTGTTTTGAAGATGCACATCATGAAGTTCAAATCTAAAAAATAGAGCAGTGCGATGGTTATAAAAAATTCAGATTTTTCTCATTATTAAGGAATGAAAACAAGAAGTTCAATTATAAAAAATAGTTCAATTACATGTTTTAAAATGGCTAAAAATGACGTTCGACCTTCAATTAAGTTCATATTACAGAAATTCTTAAGTTCACGTGTACCACATACTGAAGAAATTCATCTATGAAAAAAAACGAAACGCCTATGCCATTTCATCGACGGCAAAGAAGCCTAAAAATGTCGCAAGACAAAAAAACTTCAAATGATATAACATAGTAAGTTCGTAGAAAGTGGACAAAAACATAATTTTGTTTTGTAAGTTTAACCATTTCTAAAAAATACCTTGAAGTTCAAATTTAAATAATAGGGCGGTTCAATGTTTATTACAAACCTGAGATTTTCCCCGTTACCGTAGAATAATGATGCAGTTCGAAAAGTTTATAAAAAATGGCGTTTCTACATTTAACAAAAAAATGGAGAAGTTCAATTTTATATTGCGGGACGTCCGACCTCCAATTACATGTTTTAAAATGGCAAAAAATGATGCCCGACCTTCAATTGCGTGTAATACGACGTATACACAAAAATACGACAGAAGTTCATAGTGAAAACAACGAGAAGTTCAAGTACTGCAAGGAATGCATTTCAGATGGGAATAAAAGTATAAAAAAATAAAAACTTAAAAGTTTTGTTGAAAGAAGTTCAAGTGCTCTGTCCGGAGAAGTTCAAAAATTCTTGCGAGAGAGGTTTGGTCACCTTGTAATTCCATATTCGATTTTTTCGTATAAAAATCGAATACAATTCTTTAACTCAAAATATAAAAAGGCGAAGTTCAAATTGAAATAACAGAGAAGTTCGGAGTTTATTAAAACCTACGATTTAACTGTTCAAAAAATAAAAAACACAACACCATTTTTTGCACTTTTAAAAACAACTCATAAACGAAAAAAATGGTTGCTAGAAGTTCAAGTGCTTGGCGAGGAAAAGTTCAAAAAATTCTTGCGAGAGAGGTTCACCGTGTATTTAGATGTCTAAAATACATAAAAAAATATGTTGTTTTTTGTGTTTTAAAATAATTCTCTCAAACTAGAGAGAAGTTCAAAGTGATAACAACCGGAAGTTCATGTACTACATGATGTGTATTTCATATAAGAATAATAAAATAAAGTGCCCCAAAGTTCAACTACTTCACGAAGTGCAAAAAACAACATGTCAAAAATAGAGCGAGGGTCAAACAAACATGCCCGAGAAGTTCAACTACTTCACGCAGTGCGTTTCCATTCGCAATGAAGGCATAAATCATGATCTCGTCATTTCTCTAATTTACTTCAAAACAACAGGAGTATCATTTGTGTAAATTCAAGTCCTCGGTCGGAGAAAGTTAAAAAATATATTGTGAGAGAGGTTTGTACAAAGAGAATATCATTTGTGTAACACTGACGAAATGGATGGGAAATTAAAAACAAAAATATGTCACGGAAGTTCAACGTGAAAACAGCACGAAGTTCGACTACTATAGTGAATGAATTTGAGATGAAAAACTTTTAAAATTATTGCGAGTATGAAAAAACGATCAACACGGGAAAGTTGCGTGTTTACAACAGCTTTCCATCGATATATCACTTGCTCAATTCCGATGAGTGGATGGAGAGCTACGAGCAGTGGATGGAGAGCTACGGGCAAAAACAACACGTGCAAAACAGAGTGAAGTTCAAGTAGACATGCCGAGATGTTCAGGTTCTTCACGCGGTGCATTTTTGAAGAATTTGTTTCGCGATAAAGGTAGAACGAACGATCTCGCCATTTTCGTAATTACTTGAAAACGGGAAGGAATCACAGAAAACCATCAACATGAAAAACTTTCGAATTTTCCATAGCTTTTCAGCGATATATTATTTGCCCCATTCCGATAAAGTTTGTAGAAATTACGGCAAAAATATGTTTTTAGCCATTTTCAAAACTGACATAAAACCGTAATGAATTAGGAGAAACAATATATACAAAAAAATTTCGCATTTCTTCAAGCTTTCCAACGCCATATCGTTTGCTGCATTTGGATGTACGGTTAAAAAATTAGCTCGAAAATACGAACTCGGTGGAACTTGTACCGTTTTCTAAATTACTTTTAAACCGTTCAAAATTAAAAAAAAACTTTTAACATGAAAAAGTAGCGCATTTTCATAAGATTTCCAACGCCATATTATTTGCCTCAGTTGGATTAGCCATTTAGAAATGACATCAAAAATACAAACTCGGTTGTTCGCTTTGCAAAATTCTATGATATTCCGAATTACTCTTTAACCGTAGGAAATTAGAGAAAACTTTCAACATGTGGAAAGAGCGGTTTTTCAGCAGCTTTCCAATGCCATATTATTTGCCTCATTCCGATAAACGGTTTAAAAATGCGATCAAAAATACGATTCACATTTTTTGTATGAAGAAAAAACGGTTTTCAAAACTACTCTTAAACCGCTTACATTTTGCCAAAAATTTAACTTGGGTCATGATACTGATGTCCATAGCTTTCCAATGGTATATCGCAAGCCTCATTTGGACACCTTTTAGCTGAAGTTCAACCTAGTACTCGGGGAAGGTCAGACGCGTTACTCGGGAAGTTCATGTTGTGATCAGAATATTATTCTGCTCCCGTGATCAGAATAGTGTTTATGTATATAACTATGGCAAATATATATACCCCGAAAACATCCAGGAGCACCACGAAACCCTATTTCCACCGCCGCAACCTTCTGTACCCAAGATATCCCATCTTGGGGCCTTTTTCGGAGCTCCGCTGGAGGGGCAATCGATCACGGAGGGCTTCTACAACAACACCATAGCCTCTCCGATGATGTGTGAGTAGTTTACTTCAGACCTTCGGGTCCATAGTTATTAGCTAGATGGCTTATTCTCTCTCTTTAGATCTCAATACAAAGTTCTCCTCGATCTTCTTGGAGATCTATTCGATGTAATTCTTTTTGCGGTGTGTTTGTTGAGATCCGATGAATTGTGGGTTTATGATCAAGTTTATCTATGAACAATATTTGATTCTTCTCTGAAATCTTTTATGTATGATTGGTTATCTTTGCAAGTCTCTTCGAATTATCAGTTTGGTTTGGCCTACTAGATTGATCTTTCTTGCAATGGGAGAAGTGCTTAGCTTTGGGTTCATTTTGCGGTGTCCTTTCCCAGTGACAGTAGGGGCAGCAAGGCACGTATTGTATTGTTGCCATCGAGGATAAAAATATGGGGTTTATATCATATTGCTTGAGTTTATCCCTCTACATCATGTCATCTTGCCTAATGCGTTACTCTGTTCTTATGAACTTAATACTCTAGATGCATGCTGGATAGCGGTTGATGTGTGGAGTAATAGTAGTAGATGCAGAATCGTTTCGGTCTACTTGTCACGGACGTGATGCCTATATACATGATCATGCCTATATATTCTCATAATTATGCACTTTTCTATCAATTGCTCGATAGTAATTTGTTCACCCATCGTAATACTTATGCTATATTGAGAGAAGCCACTAGTGAAACCTATGGCCCCCGGGTCTATTCTCCATTATATTAATCTCCCGTCAACTAGTTATTTCTGTCGCAATTTATTTTGCAATCTTTACTTTCAGTCTATATCATAAAAATACCAAAAATATTTATCTTATTATTATTATCTCTATCAGATCTCACTCTCGTAAGTGACCATAAAGGGATTGACAACCTCTTTATCGCGTTGGTTGCGAGGTTCTTATTTGTTTGTGTAGGTACGAGGGGCTTGCGTGTAGTCTCCTACTGGATTGATACCTTGGTTGTCAAAAACTAAGGAAAATACTTACGCTACTTTACTTCATCACCCTTTCCTCTTCAAGGGAAAACCAACGCAGTGCTCAAGAGGTAGCAAGAAGGATTTCTGGCGCCGTTGCTGGGGAGATCTACGCACAAGTCAAGACATACCAAGCACCTATCATAAACTCTTATCCCTCGCATTACATTATTTGCCATTTGCCTCTCGTTTTCCTCTCCCCCACTTCACCCTTGCTGTTTTATTCACCCTCTTTTTCTGTTCCCCTTCTCTTTTCTAGTTCGTCTCTTTCGCTTGCTTCTTGTGTCACCGTGTGTCGTCATGGTTAGTCCCTTATCTGCCCCTTTGTCTCCCGAGTTTGAAGTTCCTCACTTCAAACAAATAAAAGGAGAAAAATTTAAAAGATGCTTGGTTTAGGATGATGGAATCTTATCGTAATTGCACCCTAGAGGTTAATTTTATAATTTTACTTCGCAATTTTTATGTTGGGCTGAATATGTCGCATAGACAACTCCTGGATTGCGTTGCCAAAGGGAATTTTATCAAAATTGATCCTAGTATTGCTCATGAAATCATAGAGGGAATAGTGGGAGCACTACCTCAACAAAAGGGGTCACATCATACCCAGGAAGATACACAAGTTTTTGAAAAGATTTGCGAAGTTACGATTTTTTTTACAAAAGTCTCTTGAACCTCTTAAGAGTGTTAGCGGAAACCTTCACCGAATCAATATGTTGATTACCCTTTGCAATAAGCGGTTGGATTCTTTAGATCTAAAATTTTCCGAATATAAAGGGAAACGTAAATAACCTCCCGGATTCGAGCATGACTCTGCTAAAAAAATTAAAACCAAAGATGATAATACTTAGATCTATCCTTGCTTTTATGCCTAGCTAGGGGCGTTAAACGATAGCGCTTGTTGGGAGGCAACCCAATTTTATTTTTGTTCCTTGCTTTTTGGTTCTGTTTAGTAATAAAAAATTCATCTAGCCTCTGTTTAGATGTGGTTTTATGCTTTTAATTAGTATTTGTGCCAAGTAGAACCTTTGGGAAGACTTGGGGAAAGTCTTTGCGATCTTGCTGTAAAAAACAGAAACTTTAACGCTCACGAGATTTGCTACCATTTTTTACTGGAGAGTGCAATTAGGTTGATTCTTTTTGCAGATGATTAATAGATAGATTCCTCACGTCCACCAATTTATTTTAGAATTTTTGGGGTTACAGAAGTATTCGAAACCTACAGATTACTACAGACTATTCTGTTTTTGACAGATTCTGTTTTTCATGTGTTGTTTGCTTATTTTGATGCATCTATGGCTAGTCGGAGGGTATGAACCATAGAGAAGTTGGAATACAGTAGGTTTAACACCAATATAAATAAATAATGAGTTCATTACAGTATCTTAAGTGGTGGTTTGTTTTCTTATACTAACGGAGCTCATTAGATTTTTCAGTTTAAGTTTTGTGTTGTGAAGTTCTCAAGTTTTGGGTAAAGATTTGATGGATTATGGAATAAGGAGTGGAAAGAGCCTAAGCTTGGGGATGCCCAAGGCACCCCAAGGTAAAATTCAAAGACAACCAAAAGCCTAAGCTTGGGTATGCCCCAGAAGGCATCCCCTCTTTCGTCTTCTTCTATTAGTAACTTTACTTGAGGCTATATTTTTATTCACCACATGATATATGTTTTGCTTGGAGCGTCTTGTATGATTTGAGTCTTTGCTTTTTAGTTTACCACAATCATCCTTTCTATACACACCTTTTGGGAGAGACACACATGAATTGGAATTTATTAGAATACTCTATGTGCTTCACTTATATCTTTTGAGCTAGATAATTTTGCTCTAGTACTTCACTTATATCTTTTAGAGCACAGTGGTGATTTTATTTTATAGAAATTATTGATCTCTCATGCTTCACTTATATTATTTTGAGAGTCCTTTAGAACAGCATGGTCATTTGCTTTGGTTATGAAATTAGTCCTAACATGATAGGCATCCAAGATGGGTATAATAAAAACTATCATAAAAAGTGCATTGAGTACTAGGAGAAGTTTGATACTTGATAATTATTTTAAGATATAAATATGGTGATATTAGAGTGTGCTAGTTGAGTAGTTGTGAATTTGGGAAATACTTGTGTTGAAGTTTGCAAGTCACGTAGCATGCACGTATGGTAACCGTTGTGTAACAAATTTAAAACATGAGGTGTTCTTTGATTGTCTTCCTTATGAGTGGCGGTCGGGGACGAGCGATGGTCTTTTCCTACCAATCTATCCCCCTAGGGGCATACACGTAGTGCTTGGTTTTTGATGACTCGTAGATTTTTGCAATAAGTATATGAGTTCTTTATGACTAATGTTGAGTCCATGGATTATACGCACTCTCAACCTTCCATCATTGCTAGCCTCTTCAGTACCGTGCATTGCCGTTTATCACCTTGAGAGTTGGTGCAAACTTCGCCGGTGCATCCAAACCCCATGATATGATACGCTCTATCACACATAAACCTCCTTATATCTTCCTCAAAACAGCCACCATACCTACCTATTATGGCATTTCCATAGCCATTTCGAGATATATTGCCATGCAACTTTCCACCTTTTCATTTATGACACATTTCATCATTGTCATATTGCCTTGCATGATCATGTAGTCGATATCATATTTGTGGCAAAGCCACCATGCATAATTTATCATACATGTCACTCTTGATTCATTGCCCTTCCCGATACACCGCCGGAGGCATTCATATAGAGTCATATTTTGTTCTAGTATCGAGTTGTAATCATTGAGTTGTAAATAAATAGAAGTGTGATGATCATCATTAATAGAGCATTGTCCCAAAAAAGAAAAAAGAAATGCCAAATAAAAAAAGAAAGGCCAAAAAAAAGAAAAGAAATAAAAAGGGTCAATGCTACTATCCTTTTTTCCACACTTGTGCTTCAAAGTAGCACCATGATCTTTATGATAGAGAGTCTCTTGTTTTGTCACTTTCATATACTAGTGGGAATTTTTCATTATAGAACTTGGCTTGTATATTCCAACAACGGGCTTCCTCAAATGCCCTAGGTCTTCGTGAGCAAGCAAGTTGGATGCACAGCCACTTAGTTTCTTTTGTTGAGCTTTCATACATTTATAGCTCTAGTGCATCCGTTGCATGGCAATCCCTACTCCTTGCATTGACATCAATTGATGGGCATCTCCCTAGCCCATTGATTAGCCGCGTCGATGCGAGACTTTCTCCTTTTTTGTCTTCTCCACATAACCCCCTATCATTATTCTATTCCACCCATAGTGCTATATCCATGGCTCACGCTCATGTATTGCGTGAAAGTTGAAAAAAGTTTGAGATTACTAAAGTATGAAACAATTGCTTGGCTTGTCATCGGGGTTGTGCAAGATGAGAGCATTCTTGTGTGACGAAAATGGAGCATGACCAAACTATATGATTTTGTAGGGATGAACTTTCTTTTGCCATGTTATTTTGAGAAGACATGATTGCTTAGTTAGTATGCTTGAAGTATTATTATTTTTATGTCAATATTAAACTTTTGTCTTGAATCTTTCGGATCTGAATATTCATGCCACAATAAATAAAATGACATTGAGAATTATGCTAGGTAGCATTCCACATCAAAAATTCTATTTTTATCATTTACCTACTCGAGGACGAGCAGGAATTAAGCTTGGGGATGCTTGATACGTCTCCAACATATCTATAATTTTTGATTGTTCCATGCTATTATATTATCTGTTTTGGATGTTAATGGGCTTATTTATACACTTTTATATTATTTTTGGGACTAGCCTACTAACCCAAGGCCCAGTGCAAATTGCTGTTTTTTTGCCCATTTCAGTGTTTCGCAGAAAAGGAATATCAAACAGAATCCAAAAGGAATGAAACCTTCGGGAGAGTTATTTTTGGAACAAACATGATCCAGGGGACTTGGAGTGGACGTCAAGAAATCAACGAGGAGGCACGAGGCAGGGAGGCGCGCCTGCCCCGTGGGCGCGCCCCCACCCTCATGGGCCCCTTGTAGCTCCACCAACCTACTTCTTCCTCCTATATATATCCATATACCCCGAAAACATCCAGGAGCACCACAAAACCCTATTTCCACCGCCTCAACCTTCTGTACCCAAGAGATCCCATCTTGGGGCCTTTTTCGGAGCTCCGTCGGAGGGGGAATCGATCACGGAGGGCTTCTACATCAACACTATAGCCTCTCCGATGATGTGTGAGTAGTTTACTTCAGACCTTCGGGTCCTTAGTTATTAGCTAGATGGCTTCTTCTCTCTCTTTGGATCTCAATACAAAGTTCTCCTCGATCTTCTTGTAGATCTATTCGATGTAATTCTTTTTGCGGTGTGTTTGTCGAGATCCGATGAATTGTGGGTTTATGATCAAGTTTATCTATGAACAGTATTTGATTCTTCTCTGAAATCTTTTATGTATGATTGGTTATCTTTGCAAGTCTCTTCGAATTATCAGTTTGGTTTGGCCTACTAGGTTGATCTTTCTTGCAATGGGACAAGTGCTTAACTTTGGATTCAATCTTGTGGTGTCCTTTCCCAGTGACAACAGGGGCAGCAAGGCACGTATTGTATTGTTGCCATCGATGATAAAAAGATGGGGTTTATATCATATTGCTTGAGTTTATCCCTATACATCATGTCATCTTGCCTAATGTGTTACTATGTTCTTATGAACTTAATACTCTAGATGCATGCTGGATAGCGGTCGATGTGTGGAGTAATAGTAGATGCAGAATCGTTTCGGTCTACTTGTCACGGACGTGCTGCCTATATACATGATCATGCCTAGATATTCTCATAATTATGAACTTTTCTATCAATTGCTCGACAGTAATTTGTTCACCCACCGTAATACTTATGCTATCTTGAGAGAAGCCACTAGTGAAACCTATGGCCCCTGGGTCTATTCTCCATTATATTAATCTCCCGTCAACTAGTTATTTCTGTCACCGTTTATTTTTCAATCTTTACTTTCAGTCTATATCATAAAAATACCAAAAATATTTATCTTATTATTATTATCTCTATCAGATCTCACTCTCATAAGTGACCGTAAAGGGATTGACAACCCATTTATCGCGTTGGTTACGAGGTTCTTATTTGTTTGTGTAGGTATGAGGGACTTGCGTGTAGTCTCCTACTGGATTGATACCTTGGTTCTCAAAAACTGAGGGAAATACTTACGCTACTTTACTGCATCACCCTTTCCTCTTCAAGGGAAAACCAACGCAATGCTCAAGAGGTAGTAGATATTCACTGCCTTTGTAAGGAGATAAGAATCCACCTTTTCACCCCACACCTTCTTCCTCAACCCATCCGCCATTGTGCTCCAGCGCCCGAGTTCAATTCCTTCCGTCCCCAACAAACACTCGAGCCATGTTCGGATCTGGCGCTCAGGGCAAGTTGATGGCCTCCTCCGTCACGGAGGAGAACATCCAGGAGCTCCGGGAAGTAGGGTATCTAGCCAAGGAAATCGCCCACCGGCTTCCGGTCAAGAAGCAGATCGTCCCTACTTCGGAGCCCCATGAGAGAGTAGTATTTATTCCTCATTTTCTTCGTGGATTAGGGTTTCCTCTCCATCCTTTCGTCCACGGCCTTATGTTTTACTACGGGCTAGATTTCCATGATCTAGTCCCGAATTCCTTTCTCAACATTTCGGCGTTCATCATCATGTGTGAGGCATTCCTCTGCATCCCTCCCCACTTTGGCCTATGGCTCAAGGTCTTCCATGTGAAGCCAAAAGTGGTAGACAGTCAACACACGGAGTGCGGTGGCATCATGGTGAGCAAGCTCCCCAATGTCACTTGGCCCAAAGGCACCTTTGTGGAGACCGTGAAGGGGTGGCAGCAGGGGTGGTTCTACGTCAGAGAACCCCAGACTCCACATGGGCCGCTCCTCCCGAGTTCAAGTCTGGGCGTCCACTATGGCTGACATCCTGGCTCAACAAGGGCCTGGACTGGGCGTCATCTGATGAGGTGACGATGCTGCAGAAGCGCATCAGGAGTATGGTAGACAAGAATACCGACCTTGCCAGTGTGATCCGGGTAATGCTCTTTCGCCGGATTCTCCCCTGCCAAGGCCAAACTCAGCACATGTGGGAGTTCGACCCGGCCGGTCCTTGCAGTGATTCTTCGGCATGAAGCATGAAGACATGTGGAAGCTGCTGTTCAAGACCCAAAAGACGCGGCCGAAAATGACCGATGACCTCGGCCTCGACTGTACCCACGTAGCGTCTCCCGTAAGTTTTCATGATAACTTTACTATTTGTAAATCAAAGGGGCGTACTAAGCTTTCCATTCTTCTCGCAGGGCTAGACAAAGAAGGCGGAGCAGATTCACTGTCCGGCTCCGCTACCCGAAGACCCAGCCATCCCGTTGTTAACGAGGATGCTGGTTCCAATGCCATATCAGGTGTCGGAAAAGAAGGCCAAGAAGAAGGGCAAGGAGGACAAAAGTGGCCTCCGCCGTAAAGGTGCTTCGGACGTAGTGTCCGAAGACACCGAGACTCACTCCTCCCCTGACGAAGACGAAGGGGAGGAGGAAGAGAGTAATTCTCCCCTTAAGGGGGAAAAATAAGAAAAGGGGGGCTTCCGCGGATCTGGAGGCGGAGGCGCCCAAGCAAGGGAGAACCTCCCTCACGGATGACTCTGAATCGGACGCCGATGAATGGTGCCCCAGGCCGAAGCCCCAGGCCGAATCGAAGTACCCCGAAGGCACTTGTACTTATATATCTATCCGGTTTTCCACCTTTATGATTTTAATATACTGAGTTACGTGCTGCAGTCCGGCTCGCGTCCTCCCCCAGCAATCCTCAGCTTCGGGGAATTCGATGGATAGCGGGTCACCTCCGCCGACCTCCTCCCCCAAAGCTACAGACAATGCTGAAGTGTTGTCCTGAAGGACCCTTCCGGGTCAGGGAGAGGTGCGAGAAGCCATCGAGGTGGCGCCAGAAGGCGATACCTCTGCTGCCGGGAGCATGGAGGCACCGACCCCCATGGAGACTGGCGACGGGGGTCATGCCTAATTCGGCCCCCACCCGGACATTATTCCGGAGACCCATACAACTCCGGAGTCAGGTAAGTAGCCTCCTTCGAGAGAAGGGGGCACCAACTCCATCGGCGACCTCTGTCAATCCGGAGGCGCCGAATATTCTAGTGGAAGCGCTTCCATTGTGGAGGAACACTGTATCCTTATGGGTACGATGGTTGAGAGGGTTCGATCCGCTAAAAGCGGATTGAAGAGGCCTGTGCTAGCCTTCTGACAGGCTTTGAGGTGTGTAATGTAATATTTTAGCTATGTACAAGGAATATCTATGTATAGATAGTAGCCCCTAAGACTCTGTTCGATGTTCACGAAGAAAGGCTGGATAGAGGATCAAATAGTTTTCACAGGAGACTAACATATATGTCTATTTGAACAAACATGCTTTGATGCTAGCGGCAACCTCCCATGCCGCCGAAGTCTCTGAACTAAAGCGGAGGTTGGAGCGGGCCGATGAAGAGCTCATCCGTGCCAACAAACAACTGGGGGACAAGCAAGGTATGCAATACCTATTCATATCTGAAATGATATGAGTTGTTGTATTATCTTGCTGATCGTGTTGTTATGATGCTCATAAGCGACACGTCTGAGGTCGAAACCCTCAAGAATGCGTTGGCCGAAGCCCAGAAGAAGGCAGAAGAGGAAGCACGAATCAAGGGTGCAGGAAGTCCAGCAATAGCTCAAGGACGCCATAAGTAAATGCGAGTCCTTGGAGCGCAAGGTTGCGGATCTAGATTCCGAACTTGCTAAGGCCCTCCAAAGTGCACAGGAGGCCCGTGTCGAAGCCCAGAACGCCTACCGGGAGATCCAAGAGGCAAAGCAGATTGCGTCTGGTAAGGCCTTTAATATGCAGAGCAAATTTGTGAGAAGGAAATACATCTTACTGACCCGGATTTGGAGTTACCTAGGAGAGTTTGCGGACTTGCCCCGGAGTGTTGCCGATGATGCGGAGTTCTTCCGAGCCAAAGAGGGGAGCTCGACGGAAAAACTGTTTTGGTCGCAGTACCTTGCGCCTGAGCATCCCGTGTCCCTCAGCGATCAGCTGAAGCAGTTGACCGAACTGCATAGGGTGGCCGGATTGGCCATGAGGGATTTTATAATCCGTCTATGGCCTTCCGAACCCATACCCAGCAGCTACTTCGGGCTCGTGAAGCGTCTGGTCAGTGCCTGCCCTCGGCTTGATGTCGTGAAGCGGCCGGTCTGCATCGAAGGTGCGCAGATGGCCTTTGCCCGTGTCAAAGTGCAGTGGGCGAAGATGAATGCTGTCAAGCTCGCAACCGAGGGACCGCTCGCAGGCAAGGAGCACCGTACTCCGGAGCGGTATTTTGATGAAGTCTTGGAAGGTTCCCGCATTGTAGAGGGCCAGTGTTCGAAGGACATTACCTTCGAATGAATGTACCTGTAATGCCTGTACTTTGTATTATAAAACAAGGCTTATGCATAATGTGTTGCTTGTTTTACTTTGAAATCCTTTCATCCTGTGTGACCATTTATGGTATCTGAGAGTTGGCTAGTCGTCGGCTTCAGCCCCCACATATGTAGTACAGGGGTGTTCGGAAGGGCCCCTAGACACACTTGACCCAACCAGCGTGGTCCTTGAAGGAGGTGTCAGTGCGACGAACCAGGCAATCAGACTATGTGGCTTTATCACTCTCACTTAGCCAGAGGAGTTTGACGATGAGGTTATAGGCGCAGCCCTTGGTGTTGTTCGATTATCCAAACTTGGGTGCTGTAGACGCCTGACCGGGCATAGACCGGTCCTTCGCATAATGCGGGCAAAATCACAAGAGCTTGTAGTTAGCCGCCGAATAGCTGACGAGCTCTCTCCGCATCATGACAGTCAGTTTTCGGCTTTCTCTACTGAGGTGTTTATCCGGGTGAGCCGGAAACACAATCGCAGCAATTCTCTCTTTACTGCCTTAGCGGAACAAGCGGAATGTAAGGCAATAACCACAGGAGCCGGGCAACCCAACTATTGACCAAAGACATGATTCGGAGCCGATGCATATAATGCTATATTCGGGACGCTGAATTGTACTATAAAAGTGTTCGGACTTTATTTAGTATTTAAGAGATGTACATGGCTCAATAGAGCTGAGGGAGTCCTGGATTAGGGGGTCTCCGGACAGCCGGACTATATCCTTTGGCCGGACTGTTGGACTATGAAGATACAAGATTGAAGACTTCGTCTCGTGTCCGGATGGGACTTTCCTTAGCGTAGAAGGCAAGCTTGTCAATACGGATATGTAGATATCCTCCCTTGTAACCGACTCTGTGTAACCCTAGCCCCTTCCGGTGTCTATATAAACCAGAGGGTTTAGTTCGTAGGACAACAAACAATCATACCATAGGCTAGCTTCTAGGGTTTAGCCTCTACGATCTCATGGGAGATCAACTCTTGTAATACTCATATCATCAAGAATAATCAAGCAGGACATACGGTATTACCTCCATCAAGAGGGCCCGAACCTGGGTAAAACATCGTGTCCCCTGCCTCCTGTTACCATCCGCCTTAGACGCATAGTTCGGGACCCCCTACCCGAGATCCGCCGGTTTTGACACCGACATTGGTGCTTTCATATGAGTCTTGTTTGTTGTATTTGGCCCGGCCGGATTGACCTTTAGTGTATCCGGCACGACGGTCATCGTCCCATGTTGGCGCGGGCGAGGATAGCTGGCTGGCTCGCAGCAACAACACATCAAGGAATCCGTGCACTTAGGATACCAAAGATGCCAACGGCAGACCACGTTGTAACAGACCAAAGCGCCGCAACAACGGCGATAACACCGATGATATGGCAGTCAATGCCGGATTCAGAGGCTCTAGATCTAGTCAGCGGAAAAAGCCATTCAAAAGAAGTACTCCGGCTCCGTCCAGTTTGGATCGCATACTGGATCACTCATGTCAAATCCACGGCACCCCCGACAAGACAGCCAATCACACCAATAGAGAATGCTGGGTGTTCAAGCAGGTCGGCAAGTTAAATGCCGAAAACAAGGACAAGGGGCTGCATAGTGATGACGAGGAGGAGCCCCGGACGCCGAACACGGGAGGACAGAAGGGGTTCCCCCCACAAGTGAAGACGGTGAACATGATATACGCAACCCACATTCCCAAGAGGGAACGGAAGAGTGCACTAAGGGACGTCTATGCGATGGAGCCCGTCGCCCCAAAGTTCAACCCATGGTCTGCTTGTCCGAACCTTTGATCGCAGGGACCACCCCACTAGTATCCGTCATGGCGGATCCGCCACACTGGTCCTAGACCCCATCATCGACAGATTTCACCTCACTCGAGTCCTTATGGACGGCGGCAGCAGCCTGAACCTGCTCTATCAGGATACAGTGCGAAAAATGGGTATAGATCCCTCGAGGATCAAACCCACCAAAACCACCTTTAAGGGCGTCATCCCAGGTGTAGAGGCCCATTGCACGGGCTCAATCACACTAGAAGTGGTCTTCGGATCACCGGACAACTTCCGAAGCGAGGAGTTAATCGTCGACATCGTCCCGTTTTGAAGTGGCTATCACGCACTGCTCGGGCAAACCGCATTTGCAAAATTCAATGCGGTACCGCATAGCGCATACCTCAAGCTCAAGATGCTAGGACCTAGGGGAGTCATAACAGTGAATGGAAATACACAACGCTCGCTCCGCATGGAAGAGCACACTGCAGCCCTCGCAGTAGAAGCACAAAGCAGCCTTTTAAGGCAAACAACTAATTCGGCGATACAGCCCCCAGACACCTTCAAGCGAGTCCGGAGTAAACTGCAACAGGATCGCCTGGCACGTTCAGAGCTCGCCTAGCAATTCGGCCCCCGTCCCAGTCCCAGTCGAGCGATGAAATCCATGCCACGCGTACATAATTACGCATTGCAAATACCATGGAGGTTGGCGGGGGCACGATCAGGGCACGTCCCGCAATGTGGCTTAACCATCTTAGGGGCAGTATACCTTTATCATTTTTTCTCTTTTAGGACCTAACTCTCTGGAAGCCCTTTCGGGCAGTATGATTGTCGGACACATTACGGGAAGGAACAACCAAGGAGGCAAGAAGCTAAGATGTACACAGGAACCCTCAGGTGGTCTCTAATAATAATCGATATACCCGCTTTCTACTATCCATACGCAGCTTGCCCTTGGATAGGACATGTCAAATAGTCCTACTTTCTGCTTATTGCACTACTTGTATCAGTACGCTTCGACGTATTATTTAAATAACAATGCATAGCATTAGTCTATTATTGCATTATTCATCCCCCTTTTCTTATATGTTCATTTACGACAATCTGCACCCGTACATTTGGGTATGGTCAGTACGCCAGGGGCTTTCGTTTACCCCATAATACGACGCGAGAAGTCCGAACACTTTCGACAGTGCGGCACCCCGAACTTATAACATTATATGCATCAGCTCCGAATCATGTCTTGAGTCAATAGTTGGTTTGCCCGGCTCCCATGCTTTGGTACCTTATGTTCCGCTATATCGGCTAAGGTAGCGGTGGGAGAACTACTGCGATTGTGTCCCGGTTCTTTCGGACGAGCACCTCAATAGAGAAAGCCAAAAACTGACTGTCATGATAAGGCGAGAGCTGGTCGCTGTTCGAGAGGTCTCAAGTCCTTAAAGACTTTTTCCGCTTCGGGCGAGGAGTCGGCCTTGCCCGACTTAGGCGTGTATAGCGCCCCAAATCTGGCCTTCCGAATACTAGGGGCTTCGCCAGAATTTAAAATTGTAGACTTCTATGGCTAAGTGAGAGTGATAAAGCCTTATAGTCCGATTGCCTGATTTGTTGCGCTGAACACCTCCCTTGAAGGACCCAAACTTGGGGTAAAGAGTGCTCAGGTTTATCCCGAACACCCTAGTACTCGTTACATGGGGGCAGAAGCCGACGATTGGCCAACTCTCAAATTTTATAAACGGCCGCACAGAAGGTAATATTTTAAATTAAAAAAGCGTTGCATAGCGCAAATGAACTCGTTTCACATTACATGATCACATGAGCATGTTCATTCAAAAATTACATCCCTGGCACATTCATCCGCCACAAGGCGGGAACCCTTCAGGACACTCTCATAATACATTTCGGGGCAGCGATGCTCCTTGCCCTCCGGCGGCCCCTCCTTCACCAGCTTCACGGCGTACAGCTTCGCCCAGTGCACCTTCTCCCGGGCAAAACCCCTGTGCGCACCCTCAATGCAGACGGACCGCTTTATGAATTCAAGCCGTGGGCAGACATCCACATGCCACCTCACCAGACTGAAGTAGCTGCCGGGCAGGGGCTCGCCAGGCCACATCCGGACTATAAGGCCCCTCATGGCCTGTTCGGTCGCCTTGTGAAGCTCGACCAATTGCTTCAGCTGGTCGCTCACGGGCATTGGGTGTTCGGTCCCAGTATACTGAGACCAGAACAACTTTTCCGTCGAGCTCCCCTCCTCAGCTCAGTAAAACTCCACGGCATCCAGTACACTGCGGGGAAGATCTGCGAACGCTCCTGGAGAGCTCCAAACTCGGGTAAGTAAAAGGAAAGTTTCCTTCACATGCTTGCTTTGCATAATGAATGCCTTACCTGCTGCTATCTTCTTCACCGCATCAATCTCCTGGAGGGCCTTGTGGGCTTCAGCCTTGGCGCTCCGGGTGCTTTCGAGCGCCTTCGCAAGCTCGGACTCTCGTGTCTTAGAGTCAAGCTCCAAGGACTCGTGTTTTTTGGCAAGAGCCTCGAGCTCTTGCTGCACCTCGCCTACTCGAGCTTCTTGCTTTTCCCGCTCAATGTGCTCCTTGGCCGCTTTGTCTTCGGCCTCGGACAATGACTTCTTCAGGGTCGCCACTTCGGTCGTGGCCCCTGGCAAATTCATGATGATCCTATTACTTTACACCCGAACTTCTTTTTAAATATATAGACAAGGTATTGCTTACCTTTGCTCTCCTCGAGCTGCCTCTTGGTAAGGCCGAGCTTGTCCTCGGACTGCTCCAGGTCCTGCTTCAGTGCAGAGACCTCCGCAGTACATGCGGCAACGGCCAGTGATACGTCTCCAACGTATCTATAATTTTTGATTGCTCCATGCTATGTTATCTACTGTTTTGGGCAATATTGGGCTTTATTATCCACTTTTATGTTATTTTTGGGACTAACCTATTAACTGGAGGCCCAGCCTAGAATTGCTATTTTTTTTGCCTATTTCAGTGTTTCGAAGAAAAGGAATATCAAACGGAGTCGAAACGGAACAAAATCAATTGGAGAAGTTATTTTTGGAAGGAAAGCTACCAGATGGACTTGGGCCCCACGTCAGGAGCCAAGGGAGGTGCTCACGAGGGTAGGGGGCACGCCCCCTGCCTCGTGGGCCCCCCGAAGCTCCACCGATGTACTTCCTGCACCCATATATACTCACGTACCCTAAAACTTCCAAAACACACAATAGATCGGGAGTCCGCCGCCAAAAGTCTCTGTAGCCACCGAAAACCAATCTAGACCCGTTCCGGCACCCTGCCGGAGGGGGAATCCTTCTCCGGTGGCCATCTTCATCATCCTGGTGCTCTCCATGATGAGGATGGAGTAGTTCTCCCTCGGGGCCGAGGGTATGTACCAGTAGCTATGTGTTTGATCTCTCTCTCTCTCTCGTGTTCTTGAGGTGGCATGATCTTGATGTATCGCGAGCTTTGCTATTATAGTTGGATCTTATGATGTTTCTCCCCCTCTACTCTCTTGTAATGGATTGAGTTTCCCCTTTGAAGTTATCTTATCGGATTGAGTCTTTAAAGATTTGAGAACACTTGATGTATGTCTTGGCGTGCGTATCTGTGGTGACAATGGGATACCACGTGATTCACTTGATGTATGTTTTGGTGATCAACTTGCGTGTTCTGCCCATGAACCTATGCATAGGGGTTGGCACACGTTTTCGTCGTGATTCTCCGGTAGAACTTTGGGGCACTCTTTGAGGTTCTATGTGTTGGTTGAATAGATGAATTTGAGATTGTGTGATGCATATCGTATAATCATACACACGGATACTTGAGGTGACATTGGAGTATCTAGGTGACATTAGGGTTTTGGTTGATTTGTGTCTTAAGGTGTTATTCTAGTATGAACTCTAGGGCTATTTGTGACACTTACAGGAATAGCCCAACGGATTGATTGGAAAGAATAACTTTGAGGTGGTTTCGTACCCTACCATAATCTCTTCGTTCGTTCTCCGCTATTAGTGACTTTGGAGTGACTCTTTGTTGCATGTTGAGGGATAGTTATATGATCCAATTATGTTATTATTGTTGAGAGGACTTGCACTAGTGAAAGTATGAACCCTAGGCCTTGTTTCAACACATTGCAATACCGTTTACGCTCACTTTTATCCGTAGTTACCTTGCTGTTTTTATATTTTCAGATTACAAAAACCATTATCTACCATCCATATACCACTTGTATCACCATCTCTTCGCCGAACTAGTGCACCTATACAATTTACCATTGTATTGGGTGTGTTGGGGACACAAGAGACTCTTTGTTATTTGGTTGCAGGGTTGCTTGAGAGAGACCATCTTCATCCTACGCCTCCTACGGATTGATAAACCTTAGGTCATCCACTTGAGGGAAATTTGCTACTGTCCTACAAACCTCTGCACTTGGAGGCCCAACAACGTCTACAAGAAGAAGGTTGTGTAGTAGACATCAACCAGCAGTGAAGCCTCCACATACACATAGACATATTCTGATTAGATTCCCGAGTTATCATTTGATCCTCTATTCGGCCTTTCTTCGCGTATGCCGAACAGAGCATCAGGGGCTATTGTCCATGCGGTAATATTTTCTTATATTTTGATTGCTTACCTCAAAGCCTGTTAGGAGGCTGGCGCATGCTTCGGTCAGTCCGTTTTTGGCGGACTGAACTTTCTCGATCACCGCACTCATGATAGTGCAGTGCTCTTCGTCGATGGAAGCACCGCGAAGCACTTCTAGCAAGTTGTCCGGTGCCTCTGGATGGACAGAGGACACCGGCATGGGCGGCTTGCCCCCCTTTATGGGGGATCGCCTGCTGGAGTCCGGAACCACCGAAGGTTCCGGGGCAGTATTCGGCTAGGGGCCGAACTTGGAGCCTGTGGGAGTCTTGCTCCCTTTGCGCCTAGGGTCCGGAAGGTCGCCTTGAGGCGCCCCCAAGACTACCTCCCCTCGGCTCGGTGCCTTTCTGGACAACACCTCGACGTTGTCCGTAGGGCAAGGGGTGGAGGCGGTCAGAAGTGAATCACTATTCATATCCGACGAGTCCAATGAACCGTCCGACGAATCTACGTCGAGATGAGCTCGGGACAGACTGCATAATCATATGCGGTGTAATGAGAAACAACGTAATAAGGCATACCATGAATTACTATGGTGTCCGAATACTTACGACTTCGCCAGGGGCTTCTCCCTGGGTAACCACTCATCGCCGCTATAGGCGGCCGTCGTGGAGCAGTCCGGAGGGAGGGTCCTTCCCTTCTTGGACCCTTCGGCCTCCCCGGTTGGGTTGACCTTCCTTTTCTTGTCTCCCCCGGTTGGGGGGGGGGAGAACTTCCCTCCTCCTCCTCCTCCTCCTTGTTTTCGTGGGAGGAGTGCGCGTCGGAGTCATCGGACGATGAGTCCGATACAACCTTGCGCCGGAGACCCTTTCGGGTCCCCGTGGCCTTCTTCTTGGTCTTCTTCACCGGCACCTCGTAAGGTGCCGGAGCCAGCATCTCCGTCAGGAGAGCATCTGCAGGATATTCAGGCAAGGGGGCTGGGAAATCGAGCTACTTTGCTGTCTTTATCCAGTCATGTTAATGACATGGAAGCTTAGATCCCGCACATGATTTAACTGGGGCAAATAAATACCCTGGGAGATATAAAACTTATCGGATTGGCACAGCGCTTTGCGCTAAGTCCGCGGTCCTCGGTGAGGGAAGGAGGTACCTCGGCGCCCTTGAACGGCACCCTCCAGACATCCTCGTGCGTCGTGTCGTAGAGCTCTCGCAGCGTCTGGTGCTTGGCCGGGTCAAACTCCCGCAAATTGAATGCCCGTCGTTGACACGGGAGGATCCGGCGGAAGAGCATGACCTGGACCACGTTGACGAGCTTGATTTTCTTGCTCATCATGTTCCTGATGCAGGTCTGGAGTCCGGTCAGCTCTACCGAAGAACCCCAGGATAGGCCCTTCTCTTTCCAGGAGGTGAGCCACGTGGGGATTCCGGATCGAAATTTGGGGGCCGCCACCCAGTTGGTGTCGTGCAGATCGGTGATGTAGAACCACCCCGATTGCCACCCCTTTATGGTATCCACATAGGTGCCCTCGAGCCAGGTGACGTTAGGCATTTTTCCCACCATGGCGCCTCCGCACTCTGCTTGCTGGCCGACCACCACCTTCGGTTTAACATTGAAGGTTTTCAGCCACAGGCCGAAGTGGGGCCTGATGCGGAGGAAGGCCTCGCACACGACGATAAACGCCGAGATGTTGAGGATGAAAATTGGGGGCCTGATCATGAAAATCCGGCCCGTAGTAAAACATGAGCCCGCGGACAAACGGGTGGAGGGGAAATCCCAGTCCGCTGACAAAATGGGTAAGAAAAACTACCGTCTCATGGGGTTCGGGCGTAGGGATGATCTGCCCCGCATCTGGCAGCCGGTGCGCGATATCCGTGGCCAGATATCCGGCTACCCGTAAGTTTGCGATGTGCTCCTACGTGACGGAGGAGACCATCCACTTGCCTCCTGCTCCAGACATGCTTGGAGTGGTTTGAGAAGAAGAACGCGAACTTGGGCATTGGAGCTCGAGTGCGTGAGAATGGATAAGCAAGAAGGTAGAAGGCGTGAGTAAAAGGGGTGAATCCTTGTCCCTTTATAAGGGCGGAAGAGGCAATGCGCCTCCCCACTTGCCTGGTAAAATCGCTTATTCCCCAGGCGCCGTAATTGATGGCGGGGTTGGGTTACCCACGTCCGTATTGATGAGAATCCCGTAATAAGGGGGACACGATCTCTGCTTTGACAAGACATGTCAAGAAAACCGTCCCGCGATATATGCGGTGCTGGTTGAGAAAAACGGTTCGAATAATGATCGGGCCATGACATGATGTCATGCTGTCAAACGTGTCAGCAGATTGGATTTGTGGAAATATTATTCTCTCTACGGTGGTATGTGGAACTTGTTTTGTAGAGCCGGACACTATCCTTGTGTTCAAAATCTTCTGTGGAGTATTCGGAGGAGGAACCCGCCTTGCAATGCTGAAGACAAAACTACACACCGGACTCATCGTCATTAAAGCCTGGTTTAGGGGCTACTAAGGGAGTTCTGGATTAGGGGATCTCCGGACAGCCGGACTATATCCTTTGGCCGGACTGTTGGACTATGAAGATACAAGATTGAAGACTTCGTCTCGTGTCCGGATGAGACTTTCCTTGGCGTAGAAGGCAAGCTTGGCAGTACGGATATGTAGATCTCCTCCCTTGTAACCGACTCTGTGTAACCCTAGCCCCCTCCGATGTCTACATAAACTAGAGGGTTTAGTCCGTAGGACAACAGACAATCATACCATAGGCTAGCTTCTAGGGTTTAGCCTCTACGATCTCGTGGTAGATCAACTCTTGTAATACTCATATTATCAAGAACAATCAAGCAGGACGTAGGGTATTACCTCCATCAAGAGGGCCCGAACCTGGGTAAAACATCGTGTCCCCTGCCTCCTGTTACCATCCGCCTTAGACACATAGTTCGGGACCCCCTACCCGAGATCCGCCGGTTTTGACACCGACAAGAGCCCCTAGCGATTTAAGTCGTACCGAGGTGTACATGACAATTGGACAAAAATAGGGAAGTACAGATTAAGAGGTAGGCCAGTACCGCATAGGTTGGGCTAGAAACTGTTTCCATTATAGTTTGATTGGTACGTCAAAATGTATTGGTATAAATAGTGCGGTCAGCAACAAGGCTATTTTACATGCCGAGCACAAGGGAAAGCTGTGTATGTGTCCTGAAAACGGACGAGGTGATCTTTAAAGACCCTTTAGGTACTCTTCCCCGCGTCTACGCTGCTTTTATCCTTGGTGTATTGTCCTTCAAGAGGATCATCGATTGGTGTTTGCATGATAGGCCTCGAAAAGAGGCCTTGGTACCGTCGAAAAGGTGATGTGGGTTGTAAGGAACCTGGAAAAATAAAAGGAAGAGAAAAAGGAAATATGAGTGTCCAGATAGGGTCTAGCCGTATTGTGGACTTTATCTTTATTATGCCTCCATCCTTTCCCATGGTATCTTTAGTGCGTAATTATGTACGCTTGGTACATATGCCACAATTTGGTAAGGACTGAGATGGAGGCCAAATTGCTAGTCGAGCTCCTGACGAGCTGGATTGTCGTGCTGCGGGGTAGTCCGGACTCGTTTCATAATGTCCGGGGGCTTGACTGCCGATGTATTTGTTATGATAAGGCTGCTCTGTACTTCTGCTGCCAGGGCCGCGGTGTGCTCCTCAGTGCGGAGGGAGCGTTCCATGTTTTCATTGACTGTTATAACACTGCGGGGTCCGGGCATCTTGAGTTTGAGATAGGCATAGTGTGGGACCGTGTTGAAACGAGCGAACGCGGTTCGTTCGAGTAGCGCATGGTAGCCACTGCGAAAAGGGATGATGTCGAAGATCAAGTCTTCACTTCAGAAGTTGTCCGGCGACCCGAAGACAACCTCCAGTGTGATTGAGCCCATGCAGCGGGCCTCTACACCAGGTATTACTCCTTTAAAGGTAGTTTTATTGGGCTTGATTCTTGATGGATCAATACCCATCTTACGGACTATGTCCTGATAGAGCAGGTTAAGGCTGTTGCCGCCATCCATGAGGACTCTCGTAAGGTGGAATCCGTCAATGATTGGATCGAGGACCAGTGTGACCGAACCCCCGTGATGGATACTAGTCGGATGGTCCTTGCGATCAAAGGTGATCGGACAGGCCGACCATGGGTTGAATTTTGGGGCGACTGGCTCTATCGCGTAGACGTCCCTTAGCGCGCGCTTGCACTCCCTCTTGGGGATGTGAGTAGCATATATCATATTCACTGTTTTGACCTTGGGGGAAAATTTCTTTTGTCCCCCTGTGCTCGGTGCGCGAGGTTCCCCATCGTCATCCTCACTGGGCGACCCTTTCTCTTTATGTTCGACATTTAACTTGCCGGCCTGTTTGAAGACCCAACGACTTCTGCTGGTGTGGTTGGAAGGCTTGTTAGGAGTGCCGTGAATCTGGCAAGGTCGGTCAAGTATTCGGTCCAGGCTTGATGAACTGTCTTTGTTTCGTTTGAATGGCTTCTTCCGTTGACCGGATTTGGAGCCACTGAATCCGGTGTTGACCGTCGTATCCTATGTATTATCATTGTTGCTTCGACGCTTATGTTTGTTGCGTCGGGGCCTTCCATTGCCGTTTCTAGCTTCAGAAGTGCTAGGTTCACTGGTACTATTGCTGCTATGGGCTAGCCAGCTATCTTCGCCCGTGCAAAAGCAGGTCATTAGTGCTGTAAGGGCTGCCATGGACTTCGGCTTTTCTTGGCCAAGGTGTCGGGCGAGCCATTCGTCATGGATGCTGTGCTTAAAGGCCACTAGGGCTTCGACATCCGAACAGTCAACAATCTGGTTCTTTTTAATTAGGAACCTGGTCCAAAATTTCCTGGCTGACTCTCCCGGCTACTGGACTATATGACTGAGGTCATCGGCATCCGGAGGCCGGATATAAGTGCCTTGGAAAAAGTTGTCTTTAAAGGCATCTTCCAAGTCTTCCCAACTTCCAATAGAGTTTTCTGGGAGGCTATTTAACCAGTGCCGAGCTGGTCCCTTAAGTTTTAGGGGAAGGTATTTGATGGTGTGTAGATCGTCCCCGCGAGCCATGTGTATGTGGAGAACAAAATCTTCAATCCATACTGCGGGATCTGTTGTACAGTCGTATGATTCAATGTTGACGGGTTTAAACCCTTCTGGGAACTAGTGCTCCATTACCTCATCGGTGAAGCATAGGGGGTGTGCAGCGCCTCTGTATGGGGCCATGTCACGACGCAGTTCGGACGAAGTCCATATGCGGTTTTCGGCTCGGGCGTGATTGTGCTTGTCACGCCAGGCTTGATAGCCGTCTTCTCGCGCCGGGGCACGCCCCCGCGATTCGTAGATTGATCTGGTCTGACCTGCTCTATTTTCCAAGTCCTGTCGTAGGTCACATGTGTATCCCTGAACTTTTGTTTCTCTGCTTTTATGGCGAGGTGGTGCGGGCTGGTGTTCGGCTTGAGTTGTCATTCTGTCCTGGCCACGTGGTGGTCGATCAGGTCCGTCAGCCGCATTACGCGCGGGTGGTATGGGCTCTGGGGCCTTGTTGTTAAATCGTGGCAGTAGCTTGCGCTTCGGGTAGCTCTTTGGGGGTGCGAGGCCGTATTCCTCGGCTGCCAGGACGTTAGTCCATCTGCCGTTGAGCAAACCCCGATCAGCTTGAAGCTGTTGCTGCCTCTTTTTGAGGCTTCTTGTAGTGGCGATTAGCCGGCGCTTAAAGCGCTCTTGTTCGAGGGGTTCCTCTGGTACGATGAAATCTTCGTCGTCGAGGCTCACATCCTCTTTGGAGATCGGTAGGTAATTACTGTCCTCCGAGTCCTCGTTCCTGACAGGATCGTCGGGGTTTACTTGCCCATCCTCCCAATCATCCTGTTCTAATGTGGGCTCTATAGGTGCTTCGGGGTCTTCGGCATTCTCCGGAGTGTTATTCTCTTCGGTGCCGGTATTGCTGTCTTTTTGGCGACGCGATTTTGAGCGACGCCGTTGACGTTGATGTTTTGGGGGTGCTTCGGCAGGCTTGTCCTCAACCGGATACTCTTTGCCATCGTCGCTATCCCCTTTGGGTGTGTCCACTATGTACACGTCGTATGTGGAGGTGGCCGTCCACCATCCGGTAAACGGAGGGTTTTGGCCTTGTTCGTCTCCAGCGTCGTCATCCATACCGTCAATGTCTTCGGAGGCGTAATCCAGCATGTCGGTTAGATCCTTGACAGTGGCTATGAAGTGGGTGGTGGGTGGGACGTAAAATTCCCCGCTCTCAGCCCCTAGTCTGGGCTGGGCATAATTCAGAAGCGATCCTTCTGCAATGGCGAGTGATCGCATTAAGTCCGGAGCCTCGTCTAAAGGCAAGGGTTGGATAGAGAAGCGAGAGTCCGTGGGGTCGTCCGGAGTTGGAGCCTCCTGGCGGCACCCACTTGGCATGGACCTCGAGAGTTCAGACTTAGAGTCCGGTGGAGTGTCCGGTGCTTCTCCGGTTTGCAAGCTCCATAAGTGCAGAGGGTCCGGTGGGCTCTAGACTCTCGTCTTAGGACCTGACGGCTTGCTTTGGATCTAAGGTCAGAGCAGTAATCGGGGTCGCAAACCCTTCGAGGATCAAATCTCCTCGGATATCGGCAACATAGTTTAAGTTCCGAAATTGATCTGATGACCAGGGGCGTAACTGTCGATCTGCTCGAGGCAGCCGATCGAGTTGGATCGCAGCGCGAAGCCGCCGAACACGAAAATTTGGCCCGGGGAAAAAATCTCCCCCAAAACAACATCATTGTGGATGATCGAACGAGCCATAGAATCCTTCATCGACGACACAAGGGAGCTCTCAATGAAAGCACCAATGTCGGTGTCTAAATTGGTAGATCTCGGGTAGGGGGTCCCGAACTGTGCGTCTAAGGATCGGAGGTAACATGAGGCAGGGGACACGATGTTTACCCAGGTTCGCGCCCTCTTGATGGAGGTAAAACCCTACGTCCTGCTTGATTGACTTTGATGAGTATAGGGTTTACAAGAGTTGATCTACCACGATATCGTAATGGCTAAACCCTAGATGTCTAGTCTATATGATTATGATCGCCTCTATGGACTAAACCCTCCGGTTTATATAGACACCGGAGGGGCCTAGGGTTGTACAAAGTCGGTTTATAAAGAAAGGAATCTACATATCTGAACGCCAAGCTTGCTATCCACGCAAAGGAGACTCCCATCCGAACATGGGGGAAGGCCTTCTATCTTGTATCTTCTTGGCCCATTAGTCTAGCCCATATCACATAGCCCGGACGCCCGGGGACCCCCTAATCCAGGACTCCCTCACTAGTCCCATGCTCAAATCAAATCAATATAATTGCAAAGATAACTCCCCCAGGACTGTTGTTAGTTGGACGGTACCCGTTGTTTCAGACCAGCCGTGGAGTGTGCTTGTTGGTGGTGGGGAAGTATAAACTTTACCATTCTCTTTGGGAACCGCCTATAATGTATGTAGCATGGAAGATACTGAGATGTCTTGGTTGTTATGTTGACAATGAAAGCATACCGCTCAAAATATTATTTATCTCTATTTCAAAACTCGAGCTCTGGCACCTATGCAAATCCCTGCTTCCCTCTATGAAGGGCCTATCTATTTGCTTTTATTACCGAGTCATCATCCTCTTATAAAAAGCACCAATTAGAGAGCACCACTGTCATTTGTATGCATTGTTATTAATTTATATTGAGTATGACTATGATTGGATCTCTTTTACCATGAATTACAATGTCTAGTAAGTCCTTAATCTTCAGAGGTGCTGTGCATTTATGCTTTGCGGTCTCAGAAAGGGCTAGCGAGATACCATCTTGTTATATCATATCATGATTATTTTGAAAAAGTGTTGTCATCCGAGATTTGTTATTATTGCTCGCCAGTTGATTATGCCATTGATATGAGTAAATATGAGACCTAAATGTTATTGTGAATATGGTTAGTTCATAATCTTTGCTAAAAACTTGAATGCTGGCTTTACATATTTACAACAACAAGATCAAACTGAGTTTATAAAAGTTTTTCTTTATCACTTTCAGTTTGTCAACTGAATTGCTTGAGGACAAGCAATGGGTTAAGCTTGGGGGAATTGATACATCTCCATCATATCTACTTTTCCAAACTCTTTTGCCCTTGTTTTGGACTCTAATTTGCATGATTTGAATGGAACTAACCCAGACTGACACTTTTTCAGCAGAATTGCCATGGTGTTATTTTGTGCAGAAATAAAAGTTCTCGGAATGACCTGAAAATTCACGGAGATGATTTTTGGAATTAATAAAAAATATTGGCGAAAGAATCAACTAAAGGGGGGCCACACCCTGGACACAAGGGTAGGGGCATGCCCAACCCCCTTGGGCGCGCCCTCCGTCCTTGTGGCCCCCCTGGACCTCCACTGACCTCAACTCCAACTCCATATATTCACATTCGGGGAGAAAAAATCAGAGAGAAGGATTCATCGCGTTTTACAATACGGAGCCGTCGCCAAGCCTTGTTCTTCCTCGGGAGGGCAGATCTGGAGTCCGTTCGGGGCTCGGAGAGGGGAAATCGTCGCCATCGTCATCATCAACCATCCTCCATCACCAATTTCTTGATGCTCACTGCCGTGCGTGTGTAATTCCATCGTAGGCTTGCTGGACCGTGATGGGTTGGATGAGATTTACCATGTAATCAAGTTAGTTTTGTTAGGGTTTGATCCCTAGTATCCATTATGTTCTAAGATTGATGTTGCCATTACTTTGCTATGCTTAATGCTTGTCACTAGGGCCTGAGTGTCATGATTTCAGATCTGAACCTATTATGTTTTCATGAATATATTTGTGTTCTTGATCTGATATTGCAAGTTATAGTCACCTACTATGTGTTATGATCCGGCAAACCCAGAGTGACAATAGTCGGGACACTTCCCGGTGATGACCGTAGTTTGAGGAGTTCATGTATTCACTACGTGTTAATGCTTTGGTCTGGTACTCTATTAAAAGGAGGCCTTAATATCGCTTAGTTTCCAATAGGACCCCGCTGCCATGGGAGGGTAGGACAAAAGATGTCATGCAAGTTCTTTTCCAATAAGCACGTATGACTATATTCAAAATACATGCCTACATTATATTGATGAATTGGAGCTAGTTCTGTGTCACCCTATGTTATAACTGTTGCATGATGAATGCCATCCGACATAATTATCCATCATTGATCCATTGCCTACGAGCTTTTCACATATTGATCTTTGCTAAGTTGCTTTTCCGTTGCCACTGTTACGATTGATACAAAACTGCTACTGTTACTTTTGTCACTGTTACCGTTACTTCCATACTACTTTGCTACTAAATACTATGTTGTAGATATTAAATCTTTCAGGTGTGGTTGAATTGACAACTCAGCTGCTAATACTTGAGAATATTCTTTGGCTCCCCTTGTGTCGAATCAATAAATTTGGGTTGAATACTCTACCCTCAAAAACTGTTGCGATCCCCTATACTTGTGGGTTATCACTGCCACGTGGCCTCTTTGCCGTCTGTGGCAGATGACAAAGACCCCTTTGCCGTCGGTGGCAGACGACAAAGAGGCTGCATTGTTTCTATTTTCTGTTATATCCTTGCATTTTCAAAAGATATATATGATATATATAGTTTCAACCTCAAACATAGCCCATGTATCAAACATCTAGCAGTCCATCAATGCAACATAACACATAGGGTATTAAGACATCCAATACATACATAGTTTCACAGAGTTCATCCATATACACATACATAGTTTCACATTGTTCATCAATACAAATGAAAACAAGAACTAAACACTAGCAGTCCATCAATGTTGCTTCCATGAAGTGAATCAAACCTGCAAAAATGGGAGTAAGAAAGTTAGAAGAAGAAGAAGACTAGAAGAAGAAGAAGACTAGAAGAAGAAGAAGAAGAAGAAGAAGAGAGAAGACTAGAAGAAGAAGATATTTTCTTCTTCTTCTCTTCTTCCTTTCTCATCTTTCTTCTTCTCTTCTATCTTTTTATCCTTTTCCTCCTCATTCTCATTCTTCTTATTTTATTCTTTCTTTTTCTTCTCTTTCTTCTTCTATTCTTTATTTTTCTCCTCTTCCTTGTTTTTCTTCTTATTATTCCTTATTTGTGGCATTTTAGAGCTAACTTAGGTAATTATGCCATTTTTAGCTAACTAAGCTTATTATGTCAATTTGGAGGAAAATAAGGTAAGTATAGGTCATTTTTGTGCCAACCTAGGTGATGATGCCATTTTTGATCCAACTTATGTAAGTATAGCTCATTTTTTATCTAACTTAGGTAATTATGCCATTTTGGAGGAAAAAAGCTAAGTATATGACATCTATGAGAGAACCAAGGTTATTATGCATTTTTAAATGCATAAGCTACTTATGTCATAAATGAACTAAATAAGCTAATTATGTCATTTTGGAGGATAATTAGCTAAGTACATCTTTTTTGGGGAAAATAAGCTAAGTATGTGGCATAATAGGGCTAACAAGCATGTACGAAGCTAAGTATGCATTTGTTAAGCAAAACACTAGACAAAACTTACCCTCATCGGAGCGTTTTCTGCATCCTCTCAGTTGTGTAGCACCAACGATTTTGCACGGGCCCCCCAATCTTGCCTCGGTCAGGAGATGAAAAATCAAGTGTTGCATTGGATTAAAGAAGCCTAGCAAAAGGATCTTCTCTAACTTGCAGATCAACTCCGGCGCCAACTCTTCCATTTCTTCTAGCACGGAAGGTGATAGTTCTTTCGCACAAAGAACACGGAAGAAATAGCTCAGCTTTGCCAGTACTAGCCATTCATCCTTAGGGATAAAGCCACGCAACATCACCGGCATTACCCGCTCAATCCATATGCGCCAATCATGACTCTTGAGACCAAATATTTTCAATTTTTCAAGACTCGCTCCCCTCTTTAGATTCGTTGCATACCCATCGAGGAACATCAACTGCATTTTCACCCACAAGATAATTTCCCTCATAGCTAGCCTTCCAAGATTGAACCATGCCTTTGGCTTCGTCCAATTCTGCTTTCCTTTTGGTTCTTTCATGTTTTGTAACGGTCTATCACATATCATCTCTTGATCGACTCTAGCCTTAGTATTATATTTTGACTTCCCCTCTATGCCGAACAATGTACCAAATAGGGCCTCGGCGATATTCTTTTCAGTGTGCATCACGTCGATGTTGTGTGGGAAAAGGAGGTCTTTGAAGTAAGGCATATCCCACAAGCATGTTGATACGTCTCCAACGTATCTATAATTTTTGATTGCTCCATGCTATATTATCTACTGTTTTGGACATTATTGGGCTTTATTATCCACTTTTATATTATTTTTGGGACTAACCTAAGAATTGCTGTTTTTTGCCTGTTTTAGGGTTTCGAAGAAAAGGAATATCAAACGGAGTCCAAACGAAATGAAACCTTCGGGAACATGATTTTCTCACCGAATACAACTTAGGAGACTTGGACCCTACGTCAAGCCAATTAACAGGAGGCCACGAGGTAGGGGGGCACGCCTGCCCCCCCAGGCGCGCCCTCCACCCTCGTGGGCCCCATGTTGCTCCACCGACGTACTTCTTCCTCCTATATATATACACTTACCCCCAAACGATCAGATACGGAGCCAAAAACCTAATTCCACCACCGCAACTTTCTGTATCCATGAGATCCCATCTTGGGGCCTGTTCCGGAGCTCCGCTGGAGGGGGCATCGATCACGGAGGGCTTCTACATCATTATCCAAGCCCCTCCGATGAAGTGTGAGTAGTTTACTTCAAACCTACGGGTCCATAGTTAGTAGCTAGATGGATTCTTCTCTCTTTTTGGATCTCAATACAATGTTCTCCCCCTCTCTCGTGGAGATCTATTCGATGTAATCTTCTTTTTGCGGTGTGTTTGTTGAGACCGATGAATTGTGGGTTTATGATCAAGTCTATCTATGAATAATATTTGAATCTTCTCTGAATTATTTTATGTATGATTGGTTATCTTTGCAAGTCTCTTCGAATTATCAGTTTGGTTTGGCCTACTAGATTGGTTGTTCTTGCCATGGGAGAAGTGCTTAGCTTTGGGTTCGATCTTGCGGTGTCCTTTCCCAGTGACAGAAGGGGCAGCAAGGCACGTATTGTATCGTTGCCATCGAGGATAACAAGATGGTTTTTTATCATATTGCATGAAACTATCCCTCTACATCATGTCATCTTGCTTAAGGCGTTACTCTGTTTTTAACTTAATACTCTAGATGCATGCTGGATAGCGGTCGATGAGTGGAGTAATAGTAGTAGATGCAGGCAGGAGTCGGTCTACTTGTCTCGGACGTGATGCCTATATACATGATCATACCTAGATATTCTCATAACTATGCTCAATTTTGTCAATTGCTCAACAGTAATTTGTTCACCCACCGTAGAATACTTATGCTCTGGAGAGAAGCCACCAGTGAAACCTATGGCCCCCAGGTCTCTTTCTCATCATATCAATCTCCATCACTTTATTATCGCTTTGCTTTTTTACTTTGCCTTTTTACTTTTCACTTTGCATCTCTATACCATTTATCATCTCTATCAGATCTCACTTTCGTAAGTGACCGTGAAGGGATTGACAACCCCTAAGCGCGTTGGTTGCGTTGAGCTATTGTTTTTGTGTAGGTACGAGGGACTCACGCATAGCCTCCTACTGGATTGATACCTTGGTTCTCAAAAACTGAGGGAAATACTTCTGCTACTTTGCTGCATCATCCTCTCCTCTTCGGGGAAATCCAACGTAGTGCTCAAGAGGTAGCAAGAAGAATTTCTGGCGCTGTTGCCGGGGAGTCTGCGCAAAAGTCAACATACCAAGTACCCATCACAATCCCTATCTCCCGCATTACATTATTTGCCATTTACCTCTCGTTTTCCTCTCCCCCAATTCACCCTTGCCGTTTTATTCGCCCTCTCTCTCTATCCTCCCTCTCTTTCTCTACTTGCCTCTTTTGCTTGTTTGCTCGTGTTACCATGTGCCTTCCATTTGCTTGCATCTTTGCTTGCTAATAATCTATTGTTATGAATCCACTTAAAGTGTTCTACTTGGATCATCTTCGATCCTTATGCGCTCGTGCTAAACACCAACTAGCCTAGTTGATGGGAAATCTTTAGATGAGCATGCTCATTTTGTGCGTCACCGTTTGTCTGAAAAGGGGAAGCTCTTATGGTATCATGTAAATAGTTTGCTATGCTATGCTTGGAATCTTTGTGATATTTGTGATTTTACTTGTTGCTCTAAGAACCCTAAAAACACCTTCCCTACCTATGTGAGTTCAATGATAATGAAATCTTATCTTCTTATGCAAAGGGTGTTTATAGTTACTATGATATTGAACAAATTGAAGAATTTGTTGTTTTTAAGGGTGCTCATGAAGTTGCTTCTTTGATTTAAAAGTATGATTTCACTCTCAATAAATCTGAAAATTCCGTCATACTTAAATATTGCAATGAAAACCTTGCCCATAATGTCTATGTCCAAGAATTTATTGAAAGAATGTCCGTTGCTTCGGAAGAAAATAATGATATGCATGAATCTATAGATAATGATGATTCCGATGGTTTGGTTGAAATATCCCTTGATGAACATGATGCTTGCTATGCTTGTGGCCATGATGCCAATATTTATGAAGATGAATCTACTACAGTTCCTTATGTTACACATGAGATCGTTGCTATTGCACCCATACTTGATAGTTCATTCGATGAAAATCATGATTGTAATGATGTTATTATAAATTCTCTTAATGTCAATTGTGTTAATGATTTGCAAAAACCTAAGCTTGGGGATGCTAGTTTTGCTATGACTACTATTTATTGCAATGATCATGATTGGGGTGATTCTTCTTTTGATCTTGAAAATCTATTTAATCCCCATGATGAATATGAGATTGATAATAGTGTTTGCAATATTATTGAAAGTGGTTTTGGGAGAGTGTCAACTTTAGATCCCACATATTTGGAGAATGTTCAATCTTATGAAATTTTTGCTAAAAGTGGGTTTGGAAAGGTCATGACTTTAGTTAATGTTAATCCCACTACTTTGGAAGAGTGTCAACTTTGCATGCATGTGGATCATGTTGAAAATATTTTATGTGATAGCTATTTTGTTGAGTTTGCTTATGATCCTACATGTAATTATTATGAGAGAGGAAAATATGGTGGTAGAAATTTTCATGTTACTAAATTACCTCTCGTTATGTTGAGATTGCTATTGTTTCTTTCCGCTTCCTTGCATATGCTAGTTTTTGCTTGCCTTGATAATTTGTTTGCCTATAAGATGCCTATGCATAGGAAGTATGTTAGACTTATATTTGTTTGTCACATGTTTTATGATGCTCTTTTTGTGCTTCAATTCTTGTCTTTCATGTGAGCATCATTAAAATTATCAATGCCTAGCTTTAAGGATTTAAATGATAGCGCTTGTTGGGAGGCAACCCAATTTTATTTTTATTCCGTGCTTTTTGCCACTTTTTAGTAATAAATAAATTATTTAGCCTCTGTTTTGATTTTGTTTTTTGTGTTTAATTAGTGTTTGTGCCAAGTAGAACCGTTGGGAAGACTTGGGGAAAGTCTTGTTGAACTTGCTGTAAAAAACAGAAACTTTAGCGCTCACGAGAACTGCTCCCATTTTTATTTGGAAAGTGATATTTAGTTAATTCTTTTTGAATATGATTAATAGATAAATTCCTCACGTCCAGCAATTTATTTTAGAATTTTTGGGGTTCCAGATCTTGCGCTAGCTACAGATTACTACAGACTGTTCTGTTTTTGACAGATTCTGTTTTTCGTGTGTTGTTTGCTTATTTTGATGAATCTATGGCTAGTAAAATAGTTTATAAACCATAGAGAAGTTAGAATAAAGTAGGTATAACACCAATATAAATAAATAATGAGTTCATTACAGTACCTTGAAGTGGTCTTTTGTTTTCTTTCGCTAACGGAGCTCACGAGATTTTCTACTTTAAGTTTTGTGTTGTGAAGTTTTCAAGTTTTGGGTAAAGATTTGATGGATTATGGAACAAGGAGTGGCAAGAGCCTAATCTTGGGTATGCCCATGGCACCCCCAAGATAATCTAAGGACACCTAAAAGCCAAAGCTTGGGGATGCCCCAGAAGGCATCCCCTCTTTCGTCTACTTCTATCGGTAACTTTACTTGGAGCTATATTTTTATTCACCACATGATATGTGTTTTTCTTGGAGCGTCTTTTATGATTTGAGTCTTTGCTTATTAGTTTACCACAATCATCCTTTCTGTACACACCTTTTGAGAAAGCCATACATAATTTGGAATTTGATAGAATACTCTATGTGCTTCACTTATATCTTTTGAGTTATATAATTTTGCTCTAGTGCTTCACTTATATCTTTTAGAGCACGGTGGTGGATTTGTTTTATAGAAACTGTTGATCTCTCATGCTTCACTTTCATTATTTTGAGAGTCTTAATAGCATGGTAATTTGCTTAATAATAATATGCTTGGTATTCAAGATTTGTAAAACCTTCTTTCGAAGTGCGTTGAATACTAAGAAAAAATTGATGCTTGATAATTGTTTTGAGATATGAGGATGGTGATATTAGAGTCATGCTAGTTGAGTATTTGTGAATTTGAGAAATGCTTGTGTTAAAGTTTGTGATTCCCGTAGCATGCACGTATGGTGAACCGTTATGTGATGAAGTCGGAGCATGATTTATTTATTGATTGTCTTCCTTATGAGTGGAGGTCAGGGACGAGCGATGGTCTTTTCCTACCAATCTACCCCCCTAGGAGCATGCGCGTAATACTTTGCTTTGATAACTTCTAGATTTTTGCAATAAGTATATGAGTTCTTTATGACTAATGTTGAGTCCATGGATTATATGCACTTTCCTTCCTTCCACCATTGCTAGCCTCTCTAATACCGCGCACTTTTCGCCGGTATCATACACCCACCAAATACCTTCCTCAAAACAGCCACCATACCTACCTATCATGGCATTTCCATAGCCATTCCGAGATATATTGTCGTGCAACTTTCCACCGTTCCTTTCATTATGACACGCTCCATCATTGTCATATTGCTAGCATGATCATGTAGTTGACATCGTATTTGTGGCAAAGCCACCGTTCATAATTCTTTCATACATGTCACTCTTGATTCATTGCATATCCCGGTACACCGCCGGAGGCATTCATATAGAGTCATATTTTGTTCTAAGTATTGAGTTGTAATTGCTGAGTTGTAAGAAAAATAAAAAGTGTGATGATCATCATTTTTAGAGCATTGTCCCAAGTGAGGAAAGGATGATGGAGACTATGATTCCCCCACAAGTCGGGATGAGACTCCGGATGAAAAATAAAAAAAAGAGAAAAAGAGGCCATAAAAAAAGAGAAGGCCCAAAAAAATGAGAGAAAAGGAGAGAATGGACAATGTTACTATCCTTTTGCCACACTTGTGCTTCAAAGTAGCACCATGATCTTGATGATAGAGAGTCTCTCATTCTGTCACTTTCATATACTAGTGGGAATTTTTCATTATAGAACTTGGCTTGTATATTCCAATGATGGGCTTCCTCAAAATGCCCTAGGTCTTCGTGAGCAAGCGAGTTGGATGCACACCCACTTAGTTTCTTTTGTTGAGCTTTCATATACTTATAGCTCTAGTGCATCCGTTGCATGGCAATCCCTACTCACTCACATTGATATCTATTGATGGGCATCTCCATAGCTCGTTGATACGCCTAGTTGATGTGAGACTATCTTCCCCTCCTTTTGTCTTCTCCACAACCACCATTCTATTCCACATATAGTGCTATATCCATGGCTCACGCTCATGTATTGCGTGAAGATCGAAAAAGTTTTGAAAATGTCAAAAGTATGAAACAATTACTTGGCTTGTCATCGGGGTTGTGCATGATTTAAATACTTTGTGTGGTGAAGATAGAGCACATCCAGACTATATGATTTTGTAGGGATAACTTTCTTTGGCCATGTTATTTTGAGAAGACATAATTGCTTTGTTAGTATGCTTGAAGTATTATTATTTTTATGTCAATATGAACTTTTGTCTTGAATCTTTTGAATCTGAATATTCATACCACAATTAAGTAGATTTACATTGAAATTATGCCAAGTAGCACTCCGCATCAAAAATTCTGTTTTTATCATTTACCTACTCGAGGACGAGCAGGAATTAAGCTTGGGGATGCTTGATACGTCTCCAACGTATCTATAAAATTTTTGATTGCTCCATGCTATATTATCTACTGTTTTGGACATTATTGGGCTTTATTATCCACTTTTATATTATTTTTGGGACTAACCTATTAACCGGAGGCCCAGCCCAGAATTGCTGTTTTTGCCTGTTTTAGGGTTTCGAAGAAAAGGAATATCAAACGGAGTCCAAACGGAATGAAACCTTCGGGAACGTGATTTACTCACTGAATACAACTCAGGAGACTTGGACCCTACGTCAAGCCAATTAACAGGAGGCCACGAGGTAGGGGGGCACGCCTGCCCCCAGGCGCGCCCTCCACCCTCGTGGCCCCCCTGTTGCTCCACCGACGTACTTCTTCCTCCTATATATATCCACGTGCCCCCAAACGATCAGATACGGAGCCAAAAACCTAATTCCACCGCCGCAACTTTCTGTATCCACGAGATCCCATCTTGGGGCCTGTTCCGGAGCTCCGCCGGAGGGGGCATCGATCATGGAGGGCTTCTACATCATCATCCAAGCCCCTCCGATGAAGTGTGAGTAGTTTACTTCAGACCTACGTGTCCATAGTTAGTAGCTAGATGGCTTATTCTCTCTTTTTGGATCTCAATACAATGTTCTCCCCCTCTCTCGTGGAGATCTATTCGATGTAATCTTCTTTTTGCGGTGTGTTTGTTGAGACGATGAATTGTGGGTTTATGATCAAGTCTATCTATGAATACTATTTGAATCTTCTATGAATTCTTTTATGTATGATTGCTTATCTTTGCAAGTCTCTTCGAATTATCAGTTTGGTTTGGCCCACTAGATTGGTTGTTCTTGCCATGGGAGAAGTGCTTAGCTTTGGGTTCGATCTTGCGGTGTCCTTTCCCAGTGACAGAAGGGGCAGCAAGTCACGTATTATATCGTTGCCATCGAGGATAACAAGATGGGGTTTTTATCATATTGCATGAAACTATCCCTCTACATCATGTCATCTTGCTTAAGGCGTTACTCTGTTTTTAACTTAATACTCTAGATGCATGCTGGATAGCGGTCGATGAGTGGAGTAATAGTAGTAGATGCAGGCAGGAGTCGGTCTACTTGTCTCGGATGTGATGCCTATATACATGATCATACCTAGATATTCTCATAACTATGCTCAATTCTGTCAATTGCTCAACAGCAATTTGTTCACCCACCATAGAATACTTATGCTCTTGAGAGAAGCCACTAGTGAAACCTATGGCCCCCCGGGTCTCTTTCTCATCATATCAATCTCCATCACTTTATTATTGCTTTGCTTTTTTACTTTGCCTTTTACTTTTCACTTTGCATCTCTATACCAAAAATACCAAAAATATTATTTATCATCTCTATCAGATCTCACTTTCGTAAGTGACCGTGAAGGGATTGACAACCCCTAAGCGCGTTGGTTGCGTTGAGCTATTGTTTTTGTGTAGGTACGAGGGACTCGCGCGTAGCCTCCTACTGGATTGATACCTTGGTTCTCAAAAACTGAGGGAAATACTTATGCTACTTTGCTGCATCATCCTGTCCTCTTCGGGGAAATCCAACGTAGTGCTCAAGAGGTAGCACATGTCTTGTGAGTCCAGGCGTGTTCCGAATTATACCCCTTGAAATACCCTGGATGCTCTGGATCCGGCTCGAGAGCATTTAACTGATCCAGGGTCTCTTGGCCTGTCAACAGAGGTGGTGCAGAGTTTTTGGCAACTCTACCTTTCATGAAGTTCTTCTTGTCTTTTCTGAACTAATGGCGAGGATTCATGATCTGTCTATGCAAGTCGAAGCAAGAAAACTTGCGACCCGCCTGCAACCAACGAAACTCAAGAGCTGCGTTGAATGTGGGGCACAGGAACCTTCCATGCACACACCAGCCAATGAATAACGCATACGTCGACAAGTCATGCGTCGAGTACATGTACCAGACATGCATTATGAAGTTCTATTTGCTAAAGGCGTCATATGTCTTGAACCCATTATCCCAAGCTTCTTGCAATTTGTCCTTAAGCGGCTGCATGTACACATTCATATTCTTCCCCGGATAGTTTGGCCCTGGAATTATCAACGTCAGGAAAATGTTCTTTCTTTGCATAATTTGTCTGGGGGGGAGAGATTGAGTGGAATGACAAATACGGGCCAACAACTGTATTGGGTTGCCATCAGACCGAACACATTGAACCCATCTATGCTAATGGCGACTCGACGATGCCTTGGATCTGCCAATTTTTGCGCATGTAATGCATCGAAGCGCTTCCACGCTTCACCATCCAATGTGTGTACCATCATCAGATTCCCATCTGCATCTTGTTAGGTTCTTTGCCCGTTTTGTGCCATGTCATCTGTCTTGACATCTCTTCGACCATGAAAAGACGTTGAAGTCTTGGTATGATTGGCATATACCAAAGAACATTAAGGGGAATTTTGGTCCGCGTCTTCTCACCCATACCGTTATCTACCATAACATTCCTGGAAGAGTTGCAAATGGGACAATAGTTTAAGTCCGCATACTCAAGCCTAAATAAGGCGCATCCTTTTTCACAGGCATGTATCTTCTCATAGGGCATCTTAAGAGCACGGAGGTTTTTGTCTGACTGGTACAAGTTTGTAGGCATTACATGGCCTTTGGGTAGAAAGCATCCAAATAATCTCATCATCGCATCGTAGCATTCTCTGCCCAAGTTGAGTTGAGCCTTCAGAGCCATTATTAGTGAGATGGTATCCACCTGACAAAGCTCAGTGTGCTCGTGGAGAGGACGTTTTGAAGACTCCAACATTTCATTGAAGGCCTTTGCAGATTCCTCCATCTCATCGTCCAAATCCCGAGCATCATCAAAGTTTTGCACCATGTATTCCATCCCGATACCATGCTCGTCGGTGCGACGACGAACCACCTCACCTTTGGCACGTTGGGCAGACTCACCATGAAATGTCCACATCGTATAACCGGGCGTAAAACCACTCTTCTGCAGGTGTTTGTATCGCGGGAACGGATTTGACAATAGAGATGGGGGTACGTAGGAGAGGGCAGAGCCTAGCTACGGCGAGGTTGTACACTCAGTTTTTATGAGTCCAGGCCCCTCTCCGAGGAGGTAACAACCCTACGTCTCGGTGCCGCAGAGGCTTTGTTGATTGGAGTGTTGAGTTACAGGGGGTGCAAACCCTTGTGCCAGAGGGGAGGGGTGGCTTATATAGGGTGCGCCGACCCCTCACAGTCCTCAGTTACGCAAGGGTTCAATGAGGGAATAATGTTACGAACGTTACTAGTAATGCATGTGTTTAATGATCTTTAAGGTGACAGAGTGAATGATCGACCGTTGCTATCTAGAGGTGACCTTAGGTCTTATGTCCTTCGAGTGGATTCTTGTGTCCAAGTGAATGATGGCAGTCGAGTGGAACTGGGGTATCCGAGTGGATCTTCTATCGAGTGAATCACACTATGTGATGATTCCAATCAGTATCTTCTTTGTGTCTTTGTAGGTCTTGGCCTTTGGGGTAGTGTCCTTGGGTAGGGCACATAGGTCAGGCCTAGGACCCTATCCTATGTACATGTCATTGTCATTAGGCCCCGAATGGATCGAGGACCGAGTGAAGAAGGATTGAAGTTGATTTTGACCCGCCTCCATGTCTCGGAGACACTTCCTTGGGAGTCTGAAAGTATGTGGGTAGTTTAATCCTCCGTTAGTCGCCTTGATCGATTCTGGCTTCTTGAATGTCCAAGTGAAATAAATAGCATGGCATCGAGCAGATTGGATTTGGATATCTCTGATGCGATCGACTGATTCCTTGGACCCAAATTCTGCGGGATTTGAAATTTGGAGAAGCACGTGGGCCGGTCGCAACACAGTAAGCGGGGCAAGTGGGGAGGGACTCCTTGAGCTTCGCTCCGCCTTTTTCGCCACGTATCGGGCTGGCGCCGGTCGTGGGATGCGCTGAGATTGCATGGACCCACAGGTCAGTCACCCAGACGGGTGGGTATAAAGGTTGATGCGGTCGAGGTGTGCAATAGTTTCCACCACTTTTCCCCTTTCTTCCTCGTTGCTCCGCTCCGCCCGCCCTAGTGCAACGCCACTCCGCTCGTTCTAGTCGACCACCGCGGAGATGGCAAAGGACAAGACGAAGGTGCTGGAGCGTGCCAGTAAGACGACCAAGGGCAAGAAGGGGTCGACCTCGTGATCCGCTCTGCCGCCGGGCTAGATCCAAGGCGATTGGATCCCCTCTCCGGTCACGGAGGAAGATTTGGAGGGGCTCGTCGCCGACGGCCTGATAGTGCCTGGATCTTGGAGGCTTCCGGAAGGAGAGTTCGAGCCAGCACCGCTCGATAGTGAGCGAGTTCTTCTCCTGACCCACGTGGAAAGAGGTTTCTCTCTGCCTCCACATCCATTCTTCCGTGGTTTCTTGAACTTCTTTGGTGCACAAATCCACCACTTTCCTCCAAACACCATATCGTATCTTGCCGCATTCATTTTGATGTGCGAAAACTTCCTCGGGTGCCATCCTCACTGGGGCCTGTTCAACCATATCTTCACCTGTCGATCCCAGTCGGTCAAGAAAGCCAACCCGAGTGACGAGAAAACCCACGTGATCCAGATGAGTGGGGATTTAGGCATCCAAATGAGGGGTAAGAGTGCTTTTCGTCCATGAATTTTCCCGAGTCAGTTAGGGCATGGCAGTCGACCTTGTTTTATTGCAAGGACGTTTGGACTCCTGGTGCATCGACTGGTCTTCCCCCTTTCTCTCTGGAGAGACTCCGTGCCCCTTGTTCGTTGACTATTGAAGAGGAGGAGAAGGGCGAGGTGGCGATCTTGGTCGAAGCAGTCGTTGAGTTGATCCGGGGTGGAGTGACGGGCCTGGATCTGCTGGAGGTGTTCCTCAGTCGGCGCATCCATCCTTTGCAGGCGCATGACCACCCTATGTGGTTGTACTCGGGTCCAGGCGACACCGCGAGGGCACATCCAGAAGAGGTCGGTGAGGATACCGTGGCCCAGTGGCTTAGGAGCATCATTGGAGCTCGCGATAACCCACGCGGAGCCAAGCGAATCCTGCCTTTTGATGCTGAACACCCCCAGGAGAGGTGAGTCATAAATTGTCGAGTGAATCATTTCGGTTTTCAATATGCAACTGAACTAGAACCCGACTAATCCTGAAATTTGTATCTTGCAGGTGTTCACGAAGATGTACTCACCCGTGCCGAACGGGGAACAGTTCGTTGGAGGAGCGGAAAGCGAGGGAGGGAGTGCTAACTTCGACTATGCCGACAACATCGAAGACAATAGCGACGACTCTGAAGATAGCGAAGAAGTCGAGTCGCCTCCATGTTCTGAGTGCGTTCCAAGCAGACCCAAGATCCGGCAGCTGTCCAGAGCAATGCTGCGATGTCGAGTGCCAGGATCTAGAAGCACACTCGGACGCCAACTCCTGACCCAACTGAAAAAACTTCCAAGCAAGCTAAGATTGTTCCACCCAAGCCACGGAAGGCCCTACCCAGGATAAAGGTCACCGTGCCTATTGCTTCAACGTGAGTGTTTCTTCTTCTTCTTCTTTGTTGCTATTGCAGACCTCAATCTTTTAGCTGACCAAGTGGAATTCTGAATCCCAGGGCTGCTACTTCCTCGATGTCCCACATGGAGGTCGATGACGAGCATGCAGACGCGGAGACTGCGGACGCAACCACTTCTCGGGCAGGTATGATCGAGTCGCACCTTGTTCTGTTTCGCTATTTGTCCTGGCGGTCGACTGAGATTTCATTGTAGAGTGACTACAGCGCCAACCAACGTCATCCAACTCCCAGACGATGAGGAGGAGGAGACTCCGAGGAACATAGGAGAAAGAAGCAGGGCTTCGACCACTTTAGAAAGCTTCACCAAGAGAGTGCCTTCAGGCCAGATGACTCATACACCACCTGAGCCTGCTCTTCCAGAGCTAGCTGGCTCATCTCGAACTGGTGTTTCTTTTGCCGCCCCTCTGTCGACTCCTCAGCCTCTGGTGTCGACTGCTCCAGCCTCAGGTCCAACTGGACAACCATAAGTGCCAGTCCCTCCAGCTGTGCCACCAACTCCTGCGTCGATTGCATTCACTCTGCCCATGTCCCGGAGGACCAGACTGGAGCCAGTGATACGTCCATTTTGCATCATGCTTTTATGTCGATATTTATTGCATTATGGGATGTTATTACACATTATGTCACAATACTTATGCCTATTCTCTCTTATTTTACAAGGTTTACATAAAGAGGGAGAATGCCGGCAGCTGGGATTCTGGGCTGGAAAAGGAGCAAATATTAGAGACCTATTCTGCACAGCTCCAAAAGTCCCGAAACTTCACGGAAGACATTTTCAGAATATATAAAAAATACTCAGCGGAAGAGATTCACCAGGGGGCCACACCCTGCCCACGAGGTTGGGGGCGCGCCCTACCCCCTGGACGCGCCCCCTACCTCGTGGGCCCCCTGGTAGCCCTCCGCTGGCCATCCTCTACTATATGAAGTCTTTTGATGGAAAAAAATAGGAAGCCATCTTCTCCGACGAAACTCCGCCGCCACGAGGCGGAACCTTGGCGGAACCAATCTAGGGCTCTGGCGGAGCTGTTCTGCCGAGGAAACTTCCCTCCCGGAGGGGGAAATCATCGCCATCGTCATCACCAACGCTCCTCTCATCGGGAGAGGGCAATCTCCATCAACATCCTCATCAGCACCATCTCCTCTCAAAACCCTAGTTCATCTCTTGTATCCAATTCTTGTCTCCAAGTCCGGGATTGGTGCTAGTAGGTTGCTAGTAGTGTTAATTACTCCTTGTAGTTGATGCTAGTTGGTTTAATTGGTGGAAGATCATATGTTCAGATCCTATATGCATATTAATACCCCTCTGATTATGAACATGTTTATGCTTTGTAAGTAGTTACGTTTTTTCCTGAGGACATGGGAGAAGTATTGCTATTAGTAGTCATGTGAATTTGGTATTTGTTTGATATTTTGATGAGATGTATGTTGTCTCTTCTGTAGTGGTGTTATGTGAACGTCGACTACATCACACTTCACCATTATTTGGGCCTAGAGGAAGGCATTGGAAAGTAATAAGTAGATGATGGGTTGCTAGAGTGACAGAAGCTTAAACCCTAGTTTATGCGCTGCTTCGTAAGGGGCTGATTTGGATCCATATGTTTCATGCTATGGTTAGGTTTACCTTAATACTTTTGTTGTAGTTGCGGATGCTTGCAATAGAGGTTAATCATAAGTGGTATGCTTGTCCAAGTAAGGGCAGTACCAAGCACCGGTCCACCCACATACCAAATTATCAAAGTACCGAATGCGAATCATATGAACATGATGAAAACTAGCTTGACGATATTCCCATGTGTCCTCGGGAGCGCTTTTCTCTATATAAGAGTTTGTCCAGGCTTGTCCTTTGCTACAAAAAGGATTGGGCCACCTTGCTGCACTTAATTTACTTTTGTTACTTGTTGCTCGTTACAAATTATCCTATCACAAAACTATATGTTACCACTTATTTCAGTACTTGCAGAGAATACCTTGCTGGAAACCGCTTATCATTTCCTTCTGCTCCTCGTTGGGTTCGAGACTCTTACTTATCGAAAGGACTACGATAGATCCCCTATACTTGTGGGTCATCAAGACTCTTTTCTGGCGCCGTTGCCGGGGAGTGAAGCGCCTTTGGTAGGTGGAATTTGGTAAGGAAAAATTTATATAGTGTGCTGAAATTTACTGTCACTTGTTACTATGGAAAGTAATCCTCTGAGGGGCTTGTTCGGGGTATCTTCACCCCGACCAGTAGAGCAAAGAGTTGCTCCTCAACCTACTGAACCTACTGAAAATGAAAATTTCTGCTTTTAAATTCCTTTGGGTATGATAGAGAAACTGCTAGCTAATCCTTTTTAGGAGATGGAACAAAACATCCTGATGAGCATCTAATATATGTGGATGAAGTTTGTGGATTATTTAAGCTTGCAGGTGTACCCGGAGATGTTGTTAAGAAGAAGGTTTTCCCTTTATCTTTGAAGGGAGATGCATCGACATGGTATAGGCTATGTGATGATATGGGGTCTTGGAATTACAAACGATTGAAATTGGAATTTCATCAGAAATTTTTTATCCTATGCATCTTGTTCATCGTGATCGCAATTATATATATATTTTGGCCTCGTGAAGGAGAAAGCATCGCTCAAGCTTGGGGGAGGCTTAAATCAATGTTATATTCATGCCCAATCATGAGCTCTCAAGAGAAATGATTATTCAAAATTTTTATGCTCGGCTTTCTGATAGCAATCACACCATGCTTGATACTTCTTGTGCTGGCTCTTTTATGATGAAGACTATTGAATTCAAATGGGATTTATTGGAAAGAATAAAATGCAACTCTGAAGATTGGGACCTCGACAAAGGTAAGGAGTCAGGTATGCCACCTAGTTTTGATTGTGTTAAATCTTTTATGGATACCGATGTTTGCCGTAAATTTAGCACTAAATATGGACTTGACTCTGAGATAGTAGCTTCTTTCTGTGAATCTTTTGCTACTTATGTTGATCTCCCCAAGGTGAAGTGGTTTAAATATCATCCTCCCATAGAAGTAAAAGTAGTTGCACCTATTAAAGTTGAAGAAAAGATTGTCACTTATAATGATCCTATTGTTCCTACTGCATATGTTGAGAAACCACCTTTCCCTGTTAGGATAAAGGATCATGCTAAAGCTTCAACTGTGGTTCGTAAAAGCAATATTAAAACTTATACACCTCATGAGCAAATTAAAGTTGAACCTGATATTGCTATTGTTAAAGATCTCTTGTCTGATAATATTGACGGGCATGTCATTCATTTCCTTGATGAAACTGCTAGAATTGCTAAACCTTGTGCTAAAGATAAAAATAGATTGGTGGTAGGCATGCCTATTATTTCTGTTAAAATAGGAGATCATTGTTATCATGGCTTATGTGATATGGGTGCTAGTGCTAGTGCAATACCTTATTCCTTATAAAAAGAAATTATGCATGATATTGCACCTACTGAGATAGAAGATATTGCTGTCATAATTAAACTTGCCAATAGAGATACTATTTCACCAATGTGAATTGTTAGAGATGTTGAAGTCTTGTGTGGGAAAACTAAATATCCTGCTGATTTTCTTGTTCTTGGTTCCCCACAAGATAGATTTTGTCCCATTATATTTGGTAGACCTTTCCTGAACACTGTTAATGCTACCATAGATTGCAAAAGGGATGTTGTTACTATCAGTTTAGATGATATGACTCATGAATTTAATTTTTCTAAATTTAGTAGACAACACCGTGAAGAAGAACTACCTAGTAAGGATGAAATTATTGGTCTTGCCTCTATTGCCGTACCTCCTAGTGATCCTTTAGAACAATGTTTGCTAGACCATGAAAATGGTATGTTTATGAATGAAAGAAGGGAAATAGACGAAGTATTCTTTAAACAGGAACCTATTCTGGAAAACAATTTGCCTGTTGAAATCCTAGGGGATCCTCCTCCACCCAAGGGTGATCCCGTGTTTAAGCTTAAACCGTTACCTGATACTCTTAAATATGCTTATATTGATGAGAAAAAGATATATCCTGTTATTATTAGTGCTAACCTTTCAGAGCATGAGGAAGAGAGATTGTTGAAAACTCTGAAGAAGCACCGTGTTGCTATTGGGATACTCTTGATGATCTTAAGGGCATTAGTCCCACTCTATGTCAACATAAAATTAATTTGGAAGAAGATGCTAAACTAGTTCGTGACTATCAACAACGGCTGAATCCTAAAATGAAAGAAGTGGTAAGAAAGGAAATACTAAAGCTCCTTGAGGCGGGTATAATTTATCCCGTTGCTGATAGTCAGTGGGTAAGTCCCGTCCATTGTGTCCCTAAGAAGGGAGGTATTACTGTTGTTCCTAATGATAAAGATGAATTGATTCCTCAAAGAATTATTATAGGTTATAGGATGATAATTGATTTCCACAAATTAAATAAGGCAACTAAAAAGGATCATTACCCCTTACCTTTTATCGACCAAATGCTAGAAAGATTATCCAAACATACACATTTTTGCTTTCTAGATGGTTATTCTGGTTTCTCTCAAATACCTGTGTCAGCCAAAGATTAATCAAAGACTACTTTTACTTGCCTTTTTGGTACTTTTGCTTATAGACGTATGCCTTTTGGTTTATGTAATGCACCTGCTACCTTTCAAAGATGCATGATGGCTATATTCCCTGACTTTTGTGAAAAGATTTGTGAGGTTTTCATGGATGATTTCTTCGTCTATGGATCTTCTCTTGATGATTGCTTAAGCAACCTTGATCGAGTTTTGCAGAGATGTGAAGAAACTAATCTTGTCTTGAATTGGGAAAAGTGCCACTTTATGGTTAATGAAGGTATTGTCTTGGGGCATAAAGTTTCTGAAAGAGGTATTGAAGTTGATAAAGCCAAGGTTGATGCTATTGAAAAGATGCCATGTCCCAAGGACATCAAAGGTATAAGAAGTTTCCTTGGTCACGCCGGTTTTTATAGGGGTTCATTAAGGACTTCTTGAAAATTTCTCGGCCTCTAACTAATTTATTACAAAAAGATATACCATTTGTTTTCGATGATGATTGTGTAGAAGCATTTGTAATACTTAAGAAAGCATCGATTTCTGCACCTATTGTTCAGCCACCTGATTGGAATTTACCCTTTGAAATTATGTGTGATGCTAGTGATTATGCTGTAGGTGCTATTCTAGGACAAAGAGTTGATAAGAAACGAAATGTTATTCAATATGCTAGTAAAACTCTAGATAATGCTCAAAGAAATTATGCTACTACTGAAAAAGAATTCTTAGCAGCTGTATTTGCTTGTGATAAGTTCAGACCATATATTGTTGATTCTAAAGTAACTATTCACACTGATCATGATGCTATTAAATATATTATGGAAAAGAAAGATGCTAAACCTAGACTTATTAGATGGGTTCTCTTGCTACAAGAATTTGACTTACATATTGTTGATAGAAAGGGAGCTGAGAACCCCGTTGCAGACAACTTGTCTAGGTTAGAAAATGTGCTTGATGACCACTTCCTATTGATGATAGTTTTCCCGATGAGCAATTAAATGTCATAAATGCTTCTCATACTGCTCCATGGTATGCTGATTATGCTAATTACATTATTGCTAAGTTTAAACCACCTAGTTTCACATACCAGCAAAAGAAAAAGTTCTTCTATGATTTAAGGCATTATTTTTGGGATGACCCACATCTCTACTCCTAATGGAGCAGTTGGTAGTCTCTGCCGGTCAATTTTCGTCCCACCAGAGACGATTTTCGTCCTTGTTCCCACCTCCCAATTCCAAAAAATCCAAGCAAAACCACGTCCACATAGTTCTCCCGCATGCCAGAAAAACAGACAAAATAAAACCAGCCAAAAAAGTTCCACTGCTCGCACGAGCGAGTGAGCAGCGAGGCACCTAGAGAGCCCTCGAGCGAGAACCCCACTGTCGTCTCCCTTAGATGCAGCCGCCCACCGAATCAATCGCACTACCAGCCTCGTCTGCCTCGCCGTGCCTACGTCCCTCCCCGGACGGCGGCGACGATGGAGGAAGCCACTGGCGCTGGCCAGGCCCCCGGTCGATGGACGCGGCGGATCGTCGCTCCTCAGGGCCAGCCCCTCCCGCTGCGCTGGATCACGTGGCAGCCTAGGTAACCCTAACCAACCCCCGATATTCGTATCTCTCCCTGAATCCCTCCTCCTCCATGAGCCGCGCGGTGTGCTTCCCTCCTCCCACACGCTGCTCCTCTCCCTCCCCAAATCGACATGGATCTCACGCTGCTGGATGCAGTAGACGAAACTGATCTAATCTGATCCCGAGTTCCCAAGTCCTGATGAGAAAGTACACCTGCATGGATCCAAGTCTGAGTTGGGAGCGACATCGATCCGATGAACGTGCAAGGAATTTCTGAATCCAGGACTTCTATTTGAGTATATACGTTTGTTGGTTATTGAAGTCAATTGTTCATACAACAGCAGATATTTTTTAGCACGAATTCCAGTAGTTGTGTTTGCTTATTTTGAAGGCGGATCTTGGATTCTTTCCAATAGTTGTGTTGCGCGAAATTCCAATTATTTGAGTATCTGTACTATAGTTGCCTTCAAAGAAGATGAGGCTAGAATGCTGGATACTGCATCTCTCCTAGCATGAGGAACGTTGCTACTATCTTTGTGAACAGGTTGACGATAGGAGATGAAGTACGTTTGAACAAACATGTTCTTTCACTTTTCCCAACGAGGTGGAGCTTGCACATATGGACATATGGTACACTTGCACGGGTTGCTAGGTTCTCATCGCCATTGGATTGAATACGGAAAAATGGAGAAAAATTGCATGAACCAAATACAATATCTATGTCTCCTCGTTCGCAGGGTAGGATGAAGTTGCTGAGGATGCACGTGTACCTGAGGAACAAGTACCACCCGACGCTGCAGATGACGAGGTTGGGAAAGGGCGCCAACTGCGAGAACGTCTTCAGTACCATGGTCTACCTCTCACCCAAAGGTTCCACTCAATCGATGCATTAACTGATGTACTCCAGTTCCATTACCCGAGGAACTAATATGGCATATTTTGTTTTCTGCAACATGGTGGGTTGGGAACTCGGGATGAAGGAAGAATACTCCTGAGAGCCCAAACTCGAGCTTCCAAAAGATATGCATAATGTATGTGTGCCTCTTGTTTTTCTATGTTTTCTGCTCCTCTCTGACACAATGTGGAAGATGTTGGTTTTAAAGGCTTGCAGGGGCAGCTAGTGGTGGAGTAATCAGTGGTTTAGTTAGGTACATATAATAGAAGTAAAAGGTGTTTAGTAGGTGCACTAATTGTGTTCTACTTCCACCTATTTCTTCCTTGATTTTACCGTGCATAATCTTAGGGGTTGTCCTCTGGGGGTGGTAATATATTCTTATAATATGTTATTCCAGTATGCAAATTGTCAGGGGATTCGTATTTTGTAGATTCCGGGATAAGGGGTCCTGGTTATTCCAGTATGCAAATTGTCAGGGGGTTCGTATTTTGTAGATTCTGGGATCTTGCTGGGAAAGTTGAATCATTATTCTTTATATGTGATTGTTCAAAACCCAATTAAGAATCCAAGTACGGATTGGGAAGATATCAGGACACAAATTATTTGCCTGGTGTATAACCAATAACTAGCTTGAGTGCTTTGGAGGAGGCTGGGGTTTATCTTTTATAAAAACTACTATTAGTTGCTCCAGAAAGTTATAGTTAGCACTAAGGAGAAATTTCCAGTCAAAACTTGTCTGTGTTCATGACATCATTTCTTTGCCGCAACAACGCTTCTATTTGTTTTAAATTTTCAGAGTTATGTTCGATGAACCAACTTTCGTCAGTTATGATGTTAATTACTTCGATCCTTTTCAGTATGCTGAAGGTTGATACTGAGGCTGTCACTATGAAGAATATTTGCCTCTCAGTTTAAATTCCTCGGTAAAGATTCGGTAAGATACTTGAATAGTGTAGATGTTGAATTACCTGTATACATGACGATTAAAGAATTATGTGCTGATACCTTCCAATGTTGGTTGAACTACATATGCTTTGTTTACTGGTTTTTCTAGATAAAAATAAGGGATGTTGTGTTGTTGGCAAGCTTGATACTACAGTGAATGCTCACCTAATGCTTAATGTCTTGCTTTACTACAAAGGTCTTCCATAGATACAGTGCCTCAGTCACTTTGGTAAGTTCAATGCAAATTTGCTTACTGTTCTCTACTACTATGAGTTGTGTTCGGAGCAAAAATATCTCATGAGTACGACAGTTCTAACGATTTTTTAATGTGCGACGTAGATTAGATGAGAAAACATTTAATCACAGATATGATGCCTCCATGTTAAATACTGAAGAAATGGGGGTTGTATATTTTCAGATCAACAAGGCAAGAATAACTTTATTGTTTCCCTGTTTTTTCTTTTTTCTCAAGCAACATAAAAATTGAATGTATTCCTTACTACTATTGAATTGCAGGCACAAAATATATAAACTTGGTTCAGATCTTCCTGGTTCGATTCCACAGCGAATGTAAAACTTATATTCGTAATTTATATCCACTGCAGGAGGCAGGACCACATGAACAAGCAGGTTGTTGTCCAAGCATAGTTGCTACTGCAAGAGCCAGCATCAGACAACATCCGATCTATACAAAATCCATCCATCTGTCTCGTCTCATGCATGCATAACCAGGCCGATGGTAACTTGTCTACTATTCTACTCACTGCAGTTTACGATAATTTGTCTACTACTCTACTTAAGCTTGAGGGTGAAGTGGACGATAAGTTGTATTATTGACCAAGTATATCTTGTTCATAAGCCTAAGATTTGCATACACCATAGAAGCCGTATATATCTTTGAGATAATCAGTCCATGGCTGATATTGCTAGAGCAGGAGGGCGAGGCAGTGGCAAAGGTAGTCAGTGTGTTTAGATCTTGAACCAGTTTGGGCTTGCCCATCTGAGTGCCGGCGATCTTCTTTGCAAAAAAGTTAAATCCGAGCAAGGGTAACAATCTGCTCTCAGTGTATTTCAACCCTCATTTAAGCATATCACATTCCACTTTCATTTTATTTATTTACTTTTAAGAGCTATGCTTTAGGGTTCGGTGTCGTATTTGTATCATCTTTATATAACCTTTTTTGTTTAGAAACAAAAGTTGCGTGTGCAATGTTGAAGCTTGTTACGATATTATTATTGCAGACTTGCCTTATCACCTATTAAATATGACATGTTTTATTGAGGGCATTTATATTATAGATGCTCAAAAAATGTCCGTGCTTAATGCTGCTCAAAACGTCGTATCATCATCCCTGAAATCGGCATTCAGTGTCTGAAGTCCAGATTACACAGAGGCCCAAATTTACATGCAACAGGGTTACCATCTACAGTACTATCAAAGAACATCAGCTTGGGACATCCCAATTCATATGACATTTTGCCTTATATACCATATAGGTTGATTTTGATTGGAGTAACACTATGGCAGAGAAAAATTTACTAAGTCTCCCTAGATAATTTCACACTTTCTCATACACTAAAGAGCATACTCTCAGCATCTCTTGTACCATGGTGGCCGAGAGCTGGAGGTCCTTGAGCCTAAAATCTGCATTCCAAAGCAAAAGCTTTCTTTTATTGGTGATAGTTAGTTAATGGCATGCAAAGCAATTCTCGTTGATTGTATGCATTAAGCTGAGTCGACTAGCAGCAGTGTATATGACTAAATAGAAAGGCAATTTTTTTTGCATGAAGAAAAATATTAAAGTGATGACAAATGTAATGCCTCACAGGTAAAACATAAACAGACCCTGGGTGAATAATAATGAAGGTCTACATTTATTGGCAGGATTATAATTTTCAATACATTAATATGTTGTCTTCTTAATTGAGCTTGTACTAAATGTTGTCAGTACGGGCTGGCATTCAACTTTGCGTACTGTGTCAAAGAGTTTCAAGACTTGGACCTTCCCACATCATGCTAAAGCTGGTAACTATTTGTGCTACTAAACATAGCATTCCCAGTTCCACTACATCCTCTCCCCAATGTCTTTTTTCATCCATCTAAGAAAGAAAAAGAATCACTTTTCATCCATGTAAGAAGAGTGAGTTAGTGGTAACAAAAAGTCAACAAGGCCCCCTACTGTACATGAGGATCATAATGTTATACTACCTCCATTCCTTTATGTAAGGTATATTATTTTCGGCATGGTTACCAAAGCACATGATTCCGTGTTTTCTATGAGAGATCTAAAATAGTAGGTTAAAAGCATACTGCAAATTTATTAGAAGCAAAATATCTAGAAGGATTACATATATGTAATTTACATGGGGTTATCTAATGTTAGAGAGCCATACCTCAAATTATTTGTTTATTTGTTCTAGCTCTATGGATAACAAGAGCATTAGTTCTTTAAAAGTGTTGCATTTGTGTGGGCTAGACACCACTCCATTGAAAAGAAAATGTGTCAACATGTTAAATTACAACAGTTGTGATATCCATAAGAAATAGGCACTCACCATGTTGCCTTGAGAGCTCATATGTTTTTATGAGGAGAGAAAGGCCAAAGTTTGTGTGCAATAGTCGGCGGAGTGGTTACATGCTGAGAGGAGAACCTATTGTAAATAATATCATGTTCTAGCATCGTTTGAGCGACAAGTAATTCCGGACGGATGTAGTATCACTTAATTACAAGTGACATTTATGATCACCATTGGTCTTACTGTATGATTGTTTTCATGACTTTCAAAAAAGAAATATCCTAAAAGTTGAGTGCAGCTGGACGGACGTCAATCCATTTGAGCCAAGAAAAGTAGATGCGGACTGTCCTAAATCATTTGAGATATGAATAGTAGATGGGAAAGGGTTGAAATATTTTATGCAACAATGGTTACTAAATGGTAGGAATCATGTGTTTTTTGCAGTAGTTCCTAAATGGTAACCTCCAAGTGCCTAATTTCATATGTAATAATTTTCCAGGCAAGTTCATAATGCAATCAAGTTTCTGGTTGTAGTATCTTCGAACATTTGTTTTGAGGGAACAAAATCCTCCCATGTGTGGTATTCAATTATTGAACAATAACAATGGACATGCTTTGTGAGACTATTGGTCTTAAGCATAAAAAGACATGCAAGTGATATCCATCAATTAAAGTATAGTGCACGACAAATAGTTGTACTCTCTCCGTTCAGAAATACTTCTCGGAGAATGGATAATCCATTTCTCAGACAAGTACTTGCAGGTGGAGGGTGTATGTTTTTGTACCACTTTTCTACTTTGTGGATCAGATCTCATAGTACAAGTCGGCTAATTACATTTTTATCGAAATTATTGCAAGTGGAGTGGATTTCAACTATTTTTCATTTGTTACTGTCTATCTTTTCTATACATGTCAAATTTCACATGCATCGTGTTTATATATGCAATCAGTACAAATTTGAAAAAGCCCGTGGCAACGCACGGGCAGTGTACTAGTCTTTATAAAGGAGTAGATGGTGTTATTAGACGTTGTGTACCTAAGCATGAATAGGAATAGATCCTACGCAAGTGTCACTCTGAAGCTTATGGAGGACACCATGCTGGAGATAGAACTGAACATAAGGTATTGCAATCTGGTTTTTATTGGCCTACTCTCTTCAAGGACACCCGTAAGTTTGTCCTATCTTGTGATGAATGTCAAAGAATTGGTAATATTAGTAGACGTCAAGAAATGCCTATGAATTATTCACTTGTTATTGAACCGTTTGATGTTTGGGGCTTTGACTATATGGGACCCTTTCCTTTAATGGTTATACATATATTCTAGTTGTTGTTGATTACGTTACTAAGTGGGTAGAAGCTATTCCAACTAGTAGTGCTGATCATAACACTTCTATTAAAATGCTTAAAGAAGTTATTTTTCGAAGGTTTGGAGTCCCTAGATATTTAATGACTGATGGTGGATCACATTTCATTCATGGTGCTCTCCGTAAAATGCTTGCTAAATATGATGTTAATCATAGAATTGCATCCCCTTATCACCCTCAGTCTAGTGGTCAAGTAGAATTAAGTAATAGAGAACTCAAATTAATTTTGCAAAAGACTGTTAATAGATCTAGAAAGAATTGGTCCAAGAAACTTGACGATGCATTATGGGCCTATAGAATTGCATATAAAAATCCTATGGGTATGTCTCTGTAATAAATGGTTTATGGAAAAGCATGTCACTTACCTCTCGAACTAGAACACAAGGCATATTGGGCCATTAAAGAACTCAATTATGATTTTAAACTTGCCGGTGAGAAGAGGCTATTTGATATTAACTCACTTGATGAATGGAGAACCCAAGCCTATGAAAATGCCAAGTTGTTTAAAGAAAAAGTTAAAAGATGGCATGACAAAAGGATACAAAAGCGTGAGTTTAATGTAGGTGATTATGTATTGCTATACAACTCGCATTTAAGATTTTTTGCAGGAAAACTTCTCTCTAAATGGGAAGGCCCTTACGTTAACGAAGAGGTCTACCGTTCCGGTGCCATAAAAATCAACAACTTTGAAGGCACAAATCCGAAGGTGGTGAACGGTCAAAGAATCAAACATTATATCTTAGGTAATCCCATAAATGTTGAAACCAATGTTATTGAAACCGTAACCCCGGAGGAATACATAAGGGACACTTTCCGGAACGTTTCAGACTCCGAAAAGGAATAGGTATGTGGTACGGTAAGTAAACCGACTCCAAAACAGTTTTTAAGGCAATATTTCTTCGTTTTGGAATATTTAGAAAAACAGAAAAATAAGAAGAAGTCCGGGAAGGACACGAGGGCTCCACGAGGGTGGAGGGCGCGCCCTATCCCCCTGGGCACGCCTCCCTACCTCGTGGGCACCTCGTGTGCTCTCTGGACTCCGTTTTCGTACATGACACATATTTTGGTCGGCAAAAATTCATTATACTCCCGGAGGTTTTGACTCCTGTATCACACAAAAATCTCCTGTCTTTGTTTTGAGCTGTTTTCTGTCAGGGTTGTCAAGGCCAAGCACTATGTCGTCTCCCTCCTCCTCCAACCATGAGGGCAACGATGCTTGGCTAATGAAGATAGAGCTGAAGAGAGAAGAACCCATGGAGATCAACAAGGATGAAGGGATCAAGAAATCCATGGGGGATCAAGTTCCGGCAACAGAAGACACCCTTCAACTTGATCACAATCTTCTTACCCCAACAGAGATCGAAGCTTTCAAAATGATTGAGTTAGCTCGTATACAAAATAAGTATCTCACACGTGAAAATATTTTGTTGAAGGAGCATATCATCGCACTCAAGGGCATTATACGCAAGTTAGAAGACCTCCTACGCTCGATGTGCGACTATCCATCATCAACAACTCCACCTTCTTCACCAACAAAGGAGACATAATCACATGGGTATGGGCACTCCCCTTGGCAACTGTTGGGGGAGTGCCCCGGTATCGTATCACCATCACTTTTATCTTTACCGTTTTTCTTAGTTCGATCCTTTTGGTAATATCTTGATCTAGTAGAATAAAAGTTCTTAGTATGATCTAGTTGTGAGTTTTGCTTTATAATCCTTCTATGTAATCGAGTCCTTGAGCTATATAATAAAATTAGTGTTGAGTCAAGGGCTTGATTATTTTTCCATGATCCTAAGGGAATAAAAGAAAAGAGAAAGAAATAAAAAGAAACAAAGAGATCATGTGAATCTTATGGAGAGTAATGAGCTCACATAGAAAAGGTATGATGAATAAAAATTGTTGAGGGTTGACAAACATAGTTTTGGTCATCGTTGCAATTAATAGGAAGTAATAAAGAAAGAGAGGTCTTCACATATAAATATACTATCTTGGACATCTTTTATGATTGTGAGCACTCATTAAAATATGACATGCTAAAGAGTTGACATTGGACAAGGAAGACAACGTAATGGGTTATGTTTTCTTACATCTGAGATAAATTATATTGTCTTGGATCCTCCAACATGTTGAGCTTGCCTTTCCCCCTCATGCTAGCCAAATTCATTGCACCAAGTAGAAATACTACTTGTGCTTCCAAATACCCTTAAACCAGTTTTGCCATAAGAGTCCACCATACCTACCTAGGGATTGAGTAAGATCCTCCAAGTAAGTTGTCATCGGTGCAAGCAATAAAAATTGCTCTCTAAATATGTATGACTTATTAGCGTGGGAGAAAATAAGCTTTATACGATCGTGTGATATGGAAGAAATAAAAGCGACAGACTGCATAATAAAGGTCCATATCACAAGTGGCAATATAAAGTGACATTTTTTGCACTAAGATTTTGTGCATCAAACCATAAAAGTGCATGACAACCTCTGCTTCCCTCTGCGAAGGGCCTATCTTTTACTTTCACTTCCTACCTTGCATAAGAGTCATGGTGATCTTCACCCTTCCTTTTACATTTTATCCTTTGGCAAGCGCGGTATGTTGGAAAGATCCTGGTATATATGGCTAATTGGATGTGAGTTTTCATGAACTATTATTGTTGACATTACCCTTGAGGTAAAACATTGGGAGGCAAAATTATAAGCCCCTATCTTTCTCTGTGTCCGATTAAAACTCCATACCCATAAGTATTGCGTGAGTGTCAGCAATTGTGAAAGATTATATGATAGTTGAGTATGTGGACTTGCTGAAAAGCTCTTATACATTGACTCTTTCCTATATTATGATAAATTGCAATTGCTCCAATGACTGAGATTATAGTTGTTAGTTTTCAATGAAGTTTACGATTCATACTTGAAATTGTGATTGAATTATTACTCTAGCATACGAGATTATATGACAAGAATTATATAACTTGCTGTTCTAAGAATGATCATGATGCCCTCATGTCTGTATTTTATTTTTATCGACACCTCTATCTCTAAGCATGTGGACATATTTTTCGATTTCGGCTTTCGCTTGAGGACAAGCGAGGTCTAAGCTTGGGGGAGTTGATACGTCCATTTTGCATCATGCTTTTATGTCGATATTTATTGCATTATGGGCTGTTATTGCACATTATGTCACAATACTTATGCCTATTCTCTCTTATTTTACAAGTTTTACATAAAGAGGGAGAATGCCGGCAGCTGGGATTCTGGGATGGAAAAGGAGCAAATATTAGAGACCTATTCTGCACAGCTCCAAAAGTCCTGAAACTTCACGGAAGACGTTTTTAGAATATATAAAAAATATTCAGCGGAAGAGATTCACCAGGGGGCCACACGTTGCCCACGAGGGGGGGGGGCGCCCTACCCCCCTGGCGCGCCCCCTACCTCGTGGGCCCCTAGTGGCCCTCTGGTGGCCATCTTCTGCTATATGAAGTCTTTCGATGGAAAAAATAGGAAGCCATCTTCTTGGACGAAACTCTGCCGCCATGAGGCGGAACCTTGGCGGAACCAATCTAGGGCTCTGGCGGAGCTGTTCTGCCGGGGAAACTTCCCTCCCGGAGGGGGAAATCATCGCCATCGTCATCACCAACTCTCCTCTCATCGGGAGAGGGCAATCTCCATCAACATCTTCATCAACACCATCTCCTCTCAAAACCCTAGTTCATCTCTTGTATCCAATTCTTGTCTCCAAGTCCGGGATTGGTGCTAGTAGGTTGCTAGTAGTGTTAATTACTCCTTGTAGTTGATGCTAGTTGGTTTAATTGGTGGAAGATCATATGTTCAGATCCTATATGCATATTAATACCCCTCTGATTATGAACATGTTTATGCTTTGTGAGTAGTTATGTTTGTTCCTGAGGACATGGGAGAAGTCTTGCTATTAGTAGTCATGTGAATTTGATATTCGTTCGATATTTTGATGAGATGTATGTTGTCTCTGCTCTAGTGGTGTTATGTGAACGTCAACTACATGACACTTCACCATTATTTGGGCCTAGAGGAAGGCATTGGGAAGTAATAAGTAGATGATGGGTTGCTAGAGTGACAGAAGCTTAAACCATAGTTTATGCATTGCTTCGTAAGGGGCTGATTTGGATCCATATGTTTCATGCTATGGTTAGGTTTACCTTAATACTTTTGTTGTAGTTGCAGATGCTTTCAATAGAGGTTAATCATAAGTGGGATGCTTGTCCAAGTAAGGGCAGTACCCAAGCACCGGTCCACCCACTGATACGTCTCCAACGTATCTATAATTTTTGATTGCTCCATGCTATATTATCTACTGTTTTGGACATTATTGGGCTTTATTATCCACTTTTATATTATTTTTGGGACTAACCTATTAACCGGAGGCCCATCCCAGAATTGCTGTTTTTTGCCTGTTTTAGGGTTTTGAAGAAAAGGAATATCAAACGGAGTCCAAACGGAATGAAACCTTCGGGAACGTGATTTTCTCAACGAACAAGACCCGGGAGACTTGGACCCTACGTCAAGAAAGGAAACATGAGGCCACGAGGTAGGGGGGCGCGCCCACCCCCACCAGGCGTGCCCTCCACCCTCGTGGGCCCCCTGTTGCTCCACCGACATACTCCTTCCTCCTATATATATCCACGTACCTCCTTTGGGCTGTTATTTCACATTATGTCACAATACTTATGGCTATTCTCTCTTATTTTACAAGGTTTACATAAGGAGGGAGAATGCCGACAGCTGGAATTCTGGGCTGGAAAAGGAGCAAATATTAGAGACCTATTCTGCACAACTCCAAAAGTCCTGAAACTGCACGGAATACCTTATAATAAATAATGAAAAATCCTCGCCAAAGATGAAGACCAGGGGCCCCACACCCTTTCCACGAGGGTGGGTGCGCCCCCTAGGGCGCGCCCCCTACCTCGTGGGCCCCCTGGTGGCTCTCCGATGACCATCTTCTGCTATATGAAGTCTTTCGTCGAGAAAAAACCAGAAGCAACCTTTCGGGACGAAACTCCGCCGCCACGAGGCGGAACCTTGGCGGAACCAATCTAGGGCTCCGGCAGAGCTGTTCTGCCGGGGAAACTTCCTTCCCGGAGGGGAAATCATCGCCATCGTCATCACCAACGCTCCTCTCATCGGGAGAGGGCAATCTCCATCAACATCTTCATCAGCACCACCTCATCTCAAAACCCTAGTTCATCTCTTGTATCCAATTCTTTTCTCCAAGTCCAGGATTGGTGCTAGTAGGTTGCTAGTAGTATTAATTACTCCTTGTAGTTGATGCTAGTTGGTTTAATTGGTGGAAGATCATATGTTCAGATCCTTTATGCATATTATTACCCCTCTGATTATGAACATGAATATGCTTTGTGAGTAGTTACGTTTTTTCCTAAGGACAAGGGAGAAGTCTTGCTATTAGTAGTCATGTGAATTTGGTATTCGTTCGATATTTTGATGAGATGTATGTTGTCTAGCCTCTAGTGGTGTTATGTGAACGTCAACTACATAACACTTCACCATTATTTGGGCCTAGAGGAAGGCATTGGGAAGTAATAAGTAGATGATGGGTTGCTAGAGTGACAGAAGCTTAAACCCTAGTTTATGCGTTGCTTCATAAGGGGCTGATTTGGATCCATATGTTTCATGCTATGGTTAGGTTTACCTTAATACTTTTGTTGTAGTTGCGGATGCTTGCAATAGAGGTTAATCATAAGTGGGATGCTTGTTCAAGTAAGAACAGCACCCAAGCACCGGTCCACCCACATGTCAAATTATCCTGTTGAACACCTAACAAAGCATCCTGTTGAACACCTAATATATGTGGATGAAGTTTGTGGATTATTTAAGCTTGTAGGTATACCCGATGATGTTGCTAAGAAGAAGGTCTTCCCTTTATCTTTGAAGGGAGACACATTGACATGGTATAGGCTATGTGATGATACGAGATCATGGAACTATAGAAGATTGAAATTGGAATTTCATCAAAAGTATTACCCTATGCATCTTGTTCATCGTGACCGCAATTATATATATAATTTTTGGCCTCGCGAAGGAGAAAGCATCGCTCAAGCTTGGGGGAGGCTTAAATCAATGTTATATTCATGCCCCAATCATGAGCTCCCAAGAGAAACAATTCTTCAAAAATTTATGTTCGGCTTTCTGAAAATAATCGCACCATGCTCGATACTTCTTGTGCTGGCTCTTTTATGATGAAGACTATTGGATTTAGATGGGATTTATTGGATAGAATTAAACGCAACTCTGAAGATTGGGATCTCGACAAAGGTAAGGAGTCAGGTATGACACCTAAGTTTGATTGTGTTAAATCTTTTATAGATACCGATATTTTCCGTAAGTTTAGCACTAAATATGGACTTGATTCTGAGATAGTAGCTTCTTTTTGTGAATCTTTTGCTACTTATGTTGATCTCCCTAAGGAGAAGTGGTTTAAATATCATCCTCCCATAGAAGTAAAAGTAGCTGCACCTATTAAAGTTGAAGAAAAGACTGTCACTTATAACGATCCTATTGTTCCTACTTGTTATGTTGAGAAACCACTTTTCCCTATTAGGATAAAGGATCATGCTAAAGTTTCAACTGTGGTTCGTAAAAGCAATATTAAAACATATACACCTCCTGAGAAAGTTAAAGTTGAACCCAATATTGCTATTGTTAAAGATCTCTTGTCTGATAATATAGATGGGCATGTTATTTACTTCTGTAATGAAACTGCTAGAATTGCTAAACCCCGTGATACAGATAAACCTAGACCTGTGGTAGGCATGCCTGTTGTTTTTGTTAAAATAGGAGATCATTGTTATCATGGCTTATGTGATATGGGTGCTAGTGCTAGTGCAATACCTATTGACTTATACAAAGAAATTATGCATGATATTGCACCTGTTGAGTTAGAAGAAATTGATGTAACTATTAAACTTGCTAATAGAGATACTATTTCACCAATGGGAATTGTTAGAGATGTTGAAGTCTTGTGTGGGAAAACTAAATATCTTGCTGATTTTCTTGTTCTTGGTTCCCCACAAGATAGCTTTTGTCCAATTATATTTGGTAGACCCTTCTTAAATACTGTTAATGCTACCAAAGATTGCACAAGGGATGTTGTTACTGTCGGCTTAGATGATATGACTCTTGAGTTTAATTTCTCTAAATTTAGTAAACACCACCATGAAGAAGAATTTTCTAGTAAGGATGAAATTATTGGTCTTGCTTCTATTGCTGTACCTCCTAGTGATCCTTTAGAACAATATTTGCTAGACCATGAGAATGATATGTTTATGAATGAAAGAAGGGAAATAGATGAGGTATTCTTTAAACAGGAACCTATTCTGAAACACAATTTGCCTGTTGAAATCCTAGGGGATCCCCCTCCACCTAAGGGTGATCCCGTGTTTGAGCTTAAACCGTTGCCTGATAATCTTAAATATGCTTTTCTTGATGAAAAGAAGATATATCCTGTTATTATTAGTGCTAATCTTTCAGAGCATGAAGAAGAAAGATTATTGAAAACTCTGAAGAAGCACCGTGCTGCTATTCGATATACTCTTGATGATCTTAAGGGCATTAGTCCCACTCTATGTCAACATAAAATAAATTTGGAAGCAGATGCCAAACCAGTTCGTGATCCTCAACGACGTCTGAATCCTAAAATGAAAGAAGTGGTAAGAAAAGAAATACTAAAGCTTCTGGAGGCAGGTATAATTTACCCCGTTGCTGATAGCCAGTGGGTAAGTCCTGTTCATTGTGTCCCTAAGAAGGGAGGTATTACTGTTGTTCCTAATGATAAAGATGAATTGATTCCACAAAGAATTATTACAGGTTATAGGATGGTAATTGATTTCCGCAAATTAAATAAGGCTACTAAGAAAGATCATTACCCCTTACCTTTTATCGATAAAATGCTAGAAAGATTATGCAAACATACACATTACTGCTTTCTAGATGGTTATCCTGGTTTCTCTCTAATACCTGTGTCGGCTAAAGATCAATCAAAGACTACTTTTACATGCCCTTTTGGTACTTTTGCTTATAGACGTATGCCTTTTGGTTTATGTAATGCACCTGCTACCTTTCAAAGATGCATGATGGCTATATTCTCTGACTTTTTGAGAAGATTTGTGAGGTTTTCATGGACGACTTTTCCGTCTATGGATCTTATTTTGATGATTGCTTGAGCAATCTTGATCGAGTTTTGCAGAGATGTGAAGAAACTAATCTTGTCTTGAATTGGGAAAAGTGCCACTTTATGGTTAATGAGGGTATTGTATTGGGGCATAAAGTTTTTTAAAGAGGTATTGAAGTTGATAAAGCCAAGGTTGATGCTATTGAAAAGATGCCATGTCCCAAGGACATCAAAGGTATAAGAAGTTTCCTTGGTCACGCCGGATTTTATAGGAGGTTCATTAAGGACTTCTCAAAAATTTCTTGGCCTCTGACTAATTTATTACAAAAAGATATACCATTTGTCTTTGATGATGATTGTGTAGAAGCATTTGAAATACTTAAGAAAGCATTAGTCTCTGCACCTATTGTTCAGCGACCTAATTGGAATTTACCCTTTGAAATTATGTGTGATGCTAGCGATTATGCTGTAGGTGCTATTTTAGGCCAAAGAGTTGATAAGAAATTAAATGTTATCCATTATGCTAGTAAGACCCTAGACAATGCTCAAAGAAATTATGCTACTACTGAAAAAGAACTTTTAGCAGTTGTATTTGCTTGTGATAAGTTCAGACCTTATATCGTTGATTCTAAAGTAACTATCCACATTGATCATGCTGCTATTAAATATCTTGTGTAGAAGAAAGATGCTAAACCTAGACTTATTAGATGGGTTCTCTTGCTACAAGAATTTGATTTGCATATTGTTGATAGAAGAGGAGCTGAGAACCCCGCTGCAGACAACTTATCTAGGTTAGAGAATGTTCTTGATGACCCACTACCTATTGATGATAGCTTTCCTAATGAACAATTAAATGTCATAAGTACTTCTCGTAGTACCCCTTGGTATGCTGATTATGCTAATTACATAGTTGCTAAATTTATACCACCTAGCTTCACATACCAACAAAAGAAAAAGTTCTTCTATGATTTGAGACATTACTTTTGGGATGACCCACATGTTTATAAATAAGGAGTAGATGGTGTTATTAGACGTTGCGTACCTGAGCATGAACAGGAATAGATCCTACGCAAGTGCCACTCCAAAACTTATGGAGGACACCACGCGGGAGATAGAACTGCACATAAGGTATTGCAATCCGGTTTTTATTGGCCTACTCTCTTCAAGGATGCCCGTAAGTTTGTCCTATCTTGTGATGAATGTCAAAGAATTGGTAATATTAGTAGATGTCAAGAAATGCCTATGAATTATTCACTTGTTATTGAACCGTTTGATGTTTGGGGCTTTGATTATATGGGACCTTTTCCTGCCTCTAATGGATATACACATATTTTAGTTGCTGTTGGTTACGTTACTAAGTGGGTAGAAGCTATTCCAACTAGCAGTGCTGATCATAACACTTCTATTAAAATGCTTAAAGAAGTTATTTTTCCGAGGTTTGGAGTCCCTAGATATTTAATGACTGATGGTGGTTCACATTTTATTCATGGTGCTTTCCGTAAAATGCTTGCTAAATATGACGTCAATCATAGAATTGCATCTCCGTATCACCCACAGTCTAGTGGTCAAGTAGAATTGAGTAATAGAGAACTCAAATTAATTTTGCAAAAGACTGTCAATAGGTCTAGAAAGAATTGGTCCAAGAAACTTGACGATGCATTATGGGCCTATAGAACTGCATATAAAAATCCTATGGGTATGTCTCCGTATAAAATGGTATATGGAAAAGCATGTCACTTACCTCTTGAACTAGAACACAAGGCATATTGGGCCATTAAAGAACTCAATTATGATTTTAAACTTGCCCGTGAGAAGAGGCTATTTGATATTAGCTCACTTGATGAATGGAGAACCCAAGCCTATGAAAATGCCAAGTTGTTTAAAGAAAAAGTTAAAAGATGGCATGACAAAAGGATAGAAAAGCGTGAGTTTAATGTAGGTGATTATGTATTGCTATACAACTCTCGTTTAAGATTTTTTGCAGGAAAACTTCTCTCTAAATGGGAAGGCCCCTATGTTATCGAGGAGGTCTATCGTTCCGGTGCCATAAAAATCAACAACTTCGAAGGTGGTAAAAGTCGGAGAATTAAACATTACATCTCAGGTAATCCCATAAATATTGAAACCAATATTATTGAAACCGTAACCCCGGAGGAATACATAAGGGGCACTTTCCAGAACGTTTCAGACTCCGAAAAGGAATAGGTATGTGGTACGGTAAGTAAACCGATTCCAAAATAGTTTTTAAGGCAATATTTCTCCGTTTTGGAATATTTAGAAAAATAGAAAATTAAGTAGTAGTCCGGGAAGGACACGAGGGCCCCACGAGGGTGGAGAGCGCGCCCTACCCCCTGGGCGCACCCCCTACCTCGTGTGCCTTCCGGACTCCGTTTTCTTGCACGATACGTATTTTGGTTGGTAAAAATTCACTATATATTCTCCTGAAGGTTTTCACTCCCATATCACGCAAATATCCTCTGTTTTTGTTTCGAGCTGTTGCTGCTGCAGATTAGAGCAAGATGTTTTCTCAAAAGTCAGTTGGGGAGAGCCGGGTATCTAATTCGGCACCGGAACCAAGGGCAAACAGCGACCCTGACCACTTTGGTCCAGCAACGGAGGAAGAGATGGAGGCTGACTTAATGAGGGTAGATGCCACGGAGGATCAAGAAGTCACCTCTCGCTTCCGAGCTGGGTTCACGATGGGGGAACTACAAAGCTCAGCTATTCCAAACTCAGTTATCCCTTCCAATGTTAGCTTTCTTTCTTATGAAAATATGAAGAGGAGTGCAAGGTTGTCAGAATCGCAATTTTGAATCGGATCGGAGCTTTGATGGTAGGATCGCAAATCGTAGAATCTCCACTATCAGGATCATAGAAACGTAGATTCTAAGAACTAAAATCGCAGAATCATAGGGGTTAGTTTGGATCGTAAAGTCGTAGAATCGTATAACAGAATCGCGATTCTGACAACCTTGGTACCTGTGAAGCAAGGCCTAGTGCCTGTGAAGATCACCGCCCATGACACTCTCACATAATAATGAGTGGGGCTGTACACGCCCCAGAGTCTCCGAAGAGCCGCCCTCGGGCCTCGGGGCTCCCTCCCACGCCCAATGGCAGCAATTAGCTCTGCGCTGGTGAGAAGACTTCGAAGACTAGACTAGGCGCCGGACGCGGCCATTTGCTTTGGATCTCTTTTCTATAATCCTGCCTTCTGGATTTGGATTTAAGTTGAAGTCGAATTTTCATTTGATGCACGCGGGGGGGGGGGGGGATGCCTTTTCTTGTTCGAGTTATTTCTCACAGTCTCGTTCTTGCCTTATTTCGGAGTTCGCGCCGGTCGCTCCCCCCTCGCGGGCCCCTCGCGAGCCGGGCTGGGCATGAAGCACACGAGCCACACGCGTGTCGAGCCGTGGCGGCCGCTCGCTTATCACACGGCCCTCTTGGGCGTGGAGACGAATTCATCAGGAGCTCCTCAAAAATCCGCGATCGCTCGGGCCAGTTTTGGGCTTGTCCAAGCTAATGTAAAACCGCAATGACACCCTTGCCCCGACGTACTAAAGCTCATGAAGACACGAACTCAATTTAGCACGAAAGGATAACAGCTGCGATTGTTTACATGAGGGTGTTGGGGAACGTAGTAATTTCAAAAAAATTCCTACGCACACGCAAGATCATGGTGATGCATAGCAACGAGAGGGGAGAGTGTTGTCCATGTACCCTCATAGACCGAAAGCGGAAGCGTTAGCACAACGCGGTTGATGTAGTCGTACGTCTTCACGATCCGACCGATCAAGTACCGAACACACGGCACCTCCGAGTTCAGCACACGTTCAGCTCGATGACGTCCCTCGAACTCCGATCTAACCGAGTGTTGAGGGAGAGTTTCGTCAGCACGACGGCGTGGTGACGATGATGATGTTCTACCGACGCAGGGCTTCGCCTAAGCACCGCTACAATATTATCGAGGTGGACTATGGTGGAGGGGGGCACCGCACACGGCTAAAAGATCACCTGATCAATTGTTGTGTCTCTAGGGTGCCCCCTGCCATCGTATATAAAGGAGCAAGGGGGGGGGGGTGCGGCCGGCCAGGAGAGAGGGCACGCCAGGAGGAGTCCTACTCCCACCGGGAGTAGGACTCCCCCCCTTTCCTAGTTGAATTAGGACTTGGGAGGGGTAGAGAGGAAGGAAGGGGGGGGGGTGCCGCCCCCTCTCCTTGTCCTTTTCGGACTAAGGGGGAGGGGCGCGTGTCCCAGCCCTGGCCGCCTCTCCTCTTCTCCATAAAGGCCCACTAAGGCCCATTAACCTCCCGGGGGGTTCCGGTAACCTCCTGGTAATCCGGTAAAATCCCGATTTCACCCGGAACACTTGCGATATCCAAACATAGGCTTCCAATATATCAATCTTCATGTCTCGACCATTTCGAGACTCCTCGTCATGTCCATGATCACATCCGGGACTTCGAACAACCTTCGGTACATCAAAACATATAAACTCATAATATAACTATCATCGAAACGTTAAGCGTGCGGACCCTACGGGTTCGAGAACTATGTAGACATGACCGAGACACGTCTCTGGTCAATAACCAATAGCGGAACCTGGATGCTCATATTGGCTCCCACATATTCTACGAAGATCTTTATCGGTCAGAAAGCATAACAACATACTGTGTTCCCTTTGTCATCGGTATGTTACTTGCCCGAGATTCGATCGTCGGTATCTCAATACCTAGTTCAATCTCGTTATCGGCAAGTCTCTTTACTCATTCCGTAATACAACATCCCGCAACTAACTCATTAGTTGCAATGCTTGCAAGGCTTAAGTGATGTGTATTACCGAGAGGGCCCAGAGATACCTCTCCGACAATCGGAGTGACAAATCCTAATCTCAAAATACGCCAACCCAACAAGTACCTTCGGAGACACATGTAGAGCACCTTTATAATCACCCAGTTACGTTGTGACATTTGGTAGCACACAAAGTGTTCCTCCGGTAAACGGGAGTTGCATAATCTCATAGTTATAGGAACATGTATAAGTCATGAAGAAAGTAATAGCAACATACTAAACGATCGGGTGCTAAGCTAACGGAATGGGCCAAGTCAATCACATCATTCTCCTAATGATGTGATCCCGTTAATAAAATGACAACTCATGTCAATGTCTACGAAACATAACCATCCTTGATCAACGAGCTAGTCAAGTAGAGGCATACTAGTGACACTCTGTTTGTCTATGTATTCACACAAGTATTATGTTTCCAGTCAATACAATTCTAGCATGAATAATAAACATTTATCATGATATAAGGAAATAAATAATAAATTTATTATTGCCTCTAGGGCATATTTCCTTCAGTCTCCCACTTGCACTAGAGTCAATAATCTAGTTCACATCACCATGTGATTTAACACCAATAGTTCACATCACCATGTGATTAACACCCATAGTTCACATCGTCATGCGACCAACACCCACGTTCACATACAACGGGTGCAAGACAGTTTTGCACATGTGGAATACTCGGGTTAAACTTGACGAGCCTGGCATGTACAGACATGGCCTCGGAACACTGGAGACCAAAAGGTCGAATGTGAATCATATAGTAGATACGATCAGCATAGAGATGTTCACCATTGATAACTACTCCATCTCACGTGATGATCAGACATGGTTTAGTTGATTTGGATCACGCATCATTTAGATAACTTGAGGGATGTCTATCTAAGTGGGAGTTCTTAAGTAATTTGATTAATTGAACTTAATTTATCATGAACTTAGTCCTGATAGTTTTTGCATATCTATGTTGTAGATCAATGGCCCATCCTACCGTTCCCTTGAATTTTAATGCGTTCCTAGAGAAAGCTAAGTTGAAAGATGATGGTAGCAACTACACGGACTGGGTCCGTAACTTGAGGATTATCGTCATTGCTGCACAGAAGAATTATGTCCTTGATGCACCGCTAGGTGAAAGGCCTGCTGTAGGAGCAGATGCTGATGTTATGAACGTCTGGCAAGCTCGACCTGATGACTACTTGATAGTTTAGTGTGCCATGATGTACGGCTTAGAATCGGGACTTCAAAGACGTTTTGAACGTCATGGACCATATGAGATGTTCTAGGAGTTGAAGTTAATATTTCAAGCAAATGCCCGAGTTGAGAGATATGAAGTCTCCAACAAGTTCTATACCTGCAAGATGGAGGAGAACAGTTATGTCAGTGAACACATACTCAAAATGTCTGTGTATCATAATCACTTGACTCAGCTAGGAGTTAATCTTCTGGATGATAGTGTTATTGACAGAGTTATTCAATCACTGTCACCAAGCTACAAAGGCTTCATGATGAACTATAATATGCAAGGGATGGATAAGACAATTCCCGAGCTCCTCGCTATGCTCAAAGCTGCGGAGGTAGAAATCAAGAAGGAGCATCAAGTGTTGATGGTTAACAATACCACTAGTTTCAAGAAAAAAGGCAAGGGAAAGAAGGGGAACTTCAAGAAGAATGGCAAGCAAGTTGCCACCCCCGAGAAGAAGCCCAAATCTGGACCCAAGCCTGAAACTGAGTGCTTCTACTACAAAGGGACTGGTCACTGGAAGCGGAACTGCACCAAGTATTTGGCGGATAAGAAGGATGGCAAAGTGAACAAAGGTATATTTAATATACATGTTATTGATGTGTAGCTTACTAATGCTCATAGTAGCGCCTGGGTATTTGATACTGGTTTGGTTGCTCATATTTGTAACTCGAAACAGGGGCTACGGATTAAACAAGATTGGCTAAGGATGAGGTGACAATGCATGTCAGGAATTGTTCCAATGTCGATGTGATCTCCATCGGCACGCTACCTCTACATCTACCTTCTGGATTAGTTTTAGACCTGAATAATTGTTATTTGGTGTCAGCGTTGACCATGAACATTATATCTATATCTTGTTTAGTGCGAGACGGTTATATCAGAGAATAATGGTTGTTCTATTTATATGAGTAATATATTTTATGGTCATGCACCCTTGAAGAGTGGTCTATTTTTATTGAATCTCGATTGTGGTGATACATATATTCATAATATTGATGCCAAAAGATGCAAAGTTGATAATGATAGTGCTACATATTTGTGGCACTGCCGTTTAGGTCATATTGGTGTAAAGCACATGAAGAAACTCCATACAGATGGGCTTTTGGAATCACCTGATTATGAATCATTTGGTACTAGTGAACCATGCCTCATGGGCAAGATGACTGAAACTCCGTTCTCCGGAACAATGGAGCGTGGAAATAATACACACCGATGTATGCGGTCTGATGAGTGTTGAGGCTTGCGGCAGGTATTGTTATTTACTGACCTTCACAGATGATTTAAGAAAATATAAGTATATCTACTTAATGCAACACAAGTCTGAAACATTTGAAAAGTTCAAAGAATTTCAGAGTGAAGTGGAGAATCGTCGTAACAAGAAAATAAAGTTTCTATGATCTGATCGCGGAGGCAAATATTTGAGTTATGAGTTTGTTCTTCATTTAAAACAATGTGGAATAGTTTCACAACTCATGCCACCTGGAACACCACCGCGTAATGGTGTGCCCAAACGTCATAACCGTACTTTATTAGATATGGTGCGGTCTATGATGTCTCTTACCGATTTACCACTATCATTTTGGGGTTATGCATTAGAGACAGTTGCATTCATGTTAAATAGGGCACCGTCTAAATCCGTTGAGATGACACCGTATGAACTATGGTTTGGCAAAAAACCTAAGCTGTCATTTCTTAAAGTTTGGGGTTGCGACACTTATGTCAAAAAGCTTTAGCCTGATAAGCTCGACCCAAATTGGAGAAGTGTGTCTTCATAGGATGCCCTAAGGAAACAATTGGGTACACCTTCTACCACAAATCTGAAGGCACGATATTTGTTGCCAAGAATGGAAACTTCCTAGAGAAGGAGTTTCTCTCGAAAGAAGTGAGTGGGAGGAAAGTAGAACTTGATGAGGTAATTGTACCTTCTCTCGAATTGGAAGGTAACTCATCATAGAAAACCATTCCCGTGATGCCTACACCAACTAGAGAGGAAGCTAATGATAATAATCATGAAACTTCAGATCAAGTTACTATTGAACCTCGTAGGGCAACCAGAGCACAATCCGCACTAGAGTGGTACGGTAATCCTGTTCTGGAAGTCATGTTACTAGACCATGACGAACCTATGAACTATGAAGAAACTATGATGAGCCCAGATTCCGATAAATGGCTTGACGCCATGAAATCTTAGATAGGATCTATGTATGAGAACAAAGTATGGACTTTGGTGGACTTGCCCAATGATCGGCAAGCCATAGACTTGTCCGCAAGAAGAAGATTGACGCTGATGGTAACGTTACTATCTACAAAGCTCGACTTGTTGCAAAAGGTTTTTGACAAGTTCAAGGAGTTGACTACGATGAGACTTTCTCACCCGCAGCAATGCTTAAGTCTGTTCGAATCATGTTAGCAATTGCTGCATTTTATGATTATGAAATCTGGCAAATGGACGTCAAAACTGCATTCCTTAATGGATTTCTTAAAGAAGAGTTGTATATGATGCAACCTGTTGGGAATATGACTACCAGGTATGACCCGCCCAGGAGGGGCCGGGTCAATCTTCATGGCGGGTTATTAAAAGAAGCCCAGCGAATATACAAGGTGATGGTTTATTATAAGACTTGTAGTAGGCCCAAGCCTAGAGGTAGCTTAAGGCCCATAATTGTAAACCGCCATGTATAAGTAAGACTTGTAAAGAAAGGCATGTAAGAGAAGTCACCGAGCCGGACACGTTGTATGAGCCGGTCGGGACTCTGTAGGCCACCAGGCATCCACCCGTGTATATAAGGGGACGACCCGGTGGCGGCTTAGGGCAAGAAACAGCAGGTCGAGAGCCAAGCTAGCGTACTTCGCTCCCTGGTCATCGAAACCTAGCAATACCACATCAACTGGACTAGGCTTCACCTTCACCGCAAGGGGCAGAACCAGTATAAACCTCTCGTGTCCTTTGTCCCGATTAACCCCTTTAAGCTTCCTAGTTGCGATGGTTCCACGATTAAGTCCTTTCTCTAGGACATCTGCCGTGACAATTCCATGACAGTTGGCGCCCACCGTGGGGCCAGCGCACGGTGGATTTGAGTTCTTGAAGGGCAGCTTCAAAGGGCTCAAGGGATACACTATGGGCCGGATGACCAAGAGTCGTTGCGGTAAGCTCTACATCGACGACGCAGGCTGGGGCCCCGAGGCCGGCTCAATCGAGTACGGGTACTGGGTCCCCATCGGTGGAATCCACGTCTTCATCGGTCAGATCGGCGAGCCGGTCCCTGAGCCGGACATCTGCGCCGACCTCATCGACACGGCTTAGTGGGCGAAACCCGCCCGAGCTCGACCCGCCGTGCGACATGCCTTCATGGGTTGCATCCATGGAGGGGAACTTTCTGAAGGATTGGTGGATGGCAGTGAGACAGCTATTCACTCCGACGATGATTCGTCCACAGGCGAGACAGATTCTTTGTATCAACTGCAAGATGGCGGGCTTGGGGGCTGTTCCAATGGTAGCAGTATTCCGGACCCCTTTGAGCCGCCAAATCGAGCCAGAGTCTTCATCTTCATGGCTGGCACTCAACCCAGGCAGAATTCTACGGCTGCGGCTGCAATAACCACCGGGTCGACGGCGGCCGGGTCAGGAGACCCCGCGCGTCCGCTGGCTCAGGTGTTGATGGATCTCATGGACAGGATGACGACCTTGTTGATTGCCGTGGGTGAGTCAGCAGATAAGGCTCAGCATGATGCAGAGGTGGCACAGTCGTGTGGGGAGGTAACACAAGCTAAGGAGAATTTAGCAGCGGAGGAGGTAAGGATGGCTGCAGAGCGGGCAGCTCTAGATGCTCGTGCTTAGCAGCTTCAAGCAGAGACTTTCTGGCTCTCGGTGGATCTAAATGCATCAAATGAGGTCATGAGGAGAAGGCACCAAAAAGCTCAATCACGTCTGCCTCTGACTTATGATCCTAGGAACCTCTTCCACACACCTGGAGCTGGTCCCAATAACCCGCCGAAGGCAAATCGGATCATAACACCCGAGACCAAAGCGCTGGTTCAACCGTGGGCCATGGAACCCCCCCATGTAAATACCGCTTCGCCTCATTCCACACCAATACCATCGGGTCACTTTTCTAACCCTTTGGAGAATCTTGTCGGTGCGTCGGCTCATTTGGCGGCTCTCCCGATGGAAGGCGACTCTCTGACAGCGATCGAAACGCGACGGGTCAGAAAACTTCTTCAGACGGCTCTGGCACAATAGGATGCATATTATTATAGTCGAGATAGAATCCATTCAACCCCTCGCCCAAGCCGGAGCCCAAGCTATAGCAGGCATATGGACTCAGCGGCCATGTCAAGCAACGCCCAGCGCCATAACCATGCGAGCGTGACCTGACCCCGGGCGGAGCCCTTAACTTGGTGGACCAGGAGAGGATCCGTCAAGAGGCTGAACGGGCGGTTCAGCTGGCGGTTGAGCAGGCGGCTCACCAAGCTTTTCCAGTTTATCCAGCGACCTCTGTTGAAGCAGGGGTGGCCACAAGGACAGAAGGTGTCCATTGTCTTGTGCCGGCTCTGCGTAATGAGCGTTTGCCAAAGGACTTGGAGCCCGGAGCATGGATTGAAAGTTACGAGATGGCCATGGAGTTATTAGAGGTTAGTGACGCAGCAATGGCTAAATACTTCACCATGATGTTGGATGGAACAACTCGTACTTGGTTAAAGGGGTCGCCGCCCAACTCCATCGGCTCATGGGCGGAGTTAAAGGCCCGGTTCATTCAGAACTTCAAAGATACCTGTAAACAACCCATGTCGATCGTGGACTTGACTAACTGCAAGCAAGAGGAAGGCGAATCCATGACCCATTGGGTGTGCCGGGTCAAGGAAATAATACATTCATCTGATAAGATGGATGCCGGCTCCGCGGTCTTAATGTTGGAGAAAAATTGCTGTTTTGAACCTCTGAAACAGAAGCTGGGGTGGCTCAAGCGTGACTCTAATGACATGGTCCAGCTGATGGCGGCTCTCGTCAAGTATGCCGATTCTGACAGTACCAAGGACCCCGCGTCTGACAAAGAGAAGACATGGAAGGGAAAGAAGAACGGCAATGGCAAAGGTCACCAGCACAACCCGGTGAATCAAGGAGGTAATAAACGTAAGGCTGACGGTAGTCTGGAGTTTGTGGCTAGCACCAATGCACAGGGCAACAATCAACGACGCAAGGGGAGGCCACCTCCTCGGTCTGGCGGGTCAGGTCCCACCCTTGAGCAGCTGCTAAACGAACCTTCTCCAAGACACGGCACCCAGGAGAAGCCCGCTACCCATCTATGGAAAGACTATACGATCAGGAAGGCTTTTAAGAATTCTAACATATTCGATGGTAACCACGGACCTGGCGGCGGCTCAGGCGGTGGCGGCTTCCATGGCCCGGGCACCGACTCAAGCGGTGGCGGTTTTCATGGCCAGGGCCATCAAGGTAGTCAAGGCGGCTATAATCAGCAATCCGGTCAGGGCAGTCAGCAGCAGCAGTCCGGGTATCAGAGTAACCCAAAGCAGCTGAACGGTGGGCAGTATCACGTGTTCACCACCAGTTTGTGCAAGAGGGACCAGAAACTTCATAAGAGGGCTGTAAATATTGTTGAGCCGGCGGTTCCACATTATTTGTGATGGTCTGAGCAGCCTATTGTATGGAGTAGGGAAGATCATCCTCCCCGGGTCGATAATCCGGGTCATCTGGCTTTGGTGGTGGCACCTCAGGTTGGTGGATATAAGTTCACTAAAGTGCTCATGGACGGAGGCAGTAGCATCAACATCCTTTATTATGAGATGTTCCGTCACATGGGGTTGACTGATAAGAGTCTTAAAACATCCAACACTGTTTTTCATGGGGTGGTACTTGGTAAGTCGGCGTACCCAATTGGTAAGATTGAGCTAGAAGTAGCCTTTGGGGATGAGTATGATTCTAGGGCTGAGAATTTAACTTTTGAAGTGGTTAAAATCAAAAGCCCATATCACGCTCTGTTTGGTCGGCCGGCTTATGCTAAGTTCATGGCTCGGCCGTGTTATGTTTATCTACAGCTCAAAATGCCGGGTTATAAAGGCACCACCACAGTACATGGAAGCCACAAGATAGCCCTGGAATGTGAAGAAGGTGATGCGGCTTATGCCGAATCTGTTTGCGCAACGGAGGAATTGAAGTTTTATAAGGATAACGTTGACCCGGCAGATATGACATCTTTGAAAAAACCAACCACGGAGCATGAGTCGGCACTGCAATTTAAGTCAGCTGATGATACTAAGATGATTGATTTTGTGCCTGGCGACTCATCCAAACAGTTCATTATCAGTGCCAATTTGGATCCAAAATAGGAAAGCGCGCTCATCGAGTTCATCCGTGAGAATCGGGACATCTTTGCATGGAAACCTTCTGACATGCCTGGTGTACCGAGGGAACTCGCTGAGCACACTCTCAACATTGATCCAAAGTTTAAGCCGGTCAGGCAGTTTCTTCGACGGTTTAATGAAGAAAGGTGTAAGGCTATTGGAGAAGAGGTACCCTGGCTCTTAGCTGCCGGGTTTATTGTTGAAGTTTTTCACCCAGAGTGGTTGGCTAACCCAGTGCTTGTACTAAAAAAGAACGGCACCTGGCGTATGTGTGTGGATTACACAGATTTAAACAAGGCTTGTCCGGCTGATCCTTTTGCTCTCCCTCGTATTGATGAAATCATTGATGCTACGGCGGGATGTGAGCGTTTGAGTTTTTTGGATGCTTATTCTGGTTATCATCAGATCAAGATGGCAGTTAAGGACCAGGAGAAGACAGCTTCCATCACTCCATTTGGAGCCTTCTGCTATGTGTCTATGCCTTTTGGGCTTAAGAGCGCCCAGGCGACTTATCAGCGATGTGTGCAGAACTGTCTTCATGACCAGATTGGACGTAATGTTCATGCTTATGTGGATGATATAGTGGTTAAATCCAAAGCAAAGGAAACTCTGGTAGATGATCTAAAGGAGACTTTTGATAACCTTCGGGTCTACAAGATGATGCTTAACCCAGCAAAATGTGTGTTTGGAGTCCTCGCTGGCAAGCTTTTGGGTTTTTGGGTGTCTAACAGAGGCATTGAGGCTAACCCGGCGAAAATTAAGGCAATAACATCTTTGGCTAAGCCGGCGTGTATCAATGACGTTCAAAGGCTGGCGGGTCGGGTTGCAGCTTTAAGCCGGTTCATAAGCCGGCTAGGTGAGAAGGCTATGCCGTTGTATCAGATGATGAAAAAGACGGATGACTTTGTCTGGAGTGACACTGTTGATTCTGCCTTTGAAGATCTAAAGAGGCAGCTCGCTGAGCCACAGGTTCTGGCTGCCCCCATTGATAAAGAGCCGATGCTGTTATCTGTGGCTGCTAACTCACATGTTGTCAGTGTGTCTATTGTGGTGGAGCGCAAGGAGATTGGCAAGGAACATCCGGTTCAGTGGCCGGTTTACTACGTCAGTGAGGTGCTCATTGAATCTAAGCAAAGATACCCACATTGGCAGAAGCTGGTTTATGGGGTGTTCATGGCAAGCTAGAAGCTCAAGCATTACTTTCAGGGTCACCCTATCACTGTGGTTAGCTCTGCTCCGTTAGGAGATATTATTCAAAATAGAGAAGCCACAGGACGAGTCGCCAAGTGGGCCATTGAACTTGGGTCTCATGGTTTAAAGTATGTGCCACGTACTGCGATCAAATCTCAAGCGTTGGTCGATTTCATTAACGATTGGACGGAGTTGCAGACACCTGAAGAGAATCCAGACAACACATATTGGACGATTCATTTTGATGGGTCCAGACAGTTGGAAGGCTCGGGGACTGGAGTTGTTTTAACTTCTCCACGAGGTGACAAGTTTTGTTATGTGTTGCGATTAATGTTTCCTTGTACTAACAATGCAGCAGGATACGAGGCCTTACTCCATGGTCTTCGAATGGCTAAGGAGATGAGTTTAAGCCGGGTACGGTGCCTTGGCAACTCAGATTTGGTGGCTCAGCAGGTGTCAGGCAAGTGGGACTCCAAGGACCCTCTCATGGCGGCTTATCCTCGGGAAGTTGATGTTGTTGCCGGATATTTCAAAGGTAATCAGGTGGAGCACATTGACCGCAGAAAAAACGAAGCGGCTAATGCCTTAAGCCGGTTGGGATCTCAGCGTAAGCCGGTGCCACCTAACACTTTTCTAGATGTTCTGCATAACCCTTCTGTCAAATTGCCTACAGAGGAAGATTTTGCCGTTCCAGACCCGGAGGCACAGTTAGTGGGGCTCTTCATGTCATTCCAGATTGGACAGTATCGTATTTGGCTTATATGACCCGGGGTGAGTTGCCAGAGGATGAGACCTTGGCTCGACAGATAACCCGGCGGTCTAAGTCAATGACAATTTCCAACGGTGAGTTGTATCATCGCAGCGTCACTGGAGCATTTCAGCGTTGTGTCTCTCCTGAAGAAGGTCAAGAAATTCTTCGTGAGATCCATGAAGGGGATTGTGGCCATCACGCCGGTTCAAAATCTCTTGTGGCTAAAGCTTTTCGTCATGGTTTTTACTGGCTAATGGCTCATGCTGATGCAAAGGATCTGGTCCATAGGTGCGATGGGTGTCAAAAATTTGCACGATGAGCGCACGTGCTGGCTCAAGAATTGCGGATGATTCCAATCACTTGGCCATTTGCAGTCTGGGGGCTTGACATGGTTGGACCTTTTAAAAGATCCAAGAATAAAAAGACACATCTTTTGGTGGCATTTGACAAATTTACAAAATGGGTTGAGGCAGAGCCGGTTAGTAAGTGTGATGCAGCCATGGCGGCTAAGTTCATGAAAAAGGTGATCTTTCATTTTGGCTTTCCACATAGCATTATAATTGACAATGGTACTAATCTATCCAAAGGCGATATGGAGGAGTTTTGTCAATGTGAGCATATCCGGCTTGATGTTTCGTTAGTAGCTCACCCCCAATCCAATTGTCAAGATGAGAGAGCAAATCAGGAAATCTTAAAAGGTCTCAAGCCTCGGCTTATGGTTCCTTTACAACGGACGTCGAGTTGTTGGGTAGGGGAATTACCCTCGGTGCTATGGAGTATCAATACCACTCCTAACAGGTCTACAGGTTATACACCTTTCTTCATGGTTTACGGAGCAGAAGCAGTCCTTCCTAGTGACATCCGGCATGACTCGCCTCGCGTGGTAGCTTACGTTGAAGCTGATAATGAACAAGCCCGACAGGATGCACTTGACTTTTTAGATGAGGAGAGAGATTCGGCAGCGGCTCGATCAGCAATTTACCAACAGGACCTGCGCCGTTATCACAGCCGCCGGGTTAAGTCCAGAACCTTTCAAGAAGGTGACCTGGTGCTCCGGCTCATCCAGGATTAGTCCGATGCACACAAGCTATCCCCGCCTTGGGAAGGACCCTTTGTGGTCAGCAAGAACCTAAACAACGGGTCATATTACCTTATCGACGTTCGAGAGCATAAAGACTCACGTAAGTCGGAGGAGGAGAACCGCCGGCCGTGGAATATTGCTCAGCTTCGGCCATACTATACTTGAGCCACCGGCTCTCACCATGTACATACTTTGATATGTTATGATAAGTAATAAAGCAGGACCTCTGTCGTTTTCCTCCTCCATGGTCATATATTTTTATTATTCTCATAATTTAAACGACCATTAGGGGGCTGATCGTATCCGAATCTAGCTTAACCCTTTTGGTACGGCTCGTGATCATATTCGAATCTAGCCGTAAACCTCATGGTCACTTGGGGCTTCTTGTTCAAACATAGGTCGTATTCGAACCAAAGAGAACATAGCTGTCGTAACCCTCTTGATCGGCGCAAAGCCAAACTCACTAGGGGGCTTCTTGATCGTATTTGAATCATAGCTTCACCCCTTTTGGGTCCGACTTGGATCGTATTCGAATCAGGGTCGTTAAAAACCACTCAAGGTCATTTGGGGGCTTCCTGTTCAAACATAGGTCGTATTCGAACCAAAGAGAACATAGTTGTCGGTACCCTCTTGATCGGCGCAACGCCAAAACCACTAGGGGCTACATGATCGTATTCAAATCCTAGCTTAACCCCTTTGGTCTGGTTTACTGATCGTATTTGAATCAGAAGCCTCCAAATTACTCTTAATGCTTGATTTACATCATTTTCAAACATCCTATTTTGTTTTACTGGTTTTTTGTTGTCTCAAAGATAACTGCACGTATGGTTTCAATTTGAACCGGCTCGGTTATTTGATAATGAGTTGCCAAGGGATAACAATCATCGGGCATATCAAGGTATTGGCTTCTACAAACATTAGGGTCGTCAACCTTATTGTCCGGGTCATATGAGCCGGCAATTCAGAATCAAAGAACATAGGTATGACATTGTTATTCATAAACAGACTTATCTGTATCTTTTTGTTAATCAAAGGTTTTTTCAGCCTTGTTTATCTTACATCTGGTCCTGTTTTTTACACCATGATGATTTCATACTTATGTATCGGGTGTTTTTTACCCGTCCAGCGATCAACTGCTAGGACAGTTTTTTATCTTTTGCATACAGGAACAGATTCAAACACTGCAGATGCGATGGCAGATATAATGCATATATTGACATCACGGCTAAAAGGTCATATGCAGCATCCTATGCAAGATGGCATAGGAAAAATATGCAGTTTTCAAACTAACCTATTACAAGGCTTTGAGAGCCCAAAAGGTTAGACTGTTTTCTCTTTTAAGCGGATATTAAGCTGAAGGCTGGATTATTCAGATGGTTATGACTCCTCCCTTGCTGGCTCACCTCCCTCCACTGGTTGGAAGCTGGGATTGGACCAGTCAAAGCCGTTCAGAGCAATGAACTCAGCCTCATCGTCAATTAGGCTGGCCGGGTCAATTTCCGGGGCAAAAGTGTGTTGGCGAACCATCCGGATAAGATCCGTCACTTTATAAGAGGGAGTCATCATCTTTTTATTCTCCATATCAAAACATGGCTGATATTTATCGAAGTTGGTCTCCTCGCCAAGAATGGTAGCCTGAGGACGAACTCCCCTCACACAGGCAATAAAGTCATCCTGCTCAAACGGAGTCACGTCTTCCTTCACGGTAGGGTACCCCTTAGCCACGTCCACCGGGTCTAAATCCGGCACCCAGGCTTTGGAGCGGCTCAGGGCAGTCAAGGCTCCGGCTCTGGCACAAGACCGTTTGACCTCTTGAAATCTGGCGGGTAAGACCGATAGCTTCTTCAAAACATCACTCAAACGGTTGGGTCCTTGGTTGGTAGGGGAGATAGTTGCAAGTGCTCGTTGAGCACCAGTGTACAGTTGCTCCACCAAGGTATAAACCGCCTTCAGTTTTGTCACACTATTTTGACTCAGATTGTTACTCCGTGGACCTGTGAGTGTTTTAACAAAGGTTCAGCAGGCGGCTTATATTCCTGGTCAAAATAGAGTGTAAGTGATTAATGCAAATGACTCACCAAAGATTGCAAAGACCATTTGAGACACACGGTTTTTTAAGCCGGTGAGCTCTATGGTAACTTCCTCGAGAACCGCCTTTGCTGTTTCAGCACGTTGTATCAGCAAGGCCTTCTCATCGGCCCAGGATTTCTTCTTCGCATCCAAACTGGTCTTCAATTTTTCAGCTTCAGAGAGTCTCAACTAAAGTTTGGATTCAGCCATCTTTATCTCCACTTCTTGATCCGCCAACCGGGTCTTTGCATCCGTCAATTGAGAGCCCAATTCAGTTAGGCCGGTCTACAAACATGCACAGGTGTGTCAAAATTTAAATAAAAGTTATAATGATTAAAGTCCCAAATGCTTTGCAATGCAACACCACTTGGCACTTGGGGGCTAATGTCTGCCAAAGAAGTTCCTTTTTTCCAGGCTTAAAGTCCCAAGTATTTTACAAGTAACAACACTTGGCACTTGGGGGCTAATGCATGATCTTATGAAAGTTTTTTCATATTGAGCCTGATCACAATATTTGTTTCGACTGATTCAAGACAGTTATGAAGTTAAGTACTGGCTCATTTGTGATAAATTGAGCCGGCCCTTGGGGACTACAGATGAAAGTTAAGCTGGATTTAAGGAAAATCTAAGACAGAGTATCAACCTATATCACAAGTCTACAGATCATTCAGCTTCATCATAATCCAGAGACTTGGGGGCTGGCAGAGCATATATAAGATGGTGAAAGTCGGTGAACATACCTCATATTTCAGCTGAAGTTGCTTGACCATCTCAATTTCCGAGTCACGGCTAGAATGCACATGACTGAGGTAGCCAGACAGCACGTCACTAACGTTCAGATGAGCATAATGAGAGACATCAAACCACACCTTCTGCCTCTCTAAAGCTTCTTGTTTAGCAGAGTGTCGGGCCAGTACAGTGGGGTTGCCTGGCTCAATAAACCGACTACCAGTAATTAAGGCATCATTGTCAGAAGTTGTCGGCGGGTTGGCAGAGCTAGATGGTTCAGTGATAGCCGGATTAAGAGTGGTTTCATCAGCTGACGGCTCAGGAGGGTCCGATTGAACATGGATAGCCGGGTCTTCTGGTGCTTCAGATTGATCAGGAGGAGTTGGGACTGCCGGTTCAGGTGCAGGATCTTTTGGGTTTTCTGCCGGCTTAGTCACCTTAGCTTTCTTGGATTTTGCTTGACCACTAAGAAAGATTTTATGAGACAGTTAGTATAATAATGCAGTTTTTAAAGATGCAAAAGAAAGATGATTGTCCTTACCCAGGGGCAGTCTTGAAAGCCGGAAATTGAGTTTGTGACGAGTCGCCAGAAGAGCGAGAAACCTCCTACAAAGCTAAAATAAAGTTAAGAAAATAAGGAAATAGATTCATGGATAAAAACAAAGGACAAAGGTGAAAGAAACCTCATTCTGGCGTTTCCGAGGAATTTTTTGTAAGTCGGTAGGCGGTTCATTATCGTCATTAGTCCGGGCCTAACGGCGGCTCTCATGCTGCTGCTTTTTCAAAAGAAAATGAGGGTGTGAAAACCTTACTTTCCTGGTTACCAGTCGAACTTTCTGTCTTGGAAAAGGAGCTGAGTCAGAGGGAATAGTTACCTCTTCTTCTATAGCCTGGCTGGCCCCTGTGTCGTCCTGGCAATAGTCAGTGTCAATAAGGTTGTTAAAAAACTGGCTAAGGGAGTCAAGGGCTACCTCCGACTCAGAAGCATCATCCAGCTGGAACATGTCAGATGTAGTCTTCTTTTTCTTGGGATTCCGTGTCGTTCTCCTGGCGGCTATGGCAGCGGCTCTAGCCTTCTTGGCAGCTTCATGATCATACTTGGCCTTCCAGAAATCAGATTTGGCCTGTAAGCAAGTAAATAGGTTAAAAAGCCATGCAAGTATTTAACTACTGAGGAAAACAAAAAAGGAAGTCAAGGGGATTTACCTCTGGTGCCAGGTTAAGTTTGCAGAAGGGGTTTAATCCAACCTTACTGCAGTCTTCATATTTGCCGTTCACGAGAATGGTTGACATTGCAACAATGCCTTCTTCAGTTAGTTGTACAGGGCTATAACATAGAGAATCATCTAGGCCTCCGCCATATTTATACATTAACTTGGACCGGCGGCTTAGAGGGATGACCCGCCATGCGATCCAGCAACGGATCAGGTCAACTCCAGTTAAGCCATTCCCCAATAAAGCTTGAATCCTTTTTGATAGATGGGATAAGCTTCTTGTGTTCAGCAGTAGTAAGCTTGTCAGGGAGCACGGACTTAGAATCAAGACGCTCTGCGCGATAACCCGGTAGTGGTTTTTCATCAGCTAGTGATATATCTTGGCGGTAGAACCAAGTTTGGTTCCAATCTTTAGGATGGCTTGGTAAGACCACTAAAGGAAAGACAGCACCTTGTCGGCGTTGAATCGAGATTCCGCCAAGTTCCAAGCTAGGGCCCTTGGTGCACTCATTCTGGCGGTTCAAATAAAAGTACTCTCTGAAGAGCTCCACAGTCGGTTCTTCTTGAAGATATACCTCACAAAGAACATGAAAATTGCAGATATTGGATATAGAGTTGGGTCCAATATCTTGTGGATGAAGCTTGAAAAAATGCAGAACATCTCGGAAGAACTTTGAGCCGGGTGGTGAGAAGCCCCGGTTCATGTTATCAGTGAAAACGATAACTTCACCATCTTTGGGCTGAGGCCGTTCTTCGTCCGGGTCAGGAGCACGATGGGACATAATGTTCTTCTTTGGCAAAAATCCAATGGTGACAAATTCTTTCAAGGTATCCTCAGTAACTGTGGAAGGGGCCCAGTTGCATACTATTGGCGCTTTTGATGGCATGATGAAAAAAGGGCAAACTAAAAAGAAAGTAATTTACCGGTTCAATTTATTGGTGGAGTTACAGGTTCATGATTATAGTACAGATGAGTAATAGCGGTTTAAGTAAGGGCTAATGATATATAAAGGAAAACTGAGCCAGAGTCATAAGCCGCCATGACTAAAAAATACTCAAAGGTTGCATGTGTCAAAATTGGCTAAGTACTAAGATAAACAGGTTTCACAAGTGGTTGCTATTATTTTGGATCAAGATGGCTCAAAAAAGGGAAATAAATCTAGACCTAAAAACCAGCACAGAGGAGTTCATCAGTTCTAAGGAGACCTTTGTACAAGAAGAAAGGGATCTGTTAGCCTCTGAAATGGATGTAAAACAACTACCACATAGATTCTATATTTCTTTTAGATCAAAGGAAGGTGCAGTGAAGAAGCTACAAGGAATCTACGACGAACAGCGAAGAACACAAGAAAGAAACCTCACAAACCCTAATGCAGATCTATGGGGGTGAGAAGGCAAGAGCTTACGGATGCAGAGCTGCTGTGGGAGATCGTCGCCGTTCTCTGGACAGCCTCAGGGTGATGCAGCGGCCGGAGTTGAGGACGACGGTGCGTAGCGGCGGCGGCGGAGCTCGAGCGGCAGAGAAGTTGCGAGAGGAGGAAGAAGAAGAAATAGGAAGGACCGGTCGTGCCTATTTATAAGGGGATAAGTGAACGCGCAGGCGCAAAAATCGAGGAAGACCGAAGTAATGATTATCCAGCTAAATGGACGCCTCGATTTTTGGAAAACATTTAAGATAAGGATCCGTTGAAGATGACGTCATGGCGGTTCTCCAAATTTTCTGAAGATGACGTCATGGCGGGTTACAGAGCTTTTACAAAACAGCGGAAGATGGATTTCGTCTAAGTGTTGGAGATTGACAAGAACAATGTTCAAATCAACCTGGGGCCTAATTTGGGAATATGACTACCAGGTATGACCCGCCCAAGAGGGGCCGGGTCAATCTTCATGGCGGGTTATTAAAAGAAGCCCAGCGAATATACAAGGCGATGGTTTATTATAAGACTTGTAGTAGGCCCAAGCCCAGAGGCAGCTTAAGGCCCATAATTGTAAGCTGCCATGTATAAGTAAGACTTGTAAAGAAAGGCATGTAAGAGAAGCCACCGAGCCGTACACATTGTATGAGCCAGCCGGGACTCTGTAGGCCACCGGGCGTCCACCCGTGTATATAAGGGGACGACCCGGCGGTGGCTTAGGGCAAGAAACAGCAGATCGAGAGCCAAGCTAGCGTATTTCGCTCCTTGGTCATTGAAACCTAGCAATACCACATCAACTGGACTAGGCTTTACCTTCACCGCAAGGGGCCAAACCAGTATAAACCTCTTGTGTCCTTTGTCCCGATTAACCCCTTTAAGCTTCCTAGTTGTGATGGCTCCACGACTAAGTCCTTTCTCTAGGATATCTGCCGTGATAATTCCACGACACAACCAGAAGGTTTTGTCAATCCTAAAGGTGCTAACAAAGTGTGCAAGCTCCAGCTATCCATCTATGGACTAGTGCAAGCATCTCGGAGTTGGAATATATGCTTTGATGAGGTGATCAAAGCATATGGTTTTATACAGACTTTTGGAGAAGCCTGTATTTACAAAAAAGTGAGTGGGAGCTCTGTAGCATTTCTAATATTATATGTGGATGACATATTGTTGACTGGAAATGATATAGATTTCTGTATAGCATAAAAGGATACTTGAATAAAGTTTTTCAATAAAAGACCTTGGTGAAGCTGCTTATATATTAGACATCAAGATCTATAGAAATAGATCAAGATGCTTAATAGGACTTTCACAAAGCACACACCTTGATAAAGTTTTGAAGAAGTTCAAAATGGATCAGTCAAAGAAAGGGTTCTTGCCTATGTTACAAGGTGTTAAGTTGAGTCAGACTCAATGCCCGACCAATGCAGAAGATAGAGGGAAAATGAAAGTCATTCCCTATGCCTCAGCCATTGGTTCTCATGTATGCTATGCTATGTACCAGACCTGATGTGTGCCTTTCTATATGTCTGGCAGGGAGGTACCAAAGTAATCCAGGAGTGGATCACTGGACAGCGGTCAGGAACATCCTGAAGTACATGAAAAGGACTAAGGATATGTTTCTCATTTATGGAGGTGACAAAGTGCTCATCGTAAATGGTTACATCGATGCTAGCTTTGACACTGATCCGGATGACTCTAAGTCACAAATCGGATATGTATTTATATTGAATGGTGGAACTGTCAGTTGGTGCAGTTCCAAGCAGAGCGTCATGGCGGGATCTACGTGTGAAGCGGAGTACATAGCTGCTTCAGAAGCAGCAAATGAAGGAGTCTGGATGAAGGAGTCCATATCTGATCTAGGTGTAATACCTAGTGCATCAGGTCCAATGAAATCTTTTGTGAGAATACTGGAGCAATTGCCTTAGCGAAGGAATCCAGATTTCACAAAAAACACATCAAGGGACGCTTCAACTCCATCCATGACCAAGTCAAGGAGGGAGACATAGAGATTTGCAAAATACATACAGATCTGAATGTAGCAGACCCCTGGACTAAGCCTCTTCCACGAACAAAACATGATCAGCACCAAGACTCCATGGGTGTTAGAATCATTACAATGTAATCCAGATTATTGATTCTAGTGCAAGTGGGAGACTGAAGGAAATATACCCTAGAGGCAATAATAAAGTTGTTATTTTATATTTCCTTATTCATGATAAATGTTTATTATTCATGCTAGAATTGTATTGATCGGAAACCCAAATACATGTGTGAATACATAGACAAACATTGTATCCCTAGTGAGCCTCTACTTGACTAGCTCGTTGATCAATGATGGTTAAGGTTTCCTAACCATGGACATGAGTTGTCATTTGATAACGGGATCACATCATTAGGATAATGATGTGATGGACATGACCCATCCGTTAGCTTAGCATATTGATCGTTCTGTTTTATTGCTATTGCTTTCTTCATGTCAAATACGTATTCCTTCGACTATGAGACTATGCAACTCCCGGATACTAGAGGAATACCTTGTGTGCTATCAAACGTCACAACCTAATTGGGTGATTAAAAGATGCTCTAAAGGTATCTCAGAAGGTGTTTGTTGGGTTGGCATAGATTGATATTAGGATTTTTCACTCCGAGTATCGAAGAGGTATCTCTGGGCCCTCTCGGTAATGCACATCATAAGAAGCCTTGCAAGCAAAGTGACTAATGAGTTAGTTACAAGATGATGTATTACAGAACGAGTAACGAGACTTGCCAGTAACGAGATTGAACTAGGTATGAAGATACCGACGATCGAATCTTGGGCAAGTAACATACCGATGACAAAGGGAATTACGTATGTGTCATAATGGTTCGACCGATAAAGATCTTCGTAGAATATGTAGGAGCCAATATGAGCATCCAGGTTCCGCTATTGGTTATTGAACGGAGAGGTGTCTTGGTCATGTCTACATAGTTCTCGAACCCGTAGGGTCTGCACGCTTAATGTTTGATAACAATTTAGTATTATATGAGTTATGTGATTTGGTGACCGAATGTTGTTCGGAGTCCCGGATGAGACCACGGACATGACGAGTAGTCTCGAAATGGTCAAGAGGTAAAGATTGATATATAGGATGATAGTATTCGTGTTGTGGAACGTAGCATACAATTTTTTTAAAAAAATCCTACGCTCACGCAAGATCTATTTAGGAGATGCATAGCAACGAGAGGGGGAGAGTGTATCCACGTACCCTCGTAGACCGAAAGCAGAAGCGTTTGACAACGCGGTTGATGTAGTCAAACTTCTTCTCGTTTCGACCGATCAAGCACCAAACGTACGACACCTCCGAGTTTTGCACACATTCATCTCGATGACGCCCCTCAAACTCTTGATCCAGCAAAGTGTCGAGGGAGAGTTCTGACAGCACGACGGCGTGGTGACGGTGATGGTGAAGTGATCTGCGCAGAGCTTCGCCTAAGCACTACGAAGATATGACCAGAGGCGTAAACTGTGGAGGGGGGCGTCGCACACGGCTAACAATTGTTGGTGTGTGTTCTAGCGCTGCCCCCCCTTCATATATATAGGTTGGAGGGGAGGAGAGGCAGCCAAGGGGGCGCCCCAAGTAGGAGGAATCCTACTTGGGGTCCTCCCAATTTGGCCTCCCCCTTTCCTATTCCTATTTGGAGTAGGACGGGAAGAGGGGGAAGGGGGAATCCTATTCCCTTTTTCCTTTCCTCCTTCCCCTTTTCTACTCCAATTTGGCCAGCCCATATGGGAGGGGCGCACCAGCCCCTTAGGGGCTGGTCTATCCCCCTCTTAACCCATTAAGGCCCATGTAGTTGCCAGGGGGATGCCCGGAACCCCTTCCGGTGACCCGATATGCACCCGGTACCCCCGGAACACTTCCGGTGTCCGAATATCATCGTCCAATATATGAATATTTACCTCTCGACCATTTTGAGACTCCTCGTCATGTCCGTGATCTCATCTGGGACTCCGAACAGCATTCGGTCACCAAATCACAGAACTCATATAATACAAAATCGTCATCGAACGTTAAGCGTGCGGACCCTACGGGTTCGAGAACTATGTAGACATGACCGAGACACCTCTGCGGTCAATAACCAACAGTGGAACCTAGATGCTCATATTGGTTCCCACATATTCTACGAAGATCTTTATCGGTCGTACCGTAATGACAACATACGTTATTCCCTTTGTCATCGGTATGTTACTTGCCCGAGATTCGATCGTCGGTATCTTCATACCTAGTTCAATCTCGTTACTGGCAAGTCTCTTTACTCATTCCATAATGCATCATCCCGTAACTAACTCATTAGTCACATTGCTTGCAAGTTTTATTATGATGTGCATTACCGAGAGGGCCCAGAGATACCTCTTCGATACTCGGAGTGACAAATCCTAATCTCGATCTATGCCAACCCAACAAACACCTTCGGAGATACCTGTAGAGCATCTTTATAGTCACCCAGTTATGTTGTGACGTTTGATAGCACACCAGGTATTCCTTCGGTATTCGGGAGTTGCATAATCTCATAGTCAAAGGAATATGTATAAGTCATGAAGAAAGCAATAGCAATAAAACTTAACGATCATTATGCTAAGCTAACGGATGGGTCTTATCCATCACATCATTCTCCTAATGATGTGATCACGTTCATCAAATGACAACACATGTCTATGGTTAGGAAACTTAACCATCTTTGATTAACGATCTAGTCTAGTAGAGACTAATACGTCTCCAACGTATCTATAATTTTTGATTGCTCCATGCTATATTATCTACTGTTTTGGACATTATTGGGCTTTATTATCCACTTTTATATTATTTTTGGGACTAACCTATTAACCGGAGGCCCAACCCAGAATTGTTGTTTTTTGCCTATTTTAGGATTTTGAAGAAAAGGAATATCAAATGGAGTCCAAACGGAATGAAACCTTCAGGAACGTGATTTACTCACCGAACATGATCCAGGAGACTTGGACCCTATGTCTAGAAATAAAGGAGGAAGCCATGAGGTAGGGGGCGCGCCTCCCCCCCAGGCGCGCCCTCCACCCTCGTGGGCCCCCTGTTGCTCCACTGATGTACTCCTTCCTCCTATATATACCTACGTACCCCCAAACGATCAGATACGGAGCCAAAACCCTAATTCCACCGCCGTAACTTTCTGTATCCATGAGATCCCATCTTGGGGCCTGTTCCAGAGCTTCGCCGGAGGGGGCATCGATCACGGAGGGCTTCTACATCAACACCATAGCCCTTCCGATGAAGTGTGAGTACTTTACTTCAGACCTATGGGTCCATAGTTATTAGCTAGATGGCTTCTTCTCTCTTTTTGGATCTCAATACAAAGTTCTCCCCCTCTCTTGTGGAGATCTATTCGATGTAATCTTCTTTTTGTGGTGTGTTTGTTGAGACCGATGAATTGTGGGTTTATGATCAAGATTATCTATGAGCAATATTTGAATCTTCTCTGAATTCTTTTATGTATGATTGGTTATCTTTGCAAGTCTCTTCGAATTATTAGTTTGATTTGGCCTACTAGATTGATCTTTCTTGCAATGGGAGAAGTGCTTAGCTTTGGGTTCAATCATGCGGTGTCCTTTCCCAGTGACAGTAGGGGCAGCAAGGCACGTATTGTATTGTTGCCATCGAGGATAACAAGATGTGGATTTTATCATATTGCATGAATTTATCCCTCTACATCATGTCATCTTGCTTAAGGCGTTACTCTGTTTTCATGAACTTAATACTCTAGATGCATGCTGGATAGCGGTCGATGAGTGGAGTAATAGTAGTAGATGCAGGCAGGAGTCGGTCTACTTGTCTCGGACGTGATGCCTTTACACATGATCATACCTAGATATTCTCATAACTATGCTCAATTCTGTCAGTTGCTCAACAGTAATTCGTTCACCCACCGTAAAATACTTACGCTCTTGAGAGAAGACACTAGTGAAACCTATGGCCCCCGGGTCTATCTTCATCATATTAATCTTCCAATACTTAGTTATTTCCTTTGCTTTTTACTTTGTTTTTATTTTACTTTGCATCTTTATCACAAAAATACCAAAAATATTATCTTATCATATCTATCAGATCTCACTCTCGTAAGTGACCGTGAAGGGATTGACAACCCCTTATCGCGTTGGTTGCAAGGAGTTATTTGTTTTGTGCAGGCACGAGGGACTCGCGCATAGCCTCCTACTGGATTGATACCTTGGTTCTCAAAAACTGAGGGAAATACTTACGCTACTTTGCTGCATCACCCTTTCCTCTTCAAGGAAATCCAACGCAGTGCTCAAGAGGTAGCAGAGGCTTACTAGGGACACTGTGTTTTGTCTATGTATCCACACATATATCAAGTTTCCGGTTAATAAAATTCTAGCATGAATAATAAACATTTATCATGATATAAGGAAATATAAATAACAAATTTATTATTGCCTCTAGGGCATATTTCCTTCAATTCGGACACTGAAAGTGTTCCGGAGTGTATCAGGTATTTATCGGAGTGCCGAGGGGGTTACCGGAATCCCCTGGGGAAAGATATGGGCCATATGGGCCATAGGAGGGGAGCACACCAGCCCACAAGGGGTGGAGCCCCCCCCCACCCACTACTAAAAAGACACATCCGTGACATTTTGGGCCAAACGAAAAAAAATTCTATCATACATATGACACTTCTATGACGATAATTGTGACAAAACCCGGTATCATCATAGATGTGGTGGGATCCTACTTCTATGACAAAAAATCATGACAGAAAATGGGCTTTTCGTCCTGGGCGGGCCGGAGATGCAGCTGCATGACATTCTTTGGGCCGTCCATGACGGAAAAAACCGTGGTAGAAGTGAGGGGGAGGAAAATTTCGGGGAGTTCCCGGTTACGGTGGGAGGTCGGGGGCCGAGTGATGCGTGTTTCTCTCATACACGTACGCGTGTGTGCGAGGCATTGGCTCTAACTGAACCAGAGCGAGGCATTGGGCTCTAACTGAACCCGAGCGATTGCACTGCAGGCTACGCGTTACTGAACCCGAGCGATCGATCGATCGCTGTTAAATGAACCCGATCGAGCGATTCCTTCGCTACTGCTGCTAACTGAAGCTGATTGATGGGATGAATAGTGAGCGTTGCGGGGGGGTTTGGATGAACAGTGAGCGGTGGCGTTGCCTCTGGATGAACAGGACCCCGTGGTGTGGTGGAGGGATGGATGAACAGTAGATGGTGGAGGGGTGCCTGTGGAGGGGTGGATGAACAGGACACAGTGCTCTGGAGGGCTAGATGAACAGTAGACGGTGGAGGGGTGGTTGAACAGGACCCCGTGGTGTGGAGGGCTCGATGAACAGTAGACGGTGGAGGGGTGCCCGTGGAGGGGTGGTTGAACAGGACCCCGTGGTGTGGAGGGCTGGATGAACAGTAGAGGGTGGAGGGGTGGTTGAACAGTAGCCGGTGGAGTAGCGCGTGGTGGAGGCTGGATGAACAGGAGCCCGTGGAGGCTGGAGGAGGTCGACGGTGGAGATGAACAGTATCCCGTGGAGTCCCGTTTTGCGGTACGCCACACCCCTCCCGATGAAGAGGACCCCCGTTTCGACCGTAGCGCTCCAACACAAGTCCGTTTCCTCCGTTTTGCGGTACGCCACACCCCTCCCGATCAACAGGACCCCCGTTTCGACCGTAGCGCTCCAACACAAGTCCGTTTCCTCCGTTTTGCGGTACGCCACACCCCTCCCGATCAACAGGACCCCCGTTTTCCTCCGTTTTACGGTACGCCAGACCCCTCCCGATCAACAGGATCCCGTTTCGAATGTGGCCGGTCGAACACAAGGCCGTTTCCTCCGTTCTACGGTACGCCAGGCCTCGTTTCCATCGCCTGTTCCGTCCAAGCCCTCCCGATGAACACGACGCATTCTGTTGCCTCCCCATGAACACGACGACGACGCTGTTTCTCCGTTCCGACCCAGCCATGTACACGAGCCCTCGCCGTACGTATGTGTGAGTAGGCGTTCGAGACCCCGCCCGTATGTACACATACGTGGCCGTATTTTCTTTCTTGCACCCTGGCCGTTGTACGTACGTGTAAATGCTACGTGCGCGCCTCTACTACGGCACGTGCGTGCCTCTACTACGGCACGTGCGCGCCTCTACTACGACACGTGCGCGCCTCTACATCGACCAGTATGTACGTACACGTACGTGACCAGAATGACAACGCTACGTACGCTTCGACCAGGTGGGTCCCGACTGTCAGGCACTTCCTTCCCTGCGAAGATGTAGCTGGTCGGTCCCAGCAGTCAGGGGGTGAATCATTTTTTTGCCCGGATGCACTTCCTTGTGTGCGAAGATGTAGCTGGTGGGTCCCAGCAGTCAGGGGGAAATGATTTTTTCGCGAAATACGGTGGCCCATCCGGTGGGTCTCGCTGTCAGGTGGAGGAATAATTATTTTGCACGTAATAAGGAGGCACTTCCTTGCTGCGGCCGTGGACCCAGCTGTCAGCCTCCACGTACAGTCCACGTCCGATGGAAGCCGTTCCTTGACCATGTTGACCACGCCGCGCCGAGAGCACCCAGGCGGTGGACGACGGCGAGGCCAAGGAAGGGGATGACGCGGAGCCGGGGAAGACGCGGTAGTGGATGCCCACGCGTAGAGGAGTATGAGGGTTCACTGGTTCGCTGCGGTGTGAGGCTGCCGTCGCCGCAGAATAACAGGGGGTGTGGGTGAGTAGAGGGATGGCCTGGACAGCGGTGGGAGTAGCAGGGGCGGTGAGGCCTCCACCGCATCGCAACCGGCCATGGGAGGTAGGAGCACGAGGCACGACCGGCGCTGGTTTGGGCGGCTGGAGCAAGAAGACCAGAGGTTGAAGAAGCACTACGGCCGTTGGATGGACATCGTACGGTCACTGGAGCTAGAATCATGCATATTGACTAAGTTGACAAAGCCCTCCGTCCCCGTCAACTTAGTAGGCCCACAAGTCAGCCTCCCACCAAGGTGGGTCCCAGCTAGCAGGGGGTATTCATTTTTTTGAGCGTGATAAGGAGGCACTTCCTTGCGTGCGAAGATATAGCTGGTTGGTCCGAGCTGTCAGCGGCGGTAATGTTTTTTCGCGAAATACAGAGGCCCTTTTGGTAGGTCCCTGATGTCAGGGGAGGAATCATTATTTTGCGCGTAATAAGGAGGCATTTCCTTGCGTGCGGCCGTGGACCCAGCTGTCGGCCTCTCCATGTACAGTCCACTTCAGATGCATGTCGGTCGTTGACCATGTTGACCAGGCCGCGCCGAGAGCACCAGGGCGGTGGACGACGGCGAGGCCTAGGAAGGGAACGACACGGAGGCAGGGAAGACTCGGTAGTTGTTTCCCACGCGGAGGGGAGTACGACTGTACGAGGGTTTACTGGTTCGTCTGTCGTCGTCGGAGAATAACAGTAGGTGTGGGTGAGTAGAGGGATGGCTAGGCCAGCGATGGGAGTACGATGGGGCGGTGAGGCCTGCGCGGCAGCAGAGCCGGCCGCGGGGAGGAGGGAGCAGGCGGTCCCGCCGGCGCCTATTTGAGCGGCTGGAGCAGGAAGAGCAGAGATTGAAGAAGCACGACGGCCGTTGGATGGCCATCCAACAGTCACTGCTTGTGCGTCAACCTTTATTTTTAGGAAAGCCTCAAATCTGTGGAAAACAGCATACAGCCTATCTGCCATTATTTCTAATAATTTACAGCCCATTTGCTAATTATTAAGGTTTTTTTGGAGCCCATATTATTTTTGTTAGCATTACAGCCCATATTGTGGCCACGGTTAAAAAATTATACGAAATTTTGCATATTTCGGTGCGGTCCGAACTGTTTTTAATCCCGAAATTTGACTCACATTCAAACTGATTTTAAAAATAAATGTATATCAATATAAAATCCAACAAATTCTCCACGCATAAAAATTAATGTAATTTCAAATCTCGAAATGAAGAAAAGATATTTGAAACTAATTGCCGGTTTGATGTGTTTTAAAAATGTACAGCCCATTTCTCATTACTGATGGGCCATTTTCTCGGCCAGCTGAATGAAAGCTCTCCTCGTCTTGAAAGATTTGCAGCCCAACAGGCCTGACAAAGCGACTTACTTGGCAAATCACAAAAAAACTGGGTTGTGGCCGTGGACCCAGCTGTCAGCCTCTCCACGTACAGTACTCTTCTGATGGAATGTCGTTGACCACGCCGCGCCGAGAGCACCAAGGCGGTGGATGACGGCAAGGGCTAGGAAGGGGACGACGCGGAGCCGGGGAAGACGCGGCAGTGGATGCCCACGCGGAGAGGAGTACGAGGGTTCACTGGTTCGGCTGCGGTGTGAGGCTGCCGTCGCCGCAGGGCCTGGCTAGCGGTGGGAGTAGTAGGGGCGATGAGGCCTCATCGGCAGCACAGCCGGCCACTGGAGGCAGGAGCAGGCGGTCTCCCCAGCGCTGGTTTGGGCGGCTGGTGCAAGAAGAGCAGCGATTGAAGAAGCAGCAGGACCGTTCGATTCAAATCCAACGGTTACTGCTACTAGAATCGTTTGTTGACTAAGTTGACAAGCCCTGCGTATGCGTCAACTTAGTAGGCCCACAGGTCAGCCTCCCAACTGGTGCGCCCCAGATGTCAGTGGGAGGAATCATTTTTTTGCGTAATAAGGAGGCAGTTGATTGCGTGCGACCAGGCCAGCGGAGGGAGTAGGGTGGGCCGGGGAAGCCTGCGCGGCATCACAGCGGGCCACAAGAGGAGGGAGCAGGCAGTCCCGCCGGCGCTAGTTTAGGCGGCTGGAGCAGGAAGATCAGAGATTGAAGAAGCACGTCGGCCGTTGGATGGACATCCAACACTAACTGCTGCTAGAATCGTGTGTTCACTGACAAAGCCTTGCGTAAACAAGTCAGCCTCGAAATATGTGGCGTGTACAGCCCATTTGCTATTATTTTTATAATTTTTACTCATTTTCTAATTCATATGGAATTTATTGCAGCCCGTTTTCCATTTTTAGAATTGCTGGCCATTTTCTGGTCAGTACCAGGGTCAAGAAATTAACTAAATATGTGGGAAATTTTGAAAATTCGCAAATTTTTGTTGGGGAACGAAATATTCTTAATCCAAAAATTAATAGCCATACTAAAACAAATTTAAAAATAAATTAGTACTATGTCATGTTAAATCCAATGAAATACAAGAACAAAAACAAAAAAGAAACTTATATCCCATTTGTTATAAATTTTTCGGAATTTTCAACCCCTTTTGATATTACTTTTAACAGACATTGACCATACTCTTAAGCCAGGCCGGAGTGCATCCCTCCTTGTCTTGAAAGATTTGCAGCTCAGTAATTCGGAGAAAACAAATAGGCCTAGCTTGGGTATTCTTCAAAAAGAAATACTGGGCTACCTATTTTCCCAAAGAATTGGTGCATGAGCATTTAGCTTTATTTATTTATTTATTTATTTACTTATTTATGTTTAGGGGACCATGAGCATGTACCTGGGCCGGATTCATGTGAGAGCCTCCCTTCCAGTTAATTATGGGCTTCTCTATTGGGCCTTCATCAGTGGGCTGCATGTTATCAACAAGTGGAAAATGTGTTCCGAGTTTCAAAAAAATATGTTCCGTACGATAAATAGTATGCGCTACGTACGGTACGGGGCACTAAAGGATCGAACCGTGCAACGACTTCCAAAACATTGTGTTTGTCGTTCTAACAACACATTTATTCAACCAACAGACGAAATATACTACTGATTGTACATTGAAAACAGCAGCAGCAGCAACCAGGGCTGGGGGTGCAACAGAAGCAGTAAGCAGGCCAGAAGAGTGAAGACGCAGCTCTCTCTTCCAAACCAAACATCAGCCATCATTACAAAAGGGCTACCAAAAAAGAACAAGTGTATGCATCAAACTAAATAAAGATCCTACTACACCAAGTGTACGCATCTAACTAACTGGCTCAGTTAGACGTTACTATTTTTTTCAAAACGGAGGCAAAAGAATTGCCTCGTCAATTAATTAAGAAGAAGAGAATTGCCTGGTTAATCTATGGAAAACCGGGCTAAATCCGAAGACGTTACTATTTATTAAGCTGCAGTGGAGTCGCAGATGGAGAGGAGTGGGAAACTTCACTAGTTCGGGTGCGCGGCAGCACAGCCGCAGTGGTTAGAAGGGAAAACATAAATTGAACACGGTATTGCTTTTATAAGAGACCTGCGTTTTATACCCCATAGTAGGCATACTAACAAGTTCACACACAAATACAACAGAAAAGGTAAACATTCATATCAAACTCATGTTCACAGGACACGTTCATATCCATAGCCAACATTCACAATCAACAACTCAAAAGATTCATATATACACAAGCTCAGAATATCTATGCATCCAAACGATTGATAGATCACACGACAATATTCATACATAATTTACAAAAAGATTCAAATATACGCATGTTTAGTATGTTTATGCATCCAAATGATCGAGATCACAGCCAATATGATCCATGGACGAACTTTAATTACCTAGGGTACAGACTGGTAAATGGTGTTCAATCGGAGGTACTTCTTGCTAAAATTAGTTCTTGTACAAGTAAACTTTCGAGTACATAAGAGGCAGCACAGACAATCTGAACTTTGCTTGTAGGTTTATCCTCAAATAGTAGCCTCGTGCCCAGGGAGGTTTGAGCAACTTGGCCACTACTTTCATCCAACCAGTTTACTGGGTCATCTTGGTCCTATATCTCGCCAAAATTCTACATTGAAGACGAGAAAGGAGGCGGTTGAGAAAATGAACCACCCAAATTTTTTGTGCAGTTCAACTCAAATGGAGCATCCTTGGCATGCAGACTGATTAAGTGCCAGATGAATATACGCGTCAACCAACTTGTCTGGAATCTTTAGACTCCATGCCATATAGTTCGCTACCATATGTGCCGATAACCAAAAGGCACAAGTTGGGACCAAAGACTGGACTGCGTTTTTCTGGGCTATGCACCAAGCAATATTTTTGGCGTTCACTCTCCTAACACTTGGAGATTGACAATTGGTTGACGCCGGTTGATACTCGAATGAATATAGGCACTTCTTGTCAACAGCGATGCTTGTCTGAGTGAACTTTGGAGTACATAGCAGCAGCATAAGTACCTGTCCATCTGATCATTTTGTGCAGTTCTACTAAAATCACCCGATGTAATGATTTGCCTGCGAGTTCAGGCTCCAAATTACTCCTTTATGAAACCGGCAAACAGTAGCACAATACCAAATTACCAATACATATGACAGGCACAATAATCAGGATAAAGACCAGTACCAACCTGTGTGAGGTAGCATATCAATTACTATTTCCTTTGACTGGAAGCCAAGATAAGCCAAGCAACTGACAGCAAAGGAAGAAACCATGCGGAGTTTAGCAACTGTCAGGAAAGGACGGAAGCTGTCGAGGCAATGAAGCACCCAAAGTTTTTGTGCAGTTCCACCAAAATCGAGCATCCCTGTTGGCACATATATTGAGAGAGTGAGATTACTGTAATAGTGGGACTAGTTTATGAAACATACACTAACAAATAGAAGAACCCTCATTATCTTAATGGGTAAAGTTAGCAACATAGTAGTCTTGCTTAAAGAGAGGTATTAGTTTATTTAATCAGTGCCAATTAGCTCAACTCAACACTCAAAGCATTGCCATTTATCATAGGTTGCAAAACTTTAACGTGCAAAGATAAAGGAGTTTCTCATGACAGTAGCACGATACAAATAGAGATGACAGCAAACTAATATGGATGAAGGCCTTAGGCCCGTACCAACCTAAGAAAAAAAAGCTTATGCATGTAGTCCCATAAGAGATGATAAAGCACTCACTGGAATCACACAATAGTATATATTTTTGTGCACTTCAAATGTATGGTTGAAATGACTCTTGTTTACCAGTGCTGAGATTATATCGAAAGATTATCAAGAACTTCCAGCAGAGTTAAAGCACTGGCTGGGATACAGTTCATTGTATTGTCTTGTGTAGTTCCATTTAATGTATGATTGGCACAACATGATCCCTGTTTGCACAAGTAGGAACAAGGTGAAACCTTCATTAGCTTAGTGAGAAAGGATAGGAAGACATTAGCATATTACTCAACCAGTAGCATCAAATTCATGATGGACAATACGCAAAACATTGCCTCATTGAACCAATGGCAATAAATTGGCATGCAAAACAATAGCACTATTATGTCATGACACTAATAATATTCCCTCCCTGCTCCACCACATGATTCACCTCCATAGACAAACATACACACGTACATGATTCAGCATAGGGTCCTACTAAAGATTTTTTTAACTCCAATAGGAAAATTAGGTAGTAATAAATTAGTGGTACTTAAGTACTCCTAATTAATTAAGTGAGATAGCAGAAGTGGAAGGGCTCCCTTGAGGATCGTCTCACATGTAAGGTAGTCGTTGCCGGAGCCCTTGAATGGCCTCGATTGAGGCCTCTGGCTTCAACAAGATCGCCTTGGCACTGTTTATTCTTCTTCTTCTTGTTCATGCTCTGTTTCTCTTTCTCCTCACTAGTTAGTGAAACCAAGTACATGATTGGCCTTCTAATTCAGAATTGGTTTTGTCAGTGCGGGAGTACAAGTGTACTAGTAAAAAACAGCATTATTTTCTCATGGCAGTCGGAAAATAGAGATGAACACATGCATTAAATATCATTGTTACCTAAAGGAAGGTTATGGCGCCAATATGGATGATGAGGATTGGAACACAGATCTCCCTTTGTGCAGTTCCACCAAAATGAACCAACTGTTCCATTCTGACATTCCAGTTAAACAGCACAAAAGTCACTTCTTTTAAGAAGAGCTTTGTGTAGTGCACCAAAAGGTCACAACAGCAACCAGGTGAATTGGATATCCCTGTTTGCACAAAAAGGCACAGAGGAAACAATCAGAGTCTCAAACAATTACAGGCAAAAACATTTGGCTAAACTTGTCATGGCTTATAACAGTGGGTGCACCAGCAGTCCAGCACCATGTACGTAAACAGGGGCATAAAGTGGTGATTCATAGTTTGTTGCCCCGAGAAACAAACATCCAAGAAACATATCTGGGTTGGTCCCATTTTTGTTCACTCTAGCCACCTACTCCTATGTGTGGATAGCAAATCTAGTCCTGGTCATACCACTGTGTATAGCGTTACCCCTATATTTCCCTTTTCGACCAAGAGACCGGTTGGATGACCAGTCTGTACTACTTTCACCCCCTTTCCTTCCTGTTTGTACCAAGTCCGATGTACATACTAAATTCCCCCACCCCCACTTTATTTCTTGTTTGAACCAAGTACTCCCTCCGTCCGGAATTACTTGTCATCAAAATGGATGTGTCTAGAACTAAAATACATCTTGATACATCCATTTCAATGACAAGTATTTTCGGATGGAGGGAGTACAAGATTCGACTCCATGAAGTAGCTTTACCTCTAACAATAGAAGAAAAATATATGTGACATTGGACCATCCGATCGAGAGGGGCTGAGAGGTAGAAAATGATGCACATGCAGCAACGTAGCGAGCTGGGGAAGTAGAGCTAAGGCGGTTTCGAACGAAGATATACCTGAAGGTCGTCGGGATGTGGATAGGTGGGCGGCGGGAGGCCGGATCCGCCCATAGGAAACGATGAAGGGATCGAAGGACCTCCCGCGTCGACGCTTGGCCAGAGATAACGGTGCGGCCGGTAGTGGGTCTCCTCCCTCGCTGTCGACGATGGCCTAAACGCTGCCCCTCCTCCCCTTCATCGGCGGAGGGGGATACGTCCGAATCTGTAACCAGCGGTGAGGATAGAAAGCCAGTGTTTTTTGAAGGGAGAAAGACAGTGTTACTACCCCTATCTTGTTTAAATCTGGAGAGGATGAGAGTGTGTGAATAGAGCAACCCTAGCAAGCAAGCGCGGAGGCTCTGGCCTATATATACGTAGTGAGAAACCCTAGCAAGCAAGCAACCCCTATCTTCGTCAACTCGTACAAGACCAAGAAATTTCATTACTACAATGCCCTCTCCCTCGCAGACTGAGCTCTGGTGCCTTAACTGCACCTGCCTTTAGCTGCATGACAGGAGGGCCAACCACCTGTTGGGCCCACCTGTCATGGACGCAAAGGCAGGAGCAGTAAGTTGAAGCTTTCGCTATCCCTCCCGCACGAGGTGGACGGACATGCAGCAGTGCATTCGATACTGTAGAAGTAGGAGTAATCATTATTGTTCGTCTTCTCGAAGAAGCGAAGAGCCAAGCGCAACCCGAACGTGGCAGTTGCGAACACTCGCGTGGTGCGGTTCCTTGGAGTACTAGCCAGGCTCTTGCATGAGACAAAATTGCTATTGTTTAACAATTAAACTCCATTATCCATTGGTTGATACTCATTCTGCATAGGTCCACACGCTTAGCACCGTTTCCTCCTGGGGTCACCAATGTTTATTTGCTAATTAATAGCATTGCATGCAATGAACTAGCCATTGCAAGTCATTAAAAGCATGCACACCTCTCATCTCTTATTGGTTGATATGTCAAGAAACAAGAAACAAGGTAGAAGTTAATGCACCACACCTAAGTGTTTTCGGACTATTTGGTTTTCGTAAGGCTGGTCATAGTGGGGAGTAACTTAGACTAGTGTCATGCATATGACACTAGCCTAAATTACTACCTTCATAATGCAAAGTAACATAATAATAGTATTTTAGATGGCTTCATTTATTAGCTTGTAGACTCATCTTATCTTGAAAAGCGCTATGTTACAGTAACATATTATGTTACCACCTCTCATTAATTACTTGCCACATAAGCAAAAAATTCTTGGAGTGCGCTATGTTACTAGCTAAGTTACTCCCACTATGGCTAGCCTAAGATGACTTAAACACCTAGACGGAGGGAATAGTATAGCCCTGTAAACCGGAAAGGAGTATTTGCCTTTCTAGAGATTTCAACAAGTGACTAGACTACACCATGTGTAGTACTCCCTCCCTTCCGGTTTATAGGGCTCAAATCTCAAATCTCATGAACCAAGGCATTTTGCGATTGGAGGAATGTATCTCATACTTTACAAAACTACCCTCATTAAACTCATGCATTAATTACGTAGTTCTCTTGTTTTCCTCTCCGCCTTGGTCGTGGTGCACAATATTGAGCACTCCTATATGACTAGCCACTCTATCTACATGCGGGACATTTCAAAGCATTCGGGCCCGCGTGCCATCCACCAAATCACAGCGAGGTGCTACAGTCGAGACTCACCTGTAACCCCGGTGTGGCCGTCATGACTCGTCATATCACAAAACCCACACCTTTACCAGCAGTGGTAAGGTGGACTCCAAGCTGGACTGGACAAAGCAACCATCATTTCACTGGAACGCTCGTTCAAGCCCTTTCTTCCCTTTCTTGAAGAAAACCTCACTCCAGGCTACTCACTTCTGCCATTTTTATTTTGTACCGATGAAGGAAAGGTGGGCGAATCAGTTATGCTGCTATATTTTCATTCCAAGAATCTTCTTTTTGCAAAGCACCGACCGATTCTCACATCCTATTCTTTTCCCGTTTTCATTGCGATTGTGGTTTCCTTTCGATTGATTTTTGTTTGTCAGTTCATTGATGGATCCTGGAGCACTAGGCAAAGAGTTGCCGGCGGACAACCCACTGGAGACAGCGATCTCCAGGAAGCGAGCACCGACCAATGAGTTGACCATGTTGGCGGGCCAACCCATGGAGACGAATAACTCCAAGAAACAAGCATTGGCCAAAGAGTTGAGGACGTTGGCGGATGAACTCCTCAAAGGAAGTTGGAAGAACGGCAAGGGCCCCACCGTGCCTACCCCAGGAACTCTGATTGCCACCTATGTGAGGCTCAAGACCGAGTTTGAGGAGATAGTCACCATTGAGAAGCAGTATTCCCCTGGCAAGGTGATGGCCCCCATCGAGGACGAGGAGATGGCCCCCGGAGGGATGAGATCCCCCGGTGAGCTGCACAAGGTAAAAAATAATGGCTTATTACCATAGTTGTGGTTTTTGATTATTTGTAATGTGCTTGCTAATATGTTAGGGTTGTGCAGGTGCCGGTGGACGTCCTTGATGATTTCGATGTCGTGGCCCGTCCTGTTGGCATCGCCCCGGAGATCGATTCCGATGCCGTTGTCCATCCTGTGGACATCGCCCCAGAGATTGATTTCGATGTCGCGGTCAGTCCTGCGGACATCGCCCCAGAAATCGATTCCCATGCCGCTGTCCGTGCTGTGGTCATTGCCCGAGAGATCGATGAAAAGAAATAGTTGGTCGGGCTAATTCTTCAGGGTAGTTTGCATTGCCCTGTGTTTAATTACCAGAACGATGCGTGTTATCAAACCATCTTAGGGCTAGTGCACTGTCTTGTGTGGGTGGATCTTGCTACTTTTGTTTGATAGTGAATCATGCGATGAATCATGCGAACCCTCTCCGAGTTATGGAAACAGATGTATCCTCACCAGCTTTTGATGTAATATATGGCATGATTAGATGTAAGTTTGAACTGTTTATCATATCAGCAGGGCTTGTATGATGATTCTTGGTGTTAGTAGGCTAGCTACTGTGCGAGCTATAGTACTTGCAAAACACTCACCGAAGAGAAACGTTGGGGCTGATGAGCTTGTGGTACGCTTATACTTATCCCTCGTCGATCGACCAATAGCCCTAGCTCCTAAAATTGTAGGCTTAGCGATCGATGACCTAGGCGGGCTAGTTTGGCCTAGTGGGTTTCAGTGATATGACGTGCAACACAAAATGATAGCAGTGCAGAGACGTACTCCCTCCGTTCCAAAATAGATGACCTAAGCGGGCTAGTTTGCCCTAGTGGGTTTCAATGATATGACGTGGTACAGTGCCGTCCAGTCTTCACGTGTGGTAGCAGTATTGCGGGTACAGTAAGTTTTCTTGAAGTAGCGGAATTCAACGAAGTCATGATGGTTCCTTCGTCCAAACAACTTACAGTGGGAAAGGGTGGGCCTGCGATACGACCGGGGTAGACCAGGATAATTTTGTGCATGGCAGGTGGACCACGATGGTCGATGTCCCACATGTCGGCGAATGAAAGTATTCTTTCCGATATAGAGGACGAGAAACGAGTATTCATTGTTTATTTTTGATGAAAGCTATTGTCTCCACTGTTACGACGGAGGAGTGTGAAACACGGCAGCCCAGTGAACTTGGCATGTGCACCACTCCCTCCTTCCTCATGTAATGCCCAGGTTATAGCTTTTTCTCACTTTCTCTCTATCTATTTCCTCTCAAATGTTTTTTACCTTTCTTTTTTTAAGACACAATTGTTTTTTATGCCTTTTTTTAGAATTATTTTTTTATACCTAGGAGCACGTGTAGAGACGGGCTCTTGCAGAGCCCACTCCTTGACTTTGTCAATGCCTCTCTCTCCTCCACATAAGGAGTACTACTTGCTATGCATGCATGCGGCGGGCAGCTGGCGTCTTGAGGGGCCAGGGCGGTGAGAGCGGGCTCCGGAAGTGGTCCGGCCTCTAGCATAATTTTGGTTTTTACAGTATTTCTTTCTCCATTGACAGGTAGGCCCGCATAGATAGATAAAGAACACGAGCTGATGAGGCGCATGCGGACTGTTTGACTGGTCAACCAGACAAATACGGAGCTATACGCTGAGCCAGTGACCATATAATCACCATATCTCGTATACAATGATCAAAGTGAGCTATCAAGACAAGTTTGATGACCGCCAATGCATTTTACTCAGTAATAAATGACCAGGATTGAAGGAGAATCCAAATTTGCTTCGTCTTCTGTCCTTGATCTCTTGACAAACCAATGCACTATACGATTGTCCGGCCACTCCACCCCAGAGCTCTCACCAAGCGTCGTTCATGCCACCGCGCCGCACACTAACCGGTAAGGCAGCGATGGCATCCCGCCGCGCCGAGTTCCTCGCCGCCCATGACCGCACACAAAATGGTAGGGAAGTGATGGCATCCCACCGTGCCGAGTTCATCGCCGCTCGCGACCTCACAACTATGTGGGAGGAATTTGAAGATGCCAAGGCCGAATGGGCGGTAGAGCAAGAGGCGGCCAAAGCCGCACAGAGGGAGCGGAAAAGTAAGAAAGCACTCAAGAAAAGAGAGGCCCGCCGCCGCAAGAAAGAAAAGGACGCACGCGCTGCTGCGGAGAGGTCGGCGGAGATCCAAGCACGGTGGGGTGTCGCCGACAAAGCCGGGAAGGAGAACGACGGCGTCTGGCCAGCATGTGAGAAGTAGTAGTACTAGTAGTTAGTGTGTGTGTGTGTGTGTCTGAGTACGAGCATGTACCAGTACTACTAGTTACTACTATAGTTTTTAGAGCAATTTACCAGTACATTAGCCTAGACTAAATGGAAAAATTCCTATCCTAAGCATCAAATGGCATCTCTTTCTCTATAGGAATTGAGATGCATGTCATCTCACTTCCTATGATTTTCATATTCCTATCCTATGAACGAAAGGAGGCCTCTATTGGAGTAACTACTGTAGCTAGCAGTACTGCTGGTACAGTAGTTTTCTTCAAGAAGCGGAATTCAACGAAGTCATGATGGTTCCTTCGTCCAAGCAACTTCAAAGTGGTAAGTGGGCCTGTGATTTGACGGCTCATTAGTCATTGTTACTGCGGCACGACAACCTGGGTGACTCCCTTGGAGTTCTGCGTGCATGGCAAGTGGACCAGGATGGTCGACGTCCCACATGTTGGCGAACGGAAGTATTCTTTCTGATATCGAGGAGCAAGGAAACCGCGTGGTATAGTATCAGGCTGGTCGTAATGGGAGTATCATAACTAGTATCATGCATGCCAAGTAGGCAATTTTGATGATGTGGCATAGCATTAAATGAAGAAAGAGATGGTTGAGTATCATATCATGATACCGTATCATAATAAATACAATGCTACTATGTGTCATGCATGGCAATAAATAAAGTCATCTATGATACTAATACATGATATTATGCATTAGAGAGGTAGTATCACACACTAGTATCATATGCATGATACTAACTTATGATACTACCCATTACAAGCAGCCTCACTGCTGATTGGTTCGAAAAAAAATAGTATCACTGCCGATTTATAATTATTTTTTATTTCTGATGAATGCTAGTGTTTCAACTCTTACGACGAAGGGTGCCAAACACGGCACGTGCTGGATGTCCCACACGTCAGTGAAAGGAGTGGGACATGAACAGCGTGGTAGAGCCCAGTGTAAAAAAATAGCGTGGTAGAGTGTCTCCACTTCTTCCACTTCTGGGTCGGAGACCACACGTAGTAGTACTTAGTGGTATGAACGATACAAAGTGCGACCTGGAGACAAAGACACGTCTAGTTGGAAGGTCTCGGGGCATACACGTAAACAAATATAAAAGTTAATATGTGCCTCCAACTAATATAGTAGTAGTAGAGTACTTAGGCACGTACTCCATAACATCACCGTGCATTGCACGTACAACATTTAGTGGTAGTACGTAGTAAGAGACAAATGCCGCCCAAGAGTTCCCTTCTCGACCTAATTTTGGGTGTTTGGTAGAGTGTATGGAGGGTGCATGAGTCCACACTAGTTTAGCACAAATACACTAGAAGCATGCATGAAGAGGGGTGTTGAGTTGAGCATGCATGAAGAGGGAACAATTATGTTGAGACGAGAATGCAACCAAACACACCCTATATGCCACGCATGTTCTCATACCATTTTTGCCTTTCTACTTCACTTACTGCGCTACATTACTCAGGTTCGTACGTCCACTCCTGGGTACATGTTCGTCTCGTAGTTCTAGTCCCACGTGTTCTTTATATAGATGGAACGATCCTTGCATAACACGTGCACCTTGATGCTAGATGTCTCGCGTGTTGGCAAAAGGATGAACAAAGCTCACGTAAAAAAATAGAGTGGAAGAACATAGATTCCGGACGACCGAGAAGGAGCAAGGAACCTCGTGGTGGAGCGTCTGCACTCATAATATTTAATATTATTCAGCGATATAAAATTAACCAATCATCTCCACAGTGGACTGGAAGAGTACGAAACACGGCAGCCCAGTGTAGTATCATACTAGTACATGGCTAACCCACGCTATCACCATATTTCTTGGCTTCCGTGCGACACCTATCTCTAGTAATCCAGCAGCCTGTATTGCTTCTCCCTCCTCGTCTCTATCAAAGTGCGGCGGGCTGGCGTTTCTGCCGTCTATTGACGTCGGTTAACTATCACATGTTAGCGACATGCCAAGAGCATTCTAAAAAAAATCCTTTCACGTTCCGTTTTCAAAAAGAAAAAAATCCTTTCATGTACGAATTTGCCTGTATGCTTTGAGCAACTTGCATGTCCTATACTGCTCCTGTTTGATACTCTAACTTAGCTAGAGGTTAGACTAACTCATGACTAACCCTAAACTAACTGTAGCCAAAGAGGTGTTTGGGTGATAGGGTTAGATTGACAATAAATGCACTTCATGGAGAGAGAAAAGTGATTTTTCAGTGGTCCCAATGAGAACTATCTCCAGTTAGCACCTCTTGGGTGGGATAGTTTTTTTTGGTGGGTTCGGTGCAACTTGCTCCAATTTAAACCCTCATGCTTGGATAGTTTAGGGCTATTTGAGCCCCAACTAGCTCAAACTAACTCTAACCCATGGATCCAAACAGGGCCTATGGCCAGTCTCGACGCGAAGCAGTCCGTGCACCGGGAAGCGGCGCTCTCTTGGCCGTCGCGCCACTTCAAAGTCGGCGCCAGTGAGAGGTCGCCTCCGCTCTGGCCGGGCATTAATGCGGCACTGATGCTCCAGGGGGACGCTGACTGTTTCACGCGGGAAGCATGCGCTGGCAAGGGAGTATAGGTTTTGAACCGTTTCAGGTGCAGTACTGGTAGTTTGCAAAACTACTCAATTATTGCACTCAGTTTCCTAAGAAATTATGGTAAAAACGTTACTCCACAGCCCGCTTCCCTTCTCCTTCCTCTTCCACCGCCCGCACACGTCCGCAGGAAGCGACCGGTCAACCCTTATATAGGAGTGCTAGCACAAAAAGATGCATGCATGACCACTAAAATTTCCATATTAAAGCGCCGCTCCGGCGGGAGTATGGCGTATGTTGTTACCTTCGGCCGGCCCATGGCTACCGGGCGACGGCGACCAGAGAAGAGGCGGTGGGAGGGGAACAAATGCAGCTACTGTTTGGGTTCGCCTTCCGGCTTAAATAAATGCGCAGCATCACGTGTACCCGCGGGTGCACAAATTGTAACATATGTGTCTGCTTAAGTGGGCGTCACGTAACTGGTGTGTGTGTGAGAGAGATTCTGAGAGACAGAGTGCATGTGTGCGACTCTACTCTTCGGACATGTACTCAACCTTTTGCATCGGGATATAAGTATAATGGTATTTACTTTAGCTAGTGATTTACGTGGCCATGTTAACGTGGTTGTGTCAAAAAAATGTCACTTCCTGCTCGTGATTTGCGTTATATAATTACAAGCAAGATTCTCGTGCATTGCACGGAACATCAATATGCATTTTTTTATAGAACACCTGTTGTGATTGACCCATGCAGGAGTAATCCCATGTGTAAAAACTAGTGATATCTCAAGAATTTTATCGGAAAACTGGTATCTCGAGAATGTCATCGAAAAAATGAAAGATGAGAGATAAGGCGAGGAGGAGTGGAGCATGGTGGTGACTGGTGGTCGGAATGGGTGGAGGCATGGGGATGGACGGCGCCGGCAGGCGGCAGCGGCCACCATGCATGCTAGATTTTTCCAGAGACTTATTCCTTTTTTAATTGTTGAGCAATGAGGTTGCGAGAGATAATGATGTGGAGAGAGGTGCCGGTATCTTTTGTAAAATCATCATAGTTTGCTTTCTATCCTCAGATATAGATCATACGGTCTGTATTACAAGATGGCAGGCACACCATCACCACCAACTCATTTTTTTATAAGGGTACAGATGATAAGTTTGCTGACTACTAAAGTAAAGTGGAATTTGTCCATGTTATGCAAGTAAATAAAGGTGATTGTTTATCATACGGGTAAGGTTGGATGAAGGGTGGTAGGAACAAATGCTCCACCTAGAGCATGTGTGTGTGAGATGCAGTCTTAGTGTGTGTGTGTGTGTGTGAGAGAGAGAGAGAGAGAGGAGAGAGAGATGGAGTCTTAGTTTGTGTGTGTGTGAGAGAGAGGGAGAGAGATGGAGTCTTAGTGTGTGTGGGGGGGGCGGGCGGGCGTGCTTGCGTGTGTGTGTGTGTGTGTGTGTGTGTGTTTGTGTGTGTGTGTGAGAGAGAGAGAGATGGAGTCTTAGTGTGTGTGTGTGTGTTGGGGGGGGGTGCGTGCGTGCGTGTGTGTGTGTCGCGGGGTCCTCTGTGGCGGATGTAATTTAAGTGTGCATGGCTTTCATCATAGAGAGGTGATGTGTATGGCAGAGGCCACCAACGATGAGGTGCAAGAGAGAAAATGCCTGTAGAGAGGGAAGAGAAGGTGTGTGCGCGTGAGAGGAGTCGACTTCGAGAGAACGTGTTTGTTAGAGAGACACCGAGGAAGACTACTATATATCGATGGTGCATGTAGGCGGGAATTAAACTAAGGGATGGTCTTATTGGTTTCGGGGATATAGGGGAAGAGTGAGAGGCAGGGGGTAGCTAGAAGGAGATTGTTAAGTGTGAGTGTGTGTTTTACCCATCCAGGCGGAAGTTATGTGCACAAAAGAGGAGAACGATTCGATGTGGCATTAGGATTGAGGGTAATTAACTACGCATGGAGACATAGAGACCTTGAACGTGCATGTGTGAGAGGTATACATGTATACGTGGGATGTGTGTGTGTGTGCGTGCGCATGATCGAGATAAAAGAAAGAAGACATAAGTCACAAGATCAACGACATGGGAGAGACGGATCGGTATGACAATATGCATGCATGTGAGAATGCATGGAAGAAGTCCCAACAATTGAGCATGTCTTTTTCTCTTTAAGAGATAGTGGCGTGGGCTGGAGCATGCATCTATGGCGAGCAGAGGGAGTGAGGCGCAACGATTGTGCAAAAGAGACCAACCTATAAATGCATATGTATGGAGAGACATATATAGTGTGGGTGATAGGAAGCAAGACTCCGTGCGAGAAAGAAATGTTGACGGAGAAACTACAGATAGATACAGACATGGAGATGCTAGCTAGAGGGACATCCGCTAGTTTGGGTGTTGGAGATGACCGTCGGGTGGTTCAAAGGGTGAAGTTATATATGTGTGTGAGAGGGCACTTGACTGCATGTAGAGAGAAATATATGTAGTGTGTGTGATAGGAATCAAGAGTGAGGGCGAGAAAGAAGGTTGATGGAGAAACAGATAAATAGAAAGATAAAGATGCTAGCTAGTGTGCGTTAGAGAGAGGAGTCAAGTGGATCAGAAGGTTGGGTTATGTGTGTGGGCGTGAGAGAGATAGACAGAGGGTGCGTGTGAGTCACATACAAACAGATATCAGAGAGAAATGAGATCCAGAGAGATGGAGTTTTGTGTCTGCGAGAGAGAAAGATATTTCACAACGAGAGTGATAGCTAGAGAGACATACGAGGGAATGCAAGATATCTCTAGGGAGAGAGGGTGTGTGTGAGCGACATACAAGAGAACAATGGAGAAATATGAGACCCTGGGAGACAGAGTTTGTGTTTGTGTGTGAGAAAGAGATATTGATGAGGAAGAGTCATAGGTTCTCATATCTAAGGAGCGAAAGACATCTCTGTATGAGGGGTGTACGAGTGGCACACATGGGAATAGTAGAGAGAAATGAGAACCCGGGAGACAAAAAATTGTGTTTGTGTGAGAGAAAGAGATTCCACATGGAGAATCATAGTTAGAGACACATAGCAGGGAGAGAGATATACTTAGAGAGAGATAGAGTGATGAAGGTCGAGGGAGAGAGTACCGTCAGTGTGTTACGAAGATAAAAGATCATTGTCGACATACAGGTAGCACGAGAGATACCTGAGAGACGATGAATGCGTATAGGTCCTGAGAGATGGTCCTATATAAGCATGAGTGATAGCTATATGAGACGAATATCTGGATTAAAGGGGATTCAAATATTTAAACTGGAGATCACGACATCGATAATATCATAATGCAAATTGGTGTATCAAACATGTATATTCATTTGAATTTGGGCACACGTGTAATGTTATATAGTTTATCAATATTGGTGATCCATAGATTCTTCAATTACAAACAATGTATGGTTTATATGCAATTAATGTCTAAACGGGATTACACTATATGTTGCATGTGTGAAACACATTATAAATGTTTGAGAAGTAAAAAAACCGCATGAAACACACATTAATTGGAGACAGTTAGCGAGGAATGCATACATTGGATTTCAACATAAAGTGGTTTCAAATATTTGAAAATCCAAATTGATGGATACAACCTTACGAATCTGAGATCATGCCATTTGTAAACCATATTTATGTATAAATGGTGTTGTGCTTTTGAAAGTATATATAAAAAATGATGTATATAGAATGTAATTCCAATTGAAAATGGATCCCGCCCGAAAAAAATAGAATACAAATGGGATTCGAATTGAGTTGGCACGGTAAATGTGCACTCTACAAAATTTGAACGAAGCGGGGAAAGTCGCAGTAACCGCCCGGAACCAAAATCTGCGAGATGGAAATCACTGCTGCCTATCCCTGCCACGCAAAGCCTATATGCTGGATTTCTATAGGTTTCGATAGGGGTAGGTTTGTAATTTCACCCAAACATGACGTAACCGCCTCTCACCCGGATTCATACATGGTGGGCGCCAAAACACAGTGTGTCCTCGGCCAAAATCGACTCCCTCCCCGATTCATATTCATACACGGCGGGCGCCAAAAACAAACTCTCGTCGGCAAATATTCGGTGTATGCGAGATTACCGTCCTATCCTCGACCGACTAGTGTTGCTGTGATGTAGTAGAAATTTAAAACGGGGGCTAAGTTTGTAAATTTCCTCGCATTTGAGACAAGCGCACCCTGAATACATGGTTCCCCCCTTCCTCTCTACCTCCCTTTTCCCCATTCGTACTCCGTGGGTGCCAAAACACCCTCTCCACCCCACCCTCCTCCGTCCGCCGCCGTCCGCCACCCCATCCACCGCTGTCCTCCTTCACCATGCCGGAGCTGATACCCCGATGCCGCCGTCCATTACAAGAGGTCGACCTCTCTCATCCACGGCTTCGGACCGGGATCCTTGCATCCCGTCCTCTCGCTTCATCCCCGCCGTCGTCCACCTTGTCGGTGCCGCTCCTACGACCGTCTCGTCCACCGCGCCCCGCCGCCACCGTCTACCCTCCTAGATCTGCTTCCACACCGCCTACAGCCATCGCTACCGCAGCACCGTCAAATTCTCAGCAGATGCCTACACGGCGCCGCACCAGAGGCGGTACTCTTTCGTATCTGCTCAACTTATTTATCGCAGCAAGAAAATAGATCACCACTGCTTTACTCTGATTTCTTGTCTTGGTTGTGAAGTTGCCTTTGTTCGGTTTGCACCTTCAGATCCGCCATGGCACGCTCAACACCATACTCGCAATGCTTATGGTTTTCCCCTTTTATATTCCACACTAGTTAAATCACAATAGACTAAATTTCAAAATTGGGTCAGTCGATTTTTCAGAGCTCGTCGGAGTTCGCCGGTGTGATCGAAGGGGCTCGGGTGGTTGTGGGGCCTCGCCGAACGAAGAAAACTCGACGCGGGTGGGGGTTGGGGTGGGGGTGGGGGTGGGGTGGCGGAGGAACACAGGCGGTGGGGGCCGGTGGTCCGGCCGGCAGCCCGTGCGGTGTTCTGTATGGGAAGAATCAGAGACGAGGAAGAAGAAGGGTTAGGAGATGTAGGATATCATCCAACCGCCTGAAATGGTCGAGAGACAGCTAGGAGTTGCATTCTTAATGCGCATCATGTGTGGGCACTGTGCAACCAACATTTTATTATCCAAAATCTTCTTGCTCTTCTTTACCATGTTCCTCTTCCGTTCTTCTTTAATATGTACTCTCTCAGTTCCTAAATACAAGTCTTTGTATAGATTCCACCATGGACTACATATGGAGCAAAATGAGTGAATCTACACTCTAAAATGTACCTGGATACATCTGTATGTGATCCATAGTGGAAATCTCTACCAAGAGTTATATTTTGGAACGGAGGGAGTATGATAGTAGTACAGTATGTTCCTTGTACTGAAGATGAGCAGGGACATTTGCGGTGTAGAGGTCTATACGGTCGGTTGTGATGGACACTTTGAGCCTCTTTGATTCGTAGGATCTTGTAAACATAGGAATAGGATTTGTAGTGGCCTGCCCACTTGAATCCTATAAGAATAGTAAGGAAATGCGGGGAGCTGTGTCGCCTTTGAGAGTTACATTGATATTAACAGTACCGCACCTTCACTTGAAGAGAGCTGGTATCTGAAGCCTTTCTAGCCATACCGTCAATACTAGCACATATATTCCAGCAAGTTCCACTTTGCTGATTTTACTCTGATGCTTAAGGTTTTCCCGTTATATCTACACTATGATCTGTGTAGCTGCTTTGTGTCGCACTAGCAGCAGTCCACTCTTGAAGCTAAACACTGCAATGACTTACAAAATTGGCACCAAGGCATTGAGTGCCATTCTGGATGCAATGAAACTCATACGCTCCCCACCTGTTGATTCTTGTTCAGAATATCATCCTAATGACTATTCTAACCTCGAGGAGTCAAAGGCAGATGGCCTGTCCTATTCACCTATCAAGGTGCCTGTTCTAATTTGGCAATGTTTTATTGATCACGGGTATCTTGCATATGTTGTCTTGCATTTCTTCTACTTTGTTGCACCGCCATCTGCTTAGTTTACTCATCATATATGTCGAGATTCCATGCCCATCCATTATCAATACATATTCCATCTGTCATCATACCATGTTTTTCCAATCAAATGTTGTTCTTGTGCATCAGACATGAAAAAGGAAGAGGGTGATTGCCAAACCTGAAGGAGCACCAGCAAAGTCCTTGAAAAACGTGGTGGTGCCGGAGAAATCAGACAGCACCCCATTTATATTGGTTGTACAACCAGTGACACAAAACGTAGGACCGACTCCAGCAGACTGTACCCATACTTCACTGGCCACACCACTAGCCCCACCACACAGGACCTGCACTCCAGCAAAAGGTATACCGATTTCATTTGCCATAGCACCAGTTGTACCACAGAAAAATCCCACTCCAGCAAAAAGTACAGCAAGTCCACCGGCCGAAGACCTATCCCAACTGCAGAGACGGCCAATTCCTGCAGATTGGAACCCCATTCCATTTATTCCCATTTTAAAAGACAATGCTTTCAATGTTGTTAGGGACTACGTGCATATATTCCCATCATGGGAGGATTATTGTGAAGACAAACACCATTTTCACATCTTCCTGTCCAACTTACGTGTAAGTGCTATTATTCATGGCTATTATTTTCCTGTTTTCTGCTGATTGAACACATCAATGATTTACATTACATTGTTGTAACTAGGAGAGGGTCAATCTGGATAGTCATGATGAGCAAAGCTTGCTTGTGCTTTTCAAGGAAGCATTGCAGCAGTATCGGTGTTACCTGAGGAAATCACACTTTGATGGCAAGTCTATAAACGAATTTCCGGTGAAGTCTCCTGTGCTAAATTTAGAAGACATTGAATGGAAAAACCTTGTTATGCACTGGTCTCGTTCCCAGGATGAGGTACTGTCTATGAAATCACATGAAAATTTGAACTTCTACTTTTCCGCACGTGCCTTACGGATCTTTTTTGCAGGAAATATGCTCGAAGAAGAATTCCGGTTTGACAAGAACGACAGGATATCGCAAATATGCTGCCTGCTGCTTTGCTCTTGTTAGTACCTGTTGTCCTGTATCACTGTACTTGCATACATACCTGGTTCATTATGTGACAGCAGTATGCATGATAGATTGCTTATCAATTGTTCGCTCCAAATTATCTGATCTGTATGTGTAAGTGCATCTAGTGCCACCCCTAGTTGGTTTTGGAGTATTGATGACAAACCTGGTTGAGGGACTAATGTGTTTGTGAGAATTGCAGGATAACACAGGTAGAATTCCCTCATTGATTCGGTTTTCCTACCAAAGATGACCCCTAAAAATGAATGAAGACATTGAAGTCAAAGGTGGTATGTGAAGACATTCACATTGAAGACTATGACAAGAGAAGACATCGCATGAAGACTATGGAGCGCGAAGACTTAGTTGTTTCGTTGTTCTTTTTCTTCTTTGTTGAGTCATAGAAACCACCGTACTGTTAAGTGGGGTCCAAGTGAACCAGTCAGAATGATTGAAGTGATGCTTAACCAAAATCCTATGTCTTCGAGTGAAGACTATGAGAGCAAATCTTGTCCTGAGTTGGATAAGTCAGCTTTGCTTGTAGCCCAAGTAAAGTTGTCGTGTGTGTTTGAAATCTGACCGTTGGAACACGTGTCAATTCCTTAGTGACCAAGCGTCATTGCGGACAAATCAGGTCGGGTTGCCTAGTGGCTATAAATAGCCCACCCCCTACAACCATAAACGGTTGGCTGCTTAGAGTTAGAGTACGGCTTTTGTCGTTTGAGAGCAACACACCTCGAAGCCTTTGAGAGAGAATTCCTTGCGAGGATAAAGCCCTAAACACCCAGAGCCAAAGAGTGTTAGGCATCACTTAAGTCTTCCTGTCTGTGTGATCTGAAGACTTATTACACTTGAGGACTATGAATCCTCCAGCCGGTTAGGCGTCGCGTTCTGAGCATCCAAGAGTCATTGTGGATCACCAGTGAATGAAGTCTGTGAAGGTTTGGAAGTCTACCTTGAAGACTTACCAGAGTGATTGGGCGAGGACTGTGTGTCCTTAGCTCAAGGGGAATAAGGTGAAGACGAGGTCTTCTGAGTTGAATCTCAGCCTCCCTAACCAGACTTACAGTTGTCACAGCAACTGGAACTGGTCCAACAAATCATTGTCTTCAACGAGTCATTGGTTTCATCCTTCCCTTCCCTTTACTTACTGTTGGTCCTGTGAAGTCATTGTATGAGTGCATTATCTTTTGTCTTCACTGAGTGAATGCTTGTTCTGATTGGCTTCACAATATCTTCCTACCTGATCCTTACTGCCTAGCTGCTATTGGTCATTATGCTTTCACTTCATTGAATACTTGACTATGGTTTGCCTAGTGTAGTCTAACTTCCGCTACATGGTAATAGGTTTATTTCTATCGTTTGTCTTTGAAACTTCCATGTTTTGAAGACTTTCATAAAAATCGCCTATTCATCCCCCCCTCTAGTCGATCACTAGCACTTTCAATTGGTATCAGAGCAAGGTACTCCCTTGTTCTGTGTGATTCGGTTTAACCACCTGGAGTTTTAGCTATGTCGACTGCGGGGATAATTAAAGTCTCTGCTGCATGCCCCGTCTTCAATGGAACTGAATATCCCTACTGGAAGAATAAGATGCGCATGCATCTTGAAGCCATTGACGTCGACCTATGGTATGTCATCAAGAATGGCGTTCCCAAGGCTGGTGAAGGTGTCACCGCTGCTGATGTCAAGAAGTTCGTTCAACTGGACTCCACTGCCAAGAACATCATCTATGGTCATCTAACCAAAGGACAGTATGGTCGCATGAGTGCTTTGGAAGCATCTAAGCTAGTCTGGGACTGGCTCTCCAAGGTTAATGAAGGTGTCTCAACCCAGAGAGATCAGAGAATCAGTGTCCTTCGCAACCTCTTCAACCGCTTCAAGAGAAATGACAATGAGAATGTCCAGCTCACGTTTGATCGACTCACTGACATCACAAATGAGCTTCAAGCTCTCGGCGCCACTGAGATCACCAAGCATGAAGTCGTCAAGACACTCCTGAGATCACTTGACAGCTCGTTTGACACCCTAGCCCTGATGATTCAAGAACGTCCTGACTTCAAGACACTCGATCCGTCTGACATACTTGAGAGGCTCAACACACACGAGTTTCAGCTTTCTGAGAAAAGAGACATCTACGGTCCCAACTATGGGCGAACTCGTGCCTTGAAGGCAAAAGCTGTCTCCTCATCTGAAGAAGAATCTGACAGCAGTTCTGATGATCCTGAAGACATTGGAAAGGAGCTTGCTATGCTTGTGAAGAAGTTCCAAAAATTCACCAAGAAGAAAGGCTTCAGAAAGTCTTCACGATCAAGTTCAAGGAATGATGAAGCTTCTGCTGATGACTACAAGAAGAGAACATGCCACAAGTGCAAGAAACCTGGCCACTACATCTCTGAGTGTCCGCAGTGGGACAATGAGAAAAAGAAGAAGAAGAAGAAGAAGAAGAGCAAGGAGTATGACTCTGACGACAAGAAGAAGAAGAAATACTCAAAGTCTTCTTCCAAGTCTTCCTCCAAGTCTTCATCACACAAGAAGAGCTCATCTGGCAAGGCACGTGCATTTGTTGGCAAGGAAATGGATTCAGAGGAGGAGTCCGCTTCTGAGGAGGCGGAGGTGGAGTCTGAGGAGGAGTCCGATTCTGGCGTTGCGAGTCTGGCTACAGCATACGTTGCCAAGTCCATCTTCAACACTGAAGACAATGACTTCATCACCGACACCGATGCAAATGACAAGGACTACTCCGCTCCTACCTACTGCTTCATGGCACGCGGTGCCAAGGTAAACACACGCACTACTCACTATCAAACATCTAGTGAAGATGACTCTGATTGTGGTTCCAAACCCAGCTACAAAACACTTGCTAAAATTGCAACTGAACAACAGAAAGCTATGGAACATATTCAAAAACTATTAGACAAAAGTGATGATCTGTTAGACGCTGAAATGACTCGATCTTAGTCCTTAATTGAAGACATAAAAAATCTTCACGTTAAGTATGAGGAACTTGAAAGTCGTCATGAATCGCTCTCAACAACTCATGAAAATCTTTCCTATGATTATCTTCAAAGGAAGCAAGATCTTGAGAAATTGAGAGCGGCTCATGAAGATCTTCAAAAGGAAAACGAGTCACTTCGCGCCGAACAGATCAGTTCCGCTCAGGAAGGATTTGAACGACCATGTCTTAAATGCATTGAGCGTGATAACGCTACTTCTGTTGCTGAATGTTCTACTGCTGCTACTGTTGCAATATCTTCAACTGCTGATGTGGTAACTAACCCCTCTGCTGAGGATGCCACTGCTATTGCTGATGAGAATGCTAGGTTGAAGACGTTGCTTGAAACAGGGATGTACAAAAGTCTCAAAGGGCATCAGACACTATGTGATGTCCTCAAAAGGCAGATCCTGAACCAAAACCCTAGGAAAGAGGGTGTTGGGTTCGAAAGGAAAATGAATGATGATGGCTCTTACTGGAAACCTGAGCAGTACCCCAAAACCACATGGGTTGCTGCAAAGGGACCTTCAGTGGATCCATCCACCCTATCTGGCTTCACTTATGCTAATCCCGTTGTTATTGATGAATCCTTTGATGCAAACTATAAACTGTTTAAGAATCAGAATGGTCAAGTGTTTGCCAGGTATATTGGTACTAACTGCAGGAATGGGCCGCCTATGAAGAAGGTCTGGGTGCCGAAAAGGTGTTTGGAGAATCTTCGTGTGAATGTCGTCATGACACCACAAGTGAAGAAGACAAACCCCAAACCACAGGCTTCATACGGCCCAAAGGCTTCATACAGACAGAGGACTCACCCGAGCCGCACTAACGCAAATGTTTTGCAGGGAAACCATACTCAGGCCTATGAATATGAGCGTGGTTCATCAAACCGCCATGTTCATAAGACCAAGAACTATTCTGCTTATTCTTATGAGTACTATTGTCCACCTGCAAGACCTTTTGCTAGGGCTCCAAAGCCAAAGTTCTCAGATGCTGCACTCAGACTCATTGCTTCGAAGCCACCCTTGAAGATGTGGGTGGCTAAGAAAGCTTAACTCTCTTTTGCAGGGAAAGGTCTCCAGCCAAAAACCAAAATCGTCTGACGCTATTGCTGGGGACCTTAAACATCTTGTAGGGCGCAAGATCAAATGCCCAAATGGACTTATTATGTATTTTGTTCCTGAGTCGCTTGCCACTTGCTCTATCAGTCCTAACCTTGATTTAAGCTTTCATAATCCACTTGTTCATCAAATGTTTATGCTTCACAATTCTCTTCGTGAAGCCTATCCCCCTAACTGCACTGTAGGGTACGACACCAGCTGCTTCAGAATGGATTATTGATAGTGGGTGTACTAATCACATGACTGGCAAGCGAAGCCTTCTCATGGACTCAACCTTACGTCCATCTGACAAAAGTCACATCACATTTGCTGACACTGGTAAAAGCAAGGTATTGGGTCTAGGTAGAGTTGCAATCTCAAAGGATCAACACATGGATAAAGTCATGCTTGTTGAATCCCTTGGTTTCAACTTAATGTCTGTCTCAATGCTTTGCGATTTAAACATGATTGTGATGTTTGGAAAATATCGTTGCCTTGTTCTAATGGAATCTGACAAGTCTCTAGTGTTTGAAGGGTATCAAAAAGATGATTTGTACGTGGTAGATTTCTCAGCAGGACCACAACTTGCCGTATGTCTTCTAGCAAAAGCTTCTGAATGATAGCTCTGGCATCGGAGGCTAGGGCATGCTGGCATGAGGAACCTCCACACCCTTGCAAGGAAGAAGCATGTCATAGGCATCGAGGGCGTCAAGTTCAAGAAAGATCACTTATGCGGTGCCTATGAAGCAGGAAAGATGACGAGGGCCAAGCATCCCTCGAAGACAATCATGACAATGACTCAACCCTTCGAACTGCTCCACATGGATCTTTTCAGTCCCACTCATTACTCAACTCTTACTACTACTGCTTGTCTCTATGGCTTTGTCATTGTTGATGATTATTCAAGATATACCTGGGTGCATATAATCCTCTACAAGACTGAAGTGCAGGATGTCTTCAGACGCTTCGCCAATCGAGCCATGAACAACTATGGCGTCAAGATCAAGCACATCAGAAGTGACAATGGCACTGAATTCAAGAACACTGGTCTAGACACTTATCTTGATACTTTGGGCATTACACATGAATTCTCAGCTCCGTACACACCGCAGCAGAATGGCATAGTGGAACGCAAGAACAGAACACTTATTGAGATGGCCCGAACGATGCTTGATGAATACAAGACTCCAAGAAAGTTCTGGCCTGAAGCCATTGATACTGCATGCCATATCATCAACCGTGTTTATCTTCACAAGCTTCTCAACAAGACATCCTATGAGCTCCTTAGTGGCAAGAAGCCAAATGTCAGTTACTTCAGAGTATTTGGTGCCAGGTGCTGGATCAAGGATCCACATCACACTTCAAAATTTGCACAAAAAGCACATGAGGGTTTTATGCTTGGATATGGAAAGGATTCGCACTCCTACAGAGTCTTCAACCTTTTTCACTATAAAGTGGTTGAAACAGTGGATGTGTGGTTCGATGAGACTAACGGCTCACAAAGAGAGCACCTGTCAAATGTGCTAGATGAAGTTCCGTCCAGTGAATCAATCAGACTTATGGGAACTGGAGAAATCATACCATCTGAATCTCAGCCTGAAGAGGAACTTATCATCTCCGCACCTGATCAAACTGAAGACAATGCTCAGCCTGAAGACAATCCTTCTAACGATGACAATGATCAGCAAGAGCAAAATCTTCGTCCTGTACATCCTCGTGTTGCAAATGAAGTACAGATTGAGAGAATAATTGATAGCATCAATGCACCAGGTCCACTCACTTGTTCAAGGGCAACACAGCTAGCAAATTTCTGTGAGCACTTCGCATTTGTCTCAATATCTGAACCCAAGAAAGTTGAAGAAGCCTTCATGGAACCCGAATGGATTCAAGCTATGCAAGAAGAGCTTCAACAGTTTGAGCTGAATAATGTATGGGAACTGGTTAAGTGTCCTGATCCTCGCAAGCACAATATAATAGGCACCAAATGGATATATCGCAACAAGCAAGATGAGCATGGTCAAGTTGTCAGAAACAAAGCTCGTCTCGTTGCTCAAGGGTACACTCAAGTTGAAGGGATTGACTTCGATGAAACATTTGCTCATGTGGCTAGACTTGAAGCCATACGCATACTGCTGGCCTATGCAAATCATCATAACATTCTTCTGTATCAAATGGATGTGAAGAGCGCTTTTCTCAATGGCAAGATTGAAGAAGAAGTGTATGTTGCACAACCGCCTGGCTTTGAAGATTCAAAACATCCTGACATGGTGTACAAGCTCAACAACGCACTGTATGGCCTCAAACAAGCCCCTCGGGCTTGGTATGACACACTCAAAGACTTCCTGAAGAGCAAAGGCTTCAAACTTGGTTCCCTCGACCCCACTCTCTTCACGAAGACATATGATGGTGAACTATTTGTGTGCCAAATATATGTGGATGACATTATCTTCGGCTGCACCAATTAGAAATACAGTGAAGAGTTTGGATATATGATGCAAGAGCAATATCAGATGTCCATGATGGGTGAGCTGAAGTTCTTCCTTGGTCTTCAAGTACGTCAGCAACGCAACGGCATCTTCATATCTCAAGAGAAGTACCTCAAAGATTGCCTGAAGAAATTTGGGATGCAAGATTGCAAAGGCTACACGACGCCAATGCCAGCCAAACATCATCTGGGTCCCAACGATAATGGTAAAGAGTTTGATCAAAAGGTATACCACTCCATGATTGGTTCTTTACTTTATCTATGTGCATCTAGGCCAGATATTATGCTTAGTGTTTGCATGTGTGCTCGATTCCAAGCGGCACCAAAGGAATCGCATCACTTAGCTGTGAAGCGAATTCTTCGATATTTGGCTTACACCCCAACATTAGGACTATGGTATCCAAAGGGCTCAGAGTTTGATCTGGTTGGATTCTCGAATGCTGATTATGCTGGTGACAAGGTGGATCGCAAGTCTACATCAGGCACATGTCATTTTCTGGGACGATCACTTGTATGTTGGTCTTCAAAGAAGCAGAACTATGTATCTCTCTCCATTGCTGAATCTGAATACATTGCTGCTGGATCTTGCTGCGCTCAACTTCTATGGATGAAGCAAACACTCAAAGACTATGGCATTCATCTGAAGCAAGTGCTGATGAAGCTATGTACCTGGGGTAGGAGCACGGACCCGTCCCAAAGAGTCCTACCCAAGGACATCCCTAGAAGAAATCACCCATCAATCGACTTGAAGGCACTCCACTCGACGGGTTCAAGACACTCGACCAAGAAGCTACCACTCGACCATGAAGCTATCCACTCGACTGCCAGGAGATCTACAGTCACTCCGTAGGCAAACGGTCAGTTGTTAAGTAGTCTTCATGGTCATTACAGCACTTTATTAGAGGTGTTACCAATAACGCCCCATCTTAAATGTACTTTAAAACCCTGCATTACTGAGGGCAGGAGGGGGTCGGCGAACTCTATATAAGCCACCCCCCTCCTCAGTAGGAAGGGTTCGCACCCCTGTAATCTATACACGCATAATCCAGTCGACCGCCTCCGGGCTCCGAGACGTAGGGCTATTACTTCCTCCGAGAAGGGCCTGAACTCGTAAACCTCGCGTGTAACAACTTCCCAATAGCTAGGATCTAGCCTCTCCATACTCACCCCCTACATCACTTTCAGAGTTAGAACCACGACAGTTGGCGCCCACCGTGGGGCAGGAATCTTAGCGCTTAGTTGGAGAAGTTGTGATTTTTCTCGATCCCTTTGATCATGTTTTCTTGCGGAGTTTTGGTGGAGGACCACGAGATCCGTCTCGGCGCGCTCACCTTCATCGTCGACGACTCCGCCTGGCTTCAGGAGGCACCGCTCGACATCGACGCGCTCCCCGCCCGCGGTGCGACACATTTCCGCGCATGCGTTCGTGGCGTCCTCCTGCGGCAACCGTCGACCCAATATGGGTCGGCCCCCGTATCGTCTCCCCGCCCTGTCTCCCACCAGCGCAAGCGCTCCGGTCGGTCAAGACTTCAGCGGTGGGTGAGGCACGCCGTGGCCCGCCAATCGGCAGCCCCGCAAGTCGCGGCCATCGAGCCCGTCGAATCCCTCTACGGCCTGTTCGACCTGTCGACTGGCTCCGTGGAGACCGCATCCGAGTGCGACAGCAGCGATCCAGCGGCTGAGGTTCTAGCGGTCGATGGAACACACAGTCCCCCTGGTTTCCCTCGCACTGATGGAGGCGCGGGTGGGGGCGATCCGTCGCATCCCCACGACGAGTATCTCCCCGAACCTCTCACGTCATTGCAGCGAGAGGAGCTTCGCCGCTGGAACATGGACGCGCTCCGCACTCCTATCGTCGGAGAGACCCCCGAGGCCCGGGCCTTGGAGGACGCGCGTTTGGCCAACTTGGCCGAGCGCACTCGACTGGAGAATCTCCAGCGAGCACTCGACGAGCAAGCGCGTCAGCGGGCTCCCGAGTCTAGTCGATGCCAGCTCTTCCCGCCGACGCAGGTATATCGAACCCCAGTTCAGAATCTGGCCGCCGCGGCCCGTATAGCAGAATCGATTCAGCCCTCCCAGTCGGAGGCTGGCAGGGGCTTGTTACAGATCAGAGCATTGCTCCGGGCGGCGGGAGACCAGAATTCCGCTGTCTCACAGTCGCGGAATAGGATCCACAGTCGGTCTGTCGCAACAGATACAGTCGAGTCAGCTCACAGCCCGAGATCATCCCCGAGGCGTGAGGGACATGGTGGCCAGCATGATCAGTACAGGAGGAATGAGCAGTATGATCACCGATTCGACCATGATGATCGACGTCGAGTGCCAACCCCTCCCCCGAGGAGTGGGTCGTATGCGCCTCGACGGCAAGATGACAGACGCCCTCATAGTGTTGGGCAGAGGATTCCAGTCGACCCCAGAGACCCAGGCTTTGATGCGAGATCCATCCTCGTTCAAGGTTTGGTTGACAGGAACAGAGCTCATCGAGAAGGCCACAACAGAGATGCGCCTGCCAGCAGCAGAGTACGCGCTTCAGGGCCAGAGTGTTTCAGTCGAGCCATCAGAGCCGCAGTGATACCTCCCAATTTCAGGTTGGCGACTGGAATCGGCAAGTTCACTGGTGAATCTAAGCCTGACACCTGGCTCGAAGATTACCGAGTGGCTGTACAGATTGGCGGTGGCAATGACGAGGTGGCCATGAAGCATTTGCCTCTCATGTTAGAGGGCTCGGCCAGAGCATGGCTAAATCAGTTGGCACCCAGCAGCATTTACACTTGGGAGGACCTCTCCCGAGTGTTTATCAAAACCTTTGAAGGAACATGCAAGCGACCTGCAGGCCTAACCGAGCTGCGGTCTTGCGTGCAGAAGCCGAATGAAACTCTGAGGGAATACATCCAGAGGTGGATCACGCTGCATCACTCGGTTGAGAACGTGCCAGACCATCAAGCAGTTTGTGCCTTCAAGGAAGGTGTTAAATACAGAGAGTTGAATCTGAAGTTCGGTCGAACTGGAGAGATGTCTCTGAATCGGATGATGGAGATTGCCACCAAGTATGCTAACGGAGAAGACGAAGATCGACTCCGGAGTGGCAAGCAGAAAGCAATCGCCCAGGAAACTGGAGGCAATTCCAGTCGGAAGCAGAAGCGGAAGGCCGAGCCAGCCGCTCCTGGAGAGGCCCTGGCCGTAGCCCAGGGAAACTTCAAGGGAAAACCCAAGGGCACCTGGAAGCCCAAAAAAGTCAAGGATCAAGACGGAAATGATGTTTTGGATCTGCCATGTCACATCCACACCAAGAAGGATGAAGAGGGTAATTTTATTTACCCAAAGCATACCACTCGACAGTGCCGGCTCCTGATCCAGCAGTTCCAAGGAAAACAGTCCAAGGATAAGGAAAAAGAGTCGGACAGAGTCGAGGACAAGGAAGACAGTGACGATGGATACCCCCAAGTCAATTCCACCCTGATGATTTTTGCCGATGTCGAAAGCAAAAGTCGACTGAAAGTCATTAACCGAGAGGTGAACATGGTTGCCCCGGCAACACCCAGTTACCTGAAGTGGTCTCAGACTGCCATCACATTCGACCAGTCTGATCACCCGACGCACATTGCCACCCCTGGGAGGCAAGCTTTGGTGGTCGACCCAATTGTTGAAGGCACTCGACTGACTAAAGTCCTGATGGATGGAGGCAGTGGCCTGAACATACTGTATGCTGAAACATTGAAAGGAATGGGCATTCCGATGTCCAGACTCAGCACCAGTAACATGAGTTTCCATGGAGTCATTCCTGGGAAGAAAGCCCAATCACTCGGCCAGATCGCTCTTGATGTGGTTTTCGGTGATTCAAAGAATTACCGCAAGGAAAAGTTGACATTCGAGGTCGTGGACTTCCAAAGTGCTTATCACGCCATTTTGGGCAGGCCAGCTTACGCACGCTTCATGGCCCGGCCATGTTACGTGTACCTCAAACTGAAGATGCCTGGCCCCAAAGGTGTGATCACTGTCACAGGCAATCGGAAGAAGGCGGAAGAGTGCTTTCAGAAGGGCTCAAAGATTGCAGATGCTCAGATGGCAGTGGTCGAGCTGCAAGAGTACCAAAAGACTGCCGACCCAAGCGAGTTGCTACGAGCCAAGAAGCCTGCTCCAGAATCAGCTTTTCAGTCGTCCGCCGAAACAAAAACAGTCGACATTCACCCGACCGACCCCGACGCTGCCCCGACTCACATCTCAATGACGCTTGACTCCAAATAGGAAGAAGCGCTCATCCAGCTCCTCCGTGAGAACTGGGACATCTTCGCATGGAAACCCTCTGACATGCCTGGAGTTCCCAGGGGGCTGGCTGAGCACCGTCTACGGGTCGACCCAAAATTCAAGCCTGTGAAGGAACATCTTCGACGGTCCGCCGTCCAGAAGAAGCAAGCCATTGGCGAGGAGGTGGCTTGGCTCCTAGCAGCAGAGTTCATCCGAGAAATTTACCACTCCGAGTGGCTCGCCAATGTCGTCATGGTCCCCAAGAAGGACAAGTCACTTCGCATGTGCATTGATTTCAAACATATCAATCGGGCCTGCCCGAAAGATCATTTTCCTCTCCCTCGCATCGACCAAATAGTCGACTCGACTGCGGGGTGCGAGAGATTGTCTTTTCTAGATGCTTATTCCGGGTACCATCAGATCCGTCTGTATGGACCCGACGAAATCAAAACAGCTTTCATCACCCCATTCGGATGCTTCTGTTATGTCACTATGCCGTTCGGCCTCAAGAACGCCGGAGCCACATTCATGAGAATGATTCAGAAGTGTTTACTCACTCAGATCAGTCAGAATGTGGAGGCATACATGGATGATATTGTGGTCAAGTCACGCAAAGGTTCCGACCTGCGAGCTGACCTTGCCGAAACTTTTGCCAACCTCAGGAGGTATGATATCAAGCTCAATCCATCAAAATGCACATTCGGAGTTCCAGGCGGAAAGTTACTCAGTTTTCTCGTTTTCGAACGAGGGATCGACGCCAATCCTGAGAAAATTGGCACCATACTCCGGATGAAGCGTCCTGTACGCGTGCACGATGTCCAAAAGCTTACAGGCTGCTTGGCCGCTTTGAGTCGATTCATTTCTCGCCTCGGTGAAAAGGCGTTGCCTCTCTACCGACTGATGAAGAAGTCTGACAAGTTCGAGTGGACTCCAGAAGCTGACGCAGCGTTTGCAGAACTCAAAGCTCTGCTCTCCACCCAGCCGGTGCTTGCTGCCCCAATCAGCAAAGAGCCTCTGCTGCTGTACATTGCGGCCACGGGACAAGTTGTCAGTATAGTACTCACGGTCGAGCAGGAAGAAGAAGGAAAGGCCTCCAGAGTTCAGCGCCCAGTCTATTATCTGTCTGAAGTTTTGACCCCTTCAAAACAAAGATACCCTCACTACCAGAAGCTTGTATATGGGATTTACATGACCACGAAGAAGGTTGCACATTACTTCTCTGACCACTCCATTACAGTCGTCAGCGACGCCCCACTGTCAGAGATACTGCATAACAGAGATGCAACTGGTCGAGTGGCCAAGTGGGCGATTGAACTCCTTCCCTTAGATATCAGGTTTGAAGCAAAGAAGGCTATTAAGTCCCAAGCAATCGCAGATTTCGTCGCCGAGTGGATTGAACAGCAGCTTCCGACTCAAGTTCACTCGGAGCACTGGACCATGTTCTTCGATGGATCTAAGATGCTGAATGGTTCCGGTGCTGGGGTAGTTCTAGTCTCCCCCCGAGGAGAAAAGCTCAGATACGTCCTCCAGATTCACTTCGATTCCTCCAACAATGAAGCAGAGTATGAAGCACTTCTGTATGGGTTGCGCATGGCCATTTCACTCGGCGTCCGTCGCCTCATGGTCTACGGCGACTCAGATTTGGTGGTTAATCAGGTAATGAAGGAGTGGGACGTCAGAAGCCCGGCTATGACTGGTTATTGCAACGCAGTGAGAAAGCTAGAAAAGAAATTCGAGGGGTTAGAGCTTCATCACATCCCCCGACTCAAAAATCAAGCAGCCGATGATCTGGCAAATATAGGCTCCAAGAGAGAAGCCATTCCCAGCAATGTGTTTTTGGAGCACATCCGCTCGCCGTCAGTCCAGGAGGATCCTTTCACAGAAGAAGCCCCACAACCGAAAAGTGCCACAGATCCGACTGAAGTCGAAGTTCCTGCTGTGGTCAACCTGATCATGGAAGTCTTGGCCATCACTCCCGACTGGACGATACCATACATCGCGTATATCCTAAGGAAAGAGCTCCCAGAGGACGAGGAAGAGGCTCGACAGATCGTCCGCCGATCCAAGGCCTTCACAGTCATAAAGGGGCAGTTGTACAGAGAAAGCGCGACTGGAATCGGTCAGAAGTGCATAACTCCGGAAGAAGGTCAGATGATCCTTGATGAGATCCATTCGGGAACCTGCGGTCACCATGCGTCCTCCCGGACCATTGTGGCCAAAGCATACCGAGTGGGATTTTACTGGCCAAAAGCAAATGAGATGGCAAAGGAGATAGTTGACAAGTGTGAGGGGTGTCAGTTCTACTCCAACATGTCCCACAAGCCCGCATCAGCCCTGAAGACCATTCCACTTGTCTGGCCCTTCGCTGTCTGGGGACTGGACATGGTCGGTCCTCTGAGAACAGGCAGGAGCGGTTTCACCCATGTGCTTGTGGCAATCGACAAGTTTACCAAGTGGATTAAAGCTAAACCCATCAAGAACCTCGATGCTGGCACTGCTATTAGTTTCGTCAGAGGACTAACATTCAGATATGGAGTCCCTCACAGCATCATCACTGACAATGGGTCAAACTTCGATTCAGACCAGTTCAGAGCCTTTTGCGCCTCTCAAGGCACTCGTGTCGACTATGCGTCAGTCGCCCATCCCCAGTCGAATGGACAAGCTGAAAGATCAAATGGTCTGATCCTCAAAGGACTAAAGCCTCGGCTAATGCGTGATCTCAAGCATGCAGCAGGTGCCTGGGTCGACGAGCTTCCGTCAGTTTTGTGGGGATTAAGGACCACCCCTAACCGGTCGACTGGAAGAACCCCGTTCTTTCTTGTTTATGGAGCCGAAGCCGTTCTGCCAAGTGATCTCCTTCACAACGCTCCCCGAGTCGAGCTTTACACCAAAGATGAAGCAGAACAGGCTCAGCAAGATGCAGTAGACCTCCTGGAAGAAGAAAGAGAGATGGCCATGATCAGATCGACCATTTATCAGCAAGACTTGCGTCGATTCCATGCCCGACATGTGAAGAGTCGAGCCTTCCAAGAAGGAGATTTGGTCCTCCGAGTGGATCAACAGAAACCACACAAGCTTGCTCCTACTTGGGAAGGCCCCTTCATCATCACCAGAGTCCTCCACAACGGAGCGTATCACCTCTACAATGTTGATCGCCAGATTGACGAGCCGCGAGCTTGGAATGCGGAACTACTCCGCCCCTTTTACACTTAAGTTCCTTCCCATAAAGATGTAATAAGAGAAACTTCCGCAGTTCATTTTTATCAAAGTCAAGAGTGTTCCAATGATTGCTGTCACTTCTGTTTACATACGAGAACCCCCAGTGGGTGACTTAGCCGCGAACCCGTTTCGCCTAAGTTCAAAAAAAATCCTACCGAGTGGAGAGCAAACCTCCCACTCGAAGGCTTAGCTGCAGTCCAGCACTCGCCTAAGTTCTCCTACGCAGAGACTTAGCTGCAGTCAGCACTCGCCTAAGTTTGAAAAATCCTACCGAGTGGAGAGCAAACCTCCCACTCAGAGGCTTAGCTGCAGTCCAGCACTCGCCTAAGTTCTCCTACGCAGAGACTTAGCTGCAGTCAGCACTCGCCTAAGTTTGAAAAATCCTACCGAGCGGAGAGCAAACCTCCCACTCGGAGGCTTAGCTGCAGTCCAGCACTCGCCTAAGTTCTCCTACGCAGAGACTTAGCTACAGTCAGCACTCACCTAAGTTTGAAAAATCCTACCGAGTGGAGAGCAAACCTCCCACTCGGAGGCTTAGCTGCAGTCCAGCACTCGCCTAAGTTCTCCTATGAAGAGACTTAGCTGCGGTCAGCACTCGCCTAAGTTTGAAAAATCCTACCGAGTGGAGAGCAAAACTCCCACTCGGGGGCTTAGCTGCAGTCCTGCACTCGCCTAAGTTCTCCTACGAAGAGACTTAGCTGCGGTCAGCACTCGCCTAAGTTTGAAAAATCCTACCGAGCGGAGAGCAAACCTCCCACTCGGAGGCTTAGCTGCAGTCCAGCACTCGCCTAAGTTCTCCTACAAAGAGACTTAGCTGCGGTCAGCACTCGCCTAAGTTTGAAAATCCTACCGAGTGGAGAGCAAACCTCCCACTCGGGGGCTTAGCTGCAGTCCAGCACTCGCCTAAGTTCTCCTACGAAGAGACTTAGCTGCGGTCAGCACTCGCCTAAGTTTGAAAAATCCTACCGAGCAGAGAGCAAACCTCCCACTCGGAGGGTTAGCTGCAGTCCAGCACTCGCCTAAGTTCTCCTACGAAGAGACTTAGCTGCGGTCAGCACTCGCCTAAGTTTGAAAATCCTACCGAGTGGAGAGCAAACCTCCCACTCGGGGGCTTAGCTGCAGTACAGCACTCGCCTAAGTTCTCTTACAAAGAGACTTAGCTGCGGTCAGCACTCGCCTAAGTTTGAAAAATCCTACCGAGTGGAGAGCAAACCTCCCACTCGGGGGCTTAGCTGCAGTCTCGCACTCACCTAAGTATGAAACACTTCTCATTTCCCAAGGACGACGAGGGGCAGGTCGACCGCCACCTTCTCCTTCGGAGCTGCACCACAGACACAAAGTTATTTCGAGTGAAGATCAAATCCCACTCGACGGGTCATCCACAAAGAGATTCAACGACAAATCAAGTTCAAATAAAGCCTAAAATATCCGAGAGACCTCAGATCAAAGTACTCGAGCCATAGCTCGGCAGAGTTTAACTGGTACACTTCCACTCGGCATTCCGAGGCAAATTTAAGGCAGAGTTTAACGGATTACAAAATACACTCGGCATCCCGAGGCAAGTTTTTTCATTCCTCAGGAGGAGGAGGACTGGCAGGGGCGACAAACTCATCCAAGTCGATCCCATCTGCGATGCGGGAAGCAGCAGCAATAAATGTCTCCATGAAGTCCTGGAAGTTGTGCTTCCTCGTGTTGGCAACTTGGATGGCGGCCAGCTTCTCCTCCCGCACCTCCTTGCAATGGACGCGGACCAGAGACAGAGCCACGTCGGCACCACACCGAGCTGAAGACTTCTTCCACTCTTGCACTCGGTCAGGGATTCCGTTGAGTCGAGTCATCAGAGACTCGAGATCGTTCTGGAGCGTGGACTCTGGCCAAAGCGTCGGGTCGATCCGCGTCATGGCGACCTTCAGTCGAGCCAAGTAATCCACGACGCCGTCAACGCGGGATTCCAGTCGGAGCAGGTTCATGGCAGCTTCGTCTTGCACCGGAGAGTTGATTGGATCCAAACCTGTTTCGATCCGCCCGGTCTCCTCTTCGAAGTTCTGGCAAAGTTCTGCATGCACGACCCAAAGATAAGTCAAATTTCATAAAACTGAGTCGACACAAAAAGAACCAGTCGGAACTGATTGTGCACCTTCGAGCTTGATGTACAGCTTCTTGGCAAAGCTCCTCAAGTAGCTCTCCAGGTCGTCTCTCCTGCGAGCGATGCTTTCCATCTTCTCGCTCAGGGTGAGGTGCTCCTTCTTCCAACGCGAACACTCCCTGTTGGCTTCCTTCAGAGCGGTCTTCAACTTGGTGTTCTCCCCTTCTAATTGGTCGACCGAAGCCAGCTTCTGCGCGGCCAGAGCGGTCTTGTCATCAGCCTCCTTACGGGCAGCAGCCAAGTCCTGATCCTTCTTCGCCAGAGCTTCTTTCAGTTTTTCTGCAAAAATGATGATTGAGTCGGAGAAAGCGAAGAGATACTCAAGCCTGAAAACTAACCAGTCGACAAAGGCGTCTTACCTGCGGCGCCGTCTCTGACCTTCTGCAGCTCCGTCCTGGCCAGCTCCAGATCGAGGTTCATTTGAATTTGCTGCTTCTCCAGGTCAGCCAAGCGGGTTCCAAGATCAAAGACTTCTGAAGTCGAAGGGGAGGAGTTGCAATCTCAGTAAAAAAAGAAGAAGAGCAACAAAGACAATAAATACTAAGACTACGGTCGACTGCCAACAGTCCACCATAGTCTCGGGGACTACACCCAGTGGGTGCACTTAGCGTGCCCCCACCGGTTCCTATCCCACCCGACCGACCCCCGAAGTCGAGTCAAAGACCACCCGACCGACCCCTGAAGTCGAGTCAAAGACAAGTTGCTTCCGAGCAGCTGAGAGACAATAAGCCTACACCCAGTAAAAAAAAGAGAGAAAGGCGTCGACTTCCCGCAGTCGACTTCCATTCGACATGGCCCGATCAGACAGAGCGAAGAAACTCAACTACGACTCAATTTAAAGACTACAGCCGACCGCCAGAAATCGACCGTAGTCTCGGGGACTACACCCAGTGGGTGCACTTAGCGTGCCCCCACTCGTCCAAAAAAAAACACCCAGTGGGTGTACAAACTTAAAGATCTTCGGAAAAGAGATTCTTCAAAGAACATACCAAAACAGACCAAGTGTTGAAGTCGACTGACCTGGACATTGCTCTGAAGAGCCGAGCTTGCGTCGTAAGCCACCTGGCAAGCCTCCCGAGCCACTTTTACCTGCTCCATCATGACTCCAGCCTGGCGTACAGCCTCCTTCGTAGCAGCCGCTTGGTCCTCAGGGACGGGGTACGCAGCAAAAAGCAAAGACGGATCTGCAGTCGACGCTGAAGGCTGCACACTCGTCAAAGGAACAGCGAAAGTCACGGAAGCCCGAGTGGGTTCGCCATCATCCCGAACTGCAGCCTCAGGCGCGGGAGTGGATTGTGGAGCCTTGCCAGCCAACACCTTCTTCTTCCTCTTCACCCTCAGTGGTGTGTTGTCGTCGTCGTCCGGGAGGTCGATAACATGAGGAGGAGCTGCAAGGAAAACATTCAATCGACCAACGCTTCAGTCGACTCGTAAGCAGGACGGCAGTGATCGTACCAGGGTTGGAGGTGACAGCGTCCTCCATCTCTTGGTTGTCGTTCCTGGCGAAGACCTCAGAAGTTGCACCACTGCAAATCTCGAAAGTTAGTCAGTTGGCCCAGTGAATCGACCAAGGATCCGTCCACAGTCGACAAAGGAAAGCAAGTGTTGTTGTTACCCCGAAATGGTGGGAACAGCTATCTTCATTTTGGGCAAGGCCTTGGGCGGCTTAGATGGCGCCGTTCGTGGGTGCTTGGGAGCCTTCCCGGTCGGCGGAGGAGAAGAAGTCCGAGGGCGTTTCGACGACTGCCCAACAGGAGCGGCCGCCTTGCCACGTTCCTGCGCTGGATCGTGCGCGAGCTTGGACCGTCCCTCCGGGCGGGAGGGTTCAGCCTCCTCCTCCTCCTCACTGGAGAAGATGTCGTCGCCCTCCTCTCCCTCACCGTCGGACTCCCACTCGACCTGGTCGTCCCCGCTCTCGCCTCCGCTCCCCTCACCTTCCTCGGTCGGCCCTTGTGCCCTGTTGGGCGTCGAGTACATCTCAGTGGTAGCCTGGAGGACAACGGACAGGACGAAAGTCAGTCGACTTACACAAAGAAGACTAATACAGAAGGCCAGATATCCGACACAAAGACATACCTGATCCACTTCATATGAGTTGTCGAGTGGAATCACCCTTCTGGCTCCTCGGGGGTTGTCTTTGTTCCCCGTGATGCTTGACAGCCACCCCTCCAGCATCTCATCGGTGACCTCCTCCGGGTGGATCCGAGTGGTGTCGTCAAGACCATAATACAGCCACATCGGATGGTCTCGCGCCTGGAGCGGTTGGATGCGCCTCTGGAGAAAGACCTCTAACAGGTCCATCCCAGTCACCCCCTCACGGACAAGTTCAACCACTCGACCCGCCAATACCTTGACTTGGGCACTTTCCTCCGGCGTGACCTTCAGAGAGATAGGCTTCTCGGCTCGGTCGAGTGAAAAAGGAGGAAGACCGGTCGACTGCCCGGGGGTCGCCTGGTCCTGGCAGTAGAACCAGGTCGACTGCTAGCCGCGGACCGACTCCGGGAAGGTGATAGAGGGGAAACAGCTCTTCCCCCTCGTCTGGATCGCCAGACCCCCGCACAACTGGATGACTTGCGTCTTCTCGTCACTCGACTTGGCCTTCTTCACCGACTGGGAGCGGCAAGTAAAGATATGCTTGAAAAGCCCCCAATGCGGACGGCAACCCAGGAAGGCCTCGCACATGGAAATGAACGCGGCAAGGTAGACTATGGAATTGGGGGTAAAGTGATGGAGCTGCGCTCCGAAGAAATTCAAGAAGCTCCGGAAGAATGGATGGGGAGGCAGAGAAAACCCTCGGTCGATGTGGGTGGCGAGGAGCACGCACTCACCATCGCGGGGTTGCGGCTCAATCTCCCTCCCCGGGAGACGCGCGGCCTCGTGGGGAATGGCTCCTCCCTCGACTATGTCATCGAGATCTTCCTGCCGGAGCACCGATGGCATCCAATCGCCCTGAATCCAACCCTTGGGCAGGGTGGTCCGGGAGGAAGATCCACCTCGCGAAGACTTCTTTCCTTTCCCCGCCGCCGCCTTCTTCGCGCGCTCCAAAGCAGTGGTCTTGCCCTTCCCCATCGTCGCCGGCGAGGTCTCGCACGGGCTAACGGCGCTAGGGTACGGCCGAGGGTCGCAGGAGAGCTGGCGAAGGGAGAGAGGAAGAAAGAAAGAAGGAAGCAGAAGAGAAGCGCGCGGCTAGGAAACCCCGAGCCGGCAACTTATAAGGGGCTGCTCCCGAGTGACTGATCGGTAGGCCCAGGCAGCCCAGTCAAATCCCGCAACAGACGCGCGCGCATTACGTGGCAAAAAAGGCAACGCGAGGATCGAGGAGTTTCCGCTTTTTCACTTCCGATTACTGCGGCCACTCCCGTCCCGCGCGCTTCCCAAAATCCAAATCCCGTGAGATCCGCGGGCCGCAGAACCGCTTGCCAAAAACAGAGTATCCCGCTTGTACCAACACTCGGCATGTCGCGAGCAAGGATATTCACTCGACGAAGGGCCTGGAATGGATCAAGGCGACTGAAAGAGGTTGGTGACGTCGTCCGCGACAACTGACCCTAAGCGAGGCACTCTTACAACCTTGAAGAACCGGTCGGAAAGGATCCCCAACTCTTCCCCCACTCTAACCTAGATCCATTCGGGGGCTAATGATGAAGCTATGTACCTGGGGTAGGAGCACGGACCCGTCCCAAAGAGTCCTACCCAAGGACATCCCTAGAAGAAATCACCCATCAATCGACTTGAAGGCACTCCACTCGACGGGTTCAAGACACTCGACCAAGAAGCTACCACTCAACCATGAAGCTATCCACTCGACTGCCAGGAGATCTACAGTCACTCCGTAGGCAAAGGGTCAGCTGTTAAGTAGTCTTCATGGTCATTACAGCACTTTATTAGAGGCGTTACCAATAACGCCCCATCTTAAATGTACTTTAAAACCCTGCATTACTGAGGGCAGGAGGGGGTCGGCGAACTCTATATAAGCCACCCCCTCCTCAGTAGGAAGGGTTCGCACCCCTGTAATCTATACACGCATAATCCAGTCGACCGCCTCCGGGCTCCGAGACGTAGGGCTATTACTTCCTCCGAGAAGGGCCTGAACTCGTAAACCTCGCGTGTAACAACTTCCCAATAGCTAGGATCTAGCCTCTCCATACTCACCCCCCTACATCACTGTCAGAGTTAGAACCACGACAAGTGCCACTCTATTGCGACAACGAAAGCGCCATCAAGATTGCCAACAACCCAGTTCAGCACTCGAAGACAAAGCACATTGAAATTCGTCATCACTTTCTCAAAGATCATGTTGTGAAGGAAGATATTGATATCATACACGTCAACACTGAAGAGCAATTGGCAGATATCTTCACCAAGCCCTTGGATGAGAAGAGGTTTTGCAAGTTACGGTGTGAGCTAAATATCTTGGAATCCTCAAATGTCCTATGATCAGGCACACATCCTAACACTTATGCATATTGATGACTTAGATGTGCAACACATGAAGTAAAGTATATCTTCAATCAATGAAGACTTACATTCTAAGTGTGAATACATTAATGTGGAATTTGACTTTGGAGCGCCACGATAATTGTGCGTAGTGTCTGGGTCTAATACTTCCTATACGGTGGGTAACGCCACCACCAAATTTTTCTGTTTGAAGTGTTTCACTCATGGCGTTACGTTTGGTATGTCTTCACATTTGGTTTGGCTTCAATCTCAACTTGTCTTCATGATTATCTTCACTATGTTGATTTGATTGTCTTTCTCATATATATATATACTAGTGTTCTATCCTCTACAGCATTCACTTATAGCTATGTCTTCTTGTTGAATCTTTTGAACTAAGTGAATGTGATCGGACCCTAACCTCTCTATGCTTTCTATCTCAAACTCTATCTCTCCAAATCATACGCATTCTATTGAAACTGTCGAATATCTTCTCTGCGTCCTTGTCAGAAGAAGATACAGAGACAAACATTAAGTCTGTTTTCAATGCTAAATCCTTTCACCTGAAACCCGGAGAAGTGGGAACGACCACCCGACAATCCAGGCGTGCGTGGGAACGTGGAACAACCTCCGATATGTTGCATGATAGCCACGTGCCCTTCAGATGTGAATCGCCAGGGGCACCTGTGTAATAACACTGTGCCGTCCCTGTCCCTATAAATACACGCCTCACCACAGTCATTATCCTTTCTTCCACTCTCGCACAAACCCTAGCGCCACCGCTAGCCCTCGACGACGCCGGCGACGAAGCGCTTAGCTGTCGCGACCTCACCGACGCCGTATTCACGCCGGCCGCGGACATCGTCCTCTCCGCCGTCGCCGTAGGTGTCCTCCGTCGCCAAGTTAGAGCATGGACGATCGAACTGCTCGGCCTCCTCTCCCACTCCGTCTAGCAGTTCTTTGTGTGGTAAATAAAACTTCCTTTTTACGGCCCCTTTGATCCTATAGATTCATCACTTTCTACCACAAGCAGTTTCTGCTCACACAAGTTGGATCTATTTCATATTGCATCTCATAATATGCCTAGCATGTTCACTTATGCTTCACAAAGTAGTTAGATTCCTCACTTGTACTTATTCGTGGATTCGTGCAAATCTGGAACCAACTCTCTATCTATGAGTGAATGTCTTCGCACTATGAGGTCAATGTCTTCTAAACTGATTTATCTTCAAAATCTTCTAAGAATGCATATGACCTCTTCCCCTTCCCTCGCACCTTAATGCTGTCACAGGTACATGTCCGTGGGAGAATCCCTTGGTTCTCATAGTCTGCATTCATTTGCAGAATTCTTACAGAATCATATAAATTCTCCCGAAGCCAGTTCCTGTTTGACCAGCAAGCGGAAGCCTTTGAAACATTTGAACGTGTTGAAGCCATTCAGTTTGAAGTTCATGGCTACAGAGAAATCAGCAAGGAAGGGTGGCAGACAGCGTCGAGGGGGAACATCAAGAGATCTGCCTGATGACCTCTCAGAGCTGTACAAGACAGATCCAGAAGAGGATTACAATCAGCGCAAGACACGAATCCAATGGGTTCGAAGATACTGGGCCGAGCAATGGTTCAAGTACAAGTTTGTGACTCAGGAATATGCTAAGAAGAATGCCATCAAGCGACCATGGGGAGACATCCTATACAGAAATCTTCAACCCAGGTCCAGAGATGAAGCCATTGAACAAGGCTTCTATCCCTGCATGGTCTGTGGACCACAGCCTGCGGATGCAGACCCATCGTCATTGCTATGGTGTCGTGACGACAATCTGTTCAAGCGCAACTTCCAGTTTGCCAAGAATTCGGCTAAGCAAAACAAGAAGTCATTGGGACTAGACTTCAACCCTGGTCCTTCTGCTCCCCGTGCCGATGGCACCCGCGAAGCTGAACCCAATCTTGTTGGGCCCTTCTACAACCTGGAAGGTGTCATCACTCATATCATGGTTCAAGGGACAGCCGTGGATGAGCCTGCAGATGACGCTGAATCTGATGAAGCGCCTGCACCGCCGAAGCCAAAGAAACTGAAGAAGCCTAAAGCTTCAAAGTCTACCTCAGCACCAAAAATCTCACATGCGAAGCCTCTGGCCACTGCACCTCCTGAACACAGTGTGCAGTCTGAAGATTTGTCACGCATCTCCAAGCCCTCGAGAGTAAAGATGCCCTTGCAACCCGCCAGCCAAGAACTGACTGCTGCTGCTATTCTGCACAACGACGCCATTGATCTGTCCAGCGATGAAGATCTTGCAGATGACGCTCTTGAGCAACTGATTAAGAGCAAGGAAGAAGCAGAAATCTTCAATGATTTGCCTCTCTTTGACGTGGCAATCATCCACAACTTCATTGATGAGTGGTTTGACACGCCCAACCTCAGCTTTGAAGATCTGCAACTTCCAATTGGCCTCAGTGTCGCATTCACTGACGCCATTGCTTCTGAGCTAGCTCTAGCTCAGCGCATCGTTGAACTAAAGCAAAAGATCGACTATGAGAAAGCTCAGTTCAAGAAGCACATGGCCAAGCTCAGTGTGCAAGATGTGGAAAACTTCAAGATTATGTTGCACGAACTCAAGGAGGCCTTTCTCAAGAAGCGTGAAGAAGCTAAAGGTTCTCGTGAGCGCATGAAGAGCCTGGCTGACAAGTGTGTGCAAGCCTACAATGAGGCTGAGAAGCGCAAGGCTCTTGGACGTCCTGGCATCGATCCCAGGATGGCTGCAAAGAAGAAGAAGAAGCCAACTGTGGCCGAACCCGAAGCAACAAGGCAGGAAGCACATCCCATTGTCTTCCCAGCCAGTATGATAGGCTCGAAGCCTAAGGTCCCCACAGTGGCTTCAGAATTAAAGAAGACAAGGGCTACTGAGGCTGAAGCTAGAAAGAGGAAGAATCCTGAAGCTTCTGATGTCGCTCCCTCTAAGAAGAAGCGCAAAACCAAGAAGGATCGGGCTGCTCCCACAGAGCCCTTAGTTGTTGAACCTATCTCAATGGTTCGCCCTACGTCTAAACACCACGAGCACCAACTAATTGTTCATGAGCCTGCTTCCACAGAGGTTCCTGAAGATGAAGACATTCCAGCAGCTGACCCCACCACTGCTGAAGACATTGGTCACCATGACAATGTTGAAGATGATGAAGTCCTTCCTCAGATCGAGCACCAATTGGTATCATCGCCTGTGCTTACGCACATCGAACTCATCAGCATTGGTCGTCCTCTGACGCCAACTGCTCAGGATGCATCATGGGCTGATCACCCACAACAACAAGACACCCCGAGTACTCCCCAACAACAAGTCACACCACCCGTGCAAGAAGAAGAAGATGACCTTGAGGCCCAGCCAACTCCATCTCCAACGGCGTCGCCAGCGTTACGCAGGCTTCACAAAGGACCAAGGCCTCAAGTCCCTCTTTCGAGCGTTCCAGAAGGAGAAGTGCACCACCAATCTGTTGCACGTCAAGTGTTTCCAGATGCCACTCCTACTGTGACTGTCTCTGAATTCGAAGCCAAAATGGCTGAAGATGTTCCGGCTGCATTAACCGATGAAGAAAAAGCCCCAAGAGTTGCTACACCCCCATCTCACCAAGATGTTGTTCTCGAGGAGAACGTGACCGACCCTCTAGCTTCTGAAGTGGAGGTTAACAACCCTGAGGTGGCCACCAACATCACCGCTGACGCCAATGACGTTGTCATGGCTGAAGCCAATGAGGCGCCCGAAGCCAATGAGGCGCCAGAAGTCAATGCCAATGCCCCTGTTCCCCCTTCAAGACCTCACACAATGGAGCTGGCATTTGATCGTGGTCAGCCAGTTATGGTTCGATGGCCCATTCTGACTCCTCCGCCTGCTGCTGGTCCACAATTTGAGTACCATGTTGAGCACAGGCCTCAAGTCCAAAAGCCCAAGCCAAGACTTCCACGATTCCCAGGCACTGCCACTTCACCTAGGGTCTTCAATGCGAATGGCTTCGTGACACATAATACCTTCTTCAACAGCTCCAAGAACCCCTATACAAGACAGCGCATTTCCTCAGATCGGTTCTGGAGCTATCAGCAGCGCAGCTACTATTCATGTGTCCTATACAATCAGGGGCACATATTTCCACATATGCGCCTCGACTCTGAAGCTATAGCTGGTCTGCCCTGCCTCGAAGAAGCACTGGACTATTTCAGAGATGCTGGTCTGTTGCAGTTCGTCACTGACAAGGAGCACTGGAACGAAGAATTGTTGCTTCAATTCTATGCCACTCTTCATATTCGAGGCTACAACAGGGATCCGAAGACTTGGGTCCTTGAGTGGATGACAGGCAATGTCCATCATGAAGCTAAAGCTCTTGATATCATTGAGCTCACAGGACTGCACACTCCTGGTGAATACTATGAACCATGTTGTCAACAACATCAAAATGCCTTGGAAAGCATCTTTCAGAAGCCAGAACCCAACATGAGTCAAATGCTGAGCATGATGAAGCCTTTGCCTCATGACGCTGAATACCCATCTGAGTTCTTTATTGAAGACCTAGAGTACTTGCCTCGCACCATTTACCACATCATCAGGAAGACTCTATGGCCTGTCAAAGGACACTCATCTGCAGCGAAGCTTGAAGGAGCAATGAAGACTTTGGTTTTCTATATCTTCAATGGCATCAGCTTCAATGCTCAAGACTTCTTCATCAGGCAGTTGGCTGCGTCTGGCTCTGACATCTTCGGGTTGAAATTCTATGCTCCATGGGTCATGCGTCTAATCAAGCGTCACTCAGCTTTCAACTATCAGCCGTCTGCGCGCAATCATCTTATATTCTTGCCCGAGGTTGATCTGTCAGTTGAAGCCATTTACCCAGAGCCTGCTAAGGATCCCATTTATCTTCACAATGCTGATCACCAAAGCTTCACCCAGCCCATTGAAGGAATTCCAGCAGTGTCTCGTGTTTATCCCCTTGCTGGAAACACACGTGCCCCTCGTGCTCAAACTGATGCCACTGGTAGCACCATTGCGCAAAGGCCTCAAAGACAATCTCGTGTCCTCAATGACCGAGAGCTTCTCGTCGCGCTGCAGCAGAAACAGGATAAACATCACGACTGGCTTAAGCGTCAGATGCAAAGCCTCTTGGTGGATGTCAACCGCATTCGCAATCTGGCCACCAAGAATGCCTTTGTCACTCATGAAACCTGTCGGAGGTCATGGAAGAGTTTGACCCTACTCGGTGCTGAAGCTGATCTGCATGACGATGGCTTCACCGAACGCTTCAAGTTTGACTCAACTCCTCCCAGAAATGCTCACTTGCGTCGGACTCCCTCACTTGAAGACTCTGAATACTCGTCCTTAGCTGCGACCGTAAATGCCAGAGTCATCGATGACCAAGATGATGCAACTTCACCTCCTCCAACTTCAGCGCGTGTCGACACTGCACCAAGTTCCTCTGCACCACCCGATCTCAACGATGACCCTGCTGCTTCGCCTGCACCTCATGGGAACGAGTAGGCGCTCTATGTCTTCAAACCTTTTTGGTCCTCACTGACAAAAGGGGGAGAAGCATATGGGTTGATAGTCTTCAAGCGGGTCCATATGGGTGGTTAATTTACTTTTTGCTACTTTTGCCAAGTGCTTACAACTCTCGTTTTCGATACATTTGGTTCTTTGAGTTGTAACACTTAAACTCGATGGTCGTCTGCTACTTATTTGCTATTCTGTGATGCGATGATAAATTCCGCATGTGCGACGATAAATTCCGCACTTAGATCATGTTGCAGACGTCCATTTTTCATTATGCATGTCATTATCTTTGTTACATCATATCTTGCATAATGACTTGTCATCATAAGTTGAAGAGGATCTCCACAAGTACAACCTGCCATGTGCATTTGCATTCCAAAAGCAAATTACTTATATGCACATCTTCAGGGGGAGCCCTTGCAACTTATGAAGACAATACCCTATCCTTTACGATTTCACACATTTTATTCCCCGTTGAAAACTTCAACCACTTTGTCATCAATCACCAAAAAGGGGGAGATTGTAAGTGCATCTAGTGCCACCCCTAGTTGGTTTTGGAGTATTAACGACAAACCTGGTTGAGGGACTAATGTGTTTGTGAGAATTGCAGGATAACACAGGTAGAAGTCCCTCATTGATTCGGTTTTCCTACCAGAGATGACCCCTAAAAATGAATGAAGACATTGAAGTCAAAGGTGGTATGTGAAGACATTCACATTGAAGACTATGACAAGAGAAGACATCGCATGAAGACTATGGAGCGCGAAGACTTAGTTGTTTCATCGTTCTTTTTCTTCTTTGTTGAGTCATAGGAACCACCGTACTGTTAAGTGGGGTCCAAGTGAACCAGTCAGAATGACTGAAGTGATGCTTAACCAAAATCCTATGTCTTCGAGTGAAGACTATGAGAGCAAATCTTGTCCAGAGTTGGATAAGCCAGCTTTGCTTGTAGCCCAAGTAAAGTTGCCGTGTGTGTTTGAAATCTGACCGTTGGAACACGTGTCAGTTCCTTAGTGACCAAGGGTCATTTCGGACAAATCAAGTCGGGTTGCCTAGTGGCTATAAATAGCCCACCCCCTACAACCATAAATGGTTGGCTGCTCAAAGTTAGAGTACGACTTTTGTCGTTTGAGAGCAACCCACCTCGAAGCCTTTGAGAGAGAATTCCTTGCGAGGATAAAGCCCTAAACACCCAGAGCCAAAGAGTGTTAGGCATCACTTAAGTCTTCCTGTCTGTGTGATCTGAAGACTTATTACACTTGAGGACTGTGAATCCTCTAGCCGGTTAGGCATCGTGTTCTGAGCATCCAAGAGTCATTGTGGATCGCCGGTGAACGAAGTCTGTGAAGGTTTGGAAGTCTACCTTGAAGACTTACCAGAGTGATTGGGCGAGGACTGGGTGTCCTTAGCTCAAGGGGAATAAGGTGAAGACGAGGTCTTCTGAGTTGAATCTCAGCCTCCCTAACCAGACGTACAGTTGTCACAGCAACTGGAACTGGTCCAACAAATCATTGTCTTCAACGAGTCACTGGTTTCATCCTTCCCTTCCCTTTACTTATTGTTGGTCCTGTGAAGTCATTGTATGAGTGCATTATCTTTTGTCTTCACTGAGTGAATGCTTGTTCTGATTGGCTTCACATTATCTTCCTACCTGATCCTTACTGCCTAGCTGCTATTGGTCATTGTGCTTTCACTTCATTGAATACTTGACTATGGTTTGCCTAGTGTAGTCTACCTTCCACTGCATGGTAATACGTTTATTTCTATCGTTTGTCTTCGAAACTTCCATGTTTTGAAGACTTTCATAAAAATCGCCTGTTCACCCCCCCCCCCTCTAGTCGATCACTAGCACTTTCAGTATGAATGGTTACATTAGTGTAGAATATATCCAATGCCAATGTTTTTTAGCTCTACATTGTTCTTGTAAGTACATGTTGTCCTTTATCAGTGTACTTATAATGACAGGTAGTTGTTCATGTACCATCACTCTGCAGCTTATTTTCCTTTGCCCTCCATTTTCTACACGTCAGATCTATATTTACTCTTACCATAAGGTTGGTACTGAAGAAGTTTAGCTGTGCATTGCTCTTGGTTGTACCTTTTGCCTGTATCGCTGCACTTACATTTATAGCTACTTGGTTATGTAGCATCACTCTTCATCTTATCTTAAATATTCTCCATTTTTTCGTATATTATCACATCTATATTTACTCTTAACAAAATGTAGAATAAAGGCAATGCTTTTGAAGAAGATTCTGTGGTAAACTTTTTGAATTGCCCCCCCCCCATCAGCATGGACAAGGCCTTTATAGAGCCTGTCTTCACCAATAATGTAAGTTTGTCCATCTCAAGCCTTCAAACTTTGTTGTATATATTTGGTTAGGCATGACTGCAACAGCTGTTTATTTTTGGTGTTTGCATCAAATTGCTTGTTTAAAGTTTATTATATGTAGTTCATAAACAAAAGTTCATCCTTTCTCAATTTAAGTTTTCAGTTGTACAACCAAGTTCCTTCTTCATACCATGTAAATTAAACTATACAGAGCAAGTGATCTTATTTTGCACTGCATGTATGCTTCTGTTCTTCATCTGTAATCCAGTGGTGTGGTGAACCTACCCACTACAACACAATGTCATATTCTGCAATGTCTTAACTATGAAAAATGTCATATCATTCTACTATTATTTAAACTGTCTCTTTATTTGCCAATCTGAAATGGTATAAATTGACAGCACACTAACCATTGATACTTATGAGTTCTTGATCTGCAATCCAGTGGTGTCGTGAAGCTGCCAACTCCTTCACAATGTCATTTCATGTCATGTCTTGACCTGAACAATACCATATTGTGTTAATGAAATTTTAAACTGTGTCACTTTATTCGTCAGTAAGAAATGTGATAAATTGTCAGCACTGATACTTTTATGTGCAAAACCTGTCATCTGTCTGCTTGTTTATCTTCCATAGTGAGGAAGATATAAGTGTTGAACAAGCGCAGTCTTATCATCTTGCTCAGTTGCTTGTGTTGCAGCTCCCCAGCAGGGCTAACCTTTCTTGAACTCTATTGAAGTGATCTCAGTTTTGTATATTATTTTGTCGGCGTGTTTATTTGCACTGGTGGCGATCTTTGATGCCCAGTGTATGTAATCTGTTGTCTGCTTGTGCTTTATTATCATAGTGGCGAACTTTGATGCCCAGTGGATGTAATATGTCGTAATTTCTTTATTGTATAGTATAGGTTTTTTCTTATTCACGATGCTGCAGTTATTTTACTGTATATATATCTTGTCTTCGCAATAAACCGGCCAACCCGTAAAATTACGATACATAATCGGGCCGTCATGCAATCACGATGTAGGTTGGGCCTGAAACGTGTCGATCAGCTCACGGGCCGGCAGCAGCCCGAAATGAACCCCGGCCCATGATTGTGCGAATCAAATCACGGGCTTTTAACAGGCCGAAAAATTGTCTCGGTCCTTGTTTGGCCCAATCAGATATTAGCTGCGAGCAGGCTGGATGCAAACCGGGCCATAGTTAGGCCCAACTATATGACGGGATTTTAACATGCTGAAATTAATATAGGGCCGAAATGTTAAACAGGCCATTAACAGGCCAAAACTAATATGAGGCCGAATTACTAAGTGGGCCTTTAGCAAGTGGGCCCAAAAGCATAGTGTCCAGTGGACGGGCCGAATCTGATATGGGCCATAATTAGGCCTAAAACCTCTTAAAGGGTCGGACCTGATCTGGGCCGTAATTTGGCCCGGAACGTGGTAGGCTTTTAACGGGCCGGATCTCATATGGGCCACTATTAGGCCCGGAGCATGGCAGGCCATTAATAGACCGTATCAAATATGGGTCGGCATTTGGCCCAAAACATGGCAGCCAGTTAAGGGCCGACCTACTAAGGTCCTCAAAATCTTGTGGGCCTATAGTTGGGCCGGCCCATTAATGTCGACGAAATCTCGTGGGCCTTTAGCTGGGCCGGCCCATTATGATCCGCAAGAATTTTGTGGGCCTTTACCTGGGCCGGCCTATTATGGCACACAAAAATCTTGTGGGCCTTTACCTGGGCCGGCCCATTATGGCCCATGAAATCTTGTGGGCTTTTAGCTGGGCCAGCCCATTATGGTCCACAAAATCTCATGGGCCTTTAGCTGGGCCGGCCCATTATGGTCCACAAAATCTTGTGGGCCTTTAGTTGGGCCGGCCCATTTAAACTTGTTGGGCCGTGCCATGTGTCGACGTATCATAGGCGCCTTCTGTCCAGTGAGTGGATGACATCTGTCCCGACAATGAGCCAACATGTGTTTCCTCTAGTCAATGATGATTTTACACGTGGAAAATCCCCATTGGTCGGGGCTATTAACGGGTTATCGGATCCAAAACCCGACCCGATAGCTTAACAGCGTTCCGTTACGGTGGATTCCACGTGTCGGTCACCCTTGACGAAAGCACTTCTGTGACGCGCGATTTATCGTCATGGAAGTGGACACTTCCGTGATGATAATTTTGGTAATGTCATGGAACACTTCTATGACAGCACATGTATGACTATCTTGATTCTGTCATAAATTTGTCATGGATGTACATGCATGACAAAAAAAGCGACCTACTGTGACAAACACGTATCATCACGGAAGTGTATTTTTTTGTAGTGCCCCCCAAGGAAGGAGGCCGAGTGGGAGAAGGGAAAGAGGGGGTTCGCCCCCCCCCCCCTTCCTTCTCTCCTTCCTCTTCCCTTCCCCCCCCCCTCCAAAAATATGGAAGGGGGAGGCCGAATTCGGGAGGACCCCAAGTAGGATTCCTCCTACTTGGGGCGCACCCTTGCCGCTCCCCTCCCCCTCCCACCTATATATATGTGGGGAGGGGGCACCTAGAACACATAACATCAATTGTTAGCTGTGTGTGGCGCCTCCCTCCACAGTTTACACTCCCGGTCATATTCTCGCGGTGCTTAGGGGAAGCCCTGCGTGGATCACTTCACCATCACCATCACCATGTCGTCATGTTGACGGACCTCATCTACTTCCTCGGCACCTTGCTGGATCAATAAGGTGAGGGACTTCATCGCGCTGAACGTGTACAGAACTCGGAGGTGACGTATGTTCGCTACTTGATCAGTCGGAGCTAGGAGTTCGACTACATCAACCGCGTTGTCAAACGCTCCTGCCTTCAGTCTATGAGGGTACATAGACACACACTCTCCCTCGTTGCTATGCATCTCCTAGATAGATCTTGCATGAGCGTAGGAAATTTTTTGAATTTCTACGTTTCCCAACAGGTGGTGCCGCTGGGGTCGATCCTTGACGGGTCAATTATCATTTTCCTTACTGTATCTTCATAGATCAGGTTGAGGCTACTGTCGCCATCCATAAGGACTCTGGTAAGGTGGTAGCCACCAATAATTAGGTCGAGAACCAAAGCCGCTGATCCACCATGACGGATATTGGTTGGGTGGTCCTTGCGATTGAAGGTGATCGGACATCCCGACCATCAACTGAATTTCGGGGCCACCAACTCTATGGCGTAGACATCCTGAAGTGCACGCTTCCTCTCCTTCTTGGGTATATGAGTGGCATAGATCATATTTACTGTTTTAACCTCAGGAGGGAATTGTTTCTGTCCTCCATTGTTCGGCCTGCGAGGTTCCTCGTCATCCTCACCGCAGGAGCTTTTGCCCGCGTCTTCGGCTGTTGCTTTACTGGGCTGCTTAATTACCCAACAATTATGGTTGATGTGATTGGCGGGCTTCTCTGCGGTGTCGTGTATCTGGCATGGCCTGTCCAAGATAACGTCCAACTTGGTGGGTCCATCCTGATTTCCTTTAGAGGGCTTTTTTCTCGGGCCTGACTTGGAGTTACGGAATCCGGCATTTACTGTCGTGTCATTGGCCTTGGTGCCATTGTGTTGCCGCTTATTTTTTGTTGCGGCATGGTTTTCCATTGCTGTCCCGGACTTCCAAAGTGGCAGGATCTTCTGGGTTGGTGCTTCTATGAGCCAACCAACGATCTTCACCGGCATAGAAGCGGGTCATAAGGGAGGTAAGAGCCGCCATTGTCTTTGGCTTATCTTGGTCGAGCTGGCGGGAGCCATTCATCCCGGATATTGTGCCTGAGCGCAGCTATGGCTTCGGCATCCGGGTAGTCAACTATCTGATTCTTTTTAGTAAGGAACCGATTCCAGAATTATCGAGCTGACTCCCCGGGCTGTTGGATCACATGGCTCAAGTCATCGACGTCCGGAGGCCAGACATAGGTGCCTTGAAAGTTGGCTCGAAAGGCATCCTCTAGCTCTTCCCAGCTCCCTATGGAGTCTTCGGGGAGGTTGCTCAACCAATGTCGGGCTGGTCCTTTGAGATTTAATGGCAGATATTTGATAGCGTGAAGGTCGTCTCCTCGTGCCATATGAATGTGGAGAAGAAAGTCCTCGATCCACACGGCCGGGTCTGTAGTGCCATCGTATGGCTCGATATTCATGGGTTTAAACCCTTTTGGGAATTGGTGCTGCATCACCTCATCCGTGAAGCACACTGGGTGAGTGGCGCCCCTTATTCGTGCCACGTCGCGTCGAACCTAAGAATCCATCCGTGCCCAGCGTTGATCGGAGCTCTATCGTTTCGGTCAAGCCATGCTTGGTATCCGTTTCTTCTTTCGTGAGGGTAGTCTCTTGATCCGTAAATGGACATTGACTAACCCACTCTAGCGGTCAGATCATGTCGCAAATTGTATTGATATGCTAGTTGTGTCGCCTCCTTGCCTTTATGGTGAGGGGGAGCAGGTGAGTATTCGGGCTCTCCAGATGGCATGTCCCTTCCTCAAGGGGGGCGGTCGGGCTGGTCACCTTGAGTCCGTCTAGGCGGTATGGGCTCGAAGGCCTCGTCGTCGAATTGTGGCAACAGTTTGCGCTTGGGGTAGCTCGTTGTCTGTTGTTCATAGCCATACCCGTCTTCAGCTTCTAGGACTTTCGTCCAACTGTCGTTGAGGGTGTCTTGCTCGGCTTTTATCTGTTGCTGCTTCTTCTTCAAGATTCGCGTGGTAGCCATTAGTTGTTGCTTCAATCGCTTTTGCCCCAATGGATCTTCTGGGACGATAAAGTCCTCAGGTCCAAGGCTGACCTCCTCTTCGGAGAGGGGCATATAATTGCTATTTTCGGAATCATTGGGGTCATCGGGAGTATGCTGACCCTCATGCCCCTCTAAGCCATCAGATTGGTGTTTGGGGGCAGGGTCACCGAGGTCTTCCGCATTGTCCAGGGTGTCATCGCCTGCGGTGCCCGTGTTACTTTCCCTGCTTCGTCGCCCCTTGGAGCGTCATCGTTGCCTCCGGCGCTTGGGGGGCTCCTCCCCTAGTTTATTATCCCTTCTGGGGGTGTCGTCACCATTGGTGCCGTCACATTCGTCCTTGGGGGTGTCCACCATGTAAATGTTGTGGGTGGATGTGGCCGTCCATCGGCCAGTGGCGGGAGGGGCCGTGGCCTCGCCATCATCGTCCATCTCGTCATCCTCCTCGGAGGCATAATCCAGCGTGTCGGTTAAGTCCTTGACAGTGGCTATGAGGTGGGTGGTGGGTGGGACGTAAAATTCCCTATGGCCTGCCTCAAGGCTCCGTTGAGCGTGAGTCGAGGACTGGCCGTCAACAATAGTCATCATCTGGGTCTGATCCAGCGCCTCATTTAGTAAGGCAAGGCTGGCCTGGTCGGTGTATGAGGCCTCTTCGAGGTTGACCCCTGTCGTGATAGTGGAGTGGGGCACGAGTTCGGCCAGGGCCAGACCCTGATCTTCGGACACCATGCCAGTGTCGGGGCTCAAAGCCGCATCCATAATTAAGAAGCTGAGTTCGGCTGGGGTTGGATCCCCATCTTCGGACGCCGAAATCCCCTGAAGGTTCGAGGCCGACTCCACAATAGGGAGGGAGAGTCCGGATAGGATTGATTCCTGGTCTTCAGATGTGGGTAGTGTTTCTGAGCTCGAGGCCGATAGCACGGCAGGGGCCGATCCGGAGATCAGACCAGGGAGAGGTCCCAAAGTCAATGCTTAGGAGGTCGTTTTTGTTGAAGGTACGGCCAAAAAGCCCGTGAAGATCAGATCTCCCCGAGCGTCGGTGACATACTCAAGGTTGCCAAACCTGACTTGCTGCTCGGGGGCGAAGATGTCGACCTAGTTGAGATGACCAGTCGAGTCAGCGTGCAGGAAGTTGCTGCCGAACGCGAAAAGTTGCCCGGGATGAAGATGTCCCTAGTGTTTGATGCCGTCTCCGATGATCAGGAGAGCCATCGACCCTTTGACGATCTGGCAGCGGAACTCTCAATGAAAGCACCAATGTCAGTGTCAAAATTGGCGGATCTCGGGTAGGGGGTCCCGAACTGTGGATCTTGGATCGATGGGGAACAAGGGACGTAGAACACGATATTTATCCAAGTTAGGGCCCTCTCTGAGAGGTAATACCCTACATCCAGCTTAATTATATTGCTTGTGCATATGGGGATTACAGAGTTGATCTACCTCGAGATCGGAGGAACTAAACCCAATTAGTAGGATGGCAATTGTTCTCCTAGCCTCTACAGACTAAACCCCCTGGTTTATATAGACACCAGGGGTACTAGGGTTTATAGATAATCGGTTACATCAAGGAAACACCGGATCTTCCATCTTGACTTGGGGTACACACCAAGGTACAAGTGTCTTTGGTCCGGACATGGTGCGGCCCAACAATCCGACCCACGTGAGATGAGCCGGCACCCCGAGGACCCCCTAGTCCAGGACTCCCTCACCCCCCACAACCACTTGTTGGTTGGCTGCTCCAAGAGAACTTGACACTTGTTATTTGAGAGCAACCCATCCTCTAACGACTTTGAGAGAATCCTAAGTGAGGAAAAACCCAGAGCCAAAGTGATTGAGCATCACTGAAGAGATTGATCTGTGTGATCCGACGCCTGTTACCTTCGAAGATTGTTATTCTTCCAGACGGTTAGGCGTCAAGTTCTGAGTACACCAAGAGTCATTGCAGTGTGCCGGTGAACAAGTCTGTGAAGGTTTTGGAAGTCTACCTTGAAGACTTACAACGAGTGATTGGGCGAGGTATGCTTAGCTCAAGAGGAATATGGTAAGGACTGTGTGTCCTCTGAGTTGCGACTCAGCCACCTCAACCAGACGTACAGTTGATGCAGCAACTGGAACTAGTCTACCAAATTGCATTGTCTTCACCGAGCCAACCTGATTTCAAATTCCTCACCCTCTTTTACATTATTCCGCCGCTGAAGAATTTGTGATCTATGCTCTGACGAATTTGAACTGAAGAATTTCATCACTCTATCTTTCATTTCCTCAGTTCATATTCTTCATGATTGTATGATTGCATGTTCTTCACTCTTACGTATCCTGATTGCATGTACTCTGATTCTGTGATGACTTAGTTTCCCTTGTGTTTCTATTTCTTCACTCTGATCTTCGTCAAATTCTTCAGAGTTTGACGAATTTCTAAAAATCTCCCATTCACCCCCCTCTGCTCTTCGTCAAATTCTTCAGAGTTTGACGAATTTCTAAAAATCTCTCATTCACACCACCCCCCCCCCCCCCATCTGGGAGATAACGTGCGCTTTCAGGCATGTACTTCGGGATGCTCCTTCTGCTTGTTACACTTGTCTTCAGGAGGAGGACACCGTGGACCATACATATATTGGCACAACGTGTTTACGCGAGGCGGGTGTGGCATGGTTGTTTTGACAGCTTGCGGGTTAACATACACATCCCGAAGGAAGATGACTCCTTCATGGAATGGTGGGAGAGGACCCGTGCAAACTTTCGCGAGATGGACAAGAGGGGTTTTGACTCGTTTGTCATTGCAACCGCTTGGCATCTCTGGAAGCAAAGGTACGCAAGAGTGTTCAATTGAGTTGAGCAAGTTAGAACACCCACTAGTTTGGTGCAGCAAATTTTGGAATAGATCAAAATATGAAAATTTGGCGGAGTTAGAGTAGCGGGGTTAACTAGATTCGTGGGAGAGTAGGCCTTTTCTTTTTTGGTTGGTGTTGATGTACCTGTTGCGATGTTTGCATCCTACCATGGGTTTTTATAAACAATGCTTTCTTCTTTTTATAAAAATACGGTACGTCATTGGCATATCTCGAAAAAAGAAGTTAATGACTAAGAATAAATTGGCTATACTATTAACCATGCTCTAATAGCTCGTTTCGCTCACATTATTCAGCTACCGATGACTCTTATTCAGCCAAAGCAAATCTCACTAGTTCTTGCAAGTGGCTAAGAGGGGAAATGGCCCGTGTGGGTATCTAGCCGTCTACGTCCCGGTATAAATCTGAGTGTAACAAATCACTGCAATGTAATATCCGGCAATAAAATGGTACTCCCCTGTCCCATAATATAAGTAGTGTTGAAAACGCTCTTAGCACGGAGTGAGCAGATGAATGCAGCAGTCACAGCACGATGGGGTCAGAGGCTTGGGACCCTTTCCCTCCCCGGTTCTTGAACCTCTTGGCCTGCACGCAGCTTCGATTGCTCCTCCGAAGCGGCGGTCGCTTCCGCCCCTTATGGCTTCCGTCCTCCTCACTGTCCTCGCTCCCTTCCGATGCCTCCTCTTCCCCCGCCTTGCCGTCTCGATCGCTGCCGTTCTGCACCGCTTCATCAGGCACAGGCCCATGCGGTGGAATGGCAGGAGGGTGCGGTGCAGTCAACTCAGAGGTCCCCTCGCCCCCAGCATCCACTGCGGCATTTCCTTCCTTCAAGTGAGAATCCTCCAGTAGTTCATGGATCCGAGCAAACGACGTGGCTACCTCGACGGGAAGTGACCGTTGCTCCAGAAATCGCGTGATGGTTGGGAGCTCCTTCTTGATGCTTTCCACCTACAATTATATGAATGAATGATAGGTCACTTAGACTGTGGACAAAGCTTGCCCTCATAAGCATTACCTTTATGGACCAGAGTTTACCACTGCAAGCAATTTGAGACCAGGAAATTCTCGTGCCGTGCTCGCTGGCGTAAAAACATCCTCAGTCGTTTTACAAGTGGCAGCAACTGCTGTATGATCAGGACGAGTAGCATTGATCAACTGCTCGAAATGTTTGATCTCTGATGCATACTCCAGGCTCCAATCCACTGACGCGTTCCACTGATGTCGCTGGAACCCACCAACATCGCCGACCGGATGCTGTTCTTGACCAAACTGACGAGCAAATCGATCTGGGAGATATACTTCCCTCACGTTAAAGTTGATCAGCCATGTTCTGGAGAAGCAGATGCTATCGGGTGCCGAGCAGATGTTGGGAATAGATGCAGGATCCATACCCTTGTAAGGTTCCCAGTTCACCTAAGATAAAATACTTGCATTATCAGAAATAAATTCATATATCCAAATGCCAAGTAATAAATAATAACTAACAAAGGATAAAGTATGGCTACGAATTACCGAAAGGGAAACTCACATCTGAAACTCGAAGCTGACTGAAAGCTTTTCTGATATCTGAAGCTTCCTTTGCTGGTTGGGATATTGCGTGCCCGGCCCACCTGCATACTCGTGGGACGACAAGTGCTGGATCATCCTCCATTTCAGGGCGCATCGCTGGAATATATTCATATATCCACCCCTTTGCACAGAAACTCAAAAGATACATTAGAACACTTCCATACTGAAGCAGTGTCACAACTTAGAACAACTTGATTTTAAAAAGAATACTCGAAAAAAAGGAAACATTTTATTCTTTCCAATCATCCAATGTTTTTTTTTACCAATTGTCATTCTCCTGTTGAAATTCTTTCTCGTTTTAAGAAGTGTCAAGTGTCAACCATGAGCAGCTCTGTAAATTCTTAGACAACATCCAATTGTGAAAACTTTATACATGTTCTGTATATCAAATACATGCAATTAGATCACATTTTCCTTTTCCTGTTCATATTTCTCTGTGAATGTAGCATCATCGATATTCTCAAAAACATATTATAATATTTCTTCATAATGCTAAGAGCTAAAAAAAATACATTGTAATCTTTTTTCACAATGTAACAGTAGAGCGAGAACCCAGAAGGCCAAAACAACTTTATTTGCAAAGAGTCTATGAAGGACAAAAGGCATTTCATTCTTTCCTAACATCCAATTCCTTTTTTCAATTGTATGAATGTATCATCTCACTTGTGCCTTTTCAGCTCTTATTCCACTGTGCATGCATACATAGTTATTTTCTGTTTGCAGTAACATTAGAGAACCGAGCATCACTCGGTGTGGGGTGCAGGCTCAGCACACCCGCTGGTGAGGCTTGCCATCCATTAATGATCAAAATGCCATGGGTGCTACCGTGCTAGTGCCCATTGTTTGAAAATAAATTAGTCTACAGTAACATTATCACTGTTTCACACAAACCTAAGGCGAAAATTTTATTCAACAAAGAAGAAGGGTTTGCGAAGTTAAATAGAACTGGAAGAAAATGACCGAAGTAAGATTTGACCCTGATAAATGAGAGTTCACATACCATGAGCAGAGTGGCGCTGCCGAATAGTCTTTTTCTGGCAATAGAGTGAGAAGACGCTAATGCAGAGAGAGCCTTGTAAAGATGAGCAAGAGCAGCAGTGCCCCATGCGTACTCTCGTACCTTGTCAAAGTCCGACAAGAGTGGTAAGTACTTTGGAGAGACATAGCCCTTGTCTTTGTCTGAAAACAGGGTTGCTCCAATCAAGTACAAGAGATATGCTCTTGTTTTGCACGCAATTTCTTTATCAGTGGGATGCTCCGAGAGCTGACTAAACTTGGAGTGTAACCAAGAGAGCTTCACACGGCTACCCCTGCAGTCCTTTGAACCAGGAACTCGGCCAAGGTATTGGAGGAGCAGCTCTTCTGACGACATGTTGAGCACAGCCCCGGTGGTCACCGCACGGCCTATGATCGGAATTCCCAGTATGTAGGCAGTGTCCCTGAGTGATGGTGCCATTTCAAAGTCATGGAACCTTGCTGTGTTTGTTTCTTTGCTCCAAAGCTCGCAAAATACCCTGAGCATAGTGCGGTTGATGGCCAGATCTCCCATGTATTTCAGATTTCCGAGCCCACTGGCGTCGACTAACTGTTGCTGCCGTTCATTCAGATTCCATGTCTTGAGCTCCTCCGTCGTCTGGCACAGTGATAGTTCACGAGCTTCCTGCATGATTAAGCACCGCATGTTATACATGCAAGAACCAAAGGAAGGTTTGGCAAATTGGTGTCACTTGGTTTATGAAGATAACTACCTGATTGCGACCTTTGCCTGTTGGTACCGCCTCCGAGGATTCCATTTAGTTCTGCTGCATAGAGATAAAACACCATAGTTATTTCAAATGGAACAAAACACGGTAAGAAAAAATTCAAACCATGCACGAGGGCTGCATGTGTTATATTATGAGAGGATAAAAGCTTACAGGCCATAAAACAACCACAAAGTCCAAAAGAGAAAACATCAACAACGACAAAACTACAGTAAATGTTTGGAAGGGGGGCAGACTGAAGAGTTATGTAATAAGTGTATGCAAAATAAGAATCAGAGACATGATCTATTGTTAGAATAAAAAATTAATGGAAGGTCTGAACAGAGCATAGATGATGTGCGGTAACAGGAAGTTGGGAAGAATGTAGATTTCAGACTTTCAATGGTTTGGCCTTTAAATTGCATTTAATTATCAAAACCAATTGTTGAGAGTTTGAATGGTAAAAGGGCAAGCAAATACAGATTGTAATCAACAAGAATGTGAGACAAGACAATGGCATGGAAACCAGAATTCCATAAAAGCATAAACGACTGCAGTGAGTCAACTCCTTGAAATACGGCGTCAGCAAAATTATTCATGATGGTGTGTTCACAGTGATATGCCTTGCCTACATTGGCACAAGAATAAGATTCAGACCGGTTGACAGGCGACAGACACCCAAGGTAAAAGAAAAGGAGCGTACTATTACTAACCAACCAGCCAAAGAAGGCCATAGTTTTTTTGTTTTTTTGTTTTGCTCTCTTTTTGAAAAACGAGTTGGAAAGAAGGCCATAGTTGAAATAAACACAAAGATGCACTATTATGCAACTAGTGTAAGAAATTCACTACTCCTTTAAATTGACTATACACCGGAGGAAGAGAAGCAAGCCCTAAGTTGATACTTGCGCCAGATCAAGAAGATGATCCAGCCATTTAGTACACCGCAGCAAAATAAGATGAGAAACCGGTGTCACAAAATACCAGAGAAACGCATCTGGCCATTACGGATTTCGCCTTGTAAAGCCTTTTTTTTTCTCGAGTAGAGCGAAGATGCTGGACAAGCGTATCCTCCGGCTTCAAACCCCGCCACCATGGCAGCACGCAAGCTTGAGGGGGGAAAGAAGGGGGCCCAAAACCCCGAGAACCCTAATCAGCAGAAGTGAATGGGGGCTGGCGAAGGAGAGATCTACGACGAGAATTAGGAACTCTAGTCGAGTTAGTCAATCACGAGCAGATGATGATCCTAGACGAACCCTTTTATTCAAAAAGAAGAAAAGGACGATCCTAGACGGAAAAAGAAACTGAACTGAAACGCTAATACAATCGAGAGAGGGAGAGAGCAAACCAGGGTGAATCGCAGGAAGACGAAGGAAGTGCAGAGTGGAATGGGCAAGGGCAGCGGCCAGCGGGTTTTTGGCGACGAACGGACTGCTCTGCTCTGCTCTTCTCTTCTCTTGGCGGTCATATATTATTATGACTGGCCTGACTCTGGCTCCTTTGGGAAAGGAAAGGCTCGCGCTGACATGGGGTTCCAGTGGACGCCCGTGAAGCCGAAACGTGGCAACCAGGACAACATGCATTGCAAGCTCGCTCCCTCTTTTTCTGTAGAGCAGTCCAAATTTATGGCAATTCCTGAATGGTGCTACCAGCCCTACTTGACAACCAACCGCGTCCCTCGCCCACTCACGGCTGCCTCGCCACTTTCTCCTTCAGATCGCTTCTTGTTGATGAGTAGGAGTAGGGGGCATGCCAAAGCCATCCGGCACACGGTAATTTCCCTGCATTCTCACCCGGCCATGACTGCGACATTTTTTCCTCTCAAAATTCAAGATTGGGCGTGCCCCCAACATGAAATTCTGAGAGACCACCGCACGTGATACTGCTCTATCTACTTGGTGCAACATCCTATCCTGGCATTCTGTCATGGCCTGCACTTGTGCATATCTACCGCGCAAAGAAAACACAGAGGGCCACAAAGCACACCACCACCAAAACGCAAGTACCGCAGATTAACTGGAGAGGATAGATAGCACATCCAATCCGGCGCATACGCCACAAAGGTTGCGCAGCATCCACCTAGCCCTACCAGCCTACACGACTCATGTGTGCACACACGCATGCCAAAGGCTAGGTTTTCACTCACCACGACCAAAGGCCTGCAAACGCTACATAAAACAGTAAACTGTCTGCGGCAGCGCAACAACAGGTCCGCTACTTTGTACAATGCCCAAGACCAAACGACGGGCAGCGTCACTCCCTTATCAGAGGAAGATCGGGTTGGTCTCCTCGGCCCCAACCCCGTCCCTGTGCTTGAACATCTTGAGCTGCACGCACATCCTTCCACTCCTTCGGACCCCCTGGTTGCTCCTCGGGGTTCCGGATTCCTCACACCCCCGCCTCCTTGATTCCGGCAAGCTCGAGTCTCCAGACGAAGACGACTCTGCTGTCAAATGCGACATTTGCCAGGGATCCATCACCTCGTTTTCCTTCAACACTTCCCCTCTGTTTAGCAGAGGCACGGTGCCATCCAACACCCTGTCACACTTGCTAGCCTGATAAGGCACCAGCGCACCTGCATACCGGTCTACCACAGAATCCTGAGGGCTTGAAGGATCTTCAGAGAGCAAAGGTTTTCTCGCCCTCTTTCTTGGATTCTTTGCTCTGACATTCTTGCTCTGAGCTGCTTCGTCTTTCCTTTCATTGCTCTGCGGTGGGAAGTAAGTTTTGATCATCGTACTCACCCTCTCTAGGAAGCTTGCAACCTCCACGGGGAGCACCTGTCCCTCCAGATAACGATCAATTACCGGGAGATCATTCTTTAAATCTTCAACCTACACCCCACAACCGATGATCGCATCAAGGATCACCTCATATACTAAAAATGTACAAAGAAAATAGATTCCTATTGGGGCCTTACCATCATAGAGAAGTTTTGAGATGCATTCCGGCTGCATCTGGTAGTACTCTGTCCAGCTATAGACTCATTCAGGAGGGAGTTTATGTTAGCTTCCGTAGAAGGGATAAAACGACAACCAACCAATTGATGGAAGTCCTCAATCTCATGAGCATACTCAACCCTCCAGTCTTTCCCCTTACTCCAAGTTCTTCTTGCCCACATTGGCACCTGATAGAGGCGACCTTGCTCCCTCCCAAACTGCCTATTGAACCGGTCAGGTACATACACCTCTTTTATGTTAAAGCTGATTAGCCATGTCCGAGAGTGGCAAATGTTATCTGCTGCGATGCAATATCCTGGAACAATCGCTGGATTTATGTCCTTGTAAGGATTCCAGTTGACCTGAAGAAATGATTAAGAAATTAATTCAACAGCAGTTCATTTGTAGGAATAAATTATAAAATAGGTAATTTGCACTTGCATCGGACAACTGAAGCTGCTCGAAATCCTTTCTCCATTCCATAACTTTCTTTCTCTGCCCACGTGTTGTTCCTCCAAAGTTCCATCGGCATGCCCGGGGCAGCAACGTGTTCTGATTCTTTTGTTGGGGTTGAGTCAAAGGAATATACTCATAAATCCAAGCCTTGTAGGAACAAGGGGAATCTCTAATTAGTGAACAAGATGGCACAAAACTAGAGATAACAAGGGAAATCTCTAATTATTGAACAAGATGGCACAAAGCTAGAGATAACAAGGCAAATCTCTAGTTAGTGATCAAGATGGCACAAAGCTACACATATAACACTAAATACACAAGAGACAATACCATGAGCAAAGTTGCACTGCCGAGAAACTGGGTAGTAGCATTTGGTGTTACTGCGACAGACAATCCTCTGTACAAATGAGCAAGGGCTGCAGCCCCCCAAGCATACTCATGTATCTTCCTGAAATCCCCCAAAAGTGGTAGGTATCTTGGGGATACAAATCCCCTCATTGTGTCGGGAAATAAGGTGGAGCCAACCAAATATAGAAGGTACGCCCGGGTGCTGAATGCAATGTCATTGATGGTGGGGTTTTCTGGCAGTTGATGGAATTTCCTGTACAACCAGGTTAATCTGATCAATCCACATAGTTGCTCTCCGCTTCCAGGGCTCTCTCCTAAGTAATGCAAGCACATGCGATTCACAGCTTCATCACCGATGGGTTCTGCCGTCACCACATGACCAGTCACTGGGATTCCTAGAATATATGATACATCACGGAGAGACGGTGCCATTTCAAATCCCATGAAATGTGCAGTATTTGTTTCGTTGTTCCATCTCTCACAGAAGGCTGTAAGCAAGGAACGGTCAATGGTAAATCCTGTCGTAAGAGCAAGATGTCCAAGACCACTAGCATTGACTACTTGTTGTTGTTCATCAGTTAGAATCCATTCTTTTAGCTTCCGTGTCTGCTGGCTTGGTAGCAGAACACCATACCGCTGTAGAAAATAGAGCTTGTCAGTACATATTTTTGCTCATGACAACCGAGTGAAATGGAGGAGGAAAGAGCCACATACTGTCCAGGTTTGCGAGCTACCAACTGCTCTTCGGCCATTTGGTTTTTGTTGCTGTGTTGTCTGATCATGAGCTGTGGGATTCATCTTATCCTGGAAAACATGGTAAAAAATTGAAGGTAAATGTTCCACATCCACTATGGTTAAGCAAAAAGGTGGCCGAACAGGGATGTTGTTATTTGTGCAGATCCAGTTGATACAAATGATGTGTAAAAAAAACTAAAAAGGAAACAACATATTGGAAGCAATACACTAGAGTGCATATTCCAGAATAATGACAAGCGACACCATTTCTTATAACTGTTGAAAGTGATGCCCAGCAATCACTAGATTCAATTACACACCATTTCTAACGGAATATTTTGAGCAGTAAAATAACACACAGGGTCTGATAAGTTAAGGGATGCTTGTGCAACATAAATATAGTCAAGCACACAATAATTCAAAATTTCAGATAGACAACGTCTATGGGAAATACATTTTTTAGTTAAAGTATGTTTTGAACATTTTCCTGTCCTATAATTTGCCGACTACCCACCACTCCCACTGGTAGGATGATTCATGGATAGTGGGAAAGCACAAGTAAAGTGCATTACATACACATGCACAAAAGGTCCATCCATGGCCACTATTTGTTCCAAAATCTAAACAGTGGCAGATGTTGAATTTGTTTTTACTGTTTTTTTGGCAGAAATATCAGTGAGGTCGGTCTGAGTAATAATAATGTTTTTTCCTTAAGTAATCAGCTGTGGAGATGAGCATGATACATCTTTAGATGCCACCAGTATGTTGCAACTTTTCAAGGTCCACAAACAGATGTCTAACAAAACAAAATAAGAGGGCAACTATTTGCGACACTCAAAATAACTTTCAACCTTTTGTAGTAAATGATCCAGGTACAAGATTTGGCACCAAATCATGCCAAGTTTTGGGGGCAGCCCGGTGCATGTAGCTCCCGCTTGCGTAGGGTCCGGGGAAGGGTCCGACCACTTTGGGTCTTTGGCATGCAGCCTTTCCCTGCATTTCTGCAAGAGGCTGTTTCCAGGACTTGAACCCATAACCTCATGGTCACAAGGTAAATATTCATAGATACTAATTTCCTTTCTCCAAGCAAGTTAGCTCTATAGCCTCTGATGATAAATCGTTGTGTAAAGCACAGTTACCAGGACCTGGGTTTGACCAGGCCAAGGAAAAGGGTCGTGAGACGAGAATCACGGCATCTCTAAGAGTAAGGCTCCAAGGGGGTTGTTGTTCTTCGGGGTGGCAGCTTGGGGTGCGGGACGTGATCCCGATGAAACCGGATAAGTGACCTAATTACAATCTATTTCATGCAATATAAAGTCTAAGCACGTGACAAACGGAGAAACGGAAAATGGAACCTTTGCTGGTGTGTGTACGTTATCACCCACCCCCTAGGTAGATCCAGCTTTTAATGAGGCGATATAGCATGAATTTTCAAATGTTCTCACAGCAGATCCAGCAAATGGGCACAACATGGCAAACAATAAACAGACTGATTTTGTTTTGTCAAATATAAGTTTTTTCTAGAAAAGCCTTACAATAAATAAGTGCCGCGAAAACCTGCCGGGTCAGCAAATCATGCAGGGTGACTGTGCTGTGTGTCAATCATCGCAATAGCTAGAGATGAAACACATGCAAGACAGCAAGATTCACCCATCCAAAAGAAAATTTATCATAATTAAGATTTAAGACTGATCCAGAATTATTACACTTTAGAAGTTAGTACAATCTTGTCCTCAAAATTAAATCCAGCTGCATGATTTTTGTTTTGTACTCTTCTCATATTGAACTAGGGGAGTAAAGGCTCCGTTTGGCGTTGTGGTGGGTGGTGGCATTCCCCCTAGTTTGTACAGCACTGCACCTGCAAACTACCACTAAATAGAGTCTTGGAAATTCAGAATATAAAATATTTGACTTGATTGCCATATTTAATTTGACCAAGAACAGAACTTGGTTAGCTTGAAGTTAGGTCCATATATGCAGATCTTGCCCTAAACGTAGAACGATATCCTCCAAGGCGCTACCAGATATCAGCATTATTCAATCCACGAGATGAATCTCAGCTCTCTCGCCCCTTGGGCTCCATCCCGCCATGTCATTGTTTGTCAATGAACTGGAATCTCAGAACCAAACTCAACTTATTCCATCACAGTTGATCTTTCATGTATCATAAGATGTAAGATTAATCCTTTTCAAAGCTGGGTCGTAATTGAAACGAATGAGAAAAGGAAACAATATCCATAATATCTATCGGTATACGGAGAAGTGTGTGATTTATTTATTGTGCATCCATCAGTGCCTTGTTGATCCAAGTAAAATGGCAACTCTGGAAAAGAAAAGCAGTCAACCATCTAAATGAGGCCTTTTACAATGCACCAACAGAATGCAGAACAGTCCATGCGTCTACCATGGTCCATGGGAAGTCACAAGAATCAGGCAAGTCAGCGGAAGAACCAACCAAACCCACACGCTGCTCTTGTTATCACCACCACACGCTCGATGATTCGAACAAACCGCAAGGCGGACCCGCGGCGAACGCAGCAATCACCACTACTTTGGCAAATGGTAAGTCAGGCGGCGCAATCAGTTCAGTTGCCACCAGGGAACACGCATGCATGGAACAACTACACAATGCATTAAACCTACGCTGACTACTTTTTGCATAGCATTCCAATCACGATTCACGAACACCCGAGGATGAGATACTGAGATTACGGAGAAGTGACATCGATGGATCTAAGAACGAGGGCTCCGTCTAGCCGAGCCCGATAGTGATAGGGATGTTGAGAATGACGAGGAGTCGGAGAGTACCTGCTCGCCGGGGAGGGGCGGTAGGTGACGCGCCGCTCGCCTCCGCCTCCGGAGGCTGTTAGGGCACCTCTTCCTTACCTGGGGCTTGGGCGGAGGTGGAGGCGGAGTAGGGAAAGTGGAGAATGGAGCAGGCGGGGCCCACGAGGAGAAAAGCTCATCGAGCGAGCAGCACCTTTGTATTGATGTTATAAAGACTTTCAGGCTTACATGTACACAAATGTGGCTGTAGTTTAGTGGTGAGAATTCCACGTTGTGGCCGTGGAGACCTGGGCTCGAATCCCAGCAGCCACACAATTTATGCTTTTTTTAGCCATGCACAAACTCGTTTATCTCTTAAATCCTCACAGAAATCATACCAAGCGGATGCACCAGAGGAATTGTTCACTTCAGAACCGAGTAATTAAGATGGTGGACTTCATGTCAATCAATCTAAAAATATGAGCCAAGTCAGTCAAGTACCGAGAATTAAAATTTAATAAGTACTGACATACAAACAAGCACCAAGAAGAATGCTTTGCCATCGTGACAAGTGCTTAACAGTGCCGTCTCCTCTCTCAAGTGATGTAAATGTTACATTCATGTGTGTTGTACATGCTGCAGAGTGCAGGCTTGAACTACACTACATTCCTTCAGGCGTGAGTGAATCACCAACATATAACTATTGTACAAGTTTCCCTCGGCCTACAAAAAACAAAATACACTGCAAAAGCTTCTTCCAGCTTTGTTATCTACAAACCCATCTTCTTGGGCCTCAGATATGTCGAACCTTTCTTCAGACCCGGCATAGAGATCTGCTGCTGCTGCTTGGCTCTCTTCCGTCGCTCCCTCTCCTTCTCCACGAGTGCTGCCTCCGCCTGTTCCTGCCTCAGCTTCTCCATCTCCTCTTCCATGGCCGTCTTCTCCTCCTTCTGTCTCTTCTTGTGGTCCAGAAGGGAGGTGTCCGTGTCTTTCACAGAGAAGAACATAGGACCCAGCTCCGCCAGCCATTGCGGATCCACTGCGCTCACACACTGCATATACTCCTTGGTTGTCAGGACAAGCTCGTGGTACACCACATAGTCAGGGGTGTACCCGAGACCATACAGAGCACTGCTCGGATGCAGGTGGCACGGCATCCCATTCCGGCAGTTGACATACTCTCCTATGCCCTTCAACCTTGCCGAGTTATGGAAGTACGCCGAGCAGATAGCTTTCCTCACCACGTCCCATTCCATATGGCATGATGTCAGTGGGATCTTCAGGGCTTTCAGTATGTCTAGCAGTTGAGATCTCACTTCCCGAGCCTTACGGAGACCCTTAACATGGAGGAAATGGTCATTACACCAGTCTCCTCGATATTGGTTTGACTTCCACTGCAGGTATACATTCAGGAGTGTTAGGTGGTCAGACTCTGGGACAAAGAATTTTTCCCTTGCGGCATCGCTCTCCTCTGCTCGATCTTTTGGCCGGAAGAAAACTGAGGGTACTGAGAGCATGGATACAATGGTCAATACTTCATCAAGGCATTCCAGCTTCTCCCCCATGAGAAGCATCTTTGCTAGAGTCGGGTCCAATGGGAACTCCACCATCTTCCAACCTATTTCTGTAAGTCCACCAACATTGTTCAAGGCGCCCAACACCCAGAGCTGGTACATGGAGTTGAGGATATTCTCCTGGGGGGGTGGGTCCATGAAGTCAAAATCAAGCAAGTTTTCGACTTTGAGGGACTTCAGTAAGAGAACCACGTTTCCCAGGTTAGTCCTTTGAATCTCTGGCACGGGGTTAGGGAGCATCTCGTTCTGGTAAGCTGATTCTGTGAACAGCCTGTAGCATGTGCCAGGACCGGTTCTTCCAGCACGTCCTGCACGCTGGTCTGCAGCTGCTCGACTACACGGAAAAACCTGAAGAGCATCCATGCCCATCCGTGGATTGTATACCTTCATCTTTCCATACCCGGTATCAATGACATAGAAGATACCATCCACTGTGAGGGACGTCTCAGCAATATTGGTAGCAACAATGCATTTGCGAGTGCCCTCTTCTGCCTTCTGAAAGATCTTGGCCTGCAAGTCAGCAGGCAACTGCGAGTAAATCGGCAAGATGGAGAGCTTGGGTACATTCTTCGTGGATGACGATATTAGCTGCTCCATGCGCTCAGCAAGAGCATAGCAAGTAGCCTCGATCTCTTCCTGCCCGGTCATGAAGATGAGGATGTCTCCAGGGCCACTCGTTATGTGAATTGTCATGGCCTGCTTCACTGCCGCTTCCACATAATCTTCACATGGTGTTTTGCTAAACAAGATATTTACTGGAAATGTCCTGCCTGGAATGTTAAATACAGGCACACTGCAGACAAAGAAAATAATTATAGGGTTTGCAGACAGTGGATTCAAATCTTTATAATGGAGAAAAAGATATAGCAAGTTCTCTTACCCTCCAAAGAACTTTGAGAATTTGTCTGCATTTAGGGTTGCAGATGTGACAATTAGCTTAAAATCCCGCCGACGTGCAACAACCTTCTTCAATATGCCAAACAAAACATCAGTATTGAGGGATCTTTCGTGTGCTTCATCCATGACGATAACACTACATAAAAGAGGGGGGAAAGCATTAATACAGCAAGCAATATTCCAAAACTGAGGTATATGAATATCACAAGATTTATCAGCACTACGAGAGAACAAGGGCAGGTTAACAGCATACCGATATTTATCAAGGTCAGCATCTTTCAAGGTTTCACGAAGAAGCACTCCATCTGTCATATACTGCAAAACAAACAGAAGGGAAAATATAATATGCGTTAGGAATTCTATGCTAAACAACTGAAAGTCAACCAAAATTAATTGTTGAACTTAAGAATGTTAACCTAAAGAGTTCTCGGAATGTGGCCAATTATATCTAATCAGAAATCATAAGGCTAAGAATGTTAACCTAAAGAGTTCTCGGAATGTGGCCAATTATATCTAATCAGAAATCATAAGGCTAACACAACAATGAGGTTACCAGCCTATGAATTGAACCTTTCTATAATCAAGTTTTTCTAACACTGCAAATATACACAAGACATGTTGATGTGAACTAAAGCACAAGCAGAATTGTACCTTTATTATAGTGCTAGAACAAGTGACGTCCTCAAATCGGATAGCATATCCAACTTTATCACCCAGTTCGGTTTCCATTTCTTCACTGACCCGCTTGGCAACACTCATGGCAGCCACACGTCTCGGTTGAGTACAGCCAACAACACCAGTTGTGGTATATCCATCCTCATGCAGATACTGAGTAAGTTGAGTGGTCTTCCCAGAACCAGTTTCACCAACGACCACAACTACTTGATTTTCACGCACAACCTGCTCCATAGCAGCAGCATAACACTGGTTATTAGCAATAATCATTTGAGAGAAACTAAATACAAGAAGATACAGAAAGAAGTCCAGAATGGTGCATGAATATAGAAGGTGTTCTGAAAGGAAACTAGATTCCAAACTATTACTATCTGAATGAAGTAGTAGGGATTTGTATATATGTCCTTCCTAGGTGATCTAATGGTCTTCACTCAACCATATTCCAAATTTGCAACCGTTTCGGATTTTGCGTAAATCACAATTCACGGTATATAGAAGTAATCATACAGCTTCGAGATGTGTCTTGTAGTAGAGGAAAGTAAGACAAAAATAATTAAACAAACAGAACACTCATAATAAGTCTATAAAACCAAGTACAAACCTGTAGCAGGTCATCTCGAACAGTATATATGGGAAGATATTGTCTTTGCTGAGAAAGAGATTTAGATTTTGCAAAATCACTGACAGCTTCTGCTTTTTCCTTCAAGTGTTGCGAAAACTTTGCTTCCTCCTTGAAATCAATCTCCCCTTGATCACCAACAACAGCAGTATCTGCATCAACCTGATTTTGCAGAAGTGAGTAAAACATATGGACAAGTCACAACATTTTTTAAGACATACACATGAAATGTGGAAATAGTTTACCTGTTCAGACGTTTTCTCAACGCCCAATATATTTCCAAGATTAGATCCAGCAAGCTCCCAGAAGCGTTGCCGCGACTTGTTCTGGCTCTGCTTTTCACGAATTTCCCTAACCAAAACAGAACCTTTTCGTGCAATGATAGCCATATCAGATGTTGGATCCTTCAGTGGCATTACAGGCTCTGCTTGCTTTGTGTATACAACTCGCCCATCCAGGAAGGGAGGTTTTGTATCTGCCAAAAATTAAGCCATCGACTGGTTTTAGTTCAAGTGCATGAATGTACTGTAAACAAGCAGAAAAAAATGTTATCAAGAAAAAACATCAAGGGCATGCCAGGGCCAAGCCATGTTCTATTCGCTTCAAACCTAGCTACTATGTACTATTATGTAAAACAAAGAAACATAGAAGAATCGCAAATATATGTCCAAATTGACATATGAAGGATGGAAACATGTGAGCAGTTTGATGCTTGCTATCGTCATATACTTCCTCTGTTCCAAATTATAAGATGTTTTTGGTAGGCTATAAAATAGCCTAACAAAACGTCTTATAATTTGGGATGGAGGTAGTAGAAGCTTTTGAGAGTGAATGATCAGAAAGATCGCAGGCTCACATTGAACACTCATGTCCACCAGCTACTTAGTCAGCACATATACTAGCAATGGAGATGGGAGCACTTAGCCAGCACATATACCAGCGAATGGAGATGGGAAAGCAGACAAATACTCCCTCCATTCACAAATATAAGATGCTCCAACTTTTTTGTTAATCGGATGTATATAGACACGTTTTAGTGTGTTTTTCACCATTTCAGTCCGTGTATAGTCCATACTGAAATATCCAAAAGATCTTATATTTGTGAATGGAGGGAGTAGCTATTAGCACTGTGCTGGTTAATTTATACATTACAAACATATTTAATGTTTCCATCACTTCACAAGAAGGAATATTCTTGAAACTCTAATGCAAGAGAAATGGGGGATGGTTCACAAAAGGTTTGGTATGATGCTTGTTTTAGTCACAACTAACGCTGCAAGCAGAACATCGCCAAAATGAACTTCTGAAGGGAAAGAACATACCATGAACAAGAAGTATTACTTTACGCTCGTCCTCATCATCAAATTCTGTCTGCACCTCCGTTCCTCTAACAGCTCCAGACCTCAACAATTGTCTGTCCTCCCACTGAGCATTATCAGCAGTCATCTGTGATAATTTCTTGCTCTGAGAAAGGGTCATCAGACTACCATCTTTACGAGTCTGCAAGCAATAAAAATAGTTAGAAAACCAGAGTGTAACATGTTAAATCGACGAGTAAATGATAAACTAACATATTCGCTGAAATGCAATTGAAATATGTGAATGTGATACTCTTGAATTAGCATCCTAATTTTTGCTGTACGAATATTATAATAAGATTAATAGAAGTTCCTGCTGATGAAGCATTTAATTCATTATGTCCAGCCCACCAGGATCCGGAACTTAACAGAGGAAAATATTACGCCCTCCGATCCATAATAAGTGTCATGGTTTTAGTTCATTATTATGGATCGGGGGGAGTACAATAGATGTCTCACAACTTGACTTTTTACAATGCATTTTGACATGTATGAGTACTATATCAGATGGTTACAGGAAAACTGAAGCCACAATACATGACACTTCACTAGAACAAATTTGTGCTTAGAAGATAAAGTACTAGACCCAACATGCAAGTCATTTACCATATACACTGACATAGTTTTCTACTATGGGGTCGCAATAATATGTGCTACTCCTACTCCTATGAATAGCGCTAGTGAATGTTAGAATGGAGTACTTCAAAGTGTGATTAAACATTAAAAAAAATACCAATTTCTTAGGCAATTGTGCTTCCTTCTTTTTGTAGGAGCTATCATCTGCAGCATAATTATCACCATCGAACACAGTGTTGTGTTCTTCACAATCATACCTGAAGAATTTGTGAAGGTTAGAAGAATGACTAGCTAAACTTGGTTTTCTGACAATATAAGAATGTTGAGTTGCTATATTCATTTATAAACACTAGGACATAAGGAATTCCTAAAAGGATAAGTACCAAGCACGGTCAGCATTATAATCCATCTCTTGCATCATTTCCTCGGTAATCTCATAGTTCCTATCAGCAGCTGAGGGGCTTCTATCAGCTTCAGCATCCTGAAATAAGAGGGTAATGATTATAGGTACAATGACCACGGATCGAAGAAACAAAATCAGAGTTTAGAAGAACCTATAAAGTGATCCGAAAAGAATCATGACTTACATTTGAAAAGGTAAGCTGATGAGATCTTCCACTGGAACTTGAATACGAAGACCCTTTTGATGAACCTGAAGCCCTCACAGGAGCAGGTGAGGGAGAAACATGATCCCAAGGGGATGCTGGACATTTAAAAGAGCATAGATAATATGAGTATGAGTAAATTATAGTCAGGTCAGTGAAATATGAAGTAACATGTTTACTTCCACAGAAACAAAGTTAAATATCACAAAATATAGAGCTGAACTGCCTTTACCTGCGGAACGGGGTGTATTCCCACCTAGCCAAGGAGACACCAATCGTGCATCAGGAGATGCAGCAGCCAGCATAGGAGATCGTGTTGGATAATGTCTTTGGGAGCCAGGACGATCATCACGGTACTCCCGGCGAGGTGTATCTTCCCATTCCCATCGGCCACTGTCCCAGTCAGATCTTGCTGTAATTGCAACCACACTCCTGTCAGCTTGCATGTTAAGCCAGTCGAGAACCAAAAATGACAAAGAATACTATACCAACAAAGTACCAGGTGTTCTTGAGCTTCTCGAGCTATAGTCATCCCGACTTCTTTTGTTTGTGTAGTCGATAGATGTAGATCTGCTCCGTTCATTACGCCTACTATTCGATTCCCTGTCATCACGGTATCCTTGCCTTCCACTGCTACTATAACCAATGGATGCAGATGTCTCGCGTTCACCACGTTTGTCACGGGATCCTCTGTCATCATTCAGTTCGTACCTAGAGGCGGGGGTCTGTAAGCAACAAGGAAATAAATGCTGAGTTTAGTAAGGTGAACATAAAGTAATAAAACTCTTGACAGAGTAAGCCCTAAACCAAGCGAGAGAATGTTGTTATTACTGACCTGTTGCCGATGGGATTCATCTCGATGTCTGGGTGTAAGACCCCTTTCATTCTCATCAGTGACTGTAGATTCTGAAACAGAGTATAAAGCTTTAGTTTGACTAAGTTACATCACTGAAAATGAATAGTCGGCATACAGCCGTAACACAGTGAGGGTATATATCTCAGTAGATATTTTACGACTGAGCTGTATATATGGTCAATGGATCAAGAGAAGAAGAGGCACCTTTCGACAATGTTTTCTCACTGGAATTGGTTCCTCGATAACGGCGAGCCACGCTGCCACGGTCACCACCGGACAGGCTGCTTGCATCATTTTCTGTAGATCCTGGCCTCTCATCTTCATCCATAGAAGAAGCAGCCGTCACTACCTTCTCAGGAGGCCGCTTAAATGAATTGTTACCTTCCTTTTCTCTTTTCTTGTGTGCGAGCAGGTCCAAACCTGCAAGACAGACGAGCGATTAGCTCACTCTAAATCTCTAAGCTCCTGGCATGGCTACACGTGTTAAATACGAAGTGGGATCAGTTCATTAAGTCTACAAATCGCAAGTGGCGCCGTGTTTGACTGGCAGATAGCTCTAGATTAGAAGATGCACAGCCTAAGCATCATACCTAGCGCGGATCTCCCCGGCGGAGGCCGGTACATGACCTTATCCTTGGTCGGCAGTATCAGACCCTGCGCCGTGTCATCCTCCGGGCCGAGGGTGCTTGTCGTCGCGTCGAGGTCCAGCCTGCCGTCGGAACTCATCGTGGGGAGGCGCCGTTGGAGCCGGAGAGGGAGGTGGCCGGGGTGAGGAGTGAGGACGCTGGCTCAATAGCGGGCGTGGCCCCAGTGGCCGCGTCGGGAGGGCGGCAGTGTCTCGCTCGCCGGCGTTGGGGGCGGCTGGCCGATGGAGGAGCTGCGGCGGCGGGATAGAGAGGAGGAGGCGCGGGTTAGCGGGGTCGGTTTGGGGAATCAGATGTAGAACCAGAGAGAAGGCGGTACGGGAGGGACGTGTTGGGTCGATTCGGGACTGATTGATCTGAAGGCGGTATGTGGGTCCTTTTTTTGTTTTTCAAAGCTTTATGTGGGTCGAACAGGTCTATTTTGTTTGGTTTTGATGAAGGATATAAATCATGGTTGGGTTTGGGTACCCCTGACTTCCTAGTCCGTTTTCCCCTCCAACTGCTGCAGCCTGCACAAAGAAGCACATACATCAGTGCACCACGCACACAGCACTACACCACACACGCGCTCGACCGGCAAGCACGCGCGCGCGCAGCAGGCACGCCAGGCAAGCACACGCCCACACGCCCATCGCCCAGCACGCAGCGCGCGCGGCACGCCCGGCCGGAGAGATCCGCCACCATCTGCGTGAAGAAATGAAGAGGAAGGAGAAGAGGGCACTGCAATTAGAAGATAGGGAAGGGGGATCCATGCCCCCGCGAAATCACCTCCGTAGCCGTGCTTTGATTTATGCCGCCGCCGGCACAGCCCACATGAGAGAACAGAGATAGAAAGAGGAGGGGAGGGGGGGGGGGGGGTGAAACGATGGAATTGATGCACCGACCGATTCTGGGCCACAAGATGGAGAATAGATGGACTGGATGACATCATAGGGTGGCCGATGGTACATTTTATAGAATAGACCCTGCGTCTTTCTGAAATCCTATCGTCCCCTTCACTTTCCTCTTTCCCCTTGTGTGCATCTCTTCGTGAGATCCCCTCTCTGGCGATCTATGATGATGTGAGCCCTCTTCAGTATAACTCCCACCCTAATGGCTGTTGCAATCCTCTTTCCTCTGTCCCTTCCCACAATCTATCCCTGTGCATGATGGGGCTGGCTATGGCTTGGCGCGGCCGAGGACATGCTTTTGGTTTGGCACCGCCGCTACCGTTGTAGGCTATGATTCAGCGATGCCTCAAAATTCCTAACAACATGATGTGCTTTTTTATTCAGATCGTGAGTCACATATTTTATTCTGTAGAAGCAGCGGGAAACGGGTATTTTTGGTATATGCGGACCTTCCCCATGTTGATGCTTGTGCATTCGCTATGCCCAGTTCAAATTCTACTTCGGCCTTCTATCCTAAATTTTGTGCTGAATTAAGGACACAAGGAAATAACGTGTAAAAGATGTGTCTGAACTACAACACATCTTTAGTGATTTCTCTCAGAACCTGAGAAATCATTCGACCATTCCCCTGGCGGATTTGGCCACAAAGTAATTGTTAAGCTGCATGAGCATATATATAGACACGGTCCAATTAACGTCATGTCACAGCACAACTAGTGGAGGCACCATTTTGCATTGGAACAGAGAGCGGAATTTGCACATCACTTGAAAGAACCAGTCTTTACCTATGTTATCTATACCTACTAATAAAGGGGCTATTGTTTCTTACCACCGTAATTTCGTCCGTCCTTGGTTTCAATTTCATCTGTCACGCTGCTGGTACACTTCATCCTCGATACAACTTCGCATACATCACTTGAAAGAACCAGTCTTTACCTATGTTATCTATACCTACTAATAAAGGGGCTATTGTTTCTTACCACCGTAATTTCGTCCGTCCTTGATTTGGTACGTCAATTTCATCCGTCACGTTGTTGGTACGCTTCATCCTCGATACAACTTCGCATACAGGCTGGGCTAATCGCCTTACTAGGCCTTGGCCCGAAATCGGCCCAGGCAAAAATATGACGCAAAACCGAGATCACACAGAAAATAAATGTCTTCACGTGGAATCAAACTCCCAACGTTGTACGTCTAGGCCCAAGGCTCCAAGCAACAAAACTAAAGCATCTAGATGTGAACAAAAGGTTTGTTTCTTTATAAATTAGTACCACCTCGCTGCTTTACGATCTGTTCGACCGATTTATATATGTTTCCTATTCAAAATCAATAAGCAGCATGGAGAATTAATGGCAACAAAGATGGCTGGCACATGGCTTAGATTTCATGAGATGTGTGGCATGATCAGCGGGCACAAATAAGGAAAAAGAGTGGCGTGATTAGCAAGCATAATATGGAAAGTGAATTTGGCAAAAAGAAAAGGAAGGAGAGGATAATAACCATATAATACCAGCGTGAGATCCTTGGGCGAAAATAAGGAAGGTGAGCTCCCAAAAAAAGGAGAGAACAACCTTGCAAAGATATTACATGAGCTTAAATAAGGAAGGAGAGTTCCTTTAAAAAAGAAGGAGATAATAATATGTTGCAAAGGAATTATAATACGAGGGCATGATCAATATATATAAATAAGGAAGGAGAGTTTGACAAGAAAGAAATGCCTTTAAGATTTGAAAATTAGGGGGGTCCTTTAGGGTCAGAATTGTCATAGAAAAATTGTATCAAAAAGTATTGTATGTGTAACTAACTAGGGATTGTCGGTTCAAATGCGAAGGAATTATAATTCATTATTTCTAATATACTGGAGATGGTCTAACAGAACCCTTTTAGTGAGATTTTTTTTTATAACAACTTACAAATAATGCCTTTAAGATTTGAAAATTAGAGGGCCTTTTAAGATCAGAATCGTCGTACAAAAATCGTATCAAAAGCATTGTATCTGTAGCATGCTTCTTAATGTAGAATTGGTAAAAGACTTCCTCGCCTGCGAGCGTTGCAACGCTCTGCAACGCATCTGGGGACGAAGCAACATAAATCTCTCCTCACCCTAATTAATCTCTCTCCCCCGGTGAATTTAAGGATGGGCCCACTAACTAATCACCCCACGTGAATTAGCCACGCCCATTGCGCGCCCTCCTGACGTCGCCGGATGGCATCATTCGGATGTTGTTGGGCCTTTCGATGGATACACCATTATATCTCCCGTTGCAACGCACGAGCATATGCGCTAGTACATATAAATGGAGAGAATTAGTCTTGATCCGACTCCTCAGTTGTGCCTGGAGCAGAACATAAATTTCTGAAACTTTACAACACTAACCTGATTCAACGGTCTCTCAGGTTTAATAATATAGGATTATGCACAACATAAATAGTTACACAGAGCCACTTGAACCATGGTAATACATAAAATTGTTCCATTATGTTGGCATCCCGAACTACTTACACACATCACCTTTGTACTGGAAGCATCCAAGTGCATAAATGACACAGAAGTACATATAGACTAGTACAAATTTGTTTCCTTTATGTACCAGGTTTACACAAAAGGAACTGAAATAAAACTTGGCAGCGGCATATAGTAGACATACTTCACAAGGAGAGCATTTCAGGCGATAGAGTACAAAACAGTCACCGGTCCAACTAGCATGAACACAGAAAATTCATTTTGATAGTAGGTGCCAGACTTCAAGATTGATGTTATGCATAATGCATGTCGAAATGACTCCAGAGCCTCATCCTGCAAGAATACACCTAGGGATTAAATTACTGTGTTAAATGGTTCACCATAATAATTATGTAATACAAGTGGAGGAAGCATTATAGACCATTTGAGCTGTGAACGAACATTTTTAACTTGGTAGCCACCACATCTACTTATCATGGGCCTTTTGGACGTTATTTACCTGTAACGGGTAACAAAACCACATATGTAAAACCTTCGAGGACATATTTTTTAAAAGATTATTAATTTACCTCTTCCACACCAGTACATCATTTTCATCTTTGTGTGTTGTCCATGAGCGAACTGATAACTCAACCTCCTGAGCATATGATCTGTAGAATGCCACACCATCCTCTCATGTATCAAATTGCATACCATTTTTGGGATGTAAGGCATCATCAAACTCGGGCTCATATGTTGAACCCTACATAGGCACATTAATGAATTGGTTTGGTTCATACAATGGGTTTCATGAAGTGAATGAAAAAAAACTTACACAGAATGGAAGATTTTGTTGTTGTTTTGGCTTGCTATAGTTATTCCATGATTTGTGAAAACTAAATTGCGTCCTTGCAATTTAAGAAAAAATCAGTCAAATGATATGAATGTGCATGGCAAACATGATGAATACAACAAGGGAATTGCCACAGAAAAGCTATTGGCGTCATCTTCAACTCCTATTTCTGTGATTGAACCAACACTTAGAGCAACACTTTCCACTAACTCCATGACAGACTAGTTGGGGAGATATAATGTAACACCCCGGATGTAACTTTCCCAATTTGTACTCCAACTCTTGCCGTTTTCGGCGTTAAGTTATATTTATTTCCTCGGGTTCGGGTTTTGTCTCCGTGTGTTGTTGTCGTTGCCATGCATCTCATATCATGTCATCATGTGCATTGCATTTGCATACGTGTTCATCTCATGCATTCAAGCATTTTCCCCGTTGTCCATTTTGCATCCCGGCGCTTCGTTCTCCTCCGGTGGTCATTTCTAGCTTTCTTTCGTGTGTGGGGATTAAACATTTCTGGATTGGACCGAGACTTGCCAAGCGGCCCTGGTTTACTACCGGTAGACCGCCTGTCAAGTTTCGTATCATTTGGACTTCGTTTGATACTCCAACGGTTAACCGAGGGACCGAAAAGGCCTTGTGTGTGTTGCAGCCCAACACCCCTACAATTTGGCCCAAAAAACCACCTAACTCTGCTCCATCATCTAGAGCATTTGATCATAATCGCGTGGCCGAAAACCGCACCCCATTTGGACTCTCCTAGCTCCCTCTATGCCTATTTAAACACACACCCCCTCCCGAAATTCGGATCTCCGTCTCCCCCGTAACCCTAAAACCTGCTCATGCCGCCGCCGGACATGTCCGCCTCCTAGCGGACACATCGCCGCCGCCACCTGTCGCGCCGCGCCCACTTCCACGCCTCCCGCGCCGGCCCGAGGCCGGCCCTCCCTGCCGACCGCTCGGGCCAGAGCCCCGCGCCGCCGCCCGCCTCTTCTTCCCGCGGTCCGGCGACCGGCGCCCGCCGCTCCACCACTCCGACTCGACGCCGGCAGCCGCCGCTCCGCTCCGCCTCGACCCGGTCCGCGCCGCCCCGCGCCGCATCGACCTTGCAGCCGTTCTCCTCCGCAACCGCCGCCTCCCCGTCAAGCTCCGGCCACCGCGGCCATCGGCTCCGGCGAGCTGCCCCGGTCAACCTCGAACGGCGCGCTGCCCGATCTGGATCCGGCTCGCGATGAACAGTAAACCCTAATCCGGAGGTTGTTTTTTTCGTCTAAGTCCCGAAATTTTTAGTCCATGTGCACATGTTCATGACCCCGTAACTTTGCATCCGTAGCTCCGATTTGGGCATATAGCATATCAAAATGTTCATCTCAGAGAGTACATCATTTCATTCCATTGCATCATTTTCATTTAAGCTCATCTTGATGCCCGAAATGCTGTTAGAAGAGGGCTACTTGAGTTAATTGTCAGATCTGTTACTCCATTTAGGTTTTTGTCATTTTTGCCATGATTAATGTGTGCATGATATGCCCTGATGCTCTACATGTGTTTTGTTAAGGGTTTTGTCATCTCTCCAGAGGTGCAACCCATGTATTTTTAGGATGTGTGTGGTGACTAGTGCAAGCTTCAAAGTGGTGCACTTGCTAATTCTGTTTTCATGGACTTAGCATTTCACTAAGTCCTGGAGCTGTTTATCTCATATGGCCATATGTTTTTGTTGTTTCCTAGTGATTCATGCCTCTTTCGAGGATGATCAGTAAGGATGTTTTGTTAATATTGTAGTGCTCTATCCATCCATGTCTTTGTTTGCAATTATGGGGCACCCTAACTTGAGTCAATCGAGCTCTACTTTTGCTACTTTGTGAATCTGGGCAGATTGTCAACTTGTTTGCAATTTTGCCGATGATGTTGTAGTTGATCCGTGCATGCTATGCCATTGTTCTTGCCATGTCTAGCTTGCATTTTGTGCCTTCTTCATGGATGTATGCTTGTATTGCCATGACTTGCCCCGTGGTGAGTGCATCGAGCTCGTAAACATGCCTACTTGAGTTATGTTTCAGCATGTGTCAGTTTTTCACTAAGTCTGAAAACTGATTATGTTTTTGCTATGTTCACATGCTTGCAATTGTATTTTCTGATCCCTTTTGGCTCAAGGTCACTAAGGGACTTTTGTTAAGCTCTTTGAGTAGCTCCATTCCATGCTTTACTTTGCCATGTTCAGATTCTGTAGCATGTAGTTTTGTGGCTCCGAAGAGGGCTACCTGATCTGAAATTCCAGACAAGTGTTAATTTCACTAAGTCTGAGATTTGTTTGTCATATGCATTTTTGCCATGCTTGTTTGAACCTGTTAATGAATGATTTGGCCGTAGCTCAGTGCTAGACTTTTGTTAAGCATCTTGTGTGCATCCCTGTCATGTATTTTTTTGTCATGTTTGGGTGCTGTAGCATGTTCATTTCATTGCATTTAGATGCCTACTTGCTGTAAATCGCAAACCGGTGTCATTTTTGTATCGCTTGCCATTTCCAAACCGTAACTCCGATTCCGGCGTTCTTTATATCGTTTTCAAGCGATTTCATCTCATCTTTCCAGTGGCACACTTGGATTTCCAAGTTGAGGCCAGGTTCTTGCATTTCCTGTCACATCTTGCATTTTGCATCCCGCATCGCATCCCGCATAGCATATCATCATTGCATCATATTGCTTGATCCTTGCATGTGGTTGATTGTATCCTTGTTGCTTATTTGTCTTGTTTGGGTAGAGCCGGGAGACGAGTTCGCTAATGAGGAGCCCGTTGGGTTTGCTTTCGAGGATCCAGTCAACTCTGACAACTGTGCAGGCAAGATGATCATACCCTCGAAATCACTACTATCTTTGCTATGCTAGTTTGCTCGCTCTTTTGCTATGCCAATGCTACGATGCCTACCACTTGCTTTCAAGCCTCCCAAATTGCCATGTCAAACCTCTAACCCACCATATCCTAGCAAACCGTTGATTGGCTATGTTACCGCTTTGCTCAGCCCCTCTTATAGCGTTGCTAGTTGCAGGTGAAGATTGAAGGTTGTTCCTTGTTGGAACATTTATTTACTTGTTGGGATATCATTATATTGCTATGTTATCTTAATGCATCTATATACTTGGTAAAGGGTGGAAGGCTCGGCCTCTCGCCTAGTGTTTTGTTCCACTCTTGCCGCCCTAGTTTCCGTCATATCGGTGTTATGTTCCCAGATTTTGCGTTCCTTACGCGGTTGGGTTATAATGGGAACCCCTTGATAGTTCGCCTTGATTAAAGCTTTTTCAGCAGTGCCCAACCTTGGTTTTACCATTTGCCACCTAGCCTTTTCTTTCCCTTGGGTTCTGCAGACTCAAGGGTCATCATTATTTTAACCCCCCCGGGCTAGTGCTCCTCTGAGTGTTTGTCCAAACTGTCAGCCGCCGGTGGCTACCAGGGGCAACTCTGGGCTGGCCTATCGGAAGTTTAGACAATCTGAGTGTGCCCTGAGAAAGAGATATGTGCAGCTCCTATCGGGATTTGTCGGCACATTCGGGCGGTGTTGCTGATCTTGTTTTAACCTGTCGAAGTGTCTTGAATTACCGAGATACCGAGTCTGATCGGAACATCTTGGGAGGAGGTCTATTCCTTCGTTGACCGTGAGAGCTTGTCATGGGCTAAGTTGGGACTCCCCTGCAGGGATTGAACTTTCGAAAGCCGTTCGTGCGGTTATGGGCAGATGGGAATTTGTTAATGTCCGGTTGTAGATAACTTGAACCTTAACTTAATTAAAATGAATCAACTGAGTGTGTTACCGTGATGGCCTCTTCTCGGCGGAGTCCGGGAAGTGGACACGGTGTTGGAGTAATGTTTGCACAGGTTGCTCTCTAGTTCTCGCTCGCGCTTTGCCTCCTCTTCTCGCTCTCTTTTGCAAATAAGTTAGCCACCATACTTGCTAGTCGCTTGCTGTAGCTCCACATATATATATACCTTGCCTTACCTATAAGCTTAAATAGTCTTGATCGCGAGGGTGTGAGATTGCTGAGTCCCTATGGCTCACATATTACTATTACACCAGATGCAGGGCCTGATGATTCCGCTCCAGGAGACGCGTTTGAGCTCAAGTGGGAGTTCGACGAAGACTCTCAATGTTACTATGTTTCCTTTCCCGATGATCAGTAGTGGTGCACAGTTGGGGGTGATTGGGACCGTGTCGCATGTTGGGTTATCTTTTATTTTGGCGCCGTAGTCGGGCCATGAGTGTTTGGATGATGTAATGTTATTTATGTACTTGATTGACGTGGCGAGTGTAAGCCAACTATGTTATCTCCCCTTTATTATTTATATTACATGGGATGTTGTGAAGATTGCCTAACTTGCGACATATGCCTTCAATGCGATTATGTCTCTAAGTCGTGCCTCGACACGTGGGAGCTATAGTCGCATCGAGGGTGTTACATATAACAATGGAACAATTCATTGTATCTGCAATTGGTAATAAGACGACTGACATACTAACAAGTGACACATATCAATATCGTTAATTCCAAAACATTGTTAGAATGTGGAGTGCAACAAGGAAAATCATGAATAAGAAGAACAAGTAATGCTTTCAGAGAATTCAGCTGGACATTAAAGTGCAGTTTAAATCAACAAAGTGAATCAAAAGAATACAGAGAAAATACAATCTACTCCAGTCATGCAAATTAACTCCTTGTTAGCCATTTTCACATAAAATTCATAATATTCATGCACAACTCTTACTGTATTTTACAGCATGCGAGATGCATGGACACTTTGCAAATTAAGGATGAGAACAACATCTGTTTACCTGTTTTGTACTGCAATGTTGCCGTTGGGGCAAATTGACAAACGGGAAGAAACATGTATCGAATAGGGGATCATACTCTGGATCTTTAAGCCTCAAAAGATGGTCTGCTCCTTTTTGATGGCTGAACAGACGTACATGCTCCCTGACAGCGATGATGGTGGCTGCTGGCCGTGCTGGGTGAGGCCATTTGATAGGATGAGAGGGCTAATGGCGCTAGAACTAGGTACGGTGGTCCAACAGATGGGGAGAGAGAGGCGACGGAGCAAATTGCTAACCTAGCTCGCAGATCGCCCGCTACATGTACAGAAGGGAATAGAGGACAGAGGAAGGAGCAAATTGCTAACCTAGCGGCTTCTCTGACTTATACCGATTGGTTGCCTCAACGAGAGGGAGAGACAAGCGAATGACTTGGCTAGGTTTCGGGGCAATCGCATGGGCGTTGTGGACCACTAGGAACAAAGCGCTAATAGAGGGGAAAATAATTCGACATCCGACTGACCTTCTATATAAAATTGTGTCTTTCCTACAATTGTGGAAGCTCCTAACAAGAACTCAGGATAGAGGAGATGTGGAGGAGCTCGAATCAAGGATACGGGCAAGGTGCACTGAGTTACGTCGATCGACATAGGGAGGCCACCGGCTGGGAGCCGCCCTCTGCTACCTTGATAGCTTTGTTAGCCAGTTCGCTGGTTATGTTTCGATGCTGCATCGCCCATGTTGCCTTTGGCATGTATCCCTTTACTTTTTTGTAGACCTAGACCTTGAAGTTGTGCACTGTAAGGTGAAAGTGCAACTAATCCCCGGGTGGTTTTGGTAATTCATAACAACATCTACATCATTTAACTAATATTCATTTAAGTTGTATATTTTAGAAAGTTTAATGATTGACATGGCATGGACTAGAGATGTGGACCCCTCAAAATGCTAAGGACAAAGATTGGCAAAAGCTCAAGGCTCTTCATTTTCTATGTTAGTGATCCAAGATCACATTGAGTCCATAGGAAAGCTGTGACGCCCGGATAGTTAAGCTACAGTAACCCTCTGCTAACGATGCCACGTCACCCCGGTTACTGTTGTTAATCTCGCGGTGAATCAAGTCCCGTTCAAATTCAAGTTCAAATAACAAGTGAAATTCTAAACTTCTCAAACATGGACACTAAAGTGTTCAAAATGTAGCAAATAAATCATGGGTAATATTGGTGGAGAAATCACACTTTTATAAAGTAGCTAAATGCTATAAAATAAATAAACGATGGCTTAAACTATTAATTTAATGCTTTTAAAATAGTAGATGTGTTCTAACTAAAATTATTTGGGTACCAAACTTTTGCTGGCAGCAGTATATTTAGAAGGACTAATTTATATTCTAATTATATAATTTATAAAATTAAAGTAAATTGGAAAATAGGATAAAATAGAAAAGAAAGACAAACATAAAAGAAATGTAAACAAAGTAAAAATATATGAACCCCTCCCCCTCGACTGGGCCATGGCCCATTGGCCAAGTGACCGGCCGGCCCAGCCGGCCCACCCCGCATGCCCCCTGGCCTACTAGGCCAACCCCCTCCCACCGCTAAACCTAACTCCCCACGTCCCGATCCCCATCTCTCCCTCGTCTCCCTCCTAGCGCCGCCACACACGCAAGACCCCCCAGCGCCAGGGCAGACAGGCCCTGTGCCCCATCCCATCCCCTGCCGCGCCGGAGCCCCACCATCGCCGCCGCGCCCGCGCCCGAGGATCCGCCGCCTATCGTCGTCCTCGCGCCACCGCCATGCAAAAGTTCCTGTCATGGCCGCACCTGCCTGGTCCTCCACGTCTGTGTCGCGCCAAGCCGCCTCCTCGCCGGAGAAGGACGGATCCCGGAGGCCCCGTCGTGGATCCGGCCCTCCTCGCCTTGCTCCCCTCGCTGGAGTCCCCTCGTCGACCGGCGCCCCTCCTCCGACACCGTCGGACGCCACCGCTAACCTCATCATCGATCCGCTTGGCCCCGACCTCCTCCGGCTCCATCGAGCACACTGCCCGCTTCCGTTGTGAGCCTCCGGCCCTCCACGGCCTTCTAAACAGTGGGTTGACCCACTGACGTGTGGGCCTGCCCGGTTTAACCATTCCCCTAACCACCAAATTAAAACCTAATAAAATGTTTTAGTTGAATAATTGATAATGACATGTGCCCCCCATCTAATCTGTTAGATTAATTAGGCTTTTAAACACTATGCTGCAGATTGCTGGGCCCCACAGCTAATAACACTAATTAACATAACAAAAATTTGTTAATTGAAATGTCTCACTGACACATGGGTCCCATTGGTCTTTTGACTAGTAAAACCGCTGACTGGGCAGTCCCAGTCAGTGACAGGTGGGACCCCAGCGCCCCCTTGACCAGTCAATGTTGACCCAGTCAACGGCTGATTGGGCAGTTGACTGGGCCCACATGCCAGTCTCATGCACACACTTCTGGGTACACTTATGTGTACCCATAGCAATTACTCTTCTATTTTCGAATTAAAATAAATCTTGGAAATTCAGAAGATCATTCAAACTTTGGAAAATCATATTAATTAATCCATAACTCGGATGAAATATTTTGTACATGAAAGTTGCTCAGAATGACGAGACGAATCCGAATATGCAGTCTGTTCGTCCGCCACATGTCCATAGCATATCGAACATGCAACTTTCTCCATCTGGTTCATCTGTCCGAAAACGCGAAACATCGGGAATACTTTCCCGGATATTTCCCCCCTTCGTTGGTATCACCTATCCCTGCGTTAGATCACCTCTAGCACCACGTAATGCCATGTTACACTTTGTGATGCTTTGATTGCTTTGTTATTTATCGTGTTCCCCCTCCGTTACTTCTTTCTGGTAGACCCTGAGACTGTCGGCAACCCCAGTTCGACTATGGTGTTGACGACCCCTCCTTCTTGCCAGAGCAACTAGGCAAGCCCCCATTCTTCTCTCTACTGCTTGCATTAGAGTAGTGTAGCATGTTACTGCTTTCGGTTAATCCTATTCTATTGCATAACCTGTCATTGTTGCTACAGTTGTTACCCTTATCTGCAATCCTAAATGTTTAGTATAGGATGCTAGTATTTCATCAGTGGCCCTACATTCTTCTCCGTTTGCTATGCTATATTATCGGGTCGTGGTCACTTCGGGAGGTGATCACGGGTTTATACATACTACATATTATATGATACATGGTGGTGACTAAAGTCGGGTCGGCTTGTAGAGTACTCGCAAGTGATTCCGATGTGGGGGCTGAAAGGACAGGTGGTTCCATCCCGGTAGTGGTGGGCTTGGGTTCCTGACGGCCCCTGACTGTTACTTTGTGGCGGAGCGACAGGGCAGGTTGAGACCACCGAGGAGACAGGTGGGCCTGGCCCTGGTCGGCGTCCGCGGTTACATCAATTAACACGCTTAACGAGATCTTGGTATTTGATCTGAGTCTGGCCACTGGCCTATACACACTAACCAACTACACGGGAACAGTTATGGGCACTCGACGTCGTGGTATCGGCCGAAGACTTCTTGACGTCAGCGACTGAGCGGCGCGCGCCGGATTGGACTGGAACGCCTGCTCTTGTATTAGGCGAAGGAAATATGCCCTAGAGGAAATAATAAAGTTGTTATTTATATTTTCTTATATCATGATAAATGTTTATTATTCATGCTAGAATTGTATTAACCGGAAACTTAGTACATGTGTGAATACATAGACAAACAGAGTGTCACTAGTTTGCCTCTACTTGACTAGCTTGTTGAATCAATGATGGTTATTTTTCCTAACCATAGACATGAGTTGTCATTTGATTAACGGGATCACATCATTAGAGAATGATGTGATTGACTTGACCCATCCGTTAGCTTAGCATGATGATCTTTTAGTTTGTTGCTATTGCTTTCTCCATAACTTATACATGATCCTATGACTATGAGATCATGCAACTCTCGAATACCGGAGGAACACTTTGTGTGCTACCAAACGTCACAACGTAACCGGGTGATTATAAAGGTGATCTACAGGTGTCTCTGATGGTATTTGTTGAGTTGACATAGATCAAGATTAGAATTTGTCACTCTGATTGTCGGAGAGGTATCTATGGGCCCTCTCGGTAATGTACATCACTATAAGCCTTGCAAGCAATGTAGCTAATGAGTTAGTTACGGGATGTAGCATTACTGAACGAGTAAAGAGACTTGCCGGTAACGAGATTGAACTAGGTATTGAGATACCGACGATCAAATCTCGGGCAAGTAACATACCAATGACAAATGGAACAACGTATATCGTTATGCGGTTTTACCGATAAAGATCTTCGTAGAATATGTAGGAACCAATATGAGCATCCAGGTTCCGCTATTGGTTATGGACCGGAGACGTGTCTCGGTCATGTCTATATAGTTCTCGAACCTGTAGGGTCCGCACGCTTAATGTTCGGTGACGATCGCATTATGAGTTTATGTGTTTTGATGTACCGAAGGTAGTTCAGAATCCCGGATATGATCAAGGACATGACGAGGAGTATCGAGATGGTCGAGACATAAAGATCGATATATTGGACGACTATATTTGGACATCGGAATGATTCCGGGTGAGATCAGGCATTTACCAATGTACCGGGAGGTTACTAGACCCCCCCGGGAGGTATATGGGCCTTATTGGGCCATAGTGGGAGAGAGGAGAAGGGAGCAAAGGAGGGGGCACCCCCCAAGCCCAATCCGAATTGGGAGGGGGGTCGCCCCCCTTTCCTTCTCTCCTAATCCAACTAGGGAAAGGGGGAATCCTACTCCCGGCGGGAGTAGGACTCCCCTTGGGGCGTGCCTAGGAGGCCGGCCCCCTCCCCCTCCTCCACTCCTTTACATATAGGGGAGGGGGCACCCCATAGACACACAAGTTGATCATTGATTTCTTAGCCGTGTGCGGTGCCCCCCTCCACCATAATCCACCTCGTTCATATCGTAGCGGTGCTTAGGCGAAGCCCTGTTCCGGTAGCATCATCATCACCGTCATCATGTCGTCGTGCTGACGAAGCTCTCCCTCGACACTCAACTGGATCATGAGTTCGTGGGACGTCACCGAGCCGAACGTGTGTAGATCGCGGAGGTGTCGTACCTTCGGTGCTAGGATCGGTCGATCATGAAGACATACGACTACATCAACCGCGTTGTCATAACGCTTTCGCTTACGGTCTACGAGGGTACATGGACAACACTCTTCCCTCTCGTTGCTATGCATCACCATGATCTTGCGTGTGCGTAGGAAAATTTTGAAATTACTGCGTTCCCCAATAGTGGTATCAGAGCCATCTTTATGCGTAGATGTTATATGCACGAGTAGAACACACATGAGTTGTGGGCGTGGGTATATACATATTGCTTGCCGTCACTAGTTGATTCTTGATTCGGCGACATTGTTGGATGAAGCGGCCCAGACCGACATTATGCGTACGCTTACGCGAGACTGGTTCTACCGACGTGCTTCACACACAGGTGGCTGGCGGGTGTCAGTTTCTCCAACTTTAGTTAAATCGGATTCAATGAACAGGGTTCTTTCTGAAGATCAAAAAGTAATCACTATACCGCGTTGTAGTTTTTGATGCGTAGGTAAGAACGGTTCTTGCTCAGCCCATAACAGCCACGTAAAGCTTGCAACAACAAAGTAGAGGACGTCTAACTTGTTTTTGCAGGGCATGTTGTGATGTGATATGGTCAAGACATGATGCTAAATTTTATTGTATGAGATGACCATGTTTTGTGACACAGTTATCGGCAACTGGCAGGAGCCATATGGTTGTCACTTTATTGTATGAAATGCAATCGTCATGTAATTGCTTTACTTTATCACTAAGCGGTGGCGATAGTCGTAGAAGCAATAGTTGGCGAGACAACAACGATGCTTCGATGGAGATCAAGGTGTCAAGCCGGTGACGATGGTGATCATGATAGTGCTTTGGAGATAGAGACCAAAGGCACAAGATGATGATGGCCATATCATATCACTTATATTGATTGCATGTGATGTTTATCCTTTATGCATCTTATTTTGCTTAGTTCGGCGATAGCATTATAAGATGACCTCTCACTAAATTTCAAGGTATAAGTGTTCTCCCTGAGTATGCACCGTTGCTACAGTTCGTCGTGCCGAGACACCACGTGATGATCGGGTGTGATAAGCTTTACGTTCACATACAACGGGTGCAAGCTAGTTTGCACACGCGGAATACTCGGGTTAAACTTGACGAGCATAACATATGCAAATATGGCCTCAAAACACTGAAACTGAAAGGTTGATCGTGAATCATATAGTAGATATGATCAACATAGTGATGTTCACCATTGAAAAGAACACCATCTCACGTGATGATCGGACTGGTTTAGTTGATATGGATCACGTGATCACTTAGATGATTAGAGAGATGTCTATCTAAGTGGGAGTTCTTAAGTAATTTGATTAATTGAACTTTAATTTATCATGAACTTAGTACCTGATAGTATTTTGCATGTCTATGTTGTTGTAGATAGATGGCCCGTGCTGTTGTTCTGTTGAATTCTAATGCGTTCCTAGAGAAAGCTAAGTTGAAAGATGATGGTAGCAACTACACGGACTGGGTTCGTAACTTGAGGACTCCTCATTGCTGCACAGAAGAATTACGTCCTGCACCGCTGGGTGCCAGGCCTACTGCAGGAGCAACGCCAGATGTTGTGAACACCTGGCAGAGCAAAGCTGATGACTACTCGATAGTTAGGTGTGACATGCTTTACGGCTTAGAACCTGGACTTCAACGACGTTTTGAACGCCATGGAGCATATGAGATGTTCTAGGAGTTGAAGTTAATATTTCAAGCAAATGCCCGGATTGAGAGATATGAAGTCTCCAATAAGTTCTACAGCTGCAAGATGGAGGAGAATAATTCTGTCAATGAACAGATACTCAGAATGTCTGGGTACCACAACCACTTGACTCAACTGGGAGTTAATCTTCTTGATGGTAGTGTCATTGACAGAGTTCTTCAATAACTGCCACCAAGATACAAGAGCTTTGTGATGAACTATAATATGCAAGGGATGGATAAGACGATTCCTGAGCTCTTCGCAATGCTAAAGGATGCGGAGGTAGAAATCAAGAAGGAGCATCAAGTGTTGATGGTCAACAAGACCACCAGTTTCAAGAAAAATGGTAAAGGGGAGAAGGAGAACTTCAAGAAGAACAGCAAGCCAGTTGCTGCTCAAGTGAAGAAACCCAAGTCTGGACCTAAGCCTGAGACTGAGTGCTTCTACTACAAAGGAACTAGTCACTGGAAGCGGAACTGCCCCAAGTATTTGGCGGAGAAGAAGGATGGCAAATTGAAAGGTATATTTGATATACATGTTATTGATGTGTACCTTACTAATGCTCGCTGTAGTGACTGGGTATTCGATACTGGTTCAGTTGCTAACATTTGCAACTCCAAACAGGGGATATGGATTAAGCGAAGATTGGCTAAGGACGAGGTGACGATGCGCGTGGGAAATGGTTCCAAAGTCGATGTGATTGGTGTCGGCACGCTACCTCTACATCTACCTTCGCGATTAGTTTTAAACCTAAATAATTATTATTTGGTGCCAGCGTTGAGCATGAACATTATATCTGGATCTTGTTTGATGCGAGACGGTTATTCATTTAAATCAGAGAATAATGGTTGTTCTATTTACACGAGTAATATCTTTTATGGTCATGCACCCTTGATGAGTGGTCTATTTTTACTAAATCTTGATAGTAGTGATACACATGTTCATAGTATTGAAGCCAAAAGATGCAGAGTTGATAATGATAGTGCAACTTATTTGTGACACTGCCGTTTACGTCATATTGGTGTAAAGCGCATGAAGAAACATCATTCTGATGGACTTCTAGAATCACTTGATTATGAATCACTTGGTACTTGCGAACCATGCCTCATGGGCAAGATGACTAAAACTCCGTTCTCTGGAACAATGGAGCGAGCAACAAAGTTATTGGAAATCATACATACTGATGTATGTGGTCCAATGAACATTGAAGCTCGCGGTGGATATCGTTATTTTCTCACCTTCACAGATGATTTGAGCAGATATGGGTATATCTACTTAATGAAACATAAGTCCGAAACATTTGAAAAGTTCAAAGAATTTCAGAGTGAAGTGGAAAATCATCGTAACAAGAAAATCAAGTTTCTACAATCTGATCGTGCATGTGAATATTTGAGTTATGAGTTTGGACTTCATTTGAAACAATGCGAAATAGTTTCGCAACTCACGCCACCTGAAACACCACAACGTAATGGTGTGTCCGAACGTCGTAACCGCACTTTATTAGATATGGTGCGATCTATGATGTCTCTCACTGATTTACCACTATCGTTTTGGGGTTATGCTTTAGAGACGACCGCATTCACGTTAAACAGGGCACCATCTAAATCCATTGAGACAACGCCTTATGAACTATGGTTTGGCAAGAAACCCAAGTTATCGTTTCTTAAAGTTTGGGGCTGCGATGCTTATGTGAAAAAGCTTCAACCTGATAAACTTGAACCCAAATCGGAGAAATGTGTCTTCATAGGATACCCAAAGGAGACTGTTGGGTACACCTTCTATCATAGATCCGAAGGCAAGATATTCGTTGCTAAGAATGGATCCTTTCTAGAGAAGGAGTTTCTCTCGAAAGAAGTGAGTGGGAGGAAACTAGAACTTGACGAGGTAATTGTACCTTCTCCCTTATTGGAAAGTAGTTCATCACTGAAATCAGTTCCAATGATTCCTACACTAGTAAGTGAGGAAGCTAATGATGATGATCATGAAACTTCTGATCAAGTTACTACCGAACCTCGTAGGTCAACCAGAGTAAGATCCGCACCAGAGTGGTACGGTAATCCTATTCTGGAAGTCATGTTACTTGACCATGACGAACCTACAAACTATGAGGAAGCTATGATGAGCCCAGATTCCGCAAAATGGCTTGAGGCCATGAAATCTAAGATGGGATCCATGTATGAGAACAAAGTGTAGACTTTGGTTGACTTGTCCGATGATCGACAGGCCATAGAGAATAAATGGATCTTCAAGAAGAAGACTGATGCTGACGGTAATATTACTGTCTACAAAGCTCGACTTATTGCAAAAGGTTTTCGACAAGTTCAAGGAGTTGACTACGATGAGACCTTCTCACCCGTAGCGATGCTTAAGTCCGTCCGAATCATGTTAGCAATTGCCGCATTTTATGATTATGAAATTTGGCAAATGGATGTCAAAACTGCATTCCTTAATGGATATCTTAAAGAAGAGTTGTATATGATGCAACCAGAAGGTTTTGTCGATCCAAAAGGTGCTAACAAAGTGTGCAAGCTCCAGCGATCCATTTATGGACTGGTGCAAGCCTCTCGGAGTTGGAATATACGCTTTGATAGTGTGATCAAAGCATATGGTTTTATACAGACTTTTGGAGAAGCCTGTATTTACAAGAAAGTGAGTGGGATCTCCGTAGCATTTCTGATATTATATGTAGATGACATATTGTTTATCGAAAATGATACTGAATTTCTGAATAGCATAAAAGGATACTTGAATAAGAATTTTTCAGTGAAAGACCTCGGTGAAGCTGCTTATATATTAGGCATCAAGATCTATAGAGATAGATCAAGACGCTTAATTGGACTTTCACAAAGCACATACATTGATAAAGTTTTGAAGAAGTTCAAAATGGATCAGGCAAAGAAAGGGTTCTTTCCTATATTACAAGGTGTGAAGTTGAGTCAGACTCAATGCCCGACCACCTCAGAAGATAGAGAGAAAATGAAAGGTGTTCCCTATGCTTCAGCCATAGGCTCTATCATGTATGCAATGTTGTGTACCAGACCTGATGTGTGCCTTGCTACCAGTTTAGCAGGGAGGTACCAAAGTGATCCAGGAGTGGATCACTGGTTAGCGGTCAAGAATACCCTGAAATACCTGAAAAGGACTAAGGATATGTTTCTCGTATATGGTGGTGACAAAGAGCTCATCGTAAACGTTTACGTCGATGCAAGCTTTGACACTGATCCGGATGACTCTAAGTCACAAACCGGATACGTATTTTTATTAAATGGTGGAGCTGTCAGTTGGTGTAGTTCCAAGCAGAGCATCGTGGCGAGATCTACCTGTGAAGCTTAATACATAGCTGCTTCGGAAGCAGCAAATGAAGGAGCCTGGATGAAGGAGTTCATATCCAATCTAGGTGTCATACCTAGTGCATCAGGTCCAATTAAAATCTTTTGTGACAATACTGGTGCAATTACCTTGGCAAAGGAATACGGTTTTCACAAGAGAACCAAGCACAACAAGAGACACTCCAATTCCATCCGCGATCTAGTCAAGGAGGGAGACATAGAGATTTACAAGATACATACGGATCTGAATGTTGCAGACCTGTTGACTAAGCCTTTCTCATGAGCAAAACATGATCAGCACCAAGACTCCATGGGTGTTAGAATCATTACAATGTAATCTAGATTATTGACTCTAGTGCAAGTGGGAGACTGAAGGAAATATGCCCTAGAGGTAATAATAAATTTGTTATTTATATTTCCTTATATCATGTTAAATGTTTATTATTCATGCTAGAATTGTATTAACCGAAAACTTAGTACACGTGTGAATACATAGACAAACAGAGTGTCACTAGTTTGCCTCTACTTGACTAGCTTGTTGAATCAATGATGGTTATGTTTCCTAACCATAGACATGAGTTGTCATTTGATTAATGGGATCACATCATTAGAGAATGATGTGATTGACTTGACACATCCATTATCTTAACACGATGATCGTTTTAGTTTGTTGTTATTGCTTTCTCCATAACTTATACATGTTCCTATGACTATGAGATCATGCAACTCCTGAATATCGGAGGAACACTTTGTGTGCTACCAAACGTCACAACGTAACTAGGTGATTATAAAGGTGCTCTACAGGTGCCTCCGATGGTGTTTGTTGAGTTGGCATAGATCGAGATTAGGATTTGTCACTTTGATTGTCGGAGAGGTATCTCTGGGCCCTCTCAATAATGCACATAAATATAAGCCTTGCAAGCAATGTAGCTAATGAGTTAGTTACGGGATGTAGCATTACAGAACGAGTAAAGACACTTGCCGGTAATGAGATTGAACTAGGTATTGAGATACCGAAGATCGAATCTCGGGCAAGTAACATACCGATGACAAAGGGAACAACGTATGTTGTTATGCGGTTTGACCGATGAAGATCTTCATAGAATATGTAAGAACCAATATGAGCATCCAGGTTCCGTTATTGGTTATTGGCCAGAGACGTTTCCCGGTCATGTCTACATAGTTCTCGAACCCGTAGGGTCCGCACGCTTAACGTTCGGTGACGATCGTATTATGAGTTTATGTGGTTTGATGTACCGAAGGTAGTTCCGAGTCCCGAATATGATCACGGACATGATGAGGAGTCTCGAAATGGTCGAGAGATAAAGATCAATATATTGGACGACTATATTTGGACATCGGAATGGTTCCGGGTGAGATCGAGCATTTACCAATGTACCGGGAGGTTACCGGAACCCCCCGGGAGGTATATGGGCCTTATTGGGCCATAGTGGGAGAGAGGAGAAGGGAGCAAAGGAGGGGGCGCACCCCCCATTCCCAATCCAAATTGGGAGGGGGGTCGCCCCCCTTTCCTTCCTCCTTCGACCCCCTCCTTCTCTCCTAATCCAACTAGGGAAGGGGGGGATCCTACTCCCGGTGGGGGTAGGACTCCCCTTGGGGCGCGCCTAGGAGGACGTCCCCCTCCCCCTCCTCCACTCCTTTATATACGGGGGAGGGGGGCACCCCATAGACACGCAAGTTGATCATTGATCTCTTAGCCGTGTGCGGTGCCCCCCTCCACCATAATCCACCCCGGTCATATCGTAGCGGTGCTTAGGCGAAGCCCTGTTCCGGTAGCATCATCATCACCATCATCACGCCGTCGTGCTGACGAAGCTCTCCCTCGACACTCTACTGGATCGTGAGTTCATGGGATGTCACCGAGCCGAATGTGTGCAGATCACGGAGGTGTCGTACCTTCGGTGCTAGGATCGGTCGATCATGAAGACATACGACTACATCAACCATGTTGTCATAACGCTTCCGCTTACGGTCTACGAGGGTACGTGGACAACACTCTTCCCTCTCGTTTCTATGCATCACCATGATCTTGCGTTGCGTAGGAAATTTTTGAAATTACTGTGCTCCCCATCATTAGGGAGGCCAGGTTTGCTTCCGGCCGCCCTCGCAACGTGCAGGTGTGCAATGGGCGATGGGCCCACACCCCTACGCCTTAGGATTTAGATCGGCGTGCTGACCTCTCTGTTGAGCCTAGGTAGGGCTTGATACTTCTCCAACGTATCTCTAATTTTTTATTGTTCCATGCTATTATATTATCTGTTTTAGATGTTTAATGGTCTTTATTATGCACTTTTATATTATTTTTGGGACTAACCTATTAACCGAAGGCCGAGTGCAAATTGCTATTTTTTGCCTATTTCAGTGTTTCGCAGAAAAGGAATATCAAACGAAATCCAAACAGAATGAAACCTTCGCGAGGATCTTTTTTGGAACAAACGCAGTCCAGGAGACTTGGAGTGGATGTCAAGGAAGCAGCGAGGCAGCCACGAAGTAGGGCAGCGCGCCCCCACCCTCGTGGGCCCCTCGTAGCTCCACCGACCTACTTCTTTCGCCTATATATACTCTTATACCCTGAAAACATCCAGGGGAGCCACGAAACCACTTTTCCATTGCCGCAACCTTCTGTACCCGTGAGATCCCATCTGAGGACCTTTTCCGGCAATCTGCAGGAGGGGGACTCTATCACGGAGGGCTTCTACATCAACACCATAGCCTCTTCGATGATGTGTGAGTAGTTTACCGCAGACCTTTGGGTCCATAGTTATTAGCTAGATGGCTTCTTCTCTCCTTTTGGATCTCAATACAAAGTTCTCCTCGATGTTCTTGGAGATCTGTTTGATGTAATTCTTTTTGCGGTGTGTTTGCCGAGATCCGATGAATTGTGGGTTTATGATCAAGTTTATCTATGAACAATATTTGATTCTTCTCTGAATTCTTATATGCATGATTTTATATTGATGACCCACAAGTATAGGGGATCTATCATAGTCCTTTTGATAAGTAAGAGTGTCAAACCCAACGAGGAGCAGAAGGAAATGATAAGCACTTTTCAGTAAGGTATTCTCTGCAAGCACTGAAATTATCGGTAACAGATAGTTTTGTGATAAGGTAATTTGTAACGGGTAACAAGTAATAAAAGTAAATAAGGTGCAGCAAGATGGCCCAATCCTTTTTGTAGCAAAGGACAAGCCTGGATGAACTCTTATATAAAGGAAAATGCTCCCGAGGACACATGATTATCGTCAAGCTAGTTTTCATCATGTTCATATGATTCGCGTTCAGTAATTTGATAATTTGATATGTGGGTGGACCGGTGCTTGGGTACTGCCCTTCCTTGGACAAGCATCCCACTTATGATTAACCCCTATTGCAAGCATCCGCAACTACAAAAGAAGTATTAAGGTAAACCTAACCATAGCATGAAACATATGGATCCAAATCAGCCCCTTACGAAGCAACTCATAAACTAGGGTTTAAGCTTCTGTCACTCTAGCAACCCATCATCTACTTATTACTTCCCAATGCCTTCCCCTAGGCCCAAACAATGGTGAAGTGTCATGTAGTCGATGTTCACATGACACCACTAGAGGAAAGACAACATACATCTCATCAAAATATCGAACGAATACCAAATTCACATGACTACTTATAGCAAGACTTCTCCCATGTCCTCAGGAACAAACGTAACTACTCACAAATCATATTCATGTTCATAATCAGAGGGGTATTAATATGCGTAAAGGATCTGAACATATGATCTTCCACTGAATAAACCAACTAGCATCAACTACAAGGAGTAATCAACACTACTAGCAACCCACAGGTACCAATCTGAGGCTTTGGGACAAAGATTGGATACAAGAGATGAACTGGGGTTTGAGATGAGATGGTGCTGGTGAAGATGTTGATGGAGATTGACCCCCTCCTGATGAGAGGATCCATGGTGATGACGATGGTGATGATTTCCCCCTCTCGGAGGGAAGTTTCCCCTGCAGAACAGCTCCACCAGAGCCCTAGATTGGTTCCGCCAAGGTTCCGCCTCGTGGTGGCGGAGTTTCGTCCCGTGAGCTTTCTTATGATTTTTTCCGGACGAAAGACCTCATATAGCAGAAGATGGGCATCAGAGGCCTGCCAGGGGGCCCACGAGGCAGGGGGTGCCTAGGGGGGTGGGGCGCGCCCCCACCCTCGTGGATGGTGGGTGGCCCCCCTCTGGTACTTCCTTTGCCCAATATTTTTTATATATTCTGAAACGTGCTCCTGTGAAGTTTCAGGACTTTTGGAGATGTGCAGAATAGGTCTCTACTATTTGCTCCTTTTCTGGCCCAGAATTCCAGCCGTCGGCATTCTCCCTCTTCATGTAAACCTTGTAAAATAAGAGAGAATAGGCATAAGTATTGTGACATAATGTGTAATAAAAGCCATAATGCAATAAATATCGATATAAAAGCATGATGCAAAATGGACATATCAACTCCCCCAAGATTAGACCTCGCTTGTCCTCAAGCGGAAGCCGATATCGAAAAATATGTCCACATGTTTAGAGATAGAGGTGTCAATAAAATAAATACAGACATGAGGGCATCATGATCATTCTTATAACAGCAACATATATATAGGGTCGCGCTATTTCGTCACCTTGGATGAGGAATAGTTATTCTTCACCCCCTCTATTTTACCATCAATGCACTGTAATTTTACGTTCCGTAAGTTTTGTCTTATTTCCAACGCAAAAAGAGACTGTAAGAAAATATATAATCGCCGTAAAAAATATTTGATGTTATGTAAAATTACAAACGTAAAAACATAGTCTAAAATACACATAAACTGCAATTTTTCTTGTCTTATGACATATATTTTTATTTTTCTTATGTCAAATTTTACGTAGTGAATCAATAGGAATGTAACTATTTGAATTCCAAACGTAATTTATTTAGGAACTGGTCGTAAGATTACCTCGGGTGAAGAATAACTTATTCTACACCCTGGATGATGAATAGTAAAACTATATATATATATTGTCATATGGTTTCTTATGCTAAAGTAACAATTCATTCACAATTTCAAGTATGAATCAGAAACTTCATTGAAAACTAACAAACTATAATCTCAGTCATTGAAGCTATTGCAATTTATCATAACATCAAAAAGAGTCAATATAAGAGCTTTTCAACAAGTCCACATACTGAACTATCATTTAGTATTTCACAATTGCTAACACTCACGCAATATTTATGGGTATGAAGTTTTAGTCGGACACAGAGAAAGACAGGGGCTTATAGTTTTGCCTCCCAACCTTTTACCTCAAGGGTAATGTCAACAATAATAGTTCATGAAAACTCACATCCAATTAGCTATATATATCAAGATCTTTCCAACACATTGTGCTTGCCAAAGGACAAAATGTAAAAAGGAAAGGTGAAAACCACCATGACTCTTGTATGAAGTAATAGACACGAATAAAAGATAGGCCCTTCGCAGAGGGAAGCAGAGGTTGTCATGTGCTTCTATGGTTGGATGCACAAAATCTTAATGCGAAAGAATGTCACTTTATATTGCCACTTGTGATATGGACCTTTATTATGCAGTCCGTCGCTTTTATTTCTTCCACATCACAAGATCGTATAAAGCTTATTTTCTCCACACTAATAAATCATACATATTTAGAGATCAATTTTTATTGCTTGCAACAGTGACAACTTACTTGAAGGATCTTACTCAATCCATAGGTAGATATGGTGGACTCTCATGGCAAAACTAGGTTTAAGGATATTTGGAAGCACAAATAGTATTTCTACTTGGTGCAAAGAATTTGGCTAGCATGAGAGGGAAAAGCAAGCTCGTTGGATGATCCATGACAATATAATTTTTTTCAGATGTAAGAAAACATAACCCATCACGTTGTCTTCCTTGTCCAACATCAACTCTTTAGCATGTCATATTTTAACGAGTGCTCACAATCATAAAAGATGTCCAAGATAGTATATTTATATGTGAAAACCTCTCTTTCTTTATTACTTTCTATTAATTGCAACGATGACCAAAACTATGCTTGTCAACTTTCGACAATTTTTATTCATCATACTCTTTATATGTGAAGTCATTACTCTCCATAAGATCCATATGATCTCTTTATTTCTTTTTGTTCTTTCTCTTCTCTTTTATTTTTATTCCCTCCAGATCATGGAAAAATAATCAGGCCCTAGACTCATAACTAATCTTTATTATATATAGTTCACGGACTCGATTACATAGAAGGGTCATAAAGCAAAACTCAAAACTAGATCATACTAAAACTTTATTCTACTAGATCAAGATATTACCAAAAGGATTGAACTAAGAAAAACGGTAAAGATAAAAGTGTGACGGTGATATGTTACTGGGGCACTCCCCCAAGCTTGTCAGTTGCCAAGGGGAGTACCCATACCCATATGTTTATGTCTCTTTCCTCGGAGGTGGTGGAGATGGTGATGATGATGACAATTGTGCCTTCAGCTTTTTCATGTTGTAATTGAGAAGAGCGGTCTCCTCCTTTAAATCATCGACCTCCGATTCCAGCTTCAAGATCTTGTCACATAAATCTCCTTTGCTTTTCTGCCGAAAACGAGAAGGAATAGATCGGTTGTTAGACAGTTTGCCCTCTTGGGGAGACTAGACTTCTTGAACTTCACGTGCATATCCCCAGGTTGAGGTAGAGGGACATCCTCCTCCTCCTCCGAACTTGAATCATTGATCGTCCTGAAGTGAGCATCCTCCTCGTCATCTGTAGTTCGACCACAAGGAGATAGGTCCCCATAGGTCTTCGGGTCAGTAATGAGATGTGAGACATAGCTCTCTCCATCGGAGTCTTGAGAAGACATCTTAATCTAAACCTGTAGCATAACAGCTCAAAACAAAAATAGAGGATATTTGCATGGTACGGTGGTCAAAACCTTTGGGAGATTATATAATAAATTTTTACCGACCAAAAGAAGTATCATGTAAGAAAACGGAGTCCGAAGAGCACACGAGGTGCCCATGAGGCAGGGGGGCGCGCCCAGGGGGTAGGGCGCGCCCTCCACCCTCTCGTGGAGGCCTCGTGTCCTTCCCGGACTGCATCTTATTTTCCTATTTTCTTAAATATTCCAAAACGGAGAAAAATTGCTATTACAACTGTTTTGGAGTCGGTTTACTTACCATACCACATACCCCCTCCTTTTTGGAGTCTGAAACGTTCTGGAAAATGTCCCTTATGTATTCCTCCGGGGTTACGGTTTCAATAACATTAGTTTCAACATTTATGGGTACCTGAGATATAATGTTTGATTCTTTGACCGTTTACCACCCTCGGAGTCGTGCCTTCGAAGTTGTTGATTTTTATGGCACTGGAACGATAAACCTCCTCGATGACATAAGGGCCTTCCCATTTAGAGAGGAGTTTGCTTGCAAAAAATCTTAAATGAGAGTTGTATAATAATACATAATCACCTACATTAAACTCATATTTTTGTATCCTTTTATCATGCCATCTTTTAACTTTTTCTTTAAACAGTTTGGCATTCTCATAGGCATGGGTTCTCCATTCATCAAGTGAGATAATGTCAAAAAGCCTCTTCTCACCGGCAAGTTTGAAATCATAATTGAGCTCTTTAATGGCCCAATATGCCTTATGTTCTAGTTCAAGAGGTAAGTGACATGCTTTTCCATAAACCATCTTATACAGAGACATACCCTAGGATTTTTATATGCAGTTCTATAAGCCCATAATGCATCATCAAGTTTCTTGGACCAATCCTTTCTAGATCTATTAACAGTCTTTTGCAAAATTAATTTAAGCTCTCTATTACTCAATTCTACTTGACCACTAGACTGTCGATGATATGGAGATGCAATTCTATGATTAACATCATACTTAGCAAGCATTTTATGAGAAGCACCATGAATAAAATATGAACCACCATCAGTCATTAAGTATCTAGGGACTCCAAACCTTGGAAAAATAACTTCTTTAAGCATCTTAATAGAGGTGTTATGATCAGCACTACTAGTTGGAATAGCTTCTACCCACTTAGTAACGTAATCAACAACAACTAAAATATGTGTATACCCATTAGAGGAAGGAAACGGTCCCATATAATCAAAGCCCCAAACATCAAATGGTTTAATAACAAGTGAATAATTCATAGGCATTTCTTGACGTCTACTAATATTACCAATTCTTTGACATTCATCACAAGACAAGACAAACTTACGGGCATCCTTGAAGAGAGCAGGCCAATAAAAACCAGATTGCAATACCTTATGTGCAGTTCTATCTCCAGCATGGTGTCCTCCATAAGCCTCGGAGTGACACTTGCGTAGGATCTGTTCCTATTCATGCTTAGGTACACAACGTCTAATAACACCATCTACTCCTTCTTTATAAAGATGTGGGTCATCCCAAAAGTAATGCCTTAAATCATAGAAGAACCTTTTCTTGTGTTGGTATGTGAAACTAGGTGGTATAAACTTAGCAACTATGTAATTAGCATAATCAGCATACCATGGAGCAGTACGACAAACATTTATGACAGCTAATTGTTCATCAGGAAAGCTATCATAAATAGGTAGTGGGTCATCAAGAACATTCTCTAACCTAGACAAGTTGTCTGCAACGGGGTTCTCAGCTCCCTTTCTATCAATAATATACAAATCAAATTCTTGTAGCAAGAGAACCCATCTAATAAGTCTAGGTTTAGCATCTTTCTTCTCCATAAGATATTTAATAGCAGCATGATCAATGTGAATAGTTACTTCAGAATCAACAATATAAGGTCTAAACTTATCACAGGCTAATACAACTGCTAAAAATTCTTTTTCAGTAGTAGCATAATTTCTTTGGGCACTGTCTAGAGTTTTACTGGCATATTGGATAACATTTAATTTCTTATCAACTCTTTGTCCTAGAACAACCCCTACAGCATAATCACTAGCATCACACATAATTTCAAAGGGTAAATTCCAATCAGGTGGCTGAACAATAGGTGCAGAAATCAAAGCTTTCCTAAGTATTTAAAATGCTTCTACACAGTCATCATCCAAGACAAAAGGAACATCTTTTTGTAAGAGATTAGTAAAAGGCCTGGAAATTTTAGAAAAGTCCTTAATGAACCTCCTATAAAAGCCGGCATGACCAAGGAAACTTCTTATACCTTTAATGTCCTTAGGACACGACATCTTTTCAATAGCATCAACTTTAGCTTTATCAACTTCAATACCTCTTTCAGAAATTTTATGCCCTAAGACAATACCTTCATTAACCATAAAGTGGCACTTCTCCCAATTCAAAACAAGATTAGTTTATTCACATCTCTGCAAAACTCGATCAAGGTTGCTTAAGCAATCATCAAAAGAAGTCCCATATAAGGAGAAATCATCCATGAAAACCTCAACAATCTTTTCACAAAAGTCAGAGAATATAGCAGCCATACATCTTTGAAAGGTAGCAGGTGCATTTCATAAACCAAAAGGCATACGTCTATAAGCAAAGATACCGAAAGGGCAAGTAAAAGATGTCTTTTCTTGATCCTCTTTTGACACAGGTATTTGAGAGAAACCAGAATAACCATCTAGGAAGCAAAAATGTGTATGTTTGGATACTCTTACTAGCATTTGATCAATAAAAGGTAAAGGGTAATGATCCTTCTTAGTAGCTTTATTTAATTTGCGGAAATCAATTACCATTCTATAACTTGTAACAATTCTTTGTGGGATCAATTCATCTTTATCATTAGGAACAATAGTAATACCTCCCTTCTTAGGGACACAATGGACAGGACTTACCCGCTGACTATCAGCAACGGGATAAATTATACCTGCCTCGAAAAGCTTTAGTATTTCTTTTCTTACCACTTCTTTCATCTTAGGATTTAAACGTCGTTGGTGATCAACGACCGGTTTCGCGTCTTTCTCCAATTTTATTTTGTGCTGGCATAGAGTGGGACTAATGCGCTTAAGATCATCAAGAGTATATCCAATAACAGCACTGTGCTTGTTCAGAGTTTTCAATAATTTCTTTTCTTCATGCTTTGAAAGGTTAGCACCAATAATAACAGGATATATATTTTTCTCATCAAGATAAGCATATTTAAGAGTATCAGGTAATGGTTTAAGCTCAAACACGGGATCACCCTTGGGTGGAGGAGGATCCCCTAGAATTTCAACAGGCAAGTTGTGTTTCAAAATAGGTCCTTGTTTAAAGAATACTTCATCTATTTCCCTTCTTTCATTCATAAACATATCATTTTCATGGTCTAGGAAATAATATTCTAAAGGATCATTAGGAGGCACGACAATAGAAGCAAGACCAATAATTTCATCTTTACTAGGCAATTCCTTATCACGGGGTTGTCTATGAAATTTAGCAAAGTTAAATTCATGAGACATATTCCCTAAACCAACAGAAACAATATCCTTTTTGAAGTCTATCTTAGCATTAACAGTATTCAAGAAGGGTCTACCAAATATAATGGGACAAAAGTCATCTTGTGGGGAACCAAGAACAAGAAAATCAGCAGGATATTTAACTTTCCCACACACGACTTCAACATCTCTAACAATCCCAACTGGTGAAATAGTGTCTCTATTGGCAAGCTTAATTGTAACATCAATTTCCTCTATCTCAGCAGGTGCAATATCATGCATAATTTATTTATATAAGGAATGGGGTATTGCACTTGCACTAGCACCCATATCACATAAGCCATGATAGCAATGATCTCCTATTTTAACAGAAATAACAGGCATGCCTACCACAGGTCTATGTTTATTTTTAGTATTGGGTCTAGCAATTCTAGCAGCTTCATCACATAAGTAAATAACATGCCCATCAATATTACCGGCCAAGAGATCCTTAACTATAGCAATACTAGGTTCAACTTTAATTTGCTCAGAGAGTATAGGTGTTCTAGTATTACTCTTACGAACCACAGTTGAAGCTTTAGCATGATCCTTTATTCTAGTATGGAAAGGTGGTTTCTCAATATAAGTAGTAGGAACAACATGATCAACATTATAAGTGATAGTCTTTTCTTGAACTTTAATAGGTGCAACTACTTTTAATTCAATGGGAGGATTATATTTAAACCACTTATCCTTAGGGAGATCAACATGAGTAGCAAAGGATTCACAGAAAGAAGCTACTATCTTAGAGTCAAGTCCATATCTAGTGCTAAATTCATGAAAAGCATCGGTATCCATAAAAGATTTAACACAATCAAACTTGGGTGTTATACCTGACTCCTTACCTTCGTCGAGATCCCAATCTTCAGAGTTGCGTTTAATTCTCTCCAATAAATCCTATTTGAATTCAATAATCTTCATCATAAAAGAACCAGTACAGGAATTATCGAGCATGGAGCGATTATTGAGAGAAAGCCGAGCATAAATTTTTTGAATAATAATTTCTCTTGAGAGATCATGATTGGGGCATGAATATAACATTGACTTAAGCCTCCCCCAAGCTTGAGCGATGCTTTCTCCTTCGCGAGGCCAAAAATTACATATATAATTACGATGACGATGAACAAGATGCATAGGATAAAACTTCTGATGAAATTCCAATTTCAATCGGTTGTAGTTCAATGATTCCATATCATCACATAGACTAAACCATGTCAATGACTTTCCCTTCAAAGATAAAGGGAAGACCTTCTTCTTGATAACATCCTCAGGCATACCTGCAAGCTTAAATAATCCACAAACTTCATCCACATAGATTAGGTGCAAATCGGGATGTAATGTTCCATCACCTTTGAAAGGATTAACTAGCAGTTTCTCTATCATACCCGAAGGAATTTCAAAGTAAACATTTTCAGTAGGATCAGTAGGTTGAGGAGCAACTCTTTGCTCTACTGGTCGGGGTGAAGATACCCCGAACAAGCCCCTCAAAGGATTATGTTCCACAGTAACAAGTGACAGTAAATTTCAGCACACTATATAAAATTTCCCTTAGCAAATTCCACCTACCAAAGGCGCTTCACTCCCCGGCAACGGCGCCAGAAAAGAGTCTTGATGACCCATAAGTATAGGGGATCTATCGTAGTCCTTTCGATAAGTAAGAGTGTCGAACCCAATGAGGAGCATAAGGAAATGATAAGTAGTTTTCAGTAAGGTATTCTCTGCAAGCACTGAAATTATCGGTAACAAATAGTTTTGTGATAAGGTAATTTGTAACGGGTAACAAGTAATAAAAGTAAATAAGGTGCAGCAAGATGGCCCAATCCTTTTTGTAGCAAAGGACAAGCCTGGAAAAACTCTTATGTAAAGGAAAACGCTCCCGAGGACACATGGGAATTATCGTCAAGCTAGTTTTCATCACGTTCATATGATTCGCGTTCGGTACTTTGATAATTTGATATGTGGGTGGACCGGTGCTTGGGTACTGCCCTTCCTTGTACAAGCATCCCACTTATGATTAACCACTATTGCAAGCATCCGCAACTACAAAAGAAGTATTAAGGTAAACCTAACCATAGCATGAAACATATGGATCCAAATCAGCCCTTTACGAAGCAACTCACAAACTAGGGTTTAAGCTTCTCTCACTCTAGCAACCCATCATCTACTTATTACTTCCCAATGCCTTCCCCTAGGCCAAGAATGGTGAAGTGTCATGTAGTCGACGTTCACATGACACCACTAGAGGAAAGACAACATACACTCATCAAAATATCGAACGAATACCAAATTCACATGACTACTTACAGCAAGACTTCTCCCATGTCCTCAGGAACAAACGTAACTACTCACAAATCATATTCATGTTCATAATTAGAGGGGTATTAATATGCATAAAGGATCTGAACATATGATCTTCCACCGAATAAACCAACTAGCATCAACTACAAGGAGTAATCAACACTACTAACAACCCACATGTACCAATCTGAGGCTTTGGGACAAAGATTGGATACAAGATATGAACTAGGGTTTGAGATGAGATGGTGCTGGTGAAGATGTTGATGGATATTGCCCCCTCCCTGAAGGAAATATGCCCTACAGGCAATAATAAAGTTATTATTTATTTCCACATACCATGATAAATGTTTATTATTCATGCTAGAATTGTATTAACCGGAAACATAGTACATGTGTGAATACATAGACAAACATAGTGTCACTAGTATGTCTCTGCTTGACTAGCTCGTTGATCAAAGATGGTTATGTTTCCTAACCATAGACATGAGTTGTCATTTGATAAATGGGATCACATCATTAGGATAATGATGTGATTGACTTGACCCATTCCGTTAGCTTGCACTTGATCGTTTTAGTTTACTACTATTGCTTTCTTCATGACTTATACATGTTCCTATGACTATGAGATTATGCAACTCCTGATTACCGGAGGAACACTTTGTGTGCTACGAAATGTCACAACGTAACTGGGTGATCATAAAGGTGCTCTACAGGTGTCTCCGGTGGTACTTGTTGAGTTGGCATAGATCAAGATTAGGATTTGTCACTCCGATTGTTGGAGAGGTATCTTTGGGCCCTCTCGGTAATGCACATCACTACAAGCCTTGCAAGCAGTGTGATTAATGAGTTAGTTATAGGATGATGCATTACGGAACGAGTAAAGAAACTTGCCAATAACGAGATTGAACTAGGTATTGAGATACCGACGGTCGAATCTCGGGCAAGTAACATACCGATGACAAAGGGAACAACGTATATTGTTATGCGGTTCGACCAATATAGATCTTCGTAGAATATGTAGGAGCCAATATGGGCATCCAGGTTCCGCTATTGGTTATTGACCAGAGAAGTGTCTCGGTCATGTCTACATAGTTCTCGAACCCATAGGGTCCGCACGCTTAACATTTGTTGACGATATAGTATTTATGAGTTATGTATGTTGGTAACCGAATGTTGTTCGGAGTTCCGGATAAGATCACGGACATGATGAGGAACTCCGGAATGGTCCGGAGATAAAGTTTGATAAATGGGATAATAGTGTTTGGTCTCCGGAAGGGTTCCGAAATTCACTAGAAGGAGTTCTGGATGTTTCCCGAAATGTTTGGGTACGAGAACACTTTATTTGGGCCAAGGGGAAAGCCCACAAGGTTTTTGGAAAGCGCAAAAGGAAGTTTTGCGGAGTCCAGGGGCCAGACGCCAGGGTCCCCGGCGTCTGGGTCCAGACGCCGGGAACCCTGGTGTCTGGCCCTGGAGTCCGAGAAGGACTCTTGCCTTTCGGGTGAAACCGAGTTTGTGGAGGCTTTTACTCCAAGTTTCGACCCCAAGGCTCAACATATAAATAGAGGGGTAGGGATAGCTCCCAAGACACATCAAGAAACACCAAGCCGTGTGCCGGCAACCCCGTCCCCTCTAGTTTATCCTCTGTAATAGTTTTCGTAGTGCTTAGGCGAAGCCCTGCGGAGATTGCTCTTCACCAACACCATCACCATGCCGTCGTGCTGCCGGAACTCATATACTAATTCGCCCCTCTTGCTGGATCAAGACGGTGAGGACGTCATCGAGCTGAACGTGTGCTGAACGCGGAGGTGCCGTACGTTCGGTACTTGATCGAGACGGATCGTGAAGGTGTACGACTACATCAACCGCGTTGATAAACGCTTCCGCTTTCGGTCTACGAGGGTACGTAGACATACTCTCCCCTCTCGTTGCTATGCATCACCATGATCTTGAGTGTGCGTAGGATTTTTTTTGAAATTACTACGTTCCCCAACAGTGGCATTTGAGCCAGGTTTATGCGTAGATGTTATATGCACGAGTAGAACACAAGTGAGTTGTGGGTGATACAAGTCATACTGCTTACTAGCATGTCATACTTTGGTTCAGCGGTATTGTTGGATGAAGCGGCCCGGACTGACATTACGCGTACGCTTACACGAGGCTGGTTCTACCGACGTGCTTTGCACACAGGTGGCTGGCGGGTGTCAGTTTCTCCAACTTTAGTTGAACCAAGTGTGGCTACGCCGGTCCTTGAGAAGGTTTAAACAGCACTAACTTGACGAACTATCGTTGTGGTTTTGATGCGTAGGTAAGAACGGTTCTTGCTCAGCCCGTAGCAGCCACGTAAAACTTGCAACAACAAAGTAGAGGACGTCTAACTTGTTTTTGCAAGGCATGTTGTGATGTGATATGGTCAAAACGTGATGCTATATTTATTGTATGAGATGATCATGTTTTGTAACGGAGTTATCGGCAACTGACAGGAGCCATATGGTTGTCGCTTTATTGTATCCAATGCAATCGCCCTGTAATTGCTTTACTTTATCACTAAGCGGTAGCGATAGTCGTAGAAGCAATAGATGGCGAGATGACAACGATGCTACAATGGAGATCAAGGTGTCGCACCGGTGACGATGGTGATCATGACGGTGCTTTGGAGATGGAGATCAAAGGCACAAGATGGTGATGGCCATATCATATCACTTATATTGATTGCATGTGATCTTTATCCTTTATGCATCTTATTTTGCTTTGTTTGACGGTAGCATTATAAGATGATCTCTCACTAGATTTCAAGGTAAAAGTGTTCTCCCTGAGTATGCACCATTGCCAAAGTTCGTCGTGCCAAGACACCATGTGATGATCGGGTGTGATAAGCTCAACGTTCATCTACAATGGGTGTAAGACAGTTTTACACACGCAGAATACTCGGGTTAAACTTGACGAGCCTAGCATATGCAAATATGGCCTCGGAACACTGAGACCGAAAGGTTGAGCTTGAATCATATAGTAGATATGATCAACATAGAGATGTTCATCATTGAAAACTACTCCATCTCACGTGATGATCAGTCATGGTTTAGTTAATATGGATGACGTGATCACTTAGATGATTAGAGGGATGTCTATCTAAGTGGGAGTTCTTAAGTAATATGATTAATTGAACTTAAATTTATCACGAACTTAGTACCTGATAGTATTTTTCTTGTCTATGTTATTGTAGATAGATGGCCCGTGCTGTTGTTCTGTTGAATTTTAATGCGTTCCTTGAGAAAGCAAAGTTGAAAGATGATGGTAGCAATTACACGGACTGGGTCTGTAACTTGAGCATTATCCTCATTGCTGCACAGAAGAATTACGTCCCAGAAGCACCGCTGGGTGCTAGGCCTGCTGCAGATGTTACTGACGATGTTAAGAACGTCTGGCAGAGCAAAGCTGATGACTACTCGATAGTTCAGTGTGCCATGCTTTACGGCTTAGAACCGGAACTTCAACGATGTTTTGAACGTCATGGACCATATGATATGTTCCAGGAGTTGAAGTTAATATTTCAAGCAAATGCCTGGATTTAGATATATGAAGTCTCCAATAAGTTCTACAGCTGCAAGATGGAGGAGAATAGTTCTGTCAGTGAACATATACTCAGAATGTCTGGGTACCATAACCACTTGACTCAACTGGGAGTTAATCCTCCTGTTGATAGTGTCATTGACAGAGTTCTTCAATCACTGCCACCAAGCTACAAGAGCTTCATGATGAACTATAATATGCAAGGGATGGATAAGACAATTCCCGAGCTCTTCGCTATGCTAAAAGCGGCAGAGGTAGAAATCAAGAAGGAGCATCAAGTGTTGATGGTTAACAAGACCACCAGTTTCAATAAAAAGGGTAAAGGGAAGAAGAAGGGGAACTTCAAAAAGAACGGCAAGCAAGTTGCTGCTTAGGAGAAGAAACCCAAGTTTGGACCTAAGCCTGAGACTGAGTGCTTCTTCTGCAAACAGACTGGTCACTGGAAGCGGAACTGCCCCAAGTATTTGGCAGATAAGAAGGATGGCAAGGTGAACAAAGGTATATGTGATATACATGTTATTGATGTGTACCTTACTAGAGCTCGCAGTAGCACCTGGGTATTTGATACTGGTTCTGTTGCTAATATTTGCAACTCGAAACAGGGACTACGGATGAAGCAAAGACTAGCTAAGGATGAGGTGACGATGCGCGTGGGAAATGGTTCCAAAGTCGATGTGATCGCCGTCGGCACGCTACCTCTACATCTACCTTCGGGATTAGTTTTAAGACCAAAATAATTGTTATTTGGTGCTAGCGTTAAGCATGAACATTATATCTGGATCTTGTTTGATGCGAGACAGTTATTCATTTAAATCTGAGAATAATGGTTGTTCTATTTATATGAGTAATATCTTTTATGGTCATGCACCCTTGAAGAGTGGCCAATTTGTGTTGAATCTCGATAGTAGTGATACACATATTCATAATGTTGAAGCCAAAAGATGCAGAGTTTATAATGATACTGCAACTTATTTGTGGCACTGCCATTTGGGTCATATTGGTGTAAAACGCATGAAGAAACTCCATACTGATGGACTTCTGGAATCACTTGATTATGAATCACTTGGTACTTGTGAACCATGCCTCATGGGAAAGATGACTAAAACGCCGTTCTCTGGAAGAATAGAGTGAGCAACAGATTTATTGGAAATCATACATACTGATGTATGTGGTCCGATGAATATTGAGGCTCACGACGGGTATCGTTATTTTATCACCTTCACAGATGATTTGAGCAGATATGAGTATATCTACTTAATGAAACATAAGTCTGAAACATTTGAAAAGTTCAAAGAATTTCAGAGTGAAGTGGCAAATCATCATAACTAGAAAATAAAGTTTCTACGATCTGATCATGGAGGAGAATATTTGAGTTACAAGTTTGGTCTACATTTGAAACAATGCGGAATAGTTTCGCAACTCACGCCACCCGGAACACCACAGCGTAATGGTGTATCCGAACGTCGTAATCATACTTTACTGGATATGGTGCGATCTATGATGTCTCTTACTGATTTGCCGCTATCATTTTGGGGTTATGCTTTAGAGGCGGCTGCATTCACGTTAAATAGGGCACCGTCGAAATCCGTTGAGACGACGCCTTATGAACTATGGTTTGGTAAGAAACCAAAGTTGTCATTTCTTAAAGTTTGGGGCTGCGATGCTTATGTGAAAAAGCTTCTACCTGATAAGCTCGAACCCAAATCGGAGAAATGTGTCTTCATAGGATACCCAAAGGAGACTGTTGGGTACACCTTCTATCACAGATCTGAAGGCAAGACATTCGTTGCTAAGAATGGATCCTTTCTAGAGAAGGAGTTTCTCTCGAAAGAAGTGAGTGTGAGGAAAGTAGAACTTGATGAGGTAATTGTACCTGCTCCCTTATTGGAAAGTAGTTCATCATAGAAACCGGTTCCTGAGACACCTACACCAATTAGCGAGGAAGCTAATGATAATGATCATGAAACTTCAGATCAAGTTACTACCGAACCTCGTAGGTCAACCAGAGTAAGATCCGCACCAGAGTGGTACGGTAACCCTATTCTGGAAGTCATGTTACTTGACCATGATGAACCTATGAACTATGAAGAAGCGATGGTGAGCCTAGATTTCGCAAAATGGCTTGAGGCCATGAAATCTGAGATGGGATCCATGTATGAGAACAAAGTATGGACTTTGGTTGACTTGCCCGATGATTGGCAAGCCATCAAGAATAAATGGATCTTCAAGAAGAAGACTGACGCTGACGGTAATGTTACTGTCTACAAAGCTCGGCTTGTTGCGAAAGGTTTTCAACAAGTTCAAGGAGTTGACTACGATGAGACTTTCTCACTCATAGCGATGCTTAAGTCTGTCCGAATCATGTTAGCAATTGTCGCATTTTATGATTATGAAATTTGGAAAATGGATGTCAAAATGCATTCCTGAATGGATTTCTGGAAGAAGAGTTGTATATGATGCAACCAGAAGGTTTTGTCGATCCAAAGGGAGCTTACAAAGTGTGCAAGCTCCAGCAATCCATTTATGGACTGGTGCAAGCCTCTCGGAGTTGGAATAAATGTTTTGATAGTGTGATCAAAGCATATGGTTTTATACGGACTTTTGGAGAAGCCTGTATTTACAAGAGAGTGAGTGGGAGCTCTCTAGCATTTCTAATATTATATGTGGATGACATATTGCTGATTGGAAATGACATAGAATTTCTGGATAGCATAAAAGGATACTTGAATAAGAGTTTTTCAATGAAAGACCTCAGAGAAGCTGCTTATATATTGGGCATCAAGATCTATAGAGATAGATCTAGACGCTTAATTGGACTTTCACAAAGCACATACCTTGATAAAGTTTTGAAGAAGTTCAAAATGGATCAAGCAAAGAAAGGGTTCTTGCTTGTGTTACAAGGTATGAAGTTGAGTAAGACTCAATGCCCGACCACTGCAGAAGATAGAGAGAAAATGAAAAGTGTTCCCTATGCTTCAGCCATAGGCTCTATCATGTATGCAATGGTGTGTACCAGACCTGATGTATGCCTTGCTATTAGTTTAGCAGGGAGGTACCAAAGTGATCCTGAAGTGGATCACTGGACAGCAGTCAAGAACATCCTGAAATACCTGAAAAGTACTAAGGATATGTTTCTCGTTTATGGAGGTGACAAAGAGCTCGTCGTAAATGGTTAAATCGATGCAAGCTTTGACACTGATCCGGACGATTCTAAATCGCAAACCAGATACGTGTTTATATTCAACGGTGGAGCTGTTAGTTGGAGCAGTTCTAAACAAAGCGTCGTGGCAGGGTCTACATGTGAAGCGGAGTACATAGCTGCTTCAGAAGCAGCAAATGAAGGAGTCTGTATGAAGGAGTTCATATCCGATCTAGGTGTCATACCTAGTGCATCGGGTCCAATAAAAATCTTTTGTGACAATACTGGTGCAATTGCCTTGGCAAAGGAATCCAGATTTCACTAGAGAACCAAGCACATCAAGAGACGCTTCAATTCCATCCGGGGTCAAGTCCAGGTGGGAGACATAGAGATTTGCAAGATACATACGTATCTGAATGTTGCAGACCCGTTGACTAAGCCTCTTCCACGAGCAAAACATGATCAGCACCAAGACTCCATGGGTGTTAGAATCATTACTGTGTAATCTAGATTATTGACTCTAGTACAAGTGGGAGAGTGAAGGAAATATGCCCTAGAGGCAATAATAAAGTTATTATTTATTTCCTCATATCATGATAAATGTTTATTATTCATGCTAGAATTGTATTAACCGGAAACGTAATACATGTGTGAATACATAGACAAACATAGTGTCACTAGTATGCCTCTACTTGACTAGCTCATTGATCAAACATGGTTATGTTTCCTAACCATAGACATGAGTTGTCATTTGATAAATGGGATCACATCATTAGGAGAATGATGTGATTTACTTGACCCATTCCGTTAGCTTAGCACTTGATCGTTTTAGTTTACTGCTATTGCTTTCTTCATGACTTATACATGTTCCTATGACTATGAGATTATGCAACTCCCGATTACCGGAGGAACACTTTGTGTGCTACCAAACGTCACAACGTAACTGGGTGATTATAAAGGTGCTTTACAGGTGTCTCCGATGGTACTTGTTGAGTTGGCATAGATCGAGATTAGGATTTGTCACTCCGATTGTCGGAGAGGTATCTCTGGGCCCTCTCGGTAATGCACATCACTACAAGCCTTGCAAGCAATGTGACTAATGAGTTAGTTATGGGATGATGCATTACGGAACTAGTAAAGAGACTTGCCGGTAACGAGATTGAACTAGGTATTGAGATACCAACGATCGAATCTCGGGCAAGTAACATACCGATGACAAAGGGAACAATGTATATTGTTATGCGGTTCGACTGATATAGATCTTCGTAGAATATGTAGGAGCCAATATGGGAATCCAGGTTGCGCAATTGGTTATTGACCAGAGAAGTGTCTTGGTCATGTCTACATAGTTCTCGAACCCGTAGGGTCCGCACGCTTAACGTTCGTTGACGATATAGTATTTATGAGTTATGTATGTTGGTAACCGAATGTTGTTCGGAGTTTCGGATAAGATCACGGACATGACGAGGAACTCTGGAATGGTCCGGAGATAAAGTTTGATATATGGGATAATAGTGTTTGGTCTCCGGAAGGGTTCCGGAATTCACCGGAAGGAGTTCTGGATGTTTCCCGAAATGTTTGGGTACGAGAACACTTTATTTGGGCCAAAGGGGAAAGCCCACAAGGTTTTTGGAAAGCGCAAAAGGAAGTTTTGCGGAGTCCAGGGGCCAGACGCCAGGGTCCCTGGCGTCTGGGTCCAGACACCGGGAACCCTGGCGTCTGGACCTGGAGTCTGAGAAGGAATCTTGCCTTTCGGGTGAAACCAACTTTGTGGAGGCGTTTACTCCAAGTTTCGACCCCAAGGCTCAACATATAAATAGAGGGGTAGGGATAGCACCCAAGACACATCAAGAAACACCAAGCCATGTGTCGGCAACCCCCTCGCCTCTAGTTTATCCTCCGTAATAGTTTTCGTAGTGCTTAGGCGAAGCCCTGCGGAGATTTCTCTTCACCAACACCGTCAGCACACCATCTGTAACACCCTCGATGCGACTATATCTCCCACGTGTCGAGGCACGACTTAGAGGCATAATCGCATTGAAGGCATATGTCGCAAGTTAGGCAATCTTCACAACATCCCATGTAATATATATATATATAATAAAAAGGGAGATAACATAGTTGGCTTACACTCGCCACGTCAATCAAGTACATAAATAACATTACATCATCCAAACACTCATGGCCCGACTACGACGCCAAAATAAAAGATAACCCAACATGCGACACGGTCCCGATCACCCCCAACTGGGCACCACTACTGATCATCAGGAAAGGAAACATAGTATCGTTGAGAGTCCTCGTCGAACTCCCACTTGAGCTCGAGCGCGTCACCTGGAGCGGAATCATCAGGCCCTGCATCTGGTGTAATAGTAATCTGTGAGCCATAGGGACTCTGCAATCTCGCACCCTCGCGATCAAGACTATTTAAGCTTATAGGTAAGGCAAGGTAAATATGTGGAGCTGCAGCAAGCGACTAGCAAATATGGTGGCTATCCTGGTCGCAAAAGAGAGCGAGAAGAGGAGGCAAAGAGCGAGCGAGAAACTAGAGAGCAACCTGCGCAAACATTACTCCAACACCGTGTCCACTTCCCGGACTCCGCCGAGAAGAGGCCATCATGGTAACACACTCAGTTGATTCATTTTAATTAAGTTAAGGTTCAAGTTATCTACTACCGGACATTAACAAATTCCCATCTGCCCATAACCGCGAGCACGACTTTTGAAAGTTCAAATCCCTACAGGGGAGTCCCAACTTAGCCCATGACAAGCTCTCACGGTCAACGAAGGAATATACCTCCTCCCGAGACGTTCCGATCAGACTCGGTACCTCGGTTCTTCAAGACACTTTGATAGGTTAAAACAAGACCAGCAACACCACCCGAATGTGCCGACAAATCCTGATAGGAGTTGCACATATCTCGTTCTCAGGGCACACTCAGATGAGACTAGCTACAAGTAAAACCAACCCTCAAGTTTCCCCGAGGTGGCCCCGCAGGCAGCTCAGTCGGACCAACACTCAGAGGAGCACTGGCCCGGGGGGGTTTAAATAAGATGACCCTCGGGCTCCGGAAACCCAAGGGAAAAAGAGGCTAGGTGGCAAATGGTAAAACCAAGGTTGGGCATTGCTGGAAAAGCTTTAATCAAGGCAAACTATCAAGGGGTTCCCATTATAACCCAACCGCATAAGGAACGCAAAATCCGGGAACATAACACCGATATGACGGAAACTAGGGCGGCAAGAGTGGAACAAAACACTAGGCGAGAGGCCGAGCCTTCCACCCTTTACCAAGTATATAGATGCAATAAGATAACAAGATAATATAATGATATCCCAACAAGTAAATAAATGTTCCAATAAGGAACGGCCTCCAATCTTCACCTACAACTAGCAACGCTATAAGAGAGGCTGAGCAAAGCGGTAACATAGCCAATCAACGCTATAGGCATAGGAGGAGCTAGGAGAGTCCAAATGAGGTGCGGTTTTCAGCCACGCGATCGTAATCGAATGCTCTAGATGATGGAGCAGGTTTTGGTGGGTTTTGGGCCAAATTGAAGGGGTGTTGGGCTGCAACACAAACGAGGCCTTTTCGGTCCCTTGGTTAACCGTTGGAGTATCAAACGAAGACCAAATGGTACGAAACTTGACAGGCGGTCTACCAGTAGTAAACCAAGGCCGCTTGGCAAGTCTCGGTCCAATCTGGAAATGTTTAATCCCCACACACGAAAGAAAGGTAGAAATGACCACCGGAGGAGAACGGAGCGCCGGAATGCAAAACGGACAACGGGGAAAATGCTCGAATGCATGAGATGAACACGTATGCAAATGCAATGCATAAGATGACATGATATGAGATGCATGACAACGACAACAACACATGGAGACAAAAACCCGAACCCGAGAAAATAAGATAACTTAACGTCGGAAACGGCAAGAGTTGGAGTACAAATTGGGAAAGTCATATCCGGGGTGTTACACCATCGTGCTGCCGGAACTCATATACTACTTCGCCCCTCTTGCTGGATCAAGAAGGCGAGGATGTCATCGAGCTGAACGTGTGCTGAACGCGGAGGTGCCGTATGGTCGGTACTTGATCGGGACGGATCGTGAAGGTGTACGACTACATCAACCGCATTGATAAATGCTTCCGCTTTTGGTCTATGAGGGTACGTAGACATACTCTCCCCTCTCGTTGCTATGCATCATCATGATCTTGCGTGTGCGTAGGATTTTTTTTGAAATTACTACGTTCCCCAACACTCCCAATGAGAGGATCGATGGTGATGACGATGGTGATGATTTCCCCCTCCTGGAGGGAAGTTTCCCCGGCAGAATAGGTCCGTCGGAGCCCTAGATTGGTTCCGCCAAGGTTCCGCCACGTGGCGGCGGAGTTTCGTCCCGTGAGCTTGCTTATGATTTTTTTCCCGGACGAAAGACCTCATATAGCAGAGGATGGGCATCAGAGGGCTGCCAGGGGGGCCACGAGGCAGGGGGGCACGCCTAGGGGGGTAGGGCGCGCCCCCACCCTCGTGGATGGTGGGTGGACCCCCTCTGGTACTTCCTTCACCCAATATTTTTTATATTTTAAAACGTGCTCCCATGAAGTTTCAGGACTTTTGGAGATGTGCAGAATAGGTCTCTAATATTTGCTCCTTTTCCAGCCCAGAATTCTAGCTGCCGGCATTCTCCCTCTTCATGTAAACCTTGTAAAATAAGAGATAATAGGCATAAGTATTGTGACATAATGTGTAATAACAGCCCATAATGCAATAAATATCGATATAAAAGCATGATGCAAAATGGACGTATAAGATATCTTTGCAAGTCTCTTCGAATTATCAGTTTGGTTTGGCCTACTAGAATGATCTTTCTTGCAACGGGAGAAGTGCTTAGCTTTGGGTTCAATCTTGCGGTGCTCGATTCCAGTGACAGAAAGGGAACCGACACGTATTGTATTGTTGCCATCGAGGATAAAAAGATGGGGTTTATATAATATTGCTTGAGTTTATCCCTCTACATCATGTCATCTTGCCTAATGCGTTACTCTGTTCTTATGAACTTAATACTCTAGATGCATGCTGGATAACGGTCGATGTATGGAGTAATAGTAGTAGATGCAGAATCGTTTCGGTCTAGTTGAGATGGACGTGCGCCTATGTTTATGAATAGTGTTTGCAATATGAAAGTGGGTTTGGAAGAGTGTCAACTTTAGATCCCACATATTTGGAGAATTTTCAATCTTATGAAATTTTTGATAAAAGTGGGTTTGGAGAGGTCATGACTTTAGTTAATGTTAATCCCACTATTTTGGAATAGTGTCAACTTTGCACGCATGTGGATCATGTTGAGAATATTTTATGTGATAGATATTTTTTGAATTTTCTTATGATCCCACATGTAATTATTATGAGAGAGGAAAATATGATTGTAGAAATTTTCATGTTGCTAAATTACCTCTCGTTATGTTGAGATTGCTATTGTTTCTTTCCTCTTCCTTGCATATGCTAGTTTTTGCTTGCTATGAAAATTTGTTTGCCTATAAGATGCCTATGCATAGGAAGTATGTTAGACTTAGATGTGTTTGTCACATTTCTCATGATGCTCTCTTTGTTCTTCATTCTTGTCTTTCATATGAGGATCATTGAAAGTTTCAATGCCTAGCTAGGGGCGTTAAATGATAGCGCTTGTTGGGAGGCAACCCAATTTTATTTTTGTTCCTTGCCTTTTTGTTTCTGTTTAGTAATAAATAAATCATCTATCCTCTGTTATGATTGTGTTCTTTTATGTTTTAATTAGTTTTTGTGCCAAGTAAAGCCTTTAGGATCTTCTTGGATGATTGTTGTTTGATCTTGCTGAAAAAACAGAAAGTATGCGCTCACGAGAATAATTTTCATTTTTTACCAGAAAGCGATAAAATACCAAATCCAACCGAAGTAGATCAATATACAAATTATTTAGGATGTCCTAATATCTCAGGATTTTTTGAGTTACAGAAGTATTCAAAACCTACGGATTGCTACAGACTGTTATGTTTTGACAGATTCTGTTTTTCGTGTGTTGTTTGCTTATTTTGATGAATCTATGGCTAGTATCGGGGGGGGGGGGGTATGAACCATAGAGAAGTTGGAATACAGTAGGTTTAACACCAATATAAATAAAGAATGAGTTCATTACATGACCTTAAGGTGGTGATTTGTTTTCTTATACTAACAGAGCTCATGAGATTTTCTATTGAGTTTTGTGTTGTAAAGTTTTCAAGTTTTTGGGTAAAGATTTGATGGATTTTGGAACAAGGAGTGGAAAGAGCCTAAGCTTGGGGATGCCCAAGGCACCCCAAGGTAAAATCCAAGGACAACCAAAAGCCTAAGCTTGGGGATGCCCCAGAAGGCATCCCCTCTTTTGTCTTCATCTATCGGTAACTTTACTTGAGGCTATATTTTTATTCACCACATGATATGTGTTTTGATTGGAGCGTCTTGTATGATTTGAGTCTTTGATTTTTAGTTTACCACAATCATCCTTGCTGTACACACCTTTGCGAGACACACACATGAATCGGAATTTATTAGGATACTCTATGTGCTTCACTTATATCTTTTGAGCTAGATAATTTTGCTCTAGTACTTCACTTATATCTTTTCAGAGCACGGTGGTGGTTTTACTTTATAGAAATTATTGATCTCCCATGCTTCACTTATATTATTTTGAGAGTCTTTTAGAACAGCATGGTAATTTGCTTTGGTTAAGAAATTAGTCCTAATATGATGGCATCCAAGATGGGTATAATAAAAACTTTCATATAGAGTGCATTAAATACGATGAGAAGTTTGGTTCTTGATAATTGTTTTGAGATATAAAGGTGGTAATATTAGAGTTGTGCTAGTTGAGTAATTATGTAATTGAGAAAAACTTGTGTTGAAGTTGGCAAGTCCCACGTGTCGAGGCACGACTTAGAGACATAACCGCATTGAAAGCAATGTCGCAAGTTAGGCAATCATTACAACATCCCATGTAAAGCATAATAAAAGGGGGGGAAACATAGTTGGCTTACACTCGCCACGTCACATCAAACTACATAAATAACATCCATCATACAAACACTCATGGCCCGACTACGGCGCCAAAATAGAAGAAAACCCAACATGCGACAAGGCCCTGAATCGAACCCCAACTGGGCACCACTACTGATCATCGAGAAAGGAAACATAATAACACTGAGAGTCCTCGTCAAACTCCCACTTGAGCTCGTAATCGTCACCTGGAGCGGAATCACCTGGACCTGCATCTGGAGTTATAGTATCTGTGAGCCACAAGGACTCAGCAATCTCGCACCCTCGCGATCAAGACTATTTAAGCTTATAGGAATGGATAAGGCAAATATATGTGGAGCTGCAGCAAGCGACTAGCATGTATGGTGGCTAACTTATCCGCAAAAGAGAGCGAGAAGAGGAGGCAAAGCACGAGCGAGAATCTAGAGGAACAACCTGCGCAAGCATAACTCCAACACCGTGTCCACTTCCCGGACTCCGCCGAGAAGAGGCCATCACGGTAACACACTCAGTTGATTCATTTTAATTAATTAAGGTTCAAGTTATCTACAACCGGACATTAACAAATTCCCATCTGCCCATAACCGCGGGCACAGCTTTTGAAAGTTCAAACCCTGCAGGGAGTCCCAACTTAGCCCATGACAAGCTCTCACGATCAACGAAGGAATAGACCTCCACCCGAGACACACCGATCAGACTCGGTAACCCGGTACGACAAGACAATTCGACAGGTTAAAACAAGACCAGCAACACCGCCTGAATGTGCCGACAAATCCCGATAGGAGCTGCACATATCTCTTTCTCAGGGCACACTCAGATAGGTCAAGCTACGAGTAAAACCAACCCTCAAGTTTCCCCGAGGTGGCCCCGCAGGCTGCCCGGTTCGGACCAACACTCAGAGGGAGCACTGGCCCAGGGGGGGGTTAAAATAAGATGACCCTTGAGTCTGCAGAACCCAAGGGAAAGAAAAGGCTAGGTGGCAAATGGTAAAACCAAGGTTGGCATTGCTGGAAAAGCTTTAATCAAGGCGAAATATCAAGGGGTTCCCATTATAACCCAACCGCGTAAGGAACGCAAAATCCGGGAACATAACACCGATATGACGGAAACTAGGGGGGCAAGAGTGGAACAAAACACTAGGCGAGAGGCCGGGCCTTCCACCCTTCACCAAGTATATAGATGCATTAAGATAACATAGCAATATAATGATATCCCAACCAGTAAATAAATGTCCCAACAAGGAACGGCTCCAATCTTCACCTGCAACTAGCAACGCTATAAGAGGGGCTGAGCAAAGCGGTAACATAGCCAAACAACGGTTTGCTAGGACATGGTGGGTTAGAGGTTCAACATGGCAATTGGGAGGCTGACAAGCAAATGGTAGGCATCGTAGCATTGGCATAGCAAGAGCGAGCAAACTAGCATAGCAAAGATAGTAGTGATTTCGAGGGTATGATCATCTTGCCTGCACAGTTGTCAGAGTTGACTGGATCCTCACAAGCAAACTCAACGGGCTCCTCGGTAGCGAATTCGTCTCCCGGATCTACCCAACATGACAAACAAGCAACAAGGATACAATCAACCACGTGCAAGACCAAGCAATATGACGAAATGATGATATGCTATGCGGGATGCGATGCGGGATGCAAAATGCAAGATATGACAGAAAATGCATGAACATGGACCCAACATGGAAAACCAAGTGTGCCACTGGATAGAGGGGATGAAATCGCTTGAAAACGATATAAAGATCATCGGAATCGGAGTTAGGGTTTGGAAATGGCAAGCGTTTTAAGATATGACACCGGTCTGTAATTTACAGCAAGTAGGCATCTAAATGCAATGAAATGAACATGCTACAGCCACTAAACATGACAACAAAATACATGGCAGGGCTGCACACAAGATGCTTAACAAAAGACTAGCACTGAGCCACGGCCAATTCATCCATTAAGAGGTTCAAACAAGCATGGCAAAAACGCAAATGCAAAACAGATTCCATACTTAGTGAAATTAACACTTGTCTGGAATTTCAGATCACGAAGCCCTCTTCGGAGCAGCAAAACAACATGATACATGACCTGATTAAGACAAGTAAGAATATGGCATGGAGCTACTCAACAAGCTTAGCAAAAGACCCAAAGTGACTTGGGGCCAAAAGGGTTCACAAAATATATAAACGAGCACACGAACATAGCTAAAACACAATCAGTTTTCAGACTTGGTGAAAACTAAGACATGCTGAAATATAACTCATGAAGGCATGTAAATGAGCTCGATGCACTCACCACGGTGCAAGTCATGGAAAGGCAAGCATACATCCATAAAGAAGACACAAAATTCTAGCTATACATGGCAATAACAATGGCATAGCATGCACGGATCAACTACAATAACATCGGCAAAATCGCAAACGAGTTGACGATCTGCCCAGATTCACGATGAAGCAAAAGTAGAGCTCGATTGACTCAAGCTAGGGTGCTCCATAATTGCAAACAAATACATGGATGGATAGAGCATAACATTATTAACAAAACTCCTTTACTGATCATCCTCAAAATAGGCACGGATCACTAGGAAACAAGCTGAACATATGGCATCATGAACTAAATAATCCCAGACTTAGTGAAAACTACTAAGTCTCTGAAAACAGATTTACCGGGTGCCTCACTTTGCAAGCTTGCACAAGTCACCACACACATCCTAAAAATGCATGGGTTGCACCTCTGGAAATAAGACAAAATGCTTAAGAAAACATATGAAGGACTCACAGGCATATCATGCACACAATAATAATGACAAAAATGACAAAAGTCTAAGATGAACTAGCAGATCTGACAATTAACTCACGAAGCCCTCTTCTAACAGCATTTCGGACATCAAGATGAACTCAAATGAAAATGATGCAATGGAATGAAATGATTTACTCATCGAGACGAACATCTTGATATATTATATGTCCAAAACGGAGCTACGGATGCAAAGTTACAGCAGGTCAAAGTATGCATAAAAAATTAGGGTTAGAAGGAGAAAAAGTCAACCGATTCGAATCTGGATCTGAGATCCAGATCGGGCACGGGAACCTAGGCCGCCGGAGTTACTGTAGCTGCCGGACTTGGAGCTCGCCGGAGATTGGAGAGGAGGGGGCCGGACATGGGGAAGCTCGGGGCGGCGCCGTGGGGTGGCCGCGGCGAGGTGCGGCGGCGCCGGCGGGGCGGATGGCGGCGGTGGCCCCCGGAGCGGTGCGGGCGGTCGCCGTCGCCGGCGAGGGACGCGGCGGCCGGCGCGGCAGGCGCGAGCGAGCCGGGCGGCGCGCGGGCGGCGGGGAGGAGGCGCGGGGCGCGGGCTGGGGAGGGCCCCGCGTGGGCTTGCGGGCCGGCGGCGGGAGGAGAGCGGCGGCGCCTGAGTGGCCGGGCGCGGCGGGGCGGACATGTCCGGTTAGGTGGCGGACGTGTCCGTCGGTGGCGGGGGATTTTTAGGGTTTCGGGAAGAGGGAGAGATCCGAAATGGGGGGGGTGTCTATTTATAGGCATAAGTGGAGCTAGGAGAGTCCAAATGAGGTGCGGTTTTCAGCCACGCGATTGTGATCGAACGCTCTAGGAGATGGAGCAGATTTTGTGGGTTTTGGGCCAAATTGGAGGGGTGTTGGGCTGCAACACACACGAGGCCTTTTCGATCGCTCGGTTAACCGTTGGAGTATCAAACGAAGTCCAAATGGTACAAAACTTGACAGGTGGTCTACCGGTAGTAAACCAAGGCCGCTTGGCAAGTCTCGGTCCAATCCGGAAATGTTTAATCCCCACACACAAAAGAAAGCTAGAAATGACCACCGGAGGAGAACGAAGCGCCGGAATCCAAAACGGACAACGGGGAAAATGCTCGGATGCATGAGATGAACATGTATGTAAATGCAATGCACATGATGACATGATATGAGACGCATGAAAAGAAAACAACACGCGGAGACAAAGACCCGAACCCGAGAAATAAATATAACTTAACGCCGGAAACGGTAAGAGTTGGAGTACAAATTGGGAAAGTTACATCCGGGGTGTTACAACACTCCACCACTACGAAAAGATCTCGTCCCGAGATCTAGGACTGAAAGAACTCCGGGTACTCAAAACGGAGGTGATCCTTGCGTTCCCAGGTAGCTTCACGGTCGTAATGGTGTGACCACTTGACTTTGAGAAATTTGATTGACTTGTTGCGAGTCTTGCGTTCAGTCTCTTCAAGAATAGCATTTGGGTGCTCACGATAGGGGAGATCTTCTTGGAGCTCAATGTCCTCGAAGTTGACGGTGCGGTCAGGAGTCTTGGAGCACTTTCGAAGCTGAGAGACATGGAACACGTCATGAACATTTGCAAAGTTTGAAGGAAGCTCGAGTTGATAGGCGAGGTCGCCTCTCTTGCTGACAATCTTGAAAGGTCCCACGTATCTAGGGGCAAGCTTCCCTTTGATACCGAAGTGACGAGTACCTTTCATAGGAGAGACACGGAGGTAAACATGATCTCCGATCTCAAAAGCCAAATCACGGTGCTTACTATCATAGTAGCTCTTCTGGCGGGATTGGGCTGCTTTGAGGTTATCACGAATGACTTTGCACATTTCTTCTGCTTCTGTGATTAAGTCATTACCCAAAAGCTGACGTTCACCGGTTTCAGACCAGTTGAGAGGGGTACGGCACTTCCAGTCATACAGAATTTCAAATGGGGTCTTGCCCGAACTTGCTTGAAAACTGTTGTTATAGGAGAATTCAGCATAAGGAAGACAATCCTCCCACTTCATGCCGAAGGAGATCACACAAGCCCTGAGCATATCTTCAAGAATCTGGTTGACACGCTCGACTTGACCTCTTGTTTGAGGATGGAAAGCAGTGCTGAAGCGAATGTTAGTGCCCATGGCCTTCTAAAAAGAATCCCAAAACTTGGAGGTAAAGATGCTTCCACGGTCTGAAGATATCACTTGAGGAATACCGTGCAGAGAGACAATGCGAGAGGTATAGAGTTCCGCCAATTGAGCTGCAGTGATCGACTCTTTGATAGGCAGAAAGTGAGCCACTTTGGTGAGTTTATCGATGACAACAAATATAGCATCATTGCCACGCTTGGACATTGGAAACCCAGTCACGAAGTCCATTTCAATGTGGTCAAACTTCCATTCTGGAATGGCAAGAGGTTGGAGGAGACCTGCTGGCCTTTGGTGTTCTGCCTTCACTCTTCTGCAGACATCACATTCATTCACGAATTGAGCGATCTCGCGCTTCATTCGAGTCCACCAATAAGCTTGCTTGAGGTCCTGATACATCTTCGTGCTCCCAGGGTGGATGGAGAGGAGAGAATTGTGAGCCTCGTTCATGATCACTTTACGAAGTTCACCTTTGGGCACAACAATACGATCCTCTAAGAAGAGAGTGTCCTTGTCATCAAGGCGGCAGCACTTGTACTTGGACTGACTCTTGGCAATCCCAATCTTCACCTTTTTCACCATAGCATCAAGAAGCTGGGCTTGGCGAATCTGGTCTTCTAAGGTAGGAGAGACTTGAAGGTTGGCGAGGAAACCTTGAGGAACAACTTGCAGATTAAGTTTGCAGGAAGCTTCACAAAGCTCGGGTTGATAAGGCTTGAGAATCAGACTGTTGCAGTAGGCCTTTCTGCTCAAAGCGTCAGCAATCACATTGGCCTTGCCTGGAGTATACTCAATACTCGGATTATACTCTTGAATCATTTCGACCCATCGAGTTTGCCTGAGGTTGAGATTAGGCTGAGTGAAGATGTACTTGAGACTCTTGTGATCAGTGAAAATGTCCACTTTTCTTCCCAATAGAAGATGTCTCCAAGTCAAAAGAGCATGCACAACTGCCGCCAACTCGAGATCATGAGTGGGGTAGTTCTTCTCATTAGGCTTGAACTGGCGAGATGTATAAGCAACAATTTTCTTCTCTTGCATCAATACTGCGCCAAGACCTTGGAGAGAGGCATCACAAAAGACCTCGTACGGCTTGGATTCATCAGGCGGAGTCAGAACTGGAGCAGTGATCTACTTCTCTTTCAAAGTGTTGAAAGCAATATCACACTCCGGAGACCAAACGTACTTGACGTGCTTCTGAAGAAGATTTGAGAGAGGCTTCGCGATCTTGGAAAAGTTTTCAACGAATCTTCGGCAATAGCTTGCGAGACCGAGAAAACTGCGGTGTTGCTTCACGTTCTGAGGAGGTTCCCAATTCACAATAGCAGACACCTTCTCGGGATTCACGGAAATGCCCTTGGCAGGGATGATATGACCAAGATAAAGAACCTCATCGAGCCAAAATTCACACTTGGAGAACTTGGCATAGAACTGATGTTCTCTGAGCTTATCAAGCACCAAACGCAAATGCTTGGCATGATCTTCCTTGTTCTTCGAGAAAACCAGAATGTCGTCGAGATAGACCAAAATGAAGTCATTGGTGTAGGCGTTGAAGATGAAGTTCATCATGCGAGAGAACGTCGGAGGAGCGTTCGCGAGGCCAAAAGACATGACACTGTATTCATATGAACCAAAGCTTGTTCTGAATGCTGTCTTGGGAATATCTTCTTCACGAATGCGAATCTGGTGATAACCCATACGGAGATCAAGTTTGGAGAATACTTGAGCACCTTTGAGTTGTTCGAATAGCTCATTGATGTTGGGAAGTGGGTATTTGTTCTTGATGGTCTTCTTGTTCACTGGACGGTAATCAACACAAAGTCGGTCCGTTCCATCCTTCTTCTTCACAAAAAGAACACCACAACCCCACGGAGAAGAACTAGGCCGGATAAGACCCATTCTTTCTTGCTCATCGAGTTGCTTCTTCAGCTCCTTCAACTCTTCAGGTCCGAGCTTGTAAGGACGTTTGCACACAGGTTCCGTGCCAGGCTCAAGTTCAATAACGAATTCAACTGGCCGGTGCGGAGGCATTCCTGGGAGCTCTTCTGGAAAGACGTCTTGATATTCGCAAACGACTGGAATTTGAGAGATGGCATCCAATTCACCCTTCTCATTGAGAGAAAACAGACGGATAGTATTATCCCGAGCGGCAAAGACAATTACATCCTCAGACGAATGAGTCAATTGAATCTGTCTGGCAACACAATCAAGCTGAGCCTTGTGCGTAGAAAGCCAATCCATCCCGAGAATAAGATCAATATCCGAGTTACCAAGAACCATTGGGGAAGAAAGGAACTTGTAGTCTCCCAACGTGATAGTAACATCTAGCACCTCTAGACTAGCACTCAAACGTTTGCTAGGAGAAACAATATCCATTTGTTTACCCAAATGAGAAGAAACGAACTCATGCTTGGTAAAAAATGGCTTAGACATGAAACAATGCGATGCACCCGTGTCAAAAAGAACTCTTGCAGGAATATCATTAACAGGAAGGTTACCCATGATCACATCTGACGAGTCCTCTGCCTGAGCTGCATTCATCAAATTGACCTTGGCATGCTTGGGGTTATGCTTGACCATAGCTGTACTTGCCGATCTGACAGGAGGAGGAGGAGGAAGACGCCTCTGGTTGAGACACTTGTTGGCATAGTGACCCTTCTGTTGGCACTTGTTGCACGTGACCTCTGAAAGCGGACGGTGACACGGAGCACTCGATCTTGGAGCTTGAGACGAAGCCTTGTTCTGAAAGCCAGGGTTGGGTGGGTGGGAAGAACCACTGCCACCTTTGCTCTTTTGCTGATACGGCAGACGAAACGGAGGAGGAGGAAGCCAAAACTTCTGCTGCTTGGTCACTTGAGTAGAGGAAGAAGGAGTAACATCTCTGACTCGCTTCCTGGAAGCATCACACCTCAACTGAGCAGCCTCTTGCTTCAGTGCCATGTTGTAGAACTCATCGTACCTCAAGGGCTCAAAGATAACAAGAGCGAGCTGAATATCTTCTCTAAGACCACCCCTGAACTGATATATCATGCTCTTCTCATCGGGCACGTCCTGCTTGGCAAAGCGGGCAAGCTTCTGGAACAACTTGTTGTAGTCATAGACAGACAAAGAGCCTTGCTTCAGATTGCGGAATTCCTCCCGCTTGCTTTCAACCACGCTCTGCGGAATATGATGAGCTCGGAAATCTCGACGGAAATCATCCCAAGTGATAACACGTCCACCTCTGGAATCCTTGTACTGCTGGAACCATTCTGCAGCTTGACCTTTGAGTTGGAAGGATGCGAACTTGACAAAGTCCTCAGGCCTGACGTTACTGCACTCGAAATGCTTACACAGATCCACAAGCCAATCGTCAGCATCGGTTGCCTCAACACAATTGCTGAAAGTCTTTGGCCCGTTAGCAAGGAACTGGTTGAGTGTAGCAAAGTGACTCTGATTGCTGCCTTGATTCCCTTCACTGCCTTGATTGTGCTCTTGGAGAATTTGCATGATCAGCTGAGTGTTTGCATTGGTTGCGGCCATCACAGCTTGCCATGCCTCTGGAGGAGGTGGAGGTGGTGGCGGATCTTGATTCTGGTTCTGACTGGTGCTCTTAGTGGGAGCCATCCTGAAGAGGTTGACCACCATTAGCACATTGATAGATAAATATTGAAGCTGAATCCAACGGAATGAAAATTGCAACATATAGTCTTCACATCCGAACAAAATGAACGAATGCATTCCTCTTCAAATGGTCACATATCCATAAATTGAGAAGCCACGTAGAATTAAGGTAGAGAAATAAATCAACAAGGTACGGATCAAGAACGAATAATCGGTAAGAAATCCCAATCTCAAACTAATATCCGTGGAAGAAGAACTAGAGCTACTAGAATTCCCACCTATTAAACTCCCGAACCTTTCCGGTTATGCAATCAGGTGTTGGGGATACAGGGGAAGCATAATATCTCACCCAAACTAGCAATTCCTACATCCAGCTGTATCCATCCTTCAACACATAACCAAGAAACCTTCGGAAACCATCTACCTCAACCTTCGAAAAGCATCCATTATACAAGTTATGGCGATACTCCCAAACTCCCGCCCCAGTACTGGGTGGCGTCGAGGTTATCTCACCAACGAACTGCATAAAAGAGATTTTCGATGTCGGCGAACATATCTCAAGTATTCCAGAATTGCAACGATAAAATTATGATGACAACACCTCAGAGCTCAACTCCCCGGGACACTTCCACTAAACCCCTGACAGGAGGCACCAAGACAATGTTCTCATCATAAGCCATCGGAACAAATCCAAGATACTCGCGTGATCCTAAAATTTTTTTTAGTGAAATTTGAGAAGAGAAGAGTCAAAACTCTACGTCAGGATGCCTTACCAGAGCGATGAAGGGACTGGGGAGTAAAAAGAATTCCTAAGCTCTCCGATATATAATTCCTAAATGACTCAAAACATTTTTCTAGACACAACTCGGCCTCTAAAAACGATCAAGCAATGGGGCTCCTAAGGTCGGGGAAGGCTCTGATTACCAACTTATAACGCCCTCGATGCGGCTATAGCTCCCACGTGTCGAGGCACGACTTAGAGACATAACCGCATTGAAAGCAATGTCGCAAGTTAGGCAATCATTACAACATCCCATGTAAAGCATAATAAAAGGGGGGGGAAACATAGTTGGCTTACACTCGCCACGTCACATCAAAGTACATAAATAACATCCATCATACAAACACTCATGGCCCGACTACGGCGCCAAAATATAAGAAAACCCAACATGCGACAAGGCCCTGAATCGAACCCCAACTGGGCACCACTACTGATCATCGGGAAAGGAAACATAATAACGCTGAGAGTCCTCGTCGAACTCCCACTTGAGCTCGTAATCGTCACCTGGAGCGGAATCACCTGGACCTGCATCTGGAGTTATAGTATCTGTGAGCCACAGGGACTCAGCAATCTCGCACCCTCGCGATCAAGACTATTTAAGCTTATAGGAATGGATAAGGCAAATATATGTGGAGCTGCAGCAAGCGACTAGCATGTATGGTGGCTAACTTATCCGCAAAAGAGAGCGAGAAGAGGAGGCAAAGCACGAGCGAGAATCTAGAGGAACAACCTGCGCAAGCATAACTCCAACACCGTGTCCACTTCCCAGACTCCGCCGAGAAGAGGCCATCACGGTAACACACTCAGTTGATTCATTTTAATTAATTAAGGTTCAAGTTATCTACAACCGGACATTAACAAATTCCCATCTGCCCATAACCGCGGGCACGGCTTTCGAAAGTTCAAGCCCTGCAGGGAGTCCCAACTTAGCCCATGACAAGCTCTCACGGTCAACGAAGGAATAGACCTCCACCCGAGACACACCGATCAGACTCGGTAACCCGGTACAACAAGACAATTCGACAGGTTAAAACAAGACCAACAACACCGCCCGAATGTGCCGACAAATCCCGGTAGGAGCTGCACATATCTCTTTCTCAGGGCACACTCAGATAGGTCAAGCTACGAGTAAAACCAACCCTCAAGTTTCCCCGAGGTGGCCCCGCAGGCTTCCCGGTTCGGACCAACACTCAGAGGGAGCACTGGCCCGGGGGTTGGGGGTTAAAATAAGATGACCCTTGAGTCTGCAGAACCCAAGGGAAAGAAAAGGCTAGGTGGCAAATGGTAAAACCAAGGCTGGGCATTGCTGGAAAAGCTTTAATCAAGGCGAAATATCAAGGGGTTCCCATTATAACCCAACCGCGTAAGGAACGCAAAATCCGGGAACATAACACCGATATGACGGAAACTAGGGGGGCAAGAGTGGAACAAAACACTAGGTGAGAGGCCGAGCCTTCCACCCTTCACCAAGTATATAGATGCATTAAGATAACATAGCAATATAATGATATCCCAACCAGTAAATAAATGTCCCAACAAGGAACGGCTCCAATCTTCACCTGCAACTAGCAACGCTATAAGAGGGGCTGAGCAAAGCGGTAACATAGCCAAACAACGGTTTGCTAGGAGATGGTGGGTTAGAGGTTCAACATGGCAATTGGGAGGCTGACAAGAAAATGGAAGGCATCGTAGCATTGGCATAGCAAGAGCGAGCAAACTAGCATAGCAAAGATAGTAGTGATTTCGAGGGTACGATCATCTTGCCTGCACAGTTGTCAGAGTTGACTGGATCCTCACAAGCAAACTCAACGGGCTCCTCGGTAGCGAACTCGTCTCCCGGCTCTACCCAACAAGACAAACAAGCAACAAGGATACAATCAACCACGTGCAAGACCAAGCAATATGACGAAATGATGATATGCTACGCGGGATGCGATGCGGGATGCAAAATGCAAGATATGACAGGAAATGCATGAACCTGGACCCAACATGGAAAACCAAGTGTGCCACTGGATAGAGGGGATGAAATCGCTTGAAAACGATATAAAGATCATCGGAATCGGAGTTACGGTTTGGAAATGGCAAGCGTTTTAAGATATGACACCGGTCTGCAATTTATAGCAAGTAGGCATCTAAATGCAATGAAATGAACATGCTACAGCCACCAAACATGACAACAAAATACATGGCAGGGATGCACACAAGATTCTTAACAAAATACTAGCACTGAGCCACGGCCAATTCATCCATTAAGAGGTTCAAACAAGCATGGCAAAAACGCAAATGCAAAACAGATTCCATACTTAGTGAAATTAACACTTGTCTGGAATTTCAGATCACGAAGCCCTCTTCGGAGCAGCAAAACAACATGATACATGACCTGATTAAGACAAGTAAGAACATAGCATGGAGCTACTCAACAAGCTTAGCAAAAGACCCAAAGTGACCTGGGGCCAAAAGGGTTCACAAAATATATAAACGAGCACACGAACATAGCTAAAACACAATCAGTTTTCAGACTTAGTGAAAACTGAGACATGCTGAAATATAACTCATGAAGGCATGTAAACGAGCTCGATGCACTCACCACGGTGCAAGTCATGGCAAGGCAAGCATACATCCATAAAGAAGAGACAAAATTCTATCTAGAAATGGCAAGAACAATGGCATATCATGCACGGATCAACTACAATAACATCGGCAAAATCGCAAACGAGTTGACGATCTGCCCAGATTCACCATGAAGCAAAAGTAGAGCTCGATTGACTCAAGCTAGGGTGCTCCATAATTGCAAACAAATACATGGATGGATAGAGCATAACATGATTAACAAAACTCCTTTACTGATCATCCTCAAAAGAGGCACGGATCACTAGGAAACAAGCTGAACATATGGCATCATGAACTAAATAATCCCAGACTTAGTGAAAACTACTAAGTCTCTGAAAACAGATTTACCGGGTGCCTCACTTTGCAAGCTTGCACAAGTCACCACACACATCCTAAAAATGCATGGGTTGCACCTCTGGAAAGAAGACAAAATTCTTAACAAAACATATGAAGGACTCACAGGCATATCATGCACACAATAATAATGACAAAAATGACAAAAGTCTAAGATGAACTAGCAGATCTGACAATTAACTCACGAAGCCCTCTTCTAACAGCATTTCGGACATCAAGATGAACTCAAATGAAAATGATGCAATGTAATGAAAAGATGTACTCATCGAGGCGAACATTTTGATATATTATATGTCCAAAACGGAGCTACGGATGCAAAGTTACAGCAGGTCAAAGTATGCACAAAAAATTAGGGTTAGAAGGAGAAAAAGTCAACCGATTCGAATCTGGATCTGAGATCCAGATCGGGCACGGGAACCTAGGCCGCCGGAGTTACTGTAGCTGCCGGACTTGGAGCTCGCCGGAGATTGGAGAGGAGGGGGCCGGACGTGGGGAAGCTCGGGGCGGCGCCGTGGGGTGGCCGCGGCGAGGTGCGGCGGCGCCGGCGGGGCGGATGGCGGCGGTGGCCCGCCGGAGCGGCGCGGGCGGTCGCCGTCGCCGGCGAGGGACGCGGCGGCCGGCGCGGCAGGCGCGGGCGAGCCGGGCGGCGCGCGGGCGGCGGGGAGGAGGCGCGGGGCGCGGGCTGGGGAGGGCCCCGCGTGGGCTTGCGGGCCGGCGGCGGGAGGAGAGCGGCGGCGCCACGTGGCAGCGCCTGAGTGGCCGGGCGCAGCGGGGCGGACGCGTCCGGTTAGGTGGCGGACGTGTCCGTCGGTGGCGGGGGATTTTTGGGGTTTCGGGAAGAGGGAGAGATCCGAAATCGGGGGGGGGGGGGTGTCTATTTATAGGCATAAGTGGAGCTAGGAGAGTCCAAATGAGGTGCGGTTTTCGGCCATGCGATTGTGATCGAACGCTCTAGGAGATGGAGCAGATTTGGTGGGTTTTGGGCCAAATTGGAGGGGTGTTGGGCTGCAACACACACGAGGCCTTTTCGGTCCCTCGGTTAACCGTTGGAGTATCAAACGAAGTCCAAATGGTACGAAACTTGACAGGCGGTCTACCGGTAGTAAACCAAGGCCGCTTGGCAAGTCTCGGTCCAATCCAGAAATGTTTAATCCCCACACACGAAAGAAAGCTAGAAATGACCACCGGAGGAGAACGAAGCGCCGGAATGCAAAACGGACAACGGGGAAAATGCTCGGATGCATGAGATGAACATGTATGCAAATGCAATGCACATGATGACATGATATGAGACGCATGAAAAGAAAACAACACGTGGAGACAAAGACCCGTACCCGAGAAATAAATATAACTTAACGCCGGAAACGGCAAGAGTTGGAGTACAAATTGGGAAAGTTACATCCGGGGTGTTACAACACGCTCCATCATTGTCATATTGCCTTGCGTGATCATGTAGTTGACATCGTATTTGTGGCAAAGCCACCTTCATAATTCTTTCATACATGTCACTCTTGATTCATCGCTTATCCTGGTACACCGCCGGAGGCATTCACATAGAGTCATAATTTGTTCTAAGTATCGAGTTGTAATTCTTGAGTTGTAAGTAAATAAAAGTGTGATGGCTTTCATTATTAGAGCATTTTCCCATGTGAGGAAAGGATGATGGAGACTATGATTCCCCCACCAGTCGGGATGAGACTCCGGACGAAAAAAAGAGAGGCAAAAAAAAGAGAGGCCAAAACAAAGAAGAGGCCATAAAAAATGAGAGAAAAAGAGAGAAGGGGCAATGTTACTATCCTTTTTCCACACTTGTGCTTCAAAGTAGCACCATGATCTTCATGATAGAGAGTCTCCTATTTTTTCACTTTCATATACTAGTGGGATTTTTTCATCATAGAACTTGGCTTGTATATTCCAATGATGGGCTTCCTCAAAAATGCCCTAGGTCTTCATGAGCAAGCAAGTTGGATGCACACCCACTTAGTTTCTTTTGTTGAGCTTTCATATATATATTTATAGCTCCAGTGCATCCGTTGCATGGCAATCCCTACTCCTTGCATTGACATCAATTGATGGGCATCTCCATAGACCTTTGATTAGCCGCGTCAATGTGAGACTTTCTCCCTTTTTGTCTTCTCACACAACCTCCATCATCATATTCTATTCTACCCATAGTGCTATGTCCATGGCTCGCGCTCATATATTGCGTGAAAATTGATAGAGTTTGAAAAGGCTAAGTACGAAACAATTTCTTGGCTTATCATCGGGGTTGTGCATGATGGGAGCATTTTGTGTGACGAAAATGAAGCATGACCAAACTATATGATTTTGTAGGGATAAGCTTTCTTTGGCTATGTTATTTTGATAAGACACAATTTCTTGGTTAGCATGCTTGAAGTTTATTATTTTTATGTCAATATTAAAATTTTGTCTTGAATATTTTGGATCTGAATATTCATGCCAAAATAAAGAAAATTACATTGAAAATTATGTTAGGTAGCATTCCACATCAAAAATTCTGTTTTTATCATTTATCTACTCAAGGACGAGCAGGAATTAAGCTTGGGGATGCTTGATACGTCTCCAACGTATCTATAATTTTTGATTGTTCCATGCTATTATGTTATGTGTTTTGGATGTTTAATGGGCTTTATTATGCACTTTTATATTATTTTTGGGACTAACCTATTAACCGAAGGCCCAATGCAAATTGCTATTTTTTTTGCCTATTTCAGTGTTTCGCAGAAAAGGAATATCAAACTAAATCCAAACAGAATGAAACCTTCGTGAGGATCTTTTTTGGAACAAAAGCAATCCAAGAGACTTGGAGTGGAGGTCAAGGAAGCAACGAGGCGGCCACGAGGTAGGGCGGCGCGCCCCCACCCTTGTGAGCCCCTCGTAGCTCCACCGACCTACTTCTTTCGCCTATATATACTCTTATACCCTGAAAACATCCGGGGGAGCTATGAAACCACTTTTCCACCACCGCAACCTTTTATACCCGTGAGATCCCATCTGGGGACCTTTTCCGACAATCTTCCAGAGGGGGATTCGATCACGTAGGGCTTCTACATCAACACCATAGCCTCTCCGATGATGTGTGATTAGTTTAACACAGACCTTAGGGTCCATAGTTATTAGCTAAATGGCTTCTTCTCTCTCTTTGGATCTCAATACAAAGTTCTCCTTGATGTTCTTGGAGATCTATTCGATGTAATTCTTTTTGAGGTGTGTTTGCCGAGATCCGATGAATTGTGGGTTTATGATCAAGTTTATCTATGATCAATATTTGATTCTTCTCTGAATTCTTATATGCATGATTTGATATCTTTGCAAGTCTCTTTGAATTATCAGTTTGGTTTGGCCTACTAGATTAATCTTTCTTGCAACGGGAGAAGTGCTTAGCTTTGGGTTCAATCTTGCGGTGCTCGATCCCAATGACAGAAAGGGAACCAACATGTATTGTATTGTTGCCATCGAGGGTAAAAATATGGGGTTTATATCATATTGCTTGTGTTTATCCCTCTACATCATGTCATCTTGCCCAATGCGTTACTCTATTCTTATGAACTTAATACGCTAGATGCATGCTGGATAGCGATCAATGTGTGGAGTAATAGTAGTAGATGCAGAATCGTTTCGGTCTACTTGACACGGACGTGATGCCTAGGTTTATGATCATGCCTAGATATTCTCATAACTATGCACTTTTCTATCAATTGCTCGGCAGTAATTTGTTCACTAATGACCCACAAGTGTAGGGGATCTATCGTAGCATTTTCAATAAGTAAGAGTGTCGAACCCAACGAGGAGCAGAAGGAAATGATAAGCGGTTTTCAACAAGGTATTCTCTGCAAGCACTGAAAGTATCGGTAATAGATAGTTTTGTGATAAGGTAATTTGTACCGAGTAGCAAGTAATACAAGTAAATAAGGTGCAGCAAGATGGCCCAATCCTTTTTGTAGCAAAGGACAAGCCTGGACAAACTCTTATATGAAGGAAAGCGCTCCCGAGGACACATGGGAATTATCGTCAAGCCAGTTTTCATCACTTCACATTGTAACATCCCAAAATTCTAAATTTTGGAATGTTATATTAAATAAATTATTATGATTGTTTGTTTTATTGTTGTGTGATTGATTGTGTGAAAATGATAGAAAATTGAAAACTTTTTGAAAGTTGAATGAGAGGACCAAAACTTTTCATCTTGCATTTTGATCTTCCTGAATTCAAATTCATTTCATCACAAAACCCTAGAGTGAAGATAATATGACTTCTTCCATTTAAAGAAATGAAAAGGGGTTTGAAAATGATTTGAATTCCATTTGAAACATTTCAAATTTAGAAACTTTAAGCAACTCAATGAGTTCATAAAATGACTTCTTCAAATTTGAAGGAAGAGAGTTGGAAGTTTCAAAGAAATAATTTGAAAGTCACTTTGAAGTTATTTGGATTTCCAAATTTCAAATCATTTTGGGAGTTATTTTGTTTTAATTCAAATTATTTTCTCCTAAAAATAAATATATGGAAATAAGGGTAAAATGATTCCCTTCAATGGAAAATTAGGAGAAAATAAATTTGAAATCATTTTGCTATTTAAAAATGATTTTTATTGATTTTAAATGCAACAGTAGCGCTCTTTGAGTTTTAGGAATTTTTATGCAATTTAGTTGAACTTGAAAAATCGTTCATCTTATTCGGGGTATTTTTCTGAACATTTTGGTATATAATATGCCTATGTAATGTTTTTTTATTTTTCCCTATGTTGCATTTGTTTTCTTTCTTTCTGTTAAAAAAACAAAGCACCGGCTGGACCGAAACTGTTCGGCCCAGGAGCGCACGACCCGGCCCAACCGTGCTTCGGCCCAGGAGACAGCCGTGCCCGACTGGCCGACCGGCCTAGCCCCGCGCCCGAGAGCCAGCGCTCGCTCGCCTGCTCGTCTCTCTCCCTCGCTCATCTCATCCCTGTCGCTGACCCATGGGGCCCGCCTGTATCATCTCCAACCTCCCGCTCCTCCCATTCAGATAGAGCTTGCAAGCTCACCGCCCGCAACAGCCGCCCGCCTTGCGCTCAGATAACGCATATCCGCAGCCCTGAGCACCCCTCTCCCGCGCCTATGAAAGCCCCTCGTCCCCCTCTCTCCATTCAGCCCATATGTTCGTCACCACGCCCCTCGCATCGCTCGTCGTAGCCACTTGGATCTCGCCGGAGCCGTGCTATTTCACCGGAGGAGTTCGTCGCCCGTGAGCCACCCCGGCCTCCACCGTCTACTTCTTTTTGTTGCCCGAGTCCACACGCGTCGATTTGACACTTCCTTTTTCCTTCTTGGTCGCCGGAGCCGTCGCCCCGCCGCGCCGTGCTCTCGCTGGAGCACCGAAGCTCCGCCGCCTCCCTCCACTCGTCACTAGCCACCCCGCCACCCGCCGACCCCACCAGCACGCCGCCCACGGCGCGCCCGACCTCCCCGACCCCTTCGCCACCGCTGAGGACCGCCGGAGCCGCCTCCTGAACGCCCGACGCTTGCGCCGCCGTCTCCTGTCGTCGTTGCCGCTGTAAGCTGAGCCTCCCACTTCGTTCGTTTAGTTTAGTTTTTTTATTATTTATTTGGATTAGATCGGTTAACCATGGTTTTAAATAAACTGTGTGGTTTAGTTAAAAACCGGTCTTCGGTTTTCATTTTTTGTGCCTCGGTAGCTGTTTTGCTTAGGTAGCATCCGTTCGCCGAATAGCTTCCGCAGCAAATGCTTCTCGGCCAGTAGGAAGCCGCCACGTGACCAGGGACCTGGTCACGAATAAAACTTTCACAGTCAAGTCCTTGAGTTTTCAGTTTAGCCCCTAAACTTCGAATGGTTGAATCTTTTTAACCGTAACTCCAACTTCGACGAAACCAGCGGCAAGATGTTCGTCTCGAATAGCTTTATCCAGAGAACCAGCTTTGAAAACTTTTGGCAAATTTCAAATTTGAATTTATTCAGGTTTGAATTCAAACTTCAACTGGCCATATCTCCTAAACCGTAGCTCCAATTGATGTGATTCTTTTTGCACCATGTCACCGTAGCCAAACCCTACCACTTGGACCATTGTCACATATTTTCACACACCTAGGATCTGACCATGGTAGTTTTATTACTATGCCAAGTATGCATGATAGATCACATCACGGTTTTGCACCTTATGTCACTTATTGTTGGGACCTAGAATTATTTGCATGCAAGTTATGTGTGTTGGGTTTCCATTTGGTTTTCCGAGTCTTTTGTGTTGCATGTTATTGCTCTCTGGAATGATTGCTTATGTATGTTGTTTTACTTTGACGATAGACTGTCCGGAGTGCAAAGCCGAGTACTATCGATCTCTAGAATTCAACTATTAGTATCAAGGCAAGTTCACATTTGACCATTCTTCCAATTACCTATGTTTATATTATGCACTTAGTCCTTTTGTGGTAAGATTGCATGGTAGGATTTATTGTTGCCAGATGGCTGTGCCGTTACCTAGTAGTTCATTTGAGGTAGGTCTGATCTATACATCCTTGTCACCGTCGTGTAAGTTTATTTTTGCCTCGCTAAATGTAGACGTGGTTTGGGAAGAGAACATGGTGATACATGAGTGACAAAGTAGTAATCAGGACCAAGACTTGTAAATGAACTACCTGGGCGGTATTTGGTTTTAATGGTGGCGAAGTACAATGGGAGCATGCATGGTTAATCCATGGTGGTGCACCACTAGTGGTCGGCCACCCAGGCTCAAAGAGATCAATCGTATTCTCATGTCTAGAAGCTTACGTGTGCAGCCACAAGCCAATATGGGCTCTAGATCAGTTGAGTAGTTAGTGTGACCCCTTCCGGGATGGGCTAGCAGATGTAGAATGAGTAGGTGTACCGGCCTATCCGTGGGTTAAGGGGGAATACTTTCGAAAGACTATGTCTCGGTCATCCTGCTCTCAAACGCCAGGCAATGCGAGAACTTCAAGTGAGGCAATCGAGTCTTGTGGGGAAAAGTGCGCAAACCTCTGCAGAGTGTTAAAACCTAATCGATGAGCCGTGTCCCCGGTTACAGACAACTTGAGCATCTAGTAGTGGAAATCTTGGAGATCTCATCACTCTTAATTAAAGAGTTGGGTTTTAAATGAAACTTTGGGAATGGATTGAGTTGGGTTTGCCAACTCATCCTATGCTATATAGTAGTGGGAGAATAATATCTTTTATTATAGGGAAAAACTAGCTTTATGCAAAAACTAAAGTTAGAGCTTTCCACCAGCCAAATTGCATGTACAAATAGGTTCATTATTCTTATGATGTGACTGGCCAGTACATTCAATGTATTGATCTACAGGGCTACAACGTCTTATGTTGCAGGAATTTCTACGACGAGTAAGAGTTACGTTTTAGGGTTACGGTCTACACTCAACTTTTCGTTGGTGTTGATGGGACTCCACACCCTTATGTTTGTTTCCGCTGAGACTTATGAGGTATATATATCTGTCTTACGTTATTTATACATGTGATTGCACTTTGATATATATATATATATATATATATTGATGTACTGTGTGTGCCAGCATACCGATCCAGGGATGGCACGGATACACAGAGGCTTGACCGTTTGAGGTCGGGGTGCTACAGAGATTGTATCAGAGCACATGTTGACTGTAGGACGTGACCCTAGAAACTAGAAAGCCCTTAGGAAAGGATTTCTCTAAAACTTAATTTTCAAAAAGATCCTTTACCTCTCTTCTTTTCTGAGCTTTATCAAATCTTTCCTTTTACCTCAAATAGTTAGACGATACCCCTTTTCCCTTTGACCACACGGAGGATCAACTGATGAGACCACTCTGAGGAAGGCAAGATATCAGACAACTGAGGACCACTTCAGTGTAAAAGAGGACTTCAACATACATTAGAAGAATTGAAGCTACAATAGTCGAAGCCTCTGAAGAATTGAAGAATTTGAAGACACTGACGAATTCCAAGATTTATATGACCTTTAGAGGACTAAACCCTTGTTGTATACTCACGTTAGATGCGATGTTTGTGAGCTGTCATTGCTTGATGTTTTTCCTGACAGCCACAAATAAAACTTATTTTCAAAACTATATTGTGTGTATCTCTCTCTATCCCTCTTATCTCATCCCAAAACCCTTGGACCCAATAGATGATGAATGAAGATGGACTTGTATTCTCTGGACTGATCACTCAGTTAGAGGTAGAGCTATGGATTCAGAACATGGAGAATCACTTCAGGAGCAATTTGGTCACAAGGAAGTATGAGGTTCAATACGCTCTTCAGTACTTTACAAAAAGTGCTACAACCTGGTGGAAAATACATCAAGCCATACAAGGATGTAATGGAGCAAAAACGTGGGAGGAATTGAAGAAGACTCTGTTGGGATCCCGTCTTATCCGGAAGCACAGTGATAAACTAATGAAGGAACCTTGTGCCTGCAAGATATGCGGAGAAATAGGACACACCCATGAAGAACACAAGGATGGATGCCCTCATTGTGAAGGAAATCACCAATCTGAAGAATGCCCAACCATGAAGGTTACTTGTTTCTTGTGTGAAGGAACTACGCACTACCCTGCCCAGTGTCATATTTATCCCAAGGTATAAGAAATTACCAAGCAGAAGAAGGAAGCAGTGAAAGAAGTCCTCAGGGAAAGTTTAAGAAAACCGGTGATGAAAGAAGATGTTGACGACCCTGATGGAGAAAGCCTAAACAGATTTTACTCCAATGCTTGCTATTCATGTGGAGAAGAAGGACATTTCTCACAATATTGCATGAAGGAAAACCAAGAGTATCTGGGAGATTTCCCGATTGAAGAAGTGGAGTTTGATCCACAAGAGAGAATAATTGATCGGAACGAAGAAGTCGAGGAAGATAAAGAGCATGTATCCCCAGAACAACCCAGTTTCTGCAAAAAAGGACTTGAGTCATATCACTTGTTACAGGTGCAAGGATTTAGGTCATTACGCTAGCAAATGCCCAGCAAGGGAGCCAAGAACCCAAGGAGCCAAGATAACCACCAGGAAGCCCCTGGATTTGTCTGAAGTCATTTGTTTACGTTGCAAAGGAGTAGGACATTTTGCCAGAGAATGTTCAGACTCGAGGAAAGCTTGGGCTGAGTAGTTGAGATCTTGATATTGAAATAAAGCATGTAATAAATGTGGAATACACTTTTATTTTTGGGGATGTTGAGTTGAGTTATGAAATGGAAATTGTAATAGTTCGTGAAGAAATAAAAGTTGATATGTTTGAAATATCATATGAGGTGTCATGAGTTCTTTGTTGATTGTGAGTGCCTCCCTCACTATGTCACCCAGACTTAAAAATTGAGCCCATGGACAAGCTGACCCAAACCTTTCCCCCAAAATAACCACATTTCACCCAAGGAAATACATACAATATCCTGAGTACCCCTTCTATCTTATACCTGCAGATGACAACCCTTTACGAGTCTTTTCTCAAGGGCCCATAAACGATCATGACCCTGACTAGTGATCAGGATTACCCAAAAATCCTCAAGGACATGATGAAGCATATTCATCTTGAAGGAGATGCAGTCTACAAGGGTTATCCTTTCATGGAGAAGGGAGTTGAACTTTGGTATGTGGAGGTACACCTCCACCATGTGAAGGGAGTTTTCCCAAAGACTATGGGGGAATACCTTTTCATTTCTCAAGTAACACGAGCAACATTCTTTGACTCTGTTTGTGAAGCTGCCATGGAAGCCATACATTAGATTGGAGAAATACTAGAAGCAAGACTCCGTCACACTCAGGAATACCTGAGGGAGGTGCATGCAGAGATGATGGAGATGAAGCTCATGGCCACCATGATGAAGCAAAAGGTCCATGATTTGAAGGACCACATCGCACAATTCTAGTGGGACTGAAGCATCTTCAAGAAGGGCAAATGAATAAAGATGGAAGTAATGCTTGACCATATCAAACTATGTGGATGGAAGCTTTTGTAATAGAGTACTTTTGAAATTTGAGTTTTGAGTAGTGGTTAAGGATATAATAAAGGATTTGATATGAAGAGAATTATGGATGAACCAGTGCATTTTTTTGGCGATACTTGTCTGTGTGAACACTTGACCAATGGAAAAGGAAATGTATTCCATAGAGTGAAGTTTGGACAAATGAGTTGGAGTTTGGTTTTAGTTATGATGGTTACCCCAAGAGTATGAAGGAATGAAGTACTATTGGATTTAAAGGAGATGTAATGTTGGAATATGGAACAATAGTAACTCCAAGGATGAGTTAAAGATATACAAGTGTTGAAGTGGGCCATAACCCACATGACCCACGATTTGATAAGGAAACAAGCACAATCTTGTTGAAGAAAATAATTCCTAAAGAAGGTATGATTTCATCAGCATACGTTTCATAGGAGGTTACGTAAAACCTGAGAGTTGTGAAGAAACGATAAAGATTTTGTGTGGCTTGCAGAACCAAGGGATTTACCCGAACCCGGTTCGTGGAGAAGAGAAGTTCTGGAATGCTTGTGAGGATGCCCAAGTGTTAGAAAACGTGATTCACTATCTGTGTATGTAGTAATGATTCAAGTACGGGATGGATTGGCCCCCATACCGGATACTTCTATCATGATCTATCATATGTTGATAGAAAATCAGAGAGCATTAAAACCCTAGAAGAGTGTCAACACGACAAACCAAAGGCCTTAGAATGGCAGGACGATGGAAACCCTGTACAGGCACCTATTGCCAATCGTAGGTTATGCGGTGAGGTTCAACCCGGACCCATTTCCTGCAGGAGAAACCAAAAATTGTCGACCACCATGAGGTTTTCGATAGTTGTTTAGCATTGGCACCAGACCTGTCAAGTCTCAGAAGGATCCTATTTCGATGCAAGGACTCCTGATTTTGAGGAAAAGGCCATGCCCTTACCAGAAGAGCAAAAGTGAAGGAGTTATCTCGGAGAATATGAGAAGACCGACACCGTCAACACAAAGGATGGAGCACATGAGTTTTGTTGGAACCGTGACCATGCTTCTAAGGGTGGTAGCACCCCATACCATGTGTTGATTAATGGATTTTCAAGGAGACCCCCCAAACCTAACCTTCTTTCTAGCCTCTCCGAATCTCGAGGACGAGATTCATTTTAAGGGTTGTAGTTTGTAACATCCCAAAATTCTAAATTTTGGAATGTTATATTAAATAAATTATTATGATTGTTTGTTCTATAGTTGTGTGATTGATTGTGTGAAAATGATTGAAAATTGAAAACTTTTTGAAAGTTGAATGAGAGGGCCAAAACTTTTCATCTTGCATTTTGATCTTCCTGAATTCAAATTCATTTCATCACAAAACCCTAGAGTGAAGATAATATGACTTCTTCCATTTAAAGAAATGAAAAGGGGTTTGAAAATGATTTGAATTCCATTTGAAACATTTAAAATTTAGAAACTTTAAGCAACTCAATGAGTTCATAAAATGACTTCTTCAAATTTGAAGGAAGAGAGTTGGAAGTTTCAAATAAATAATTTGAAAGTCACTTTGAAGTTATTTGGATTTCCAAATTTCAAATCCTTTTGGGAGTTATTTAGTTTTAATTCAAATTATTTTTCTCCTAAAAATAAATAAATGGAAATAAGGGTAAAATGATTCCCTTCAATGGAAAATTAGGAGAAAATAAATTTGAAATCATTTCGCTATTTTAAAAATGATTTTTATTGATTTTAAATGCAACAGTAGCGCTCTTTGACTTTTAGGAATTTTTATGGAATTTAGTTGAACTTGAAAAATAGTTCATCTTATTCGGGGTATTTTTCTGAACATTTTGGTATATAATATGCCTATGTAATGGTTTTTTTATTTTTCCCTATGTTGCATTTTTTTTTCTTTCTTTCTGTTAAAAAAACAAAGCACCGCCTCGACCGAAACTGTTCGGCCCAGGAGCGCACGAGCCGGCCCAACCGTGCTTCGGCCCAGGAGCCAGCCGCGCGTGACTGGCCGACCGGCCCAGCCCCGCACCCGAGAGCCAGTGCTCGCTCGCCTGCTCGTCTCTCTCCCTCGCTCATCTCTTCCCTGTCGCTGACCCATGGGGCCCGCCCGTATCATCTCCAACCTCCCGCTCCTCCCATTCAGATAGAGCTTGCGAGCTCACCGCCTGCAACAGCCGCCCGCCTTGCGCTCAGATAATGCATATCCGCAGCCCTGAGCACCCCTCCCCGCGCCTATGAAAGCCCCTCGTCCCCCTCTCTCCATTCAGCTCATCTGTTCGTCACCACGCCCTTCGCATCGCTCGTCGTAGCCACTTGGATCTCGCTGGAGCCGTGCTATTTCACCGGAGGAGTTCGTCGCCCGTGAGCCACCCCGGCCTCCACCGTCTACTTCTTTTTGTTGCCCGAGTCCACACGCGTCGATTTGAGACTTTCTTTTTCCTTCTTGGTCGCCGGAGCCGTCGCCCCGCCGCGCCGCGCTCTCGCTGGAGCACAGGAGCTCCGCCGCCTCCCTCCGCTCGTCACTAGCCACCCCGCCGCCCGCCGACCCCACCAGCACGCCGCCCACGGCGCGCCCGACCTCCCCGACCCCTTCGCCGCCGCTGAGGACCGCCGGAGCCGCCGCCCTGTCCGCCGCCCGAACGCCCGACACCTGCGCCGCCGTCTCCTGTCGTCGTCGCCGCTGTAAGCCGAGCCTCCCACTTCGTTCGTTTAGTTTAGTTTTTTTATTATTTATTTGGATTAGATCGATTAACCACGGTTTTAAATAAACTGTGCGGTTTAGTTAAAAACCGGTCTTCGGTTTTCATTTTTTGTGCCTCGGTAGCTGTTTTGCTTAGGTAGCAGCCGTTCGCCGAATAGCTTCCGCAGCGAATGCTGCTCGGCCAGTAGGAAGCCGCCATGTGACCAGGGATCTGGTCACGAATAAAACTTTCACAGTCAAGTCCTTGAGTTTCCAGTTTAGCCCCTAAACTTCGAATGGTTGAATCTTTTTAACCGTAACTCCAAATTCGACGAAACCAGCGGCAAGATGTTCGTCTCGAATAGCTTTATCCAGAGAACCAGATTTGAAAACTTTTGGCAAATTTCAAATTTGAATTTATTTAGGTTTGAATTCAAACTTCAACTGGCCATATCTCCTAAACCGTAGCTCCAATTGATGTGATTCTTTTTGCACCATGTCACCGTAGCCAAACCCTACCACTTGGACCGTTGTCACATATTTTCACACACCTAGGATCTGTCCATGGTAGTTTTATTACTATGCAAGTATGCACGATAGATCACATCACGGTTTTGCACCTTATGTCACTTATTGTTGGCACCTAGAATTATTTGCATGCAAGTTATGTGTGTTGGGTTTCCATTTGGTTTTCCGAGTCTTTTGTGTTGCATGTTATTGCTCTCTGGAATGATTGCTTATGTATGTTGTTTTACTTTGACGATAGACTGTCCGGAGTGCGAAGCCGAGTACTATCGATCTCTAGAATTCAACTATTAGTATCAAGGCAAGTTCACATTTGACCATTCTTCCAATTACCTATGTTTATATTATGCACTTAGTCCTTTTGTGGTAAGATTGCATGGTAGGATTTATTGTTGCCAGATGGCTGTGCCATTACCTAGTAGTTCATTTGAGGTAGGTCTGATCTATACATCCTTGTCACCGTCGTGTAAGTTTATTTTTGCCTCGCTAAATGTAGATGTGGTTTGGGAAGCGAACATGGTGAGACATGAGTGACAAAGTAGTAATCGGGACCAAGACTTGTAAATGAACTACCTGGGCGATATTTGGTTTGAATGGTGGCGAAGTACAGTGGGAGCATGCATGGTTAATCCATGGTGGTGCTCCACTAGTGGTCGGCCGCCCAGGCTCAAAGAGATCAATCGTATTCTCATGTCTAGAAGCTTACGTGTGCAGCCACAAGCCAATATGGGCTCTGGATCAGTTGAGTAGTTAGTGTGACCCCTTCCAGGATGGGCTAGCAGATGTAGAATGAGTAGGTGTACCGGCCTATCCATGGGTTAAGGGGGAATACTTTCGAAAGACTATGTCTCGGTCATCCTATTCTCAAATGCCAGGTAGTGCAAGAACTTCAAGGGAGGCGATCGAGTCTTGTGGGGAAAAGTGCACAAACCTCTGCAGAGTGTTAAAACCTAATCGATTAAACAATTGAGCATCTAGTAGTGGAAATGCTGGGAGATCTCATCACTCTTAATTAAACAGGTGGGTTTTAAGTGAAACTTCGGGAATGGATTGAGTTGGGTTTGCCAACTCATCCTATGCTATATAGTAGTGGTAGAATAATATCTTTTATTCTAGGGAAAAACTAGCTTTATGCAAAAACTAAACTTAGAGCTTTCCACTAGCCAAATTGCATGTACAAATAGGTTCATTATTCTTATGATGTGACTTGCCAGTACATTCAATGTACTGACCTACAGGGTTGCAAATCCTTATGTTGCAGGAATTTCTACGACGAGTAAGAGTTACGTTGTAGGGTTACGGTCTACACTCAACTTGCCGTTGGTATTGATGGGACTCCACACCCTTATGTTTGTTTCCCTGAGACTTATGAGGTATATATATCTGTCTTATGTTGTTTATACATGTGATTGCACTTTGATATATACATTGATGTACTGTGTGTGCCAGCATACCGATACGGGGATGGCACGGATACACAGAGGCTTGACCATTTGAGGTCGGGTCGCTACACATATGATTCGCGTTCGGTACTTTGATAATTTGATATGTGGGTGACCGATGCTTGGGTGCTGTCCTTACTTGGACAAGCATCCCACTTATGATTAACCCCTATTGCAAGCATCCACTACTACAATAGAAGTATTAAGGTAAACCTAACCATAGCATGAAACATATGGATCCAAATCAGCCCCTTACGAAGCAACGCATAAACTAGGGTTTAAGCTTATGTCACTCTAGCAACCCATCATCTACTTATTACTTCCCAATGCCTCCCTCTAGGACGTGTCATGTAGTCGACGTTCACATGACACCACTAGAGGGATAACAACATACATCTCATCGAAATATCGAACGAATACCAAATTCACATGACTACTAATAGCAAGACTTCTCCCATGTCCTCAGGAACAAACGTAACTACTCACAAAGCATATTCATGTTCATAATCAGAGGGGTATTAATATGCATAATGGATCTGAACATATAATCTTCCACCAAGTAAACCAACTAGCATCAACTACAAGGAGTAATCAACACTACTAGCAACCCACAGGTACCAATCTGAGGTTTGGATACAAGAGATGAACTAGGGTTTGAGATGAGTTGGTGCTGGTGAAGATGTTGATGGATATTGATCCCCTCCCGATGAGAGGATCATTGGTGATGACGATGGTGATGATTTCCCCCTCCCGGAGGGAAGTTTCCCCGGCAGAACAGCTCCGCCAGAGCCCTAGATTGGTTCCGCCAAGGTTCCGCCTCATGGCGGCGGAGTCTCGTCCCGAAAGCTTGCTTATCATTTTTTCCTCGACAAAAGACCTCATATAGCAAAAGATGGGCATAGGAGGGCCACCAGGGGGCCCATGAGGCAGGGGCGCGCCCAGGGGGTAGGGCGCGCCCCCACCCTCGTGGCTGGTGGGTGGCCCCCTCTGGTACTTCTTGTGCTTGGTATTTTTATATATTTTGGAAATAACTTCCGTGAAGTTTTAGGACTTTTGGAGCTGTGTAGAATAGGTCTCTAATATTTTCTCCTTTTCCAGCCCAGAATTCCCGCTGCCGGCATTCTCCCTCTTTATGTAAACCTTGTAAAATAAAAGAGAATAGGCATAAGTATTGTGACATAATGTGTAATAACAGCCCATAATGCAATAAATATTGATATAAAAGCATGATGCAAAATGGATGTATCAACTCCCCCAAGCTTAGACCTCGCTTGTCCTTAAGTGAAAGCCGAAATCAAAAAATATGTCCACATGTTTAGAGATAGAGGTGTTGATAAAAAATAAAAGACGGACATGAGGGCATCATGATCATTCTTAGAATAGCAACATATATATATATATATATTGTCATATGATCTCTTATGCTAAAGTAACAATTCAATCACAATTTCAAGTATGAATCATAAACTTCATTGAGAACCAACAAACTCTAATCTCAGTCATTGATGCAATTGCAATTTATCATAACATAGGAAAGAGTCAATATAAGATCTTTTCATCAAGTCCACATACTCAACCATCTTTTAGTCTGCCACAATTGCTAACACTCACGCAATATTTATGGGTATGAAGTTTTAATCGGACACAGAGAAAGATAGGGGCTTATAGTTTTGCCTCCCAATGTTTTACCTCAACGGTAATTTCAACAATAATAGTTCATGAAGACTCACATCCAATTAGCTATATATATCAGGGTCTTTCCAACATATTGTGCTTGCCAAAGGATAAAATATAAAAAGGAAAGGTGAAGATCACCATGAATCTTATGTAAGGTAGAAAATAAAAGTAAAAGATAGGCCCTTCGCAGAGGGAAGCAGAGGTTGTCATGCGCTTTTATGGTTGGATGCACAAAATCTTAATACAAAAGAACGTCAATTTATATTGCCACTTGTGATATGGACCTTTATTATGCAGTCCGTCGCTTTTATTTCTTCCACATCACAAGATTGTATAAAGCTTATTTTCTCCACATTAATAAGTCATACATATTTAGAGAGCAATTTTTATTGCTTGCACCGATGACAACTTACTTGAAGGATCTTACTCAATCCATAGGTAGATATGGTGGACTCTCATGGCAAAACTGGGTTTAGGGATATTTGGAAGCACAAGTAGTATCTCTACTTGGTGCAAAGAAATTGGCTAGCAAGAGAGGGAAAGGCAAGCTCAACATGTTGGATGATCCATGACAATATAATTTATCTCAGATGTAAGAAAACATAACCCATTACGTTGTCTTACTTGTCCAACGTCAACTCGTAGCATGTCATACTTTAATGAGTGCTGACAATCATAAAAGATGTCCAAGATAGTATATTTATATGTGAACCTCTCTTTCTTTATTACTTCCTATTAATTGCAACGATGACCAAAACTATGTTTGTCAACTCTCAACAACTTTTATTCATCATACTATTTATATGTGAGCTCATTACTCTCCATAAGATCCATATGATCTCTTTGTTTATTTTTATTCTTTCTCTTTTTATTTTATTCCCTCAAGATCATAGCAAAATAGTCAGGCCCTTGACTCAACACTAATCTTTATTATATATAGCTCACGGACTCGATTACATAGAAGGATCATAAAGCAAAACTCACAACTAGATCATACTAAAACTTTATTCTACTAGATCAAGATATTATCAAAAGGATCGAACTAAGAAAAAGGATAGAGATAAAAGTGATGGTGATACGATATCGGGGCACTACCCCAAGCTTGGCAGTTGCCAAGGGGAGTGCCCATACCAGATACTCAGTTCTTCTTTGTTGGTGAAGAATGTGGAGTTGTTGATGATGGATAGTCGCACATCGAGCGTAGGAGGTCCTCCAACTTGCGGATAATGCCCTTGAGTGCGATGATATGCTCCTTCAACAAAATATTTCCACGTGTGAGATACTTGTTTTGTATACGAGCTAACTCAATAATCTTGAAAGCTTCGATCTCAGTTGGGGTAAGAAGATTGTGATCAAGTTGAAGGATGTCATCTGCTGCCGGAACTTGGTCCTCCGTGGCCTTCTTGATCCCTTCATCCTTGTTGATCTCCATAGGTTCTTCCCTCTTCAGTTCTATCTTCATTAGCCAAGCATCATTGTCAACATTGTTGGAGGAGGGGGACGACATGATGCCTGGCCTTGACAACCCTGACAGAAAATAGCTCGAAACAAAGACAAGAGATATTTGCGTGATACGGTGGTCATAACATTCGGGAGATCATATAATGAATTTTTACCGACCAAAAGAAGTATCGTGCAAGAAAACGGAGTCCGAAGAGCACACGAGGTGCCCACGAGGTAGGGGGCATGCCCAGGGGGGTAGGGCGCGCCTCCCACCCTCGTGGAAGCCTCGTGTCCTTCTAGGACTGCTTCTTATTTCCCATTTTTCTAAATATTCCAAAACGGAGAAAAATTGCCATTAGAACTATTTTGGAGTCGGTTTACTTACCGTACCACATACCTATTCCTTTTCGGGGTCTGAAACGTTCCGGAAAGTGTCCCTTATGTATTCCTCCGGGGTTACGGTTTCAATAACATTGGTTTCGACATTTATGGGATTACCTGAGATATAATGTTTGATTCTTTGACCGTTCACCACCTTTGGATTTGTGCCTTCGAAGTTGTTGATTTTTATGGCACCGGAACGATAGACCTCCTCGATAACGTAAGGACCTTCCCATTTAGAGAGAAGTTTTCCTGCAAAGAATCTTAAACGAGAGTTGTATAACAATACATAATCACCTACATTGAACTCACGCTTTTGTATCGTTTTATCATGCCATCTTTTAACTTTTTCTTTAAATAGTTTGGCATTCTCATAGGCTTGGGTTCTCCACTCATCAAGTGAGCTAATGTCAAATAACCTCTTCTCACCGGCAAGTTTTAAATCATAATTGAGCTCTTTAATGGCCCAATATGCCTTATGTTCTAGCTCAAGAGGTAAATGACATGCTTTACCATAAACCATTTTATACAGAGACATACCCATAGGATTTTTATATGCAGTTCTATAGGCCCATAATGCATCATCAAGTTTCTTAGACCAATTCTTTCTAGATCTATTAACAGTCTTTTGCAAAATTAATTTGAGCTCTCTGTTACTCAATTCTACTTGACCACTAGATTGTGGGTGATAAGGAGATGCAATTCTATGATTAACGTCATACTTATCAAGCATTTTACGAAAGGCACCATGAATAAAATGTGAACCACCATCAGTCATTAAATATCTAGGGACTCCAAACCACTGGAAAATAACTTCTTTAAGCATCTTAATAGAGGTGTTATGATCAGCCCTACTAGTTGGAATAGCTTCTACCCACTTAGTAACGTAATCAACAACGACTAAAATATGTGTATACCCGTTAGAGGAAGGAAAAGGTCCCATATAGTCAAAGCCCCAAACATCAAATGGTTCAATAACAAGTGAATAATTCATAGGCATTTCTTGACGTCTACTAATATTACCAATTCTTTAACATTCATCACAAGACAAGATAAACTTACGGGCATCCTTGAAGAGAGTAGGCCAATAAAAACCAGATTGCACTACCTTATGTGCAATTCTATCTCCAGCATGGTGTCCTCCATAAGCCTCGGAGTGACACTTGTGTAGGATCTGTTCCTGTTCATGCTCAGGTACACAATGTCTAATAATACCATCTACTCCTTCTTTATAAAGATGTGGGTCATCCCAAAAGTAATGTCTCAAATCATAGAAGAACTTTTTCTTTTGCTGGTATGTGAAACTAGGTGCTATAAATTTAGCAACAATGTAATTAGCATAATCAGCATACCATGGAGCTGTATGAGAAGCATTTATGACATTTAATTGTTCATCAGGAAAGCTATCATCAATAGGTAGTGGGTCATCAAGAACATTCTCTAACCTAGACAAGTTGTCTGCAACGGGGTTCTCAGCTCCCTTTCTATCAATAATATGCTAATCAAATTCTTGTAGCAGGAGAACCCATCTAATAAGTCTAGGTTTAGCATCTTTCTTTTCCATAAGGTATTTAATAGCAGCATGATCAGTGTGAATAGTTACTTTAGAATCAACAATATAAGGTCTGAACTTATCACAAGCAAAAACAATTGCTAAAAATTCTTTTTCTGCAGTAGCATAATTTGTCTGGGCACTGTCTAGAGTTTTACTAGCATATTGAATAACATTTAATTTCTTATCAACTCTTTGCCCTAGAACAACACCTACAGCATAATCGCTAGCATCACACATAATTTCAAAGGGTAAATTCCAATCAGGTGGCTTAACAATAGGTGCAGAAATCAATGCTTTCTTAAGTATTTCAAGTGCTTCTACACAATCATCATCAAAGACAAAAGGGATATCTTTTTGTAATAGATTAGTCAGATGTCACACCCTAGCTACTTCATGCATTAGAGTGTTGCATCATGTCTACTTTTACAGAAACTTGAAATGGGGATGACAGAACCGCCAGCACCCCCTTGGAAACAACTAGGGTTTACTAAAATATTTTCAATGAATCCAAAATGCCCTTCACAAAATGTTCATCATTTCTGGATTGGGCTAAAACCCCTGGCAAAAATGTTGCACTCTTTTCTAGGACATTCTGGATTCTTTGAATTAAATCATAAGTATTTGAATTTGGGCATTTAAATGCTATAAAATATTTTAAATGCTCAAATAATTCTAGAAATAAGTGTGGGCTGTTGGAAATAATCCAAACAGAGCCTATGATTATTTTCAGGATTTTTGTAAGTGCCTAAGTATTTTTAATAAAGCCACAAACTTACAGAAAAATAGAAAAACAGAAATAAAAGAGGAGGAGGAAACTTACCTGGCCGCAGCCCACCTGGCCGGCCCAGCACTGTGCTGGCCCGTGCCAGCCAGCTGCTTCTCCCTCGCCAGGCAGGCATAGAGGTGACGCTGGCGAGCACGAGCTCGCCACGGCGTCAGCTGCTTGCCGCCCGCGAGGCCAGGACACCTGGGCAAGCTCCACGTCGCCGCCCCGACCCCGTGGACATCTCATTCCTCCCCCTAGTCTCTCCCTCGCTCCCCCGAAGCCATGGCCGACGCAGCCGCCGCCGTCTTGCCGCCGTAGCCGTAGCCACCGTCGTGCCCGTGTCACCCCACCGTGCCCACGAGCTCCGCAACATCTCCCTCGACCTCCTCGACAAGCCACGAGGCCTTGGACGCGCTGCAACGCCGCCACCGCTACCGTTCCCCTCGTTGGCCACCGGAGATCGTCGTCGATGATTCGACGCCTCCCAAGCTTCCCCGAGCCTGCTTCGACGCCCGCTGCACTCACCGTGAGCTCCTCTCTCTTCTCCCCCTAGCCACGTCGCTCGAGTTGCCCTCTAACCCCGTTGGCCATCATGGCCGAGAGCTCGGCTCCGCCGGCCATGTTGCCGCCGTGGCCACAGGCGCGTAAGCTCAAATCCAAGGGCGTCACCACACTCACCATGTCCCCAGGAGCCTAACGCACCACTCCACGTGCCTCGCCGTGCCCTGTAGCCTCGGATCCATCTTCACCTGAGCTCCGGCGACCGCCAAGGTCATCACCGGCATCGTTCCCAGCCTCCTCGAGCTCCACTTCCACCACCAAACGCTGCGGCTTGCTCCCAGCTATGCGTAGGACCAAACCGCAGTCGATTTGGTCGACTGTGGGCAAAACCCGAGCCCCTCCGCCGCGTCTGTCATCGCCGGCGTCAAGCCGCCGGCGAGTTGACCACGTTTGACCTATGTGGGCCCAGGTTGACTTCCCCCCTGAGCCTATGACAGGTGGGGCCGGCCTGTTAATTAGGTTAGGATTAGTGCTAACTAAATTTAGTTAGTTTAAGTCACTGACATGCGGCCCGAGGCCCCACTAACAGTTAATTAGTACTAACTTAATTCTGTTAGCTAGCTGAGACACTGACAGATGGGGCCCACCAGTCAGGTTTGACCTGGGATGGCGCCTTTGACTCGCTGACATCACAGTGACGCAGTGCTGACGCAATTATTCATTCTCTGGATTTAATCTTATATAGGAAATTCCAGAAAATAGCCAAAACTTCTAAAAATCATAGAAAATCAACCATAGCTCCAAATCAAACAAATTATATATGAAAAATGATCAGAAAAATTCAATCTCTCCTTCTATAAAGGTTTCATGCATGACAAACCACTTTAACCTTGATGTTTAGGTGAAACAAGCTAACACACTTATTATGCATAAGAACTTTAACTTTCATTTGAATCTTTGATTCAAATGGACCCATTTCAACTTGTTTCACATTGCATTAGGCAGGACACATCATTTTGCCATGTCATAGCATGCATCATATTGTTGCATATTGTCATGTGTTGATTATGTTCTGTGTGTCCTTCGTGGTAGGTTCTGCCTCCGAGGATATCTCCGAGTATCCAACTAAAGGGCAGTATCCTACTACCACTCGATCATGCAAGCAGCCCCATTGATCATATCAATACAATCCCATGTTCTCGCCTCTGCTCTCATTTACCGCATTAAGACAACAATGTTTCAAACTGCTGTGTGCTGCGGTAGTTGAACCCTTATCCTCTGCATGACCTGTCATTGCCACAGTAACTAGATGAAACCCACTAGCATGTGTAGGAGTTGATTGAGCCATGTATGTGTTTCCTACCTTGCTATGCCTGCTATGCTTAGAGTTGTGTCAGGTCTGGTTCATCTGGGTGATGGGCTAGAGTGAAATGATTATGTCGGTAATGTGAGGGATGTGTTGAACATGATTTGGTAAAGGTATCGATGAGAGGCCATGTAGGAGTACATGGTGGGTTGTTTCATTGAGGCCGTCCCTAAGAACTGAGATCTGTATGTGTGATTTAAGAATCAGCTACTACCATAGATTGGGCCCGAAACCAATGGACCCTCTCGGCTTCTTAATCACCCTAGTACTCTGTCCAGGAGTTGCAATTAGTTTCTGGTGTTTGTAGGTTATGTGTTGGCGGCCGTGCGTAGCACTGACCCTAGGGGTGGGCTATGATGCGGTAGATACACCGTGGCACGGTGTACCAAGTCACCCGTTTGGTGTCTCGGGAACCCTGTTCACATCGTTCAGGGCCGTATGTGGAAACCTCGGCCGAACTCCCTACGGATGGAACCTGGATAGGCGATAAACCTGGACTAGAGACTTGAGTGTTTAGGTAGGCCGTGGCCGACACCCTCGTTGGGCTTCCGCTTGAAGGTTGCCGAGTACATGTAGTGTAAACGGCAGTAAGTGGTGAGAGCGTGTATGAAGAAGTACACCCCTGCAGGGTTAACATCATCTATTCGAATAGCGCGTCCGAGGTAAAGGACTACTTGGTTGCCTATACAGTTCATAGACAAGTTAATGGTTACTACTAAAAGACTCAAGAAAAGTGTGAGTACCGAGGATGGCCCTCTTGTAGGTTGACGAGGGAGGATCCCCGGTGGAGTATTGTGATGGTGATTAGTGGACTCGTGTGCGAAAACTATTTTACTAGTGGTGTCTCGTAGGATAGCTTAGCCAAGAGACAAAGCTGGCTTGCTGCAATAACACCACCACCTTCTTGAGAATGAGCATGTATAGTAGGTTCTGTTGTAAGACTTGCTGAGTACCTTTGTACTCATGTTTGCTTTACTTACTCTTTTCAGAAGACAACACCGCCCCCTCCGATGGGTTTTATGTAGATCTCGACGTCGATGAGTGACTTGCCACCCAGGTGGTGATCCTAGCCATGGAGGGCCTTATGTAGACAGACAGGCTTCGAGAAGCCTTCTTTCTTTCTAGTGTCTATACTCAGGCTACTTGCTTCCGCATGTGCTTGTATGCTTGTATGACTTGAGTGGTGGGTCATGTGACCCCTACTTGTATGAACATGTTATGTATGGCTCTCTGGAGCCTTTAAATAAAGTACTTGAGTTGTAGAGTTTTGTTGTGATGCCATGTTGTATTTGCACATATCGAGCATATTGTGTGTATGATTGAACTGCTTGGTATGTGTGGGATCCGACAATCTAGTTGTTTATCCTTGGCAGCCTTTCTTATGGGAAAATGTAGTCTAGTGGTCCTCGAGCCATAGTAGTCCACTACAGCCCGGTTCACCGGAGTCCTGCTAGCCCAGCACTACTGCTCAGGACACTTGACTGGCCGGCATGTGTTTCACTTCGTTCCTATGTCTGTCCCTTCGGGGAAATGTCATGCAATGACTTCCGGAGTCCTGCCTAGCCTACTACAGCCCGGGTTCCCCGGAGTCCTGTTAGCCCAGTGCTACAGCCCGGATTCACTCGCTGATGACCGACATGCTTGATGTGATTCATGTATGTCTGTCTCCATAGGTCTGTGCCGCTTTGGGTTCACGGCTAGCCATGTCGGTCCGGGTTCTCTGTCATATGGATGCTAGCGACACTATCATATACGTGAGCCAAAAGGCGCAAACGGTCCCGGGCCATGGTAAGGCGGCACCCGTGGGGATACCGTGCGTGAGGCCGCAATGTGATATGAGTTGTTACCGGCTAGATCGATGTGACTTGGAATCGGGGTCCTGACATCAGAGGCCGAGAAATTTTTGAGAAGTCCTTAATGAACCTCCTATAAAAACCGGCGTGACCAAGGAAGCTTCTTATACCTTTAATGTCCTTGGGACATGGCATCTTTTTCAATAGCATCAACTTTAGCTTTATCAACTTCAATGCCTCTTTCAGAAATTTTATGCCCCAAGACGATACCTTCATTAACCATAAAGTGTCATTTCTCCCAATTCAGAACAAGATTAGTTTCTTCACATCTCTGCAAAACTCGATCAAGGTTTCTCAAGCAATCATCAAAAGAGGATCCATAAACGGAGAAATCGTCCATGAAAACCTCACATATCTTTTCAGAAAAGTCAGAAAATATAGCCATCATGCATCTTTGAAAGGTAGCAGGTGCATTACATAAACCAAAAGGCATACGTCTATAAGCAAAAGTACCAAAAGGGCAAGTAAAAGTGGTCTTTTCTTGATCATCAACTGACATAGGTATTTGAGAGAAACCAGAGTAACCATCTAGAAAGCAAAAATGTGTATGTTTGGATAATCTTTCTAGCATTTGATCAGTAAAAGGTAAGGGGTAATGATCTTTTTTAGTAGCCTTATTTAATTTGTGGAAATCAATTACCATCCTATAACCTGTAATAATTCTTTGCGGAATCAATTCATCTTTATCATTAGGAACAACAGTAATACCTCTCTTCTTAGGGACACAATGGACAGGGTTTACCCACTGTCTATCGGCAACGGGATAAATTATACCTGCCTCAAGAAGCTTTAATATTTCCTTTCTTACCACTTCTTTCATTTTAGGATTCAGCCGTCGTTGGTGATCAATAACTGGTTTGGCGTCTTTCTCCAAATTTATTTTGTGTTGACATAGAATGGGACTAATGACCTTAAGATCATCAAGAGTATATCCAATAGCAGCACGGTGCTTCTTCAGAGTTTTCAATAATTTTTCTTCTTCATTCTCTGAAAGGTTAGCACTAATAATAACAGGATATATCTTCTTTTCATCAAGATAAGCATATTTAAGAGTATCAGGTAATGGTTTAAGCTCAAACACGGGATCACCCTTGGGTGGAGGAGGATCCCCTAGGATTTCAACAGGCAAATTGTGTTTCAGAATGGGTCCTTGTTTAAAGAATACTTCATCTATTTCCCTTCTTTCATTCATGAACATATCATTTTCATGGTCTAGCAAATATTGTTCTAAGGGATCAGTAGGAGGCACGGCAATAGAAGCAAGACCAATAATTTCATCTTTACTAGGCAATTCCTCATCACGGGGTTGTCTACAAAATTTAGCAAAATTAAACTCATGAGACATATCCCGTAAACCAACAGAAACAATATCCTTATTGCAGTCTATCTTAGCATTAACAGTATTCAAGAAGGGTCTACCAAATATAATGGGACAAAAGCTATCTTGTGGGGAACCAAGAACAAGAAAATCAGCAGGATATTTAACTTTCCCACACAAGACTTCAACGTCTCTAACAATCCCAACTGGTGAAATAGTATCTCTATTAGCAAGCTTAATGGTAACATCGATATCTTCTATCTCAGCTGGTGCAATATCATGCATAATTTCTTTGTATAAGGAAATATGTATTGCACTAGCACTAGCACCCATATCACACAAGCCATGATAACAATGATCTCCTATTTTGACAGAAATACCAGGCATGCCTACCACAGGTGTATGTTTATCTTTGGTACTAGGTTTAGCAATTCTAGCACTCTCATCACAGAAATAAATAACATGCCCATCGATATTATCAGCCAAGAGATCTTTAACAATAGCAATATTATGTTTAACTTTAACTTGCTCAGGGGGTGCATAAGTTCTAATATTAATTTTACGAACCACAGTTGAAGCTTTAGCATGATCCTTTATTCTAACATGGAAAGGTGGTTTCTCAACATAAGAAGTGGGAACAACGGTATCATCATAAGTGATAGTTTTTTCTTCAACTTTAATAGGTGCAACTACTTTTGTTTCAATGGGAGGATCATATTTAAACCACCTCTCCTTAGGGAGATCAACATGAGTAGCAAAGGATTCATAGAAAGAAGCTACTATCTCAGAGTCAAGTCCATATTTAGTGCTAAATTTACGGAAAACATCGGTATCCATAAAAGATTTAACACAATCAAACTTAGGTGTTATACCTGACTCCTTACCTTCGTCAAGATCCAAATATTCAGAGTTGCGTTTAATTCTCTCCAATAAATTCCATTTGAATTCAATAGTCTTCATCATAAAGGAACCAGTACAAGAAGTATCGAGCATGGAGCGATTGTTGTCATAAAGCCGAGCATAAATTTTTTGAATAATCATTTCTCTTGAGAGCTCATGATTGGGGCATGAATATAACATTGACTTAAGCCTCCCCCAAGCTTGAGCGATGCTTTCTCCTTCGCGAGGCCAAAAATTATATATATAATTACGATCACGATGAACAAGATGCATAGGATAAAACTTCTGGTGAAATTCCAAGCTTATAGTCCCATGATCCCATATCATCACATAGCCTATACCATGTCAAAGCATCTCCCTTCAAAGATAAAGGGAAGACCTTCTTCTTGATAACCTCATCGGGCATACCTGCAAGCTTAAATAATCCACAAACTCCATCCACATTGATTAAGTGTAAGTCGGGATGCAATGTTCCATCTCCTGCGAAAGGATCAACTAGCAGTTCTCTATCATACCCGAAGGAATTTCGAAGTAAACATTTTCATTTTCAGTAGGTCCAGTAGGTTGAGGAGCAACTATTTGCTCTACCGGTCGGGGCGAAGATACCCCGAACAAGCCCCTCAAAGGATTACTTTCCATAGTAACAAGTGACAGTAAATTTCAGCACACTATATAAAATTTTCCTTACCAAATTCCACCTACCAAAGGCGCTTCACTCCCCGGCAATGGTGCCAGAAAAGAGTCTTGATGAAGCACAAGTGTAGGGGATCTATCGTAGCCTTTTCGATAAGTAAGAGTGTCGAACCCAACGAGGCGCAGAAGGAAATGATAAGCGGTTTTCAGCCAGGTATTCTCTGCAAGCACTGAAATTATCGGTAACAAATAGTTTTGTGATAAGGTAATTTGTAACGAGTAGCAAGTAATAAAAGTAAATAAGGTACAGCAAGATGGCCCAATCCTTTTTGTAGCAAAGGACAAGCCTGGACAAACTCTTATATGAAGGAAAGCGCTCCCGAGGACACATGGGAATTATCGTCAAGCTAGTTTTCATCACGTTCATATGATTCGCTTTCGGTATTTTGATAATTTGATATGTGGGTGGACCGGTGCTTGGGTGCTGTCCTTACTTGGACAAGCATCCCACTTATGATTAACCCCTATTGCAAGCATCCGCAACTACAACAGAAGTATTAAGGTAAACCTAACCATAGCATGAAACATATGGATCCAAATCAACCCCTTATGAAGCAACACATAAACTAGGGTTTAAGCTTCTGTCACTCTAGCAACCCATCTGTTGGTGTTCTGGGAACAGGGGTCTGGGGACTTGCCTGCCTGCGGCGTGGCTGAGCGAGCAGGCCGTACGACCCATCTTCACCAACAAAGCATCCAAGACCCTCGCGAGGGTCCAAGCCTCGCGAGGCGGACGACGCAAGACCTCCTACCGAGCGGCCTAGTCAGGCAGGCTCATGAGGGGCGGAGATATCAAGGCGAGGCGAACCTCACGAGGTTCTCGTGACGTGAGCCATGACGATCGACACCAGGCGGGCGCCAGCGCGCGCAGCGTCCTTGTTTCCTCTTTGGTGCAAAGGGGGCAGGCGCAGCCGCGTAGTACCGAGGCATCAGGAAAAGGTTGCCATTTCGGTGCAACAAGACCAATACCATGGACTGCAAGACGGAGGTCATCGTGGAGCCCAAGACAGCATCACCACCAGAGCTTTGTGCAGGCGAAGACTACTTTTGTCAGGATAGCGTGTACTTGATGTCCCCCTTCAAATTAGCCCACCATTGTTGGCTCCCTTCCCGCTCGATATTTGGGAAGAGGACCAGGGCCTCTATAAATAGGACTAGCCACCACGGTGGATGGGGAGGATCTCATCTGAGCTTGAGAGAACCTACACACCACAAGTTCATACGCACAAGAACACCTCAACCTCACGAGGCTGTTCTTCCCTTGTATTGTTCATCATCAGCCCAAGAGGCAATCCACCACCACCACACTGGAGTAGGGTATTACACCACAACGGTGGCCCGAACCAGTATAAACCCTGTGTCTTCCTGTGTTGTGAGTTTGTCGAGTTTGTCCGCAAGATCTAGCGAGCTAGAGCGTTGATCGGTAGGAGGGAAAGACTTCGCGCGCACCCAGTGTTCGAACCTTAAGGGTTTGCCGGAACCCCACATCCGACATTTGGCGCGCCAGGTAGGGGTGCGCCGGGCTTCTCTCCACCAACCAGCGCCCCGTGCCGCCGCACCATGCTCCCATGGCAGGTGCCCCGCCACCAACCTCTACGGTCGACACCAGCAGCAGGGAGTCTCGGTACCGAGCCCTGGCCCCCGCTCTGCGGCGAGTGCAGTGGCCGGCCAAGTTCATGCCGGAGATGCTGCCGCGTTACGATGGCGCGGCAGACTTGGCGCTGTTCCGGCTAGCATACGAGGAGGCCGTCCTCGAAGCCGGAGGCGACAACAAGATCATGGCAAACTTGTTCCCCCTGGCCCTCGCTGGCGAGCCGCGCGCTTGGCTGCTCAACCTCCCGGGATCCACGGTGATGTCCTGGGGGGAACTCCGCGACCTCTTCACTGCGCGCTACGTGGCGCCGGCACACCATGAAGTCGTGGCACTGCTGGGTGGCTCCCAAGCACCACCTTCAGATCACCACGTCAAGCCTTTCTTCCGTCAGATTGGGGCAGCCCGCAAGCGCCCGGGGGCTCCGCCGGGTTGGGCTGCGTTGGAGGCCGACCTCACCTTCGACTGGGAAGACCACCCGGGCTCCACCGTCGGCTCAGGGACGTTCCCGATGCTCTGCACGCCCACCATCTACAACGTGGCCGTCACCAAGACCCTCATCGATGGCGGCACCGGCCTCAACTTGCTCTCCATGGAAGCCTTCAGTCTTCTTCATGTGTCGCTCGGACGGCTCGGCCTCAACAAGCCCTTCACAGGAGTGGGTGGTGGAGCTGCTCACCCTCTGGGGCAGATCCGCCTCGCTGTCACCTTTGGCACGCGAGACAACTATCGCACCGAGCTGGTGGACTTTGACATCGCCCGCATCGGTCTCTCGTACAATGCCATCCTCGGGTACCCGGCTCTCGCTCAGTTCATGGCGGCGACTCACCCGGCCTACAACCTCATGAAGATGCCAGGGAGCAAGGGCGTCCTCACCATCAAGGGGGACACTAAGGAGGCCATGACAGCGCTCAAGCTCGCCTTCAAGACCGCGGCAGCAGCGCAGCCAGCTAGCGCCGGTGCGCCCGAGGCCAAGAAGACCGCGCCCACCAAGAAAAATCAGCTGTTCACCCAAGACAAGGCGGAGACCAAGCAGGTGCCGGTCAACGAGGACGGGTCTTCAGGAGCCACCTTCACCATAGGAACCGCCTTGACCCGGGACAAGAAGAAGCTTTGGTGAGATTTTTGCGCATGAACAAGGAGATATTCGCGTGGGAGCCCAATCAACTGGTAGGGGTCCCGAGAGAGGTAATCCAGCATCATCTAAGGGTGTGCCCCAACGTACGCCCCGTGAAGCAGCGAGCAAGACGGCAGTCCACTGAGAAGCAGGCCTTCATCGTCCAAGAGACACGCAAGCTGGAGGCGGCAGGTACCATCCGAGAAGTTCGATACCCCGAATGGTTGGTGAACCCCGTTGTAGTACCGAAGAAAGGTGGGAAGGAACGGATGTGCGTTGACTTCACCAACCTCAACAAAGCCTGCCCCCTAGATCTATTCCCCCTTCCACGCATCGATCAAATCATCGACTCCACCACCGAGTGTGATTTGTTGTGTTTCCTGGATGTGTTCTCTGGATACCATCAGATCAAGATGGCGGTGGAGGATGTGGAGAAGACGGCCTTCTTGACACCATGTGGGTGTACTGCTACACCTGTATGCCTTTTAGCCTTCGCAACGCGGGCGCAACCTTTCAGCGGCTGATGCACATCGCCTTGGGGCGGCAGCTCGGCAGGAACACAGAGGCCTACGTTGATGACATAGTGGTCAAATCTCGCGAGGCGAGGACATTGATTCAAGACTTGGAGGAGACCTTTGAGAGTTTGCACCAGGTGAACTTGAGGCTAAACCCGGAGAAGTGTGTGTTTGGTGTCCCCTCCGACAAGCTGCTAGGGTTTCTCGTATCCCACAGAGGGATCGAGGCGAACTCGGAGAAGATCAAGGCCATCAAAGACATGAGCCCACCACAGACCCTCAAGGAGATGCAAAAGCTGGCAGGACGGGTGACCGCGTTAGGGCGTTTCATCTCTAAGCTAGGCGAGCGCGCCTTACCCTTCTTTAAGCTCATGAAGAAGAAAGGCCCCTTCGAGTGGACCCCGGAGGCCGACCGGGCCTTCCAAGACCTCAAGAAATACCTCACCCGCCCCCCGGTGATGGTGACGCCACGGCCTCTCGAGCCTCTGGTACTCTACCTCGCCGCCACCCCGTATTCCTCCAGCGCGGCGCTGGTGGCGGTTCGGGAGGAGCGCAAAGACAAGGGTGTGCCGCACCAAGCCAGAGCTGATGCAGCGCGGGGTCAGGAAGGCACACCGGGGCAATCAGTGGCGGAAGATCAGGCTCGGCAGGGCAACGTCATGGAAACTCCTGAGGATGGCCAAATCTCAGGAAACCCTCCACCTCAGGATACGCCACAATCTCCGCAAGACCCGAGCCTCATCGGTGTGCCAGCCCTCGCCAAGCACCCGGTGTACTTCGTCAGCACCGTACTGCGGGACGTAAGGGCATGCTACCCCATGCCGCAAAAACTCCTGCTCCCACTTTTGGTGGCCTCACGCAAGCTGCGGCACTACTTCCAGGGGCACCCCATCAAGGTCGTCTCGTCTTACCCATTGGAAAGGGTACTCAGGAGCCCAAACTCAGCCGGAAGGGTCGCTGAATGGAACATCGAGCTGCAAGCATTCCAGCTGGAGTTCAGCACCACCAGGGTCATCGAGGGAGCCGTGCTAGCCGATTTTGTGGCAGAATGGACAGATGCCCCGGCTCTTGAGGAAGGATAAGACCGGTCCACCTCCCCAGGAAGTGAGGCGCCAGACGGCTGGGTCATGTATTTTGATGGTGCCTTTGCACACAAAGGCGCGGCGGCTAGAGCAGTGCTCATCTCGTCCACTCAAGAAAAGCTTTACTACGCCGTGCAACTCTGCTTCCAGCGCGGCGAGAAGGTCTCCAACAATATCGCAGAGTACGAAGGCCTCATAGCCTGCCTGAAGGCTGCGGCGGCCATGGGGGTGAGGCGCCTTACCGTCAAGGGCGACTCACAGCTCCTCGTCAACTTCTCCAACAAAGTGTACGAGCCAAAGGACGAGCACATGGAGGCCTACCTTGCGGAGGTGCGCAAAATGGAAAAGCAGTTCACAGGCTTGGAGCTGCAGCACGTGCCCCGAGGCACCAACAAGGAAGCCGATGATATCACCAAGAGAGCATCAAAGTGGCAACCGCAAGAGCCCGGAGTCTTCGAAGAGCGGCTCTTCAAGCCATCAGCTACGCCACATCTTTCAAGCACAACTCAGTCTCGGGAGGATCTCCCACAGCCCCCGGCCACGGGAGCTCCAGCTTGCGGCCCAACCTCAGGAGCTCGGCTACTCTTGGCGCTCGATCCCCAGGAGGAGTGCTGGACCAAGGGGTTCAAGGAGTACCTGATGCACGGGACACTACCGGAGAAGGAAGAAGACGCGGAGCGCGTGGCCCGATGGGCCACAACCTACTGCATTCAAGACGGCGAGTTGTATAGGAAACGGCCGAACGATGTCACACTGCGCTGCATCTCCAGCGATCAAGGGAGGGAGCTGCTGATTGACATACACGACGGGGACTGTGGACATCACTCATCATCACGGACCCTCGTCGGCAAGGCCTTCCGCAGCGGATTCTATTGGCCCACAGCACTCAACGGTGCAACCGAGGTGGTGAAGTCCTGCGAAGCTTCCCAATTCCACGCCAAGCAAATCCATCAGCCTGCTCAGGGCCTCCAAACCATCCCGCTCACATGGCCGTTCGCGGTCTGGGGGATAGACATCCTAGGCCCGTTCCCACGAGCGCCAGGGGGCTACTGTTATCTCTACGTCGCCATCGACAAGTTCACCAAGTGGGCGAAAGTGGAAGCCGTCCGAACCATCCCAGCCGGCTCTGCTGTCAAGTTCATCAAGGGCCTCGTGAGCCGCTTCGGGGTCCCCAACCGCATCATCACAGATAACGGCTCACAGTTTACTAGTAACCTCTTTAAAACCTACTGTGCTAACCTTGGAACGCAGATCTGCTATGCTTCGGTGGCCCACCCCAGGAGCAATGGTCAGGCTGAGCGCGCCAACGCTGAGGTCCTCAGGGGCCTCAAGACCAGGACCTTCAAGAAGAAGCTGGAGGCCTGCGGCAGGAGCTGGCACGACGAGCTCCGGTCCGTGCTGTGGTCCATCCGCACCACCGCTACCAAGCTAACGGGCGAGACTCCGTTCTTCCTCGTCTACGGAGCCGAAGTAGTCCTCCCTCACGAGGTCAAGCATCGCTCCGCGTGGGTCCTGGGGGATGAACATCGTCGCGAAGCTGCATTAAGGGCGGCAAGGTACCAGCAAACGCTGCGGCGTTACCACTGCCGCAACATTCGCTCCAGGACGCTCGAGACGGGTGACCTGGTCGTGAGGCGGGTCCTCTCCAGGGAAGGGTTGCACAAGCTCTCACCCATGTGGGAGGGCCCGTTCAGGGTCGTCAAACATCTCCAGGCCTGGCGCCGTCCGCCTGGAGACGCAAGAGGGGACACCTATCCAAAACACCTGGAACATCCAGCACCTCCAGAAGTTCTACCCATGAAGCAAGGCCCAGAGCCTGTGAAGCAAGGCCCAGAGCCTATGAAGCAAGGCCCAGAGCCTATGAGGCAAGGCCCAGAGCCTATGACGCAAGGCTCAGAGCCTGTGAAGCAAGGCCCAGAGCCTGTGAAGCAAGGCCCGGTGCCTGTGAAGAATCGCCGCCCGTGACACTCTCACATAATAATGAGTTGGGGCTGTACACGCCCCGGAGTCTTAGGAGCGCCGGACTCATGCCCTGGGGCTCCCTCCCACGCCTAGTGGACAGCACTTAGCTCCGCGCTGGTGAGAAGACTTGAAGACTAGATTAGGTGTCAGACGCGGCTTTTCATTTGCTTTCCGTAGTTGGCTCGTTTCTCCTTAACCAAAGTTTGCCTTTGGCATTCCTTGCTGATTTGGTTCCTTCGCCTTTTACCGCGTTTTTCGGCTCTGGTTTGTTCATGATCTCTCTCTCGCATACCTCGCGAGGGGGCTAGGCAGGTGCCCTCGCGACCATTTTTCTTCTCTCTGCCTTCTCGCGAGTCACCCTCGTTCGAGCCTGGAAGCTGGCGCATCTTTCCTAATCCGTGCCCCTCGGGTACCACGATGCAGAGCGCCAAGTCAAGGTTTGGGTGAACGACAAATCCTTTAGCGCACCCCCTAACAAATTGTTTGCAGTTTCCAAGCAAGCGCAGTCATCTCGTGAAGGAAAGGGCATCCCAAACGCGCCAGGGACTTGTCAAGTCATGCAGTCGTCGAGGCAGCATGGGGAAGCAGAGACGCCCACGTCCAATCAACCGCCACATGTCAACCGAGGCTGCAGGCTTTTAGGGCCCGTGGTGCTCCGAACTTAACCCTTGGCTTCGCCGCGAAGCCAAGCTCGAGCGCACCTTGGGCCCGAGGGCTACTATCGGCGTTCGGGGAACGGGGGTCCCCAGACTTGCCTGCCTGCGGCCTGCGGCGTGGCTGAGCCAGCAGGCCGTACGGCCCATCTTCACCAACAAAGCATCCAAGACCCTCGCGAGGGTCCAAGCCTCGCGAGGCGGACAATGCAAGACCTCCTCCCGAGCGGCCTAGTCAGGCAGGCTCACGAGGGGCGGAGATATCAAGGCGAGGTGAACCTCACGAGGCTCTCGTGACATGAGCCATGACGATCGACACCAGGCGGCCGCCAGGCGGGCGCCAGCGCGCGCAGCGTCCTTGTTTCCTCTTTAGTGCAAAGGGGGCAGGCGCAGCCGCGGAATACCGAGGCATCAGGCAAAGGTTGCCATTTCGGTGCAACAAGACCAAGACCATGGACTGCAAGATGGAGGTCATCGTGGAGCCCAAGACGGCGTCACCACCAGAGCTTTATGCAGGCGAAGACTACTTTTGTCAGGATAGCTTGTACTAGTTGCCCCCCTTCAAATTAGCCCGGCATTGTTGGCTCCCTTCCCGCTCGATATTTGGGAAGAGGACCAGGGCCTCTATAAATAGGACTAGCCACCACGGTGGATGGGGAGGATCTCATCTAAGCTTGAGAGAACCTACACACCACAAGTTCATACGCACATGAACACCTCAACCTCAGGAGGTTGTTCTTCCCTTTTATTGTTCATCATCAGCCCAAGAGGCAATCCACCACCACCACACTGGAGTAGGGTATTACACCACAACGGTGGCCCGAACCAGTATAAACCCTGTGTCTTTCTGTGTTGTGAGTTCGTTGAGTTCGTCCACAAGATCTAGTGAGCTAGAGCATTGATCGGTAGGAGGGAAAGACTTCGCGCGCACCCTAGTGTTCGAACCTTAAGGGTTTGCTGGAACCCCACATCCGACACCATCATCTACTTATTACTTCCCAATGCCTCTCTCTAGGCCCAAACAATGGTGAAGTGTCATGTAGTCGACGTTCACATGACACCACTAGAGGGATAACAACATACATCTCATCAAAATATCGAAAGAATACCAAATTCACATGACACCAATATCGAACTCTTATATAAAGGAAAACGCTCCCGAGGACACATGATTATCGTCAAGCTAGTTTTCATCATGTTCATATGATTCGCGTTCAGTACTTTGATAATTTGATATGTGGGTGGACCGGTGCTTGGGTACTGCCCTTCCTTGGACAAGCATCCCACTTATGATTAACCCCTATTGCAAGCATCCGCAACTACAAAAGAAGTATTAAGGTAAACCTAACCATAGCATGAAACATATGGATCCAAATCAGCCCCTTACGAAGCAACTCATAAACTAGGGTTTAAGCTTCTGTCACTCTAGCAACCCATCATCTAGTTATTACTTTCCAATGCCTTCCCCTAGGCCCAAACAATGGTGAAGTGTCATGTAGTCGACGTTCACATGACACCACTAGAGGAAAGACAACATACATCTCATCAAAATATCGAACGAATACCAAATTCACATGACTACTTATAGCAAGACTTCTCCCATGTCCTCAGGAACAAACGTAACTACTCACAAAGCATATTCATGTTCATAATCAGAGGGGTATTAATATGCATAATGGATCTGAACATATAATCTTCCACCAAGTAAACCAACTAGCATCAACTACAATGAGTAATCAACACTACTAGCAACCCGCAGGTACCAATCTGAGGTTTGGATACAAAGATTGGATACAAGAGATGAACTAGGGTTTGAGATGAGATGGTGCTGGTGAAGATGTTGATGGAGATTGACCCCCTCCCAATGAGAGGATCGTTGGTGATGACGATGGTGATGATTTCCCCCTCCCGGAGGGAAGTTTCCCCGGCAGAACAGCTCCACCGGAGCCCTAGATTGGTTCCACCAAGGTTTCGCCTCGTGGCGGTGGATTCTCGTCCCGAAAGCTTGCTTATCATTTTTTCCTCGACGAAAGACCTCATATAGCAGAAGATGGGCATCAGAGGGCCACCAGGGGGCCCACGAGGTAGGGGGCGCGCCTAGGGGGTAGGGCGTGCCCCCACCCTCATGGCTGGTGGATGGCCCCCTATGGTACTTCTTGCGCTCGGTATTTTTATATATTCTGGAAATAACTTCCGTGAAGTTTAAGGACTTTTGGAGTTGTACAGAATAGGTCTCTAATATTTTCTCCTTTTCCAGCCCAGAATTCCAGGTGCCGGCATTCTCCCTCTTTATGTAAACCTTGTAAAATAAGAGAGAATAGGCATAAGTATTGTGACATAATGTGTAATAACAACCCATAACGCAATAAATATCAATATAAAAGCACGATTGGACGTATCATTCACCCACCGTAATACATGCTATCTTAAGAGAAGCCACTAGTGAAACCTATGCCCCCCGGGTGTACTTTACATCATATAAGTTTCCGATCTACAATTCTAGTTTACTATTTATTTTGCAATCTTTACTTTCCAATCTATACAAAAATACCAAAAATATTTATCTTATCATCTTTATGAGATCTCACTTCTGCAGGTGGCCGTGAAGGGATTGACAACCCCTTTATCGCGTTGGTTGCAAGGTTCTTATTTGTTTGTGAAGGTACTAGGCAATCTGCGTGTAGTATCCTACTGGATTGATACCTTGGTTCTCAAAAACCGAGGGAATTACTTATGCTACTTTGGTGCATCACCATTTCCTCGTCAAGGGAAAACCAATGCATGCTCAAGAGGTAGCAGGGCTGCGACGTGTTGATCTTCCGAGGCCGGGCATGACCCAGGAAAGTGTGTCCGGCCAGAGAGATCGAGCGTGTTGGGTTATGTGGTGCACCCCTGCAGGGAAGTTTATCTATTCGAATAGTCGTATCCCTCGGTAAAAGGACGACCCAGAGTTGTACCTTGACCTTATGACAACTAGAACCGGATACTTAATAAAACACACCCTTCCAAGTGCCAGATACAACCCGGTGATCTCTCTCTCATAGGGCGACGAGGAGAGGATCGCCGGGTAGGAATATGATATGCGATGATACTTGGTTAACTTACCATCTACTCTCTTCTACTGCTTCAAGATGGAGGCTGCCAGAAGCGTAGTCTTTGATAGGACTAGCTATCCCCCTCTTATTCTGGCATTCTGCAATTCAGTCCACATATACTCCCCCTTTCGTTGATACCAATGCATATGTAGTGTAGTTCCTTGCTTGAGAGTACTTTGGATGAGTACTCATGGTTGTTTTGCTACTTCTTTCCCCCCTTTCCCGGTTATTGCGATCATATGATGGAGTCCAGGAGCCAGAGGATCCCAAGGATGATTTTACATGGAGTTCGACTTCGAGGAGTAGTTAGGAGGTCCCAGGCAGGAGGCCTTGCCTTTTCGATCGTTTCTACTTTTGTGCTAGCCTTCTTAAGGCAAACTTGTTTAACTTATGTCTGTACTCAGATATTATTGCTTCCACTGACTCTTGTGTCTTCGAGCTTTTGTATTCGAGCCTTCGAGGCCCCTGGCTTGTAATATAAAGCTTGTATTATTTTATTTGTGTCTAGAGTTGTGTTGTGATATCTTCCCGTGAGTCCCTGATCTTGATCGTACACGTTTGCGTGTATGATTAGTGTACGATTGAATCGGGGGCATCACAAGTTGGTATCAGAGCCGACGGCCTGTAGGAATCCCCCTTCCACACTCCTTGGCCAAAGTCAAGTCTAGATATTGCTAAACATTTACTAACATGGTTGTGTGCCTTACGGGCCCACATTGCCATTGGGTGGTACTATGATCTTTTACTCCTCGTATATACTCTGGGACTCTAATCTCTCTTCTATTTGGGTTAAATGTTTTTGCTAACTCTAACTCTAGGTTATCGTAAATACTTTCTTCCGGAGAGCCCCTTCGTTCCAGATGATAGCCTGCTTCACCAGAAGATTACGAAGATACTCTCCGATATTCTCTCGAGACTTTGTGCCCACCACTTTTGCTATTCCCGAGCACTGATAAATCCTTATGGATAACTGTTTACACTTGTCATTCATACCATCGTTCCCAGTTGCCCCTGTTATTACTTGATACCCTGAAAAATTCTTCGATATTTCGAGAATCCTTTGTGCCCACCGCTTTGCAGCTCTTTTCTGCATTAATACCCCTATGGATAATTCCTCGCACATAACGAGTATCCGCTCATCACTAGTTGTTCATGTGTTTAACAAGGATCTTCAAAAATACTATTCGATCTCCTGAAAATCCTCAGCAGCTTGTTGCTCTTGAAATTCTTGCTTGCTTGCATTATGGTTAATCCCATAAGTATAGTAATCTTATTGATAGCCTTTGTCATTAACATTTTGAGTCTATTGATTCAATATGTTGCGAGTGCTTACAATCCTCATCCGAATCCTAATATTCATCCTTCCGGCTCAGACGTCATTTTGAACATGAGCTGGTTCTCAACCAAATATTTGTCGTCGATTGTGCCTCTGGTCTATTCAACTTATCCACCCTTGATTAGAGCGTCTGCTTCTGATCCTTCGTTTCGGAAATCATAATTCCTTTGTTATCTAAGCATAGAATTATTCAGATGTTCTCTAATCTGATGCCCTTGCATTCTGTCTTCCTCTGATTGAGTACCAATACTCACATCAGCTCCGTTGTGGATTGCCAGATCCATTGTTGGATTTCATCCAACATCATCCTTCATATTAAATAACCTTGTGAGTCTTTCCACGGGTATATAATGCCTTTGGTAAATTGTATCCTCTGATTTGTCAACCATGCTCTACTTTCGAGCTTGTGTTATTTACTCCTGAAGTTTGTGGTGTACGTTCCAAAGATGCCTCTATGGGTTGAACCTATGCCTTCCCCTAATCCGTGTGAACCAAGAGTTTTCACGAGTCTTACTCTTCTGGCGTTTGCTAGATAAAATTTCAGCACTAAAACTTCTTCAAAAACCGGAAGTACATGAAAGGTTATGCATTGAAGAAGTGGGGGTCGACCTTGAACCTTGTGTTCATGCCCATGGACATGATGTAGATCTTATCATTAAAGCTTATCTTAAATTAATTATTCCCTTGGTATAAGTTCATCTTACATCTGGGATCTAGCCTTTTGCAATCGTGGTTCCGACCATGTTCTCCTTTAAATACCATTTCTCGTGCAAGTTTAAGCACTTGTCTTCCGCAGAGCAATACCCTAGTCCAACCTCTACTTTGATCTGTCGTCGAGTATTACCCCCTGGTGTCTCGAGATTATCATGGAACTGCATAACTTCTTATGAGTTCTTCATCAAGTACTACATCCTCACTTATTTCAATTTTTCACGGGCTCTGAGTTTTTTTAACACTCAAAGACACCGATAACAGAACCAAGTCTGCATTACGGTTCAACAACTCTTAGTAATCTTCTTTACTTATGAGTTTGTACCCGATCATGTCATTCCTAGCCTGTTTGGCTATATCATTATCGTGATGATTTTAACTGTGCTACCTGGTCCTTATTCCCGGAGCACCACTTTCGACAATGAGCTAAGTTTATGTTGATTTTCCCCGTCATATCATTTCTCCTTGAACAGCAAGCTTGATTTCGAGTTTGTGTCATACTCGTGGTTTCAATAACCTTTCGCCTCATCATTCCTTTGACTTGATGTCATTGCCGATCGATTACATCTTCATGAAATCTTGCGACACATGTGTCGTGAACATCATCAACATTCTGAGCTCTTCCAAGATATCTATCGAATTCATGATGGAAAATACCATCCTTGCCCCTCGATGATTTGTGTTATCATCGACAACATTCTTGTCTCCCCCAACACAAACTTGATCGTGTTTTGTGCTATACCTTGAGTTCCTTGCTATCCAGTATTTGTTCTTCTTTACCTTGGAATATTACCACCTTTTATGTCAAGAATGTCGTGGGAATTTCACCACCTCTCGAAAATTCTTGATGCAAGCGATACTTATCACCATCACCATTCTTTTCTTGGTCCCCATGTTGTTTCTAACCAGGATACCAACAAGTGAATGGTGATGTTTGGATTCTGTACTTCTAGCAACCCTATTGCTTTGAAGTTAATGGTCAATAGTTTAATCTTAGACTATTGGTTATTGAATCACCATTCTAACATCGGTCATGCAACCTAAGCCCATATTTCGGGTGCACCTTTCAACCAATGTTTAAATTGGGTATGTTTTCCTCGAGCATACCTCATTATATCAACTGACAAATGTTATCTCCTTGTTCACATAATTGTGGAAATCCATCGTTTTGGAAATCTCAATGAATTGTCGCCGAGTCCATTAGCCACCTCCTCCTCCTCTCCTTGGCTTAATGATGAACTCTTGTTTTGGAACTCGCTTCCATAGTTCATTTCCCGAGAACCTTGCAATGTCATCTCGTCAATTTGTGTCGCACCTTTTTCTTCTCAGGCATCTGCGTGGTGCCTGGCCTCCTAAGCCGCCAGGATGCTCCGTAGATGCCGCTGGTAGGTGACAGCCGCGTTCGGCAAGCCAAACGGCATGCGAACGTAGTTGTGAGGTGGGCCCTCGCACCGGACAGCATGCGAAGGCCAGAAGCGCTCCTGAGACGCGACCCTATTGAGCCCTGGAATGTCAATGTAGACGCGCAGCCCGCCATCCTCGCCAGGATGGGGAGCTGTGCCGGGTGGTGGGTGGCAGTCGCCACGTATGGTTTCCTGAAGCCCCTGGATTGCCTGGATGATGAACTCCTGAGCACCTGGCACTCCTCGCCTTGTGCCCTCTTAAGGGAAACCTGCAGCGAAGTACGCCTCCACGTGGTACCCGAGCACCTCCCTCGTGATGTTGGCTAGGTCTGAGGCCCTCCAGAAGAGAGCTCCTGAGCCTTGATCGAGGAGGGCGCCAGGCGCGCCTTCCTATGCGAGGGAGGGAGGCATCCCAGCTGCGGGCGCGGATCCTGAGGTGGTGCCGCCGGGGACGCCGCTCTCCCGAGGCCCTGGGTGGAGCAGCTGCTTCTTCTTCTTGGGGATGGCCTGAGGAGGGTACAGGGTGCCCTCGCTGTCGGGGTCTTCGATTGCTGCGGCCTGGAAGGCGCGTTCCAGGGAGCACACCGCATCTCTTTCTTCGCATGGGACTGTGATGATTCCGAAGCTTCCTGGCATCTTGAGGACGTTGTAGCCGTGGTGGGTCATTGCCATGAACTTGGCCAATGCTGGATACCCAAGGATGGCGTTGTACGGCAGACGGATGTGGGCGACGTCGAAGTTGATGAGCTCAGTGCGGTAGTTGTCGCGCTGGCCGAAGGTGACAGGGAGGCGGATCTGCCCTGGGTGGTGGAGCCATCGGTTACTCCCGAGAAAGGCTTGGTAGGCTGTAGCTGATCGTAGGGCACTTGAAGGCTGTCGAACGTCTCGACGGACAGGACATTGAGCCCCGCACCGCTGTCACTGAGGGTCTTGGTGACTTGGGCGTTGCTGATGGCGGGTGAACAGAGCATCCGGAGGACGCCGGCGATTGCCGCGCACTTGAGCTGGTCCACCGAGCTGAAGGTGATGGCGTACTTGGACCACCTGAGCGGGTGCGTGGCCTTGAGCCTGGGGAGAGCCGCGTTCACCTCGCGAGCAAACTACTTGAAGGTGCGCTGGGAAGCTGGGGCCTGAGCACCATCCAAGATGCAGGCGATAGCGCGCGCCTCCTAGAAGCCCCCAGCCCCCTCGTCCTGATGATGGTTGTCGTTCCTTCTTGGTGGTGGCGGTAGCGGAGGGAGACCAGCATTGCCCTGAGGACGGTCCTCGCGAGGCTGGTCCCTCCAAGCACCCTCATGAGGCTGCTCTTACCAGTGGTCCTCACGAGGCCGGTCGTGCCACTCTTGCCGGGGGCTGCGGTCATCCCAGCGTCCCCCACTTCGTCCTCCTCCTTGGCCATTGCCCCGGTCATTGCGCTCGGGGCGTCGACCGAAGCGTCCATCTCGGATGGCCCTGAGCTCTTGACAATCGTTGGTGTTGTGGTTGTGTACGTTGTGAAAGGCGCAGAATGGATGGCTGCTCTTGGACGACTCGGGCTGGTCCCGGCCACTTTAGGATTGAAAGTATGTCTAGATGGGGGGGGGATTAGACTACTTGACCAAATAAAAATCTAGCCTTTTCCCAATTTTAGTTCTTGGCAGATTTTAGCTATCTTAGCACAAGTCAAGCAATCTTCACACAATTCAAGCAAGCATGCAAAAGAGTATATGAGCAGCAGAAAGTAAAGCATGCAACTTGCAAGAATGTAAAGGGAAGGGTTTGGAGGATTCAAACGCAATTGGAGACACGGATGTTTTTGTCGTGGTTCCGATAGGTGGTGCTATCGTACATCCACGTTGATGGAGACTTCAACCCACGGAGGGTAACGGTTGCGCGAGTCCACGGAGGGCTCCACCCATGAAGGGTCCACGAAGAAGCAACCTTGTCTATTCCATCATGGCCATCGCGCACGAAGGACTTGCCTCAATAGCGGTAGATCTTCACGAAGTAGGCGATCTCCTTGCCCTTACAAACTCCTTGGTTCAACTCCACAATCTTGTCGGAGGCTCCCAAGTGACACCTAGCCAATCTAGGAGACACCACTCTCCAAGAAGTAACAAATGGTGTGTTGATGATGAACTCCTTGCTCTTGTGCTTCAAATGATAGTCTCCCCAACACTCAACTCTCTCTCACAGGATTTGGATTTGGTGGAAAGAAGATTTGAGTGGAAAGCAACTTGGGGAAGGCTAGATATCAAGATTCATATGGTTGGAATGGAATATCTTGACCTCAACACAAGTGTAGATGGTTCTCTCTCAGAAAATGTGTATTGGAAGTGTAGGTATGTTCTGATGGCTCTCTCCACGAATGAAGAGTGGGTGGAGGGGTATATATAGCCTCCACACAGAATCTAACTGTTACACACAATTTTCCAAACTCGGTGCGGCTGAATGGTTAAACTCGGTCGGACCGATTCGGCAAACCTAGTGACCGTTAGGATTTTCGGTGGGACTGAGATGCAACTCGGTAGGACCGATATGGTTAGGGTTAGGGCATAACTAATCTCGGTGTGACCGATTACACAAACTCGGTGGGACCGATTTTGGTAATAAGCTAACCAGAGAGCTAGTCAGGTAAACTCGGTGGGACCGATTCGCTCATCTCAGTGAGACCGAAATGTTACAAAAGGGAAACAGAGAGTTTACATTGCAATCTCGGTGGGACCGATCGCTCACCTCGGTAAGACCGAAACGTTACGAAGGGAAACAGAGAGATTACAATCCCATCTCGGTGAGATCGAGATCCCTATCGGTGAAACCAATTTGCCTAGGGTTTGTGGCAGTGGCTATGACATTTGAAACTCGGTGGCGCCGGATAGATAGAATCGGTGGGGCCGAGTTTGACTTTTGGTTTAGGTCATATGTGGATGTGGGAAGGTAGTTGAGGGTTTTGGAGCATATCACTAAGCACTTTGAGCAAGCAAGCAATTAAGCAACACCTCATCCCTCCTTGATAGTATTGGCTTTTCCTATAGACTCAATGTGATCTTGGATCACTAAAATATAAAATGTAGAGTCTTGATCTTGAAGCTTGAGCCAAACTTTTTGTCCTTAGAATTTTGAGGGATCCACTTTCCTCATCCATGCCATGCCATTCATTGAGCTTTTCCTGAAATATTAATCTTGGAATAATGTTAGCTCAATGAGCTATATGTTGTTAGGAATTACCAAAACCACCCAGGGATAGTTGCACTTTCAATCTCCCCCTTTTTGGTAATTGATGACAACATATAGATCAAAGATTCGCCAAATGATAATAAGAGTGAAAGATATTGTCGCTTTGAGAAGTATGTGAAAAGCAAGAGCTCCCCCTAAATTTGTGCATATCTTAAGATTTGCTTTGGACTGCAAATGCACAATGAGTTAGGATCATGGGTTACTCTTCCATGTCACATACATCTTGGTGGAGCGCTCAAAATGATAAGAATTAAATACATGCACTCATCACCGAGCAAAGTGAATGATCATATAAGGATAAGTAAGATAATATCATCTAACAAGCATAAGTGTAGCTTATGATCAACCACATGATCATCAATGTCTCACAGATAATAGCGTAGTATCTCAAGCAATCAAAAGACAAACAAAGTTCAACCACCAAAGCAAGAGAGAATAAAAAGCAACGCTCTCTCTCGAAGCCTATGATCTATACATTTTTCTCCCCCTTTGGCAACAAGTTACCAAAAAGTTCATATAAAATGCATAGCACTAGAGCGTCTCTCAGGCTTGGTCTTCAGGTGGTGGTGTCCGGAGAACGCCAAGGACGAAGGCTTCAGTCGAAGTAGACGGAGCTGATGGGGTAGGTGCTGGAGCTGGTGGCACTAAAGCTGTAGCTGGTGGCACTGAAGCTGTAGCTGGTGCAGATGAAGTAGCTCTAGTGTCTGGTACAGGCACTACAGCAGATCTCTGAGCTCGAGGCACTCTGGCAAATGCATCAGTGGTTGTCTTGCCCTTCCTCTCCTGCATGTCATCCTGTAGCTGCTCCACAACAGACTGAATCTCAGTTACTTTGACATCTAAATCATAGAATTTTTGTTCCATGATTCTTTCCAGGCTCTCCTAGTTTTGAGTTAGGGTGGCCAACCCCTTCTCAATCCTCAGAGATGATGCTATCAAGTAACCAAGCTGGTCCTGCTTGCTTTTCAAGAAGTACTCAGATGCCTCCTCTTGAGTTGGCATCTTGGCAGCCTTCTCCATCTTTGCCTTCTCCTTCTTTGCTTGTGCTTGCACTGAGGAGGGTTCATCTTCATTCATCACAACTTGGTTGTCCTCGAAGTCAGGATAGATAGGCAAGTGCTCCTTATCCAACAAGTATGTGCCTGTGCCCATCTTTGAGTTTATCAACTCCTGGATCTGTGGGGCATATCCACAACTTCTTTTCTGGTCAGCTGCGGTCCTCTTGATAGTCTCAACTATAAGGCTCATGACCTTGAACTTCTGTGGCACATCAAATATATGTAGCAAGTTAATTGCATGGCCTCTGATCATTCTGTGATCACCAGACTTGGGCAAGAGAGTGTGCCTAACGATCCAATTGATTGTAGGTAGCCCTGACAGCAAGTGTTTTACTGACCCAAACTGGTGAGTCTCAAGATCTTCTTCAGGAATCTCCTTGTACATGTTTGCCATAGAATTGTGATCCATCTTCTTCTTGGCATAGACATCCAAGTCATCTTCTTTTTCCTTAGGAGCATTGATCAGATTTGCCCATTCCTCAATAGTTGAGTGGTACCTTGTACCTTCAGACATCCATACTATCCTGCCATCTGGATAGAAGTGTGCTGTGGAGTAGAATTGCATTATGAGCTCCTCATTCCACTTTGTGAGCTTCTGCCCAACAAAGTCTGCAACTCCACAAGCACTGAAGCTGTCAAACACACCAGGATAGTGTTCCTCATTTTCCTTGATATACTTCCAGTCGACCCACTTCATTTCACACACTATAGGCTTCTTGTCCAGCAGCACTGTCTCTTACAAATCCTGCTGTTCCTTTGTGTGGAACCTGTAATCAACAGCAGTCCTTCTCCTGGTAGCATATGGATCTGTCTCTCTCCATTTCCTCAGTCCTGAGTCTCTCCTGATCTTCATGTTCTCAGCCACAGGATGAGCATCATTGTGGTCTGGAATTTTTGGCTTCAATTTTCTCAGAACATGCTCTTCATCTTCTTCTTCAGTAACAGTCTCACGCACTGGGGCCTTGTTCTTCTCAGCAGCTGGTATGTTTCTGGTATTTCTCTTTGGTGCAGTCTTGGGCTTGGAGGCAGCTTTGGGTGCTTCTTTGGGCTTTGATGATGCATCCCCTGTCCTGATAGCATCACCCATAAGCTTCTGTGCCTTGGGTGCTGGTGCAGCAACCTCTTCTTCCTCTTCTTCTTCCATCATGGAAGCCTTTCCAATCACTCTGGCCATGGTCTTCTTGACCCTTTCCTTCCTTTTATTTCCTTCTGCAGCAGGCTCTTTGGGTTGAGATTCCAAAGATGCTTGAGAGGATGCTCTGGCCTTAGACATTGGCTATCTTCCTGCTGGCCTTTTGATCTTCATCCCTGGCTTAACTGCAGCTGAGCTGTACTCCTTCTTAACCACTTTCTTCTTTGATGTGGCCTCATCCTCAGTGGCCACATAGTCTTCATCCTCAGACTCTGAAGTTTTCTTCTTGCTTGCTCTAGTGGTAGCCTTTGGCAAATTGCTTGGGGTGCTCCTGCTACCATCATCTGAACTGCTAGAGGGACTAGTGCCCTCACTCAGGTGAACCTGCTCCTCTGACCTGTTCTGGCTATCACTCTGGTCAGACATGTTGCAAACACTGACTGTAGACCCTGTGAATAGATATAGATGAGATAGAGTGGATGGGCATCACAAAATGCAGAGGTTTTTGCAAAAGAATGAGTCAAAAACTTAGTTTTAGTTTTCCACAGAAAGCATTTCGGATCAACCAATTTGCAAACTTGGTGATACCGAAGCAGCTGTTGGAACCTAAACTAGTGAACTCGGTCAGACCGAGTCATAGTTCGGTGGCACCGAGATTGCTAGGGTTTCACAAAGTCCTGAACTCGGTCACACCGATTTGCAATGCTTGGTCAGACCGAAAATTACATGTGCAATGGACTTGGCCGAATCGGTGGAACCGAGTTCTGCAACCCGGTGGGTCCGAGATGGTTTCGGCGGAAACCTAACCCTAAATTTTCGATTCAACTCTAATCTACGGAGTGTTTTGACTGGATAGAAGTGTTTCAATCGTGGTAAGAATCATAATGAACACAATGTGCTAGGAATCGGACGGGGATAGCACTGTGATCGAGTCCATACCCTAGTTCGGTGATGAACTCGCTACGGCGGCAACGGCGGGGAAGAATTCCGTTGACGGCGGCGGAGACCAGCGACAGGAGGCGGCTGGAGACGAGGAGGACGATCTGGAGACCCAGGAGGCAGAGCGAGCTATGCGCGGGCAAAGGGGTTTCGGAGAAATTTCCAAAATTTTGCCCATGAGTATATATAGCCCGACCCTGTCGGTGTGACCGAGTGGAACAACTCAGTGGCACCGAGATGCATAACTGTTGAGAGTTACAGCAACTCGGTGTGACTGAAAAGTTCAAATCGGTTGCACCGAGATTGAAAACCTAGATCGACTTAGTGATCTCGGTATGACCGAAATGGAGGAATCGGTCAGACCGAAACACACAAAGAAGAATTGGAAGTTTAAGTCTATGACGAATAGGGGACTCCGAGTGCTCCTCACACAGAGTGGTTCGAATATGACTTGATCAAATTTTGTGATGTAGCATGAATAGAGTTTGAGACGAGAAAAGCATAGATAGCTAGAGAGGGTTCTTAGGCATTCTTGTCCATCCACTTGGCAAAAGAAAAGAAAACCAATCAATCAAAACAACAAGTGGATGTCCTCGAATGAGTAAAATATGCAATCAACATGCTCACACAATAAAATGGCAATTGAAATATGTGGCAAAGCATGCACAACCAATTCTAGCATCTATCAAACAATTTGCGATGACTAGGTCATCTATATAATAGTATATTGACTTAGGAGTCAAATGAGAACATTTGATCATAGGTCATACTCATCGTTTAAGCACAAGTGGGGTTACCACTTTTTCATAAAGCATTGTTGTGTTCACACCATTAGAGTTGCTTTAGCTCAATTTTTAGAGTAAAGCCCCCCCTAGATGTGAGATCCCCCTAAGAGGGATGAACTAACCTTGGGTTTTGTCGATGATGACTTCATGTAGATGTTGAAGATGTGGATGCTCAATGTTGATGTAGATCATTTGGAGCTATCCATTGGAGTGAGTTGCACTTTCAATACCTACAAGGGTTAGTCCCACAAGGAACAAACAAGGATATCCATAGACATAGGGTGATGCACACACAAGATGATGTCTATGAAAGCTTTTAGGTTACCTTGTCCCTTGTCTTACCAACAAGAGGGTTTGTGACTCCTTGAACTAGTGCAAGATGTGGAAGTTGATTGCACTTGTTCTTGCCAAGATGATAAGATTGAAGTATGTTGGCGGAGTCACCCTCAAGAACTCTCTAGTTCTTCTTCTATTGGATCCCCACCATCTTGATGGGAATCCTCGGTGTTGTAGTTGTACTTGATGAAGTGGAACTTGAAGTAGTCTTGGGAACCCACTTGACCAAGGCCTTAGGAGCTTCTTCAAATGCATCAATTTCCTCTTGAAGCTTGTCCTTGCCTTTTTGCTTGTGGTCTTGTGGTGGAAGATCATCTTGAGCTTGTGTCCCTTTGAGAGAAGTAGGATCATACTTCTCTTGTTGAGGAACAAACTTTGTCTTGGGGTATTGATCTTCACTCAACTCCATCAGCATTGAACTTTCGTTCAAAACCAACACCTTGATTCTTCCGGTGCCTTCCTTGCTTGCGTACAATTTCCTCGAATTGCTTACTTCCGGCAAGGCTCTTGTAAACACCTTTCTCTATAATTCCCTTCAATAAGCTATTTTCTTGCTCAAGTGTAACTTGGCTAAGAGAATCATTAGTGGAATCAAGAGAACTACTAGAAGCAACAATATTGGATTTAGCATGATTATTGTTACTACTAGAGGAAGAATCTTTCTTGTTCTTGTTACTAGACTTGACTTGAGGCATATAAGTGGATAAGAGTAAACGCTTGGCAATGTAAGAAGAACTTTTCTTGTGAAGATCATCATTGATTGCTTTTAAGAACTCATGCTCTTGCTCAAGGTTGAGCTTTTCAAAGCGCAATTTCTCATGAGTCCTTAAAAGTTCTCGATGATCTCCTAAGATAGTTTCATGAGCTAACTTAAGAGTGTTTAGTTCTTTAGTTAGAGACTCAATCTTCTCCTTATCATTGTCATTCGTTTTATCATGATTAGCATGATTAATTGACGTTTCATCATAGTATTCATCACTAGAGTTGTCAACAAGTAAATCATCATCACCTAACAAGTCATCTTCATCACTATTGAAATCAACATACTCGGGGTGTGATACCTTTGGGCCTTTAGCCATGAAGCATGTTCCAACTCCTTCATTTGGTGAGTCAAATATGTCGTAGGAGTTGGTTGTCACAAGTGCTAGACCGGCAACACCTTCATCTTGAGTATATTCGGAGTCGGAGTGATAGCTTCTCTCGGAGTGGTTGTCGGAGTCGGAGCCGGATACCCATTCACCAACATGAGCTTGATGTCTTCATTTTGTGTAGCTCCTTGATGACTTGTCCTTTCTTTCTGAATCCTTGCTTCTCCATGAGGGTCTTCGTTCATAACGATCATCTCTACTCCTTCTTTCTCTAGATGGTGATTCTTCTCTTCTACTTCTTCTCTTGGGAGAATCTTCTCTTCTCTTGTAGGGGGGCGTACACTCATTGGAATAGTGTCCGGGCCTTCCACAATTGTAGCAGTTTCTCTCTCGACTAGAAGATCTTTTTTCATTGTAGGACCTTGACTTGGAGCTTCTCTCTTTGCTCCTACTCTTGTAGAACTTGTTGAAGTTCTTCACCATTAAGCTCAATTCTTCATTGAAGGTTTGTTTCTCACTCGATGATGTGGGGGCTTCACATGAGGCTTTGTAAGCACCACTTGATTTGTTGTGAAGTTCCTCTTTATCCTTGAGTGACATCTCATGAGCAACAATTCTTCCGATGACTTCCGTTGGCTTGAGATCTTTGTAATTGGGCATCATTTGGATCAATGTGCACACGGTATCATATTTTCCATCCAAGGCTCTTAGGATCTTCTTGATGATGAATCTATCGGTCATCTCTTCACTCCCTAAGCCAGCAATCTCATTTGTGATAAGAGCAAGCCTAGAGTACATTTCAGCGACACCTTCACCATCCTTCATTTTGAACTTGTCAAGTTGACTTTGAAGCACATCCAACTTGGATTCCTTGACGGAGTCGGTACCTTCATGCATGTCAATCAAAGTATCCCAAATTTCCTTTGCATTCTCAAGACGGCTGATTTTGTTGAATTCTTCGGGGCACAATCCGTTGAAGAGGATATCACAAGCTTGAGCATTGTATTGTAGCATCTTCAAATCATCCGCGGTAGCTTCACGATTCGGTTCTCTCCCATCAAAGAATTCACCTTGCAAGCCAACACACACAATAGCCCAAACGGCGGAGTTATGTCCAAGAATATGCATTTTCATCTTATGCTTCCAACTAGAAAAATTAGTACCATCAAAGTAAGGACCTCTACAGTGATAATTTCCCTCGCTAGACGCCATACTCTCCTAGGTTGTAAAACCAAGGCTATGACCACCAAAAGCTATGGAAATCAAAGAAAATGGAGACCAAAGCTCTGATACCACTTGTAGGATCGAAAGTATGTCTAGAGGGGGGATTAGACTACTTGACCAAATAAAAATCTAGCCTTTTCCCAATTTTAGTTCTTGGCAGATTTTAGCTATCTTAGCACAAGTCAAGCAATCTTCACACAATTCAAGCAAGCATGCAAAAGAGTATATGAGTAGCGGAAAGTAAAGCATGCAACTTGCAAGAATGTAAAGGGAAGGGTTTGGAGGATTCAAACGCAATTGGAGACACGGATGTTTTTGTCGTGGTTCCGATAGGTGGTGCTATCGTACATCCACGTTGATGGAGACTTCAACCCACGGAGGGTAACGGTTGCGCGAGTCCACGGAGGGCTCCACCCACGAAGGGTCCACGAAGAAGCAACCTTGTCTATTCCATCATGGCCGTCGCCCATGAAGGACTTGCCTCACTAGCGGTAGATCTTCACGAAGTAGGCGATCTCCTTGCCCTTACAAACTCCTTGGTTCAACTCCACAATCTTGTCGGAGGCTCCCAAGTGACACCTAGCCAATCTAGGAGACACCACTCTCCAAGAAGTAACAAATGGTGTGTTGATGATGAGCTCCTTGCTCTTGTGCTTCAAATGATAGTCTCCCCAACACTCAAGTCTCTCTCACAGGATTTAGATTTGGTGGAAAGAAGATTTGAGTGGAAAGAAACTTGGCAAAGGCTAGAGATCAAGATTCATATGGTTGGAATGGAATATCTTGACCTTAACACAAGTGTAGGTGGTTCTCTCTCAGAAAATGTGTATTGGAAGTGTAGGTATGTTCTGATGGCTCTCTCCATGAATGAAGAGTGGGTGGAGGGGTATATATAGCCTCCACACAGAATCTAACTGTTACACACAATTTGCCAAACTCGGTGCGGCTGAATGGTTAAACTCGGTCGGACCGATTCGGCAAACCTAGTGACCGTTAGGATTTTCGGTGGGACTGAGATGCAACTCGGTAGGACCGATATGGTTAGGGTTAGGGCATAACTAATCTCGGTGTGACCGATTACACAAACTCGGTGGGACCGATTTTGGTAATAAGCTAACCAGAGAGTTGGTCAGGTAAACTCGGTGGGACCGATTCGCTCATCTCGGTGAGACCGAAATGTTACAAAAGAGAAACAGAGAGTTTACATTGCAATCTCGGTGGGACCGATCGCTCACCTCGGTAAGACCGAAACGTTATGAAGGGAAATAGAGAGATTAAAATCCCATCTCGGTGAGACCGAGATCCCTATCGGTGAAACCGAGTTGCCTAGGGTTTGTGGCAGTGGTTATGACATTTGAAACTCGGTGGCGCCGGATAGATAGAATCAGTGGGGCCGAGTTTGACTTTTGGTTTAGGTCATATGTGGATGTGGGAAGGTAGTTGAGGGTTTTGGAGCATATCACTAAGCACTTTGAGCAAGCAAGCAATTAAGCAACACCTCATCCCTCCTTGATAGTATTGGCTTTTCCTATAGACTCAATGTGATCTTGGATCACTAAAATATAAAATGTAGAGTCTTGATCTTGAAGCTTGAGCCAAACTTTTTGTCCTTAGAATTTTGAGGGATCCACTTTCCTCATCCATGCCATGCCATTCATTGAGCTTTTCCTAAAATATTAATCTTGGAATAATGTTAGCTCAATGAGCTATATGTTGTTAGGAATTACCAAAACCACCCAGGGATAGTTGCACTTTCAGCCGCGCTCCGTGTCTGGCTCCGCCACGAGCACGGCTACTCCCTTGTGCTTCACGTCCTTGGCCTTGGATTTCTTCTCTTCTAGGCCGGCAGCAGGGAGGTCAAGGAGGTAGAGGTGCCCTTCCTCAGCTCTTGCGCACTTGGTTGCCATGTTGAACATCTCCAGAGCCGTGCATAGCTCCTCGTGGATGGCGAGCTCCTCCTTCATCTTAACGTCGCTAACGCCATCGGAAAATGCTGAAATGATGGCCTCGTCCATCACCTTGGGGATCTTAAGGTGAACGCTGCTGAAGCGCTGGATGTACTTCTGCAGGGTCTCTCCCGGCTGCTGCTTGATGCAGCGTAGGTCACCCACGGCTGGAGGGTGGTTGCGAGTGCCCTGGAAGTTAGCGATGAAGCGGTCGCGCATCTCACCCCAGGAGGAGATTGACCCCGAGGGCAAGTTCAGGAGCCACGAGCGAGCACCGTCCTTGAGAGCCATGGGGAACCAGTTCGCTGTGACTTTGTCATCGCCGCTGGCCGCCTCGATGCTCAGCTCGTAGAGCTATAAGAACTCCGCAGGGTCGGGGGTGCCGTCATAGCGAGGAGGTAGGTCTGGCTTGAACTTGCCTGGCCAGATAACGCTACGCAGCTCCGGAGTGAAGGCTCGACAGCCTGCTGTGGTCATCGGAGCCCTTTGCAGAGGCGGGGCCTGCTCTTGATGCTTGCGCACCGCCATCGCAGGGGGCACGCGGTCTTGACGTGGTGGCACCGGAGCGTTTTCTTGCGGTTGGGGAACTTCTTGGCAGCTTCCTTCTTCATGCGCGGGCACATGACATGGTGGATCACGCCGTGGGACCACGCGTCTTGGGGCGAGGACACCATCTTGGTGCGGAGGAGGCGGAGGTGCTCCGTGATCCGCGTGTCTCGGTGCGAGGGCACCGTCTTGATGCAGGGGCAGCGGAGGCGCCCCGTGAGCTACGTGTCCCGCGGCTGGAGGCGGGCGAGGTAGCGAGAGGGATGGTGCAGCAGAGCCCCCAGCGGCACCGACGAGCTCGGCGATGCGGTCCAGCCAGTCTTCCTAGAGGTCGTCGACTGGGCGGTAACGCAAGAGCTCGTGTGCCATGAGCAACATGGCTTGCGTATCTGTGGGGGCGCGACGAGCGTGGGACGATGAGCCGGCCGGAGGCAGTGACGGGGTGGCGGTGCGGCCGTCCCGCCGCACAGAGGGGTGCAGTGATGACGCTTGTTGCTCATTGGCTGCCGGGCTGGTAGCGGCGTTGGCAATAGGTGATGGATAACGGCGGGGAGGTCCACCAATGGGCGCCGTCTGAGCGACGCGAGCGGCAAGGGCGCCGCGGCGCTCAGCACGGGCTCGGCGAGCGTCTGACATGGATGGGATGGAGCCACGAAACGTGGATCGATGAAGGGAAAGCTTCAGCGCACCCCTACTTGGCGCACCAAATATCGTATTTCAGGTTTCGAGAAAACCCTTGAGGTTTGAACACTGGGGTGCGTGCGAAGATCTTCCCCCCAGCTCACGCTCTCACAACGATCTCAAAACCTAACTCGCCGAACTCGAAGAACAAGGAACACAAGAGGTTATACTGGTTCGGGCCACCGATGTAGTGTAATACCCTACTCTAGTGTGGTGTGGTTTATTGCCTTGTAGGCCGAGGATGAACAAGTACAAGGGAAGAACAACCTCTTGAGGAGAGGTGTTCTTAAGCTCGGTGAGCTGGTGCGTATGAGGGTGAATGGATCCGATCCCAGCTCTCCTCCTCCTTTCCTCCTTTCCTATGGTGGAGACTAGTCCTATTTATAGAGGCCCTAGTCCTCTTCCCAAATATTAGGTGGGAAGGGATCCCACAACGGCCAATTTGAAGGGGGACAACTAGTACAAGCTATCCTGACAAAAGGTGGTCTTCGCGTGCCAAAGGCTCTGGTGGTGACGTCGTCGTGGGCTCCGCAATGACCTCCGTCATGCCGTCCTGCTGGTCTTGGTCTTGTTGTACCGATATGGAAACCTTTGCCTGATGCCTCGGGACTCCTCGCCTGTGCCTGCTCCTTTAGCACCAAAGAGGAAACCAGTACTCTGCACCCGCTGGCGCCCGCCTGGCCTTGGTCGTCATGGCTCATGTCACGGGAACCTCATGAGGTGCCCCTCGCCTTGATCTCTCTGCTCCTCGCGAGCCAGCCTAGCAAGGCTTCCCCTGAGGAGGTCTTGTGTCGTCCACCTTGCGAGGCTTGGCCCCTCGCGAGGGTCTTGAGTGTTTGCTGGTGAAGATGGGCCGTACCAGGCCGCTAGAGGAGCCACGCCGTGGGCCGCAGGCAGGCAAGTCTGGGGACCCCCTTCCCAGAACACCGACAATAGTCCACTCCTTAAACTTGTTGAAAACCTTTGGCAACAAGTCGAGCTTTGTATACATTAACATTACCGTCAGCGTCAGTCTTCTTATTGAAGATCCATTTATTCTCTATGGCTTGTCGATCATCGGGCAAGTCAACCAAAGTCCACACTTTGTTTTCATACATGGATCCCATCTCAGATTTCATGGCTTTAAGCCATTTTGCGGAATCTGGGCTCATCATCTCATAGTTCATAGGTTCGTCATGGTCAAGTAACATGACCTCCAGAACAGGATTACCTCATCGAGTTCTACTTTCCTCCCACTCACTTCTTTCGAGAGAAACTCCTTCTCTAGAAAGGATCCATTCTTAGCAACGAATATCTTGCCTTCGGGTCTATGCTAGAAGGTGTACCCAACAGTCTCCTTTGGGTATCCTATGAAGACACATTTCTCCGATTTGGGTTTGAGCTTATCAGGTTGAAGTTTTTTCAAATAAGCATCGCAGCCCCAAACTTTAAGAAACGACGGCTTAGGTTTCTTGCTAAACCACAGTTCATATGGTGTCATCTCAACGGATTTAGATGGTGCCCTATTTAACGTGAATGCAGCCGTCTCTAAACCATAACCCCAAAACGATAGCGGTAAATCGGTAAGAGACATCATAGATCACACCATATCTAATAAAGTACAGTTACGATGTTCGGACACACCATTACGCCATGGTGTTCCACGTGGCTTGAGTTGTGAAACTATTCCACATTGTTTCAAATGAATATCAAACTCATAACTCAAATATTCACCTCCACGATCGGATCGCAGAAACTTTATTTTCTTGTTACGATGATTTTCCACTTCACTATGAAATTATTTGAACTTTTCAAATGTTTCAGACTTATGTTTTGTTAAGTAGACATACCCATATCTGCTCAAATCATCTGTGAAGGATAGAAAATAATGATACCCACCGTGAGCCTCAACACTCATCGGACCGCATACATCAGTATGTATTATTTCCAATAAGTTAGTTGCTCGCTCCATTGTTCCAGAGAACGGAGTCTTAGTCTTCTTGCCCATGAGGCATGGTTCACAAGCATCAAGTGATTCATAATCAAGTGATTCCAAAAGCCCATCAGCATGGAGTTTCTTCATGTGCTTTACACCAATATGACCTAAACGGCAGTGCCACAAATAAGTTGCACCATCATTATTAACTTTGCATCTTTTGGCTTCAATAATATGAATATGTGTATCACTACAATCGAGATTCAACAAAAATATACCACTCCTCAAGGGTGCATGACCATAAAAGATATTACGCACATAAATAGAACAACCATTATTCTCTGATTTAAATGAATAACCGTCTCGCATCAAACAAGATCCAGATATAATGTTCATGCTCAACACTGGCACTAAATAACAATTATTTAGGTCTAAAACTAATCCCGACGGTAGATGTAGAGGTAGCATGCCAACGGCGATCACATCAACTTTGGAACCATTTCCCACACACATCGTCACCTCGTCCTTAGCCAATCTTTGTTTAATCCATAGCCCCTGTTTCGAGTTGCAAATATAAGCAACAGAACCATTATCCAATACCCAGGCTCTACTATGATCATTAGTAAGGTACGCATCAATAACATGTATCAAATATACCTTTCACTTTGCCATCTTTCTTATCCGCCAAATACTTGGGGCAGTTCCGCTTCCAGTGACCAGTCCCTTTGCAGTAGAAGCACTCAGTTTCAGGCTTAGGTCTAGACTTGGGCTTCTTCCCTTGAGTAGCAACTGGATTGCTGTTCTTCCTGAAGTTCCCCTTCTTCCCTTTGCCCCTTTTCTTGAAATTAGTGGTCTTATTAACCATCAACACTTGATGATCCTTCTTGATTTCTACCTCCACAGCCTTTATCATCGCGAAGAGCTCGGGAATTGTCTTTTCCATCCCTTGCATATTATAGTTCATCACAAAGCCCTTATAGCTTGGTGGAAGTGATTGAAGAACTCTGTCAATGACAATATCATTAGGAAGATTAACTCCTAGCTGATCAAGTGGTTATGGTACCTAGACATTCTGAGTATGTGTTCACTGACAGAACTATTCTCCTCCATTTTGAAGCTGTAGAACTTGTTGGAGACTTCATATCTCTCAACACGGGCATTTGCTTGAAATATTAACTTCAACTCCTGGAACATCTCATATGCTCCATGACGTTCAAAACATCTTTGAAGTCCTGATTCTAAGCCGTAAAGCATGGCACACAAAACCATCGAGTAGTCATCAGCTTTGCTCCGCCAGACGTTCATAACATCTGGAGTTGTTCCTGCAGAGGGTCTTGCACCTAGCGGTGCTTCCAGGACGCAATTCTTCTATGCAGCAATGAGGATAATCCTCATGCTATGGACCTAGTCCGTGTAGTTGCTACCATCATCTTTCAACTTAGCTTTCTCTAGGAACGCATTAAAATTCAAGGGAATGGTAGCACGGGCCATTGATCTACAACAATATAGATATGCAAAAACTATCAGGTACTAAGTTCATGATAAATTAAAGTTCCATTAATCATATTACTAAAGAAGTCCCACTTAGATAGACATCCCTATAGTCATCTAAATGATCACGTGATCCATATCAACTAAACCATGTCCGATCATCACATGAGATGGATCAGTTTTCAATGGTGAACATCTCTATGTTGATCATATCTACTATATGATTCACGTTCGACCTTTCGGTCTTAGTGTTCCGAGGCCATATCTGCATATGCTAGGCTCATAAATTTTAACCTGAGTATTCTAGACGTGCAAAACTGGCTTGCACCCATTGTATGTGAACGTAGAGCTTATCACACCCGATCATCACGTGGTGTCTCGGCACGATGAACTGTAGCAACGGTGCATACTCAGGGAGAACAATCGTACCTTGAAATTTAGTGAGGGATCATCTTATAATGCTACCGCTGTACTAAGCAAAATAAGATGCATAAAAGATAAACATCACATGCAATCAAAATATGTGACATGATATGACCATCATCATCTTGTGCCTTTGATCTCCACCTCCAAAGCACTGTCATGATCTCCATCATCACCGGCGATGACCCACAAGTATAGGGGATCAATTGTAGCTCTTTTCGTTAAGTAAGAGTGTCGAACTCAACGAGGAGCAGAAGGAAATGACAAGTGGTTTTCAATAAGGTAATGTCTGCAAGTGCTGAAATTGTAAGTAGCAGAGTAGTTTAATAGCAAGATAGTCTGTAACAAGCAAGTAACGATAGTAGTAACAAAAGTGCAGCAAGGTAGCCCAATCCTTTTGAGGCAAAGGACAGGCCAAAATGGTCTCTTATGATAAGCAAAGCATTCTTGAGGGTACACGGGAATTTCATCTAGTCACTTTCATCATGTTGGTTTAATTCGTGTTCGGTACTTTGATAATTTGATATGTGGGTGGACCGATGCTTAGGTGATGTTCTTACTTGAACAAACCTCCTACTTATGATTAACCCTCCCGCAAGCATCCGCGACTACGAGAAAACTATTAAGAATAAATTCTAACCATAGCATTAAACTTTTGGATCCAATCGGTCCCTTACGGAATAGCGCATAAACTAGGGTTTAAGCTTCTGTTACTCTCGCAACCCATCATCTAATTGCTACTCCACAATGCATTCCCTTAGGCCAAATATGGTGAAGTGTCATGTAGTCGACGTTCACATGACACTACTAAGGAAATCACAACATACATACTATCAAAATATCGAACATATCAAATTCACATGATTACTTGCAACATGATTTCTCCCATGACCTCAAGAACAAAGGTAACTACTCACAAATGATAAATATGCTCATGATCAGAGGAGTATTAATTAGAATAATGGATCTGAACATATAATCTTCCACCAAATAAACCATATAGTAATCAACTACAAGATGTAATCAACACTACTAGTCACCCACAAGCACCAATCTATAGTTCTGGTAACAAGATTGAACACAAGAGATGAACTAGGGTTTGAGATGAGATGGTGTTGTTGAAGATGTTCATGGAGATTTCTCTCCCCAAGATGCGAGAGTTGTTGGTGATGATGATGATGATGATGATGATTTCACCCTTCAGGAGGGAAGTTCCCCCGTCGGAATCGCTCCGCTGGAGGGCAAAAGTGCTCCTGCCCAAGTTCCGTCTCGAGGCGGCGGCGCTCCATCCCGAAAGTCCTCTCCTTATTTTTTTTCTAGGTCAAAATGACCTATATACCATAAGATGGGCACCGGAGGTGGGCCTGGGTGAGCACAACCCACCAGTGCGCGCCTGGGCTCCCTGGCGTGCCCAGGTGGGTTGTGCCCACCTGGTGGGCCCCCTCTGGTAGTTATTTGCTCCAATAATTCTTAAATATTCCATAAAAAATCTCCGTGAAGTTTCATCTTGTTTGGAGTTGTGTAGAATAGGTAGCATGACGTAGCTTTTGCAGGTTCAAATATCCAGCTGCTGGAATTCTCCCTCTTGATGTGTACCTTGCAAATTATGAGAGAAAAGGCATTAGAATTACTCCAAAAAGCATTATTATGGATAAAATAACAGCAAGAAAACATGATGCAAAATGGACCTATCAACCGGCTTGACACCTTGATCTCCATCGTAGCATCGTTGTCGTCTCGCCAACTAATGAATCTACGACTATCGCTACCGCTTAGTGATAAAGTAAAGCAATTACATGGCGATTGCATTTCAATAAAGCCACAACCATATGGCTCCTGCCAGTTGCCGATAACTGTTACAAAACATGATCATCTCATACAATAATTTATATCTCATCACGTCTTGACCATATTGCATCACAACATGCCCTGCAAAAACAAGTTAAAAGCCTCTACTTTGTTGTTGCAAGTTTTACGTGGCTGCTACGGGCTTCTAGCAAGAATCGTTCTTACCTACGCATCAAAACCACAACGATTTTTCATCAAGTGTGCTATTTTAACCTTCAACAAGGACCGACCGTAGTCAAAATCGATTCAACTAAAGTTGGAGAAACAGACACCCGCCAACCACCTGTGTGCAAAGCACGTCGGTAGAACCAGTCTCATGCACGCGGACATGTAATGTCGGTCCGTCCGCTTCATCCAACAATACCGCCAAATCAAAGTAAGACGTTGGTGGTAAGCAGTATGACTATTATCGCCCACAACTCTTTGTGTTCTACTCGTGCATATCATCTACGCATAGACCTAGCTCTGATACCACTATTGGGGAACATTGCATGCAATTTCAAAAAATTTCCTACGATCACGCAAGACCTATCTAGGAGATGCATAGCAACAAGACATGGAGAGTGTGTCCACGTACTCTCGTAGGCCGAAAGCGGAAGCATTAGGTTAACGCGGTTGATGTAGTCGAACGTCTTCACGGTCCAACCGATCCAAGTACCAGACGTACGACACCTTTGTGTTCAGCACACGTTCAGCTCGATGACGTCCCTCGAGCTCTTGATCCAGTAGAGGGTCGAGGGAGAGTTCCGACAGCATGACGGTATGGTGACGGTGAGGTGATGTGATCCGCGCAGGGCTTCGCCTAATCACTACGACAATATGACCGGAGGAGTAAACTATGGAGGGGGGGCACCGCACACGGCTAAGAAATAACGGTTGTGCCTTTGGGGTGCCCCCTGCCCACGTATATAAAGGAGGGGGAGGAGGAGGCCTACCCAAGGGGGGTGCACCAAGAGGGGGGAGTCCTACTAGGACTCCGTTCCTAGTAGGATTCGCCCCCCCCCCCTTTCCTTCCAACGGAGAGGGGAAAAGGGGAAAGGAGGGAGAAGGAGAAGGAAAGAGGGGGCCGCACCCCTCCCCTTGTCCAATTCGGATTGGGCAAGGGGATGCGCGCTCCACCCCCGTGGCCTGCCTCCTCTCCTCCACTATGGCCCAATAGGCCCATTAGCTTTCCCGGGGGGTTCCGGTAGCCTCCCGGTACTTCAAAAAATCCCCGAACCTTATCGGAACCATTCCGGTGTCGGTATATAACCTTCCAATATATCAATCTTTACCTCTCGACCATTTCGAGACTCCTCGTCATGTCCGTGATCTCATTCGGGACTCCGAACAAACTTTGGTCACCAAAACACATAACTCATAATACAATTCGTCATCGAGCGTTAAGTGTGCGGACCCTACGGGTTTGAGAACTATATAGACATGACCGAGACACATCTCCGGTCAATAACCCATAGCGGAACCTAGATGCTCATATGTGTTCCTACATATTCTACGAAGATCTTTATCGGTCAAACCGCATAACAACATACGTCATTCCCTTTGTCATCGGTATATTACTTGCCTAAGATTCGGTAGTCGGTATCATCATACCTAGTTCAATCTCATTACCGCCAAGTCTCTTTACTCATTCCGTAATGCATCGTCCCGCAACTAACTCATTAGTCACATTGCTTGCACGGCTTATAGTGATGTGCATTACCGAGAGGGCCCAGAGATACCTCTCCGATACAGGGAGTGACAAATCCTAATCTTGATCTATGCCAACTCAACAAACACCTTCAAAGACACCTGTTGAGCATCTTTATAATCACCTAGTTACGTTGTGACGTTTGATAGCACACAAGGTGTTCCTCTGGTATTCGGGAGTTGCATAATCTCATATGTATAAGTCATGAAGAAAGCAATAGCAATAAAACTAAACGATCATTATGCTAAGCTAATGGATGGGTCTTGTCCATCACATCATTCTCTAATGATGTGATCCCGTTCATCAAATGACAACACATGTCTATGGTCAGGAAACTTAACCTATCGGATGTGGGGTTCCGGCAAACCCTTAAGGTTCAAACACTGGGGTGCGCGCGAAGTCTTTTCCTCCCACCGATCTACGCCCTAACTCTCTAAGATCTCGCGGACGAACTCGATGAACTTGCAACACGGAAAGACACAAGATTTATCCTAGTTCGGGCCACCGTTGTGGTGTAATACCCTACTCCAGTGTGGTGGTGGTGGATTGCCTCTTGGGCTGATGATGAACAATACAATGGGAAGAACAGCCTCCTGAGGTTGAGGTGTTCTTGTGCTTGGCTAACTTGTGTGGGTGAGAGTGATCTCAGATCTCTCCCCTGCCTATGGGGGTGGCTAGTCCTACTTATAGAGTCCCTGGTCCTCCTCCCAAATCTTTAGCGGGAAGGGAGCCAACAATGGTGGGCCAATTTGAAGGGGGACAGCTAGTACAGGCTATCCTGACAAAAGTGGTCTTCGCTTGCCAAAGGCTCTGGTGGTGACACCATCTTGGGCTCCACGATGACCTCCTTCTTGCCGTCCTTCTGGTCTTGGTCTTGTTGCACCAAAATGGCAACCTTTGCCTGATGCCTCAGTACTCCTCGCCTGCGTTGGTTCCCTTAGCACCAAAGATGAAACAAGGACGCTGTGCGCGCTGGCGCCCGCCTGGCGTTGATCGTCATGGCTCACGTCACGAGAGCCTCGTGAGGTTCGCCTCGCCTTGATATCTCCGCTCCTCGTGAGCCTGCCTGACTAGGCCGCTCCAGAGGAGGTCTTGTGTTGTCTGCCTCGCGAGGCTTGGCCCCTCACGAGGGTCTTGGATGCCTTGTTGATGAAGGTGGGCTGTACGACCTACTAGCTTAGCCACGCCGCGGGCCGGAGGCAGGCAAGCCTGGGGACCCCCGTTCCCAGGACGCCGACAGTTGCCCCCGGGCCCAAGGTGCGCTCGGGCTTGGCTTCACGGCGAAGCCAAGGGTCAAGTACGGAGCACTGTGGGCCCCAAAAGCCTGCGGCCTCGGTTGACGCATGGCGATTGATTGGACGCGGCGTCTCCACTTCCCCATGTTGCCTTGGCAACTGCATGACTTGACAAGTCCCTGCGACATGCAAGGAAAACCATCATTACCTGCGATTGTGGGAGGTGCCGATTGGCCTTCTCTTGCAATAAATGGGGAGGGGGCGGAGCCCCCGTTGCCCATCTCTTCCTGCCTTGCCCCCGTCTTCTTCCTTGCTCCATTGCTCGCTATGCCACCAATGGCGCCATGAAGGAAGTTCTCCATCGCTGAGAAGGGAAAGGCCCCTCGCGAGGGGCCCGGGTCGCTGGCACCCAAGCGCGGATGTGGCCGTCCGCGCAAGCATGCCACGTCCCCTGGCACGGCCCATTGTCGGAGCGGCGCCACAACACGCGGAGGGGGTCGCCCCAGCCATGGCGATCAAGTTGACGAGGGGAGGCATGCTTTGGTGGTGCGCCCCCCGTCTGCGTTTCCACACGGTGGAGGTGTCGCCGGAGTTTGTCGTCTGGTCGGAGAATCCGGCCGGCAACTGGCTCCAACTTCTGCGCTTCTTCGCCGACGAGCTGTCGGCCTCTAGTCCAGGCGGACTCTGGCTGCAGGCGGATGGTTGCTGCAGCAAGGCCTCTTGGGTTGCAGTCGCGACTTCCGCCGTGGGCAACGTAGCCCTGGCCCGCGGTTGGCAGACATTCGCCCGCGCGCGCGGCTTGGGCCGGCGGTGCACCCTCCACTTTACGACGGCAAATCAACCCTCTATGTGAGGGTGTTTGGGGAAGATGGTCACCGTGCCGGGTGCTGCCCCGAGGCGAACGATGGTGAGGAGGTGCTTGGTCTCGGGGACGGTCGCGATGAGGATGAGGGTGAGCCTGCCCTTGGGCGTGGTTGTGTCTTGTCCAGCTACGACGACTCTTCCTCCGGTGACAGCTCCAGCAGTAGTGGCCACGACCAGCCGCCGCGCCCGTTTTGAAGGCGGCAGTGGGTCATCTCGTCGCCGCGCCTCCGTGAAGCGCGAAGAAGGATCCGGCTAGGCTTGGGGTGCCGCTAGGGGTCTGCCTCCGTAGAGTGCCGCACCGCTGCTTTTTTAATTGTTTTTCCTGCATCAAGAATGTAACCAGTTTGGGCCCAGGGGGGCGTGTGTCGAACTATGGTTCCTCGGTTGTGGCACCGTGCGTGTTGTGTCATTATTTCGTGCAAAGATAACTTAACCTGGTATATCCGGGACACCCTCTTCCTCACGAGGCGCTCATTTCCTCGCGTCCATGTTGCCTTGGTGGCCTGTGTTTGATCGGGAACTGCAAAAGCTCGTTAGGAAGTGCGTTAAAAGATTTGCCATTCGCCCTGGCCCCAACCTGGTGCCTTGTATCGTGGTACCCGAGGGGCACGTACTAGGAGGGGCACGCCAGCTTTGGGCTCGAACGAGGGTGGCTCGCGAGAAGGCAAAGAAGGGAGAAAATGCTCGCGAGGGCACCTGCCCAGCCCCCTCGCGAGGCATGCGAGAGAGAGAACACGAGCTAACCCGAGCTGGAAAAACGCAGCGAGAGGCGAGGGAGTCAACTCAGCAAGGAATGCCAAAAGCAAATTTCGATTAAGGAAAAGGAGGCCAAATACGGAAAGCAAATGAAAAGCCGCGTCCGGCACCTAATCTAGTCTTCAAGTCTTCTCACCAGCGCGGAGCTAAGTGCTGCCACTAGGTGTGGGCGGGAGCCCCAGGGCCTGAGACCGGCACCCCTAAGACTCCGGGGCGTGTACAGCCCCAACTCATTATTACGTGAGAGTGTCACGGGTGGCGATTCTTCACAGGCACCGGGCCTTCTTCACAGGCTCTGGGCCTTTCTTCACAGGCTCTGGGCCTTGCTTCATAGGCTCTGGGCCTTGCTTCACAGGCTTTGGGCCTTTCTTCACAGGCTTTGGGCCTTGCTTTATGGGTAAAACTTCCGGAGGTGCTGGATGTTCCAGGCGTTTTGGACTGGTACTCCGTCTTGTGTCTCCAGGCGCACGGCGCCAGGCCTGGAGATGTGGACGACCTTGAACGGGCCCTCCCACATTGGTGAAAGCTTATGTAGACCTTCCCTGGAGAGGACCTGCCTCAGGACTAGGTCTCCTGTCTCGAGCGTCCTGGAGCGGATGTTGCGGCAGTGGTATCGCCGCAGCGCTTGCTGGTACCTTGCCACCCGCAGCGCAGCTTTGCGGCGACGTTCCTCCACTAACACGAGGTCCATCCCCCGTGTGGCGTCTTGCTGCGTTTCGTCGAACGCCAAGACCCGTGCGGAGCGATGCTTGACCTCATGAGGGAGGACCGCTTCGGCTCCGTAGACGAGGAAGAATGGAGTTTCTCCCATTGGCTTGGTGGCAGTGGTCCGGATGGACCACAGTACGGACTGGAGCTAGTCGTGCCAGCCCCTGCCGCAGGCCTCCAGCTTCTTCTTGAAGGTCCTAGTCTTGAGGCCCCTCAGGACCTCCGCGTTAGCACGTTCAGCCTGACCATTGCTCCTGGGGTGGGCCACCAAAGCGTAGCAGATCTACGTTCCAAGGTTAGCACAGTAGGTTTTGAAGAGGTTGCTAGTAAACAGTGAACCGTTATCTGTGATGATGCGGTTGGGGACCCCGAAGCGGCTCACGAGGCCCTTAATGAACTTGACAGCAGAGCCGGCTGGGATGGTACGGACGACTTCCACTTCCGCCCACTTGGTGAACTTGTCGATGGCGACGTAGAGGTAACGGTAGCCCCCTGGCGCCCGAGGGAACGGGCCTAGGATATCCAGCCCCCAGACCACGAATGGCAATGTGAGCGGGATAGTTTGAAGGCCCTGAGCTAGTTGATGGATTTTCTTGGCGTGGAATTGGCAAGCTTCACAAGACTTCACCAGCTCGGCTGCGTTGTTGAGTGCTGTAGGCTAGTAGAATCCACTGCGGAACACCTTGCCGACGAGGGTCCGCGACGACGAGTGGTGTCCGTAGTCCCCGCCGTGTATGTCAATCAGCAACTCCCTTCCTTGGTCGCTAGATATGCAGCGCAGTGTGACATCATTCGGTCGCTTCCTATATAACTCGTTGTCTTGGACACAGTATGTCGTGGCTTGCCGGACCACGCGCTCCACCTCCTCTTCCTTCTCCGGCAACGTCCCGTGCGTTAAGTACTCCTTGAATTCCTTGGTCCATCATTCCTCCTGGGGCTTGAGCGCCAAGAGCAGCTGAGCTCCGGAGGTCGGTCCACAGGTCGGGGCTCCCGCGGCCGGAGGCTGGAGGAGCTCCTCCCAAGGCTGAGTCGTGCTTGAGAGAGGTGGCGCAATTGATGGATTGAAGAGCCGCTCCTCAAAGACGCATGGCTCCTGAGGTTGCCGCTTGGATGATCTCCTGGCGATGTCGTCGGCTTCCTTGTTGGTGCCCCGGGGCACGTGCTGCAGCTCCAGGCCCGAGAACTGTTTCTCCATCTTGCGCACCTCCGCGAGGTAGGCCTCCATATGCTCGTCCTTCGGCTCATACACCTTGTTGGAGAAGTTGACGAGAAGTTGTGAGTCGCCTCTAACGGTGAGGCACTTCACCCCTAGGGCCGCTACAGCCTTCAGGCCGGCTATGAGGCCTTCGTATTCTGCGATGTTGTTGGAGACCTTCTCGCCGTGCTGAAACCGGAGTTGCACGGCGTAGTAGAGCTTGTCCTGGGTGGGCAAGATGAGCACTGCTCCAGCCCCCGCGCCTTGGTGTGCGAAGGCGCCATCGAAATACATGATCCAACCGTCCAGAGCCTCACTTCTTGGGGAGGTGGACCGGTCTTCTCCTTCCTCAAGTGTCGGGGCATCCGTCCATTCGGCCACAAAGTCAACAAGTGCGGCCCCCTTGATGACCCTGGTAGTGCTGAACTCCAACTGGAACGCTTGCAACTCGATGTTCCACTCTGCAACCCTTTCGGCTGAGTTAGGGCTCCTAAGTATTCTTTCCAGTGGGTAGGCTGAGACGACCTTGATGGGGTGGCCCTGGAAGCAGTGTCGCAGCTTGCGCGAGGCCACCAGGAGCGTGAGCAGGAGTTTCTGGGGCATGGGGTAGCTGTAACGCCCCGAGACCGATGTGCCAGGTGTCGTTCAGTTATTTGCTGTTGTTGCCTTGTCATTTCTTGCGTGTCATGCATTGCATATCATGTCGTCATGCGCATTTCATTTGCATACGTGTTCGTCTCGTGCATCTGAGTTTTTTCCCCGTTGTCCGTTTTGCAATCCGGCGTTCCGTTCTTCTCCGGTGGTCATTTCTACCTTTCTTTCTGGTGTGGGGATTAAACATTTCCGGATTGGACCGAGACTTGCCAAGCGGCCTTGGTTTACTACCGGTAGACCGCCTGTCAATTTTCGTACCATTTGGACTTCGTTTGTTACTCCAACGGTTAACCGAGGGACCGAAAAGGCCTCGTGTGTGTTGCAGCCCAACACCCTTCCAATTTGGCCCAAAACCCACCTAACTCTGCTCCATCATCTCGGTCGTTCGATCACGATCGCGAGGCCGAAACCGCACCTCATTTGGACTCTCCTAGCTCCCTCTATGCCTATATATACAACCCCCTCCGAAATTCATGGTTCATTCTTCCCCTAACCCTAAAAATTCTCAGATCCGCGCCGCCGGACGAAATCCCCACCTTCACCGGACATGTCCGCGCCCCTCCACGCCGCTCCAGCCAACCAGAGGCTGCCACGTGACCCAACCGCCGCCAGCCTATCTCGAGCCGCCACCTCACCTCCCCTGCGCCCACTTCGCCGCCATCCTCCCGGGGCCCAGATCCGGCCCGCCCCGGGGCCGAACCGGGCCACTCCGAGGCTCCCGCCTCCCCGCGCCTGCTTCGCCGCGCCCAGGCCGCGCCGCCCACGCCGGAGCACTGCGCCGCCGCCTCTTCGATCTTCGATGCCGGCGTCGCCGAGCCCTGCTGACCTCGGGAACGGGCCCCGCAGCCTCGGCCTCCGCTCCCCGCGCCCAGATCCGCGCGTTCCCTGCACTCGCCGGCCTCCTCCGCCCCTCCTTGCCGCTGCCCATCGGCGAACGGCGCCGCCGCCGCCCGCCTACCTCCCTCGATCCAGGCGGGATCGAGGAGGAGGACGCCCTTGCGCCTCGTGGGCCTGAGCAGATCCAGCAGGCCTAGCCTGCCTCCCCTTCGCCCGAGTCCGGCCCATCTCCATGCCAGATCTGCGGCCTGCCTCCTCCTCCTTCACGGGCCGAGCCCACTTGGGTGAGGCCACATCCCCAGCGCCCCCTCCTCTATTTTTTCTCTGTTGGGCTTGCCCAGTTTCAGCCTGATCATGTTTTTTTTCTCGTCCTGCGATTTTGTCTAATATTCCAGAGATTGCTGTTTTACAGATTAGTCCCCCTAGTTCATACATTTAATAACTTCACAACCGTGCATCCGATTAAAATGAGTTATATATGAAACTTGCTCAGAATTTTGTGTAGATTAATAATATCCAACTTTCATCTATGTTTGAAATGTTAGAAATGTTGTTTGCATTAATTTGCTCCTATGCCATGTTAAAATGATTTATTTCATAACTAATTAACCGTAACTCGGATTTTAATAATCTTTATATGTAAATGGGGTAGAAAAATGCCTAGTTTAACATGGTGGCATCATCTTGCATGTTTAATAACTCTAAAATTATGTTTAGGGCAGAACAGTACCAAACCTAATATTTGCACATGAGGATTTTCCGGAAATGTTGTTCGTTGCTTCCGGCCTCATTTAATTTTGCCTAGATAGGTAGTTTTCATTTGCTTCACCCATTGCCATGTTAATCAACATTTAATATTGTTGGGTACATAAACAAGAGAGAACTAAATAATTGCTGTGGTGTTTTGTCAATATGCATCCCGATGCATATTGAGCTCCACTTAATTTGTAGGATTGCTTGTGCACTTTGCCATGACATGTATCATTAAACCGGACATGCATCATACTTGTTTGTGCATCATGCCATGTCTATGTGGTGGTTGTTTACCATGATTGTTTGCTTCTTTCCGGTGTGCTTTTTCGGGTTGGTTCCGATAACGTCGTGTTGTGAGGATTCGTTCGACTTCGTCCGTTTGTCTTCTTCATGGACTCGTTCTTCTTCCTTGCGGGATTTCAGGCAAGATGATCATACCCTTGAAATCACTACTATCTTTGCTATGCTAGTTTGCTCGCTCTTGCTATGCCAATGCTACGATGCCTACCATTTGCTTGTCAGCCTCCCAATTGCCATGTCAAACCTCTAACCCACCATGTCCTAGCAAACCGTTGATTGGCTATGTTACCGCTTTGCTCAGACCCCTCTTATAGCGTTGTTAGTTGCAGGTGAAGATTGAAGTTTGTTCCTTGTTGGAACATGGAGTTCGTTCCTTGTTGGAACATTGTTTATTTGTTGGGATATCACAATATATCTTATTTAATTAATGCATCTATATACTTGGTAAAGGGTGGAAGGCTCGGCCTTATGCCTGGTGTTTTGTTCCACTCTTGCCGCCCTAGTTTCCGTCATATCAGTGTTATGTTCCCGGATTTTGCGTCCCTTACGCGGTTGGGCTATAATGGGAACCCCTTGACAGTTCGCCTTAAGTAAAGCTTTGCCAGCAATGCCCAACATTGGTTTTACCATTTGCCACCTAGCCTTTTTCCCTTGGGAGTCACGCATCCCGAGGGTCATCTTTATTTTTACCCCCCCGGGCCAGTGCTTGTCTAAGAGTTGGTCCAAACTAGAGCCCCTTGCAGCGCCACCTCGGGGAAACTCGAGGGCTGGTTTTAGTTGTACGGATTGCTTATCCGGTGTTGCCCTGAGAACGAGATATGTGCAGCTCCTATCAGGATGTCGGCGCATCGGGCGGTGTTGCTGGTTTAGTTTTACCCTGTCGAAATGTCTTGTTGTACCGGGATACCGAGTCTGATCGGAACGTCTCGGGTGGAGGTCTATTCCTTCGTTGACCGTGAGAGCTTGTGATGGGCTAAGTTGGGACACCCTGCAGGGATTTGAACTTTCGAAAGCCGTGCCTGCGGTTATGGGCAGATGGGAATTTGTTAACGTCCGGTTGTAGAAAACCTGAACTTGACCTTAATTAAAATGAATCAATAGCGTGTGTAACCGTGATGGTCTCTTTTCGGCGGAGTCCGGGAAGTGAACACGGTTGTTGGAGTTATGCTTGACGTAGGTAGTCTAGGATCACTTCTTGATCATACCTTTATCGACCGTGCTTTGCCTTCTCTTCTTGCTCTCATTTGCGTATGTTAGCCACCATATATGCTAGTCGCTTGCTGCAGCTCCACTTCATACCTTGACCTTACCCATAAGCTTAAATAGTCTTGATCGCGAGGGTGCGAGATTGCTGAGTCCCTGTGGCTCACAGATACTTCCAAAACCAGCTTGCAGGTGCCGATGAGTCCGTGCAGATGACGCAACCAAGCTTAGGAGGAGCTCGATGAAGATCTTGTCCTTTGTGTTGTTTCATTCTAGTCGATCAGTAGTGGAGCCCAGTTGGGGTCGATCGGGGACCTTTGTCGCATTTGGGGGTTCTTCTTTTATTTTGGTTCCGTAGTTGGACCATGAGTGTATTTGATTGATGTAATGTTTATTCATGTAATTGTGTGAAGTGGCGATTGTAAGCCAACTATGTACCTCTTTCCCTTACGTATTACATGGGTTGTGTGAAGATTACCTCACTTGCGACATATGCCTTCAATGCGATTATGTCTCTAAGTCGTGCCTCGACACGTGGGAGCTATAGTCGCATCGAGGGTGTTACAAGTTGGTATCAGAGCCTTCCCCGACCTTAGGAGCCCCATTGCTTGATCGTTTTTAGCAGCCGAGTTGTGTCTAGAAAAAATGTTTTGAGTCATTAGGAATTATATATCGGAGAGTTTAGGAATTCTTTTTACTTCCCAGTCTCCTCATCGCTCTGGTAAGGCATCCTGACGTAGAGTTTTGACTCTTATCTTCTCAAATTTCACAAAAAAAAAATTTAGGATCACGCGAGTATCTTGGTTTTGTTCCGATGGTTTTGTGACGAGAACATTGTTCTTGGTGCCTCCTGTCTTTAGGGGTTGTGGCAGTGTCCCGGGGAGTTGAGCTCCGAGGTATTGTCGTCACAATTTTATCGTTGCAATTCTGGTATTCTTGAGATATGTGCGCGACATCGAAAAACTTCTTTATGCAGTTCGTTGGTGAGATAACCTCGACGCCACCTAGTACTGGGGCGGGAGTTCGGGAGTATCGCCATAACTTGTATAACGGATGTTTTTGGAAGGTTGAGATAGATGGTTTCCGAAGGTTTCTTGGTTATGTGTTGAAGGATGGATACAGCTGGATGTAGGATTTGCTAGCTTGAGTGAGATATTATGCTCCCCTGTATCCCCAACACCTGATTGCATAACCGGAAAATTTCGGGAGTTTCATAGGTGGGAATTCAAGTAGCTCTTAGGATATCTTTCTGACAGATGTATGATATGAAATTGGGGTTCGACGTCTAGTGGTCCGCCTATTCACGGTCGATTTTACAGTGGTCTCGTTGTGTCTTAAAGAGTCCTTGGCTATGCCGACTCGGGGACGCTTCGTATGTCATGTGCACTGCCTTGTACATGATGGTGCTGTACGATCGAGCCCGTGTAGGCCCCACCACGAAAACTTCGGGCGAAATCTCTATCATATGTTTGTTCTGGCTTATTCCGCAAGCCAACCCTTTGTTTTTGTTTTGAGTGGTGGTATTCGAGTTGCTTCAATGTCAAGTGTTGATTCCATACCTTCCCCAAATGGTGTTCTCATACTTCGGTGTGAATACCAATCCTTCTTGATCATCAAGATTGCTTTGTCAATCCTTTTCAACCGGCGTGTTTTTCTCTTCAAGTGGATCTGATCATTCAGTAAGATCAATTATCTCTTCTTCTCAACGGTGTTATTTCTTCCGTCTCCAAGTTGCCTTTGTTTTTTCCCACCCTCCCTCCCTTTGTTTTTCTCCAAGGATTCAGATCTCTTAATCGAGTATCCTTCTTATTGATGTGAGGTCTCTCCATTCTTTTCTATCAATATTCTTATCTGGTGATTCTCATGAAGATCATAACGGAGCTTCAAGTTATCATTCTTTGTCTCTTCTCTTCTCCGATGGTTTCAAGTCAAGCTTTGTTGATCATATCCTTTCCTCGTTTCAATACTTTCTCATGCCGGTGCACATCACATTTAGTCATTTCTCGCTATTCATTTGTTCCGGCATGCTCAAGCTATCTCAAAAGGCTCGTCTTGTCATGCAAGATCCGTTCAACCTATTTCGAGGTTGTTTATCTCAGTCAAGCCTTTTAATTCAACCAGTGCTTTCTCTCTTGTTAATCGTTCAACGGTATTTTCTTTTGAGTGGGCCTTAACCCACAGGTCTTTTCCCAGGATCTTACCTGACTCTTCTTATTTTCCCGGAGTTATTCTCAAATTCTTTTCAAAAGTTTTGACGTAAGAATGAATTGTCATCAGTCAAATGTCCTCCTCTAAAACCTTTCAAATTCTTTTCATCGTGGGCTCAACCTCTTCATTTTGATTCTTCCGGAGTGCCTAAATAAGTCATGATGGTATTTCTCGTCGTCATTCTCAGATTTTGAAGACCGAAGAAGGTTTGTTCCTCCATATATTGCTCCATTCTTTTCAAGATTCGTGATTCCACCTTGTTGCCATCCTCTCATAATTATATTCGATTGTGAGAATTCTTTTCACCCATCCGGAGCATTTCAAGGGTATTTTCAGTTTGATTATCCGGAGTCCATCATTTCAGAAGACTTGTTCATTCTCAGCTTTCAGCTCTCGTTCCCCAAATCTCACCGGTGCATCATTCAATATTCTCTAATCAGCTCATGATCTTTTGTTCTCGTGGATCTAATTTCCATCAAGTATTTTCATTCATTCTCTAATTCTTCCCGGTGTTTCTTTATCTTTACTTCGTTCATTTCCAATTCTTACGGTGATTCGTTCAAGATTTCTCTTCCTAATCAATTTATTCATTATTTCAATTCTACCGGTGGTTCGTTCAATATTTTCCAAAGTTGGCGCTATATCTATCTTAATGCTCTCTACGAGAATAAGTAGTATGCCAAATCCATTGATTGTCATCAATTTAATTGGTGAAGGATACGCATAATGTAATTCTTATTCTTGTTTCATCCTAATGATTAATTCCCTATTCCGGAGGCTCATCAAAATTCTTGATCTCAATTGTTCATCTTATCTTTTCCCGGAGTTCCTACCTCTCGCAATTATATCACCACGGAGGTTCATCCAAATCATTGCAAGGATTCACCTTGCGTTTTCAATTTCTCTTTCTTTTCATTCATTTTGTTTACTGGAGTTCTTCATGGATGTTCTACAGGACGATTCATCAAGGATTTAATTCCTTCTCAAAGTTTTCATCAAGATTCATTTCTAGGGAGCTCAAGTTTTCTTCATATTGTAATCTGGAGTGCAATTCTTTCGTCCGTATCATTGGAGATGGTATTATGTCATTCTTGATAATTTGAGTTCATGTTTCATGATTCACATGTTATTAAGAATGAGGTGTTTTAAATCCATCAATCTCTTCTTTGGAGTTATCTTGGGTTATATTTCACCAAAGCCTTTCCTAAGGATTGTTGCTAGTTATGGTGTTTATAAATGACCCAAGTCATTCATTTATCCTCCCGGTGAAATAAGTTTCTCGTCTCCTTGTTGATATCAATCCAATCTATTTTTTCCGTTAGTGGCAAGTTGTCACCTCATAATTTTGAGATGTCTTCTATAAGTCCATAACAAGCTTACTCTTTTCGTTGTTGATTTCCCAACAACTTCGTTCAATCCTTCTTTTAAGGATGCCTTTCAAATTCTATTGTGGTAGAAGATGTCATTTTCTTCTCAACTCTTTCCTTTCCAACGATCCAACTTCTATTCTTTTGTTCCGGAGGCATTGTGTTATTGTTTTCGTCAAGTATCATCCCATCTCCTCAAGATCTTGTTCTATTTCTTCCATTTACAGTCGGAGTGCTGTCCAAATTATATCAGTCTTATTCCTTCACTATCTTGTTTAACCGGAGTGTTGTGTCTATCATTCCTCTTCTAACCGGAGTCTCATCCAAGTGCTTCCATGTTGCAAAGCTCATATTCCTTACCTTACATTCTCAACCGGAGTGTTGCCGTACTTGATCTTTATCACTCCTTGTACATCTCGTGTCAAACCAAGGTGCTTGCATCTACTTATTGTCCATTGTAACACTTTTTCTTGTGTCTTTCAACCTACAAGGTTCCCGTATGTTCCTTGTTCCTCTTTTCTAACGGAGTGTTTTCAACTTCGTTCATCTCCATGGTTTTTTTTCTTTCTTTCAATTTGTTTAACCTTTTCAAGGTTCTTTGGTTTCACTCGTTTGTCAAAGGAGCAACTTAGTTTTACCTCTTCTCTTTCTTTTCCGTTTTCCCTCCGGTGCCATTCTAGATCTCGGGACGAGATCCTCTCGTAGTGGTGGAGTGTTGTAACGCCCCGAGACCGATGTGCCAGGTGTCGTTCAGTTATTTGCTGTTGTTGCCTTGTCATTGCTTGCGTGTCATGCATTGCATATCATGTCGTCATGCGCATTTCATTTGCATACGTGTTCGTCTCGTGCATCTGAGTTTTTTCCCCGTTGTCCGTTTTGCAATCTGGTGTTCCGTTCTTCTCCGGTGGTCATTTCTACCTTTCTTTCTGGTGTGGGGATTAAACATTTCCGGATTGGACCGAGACTTGCCAAGCGGCCTTGGTTTACTACCGGTAGACCGCCTGTCAAGTTTCGTACCATTTGGACTTCGTTTGTTACTCCAACGGTTAACCGAGGGACCGAAAAGGCCTCGTGTGTGTTGCAGCCCAACACCCTTCCAATTTGGCCCAAAACCCACCTAACTCTGCTCCATCATCTCGGTCGTTCGATCACGATCGCGTGGCCGAAAACCGCACCTCATTTGGACTCTTCTAGCTCCCTCTATGCCTATATATACAACCCCCCTCCGAAATTCACGGTTCATTCTTCCCCTAACCCTAAAAATTCTCAGATCCGCGCCGCCGGACGAAATCCCCACCTTCACCGGACATGTCCGCGCCCCTCCACGCCGCTCCAGCCAACCAGAGGCTGCCACGTGACCCAACCGCCGCCGCCAGCCTATCCCGAGCCGCCACCTCACCTCCCCTGCGCCCACTTCGCCGCCATCCTCCTGGGGCCCAGATCCGGCCCGCCCCGGGGCCGAACCGGGCCACTCCGAGGCTCCCGCCTCCCCGCGCCTGCTTCGCCGCGCCCAGGCCGCGCCGCCCACGCCGGAGCACTGCGCCGCCGCCTCTCCAATCTTCGATGCCGGCGTCGCCGAGCCCTGCTGACCTCGGGAACGGGCCCCGCAGCCTCGGCCTCCGCTCCCCGCGCCCGGATCCGCGCGTTTCCCTGCACTCGCCGGCCTCCTCCGCCCCTCCTTGCCGCTGCCCATCAGCGAACGGCGCCGCCGCCGCCCCCCTGCCTCCCTCGATCCAGGCGGGATCGAGGAGGAGGACGCCCTCGCGCCTCGTGGGCCTGAGCAGATCCAGCAGGCCTAGCCTGCCTCCCCTTCGCCCGAGTCCGGCCCATCTCCATGCCAGATCCGCGGCCTGCCTCCTCCTCCTTCACGGGCCGAGCCCACTTGGGTGAGGCCACACCCCCTGCGCCCCCTCATCTATTTTTTCTCTGTTGGGCTTGCCCAGTTTCAGCCTGATCATGTTTTTTTCTCGTCCTGCGATTTTGTCTAATATTCCAGAGATTGCTGTTTTACAGATTAGTCCCCCTAGTTCATACATTTAATAACTTCACAACCGTGCATCCGATTAAAATGAGTTATATATGAAACTTGCTCAGAATTTTGTGTAGATTAATAATATCCAACTTTCATCTATGTTTGAAATGTTAGAAATGTTGTTTGCATTAATTTGCTCCTATGCCATGTTAAAATGATTTATTTCATAACTAATTAACCGTAACTCGGATTTTAATAATCTTTATATGTAAATGGGGTAGAAAAATGCCTAGTTTAACATGGTGGCATCATCTTGCATGTTTAATAACTCTAAAATTATGTTTAGGGCAGAACAGTACCAAACCTAATATTTGCACATGAGGATTTTCCGAAAATGTTGTTCGTTGTTTCCGGCCTCATTTAATTTTGCCTAGATAGGTAGTTTTCATTTGCTTCACCCATTGCCATGTTAATCAACATTTAATATTGTTGGGTACATAAACAAGAGAGAACTAAATAATTGCTGTGGTGTTTTGTCAATATGCATCCCGATGCATATTGAGCTCCACTTAATTTGTAGGATTGCTTGTGCACTTTGCCATGACATGTATCATTAAACCGGACATGCATCATACTTGTTTGTGCATCATGCCATGTCTATGTGGTGGTTGTTTACCATGATTGTTTGCTTCTTTCCGGTGTGCTTCTTCGGGTTGGTTCCGATAACGTCGTGTTGTGAGGATTCGTTCGACTTCGTCCGTTTGTCTTCTTCATGGACTCGTTCTTCTTCCTTGCGGGATTTCAGGCAAGATGATCATACCCTTGAAATCACTACTATCTTTGCTATGCTAGTTTGCTCGCTCTTGCTATGCCAATGCTACGATGCCTACCATTTGCTTGTCAGCCTCCCAATTGCCATGTCAAACCTCTAACCCACCATGTCCTAGCAAACCGTTGATTGGCTATGTTACCGCTTTGCTCAGACCCCTCTTATAGCGTTGTTAGTTGCAGGTGAAGATTGAAGTTTGTTCCTTGTTGGAACATGGAGTTCGTTCCTTGTTGGAACATTGTTTATTTTTTGGGATATCACAATATATCTTATTTAATTAATGCATCTATATACTTGGTAAAGGGTGGAAGGCTCGGCCTTATGCCTAGTGTTTTGTTCCACTCTTGCCGCCCTAGTTTCCGTAATATCGGTGTTATGTTCCCGGATTTTGCGTCCCTTACGCGGTTGGGCTATAATGGGAACCCCTTGACAGTTCGCCTTAAGTAAAGCTTTGCCAGCAATGCCCAACATTGGTTTTACCATTTGCCACCTAGCCTTTTTCCCTTGGGAGTCGCGCATCCCGAGGGTCATCTTTATTTTAACCCCCCCGGGCCAGTGCTTGTCTAAGAGTTGGTCCAAACTAGAGCCCCTTGCAGCGCCACCTCGGGGAAACTCGAGGGCTGGTTTTAGTTGTACGGATTGCTTATCCGGTGTTGCCCTGAGAACGAGATATGTGCAGCTCCTATCAGGATGTTGGCGCATCGGGCGGTGTTGCTGGTTTAGTTTTACCCTGTCGAAATGTCTTGTTGTACCGGGATACCGAGTCTGATCGGAACGTCTCGGGTGGAGGTCTATTCCTTCGTTGACCGTGAGAGCTTGTGATGGGCTAAGTTGGGACACCCTGCAGGGATTTGAACTTTCGAAAGCCGTGCCCGCGGTTATGGGTAGATGGGAATTTGTTAACGTCCGGTTGTAGAAAACCTGAACTTGACCTTAATTAAAATGAATCAATAGCGTGTGTAACCGTGATGGTCTCTTTCCGGCGGAGTCCGGGAAGTGAACACGGTTGTTGGAGTTATGCTTGACGTAGGTAGTCTAGGATCACTTCTTGATCATACCTTTATCGACCGTGCTTTGCCTTCTCTTCTCGCTCTCATTTGCGTATGTTAGCCACCATATATGCTAGTCGCTTGCTGCAGCTCCACTTCATACCTTGACCTTACCCATAAGCTTAAATAGTCTTGATCGCGAGGGTGCGAGATTGCTGAGTCCCTGTGGCTCACAGATACTTCCAAAACCAGCTTGCAGGTGCCGATGAGTCCGTGCAGATGACGCAACCAAGCTCAGGAGGAGCTCGATGAAGATCTTGTCCTTTGTGTTGTTTCGTTCTAGTCGATCAGTAGTGGAGCCCAGTTGGGGTCGATCGGGGACCTTTGTCGCATTTGGGGGTTCTTCTTTTATTTTGGTTCCGTAGTCGGACCATGAGTGTATTTGATTGATGTAATGTTTATTCATGTAATTGTGTGAAGTGGCGATTGTAAGCCAACTATGTACCTCTTTCCCTTACGTATTACATGGGTTGTGTGAAGATTACCTCACTTGCGACATATGCCTTCAATGCGATTATGTCTCTAAGTCGTGCCTCGACACGTGGGAGCTATAGTCGCATCGAGGGTGTTACAGTAGCGCGCTCTCACGTCCCGTAGTATGGTGCTGACAAAGTACACCGGGTGTTCGACGAGGGCTGACATGCTGTCGAGGCTCGGGTCCTACAGAGAGTGGGGCATATCCTGAGGTGGAAGGGTCCCTGAGACCTGACTGTCCTCTGGAGCTTCTGCAACACCATCCTGCCGAGCTTGGCCTTCCGCTGCTGATGCCTTTGTTGCGCCTTCCTGACCCCGCTCTACTTCTGCCTTGGCCCGGCGGGGCGCGCCCTTGGTTTGGTGCTCCTCCCAAACTGCCACCAACGCCGCGCTGGCGGAGTATGGGGTAGCAGCAAGGTAGAGTACCAGAGGCTCGAGGGTCCGTGGTGCCACCATCACTGGGGGCTAGTAAGGTATTTCTTGAGGTCTTGGAAGGCCCGGTCGGCCTTCGGGTTCCACTCGAACAGGCCCTTCCTCTTCATGAGCTTGAAGAATGGTAAGGCGTGCTCTCCCAGCTTGGAGATGAAACGCCCTAACGCGGTCACCCGCCCTGCCAGCTTCTGCATCTCTTTGAGGGTCTGTGGCGGGCTCATGTCCTCGATAGCCTTGACCTTCTCCGGGTTCGCCTCGATCCCCCTATGGGATACGTGGAATCCCAACAGCTTGCCGGAGGGGATACCGAACACGCACTTCTCCGGGTTGAGCCTTAAGTTCACTTGGCGCAGGCTCTCGAAGGTCTCCTCCAAGTCTTGAATCAATGTCCTTGCCTCGCGAGACTTGACCACTGTCATCAACGTAAGCCTCTGCGTTCCTCCCGAGCTGCCGCCCCAGAGTGATGTGCATCAACCGCTGAAAGGTTGCGCCCGCGTTGCGCAGCCCGAAGGGCATGCAGGTGTAGTAGTACACCCCACATGGTGTCAGGAAGGCCGTCTTCTCCACATCTTCCACCGCCATCTTGATTTGATGATACCATGAGAATGCATCCAGGAAGCATAGCAGGTCACACTCGGCGGTGGAGTCAACGATCTGGTCGATGCACGGGAGTGGGAACGAGTCTTGAGGGCAGGCTTTGTTAAGATTAGTGAAGTCAACGCACATCCGTTCCTTCCTGCCTTTTTCGGCACCACGACAGGGTTCGCCAGCCATTCGGGGTATCGGACCTCTCGGATGGCACCTGCCGCTTCCAGCTTGCGTGTCTCTTGGACGATGAAGGCCTGCCGCCTCGCTCGCTACTTCACGGGGCGGATGTTGGGGCATACCCTTAAGTGATGCTGAATCACTTCCCTCGGGACTCCTAGCAGCTGACTGGGCTCCCACGTGAATATATCCTTGTTTGCACGCAAGAACTTCACCAGGGCTTCTTCTTGTTCCGGGTCAAGGCCGGCTCCTATGGTGAAGGTGGCTCCTGAAGACCCGTCCTTGCTGACCGGTACCTGCTTGGTTTTTGCCTTGTCTTGGGTGAACAACTGCTTCTTCTTGGTGGGCGCGGCCTCCCTGGCCGCCGGGGCACTGGCGTCAGCGGGTTGTGCTGCTGCCGTGGTCTTGAAGGCGAGCCTGAGCGTCGTCACGGCCTCCTTAGTGTCTCCCTTGATGGTGAGGACGCCCTTGCTCCCTGGCATCTTCATGAGGTTGTAAGCCAGGTGAGTCGCCGCCATGAACTGAGTGAGAGCCGGGTACCCGAGGATGGCGTTGTATGGGAGACCGATGCGAGCGATGTCGAAGTCCACCAGCTCGGTGCGATAGTTGTCACGTGTGTCGAAGGTGGTAGGGAGGTGGATCCGCCCCAGGGAGTGGACAACTCCACCACCCACTCCCGAGAAGGGCTTGCTGAGGCCGAGCCACTCGAGTGGCACGTGGAGAAGGTTGAAGGCTTCCATAGAGAGCAAGTTGAGGCCATCACCACCGTCGATGAGGGTCTTGGTGACAACCACGTTACAGATGGTGGGCGTGCAGAGCATCGAGAGCATTCCGGAGCCGGTGGTGGAGTCGGGGTGGTCTTCTTAGCCGAAGGTAAGGTCGGCCTCTAGCGCAGCCCAGCCCGACGGAGCCCCCGGGTGCCTGGGGGCAGCCCTGATCTGCGGAGGAACGGCTTGGCATGGCGGTCTGATGGCGGTTCTTGAGAGCCGCCCAGCAGGGCCGCGACCGCGTGGTGCGCCGGCACCGCATAGCGAGCAGTGAAGAGGTCGCGGAGCTCCTCCCAAGATGCCACGGTGGATCCAAGAAGGTTGAGAAGCCAGGCGCGCGGCTCGCCAGCGAGGGCCATGGGAAGCCAGTTGGCCATGACCTTGTCATCACCCCCGACTTTGAGGACGGCCTCCTCGTACGCCAGCAGGAAAGCTGACGGGTCTGCCGCGCCGTCGTAGCGCGGCGGCATCTCCGGCCTGAACTTGGGCGGCCACTGCACCCGCCGCAGGGCGGGGGCCAGGGCTCGGAGCCCCCTGGCCCCGTTGTCAACGCTCACCGTCGGAGCCGGCGGCGAGGCGCCCACCATATGGGCGAAGCACGGTGGCGATGGAGCGCAGATCGTCAGAGGGGAAGCTACGGCGCACCCCTACCTGGCGCGCCAAATGTCGGATGTGGGGTTCCGGCAAACCATTAAGGTTCGGACACTGGGGTGCACGCGAAGTCTTTTCCTCCCACCGATCTACGCCCTAACTCGCTAAGATCTCGTGGATGAACTCGACGAACTTGCAACACGGAAAGACACAAGATTTATACTGGTCCGGGCCACCGTTGTGGTGTAATACCCTACTCCAGTGTGGTGTTGGTGGATTGCCTCTTGGGCTGATGATGAACAATACAATGGGAAGAACTGCCTCCTGAGGTTGAGGTGTTCTTGTGCTTGGCTAACTTGTGTCGGTGAGAGTGATCTCAGATCTCTCCCCTGCATATGGTGGTGGCTAGTCCTACTTATAGAGGCCCTGGTCCTCCTCCCAAATCTTTAGCGGGAAGGGAGCCAACAATGGTGGGCCAATTTGAAGGGGGGCAGCTAGTACAAGCTATCCTGACAAAAGTGGTCTTTGCCTGCCAAAGGCTCTGGTGGTGATGCCGTCTTGGGCTCCACAATGACCTCCGTCTTGTCGTCCTTCTGGTCTTGGTCTTGTTGCACCAAAATGGCAACCTTTGCCTGATGCCTCGGTACTCCTCGCCTGCACTGGTTCCCTTAGCACCAAAGATGAAACAAGGACGTTGTGCGTGCTGACGCCCGCCTGGCGCCCGCCTGGTGTTGATCGTCATGGCTCACATCACGAGAGCCTCATGAGGTTCGCCTCGCCTCGCCTTGATATCTCCGCTCCTCGTGAGACTGCCTGACTAGGCCGCTCCAGAGGAGGTCTTGTGCTGTCCGCGTCGCGAGGGTCTTGGATGCCTTGTTGATGAAGGTGGGCCATACGGCCTGCTAGCTTAGCCACGCCGCAGGCCGCAGGCAGGCAAGCCTGGGGACCCCCGTTCCCAGGACGCCGACATAACCATCTTTGATTAATGAGCTAGTCAAGTAGAGGCATACTAGGGACACTCTGTTTGTCTATGTATTCACACATGTACTAAGTTTCTGGTTAATACAATTCTAGCATGAATAATACACTCTTATGATGATATAAGGAAATATAAATAACAACTTTATTATTGCCTCTAGGGCATATTTCCTTCAATATGTCCAAAACTCAAAGTCAAACTTGGCCCCACCAAAATGACCTATCCGATGCCACCGAGTTCAGTTGACATAGCCACTGCCAGAAACCCTTGACAATTCGGTCACACCGATACGGATCTCGGTCTCACCAAGATAGCCCTGCAAACTCTCTGTTGCCTGTTGCAATTATTTTGGTCTCACCGAAATATGCAATCGGTGCCACCGAGTTTGCTTGACCAACTCTTTGTTTGCTCGTTGCTGAAATCGGTCTCACCGAGTTCAAGCAATCGGTTTCACTGAGATGAGGTTTTCCCTAACCCCCGAACATCGGTCCCACCGAGATTCCTAACGTTCACATTTTGAACTGAATCGGTCTCACCGAGTTCTTCTATTTAGTTTGACCGAGTTGGGTTAAATGTGTGTAACAGTTGGATTTTGTGTGGAGGCTATATATACCCCTCCACCCCTTCTCCATTTGAGTTCCACTACTCATTTTCTGAGAGAGAACCACCCACTCATGTGTTGAGACCAAGACATTCCAATCTAACCACAAGAACCTTGATCTCTAGCCTTCCCCGAGTTGCTTTCCACTCAAATCATCTTTCCATCATAAAAGATCTGTGAGAGAGAGTTGAGTGTTGGGGAGACTATCATTTGAAGCACAAGAACAAGGAGTTCATCATCAACACACCATCTATTACCTTTTGGAGAGTGGTGTCTCCTAGATTGGTTAGGTGTCACTTGGGAGCCTCCAGCAAGATCGTGGAGTTGAACCAAGAAGTTTGTAAGGGCAAGGAGGTTGCCTACTTCATGAAGATCTACCCGAGTGAGTGTCGGTGTCAAAACCGACAGATCTCGGGTAGGGGGTCCTGAACTGTGCGTCTAAGGATCGAAGGTAATAGGAGGCAGGGGACACGATGTTTACCCAGGTTCGGGCCCTCTTGATGGAGGTAATACCCTACTTCCTGCTTGATTGACTTTGATGAGTATAGGGGTTACAAGAGTTGATCTACCTAGAGATCGTAATGGCTAAACCCTAGATGTCTTGCCCGTATGATTATGGTTACCTCTACGGACTAAACCCTCTGGTTTATATAGAAACTGGAGGGAGCTAGGGTTATACTGAGTCGGTTTACAGAGAAAGGAATCTTCATATCTGAACGCCAAGCTTGCCTTCCACGCAAAGGGGAGTCCCACCCGGACACGAGAGAAGGTCCTCAATCTTGTATCTTCATGGCCATCAATCTGGCCCACATCACACAGCCCGAATCCCCGAGGACCCCCTAGTCCAGGACTCCCTCAGTATCCCCCGAACCAGGCTTCAATGATGACATGTCCGGCGCGCAGATCGTCTTCGGCATTGCAAGGCAGGTTCCTCCTCCGAATACTCCATAGCAATTTGAACAAAAAGAACCGCATTCGACCCTTCGATGATGACGCAGTATCCGGCTTTTACATCCTCGGTCTTGCTGGGTAGGCCCAACATGATACTCGGACGGCTTCGGTTTTGCATTAAACATCATATCGTTCGACTTCCGCGCCTCCGTTACCTCGGCTTCCACGTGTCAGATGAATACGAAAGGTCCAAGCGTTTTTACAGATAACACCCTGACGGCATATGGAAGGCGTCTATTTAAGGAGACCAGATCTTAGATTCCATTTCACACCAGGCAAAAATCTTAGAACTTGCCACAAGAAACCACGTAAACATGGCCAGCGCTCCCAGTTCTTCCTCCCGCCCCCACGGTCCTCACAAAGGCGATTGTGAGAGCTTCCCGGTATCCCATGCTCAACTGACTAAGCTTCAGGTGCAGGGATATCTCCCTCCCACGGATCTAATCGGTGTTCGGGCAAGATTAACTTCTTTCAATGGCGAAGCCCTGGCGGAAAATTTCCCCAATCCCTCAGAGGGGGAGCGAGTGTGCTTCTTTTCCTTTCTCTCAAGAGGCATTGGATTTCCAATCCACCCTTTCCTCCGAGGTCTCCTGGACTACTACGGACTCCAGCTGCACAATCTCACGTCGGGCTCCATACTGCACATCTCGGGCTTTGTGGCTCTTTGTGAGCTGTTCCTAGGCTGCGAGGCCCATTTTAAATTATGGAGGAAGCTTTTCTACCTCGTCCCCTGCTCCCAAAAGGGATCCATATTCGAGGTGGGCGGCGCCGAAGTATGGCGCATAGCCGGGACAGAAAACCTGTCCGGCACTCCGAAGAAGGCAACCGAAGAGTGGCCCTCGGAGTGGTTTTATATTGAAGATGTCGTTCCCCCAGACCCAATCCGACGAGGCCTACCCGAATTTTCCTATGCTCCATTAAAGAAGCGCCACAGCTAGTGTCCCCGAAGCCTCGAGGAGGAAGATAGCGCGGAGGTTAAGAAGCTAATGGACAAGATAAAGACACTTGCCCAATCCGGACCGTCCATCATTGAGGTAATGGCAATTTTGATAACGCGGGGCGTTCAGCCACTCCAATCTGGAGGACTACCCATGTGGCACTACAATAGGGAAGACGACGCATCACGCTGCGGGCACAAGGGTCTGGACAACTTTGCCGCAGTGGCTACCATGCTGGCTGATCTTTATAAAGGGGAGAAAGAAGGGTTCACTCTCCTTAAGTGTCATGAGGGATTTTCCATGTACAACCCTCCCAGCTGGGTAAGCCCTTGCTCCGTAATTTTACTCAATACTCTTCCTGAGTCGTACCCAGTTGAACTTAATTTTAACAGGAATCGAGGAAAGTTGCCGCGGGGATCTACAGCCCCGCCCCGTAGCCGAAGGACCATATTCTGGACTTGGATCTCGGATTTGAAGATGATCCGGATATATTCGTAGAGCTCAAGGAGAGGATCTTTTATCAAGCGAGTTACGATGGCACGGAAGTGGCCATTATAGCCAATTATCCCGGCCTTCTTGTAACGCCCTCGATGCGGCTATATCTCCCACGTGTCGAAGCATGACTTAGAGGCATAACCGCATTGAAAGCAATGTCGCAAGTGAGGTAATCTTCACACAACCCATGTAATACATAAGGGAAAGAGATACATAGTTGGCTTACAATCGCCACTTCACACAATTACATGAATAAAGCATTACATCATCCAGTTTCACACAAGGTCCGACTACGGAACCAAAATAAAAGAAGACTACCCCAAAAGCTACACAGATCCCCGATCGTCCCAACTGGGCTCCACTACTGATCAACTGGAAACGGAACAACATAACAAACACGATCTTCATCGAGCTCCTCCTTGAGCTCGGTTGCGTCACCTGCACGGTATCATCGGCACCTGCAAGCTGGTTTTGGAAGTATCTGTGAGTCACGGGGACTCAGCAACCTCACACCCTCGCGATCAAGACTATTTAAGCTTATAGGAAGGGTACAAGGTATGAGGTGGAGCTGCAACAAGCGACTAGCATATATGGTGGCTAACATACGCAAAAGAGAGCGAGAAGAGAAGGAAAAAGCACGGTCGAGAATCGATGATCAAGAAGTGATCCTAGAACAACCTACGTCAAGCATAACTCCAACACCGTGTTCACTTCCCGGACTCCGCCGAGAAGAGACCATCACGGTAACACACGCTGTTGATGTATTTTAATTAAGGTCAACTTCAGGTTTTCTACAACCGGACATTAACAAATTCCCATCTGCCCATAACCACGGGCACGGCTTTCGAAAGTTCAAATCCCTGCAGGGGTGTCCCAACTTAGCCCATCACAAGCTTTCACGGTCAACGAAGGATACTCCTTCTAGCGGGAAGACCCGATCAGACTCCGAATCCCGGTTACAAGACATCCTCGACAATGGTAAAACAAGTCCAGCAAGACCGCCCGATGCGCCGACATCCTGATAGGAGCTGCACATATCTCGTTCTCAGGGCAACACCGGATGAACACTACATACGGCTAAAACCAGCCCTCAAGTTTCCCCGAGGTGGCGCCACAAGTGGCTCTAGTACGGACCAACACTTAGACAAGCACTGGCCCGGGGGGGTTAAAATAAAGATGACCCTTGGGATGTGCGACTCCCAAGGGAAAAAGGCTAGGTGGTGAATGGTAAAACCAAGGTTGGGCCTTGCTAGAGGAGTTTTATTCAAAGTGAACTGTCAAGGGGTTCCCATTATAACCCAACCGCGTAAGGAACACAAAATCCGGGAACATAACACCGATATGACAGAAACTAGAGCGGCAAGAGTGGAACAAAATACCAGGCATAAGGCCGAGCCTTCCACCCTTTACCTAGTATATAGATGCATTAATTAAATAAGAGATATTGTGATATCCCAACAAAAAATCCATGTTCCAACAAGGAACAAACTCCAATCCTCACCTGCAACTAACAACGCTATAAAAGGGGCTGAGCAAAGCGGTAACATAGCCAAACAACAGTTTGCTAGGGTAAGGTGGGTTAGAGGCTTGGCTTAACAATATGGGAGGCATGATAAGCAAGTGGTAGGTATCGCAGCATAGGCATAGCAAAAGAGCGAGCAACTAGCAAGCAAAGATAGAAGTGATTTCGAGGGTATGGTCATCTTGCCTGAGATCCCGCAAGGAAGAAGAACGAGTCCACGCAGAAGACAAACGGACGTAGTCGAACGGTTCCTCACAAACGCGACGTTATCGGAACCAACCCGAAGAAGCAACACCGGAAAGAAGCACACAACATAGTAAACAACTATCACACGATCATGGCATGATGCACAGCAAGTATGATGCATGTCCGGTTTAATGAAGCATGGCATGGCAAAGTGCACAAACAATCCTACAAATTAAGTGGAGCTCATTATGCAACGGAGTTGCATATTGAAGAAAACACCACATGACTTATTTAGTTATCTCTCGTTTATGTACCCAACAAGATTAAATGTTGATTAACATGGCAAGGGGTGAAGCAAATGAAAACTACCTATCTAGGCAAGTTTAAATGAGGCCGGAACAACAAACAACAAGTCCGGAAAAATCCTCATATGCATATATTAGGTTTGGTACTGTTCTGCCCTAAACCATATTTTATAGTTATTAAACATGCAAGATGATGCCACCATGTTAAACTAGGCAAAATTCTACCCCATTTACATATAAAGTTTGTTTAAAATGGAGCTACGGTTATTTAGTTATGAAATAAACCATTTTAACATGCCATAGGAGCAAATTTAACCAAACAGCAGTTTAAACATTTTTGAACATGGGTGAAAGTTGCATATTATTAAACTAGATGAAAATCTAAGCAAATTTCATATTAAGTTTGTTATAATCCGATGCACGGTTGATTAGTTATTAAATGCATGAATGCTGAGGGTTTTTCTGCAAAACAGGCAAACTCTGGAAATTAGACAAATTCGCAGCGGAAAAAAAACACCTCGGGCCGAAACTGGGCAGCCCAATAGTGCAGGGGGGAGCTCGGGTGCTGTTCACCACGGGCCTCGGCCCAGAACTGTGGAGAGGAGGAGGCTGGCAGGGGCGCGCTGGGCCGGCCTGTTTGGCTCAATCGAAAGGTCAACGAAGCCTGGCGTCGCTCGTCCTCTTCCCTGGTTCGAAAGAAGCAGAGGCAGGGGCTTGGCAACGGCGACAACGGGACTGCAGGGCTCCGGTGGAAGGCTTGCCGGTCCGGCGGCGGCTGGAATGGACGGATCGGGTCTTGGGGCACCGGATCCGGTAGGTGGTGGAGCTCCATGGGCGGCGACACTGCGGCTTGGTGCAGGGAGGCTCGATGGGAAGCAGGGGCGGCTAAAACCGGGCGAGGACGGCGTTCTCCAGTGAGGCGTCAGATCCGGTGGCTTGTCTCCTGCTAGGACCGAATAAGCAGGGGGGTCGGCGACGAGTGTCGAGGAAGGAGCTCCGGCCATGCTGCGCTGCGGCTCCTGCGCGAAGAAACAGAGAGAGAGGGAACCGGGTGAGAGAGAGAGCAACAAGGGAGAGAAAGGGAAGAAGAGGAGCGGGATGAGGCGCTGCAGGAGGGCCGGCCTTGGAGCACTGGGGCTCGGGACGACAGGCATCAGGGAAGCAGGAGGCCTCGGGAGGAGCTCGTTGGTCGATGAGGGTGCAGGGACTCCAGGAGGTGCTCGCTGGCGATCCTTACCGTGGCGGAAGGGAGGCAGCGCGGGTAGCAGAGGAGGTTGCGGGCTCGGGCGACAAATGAATAGAGGGGAAGGTGGTGGCTGGTTGGCTCTTATCTGCTGTGATTTGGGCGCAGCGGAAATCAAGGAGGGACATGGGGAGCGCTGGTTGGTGGATGGATCCATCGGGAGGATCCCAAGGTGGGAGAGGAGTGGCAGCGGGGAGAAGGATTGGATGGGACAGCCCTCCTAGGATCTAGGGTTAGACTAGTTATATAGCGGTTAGGTTAGGTTAGGGGCTATCTTGTCCCTCCGATCGTAATCGGACGGGCGGAAAAAATATGTTAGGAAGTCCACTTAACAAAACGGAGACGTTTTGTAGATGTTTGGGGTTGATCCAGATCCAACGGTGACGACTGTCCGTGTCGGGTCCGGGACAGCTTTGGACGTGCGCGAGGGGGGCCGCGGGCTGACGAGAGAGGTTAGGTTGGGTCTGGCGGATTGTGAAGAGCGGGTTGGTCTGAGAGAAGAGGGGAGAGATGCAGCCCGGCACGGTTTCCGGAGACCGAAAACGTCCGACGTTAGACCGGCTATACTGCTGCTATAGTTAATCGTTGGGGCGTCAAACGAACTCCGAATGCGATGAAACTTGGCAGGCGGCCTACCTGCACTATAATAAGACCACACGCCAACTTTCAACCCAATCCGAGAACATTATTTAGCCACTTATAAAATAATATTTCGGACGTGCGACGAGCGCGTGCAAGTGTGCCTGGACTCAGAACGGACAACGGAAGGAACGGGGAGACCTGGACAGATGAAAGTTTTGAAAACATGATGATGCAATGCACATGATGACATGACACGATGCAACACGCAAGCGAATGACATGGCAACAACAACGAATAACTGGAAGACACCTGGCGCATCGGTCTCGGGGCATCACAACACTCCACCACTACGAGAGGATCTCGTCCCGAGATCTAGAATGGCACCGGGGGGAAAATGGAAGGGAAAGAGAAGAGGTAAAACTAAGTTGCTTCTTTGACAAACGAGTGAAACCAAAGAACCTTGCGAGGTTGAACAAATTCGAGAAAAGAATACAACGAAGGTGAACAATGTCGAAAACACTCCGTTAGAAAAAAAGGACAAAGAACATTGCGAAAAACCTTGAGGTTGGAGGGCAATATATATATTGAAACCACTCCGGTTAAGTCAAGATAGAGAAGGATTAAGAATGATATAATTTGGACAGCACTCCGACTGAAAATGGAAGGAATTAACAAGAACATGACAAGATGAGAGGATACTTGATGAAGTCAACAACACACTACCTCCGTAACTATTGAAAGAATGGCACAATGGGTAAGAACGATTTCAGACGGCACTCCGATTGAGAATGGAGGTAAAACTTGATAAGATGAGAGAGCTTGAATGGAAACACGACACTCCGGTTGAATGGATAAGCAAAAGGAAAGAACATGATCTTCACAATACGAGATGATGAGTGAAGAGAGCATCATTTAATGCCTCCGGAAGAAATGAAAGAATGCAATGAAAAGAATGGATAAGAAAACAACATGTTCTACCTCAAATGAATTTGAGAGAGAACCCTTAAAAAGAAGGATTGAACGGAGTTGTTGGGAAAACCAACAACGAAAGAGTAAGCTTGTTGTGGGCTTAAGGAAAACATCTCGAGAACTTGAGGTGAAAACCTGCCACAAACGAAAACAATTGCTTGCTTGGGAGCGATGGAGAGATGAAAACATCTTTCATCGCGAGAATAGGAGGAAACTTGGCTCATTGATAAACACCATAAATAGCAACATTCCTTAGGGAAGGTTTTAGGTGAAATATAACCCAAGATAACTCGAATGAAGAGATTGATGGATTTAAAATACCTCCTTCTTGATAACTTGTGAATCATGAAACACGAAGGGAAATTATCACGAATGGCATAACACCACCTCAAAACATAATGTGGAAAGAATTGCACTTCATTATGCAAGATGAAGAATACTTGAGCTCCTTTGAAAAGAATCTCGATGAATACTTCGAGAAGGAATTAAATCCTTGATGAACCATCTGAAGGAAATATGCCCTAGAGGCAATAATGAAGTTATTATTTATTTCCTTATATATCATGATAAAAGTTTATTATTCATGCTAGAATTGTATTAAACCGGAAACATGATACATGTGTGAATACATAGACAAACAGAGTGTCACTAGTATGCCTCTACTAGACTAGCTTGTTAATCAAAGATGGTTATGTTTCCTAACCATGGACAAAGAGTTGTCATTTGATTAACAGGATCACATCATTAGTTGAATGATCTGATTGACATGACCCATTCCATTAGCTTAGCACCCGATCGTTTAGTATGTTGCTATTGCTTTCTTCATGACTTATACATGTTCCTATGACTATGAGATTATGCAACTCCCGTTTGCCAGAGGAACACTTTGTGTGCTACCAAACGTCACAACGTAACTGGGTGATTATAAAGGAGCTCTACAGGTGTCTCCAAAGGTACATGTTGGGTTGGCGTATTTCGAGATTAGGATTTGTCACTCCGATTGTCGGAGAGGTATCTCTGGGCCCTCTCGGTAATGCACATCACTTAAGCCTTGCAAGCATTGCAACTAATGATTTAGTTGCGGGATGGTGTATTACAGAACGAGTAAAGAGACTTGCCGATAACGAGATTGAACTAGGTATGGGATACCGATGATCGAATCTCGGGCAAGTAACATACCGATGACAAAGGGAACAACGTATGTTGTTATGCGGTCTGACCGATAAAAGATCTTCGTAGAATATGTAGGAGCCAATATGAGCATCCAGGTTCTGTTATTGGTTATTGACCGGAGACGTGTCTCGGTCATGTCTACATTGTTCTCGAACCCGTAGGGTCCGCTCGCTTAAGGTTACGATGACAGTTATATTATGAGTTTATGCATTTTGATGAACCGAAGGTTGTTCGGAGTCCCGGATGTGATCACGGACATGACGAGGAGTCTCGAAATGATCGAGACATAAAGATTGATATATTGGAAGCCTATGTTTGGATATCGGAAGTGTTCCGGGTGAAATCGGGATTTTACCGGAGTACCGGGAGGTTACCGGAACCCCCCCCCCCCCCGGGAGGTATATGGGCCTTAGTGGGCCTTAGTGGAAGAAGAGAAGAGGCAGCCAGGGCTGGGCCACGTGCCCCTCCCCCCCTTGGTCCGAATTGGACAAGGAGAGGGGGGGCGCCCCCCCTTCCTCCTCTCTCTCCTCTTTCCCCCCTCCACGAATCCTATTCCAACTAGGAAAGGGGGGAGTCCTACTCCCAGAAGGAGTAGGACTCCTCCTGGCGCGCCTCTCCTGGCCGGCCGGCCCCCCTCCCTTGAACCTTTATATACGGAGGCAGGGGCACCCCCTAGAGACACAAGTTGATCCACGTGATCATATTCTTAGCCGTGTGCGGTGCCCCCTTCCACCATAGTCCTCGATAATATTGTAGCGGTGCTTAGGCGAAGCCCTGCGACAGTAGTACATCAAGATCGTCACCACGCCGTCGTGCTGACGGAACTCTTCCCTGACACTTTGCTGGATCAGAGTCTGGGGATCGTCATCGAGCTGAACGTGTGCTAGAACTCGGAGGTGCCGTAGTTTCGGTGCTTGATCGGTCGGGCCGTGGAGACGTACGACTACATCAACCAAACGCTTCCGTTGTCGATCTACAAGGGTACGTAGATCACACTCTCCCCCTCCCATTGCTATGCATCACCATGATCTTGCGTGTGCGTAGGAAATTTTTTGAAATTACTACGAAACCCAACAGTGGCATCCGAGCCTAGGTTTTATATGTTGATGTTATATGCACGAGTAGAACACAAGTGAGTTGTGGGCGATATAAGTCATACTGCTTACCAGCATGTCATACTTTGGTTCAGCGGTATTGTTGGACGAAGCGGCCCGGACCGACATTACGCGTACGCTTACGCGAGACCGGTTCTCCCGACGTGCTTTGCACATAGGTGGCTTGCAGGTGACAGTTTCTCCAACTTTAGTTGAACCGAGTGTGGCTACGCCCGGTCCTTGCGAAGGTTAAAACAACACCAACTTGACAAACTATCATTGTGGTTTTGATGCGTAGGTAAGATTGGTTCTTGCTTAAGCCCGTAGCAGCCACGTAAAACATGCAACAACAAAGTAGAGGACGTCTAACTTGTTTTTGCAGAGCATGTTGTGATGTGATATGGTCAAGACATGATGCTAAATTTTATTGTATGAGATGATCATGTTTTGTAACCGAGTTATCGGCAACCGGCAGGAGCCATATGGTTGTCGCATTATTGTATGCAATGCAATCGCGCTGTAATGCTTTACTTTATCACTAAGCGGTAGCGATAGTCGTGGAAGCATAAGATTGACGAGACGACAACGATGCTACAATGGAGATCAAGGTGTCGCGCCGGTGACGATGGTGATCATGACGGTGCTTCGGAGATGGAGATCACAAGCACAAGATGATGATGGCCATATCATATCACTTATATTGATTGCATGTGATGTTTATCTTTTATGCATCTTATCTTGCTTTGATTGATGGTAGCATTATAAGATGATCTCTCACTAAATTATCAAGAAGTGTTCTCCCTGAGTATGCACCGTTGCGAAAGTTCTTCGTGCTGAGACACCACGTGATGATCGGGTGTGATAGGCTCTACGTTCAAATACAACGGGTGCAAAACAGTTGCACACGCGGAATACTCAGGTTATACTTGACGAGCCAAGCATATACAGATATGGCCTCGGAACACGGAGACCGAAAGGTCGAGCGTGAATCATATAGTAGATATGATCAACATAGTGATGTTCACCAATGAAACTACTCCATCTCACGTGATGATCGGACATGGTTTAGTTGATTTGGATCACGTAATCACTTAGATGATTAGAGGGATGTCTATCTAAGTGGGAGTTCTTTAAGTAATATGATTAACTGAACCTAAATTTATCATGAACTTAGTACCTGATAGTATCTTGCTTGTTTATGTATGATTGTAGATAAATGGCCCGTGCTGTTGTTCCGTTGAATTTTAATGCGTTCCTTGAGAAAGCAAAGTTGAAAGATGATGGTAGCAATTACACGGACTGGGTCCGTAACTTGAGGATTATCCTCATTGCTGCACAGAAGAATTACGTCCTGGAAGCACCGCTGGGTGCCAGGCCTGCTGCTGGAGCAACACCAGATGTTGTGAACGTCTGGCAGAGCAAAGCTGATGACTACTCGATAGTTCAGTGTGCCATGCTTTACGGCTTAGAACCGGGACTTCAACGACGTTTTGAACGTCATGGAGCATATGAGATGTTCCAGGAGTTGAAGTTGATATTTCAAGCAAATGCCCGGATTGAGAGATATGAAGTCTCCAATAAGTTCTATAGCTGCAAGATGGAGGAGAAGAGTTCTGTCAGTGAGCATATACTCAAAATGTCTGGGTATAATAATCACTTGATTCAAATGGGAGTTAATCTTCCAGATGATTGCGTCATTGACAGAATTCTCCAATCACTGCCACCAAGCTACAAGAGCTTCGTGATGAACTATAATATGCAAGGGATGAATAAGACTATTCCCGAGCTCTTCGCAATGCTGAAAGCTGCGGAGGTAGAAATCAAAAAGGAGCATCAAGTGTTGATGGTCAACAAGACCACTAGTTTCAAGAAAAAGGGCAAAGGGAAGAAGAAGGGGAACTTCAAAAAGAACAGCAAGCAAGTTGCTGCTCAAGAGAAGAAACCCAAGTCTGGACCTAAGCCTGAAACTGAGTGCTTCTACTGCAAGCAGACTGGTCACTGGAAGCGGAACTGCCCCAAGTATTTGGCGGATAAGAAGGATGGCAAGGTGAACAAAGGTATATGTGATATACATGTTATTGATGTGTACCTTACTAATGCTCGCAGTAGCACCTGGGTATTTGATACTGGTTCTGTTGCTAATATTTGCAACTCGAAACAGGGACTACGGATTAAGCGAAGATTGGCTAAGGACAAGGTGACGATGCGCGTGGGAAACGGTTCCAAAGTCGATGTGATCGCAGTCGGCACGCTACCTCTACATCTACCTTCGGGATTAATATTAGACCTAAATAATTGTTATTTGGTGCCAGCGTTAAGCATGAACATTATATCTGGATCTTGTTTGATGCGAGATGGTTATTCATTTAAATCAGAGAATAATGGTTGTTCTATTTATATGAGTAATATCTTTTATGGTCATGCACCCTTGAAGAGTGGTCTATTCTTATTGAATCTCGATAGTAGTAACACACATATTCATAATGTTGAAGCCGAAAGATGCAGAGTTGATAATGATAGTGCAACTTATTTGTGGCACTGCCGTTTAGGTCATATCGGTGTAAAGCGCATGAAGAAACTCCATACTGATGGACTTTTGGAACCACTTGATTATGAATCACTTGGTACTTGCGAACCGTGCCTCATGGGCAAGATGACTAAAACGCCGTTCTCCGGTACTATGGAGAGAGCAACAGATTTGTTGAAAATCATACATACAGATGTATGTGGTCCGATGAATATTGAGGCTGGTGGCGGATATCGTTATTTTCTCACCTTCACAGATGACTTAAGCAGATATGGGTATATCTACTTAATGAAACAGAAGTCTGAGACATTTGAAAAGTTCAAAGAATTTCAGAGTGAAGTTGAAAATCATCGTAACAAGAAAATAAAGTTTCTATGATCTGATCGTGGAGGAGAATATTTGAGTTACGAGTTTGGTGTACATTTGAAACAATGCGGAATAGTTTCGCAACTCACGCCACCCGGAACACCACAGCGTAATGGTGTGTCCGAACGTCGTAATCGTACTTTACTAGATATGGTGCGATCTATGATGTCTCTTACTGATTTACCGCTATTGTTTTGGGGTTATGCTTTGGAGACGGTCGCATTCACGTTAAATAGGGCACCATCAAAATCCGTTGAGACGACGCCTTATGAACTATGGTTTGGCAAGAAACCAAAGTTTTCGTTTCTGAAAGTTTGGGGCTGCGATGCTTATGTGAAAAAGCTTCAACCTAATAAGCTCGAACCCAAATCGGAGAAATGTGTCTTCATAGGATATCCAAAGGAGACTATTGGATACACCTTCTATCACAGATCCGAAGGCAAGACTTTTGTTGCTAAGTTCGGAAACTTTCTAGAGAAGGAGTTTCTCCTGAAAGAAGTGAGTGGGAGGAAAGTAGAACTTGACGAGGTAACTGTACCTGCTCCCTTATTGGAAAGTAGTGCATCACAGAAAACTATTTCTGTGACACCTACACCAATTAGTGAGGAAGCTAATGATAATGATCATGAAACTTCAGAACAAGATACTACTGAACCACGTAGATCAACCAGAGTAAGATCCGCACCAGAGTGGTACGGTAATCCTGTTCTGGAAGTCATGCTACTAGATCATGATGAACCTACGAACTATGAAGAAGCGATGGTGAGCCCAGATTCCGCAAAATGGCTTGAAGCCATGAACTCTGAGATGGGATCCATGTATGAGAACAAAGTGTGGACTTTGGTTGACTTGCCCAATGATCGGCAAGAAATTGAGAATAAATGGATTTTCAAGAAGAATACTGACGCCGACGGTAATATTACTGTCTACAAAGCTCGACTTGTCGCAAAAGGGTTTCGGCAAGTTCAAGGGATTGACTACGATGAGACCTTCTCACCCGTAGCGATGCTTAAGTCTGTCCGAATCATGTTAGCAATTGCCGCATTTTATGATTATGAAATTTGGCAGATGGATGTCAAAACTGCATTCCTGAATGGATTTCTGGAAGAAGAGTTGTATATGATGCAACTGGAAGGTTTTGTCGATCCAAAGGGAGCTAACAAAGTGTGCAAGCTCCAGTGATCCATTTATGGACTAGTGCAAGCCTCTCGGAGTTGGAATAAATGCTTTGATAGTGTGATCAAAGCATTTGGTTTTATACAGACTTTTGGAGAAGCCTGTATTTACAAGAAAGTGAGTGGGAACTCTGTAGCATTTCTGATATTATATGTGGATGACATATTACTGATCGGAAATGATATAGAATTTCTGGATAGCATAAAGGGATACTTGAATAAGAGTTTTTCAATGAAAGACCTCGGTGAAGCTGCTTACATATTAGGCATAAAGATCTATAGAGATAGATCAAGACGTTTAATTGGACTTTCACAAAGCACATACCTTGACAAGATTTTGAAGAAGTTCAAAATGGATCAAGCAAAGAAAGGGTTCTTGCCTGTGTTACAAGGTGTGAAGTTGAGTCGGACTCAATGCCCGACCACTGCAGAAGATAGAGAGAAGATGGAAGATGTTCCCTATGCTTCAGCCATAGGCTCTATCATGTATGCAATGTTGTGTACCAGACATGATGTGTGCCTTGCTATAAGTCTAGCAGGGAGGTACCAAAGTAATCCAGGAGTGGATCACTGGACAGCGGTCAAGAACATCCTGAAGTACCTGAAAAGGACTGAGGATATGTTTCTCGTATATGGAGGTGACAAAGAGCTCATCGTAAACGGCTACGTTGATGCAAGCTTTGACACTGATCTGGACGATTCTAAATCGCAAACCGGATACGTGTTTACATTAAACGGTGGAGCTGTCAGTTGGTGTAGTTCTAAACAGAGCGTCGTGGCGGGATCTACGTGTGAAGCGGAATACATAGCTTCTTCGGAAGCAGCGAATGAAGGAGTCTGGATGAAGGAGTTCATATCCGATCTAGGTGTCATACCTAGTGCATCAGGTCCAATGAAAATCTTTTGTGACAATACTGGTGCAATTGCCTTGGCGAAGGAATCCAGATTTCACAAGAGAACCAAGCACATCAAGAGACGCTTCAATTCCATCCGGGATCTAGTCCAGGTGGGAGACATAGAGATTTGCAAGATACATACGGATCTGAATGTTGCAGACCCGTTGACTAAGCCTCTTCCACGAGCAAAACATGATCAGCACCAAGGCTCCATGGGTGTTAGAATCATTACTGTGTAATCTAGATTATTGACTCTAGTGCAAGTGGGAGACTGAAGGAAATATGCCCTAGAGGCAATAATAAAGTTATTATTTATTTCCTTATATATCATGATAAAATTTTATTATTCATGCTAGAATTGTATTAAACCGGAAACATGATACATGTGTGAATACATAGACAAACAGAGTGTCACTAGTATGCCTCTACTAGACTAGCTTGTTAATCAAAGATGGTTATGTTTCCTAACCATGGACAAAGAGTTGTCATTTGATTAACAGGATCACATCATTAGTTGAATGATCTGATTGACATGACCCATTCCATTAGCTTAGCACCCGATCGTTTAGTATGTTGCTATTGCTTTCTTCATGACTTATACATGTTCCTATGACTATGAGATTATGCAACTCCCGTTTGCCAGAGGAACACTTTGTGTGCTACCAAACGTCACAACGTAACTGGGTGATTATAAAGGAGCTCTACAGGTGTCTCCAAAGGTACATGTTGGGTTGGCGTATTTCGAGATTAGGATTTGTCACTCCGATTGTCGGAGAGGTATCTCTGGGCCCTCTCGGTAATGCACATCACTTAAGCCTTGCAAGCATTGCAACTAATGAGTTAGTTGCGGGATGATGTATTACAGAACGAGTAAAGAGACTTGCCGGTAACGAGATTGAACTAGGTATGGGATACCGATGATCGAATCTCGGGCAAGTAACATACCGATGACAAAGGGAACAACGTATGTTGTTATGCGGTCTGACCGATAAAAGATCTTCGTAGAATATGTAGGAGCCAATATGAGAATCCAGGTTCCGCTATTGGTTATTGACCGGAGACGTGTCTCGGTCATGTCTACATTGTTCTCGAACCCGTAGGGTCCGCACGCTTAAGGTTACGATGACAGTTATATTATGAGTTTATGCATTTTGATGTACCGAAGGTTGTTCGGAGTCCCGGATGTGATCACGGACATGACAAGGAGTCTCGAAATGATCGAGACATAAAGATTGATACATTGGAAGCCTATGTTTGGATATCGGAAGTGTTCCGGGTGAAATCGGGATTTTACCGGAGTACCAGGAGGTTACCGGACCCCCCCCCCGGGAGGTATATGGGCCTTAGTGGGCCTTACTGGAAGAAGAGAAGAGGCAGCCAGGGCTGGGCCGCGCGCCCCTCCCCCCCTTGGTCCGAATTGGACAAGGAGAGGGGGCCGGCCCCCCTTCCTCCTCTCTCTCCTCTTTCCCCCCCTCCACGAATCCTATTCCAACTAGGAAAGGGGGGGAGTCCTACTCCCAGAAGGAGTAGGACTCCTCCTGGCGCGCCTCTCCTGGCCGGCCGGCCCCCCTCCCTTGAACCTTTATATACGGAGGCAGGGGCACCCCCTAGAGACACAAGTTGATCCACGTGATCATATTCTTAGCCGTGTGCGGTGCCCCCTTCCACCATAGTCCTCGATAATATTGTAGCGGTGCTTAGACGAAGCCCTGCGACAGTAGTACATCAAGATCGTCACCACGCCGTCGTGCTGACGGAACTCTTCCCCGACACTTTGCTGGATCGGAGTCCGGGGATCGTCATCGAGCTGAACATGTGCTAGAACTCGGAGGTGCCGTAGTTTCGGTGCTTGATCGGTCGGGCCGTGGAGACGTACGACTACATCAACCAAACGCTTCCATTGTCGATCTACAAGGGTACGTAGATCACACTCTCCCCCTCTCGTTGCTATGCATCACCATGATCTTGCGTGTGCGTAGGAATTTTTTTGAAATTACTACGAAACCCACACCATCATGTAGAGCCTCCATGAAGAACTCCGGTAATAAAAGAATGATCAAACAAAATGAAGGATGAAAAGAATAAGGTTGAAGCCTTGCAATGATAAGATGGATCTTCATGATGATGAAAGCTTGGAACTCCGGGAAAAAGAAAAGATGAACCAATTGAAATTGAGAATTTGATGAACCTCCGGAATAATTGAATTTAATCGATGAAACAAGAATAAGAATTACATTATGCTTATCCTTCACCAATTTAAATTGATGACAAGCAACGGATTTGGCATACTACTTATTCTCGTAGAAAGGATTAAGATAGATATAGCGTAAACTTGGGAAGGTCTTCAACGAACCATCGGTAGGGTTGAAACAACGAATAAATTGATATGATAACGAAGGAAGAGAAGTCTTGAACGAACCACCTAAGAATTAAAATGACCGAGGAAAAGATAAGGACAACACCGGGAAGAATTAGCAAATGAACGAAGAAGCTTGAGAGAATTTAGATACATGAGAACGAAGCGATCACGAGCTGATAAGAGAATACTTGAATGATGCACCGGTAAGATTTGGAGAATGATAGCTGAAAGTTGAGAATGAATAAATCTTCTAAAATGATGGGATTCAGAGAATCAAATAGAAAAGACTCTTGAATTGCTCCGGAAGGATGAAAAGAATTTCCACAATCAAAAACAATTATGAGAGGATGGCCTCAAACTAGAATCATGAATCTCTGAGAGAACGGATAAGATATGGAGGAAAAACTCTTCTTGGGGCTTCAAAATCCGAGAATGACGAGAGAAACACCACCAAGAATTGTTGAGGCACTCCGGAATGAAGAATGGAAAAGGTTGAGCCAACGATGAAAAGAATTTAATCGATCTTGGAGAAAGGCATTTGACTGATGATAAATCATTCTTACATCAAACATTGAGATGAATATGGGAATAACTTCGGAAATTAGAAGAGTCAGGTAAGATCCTGGGAAAAGATCTGTGGGTTAGGGCCCACTCAAAAGATACACCGTTGAAAGATTTGAAGGAGAGATTGCACCGGTTGGATAAAAGGCTTGAATTAGATAACATCCTCGAAAGAGCTTGAATGAATGCAGAGTGGAAACATGAATCTTCGAGATATCTTGAGCACTCCGGAACAAATGAATAGCGAGAAGTGAATGATTATGAGGTGCCCCGGTATGAGAAGGTATTTGAAACAAGGAAAAGAATATGATCAACACAGAAAACTTGAATTGTATCCACTGGAGAAGAAAAGAATGAAGAATGATGATCTTGAAGCTCTGTTAAAATCTTCATGAGAAACACCGGATAAGAACATTGACGGAAAAGAATGGAGAGGCTTCCCATCGATAAAATTGATACTTGATTAAGAAATCTTAGTCCTTGAAGAAAAAGGGGTGGGTGGGTGGGAAGAAGAAGAAAAACAAAGGCAACTTGGAGACGGGTGAAACAAACACCGTTCAAAAGAAAACTGATACTTGATCTTGCGAATGTTGAAGTGATCGGATCCACTTGAAGAGAGACACACCGGTAGAACAAGATTGGCATAACAATCTCGATTATCGAGAAGGATTAGTATTCACATCGGAGTATGAGAACACCATTTGGGGAAGGTATGGAATCAACACTTGACATTGAAGCAACTCGAATACCACAACTCCAAACAAAAACAAAGGATTGGCTTGCAGAATAAGCCAGAACAAACATATGATAGAGATTTCGTCCGAAGTTTTCGTGGTGGGGGACTACACGGGCTCGATCGTACAGCACCATCATGTACAAGGCAGTGCACATGACATACGAAGCGTCCCCGAGTTGGCATAGCCAAGGACTCTTTAAGACACAACGAGACCACTGTAAAACCAACCATGAATAGGCGGACCACTAGACGTCGAACCCCAATTTCATATCATACATCTATCGGAAAAATATCCTAAGAGCTACTTGAATTCCCACTTATAAACTCCCGAAACTTTCCAGTTATGCAATCAGGTGTTGGGGATACAGGGGAAGCATAATATCTCACCCAAATCTAGCAAATCCTACATCCAGCTGTATCCATCCTTCAACACATAACCAAGAAACCTTCGGAAATCGTTTACCTCAACCTTCGAAAAGCATCCGTTATCCGAGTTATGGCAATACTCCCGAACTCCCGCCCCAGTACTGGGTGGCGTCGAGGTTATCTCACCAACAACTGCATAAAAGAGATTTTCGATGTCGGCGAAACTAAACTCAGGTATTCCAGAACTGCAATGATAAAATTGTGATGACAACACCTCGGAGCTCAACTCCCCGGGACACTGCCACAACCCCTAAATGACAGGAGGCACCAAGAACAATGTTCTCGTCACAAAACCATCGGAACGATTCCAAGATACACGCGTGATCCTAAATTTTTTTTAGTGAAATTTGAGAAGAGAAGAGTCAAAACTCTACGTCAGGATGCCTCACCAGAGCGATGAAGGGACTGAGGAGTAAAAAGAAGTCCTAACTCTCCGATATATATAATTCCTAAATGACTCAAAACATTTCTAGACTCAATAACGCCAGCGATTCGATCAAGCAGGGGGCTCCTAAGGTCGGGGAAGGCTCTGATTACCAACTTGTAACGCCCTCGATGCGGCTATATCTCCCACGTGTCGAAGCACGACTTAGAGGCATAACCGCATTGAAAGCAATGTCGCGAGTGAGGTAATCTTCACACAACCCATGTAATACATAAGGGAAAGAGATACATAGTTGGCTTACAATCGCCACTTCACACAATTACATGAATAAAGCATTACATCATCCAGTTTCACACAAGGTCCGACTACGGAACCAAAATAAAAGAAGACTACCCCAAAAGCTACACAGATCCCCGATCGTCCCAACTGGGCTCCACTACTGATCAACTGGAAACGGAACAACATAACGAACACGATCTTCATAGAGCTCCTCCTTGAGCTCGGTTGCGTCACCTGCACGGTATCATCGGCACCTGCAAGCTGGTTTTGGAAGTATCTGTGAGTCACGGGGACTCAGCAACCTCACACCCTCGCGATCAAGACTATTTAAGCTTATAGGAAGGGTACAAGGTATGAGGTGGAGCTGCAGCAAGCGACTAGCATATATGGTGGCTAACATACGCAAAAGAGAGCGAGAAGAGAAGGCAAAAGCACGGTCGAGAATCTATGATCAAGAAGTGATCCTAGAACAACCTACGTCAAGCATAACTCCAACACCGTGTTCACTTCCCGGACTCCGCCGAGAAGAGACCATCACGGTAACACACGCGGTTGATGTATTTTAATTAAGGTCAACTTCAGGTTTTCTACAACCGGACATTAAAAAATTCCCATCTGCCCATAACCGCGGGCACGGCTTTCGAAAGTTCAAATCCCTGCAGGGTGTCCCAACTTAGCCCATCACAAGCTCTCACGGTCAATGAAGGATATTACTTCTAGCGGGAAGACCCGATCAGACTCCGAATCCCGGTTACAAGACATCCTCGACAATGGTAAAACAAGTCCAGCAAGACCGCCTGATGCGCCGACATCCTGATAGGAGCTGCACATATCTCGTTCTCAGGGCAACACCAGATGAACACTACGTACAGCTAAAACCAGCCCTCAAGTTTCCCCGAGGTGGCGCCGCAAGTGGCTCTAGTATGGACCAACACTTAGACAAGCACTAGCCCGGGGGGTTAAAATAAAGATGACCCTTGGGATGCGCGACTCCCAAGGGAAAAAGGCTAGGTGGCGAATGGTAAAACCAAGGTTGGGCCTTGCTGGAGGAGTTTTATTCAAAGCGAACTGTCAAGGGGTTCCCATTATAACCCAACCGCGTAAGGAACGCAAAATCCGGGAACATAACACTGATATGACGGAAACTAGGGCGACAAGAGTGGAACAAAACACCAGGCATAAGGCCGGGCCTTCCACCATTTACCTAGTATATAGATGCATTAATTAAATAAGAGATATTGTGATATCCCAACAAAAAATCCATGTTCCAACAAGGAACAAACTCCAATCTTCACCTGCAACTAACAACGCTATAAAAGGGGCTGAGCAAAGCGGTAACATAGCCAAACAACAGTTTGCTAGGGTAAGGTGGGTTAGAGGCTTGGCTTAACAATATGGGAGGCATGATAAGCAAGTGGTAGGTATCGCAGCATAGGCATAGCAAAAGAGCGAGCAACTAGCAAGCAAAGATAGAAGTGATTTCGAGGGTATGGTCATCTTGCCTGAGATCCCGCAAGGAAGAAGAACGAGTCCACGAAGAAGACAAACGGACGTAGTCGAACGGTTCCTCACAAACGCGACGTTATCGGAACCAACCCGAAGAAGCAACACCGGAAAGAAGCACACAACATAGTAAACAACTATCACACGATCATGGCATGATGCACAACAAGTATGATGCATGTCCGGTTTAATGAAGCATGGCATGGCAAAGTGCACAAACAATCCTACAAATTAAGTGGAGCTCATTATGCAACGGAGTTGCATATTGAAGAAAACACCACATGACTTATTTAGTTATCTCTCGTTTATGTACCCAACAAGATTAAATGTTGATTAACATGGCAAGGGGTGAAGCAAATGAAAACTACCTATCTAGGCAAGTTTAAATGAGGCCGGAACAACAAACAACAAGTCCGCAAAATCCTCATATGCATATATTAGGTTTGGTACTGTTCTGCCCTAAACCATATTTTATAGTTAATAAATATGCAAGATGATGCCACCATGTTAAACTAGGCAAAATTCTACCCCATTTACACATAAAGTTTGTTTAAAATGGAGCTACGGTTATTTAGTTATGAAATAAACCATTTTAACATGGCATAGGAGCAAATTTAACCAAACAGCAGTTTAAACATTTTGAACATGGGTGAAAGTTGCATATTATTAAACTAGATGAAAATCTAAGCAAGTTTCATATTAAGTTTGTTATAATCCGATGCACGGTTGATTAGTTATTAAATGCATGAATGCTGAGGGTTTTTCTGCAAAACAGGCAAACTCTAGAAATTAGACAAATTCACAGCGGAAAAAAAACACCTCGGGCCGAAACTGGGCAGCCCAATAGTGCAGGGGGGAGCTCGGGTGCTGTTCACCACGGGCCTCGGCCCAGAACTGTGGAGAGGAGGAGGCCGGCAGGGGCGCGCTGGCCGGCCTGTTTGGCTCAATCGAAAGGTCAACGAAGCCTGGCGTCGCTCGTCCTCTTCCCTGGTTTGAAAGAAGCAGAGGCGGGGGCTTGGCAACGGCGACAACAGGACTGCAGGGCTCCGGCGGAAGGATTGCCGGTCCGGCGGCGGCTGGAATGGACGAATCGGGTCTTGGGGCACCGGATCCGGTAGGTGGTGGAGCTCCATGGGCTGTGACACTGCGGCTTGGTGCAGGGAGGCTCGACGGGAAGCCGGGGCGGCTAAAACCGGGCGAGGACGGCGTTCTCCGGTGAGGCGTCAGATCCGTCGGCTTGTCTCCTGCTGGGACCGAAGAAGCAGGGGGGTCGGCGACGAGTGTTGATGAAGGAGCTCCGGCCATGCTGCGCTGCGGCTCCTGCGCGAAGAAACAGAGAGAGAGGGAACCGGGTGAGAGAAAGAGAGCAACGAGGGAGAGAAAGGGAAGAAGAGGAGCGGGACGAGGCGCTGCAGGAGGGCCGGCCTTGGAGCACTGGGGCTCGGGACGACGGGCATCAGGGAAGCAGGAGGCCTCGGGAGGAGCTCGTTGGTCGATGAGGGTGCAGGGACTCCAGGAGGTGCTCGCTGGCGATCCTTACCGTGGCGGAAGGGAAGCAGCGCGGGTAGCAGAGGAGGTTGCGGGCTCGGGCGACGAATGAATAGAGGGGAAGGTGGTGGCTGGTTGGCTCTTGTCTGCTGTGATTTGGGCGCAGCAGAAATCAAGGAGGGACATGGGGAGCGCTGGTTGGTGGATGGATCCATCGGGAGGATCCCAAGGTGGGAGAGGAGTGGCGGCGGGGAGAAGGATTGGATGGGACAGCCCTCCTAGGATCTAGGGTTAGACTAGTTATATAGCGGTTAGGTTAGGTTAGGGGCTATCTCGTCCCTCCGATCGTAATCGGACGGACGGAAAAAATATGTTAGGAAGTCCACTTAACAAAAAGGAGACGTTTTGTAGATGTTTGGGGTTGATCCGGATCCAACGGTGACAACTGTCCGTGTCGGGTCCGGGACAGCTTTGGACGCGCGCGAGGGGGGCCGCGGGCTGACGAGAGAGGTTAGGTTGGGTCTGGCGGATTGTGAAGAGCAGGTTGGTCTGAGAGAAGAGGGGAGAGATGCAGCCCGGCACGGTTTCCGGAGACCGAAAACGTCCAACGTTAGACCGGCTATACTGCCGCTATAGTTAATCGTTGGGGCGTCAAACGAACTCCGAATGCGATGAAACTTGGCAGGCGGCCTACCTACACTATAATAAGACCACACGCCAACTTTCAACCCAATCCGAGAACATTTTTTGGCCACTTATAAAATAATATTTCGGACGTGCCGCGGGCGCGTGCAAGTGTGTCTGGACTCAGAACGGACAACGGAAGGAACGGGGGGACCTGGACAGATGCAAGTTTTGAAAACATGATGATGCAATGCACATGATGACATGACAAGATGCAACACGCAAGCGAATGACATGGCAACAACAACGAATAACTGGAAGACACCTGGCGCATTGGTCTCGGGGCGTCACACTTCTCCCCTCTTCCCACGCAAGTACCCGTGAGACATCTACTCCAAAAGAGTTTTCTCATTGCGCCTTACCTACCGCATTGTCTCGTGCTTTCAAAGGGGCGGCGCTCATCTCACCACACCGCATCAGAAGCGTCCCTTAAGAAGGCGATGCATACACGGGGCGGGTCTTCGAAAAGAAAGGCGGACGGTGGTACTGCCAAGCCCCCACCCTAAAAAAGGTATGGTTTTTTAATATGCTCATGGCAGAGGTACCAAATTTTGACATTTCCTGCCACATTATTAGGAAAAGCATACGCCGAACTGTGTCCGAGGACCTTGCCAGTCATGCATCACTCAATCTGACTCCGGATCCTGCCCCAAGGGCTGGGGTTGATACAGGTGAAATGCCGGATTGTCCTCTCCCTGAGGATTCAGATGATGTATCCATTACCAACTCCGAAGTGGAGAGTGCAATGAACCATCGGCGCCAGAGAGCGGCTATGCGCGACCCAACCTTCACCGAAGAAGCATTCAATGCCTTCAGCTCAGCGGATGCATACATCCAAGCTGCTCGGGATGAGCTCGCTGGAGCCACGCAATAGCTTTCCAAGGACATGCAGGTAAGTTCATGTGTTAGTAGCCCCCGAGACTTAAAGCAGTTGACGTGACTGATTTAAGGATCGCTGCATAATCAGGTACTCACGGAGAGGAACAACATGCTGTCTCAGGAGCTGGAAAAATGTCGGACCCAACTAACTGCTGTCACTGCCGAACTGGCGAAGTCTAAGGAGGCACCGACTGGTAATGTCCGCTATTGTTTGGGAAATAGAATCATGTGGCAGCAATGCTTTTTGAAATAAACACTGATGTATTTACGATGGTAGCATCCCCGAATCAGCTGGAAGAGGAACTGAAGACCGCACATGCAGATAAACAACATGCCGAAAGGAAAGAAGCCGCTGGTCAACGTATATTAACGCGGGCCAGGGATGAGAAAAACAAGCTACAGGATGCCAACATCAAGCAAGCTGAGGAGCTGAAGGATATACGAGCCCAATTGGCAGATGCCCTGAAAGAGAACAGAAGGCTGAAAGGCGGCATATTCAGTATGCTTTTTAACCTTACTTCCATATAGTCTTCTAATGGGAAGTGTAATAAGTTTGTTGCTGTAGGTATGCTGACTGGGCGGCCCGAAGGAGAGGTGTCTGGATTCCAAGGCGACCTGCTACAAGAGCTGTCCAAAGTGCATGAGCGAGCCCGGAAGGCAATGAGGAACATTGCTAAGGCTTTATGGTCGGCTGATTCTCCTCCTGGAAGTATGGAAGGGCTCATGAATTTACTCAAGGGAGCTCGGCACCACTTTGGACTGTGGAAGATATCAGCATGCCGGAAGGGGCACGAGAGGCCTGGGAAATGGTGAAAACACGGTACACTGGACTTGATCCAAATCATATGGCCCGGGTCGGGCCTCGAGGATCAGATGGACAAGGAATTCCTGTTAGCTTGGTATATGACCAAGTAAAGATAGCCGCCAAGTTTTCGCAACAGGATTGTAAGCTAGACAACTTATTAGATGGTCTAGAGGAGGAGGAAGTGTGCGAGTCCAAGTAGTAATGTACTTTTATCGACAAACGTATCTCCGTCCGAATTATAAAACTATTGTCATGGCAGACCTTCCACTTTAACCTCCGAAATCCAAAGTATTGGAGTGTTTCTGAATATTGTACTAGTGGGAAGCACTGAAGTATGTTCGGAAACCAGGCAATCCGGTCATAGTTGCTTGAACAAACAAGTTGTATTTGGGGAGTTATGTTATATTACATTTGATCATAAGAAACATCTTCCAGAGAGAATAGTTCCGTTAAGGGTTCCTCTCCCTGGGCCAGCATGCGTTGTGCATGCCCGAGCTGTGATAAAAAATCACAATACTCGTTGTATGTTGGGGGCTTGTATAGCAACTAGGGTAGTTCATCTGATGTCCGCCGACCTATTATTCCCTTAATAATGCTAGCTTTCAGCTTCACCCGTATGAGGTACACGTCCGAATGACCCGACTGTAACAATCGCAGAGGTGCTCCCTTTATGCCCTAGCCGAACAAGCGGGAACATAGGGCATAAGCACAGGAGCCAGGAAACCCATCTTGGCACAAACTTAAGTCATAAAGGTGCATATAATGGTGAAGAAAAGACATGTATGAGAAGACGATATATATATATATATATATACGTTAAGCTTGATGCTCGAAAAATTATAATAAGCTTCTGTGACAAGAAGCCCCCAGGTATTGGGGGGTCTGTACATTTAAAGATGTATACCCTTTAAGTGTGCGTTTTATCCGAACACGAGCTAGCAGTCGTATAAAAACAAAAAGAAGAAAGAGAAAAATGGAAAAAGGTAACGAATAGTGAGTCCGGACTTAGGCATAGAATCTTCGGAGTCTGGCAGCGTTTCATGGGTTCGGCTCTAAGAGATTGTCCAATGCATTATGAAGGCGATAGGCTCCTCCAGTGAGAACTTCATCTATAATAAAGGGACCCTCCCATTCGGGCTTGAGTTTGTCTTTTTTCTTCTCTGATAGGCATAGAACGAGTTCACCGACATTGTAAGTCTTGGCCCGCACTTCTCTGATTTGGTATCTTTGAGCTTGTTGTTGGTAGAATGCTGAACAAGCTTTTGCGACATCGCGCTCCTCCTCCAGGCCGTCTAAGTCATCTTGCCGATCGAGCTCGGCCTCTTTCTCCTCATACATGCATACTCGAGGTGAGTCGTGAATAATATCACAGGGCAAGACAACCTCTGCGCCGTACACCATAAAGAACGGTGTGTATCCGATCGTGCGATTGGGCGTGGTTCGCAGCCCCCAGAGTACGGAGTCGAGCTCCTCAACCCAGTGTTTATCTGACTCCTTTAAGGACCGCACTAGTCTGGGTTTAATGCCGCTCATTATCAGGCCATTAGCCCGTTCACTTGATCGTTTGTTTGAGGGTGATAGACAGAGGCATAATCGAGCTTGATGCCCAGATTGGCGCACCAAGTTTTTACTTCGTCGGCTGTGGAGTTAGAGCCATTATCGGTGATGATGCTATGTGGGACACCATAATGGTATACGATACCGGATATGAAGTCTATCACTAGTCCGGCTTCAGCCGTTTTAACTGGTTTGGCCTCTATCCACTTGGTGAATTTATCTACCATGACCAACAAATATTTTTTCTTATGGCTTCCCCCTTTAAGGGGTCCGACTGTAACGCCCCAAGACCGGAGCTTCATATGCCTTTCATGATTTCCGAGATTCATCGTGTGTTTTGTTTGCTCCGTTGCTTTCTTTTTTGCATCATGTGCATTGCATCATGTCATCCTGCACCTCTTTTTAAAACTCAACCAATTAAATTGTATGGATCTTCGATTCATTTAAATCGAGGGATATTCATTATGGTGATTTCTCTTTAAAACATATTCTCCCAATATTTTAGGGAGCTATATAAATTATATTCCAATAATTTGGAATCACCCATAAACACACTTGCAAATAAATCCCAATGCCTTTGTTATCTCAATTCTTGGTCTTCGACTTGTCCTCATATTCTTTTATCGTTTTATCGAGGCTCTTCCTAAATGTTCAACATTTTCGAAAACTTCGATTCCTACTCCTTGTTCAAACCATTTGAATTAAATTCAAATGTAAACCTTGCAATCTTGCCCACTCCATTTCTCTTGGAACGAGCACATTTTTTTACGAGTATGGGAAAATAGCCCCCTTGCAAAAATCCTTTCCCTAACCCTCCTTATCTCTTCTTCTCTCTAATTATGTTCTCTTAAAAGAAACTAGCGAAGCTACCCGCGCATTTGCACGGCTAGACTATTTATTTATGATTACATTGGTTTGGACTTTTGACTTTATTTGTGCATTTAACATTATGGTGTGATATTTTAGCATTCATTAAATATTTTAGCATGAAATTAGTATGTGCTAATTTTTTCCATTATATGAAAATTATATATGATAGATTTATTTTGAAAGATTTTTATTATATTTGTGAGTGTGTGTTAGAAGGTATTAAGTATTGTGTTTTTTGTTGCGAACCAACCTATGGTTATATAGTTAGAAGTACAGTGGTATTCCCAACTTATCGGCGTTCAAATCTTTGACTTTAACACTATTGCTGATAAGTCGAGTTAGTCTCTTTAATCCACTCGTATGGTGTGCTTGCCTACCCTCATAGGAGTGAGTGTATGTGTGCATGTATGAGTGTCTGCGTTTGTATTGTGTTAAAAATATATATTTTATATAGAATTAAGAATCGAACCATTTAGCTAACATAAAAACTATTGAAAGGAAATGTCCTTTCTATTTATGTATTCATTTTGTTCATTTCATGAAAATTATGCATGATAGATTTAAACTTTTTTGTGACTGTCTTTTACTCCATCCGTTTTTAAATATAAGTCTTTTTAGAGATTTCAATACGGACTACATACATATGTATATAGACATATCTTAGAGTGTACATTCATTTATTTTGCTTCGTATGTAGTCTATATTAGAATTTTTAAAAAGATTTATATTTAGGAACGGAGGGAATAGAAGCTTCGAAGTATTCTTTTATATGGAACTGTACGGCTATGTGTGAAGTTGATTCCATTCGTACTCTATTCTGGACCAAAATATCGTTAAGAAGGCCTCTAGCACAGCTCTTCTCCCCTGCTTTTCAGTGGCAGCACCATCGCATGCGCTCGTCGCTGGCTCGGCTGCGTACCGCCGCCAACCATAGCTTCAGCGGATGGAAGATGTATGCCACGTCTCTCCCGATCTCTTTTTCCGAATGGATTTGAGGGAGCCTTCAGCCCTTTACAGGTAAAATCCCTAATTTTTGTGCATCTCACATGAGGTAAATGTCATCCCAGATTAGAAATTGTTGGGTAAAATCTCCATGCCACAACCACGCTCAAGATTTAGTAAAGAAGATATTTAAATCTCCTTGCTGCAGGAACTTTTTCTTGGATCTGCTACAAAAGAGATTGAGAATTGGGGACTATTCATTAGAGGGATTAGAGTTGGTATCGTGATCTTCTGGAAGTATGTGGTATGAGGGAGATGATGTTATATTCAGTAGAGTTGATATCCATTGCCAAATGAAAAAGGTACGATCTGTATTTTTTGCTCTTAGAAATTACTTCTAAGTTTATATAAATATTAATGTAGAAAGAACTTATGTGTACAAACATGATAGAGTTAGTTCACGGATACAGAACTGATGAACAGAAATTTATATATTTTATTGAAAGATTAAAGATCCATATGTACGCATACATTTATTCGCTCGAGGAGGCTAATGCCTATGTTTTTAGAGAGACAAATTGAGGAGATTTGGGGAATGGGAAACTATTTGTGAGAGAGATGTGAGTGTTAGATTGTGAGAGATTAGTAATGGCTATTTAGGGGAATTAATTGGTGAACTTTCTATAGAACGTTTTTAAAAGATTTGGATTTTGAGATTAACCGTGAATATATTTTAGTTGTGGGTCGTGGCTATAATGTGGGAGATTACGAAAAGCTTATTGTAGGTGGAATCCATTGATGATTTCATTGTTTCATCTGCTGCGATATTTTTTTGTGTTAAAAATATTCAAGGATAAATAACTAATTTTAAATTTAATATTTTACAGAAAGATCAAACATATATATCTATGGATTAATAATTATTTAAAAATTTAACATGCCAACCAAGTAAATGTGTTGTTCAAAATGTATGGTAAGGTTGTCTGTGACTCTATGTAATTATACATGAATTGTTTAATGACTTGAGGAACTGCACTATCAATTAAAAAATCTCTTTGTAAACAATATTCTTTGTGACATCTTCGGTTGGACACTCTTCGTCATCGATCAGCACCTTCAATCCTTCCTTGTTTGTCACTCTTGATAGTGCCACATATAGTTGTCCATGGCAGAACACTTGCTTAGGCAAATATATGCCTACCTTGTTTAAGGACTGACCTTGGCTCTTGTTTATTGTCATTGCGAAGCACACTGATAATGGATATTGCCTTCTTTTCAGCACGAATGGCCATTTTGAGTCGCTTGGTGACATGATGATTCGAGGTATGTATACCTTATCGCCGACATGTGTTCCTGTGATTATTTGTGTCTCGATGTATTTGTTTCCAAGTTGTGTAATTGTCATTCTTGTACCGTTGCATAAGCCTGCTGCTTGGTTGATGTTGCGTAGGAGCATGAGCGGCAAACCTACCTTCAGTTTTAACTTATGGTCTGGTATTCCTAGGGACGTTAAGGTGTTGAGGAGCTCAGTAGGCTGCATGTTCATCATGATGTTGGTATTTGTCGTTGCCTTGCACACTGTGTCCAGGCTTAGGTATGTCACCTCTTCACCTTGTATTTGGCTCATTATGTGGTCATTTATCTCCTTGACTGTATCATTTCTTGGACATAGTATTGCTCTTTCTTCTAGGTAATCCCGCTCACGGTATTTTTGCAGCAAATTTGGGTATATGCTTTTGACGATTTGTTCTTTACGATTTTCTCCTTTCTCTAGCAGTAGGTCTTTTGGTATTTTTATCCAATCCTCTCCTTCATCTGATGTTGTTTTGCCATCGCCAATCTGTAGTATCCACTCTGCAAATTCAGCGACCTTTTGCTTTTGTATTGGATCATCTGACAAACACTTCAGCTGCATGTTTTGTGTTAACTCAAATATTTCAAAGTGTTTCCACAGATATGACCTTTTGATTGAAGCATTTACTATCTGCTCTCTCCTTCCTTTGGTTATAACTGGCAGGATTTGTCTGAAGTCGCCTCCTAGTATAACTGTCATTCCACCAAATGGCTTTTCATCGCTGTTTTCATTAGTGAACCTTAGAATATCTCTCAGGCTTTTGTCTAGTGCCTCGAAGCAGTGTTTGTTTGCCATAGGAGCCTCGTCCAACAATATAAGTGAGGTCTTCTTTAGCAGTTCAGCCAAATGCGAGCCTTGTTTTATTTCACACGTTGATTCTTCAATGATATTAAGTGGAATACGGAACCTTGAGTGTGCTGTTCTTCCATCTTGGAGAAGCAACGCTGCAATGCCACATGATGCTACCGCAAGCACTACCTTCCCCTCTGATCTTAGCTTTGTCGTTATTGCTTTCCATAGATAGGTTTTTCCTGTGCCACCGTAGCCTTCGACAAATATCTGCTTTCCTAGGCCTTTGTCGACTGACTCCATTATTGCATCATAGGCCTTTTTCTGGTCTTGGTTAAGATTGTTTAGTATGATTTTGTGCTCATCCTTGAGTTTGTCCATGTCGTAGTTGACCTCTTCGTTTATTAGTCTGTTCCCAAGTTCTTCTAGCTCTGCGGCATTTGGTAGTTCTATGTCTGGATAGTCCTGTAGTGACTTTCCTACTTGCCTCATCAGTTTTTCTATCTCACTCAGACCATACGCTTTCTTCTGTGTGTTTGTAAGCCAAAGTGTTGGAAAGTTTAGAATAGTCCTTCTTTTGTATTGCATATCTTCACACAACGCCTCCCATGTTGAATCCCACAATACCTTTGGGTTTGTGACTTTGCAATGGGACAATATGGTGGTGAATAACTGACGCAGTTGTGTTCCGGATGCCCAACTTGATGCTTCATTGATACAGTCAATCCACTCGGTGTCATCATCGAGAAATCCGAGGGCTTGGCATGCTGATTTGTATGTTGGGTGAATGACTCCATCAACGGTCCTAATGTCCTCAAATGATGTGCATCCTTTCTTGGTGTTTAGAAGCATCCTCATATGATATCTCTCGCCACTTGCAGGATGTGCATAGTAGATTCTTCCAATTGCATAGTCCCTTTTTCGCTTCTGCCAACATTTTGTTTTGCTTTTCCATACAAACTTTGTAGGGAATTCTGCGTAAGTCAATCCTTTTCCTAGATCATATATTTTATTTGCCTCCATCCACTGAGTGAACTTGGTGATTTTAGATCCGTCCCTTGTTACTATCTTTTCAAGATCAGTGGAGTCTGGAAAAACGACTTGTTGCTCATTTTCAAGATGGAAAGGTAGCCTCTCAACTGCTGGATCGCGATACTGAAGATCAAACTGAAATATCCTCCAGCATGCTTCTGATGTTGATATGTATCTCATCTCTAGGTATTTCTTGATCTCGTCAGTTTCGTTTGCCGTGCCACTTTCCTTGAGCAAGGCTGTAACATGGTCGTCATCTTTATGGATATACTTAAATAGGTACTTGATTGATCTGGACCTATTGCACCACTCAACGTTTATGTGAACTTGATACTTGACCAGAAGGTTCCGGTTGTATGGCACAACAAATCTGTTGTCGAGCATCACCCCTCCCTTTTTGATCTGCCTTCCGTCATCCCTCCTTTTATATACTGGAAATCCGTCCTCGTCAATGGTAGTGCTGACATTGTATCTTTTTGGGAAATGCTTGGTGCATCTATGGTCCACCATGCATGGTGAGTTTTTCTTAGCCTCTCCACACGGGCCATGCATCATGAAGTTCTCAACAGCTTCAAATGCCTCTGGATCCTCATCCTTGTTTGGGATCTCAGCGCTTATTATTTTGTCGATTTGCGATGGTTCCGGGTACTTGTCTTTGTCCTTAAAAAATATTAGTATGTGCGCATGCGGGAGTCCTCTCTTCTGGAATTCTATTGTGTAGATGACTGCAGTTGATTAATAGTTTGTCAGATTTAGCTTAAATTGGAATGCATGTTACTAAAGAGCTAGAATCTGACGGAGTATAAGATGATGCATGTTTCTAAAGAGCAACAGTCTGACGGACTATAAGATGATGCAAGAAAGAGTAAAGATTGATAGTCAATGGGACTTACTTGCAACTGTTTCTCCAAAGTATTTCTTTTCTTTTATGTCTCTCATTAGCTCCTTTAGTTTGATCATAAATACTCTGTCCACAATGTCTGGCCGATCGGCTGGCTTTTGGCCACCTCCCGCTTCATCTAGCATGTATTGGATCTCAGGCCACTTTGCATTGCATGTGAATGTTATAAATAGGTCTGGGTATCCAGCCCAACGGCATATTGCAAAGGCATCTTGCAAATATTGTGCCTTGTTTCTTCTACCACCTGTAAAAGATGAAGGCACAATTATCCTCTTTCCAACTTGCTCTGTTCTTGTGTCCCCTCGCTCAATCGCATCCTGCAATCCACTGTAAAGTTCAGTTCGTAGCTTTCCTTGATTGTGTCGGATCCAGTTTAGTCTATTTTGCTCGATACATGTGTATACATCCACCCAAAATTGCAGTGACAAATGCCTGGACTTGAGTAGTAACATTCCTTGATCAGGACGTTGCTGTAGGTAGAATGCATAGTAGTCCAACAACGTTACGTATTTCCTGCTATTTGTACCTCCTTTTGTTTTCTTGTAGGGTATCTCAAGTTTAAAACCATCTTCTCCATATGGGAACAACAACGGATATTGCATGGACATGAATTTCGGGTGGATCTCTGATATCCTTTGCGGCTCCATATTTTTGTACTCAACAACAATGTCACGTCCTTCACTCTCTCCGGTTGGATCTCTTACTACCAATGCTGCAACTTCAGATGCGGATGGAAGGTTGTGTGTTCCGTTCCTTTTGCCTAGTATCCGAAGTGTGTAATCATGGTAGTCTCCTTCTTGGAATCTATCTCTTGCCATTCTGAATGTTTTTGCGAGGATGTTGTTGTCGTCGAGCATTATTTTCAGTTCTTTGACGATGTTGGGGTCCACTGTTGATTTTTTATCATTGCATCTTGACGCACTTATCCTGTTTTCCACCTCATTTTCGGTATTATAGATGTATAGATGTGCAAACCGAGGTTTGTCTGTACCTTGAGGCAAAAGAGTTCCGATATGGTGGTAGTTTTGTCCATGCAAACGAAAAACATAAGGTCCTTTGCGAGTGTTTATTTCCTTGTCCACAGCTCCTCCCATCGATGTGAATGAAAACATTGAGTTGTATGACCTTATATTTTCTTTGAAGTTTACCGAATCCTGCCCTTCACTTCTTAAGAGGTTTCTAAGGTATGGTGGAGGTTCTCTTAGTGGCGGCAGATCGATTTTCCCTTGTTTGCAGCATATTCCAAAAGAGGGTGCCGTAGTTCCTTTGTTTGAATTTAATCTTTCTTCACACCATAGCAATGCTTTGCAATATTGGCATTTGTATGTTGGCCTTCCGAAGTTCCATGCCTTGCTATTAGCACTTGTCGAGGTTCTGGTTCTGTTGTTGTCTCCAACATTGACTCTAGTGTTGTTTCTGTTGGTTTCGCTTCTGGCGCGCTTCAATTCCCTATCTTCTTCAGCATTAGCCTTTCTCAATCGTTTAGGAGCCTCTGTGTTCGCATTTCTTCTTCCCTCTGCAGTCCTTGTCCGCTTTGTACTCCTTGAGTTTAGAGGTTGTTCTTTCTTTCTTTTTGTCTGGTGAGCTGCTGGGTCTAACGTATGTTGAACTCTCATATCTGCAAATGTGATTTCGTCAGTGCGTATAGTTTCCTTAACATAGTATCATGTAATATGATTATTTTTTGTAATCCCTCCGTAAAGAAATATAAGAATGTTTAGATTACTAAAGTAGTGATCTAAACACTCTTATATCTCTACAGAGAGAGTACTTAATAGTGTTTTGCTTTTGCAGGCATGCAAGTGCATTTGGTGATGACTACTAATGGACGTTGTCACATACAGTACATCTGGAGATTAATGTTGTTTATTTGGTAGGGAACTAAAAATCAATAATTGTTCAACCATGTTGCTCTTTTTGTAGCTTTCACATTATTATCATGGTAGTGCTAGGATGCATGAAAAAAAAGAGCTTTATAGTTCAGTATGAGAAGAGTTTTGACGCAATGTTGAGCTGAGATCAAAATGCAGGCACACACATGAAGAATTGCATCGGGATATTACCTGAGGCTGATGGTGCTGATGTTGTGTCTTCAGTTCGTTGGACGTTTCTTTGTGCCTGTGATCGTTTGGGTGTCGCCGGCGTATATTGGATGCAAGTTGCTGGAGTTGTTGCCATACCTTCAATTTGTCGGCCGTCTCGTGTGTTTGATCTTCCCGACATTATGAAAAAGTAGCTATTGAGAAAGTGCATCATGGGTCATTTATGAATGTATGTCTTGTAAAATTATGGTTGAATGATGTTTATGTGATATAAGCAGAGGGATGAGTGTATGTGACCATACCTCTTGTTTGTTTTCTGAGACTATGATCTAGCAATTTGACTAATGTAGATCACCTGAGGAGAAAGTTTTTGTGAGAATATGTTGGCTGATAAGGAAGCTAAAATAACGCATAGATTAAAGAGAAAAATATATAATACCCTGGAACCTTTGCCTGCTTAGTCGTCGAGTTGCTTCGAATTTGAGAAGACGGATCAGTCGGCGATGAGGCTTGTTGTGCTAGTAGGACGTGATATGATGCACTTTATATAATGATATGGTTAGATGTTTTCCTAGACGTGTAGGATTAGGAATCATGTAGTGAGTCAAAATCGGACAGTACAATACGGATTGTCTTTAAAGGAAATTTAGCTTGAATAAATAGTAGCTTTTTTTGAGCAACGACTAATAGTTACTCCTACACCAGCAACTTCTGATTAATGAGCTAATTTGGGCTGGTGCTTGGCTGTCAGAAAGCTGTCTAGCTCCCCTAAAAATGTACTGTATTTTATTCGCACTTCAACTCTCCTGCTGCATGCTGCAGTGCTGTCCAAATAAAATAAAATAAAATTCCTGCTACGCTGCTTATTATCTTCTCACACTTCGTATCAATGGACTATTCCTTTTCCGCACAGTTCCTTCTAAAAGGATATTCTTTGGATGAGCAAATCGCTTCCGATTAGCTTCCGGCGACCTGCTGGGCTAAGATTCTCACTGGATTCGCTCTTGCGCCAAGGAGGGCATGCGGTGGCGCGGCCGGCGGCCGCACAGAAACGCCGGCACAAGCGAGCTTTCGCGAGGTGAACCAAGTAGCTATCAACCTGCGTGGAGCAGTGCCGCGCAGCAGGCACTAAGGAGCGGAACCTGGGTGCATCAGTGCCGCAGGTAGCAGCGTAGGTTTGGCCTTCAACTATCTTGCCTAGTCAGTACCTAGTTCAGCTAGGTATGCGTCTGGCCCAAATACATTTTGTCTGCAAAATAACTTTGGTCGGATCTTTTAAGGGTTAGTGAGAAAAAAATATGGTTAAGTCTGTGAGTCCCCATCCATATGCTTGTTCGTGATGTAATAATATACGCCCTGGATAAAAGCTCAATCCATCTTTCTGTCGTTTTAAATTTCATTGTGGCTTCATATGGAACAATTCACAGTCGATGATTTTGATTACTTTTTTCATAGTATTCCAGATGGATTTCCAACTCAATCTTTTCAAATACAGTTGAGCATTTTTGTTCTCATATATTCTAGGCCATGCTAGTACATTGTAGTTTTAGCAAATGTTGCAGGCACATTAGAGCTTTGACCAACCACACAAATGCCATGCTAAATTGATTAAGATCAAAGGAATGTACTGGTCATTCTGTCTTCTGAATAGTATACAATACTTGAATTGTTTGAAAACAAAATGTCATATTGTTCATACATATTGTTCATATATAAAAACACACTAAATATTCCAGTCCTCGGATACATTAAAATAATAAATATAGGATAAAGTACTGTCCCAAAAAATTTCTGGAAAAGGTCCTTCCTCTCTTGGGTCTTGTTTGGTGTACTTGATCTTTGAGTTGACGATTACATCGTCTTGATGCTATTAGTCTTCTTGGTCAAACTTCGTGTCATCCTTGTGGAGCCTTCATGTTCAACTTTTGTCTTCTTGTTTTTTGCATGAACACTTCTGGTGCTTTTGGGCGCTGCCTTTTCTAATTTTTCAGATATACTATTTTCCACGTCTTCATCTTCCGAGTATGATAATACAACAGATCTTCGCCTCCTTTTCCCACCATCGACACTCGTTGATGATTTTTGATGTTGATGCTCCTTCTGATGTACTGTACTCCCATTGCTTTTATCTTCTGGCTCCTCTTTCACAGGGACCAACTCACATATGTTTTTGCTAAGTTCACACTTGCTGATTTGTACCTGGAAAAATCACATAAATGGATGAATTAAGAGATGAATTTATGTAAAGAAAAGCTTGTACAGTGAAGTATTCAGTCACCTTTTTGACTGGCTCATTCGGTTTCTTTGTTTCTTGTTTTAACATGTTGTCCACTTCATCATCCATCAAATCCTGTTCAGCACAATGGATCAAGAATTTTAAATACTTGCTTCAATAGTTCCATATAAAAGAGTATAATAATTGGTGTTTAAATAGATTTGATAGTTTAATAGACCATTACCTCTTCAGCTTTATCCTCTAAGTATCGCTTCTCAAGCTTCTCATCAGGCACAAATATTTTCTTTACTGCATAGTTCTGCATGCCTAGAGTGAGGTTCTTATTGTTGAGTTTGAATCGAAAGATAAGTCTTTGTCCACATAATTCTTGTATAATCTTTGGGACTTCTTCAGATTTTCCATCTAAGGAATCCAACAGGAATGAGACTGATGTATTGAGCATTCTTTCAGCCTCTTCATCAAATAAAGTGCAACTTGTAGTAGCAGTGCGATCACTAATTTGAAGCCGAATACGATACCTAGAATCACATTTCATTAGTGTAACATAAATGTGATAGTACATAATGATGGTCAAATCAAGAGAATATGCTTACCTAGGTGTTAAACCTTCTGGATACGTATCACAATTCTTGCAATAATAATTATGTGATTCTTTCGTAGCAATTTTGTTGCAAACATCACATGACATGTACCACCATTGAATATTTTCTTGTAACCGATCAATTGTAGCTATTGTTGTGAACACAAAGTCCTGAAAGTTGATGAAGAAAATATAGCTCTTTAAAGAATATGCGGTCACTCATACAAATATGTCAAATACATCTGTAGGTATTGGAGGCTTCTACAATATCATGTCTTAGAAGAGTTTTGATTCATTACCTCATCTGTTGGGTTATCGTGCCTAATTCCAGTAAGTTCTTTTAAGGTTATCCTTCTGTAAAACATTTGATCTTCTAGTGTCCCTTGAGTACTTTTATCTATCTCCATCATTTTTGGTAAAGTTTCTTCGGTGGAGTGGCTATAAAAAAATTAGTAAATGAAGATATATTATGAAATTCTATATGACCAGAACCTAAAAATTGTGCTTAATACCTGCCACAAAGTTCCCAAGTCTCGGGTATATCTAGATTCGTATATAATCTTGTGGCGCTAGTTGACTTTAGGCACAAACCTATTTAATGAACAATAAATCAGTTATATTTATTATTTTGGTATGAAAAAAGACATGTAAACATATTCAACTTACCATTGAATTTTTGCACCATTGTTGAGGTAACAATAATAATTGTTTGATTGCCAATTATATCCTCACTTAAATGATGAGCTAATCTTCCCCATAATGATACTCCTCCGTCACAGTTTAGAAGGCACAGTTAAATTTGCGTGCGTTTCCACAATAGACAAGGTTTAGGACGCATTGCATTTATTTCTAGTAGCTAATTAGTACTCCGATATACTATTTTTATATGCATGCGTAGTGTGAATGCTATTTTTTAGCCCATCTCACAACCAATAGATAACCACCTAGGTCCCAGAGAATTTCTAAGCGCGCCTTCTAAACCGTGACGGAGGGAGTACTCTGATTCTATCACCCCTGAATAATTCATTCCAAAGTAATTAATGGTAATAATAATATAAGTGGAAGAAAACAGCCTTTACCCTTTAGTGAAAAGTTGATACATGGATATACACTTACTCTCGCATTAGAATTTCAATCTGACGTACATCTGCAGGTGTTTTCTTCATTGTTATCCTTGATTCTATTGGCTTAATCTTGGTAAGTAACCCAATGACATCTGCAAATTGGAAGATTAAAGACTTCAAAAATTAGAAAGTTATTCATTTGAGTTTATTAATACAACCACCAAGAAATGACATCAAATTTAAATTGTCCACTTGGAAGTAAGAATATGACTGTCAACATACCTGAGCATTGTTGGTCTTTTTCTAGACGTTCTTGTAGGGTATCTTTGCTAGCAAACTCAAAGTAGTAATCTGGAAAATTATCCGATGAACCTTTCATCTCCTTTAATTTTGTATTGTATAAAAAAGTAATTTTAATTTCATTGCTGACTGGTCGATATTTTGTCGAATCTACAACTTTAAAATTGCTAAAAGCATATATAGAACCCTCATTGATCTTTGCTCTGTAAGTGTCTATTAGATTCTTCCAAATAGTAGCATGAACTGTATGGCCCTTCAAAATTCAATGAAAGAAAAATCTTAGTAGTAATTTTAACAATAAAACAATCCCCATTGTTAATTATGTGAAGAAAATACCTGCTCATCCATCAAGATCATATCGATGCTTATAAGTTCATCAGTCGAAGGATTGATCGAGTCCCACATTCTCATTACTTTGGCTTTAATATTCCATGCCTGTCCTCTTGTGGTTAGCTCACTCAACTTCGTGTACGCCATGAAGATGTTGCCTTAAAAACAATTTTAGAAGGAGTGGTTCATATGGTAATGCAATAATGAAATTTGGTTAGAAAGAAGTGTTCTAACTAATGGTTAATGAACAGGAAAACATGGTGTTCATAAGGAGGTTGCAAAGACATGCAGGGATGGAAAGATGTAAACAGACCTCAAGATTTAAGCTATATATATTACCCAAACTTGATGTGTCTGTCGTTTCTTCTTCCGTCCTTCGATGTGCTGGGCGTCCCGACGTATGTCGCCCCTTCGATTTGTGTGGATATGTTGTTGTGTGGATCTTCCTTTAATGGGTGTTCTGGCGTCTATTATTCCGTGGGTGTTCTGGGGTGTCTGCCCCAACCTTTATATTAGTCAAAGGTTGCTGAGTTTGAATTCTATACGGATGACTTTTGCAATAGTATACGACCGTATCCTTGACTAATAGAAATCCGTTTCAGAGTCTTCCATGTGCAATAGTATATGTCCGTGTACACTTGCCTAATGTTACATGCAATAGGATATGTCCGTTTCAGTTTTTTTTCAGGTGCAAAAAAATTCACGTGTAATAGTACACGTCCGTGTGCACTTTCCTAATATCAACCCATTTTAGATCTTTTCTAGAAAAAAAACAATTTTAGATCTTCGCCGTTGATACATCTTAGCTTTTACAGTGCCAAATCATCTTCGTTGGTTTTCTATCGTTTTAATTATATAATAGATAGATATGAGGGAGAGAGAGAGAGCACATCCTTGTAGCCCAGCCATGCCTCTAAGGCCTCCCGCAGCCTCCAAGGCCCAGCCGCCAACCGTCCTGCCCCATTTGCCCCTCCTAAGCCCGCACCGGCTCTAACCCTAGCGAACCCCTAGGCCCGACTGAACCCTCGTCCTCTCCCACGTTCCCTTGCGCTATCTCTCCCTCACATTCTCTCTCTCGCACGCCGCCAGAGCCTCTGGCCCGATCCCCATCACCTTCCCTCTCCTCGCTCATGCATAGGCCGCAACTCCCAGCGCCCGGCCTCCCGCGCCAGAACTCTTAGAGCCCGAGCTTCCCCGAGTGCCTCCTCCTCCCTGCCTCGCCTGTCGCCGAGCAGGAGCTCCGCCGCCTCGACTCTTGGCTCCGGCCTCCGCCGACCGCTCCCTCCCCGGCCTCCGGCCTCGTCCAGGCCACCCTGCCGCCGCCCCTGCTGCCCTCACCCATGACCTGCTCCCTCCATGTTCGGCCTTGTATGGCGCTAGCCTTCCTCGTCTCCCCGGCCTTGCTGCTGCTGCTGCTTCGTCCGATCGCTGACGACCTCCGTTGAGCTCGTCCCGCCGCCTCCGCCCTTGCTCCGGCCAGATCCAGCTGGCCCCAACCTCCTCCGTTCGGGATCTCATCGTTCCCCGTCGTCCCGTCACCGGAGTTCACGCCCAAGGCCTGCTGCAACCTCACCATCGACCATGCTGTTGCCTTCCTGTACTGCTGTCGCTGGATGCCAAGACCACCGCTACACCTGTACATCGCACCGTTGTTCGCTGCCCTCCTCCCGTCGTTGACCGCCAAGACCGCCAAGGTGCTCCCCGGTTTCGCCAAGACCCTATGTTGGGCCCTGTGAACGACTACAAAACCTGAGACCGGGATTTTTCGCAAGTCCCTCTCCAACTAGTGTACCACTACCGTCAACGAAGACATGTGCATCGCAAGTGTCAAGTTCAACTATCGTCGACCGCGAAGGGCTCGGAGTCATCAAGCACATCTCCGAACGAACGGGAACGACTACCGTCGCAAAGATTGAGAGTACCTCTACGAAAACGCCAAGTACCCCTTCATGTCGGCAAGACCCGCAAGTTGGACCCCGAACGATCGACAACTCGTGGACCATGTACAACTACTGTCGCCTTGGGTTTCGTCAAGTTCCTTGCCATGACTATGAACATCTATGAACCGTGTACAACTACCGTTGCCCGAAGAACCCTGGGTCACAAGACTCGTGTACGACTATCGCAAGTACCTCTACCGTCATCGTGTACCACTACTTCCACTACCGTCGCCGTGGACTCGACAAGTTCGCGAGTACGACTACTTCCTCTACGACCCGCGAGAACCGCTACTTTCACCACCATCGCGAGAACAACTACTTCCTCTATGAACTCGAACCGCTCTGAGAATGCTCCTTTGGAAGGTATAACCGCCAAAACGACGCCCGTGGACAAATGCTTGTGATGTGTTGTATGAGATGCTCCTGTTTTGGCCGTGTTCGCACCGTGTCCGTTTTGTCACTCGTTTCTTTGTCACCGATTCGTGGGAAACCCAGTATCCGTGATCACTCCCCGCTGCTCTTGCATGTTTCCATCACCCCCACTTGTTCCTTGGACCGAGTTATCGGAACCGGGATGTTGATGTGGCGCCATGTCCATTTTCACCGCCGTGGCATCATTCCTGTTTCGCCGCCGTGGCACCCTTTCATTCTGTCATGGCGACAAATGCTTCATAACATGTTCATATCAACATTTTCATAAAATTGCTTAAAACTTGTATGTCATCCGCATCATGCTAACAACTTTTAAAAATGTTTAACTTGGTGTTTGCATTAAATTGCTAAATGCATATGGGGATTTACGGAATTGTTGTTTGATGTTTCCGGCCCCATTTATATTGCTTAGATTGTGTAGTTTACTTATGTTTCATCTCTTGCCATGTTTAACAACATTTAATACTGTTGGGTACATAACCGAGAGAGAACTAAATGAGCCATGTGGTGTTCTGTCAATATGCAACTCGTTGCATATTGAGCTCCACTTAATTTGTAGTATTGTTTGTGCACTTTGCCATGCCATGCCTCTTTAAACCGGACATGCATCATACCTGGTTGTGCATCATGCCATGTTTATGTGATGGTTAACCATGTTGTTTGCTTCTTTCCGGGTTGCTTCTCTCGTTAGCTTTGGTTTCGTTTTGGAGTTGTGAGGATCCGTTCGACTACGTCCGTTTGTCTTCTTCATGGACTCGTGCTTCTTCCTTGCGGGATCTCAGGCAAGATGACCATACCCTCAAAATCACTTCTATCTTTGCTTGCTAGTTGCTCGCTCTATTGCTATGTCACGCTACCTACCACTTGCTATATCATGCCTCCCACATTGCCATGTCAAGCCTCTACCCAACTTTTCCTAGCAAACCGTTGTTTGGCTATGTTACTGCTTTTGCTCAGCCCCTCTTATAGCGTTGCTAGTTGCAGGTGACGATGAAGTTTGTTCCTCGTTGGAACATGGATATTGTTGGGATATCATTATTATCTCTTATTTACTTTAATGCACCTATATACTTGGTAAAGGGTGGAAGGCTCGACCTTATGCCTGGTGTTTTGTTCCACTCTTGCCGCCCTAGTTTCCGTCATACCAGTGTTATGTTCCTTGATTTTGCGTTCCTTACGTGGTTGGGTGTTATGGGAACCCCTTGACAGTTCGCCTTGAATAAAACTCCTCCAGCAAGGCCCAACCTTGGTTTTACCATTTGCCACCTAAGCCTTTTCCCTTGGGTTCCGTGGACTCAAGGGTCATCTTTATTTTAAACCCCCGGGCCAGTGCTCTTCTGAGTGTTGGTCCAAAACAGAGCCACTTGCAGCGCCACCTCAGGGAAACTTGAGGGTTGGTTTTAGTTGTACGTAGTGTTCATCCGGTGTGCCCTGAGAACGAGATATGTGCAGCTCCTATCAGGATTTGTCGGCACATCTGGGCGGTCTTGCTGGTCTTGTTTTACCAGTGTCGAAATGTCTTGTAACTAGGATTCTGAGACTGATCGGGTCTTCCTGGGAGAAGGATTATCCTTCGTTGACCATGAGAGCTTGTGATGGGCTAAGTTGGGACACCCCTGCAGGGTTTGAACTTTCGAAAGCCGTGCCCGCGGTTATGGGCAGATGGGAATTTGTTAATATCCGGTTGTAGAGAACTTCACACTTAACTTAATTAAAATGCATCAACCGCGTGTGTAGCCGTGATGGTCTCTTCTCGGCGGAGTCCGGGAAGAGAACACAGTCTTGTGTTATGTTTGTACGTAAGTAGTTTTAGGATCACTTATTGATCACTTCTAGCTTCTCAATCGTGCGTTGCTTCTCTTCTCGCTCTCATTTGCATATGTAAGCCACCATATATGCTTAGTGCTTGCTGCAGCTCCACCTCATTACCTTCCTACCCATAAGCTTAAATGGTCTTGATCTTGTGGGTGTGAGATTGCTGAGTCCTCGTGACTCACAAATACTTCCAAACAGTTGCAGGTGCCGATGATACCAGTGCAGGTGATGCAACCGAGCTCAAGTGGGAGCTCGATGAAGATCTTGATCGTTGTTTTGTTTCGTTTCCTGTTGATCAGTAGTGGAGCCCAGTTGGGACGATCGGGGATCTAGCATTTGGGGTTGTCTTTCTTTATTTTGGTTTTGTAGTCGGACCTTTGATTGTATTTTGGATGATGTATGGATTATTTATGTATTGTGTGAAGTGGCAATTGTAAGCCAACTCTTTATCTGTTTCTTATTCAGTACATGGGATGTGTAAAGATTACCCCTCTTGCGACATGCCTACCATGCGGCTATGCCTCTAAGTCGTGCCCTGACACGTGGGAGATATAGACGCATTGTGGGTGTTACACCAACCATGTCAAGCCCCCAGACCACAAAAGTCCAAGTAACGGGGATTGTTTGTAGGGCAGTAGGCGACATATGGCTTTGATTGGTGAAAAGCTGGCATCCTACACACCGCTGGACGAGGTCTTGCGCATCTGCTCGGGCCGTAGGCCAGAAAAAGCCAGTTTGGAAGGCCTTAATTACAAGGGCCCGAGCTGCAGCATGATGACCACCAAGACCAAGATGGATTTCGGCCAAGATCTGCCGCCCCTCTTCTTCGGAGATACACCTTTGAAGGACTCCGGTAGAACTTCTCTTGTAGAGATCTCCTTCATGAACCTTGTAGGCTTTCGAGCATCGAACGATGCATCGAGCCTCATTCTGGTCCTCGGGGAGCTCTCGCCTATTGAGGTAGGCTAGGAAGGGTTCGGTCCATGGGGCGATTACTGCCATGATTGCATGAGCTGATGGTGTTATTTCGGTGGCCGAGCCCCCTATGATATCGGGATTTTGTTCGGAATCTGAGGGTATGATTGGATCCAGACTGGCGTTGCTGCTCTCGTCCTGCCATACCACAGATGGCTTGAAGAGCCTTTGCATGAGGGTGTTGGGTGGGATGGGGTCACGCTTAGCGCCCATGCGAGCAAGGATGTCCGCTGCCTGATTACTCTATCGGGCCACATGATGAAACTCAAGCCCCTCAAACCGAGCTGATATTTTAAGTATGGCGTTGCGGTAAGCCGCCATCTTCGGATATTTGGCATCAAATTCTATGTTTATTTGGGATACTGCGAGGTTTGAATCCTCACGCACCTCGAGGCATTGTATGCCCATAGAGACAACCATCCGAAGACCATGCAATAAGGCCTCATATTTGGCTACGTTATTAGAGTCCGTATACAATATTTGGAGCACATAACAGACTGTATCTCCTGTGGGGGATGTCGGGATGACACCAACCCCAAGTCCGGCTAGCATTTTAGAGCCGTTGAAGTGCATCACCTAGTTGGAATATGTGCCATACTTTTTAGGGAGTTCGGCTTCCGTCCATTCGGCGATGAAGTCAGCCAACACGTGAGATTTAATGGCCCAGCATGGCTTATATGTTATGTCAAACGGTAAGAGCTCAATAGCACATTTGGCAATCCGGCCGGTGGCGTCTCAGTTGTTTATGATATCATTAAGTGGTACCTCAGATGCCACCGTGATCGAACACTCTTGAAAGTAGTGCCGCAACTTCCAGGATGCCATGAAGACCGCATACGCTATCTTTTGATAATGCAGGTATCGGGATTTGCATGGTGTGAGGACCGTCGACACATAGTATACGGGTTTTTGAAGTGGGAATTTATGTCCCTCTTCTTCTCGTTCGATGATGAGCACCACACTCACCACCTGATGTGTTGCAGATATGTACAATAACATGGGTTCACCGACATTTGGTGTGGTTAGGATTGGGTTGCTTGCTAACAAAGCTTTTATTTCTTCTAGTCCGGCTGTTGCAGCATCCTCCACGCGAAGTGGTCTGTGCGTCGGAGCAGGCGATACAATGGCAGCACCTTTTCTCCTAATCTGGAGATAAAGCGGCTCAAAGCTGCTACGCATCTGGCTAGTTTTTGGACCTGTTTGAGGTCTGTTGGTGTAGCCAACTGTGACCGGGCTCGGATTTTGGCTGGGTTTGCTTCGATTCCCCTATTGGAAACAATGAACCCAAGCAATTTTCCGGTGGGAATGCCGAAAACGCACTTTTCCGGATTGAGCCGTATGTCATATCTTCGGAGGTTGTCGAATGTAAGGCATAAATCATCTACCAATGATTCAACATGCTTAGTTTTGATGACTACATCATCTACATATGCCTCGACTGTCTTGCTGAATTGCTTTTTCAGGCATGTTTGAATCATGCATTGGTATGTGGCACCGGCGTTTTTGAGCCCGAAGGGCATGGTGTTGAAGAAGAAGGGCCCATATGGGGTGATGAATGCCGTTGCGGCTTGGTCGGATTCCTTCATCTTGATTTGATGGTATCCGGAGTATGCGTCGAGGAAGCACAATGAGTCGTGACCTGTGGTGGCATCAATAATCTGGTCAATGCGAGGTAGTGCGAAGGGATCCTTAGGGTAGGATTTATTAAGGTCCTTGAAGTTGACACACAAGCGCCAGGATTTATCCTTCTTCGGCACCATGACCAGATTTGCTAGCCAATCCGGGTGTTTGATCTCTCTGATAAACCTGGCTTCGAGTAGCTTGGCTAGCTCCTCCCCCATAGCCTATCATTTGGGTTCGGAAAATTGCCGCAGCTTTGCTTGACTGGCTTGTATCCCTTCAGTATGTTGAGACGTTCGACCAACGCGTGTTGGATGCCCGGCATATGCGAGGGGTGCCAGGAGAAGATGTCCCAGTTCTCGCGCAAGAACGCACGCAATGCGGCATCGACCGCCGGATCCAGCTGTGCCCCAATGGAAGCTGTCTTCTTGGGGTCCGTCGGGTGAACTTGAAATTGGACTATCTCGTCTGCTGGCTTGAAAGAAGTGGATTTAGGCCTTTTATCAAGAATTACGTCGTCTCTATCCAGCGTGGAACGCAGAGCGGTGAGCTCCTCGGCCGCCAGGGCTTCGCTCAGTGCCTCAAGGGCCAGGGATGCGGTTTTGTTTTCGGCGCGGAGTGCTATGTCCGGATCACTGTAGATAGTGATAACACCGTTGGGCCCGGACATTTTGAGATTCATGTACCATAATGAGGTATGGCTTGAAAGCATGTGAATGCATATCGCCCTAACAGGGCATGATATCCACTATTGAAAGGGGCCACCTGGAAGATCATCTCTTCGGACCTATAATTCTCTGGCGTGCTGAATACCACATCTAGTTTAATTTTCCCTGAGCATCTTGCTTCCCGACTGGGGATGATTCCTCGAAAGGATGTATTGCTTTTCTCAATGCGACTCCTATCCATCTGCATTTTATTGAGCGTGTCTTTGTAGATGAGGTTCGGTCCGCTGCCGCCGTCCATGAGCACTTTAGTGAGGCGAAAGCCGTCTACAATTGGGTTTAGAACCAAAGCGGCTAGTGCTCGGACTGATCGGGCCCTTGGCTCGTCATTGGCGTAGAAGGTTATCGCCATATCGTTCCAAGGATTTATTGCGGCTACGTGATTGACTTCGGCGAGGTCGCAGAGCGCCCTTTTGCGCCGGTTGTTTGAATAAAAGGTCTCGAAGACCATAAAAATGCCAAGGTCATTATCCTCGGGGGAATGCCTTGTTGGAGTACTGTTGGTGAGGATAGCCTCCCCGCTTTTAGCCACCTGCCGGAGTATCCAACATGCCCGAAGGTTATGAGTTGGCTCGGAATTTGGCATCGCGTGTATCTGACAGGGCTTGTCGAGCAATCCATCAAGGATGATTCTGTGTCCCGGTAAGGGCTGAATAGTTCTTTTCGTGGAAGAATGATCAGGTGCCCCGTAAGGGAGCATCCTTTTTGTTCGGCCGGTGGGTGGCTTAAAGGCCGGTGGATCCCACCGAGCTGTCTGGGCTTTCCGGGCGCTTTCCATTGCGCAGTACTTCTGTACTATGTGTGCCAAATCTGCAAAGTGCAGAATGCGGCGACGATTGAGGGCATTGAGGTTGCCCTCGTCCGTACAGTTGCGGCAAAAGACTGATACCGCATCATCGTCGCAACAATATTTGATCTTGTTTTTAACAAGTAGGATCTATCCCAAAAGTGATGGACTGTTTCCAGATGTTGTTGTCGTATATATATATTCGGGGGACCGGAATTGCATATGTTCGGGGGACCAGAATTGCTTGGAGAGTATTGATTGTGGTGGGTGGGCTTGAATCCGAACCTTGACCCATTGTGGAATCCGGATTTTGAAAATTTTCTGAGATCATTGGCCTAGGGTCTGGAGTGTTCGGGGGATTTTTTAGACTCAGTGCCGGATTCTATGTTCGGGATACAGATAGTACCTTCTCGAAGATGAGTGTCCGGCTCATAGGGCTCGAAGATCCGAACATAGTTTGTTTTTAGCATAGGAGGAGCAGTATCCTCAACTTGTTCTTCCACAATAATCACCAGGTGGGTGACAGGTGGATACCCGATTTCCCTCTGATCGGGTTTAAGCCCAACCAGATTATAATCTGTTGCGACCCCAAGGACGGCGATGCGATCTAGCAGTTCGTTTAAAGACGAAACATCTGTCGGATCCATCTTATCGATGCCTCCGAGGTTGATGCGGAGATAATTTTTGGCAATCCGGGGGACCGCCTTGGGCTTAATGGACGGAGGGGCGCCTATGGTGAAATTGCCGATCTGGAGGATCTGCCCAGGAGCTAGGGCTCTTCCAGAGGTGATTTTGTCGCCGACGACGAGGCGAGCCATCGATCCTTCTATTGACAACGTGGAGGAACTCTCAATGAAAGCACCAATGTCGGTGTCAAAACCGACAGATCTCGGGTAGGGGGTCCCGAACTGTGCGCCTAAGGATCGAAGGTAACATGAGGTAGGGGACACGATGTTTACCCAGGTTTGGGCCCTCTTGATGGAGGTAATACCCTACTTCCCGCTTGATTGACTTTGATGAGTATAGGGGTTACAAGAGTTGATCTACCTCGAGATCGTAATGGCTAAACCCTAGATGTCTTGCCTGTATGATTATGGCTACCTCTACGGACTAAACCCTCCAGTTTATACAGACACCGGAGGGAGCTAGGGTTATACTAAGTCAGTTTACAGAGAAAGGAATCTTCATATCTGAACACCAAGCTTGCCTTCCACGCAAAGGGGAGTCCCACCCGGACACGAGAGAAGGTCCTCAATCTTGTATCTTCACGGCCCATCAATCCGGCCCACATCACATAGCCCGGATCCCCGAGGACTCCCTCAGTGAGGAAAGTCCTTCATGGGCGATGGCCATGGTGGGATAGACAAGGTTGCTTCTTCGTGGACCCTTCGTGGGTGGAGCCCTCCGTGGACTCGCGCAACCTTTACCCTTCATGGGTCGAAGTCTCCATCAACTTGGACGTACGATAGCACTACCTATCGGAACCACACCAAAAATCTCTGTGTCTACATTGCGTTTGCCTTCTCCAAACCCCTCCCTTTACCTTCATATGAAATGTTTTACTTTCCGCTACTACACTCTTAGAATTGCATGTGTAGGTTGATTGCTTGACTTGTAATAGTTGCTAAAATCTTCCAACACTTAAACTTGGGAAAAGGTTAGATTTTTTATTTGGTTAAGTAGTCTAATCACCCCCCTCTAGACCTATCTTCGATCCTACAAGTGGTATCAGAGCTTTGGTCTCCATTTGCCTTGATTTCCATAGCTTTGGTGATCATAGCCTTGGTTTCACAACCTAGGAGAGTATGGCGTCTAGCGAGGGAAATTACTACCGTAGAGGTCCTTACTTTCATAGTACTAATTTTGCTAGTTGGAAGCATAAGATAAAAATGCATATTCTTGGTCATAACCCCGTCATTTGGGCTATTGTGCGCATTGGTTTTCAAGGTGAATACTTCAAGGATGGAAGAGAACTAGATCGTGAAGCGTCCACGGAAGAATTGAAGATGTTGCAATACAACGCCCAAGCTTGCGATATTCTTTTCAACAGATTGTGCCCCGAGGAATTCAACAAAATCAGCCGTCTTGAGAATGCAAAGGAAATTCGGGATACTTTGGTTGATATGCATGAAGGTACCGAGTCCATCAAGGAATCCAAATTGGATGTGCTTCAAAGTCAACTTGACAAGTTCAAAAATGAAGGATGGTGAAGGAGTCGCTAAGATGTACTCTAGGCTTGCTCTCATCACAAATGAGATTGCCGGCTTAGGAAGTGAAGAGATAACCGACAAATTCATCATCAAGAAGATCCTAAGAGCCTTGGATGGAAAGTATGATACCGTGTGCACCTTGATCCAAATGATACCCAATTACAAAGATCTAAAGCCCACGGAAGTCATTGGTAGAATTGTTGCTCATGAGATGTCACTCAGGGATAAGGAAGAGCTCCACAACAAGTCTAGTGGTGCTTATAAAGCTTCATGTGATGCTCCTACAACATCAAGTGAGAAACAAGTCTTCAATGAAGAATTAATCTTAATGGTGAAGAACTTCAACAAGTTCTACAAGAGTAGAAGAAAAGAGAGAAGTTCCAAGTCAAGGTCCTATAATGACAAAAGATCTTCTAGTCGTGATCGTAATTGCTACAACTGCGAAAGACCGGGACACTACTCCAATGAGTGTACGACTCCCTACAAAAGAAGAGAAGATTCACCCAAGAGGAGAAGTAAAAGAGATGAATCACCACCAAGAGAAAGAAGGAGTTGAGATGATCGTTATGAATGAAGACCCTCTTGTAGAAGCAAGGATTCAGAAAGGAAGGACAAGTCATCAAAGAGCTGCACAAGACAAAGACATCAAGCTCACGTTGGTGAATGGGTATCCGGTTCCGACTCCGACAACTACTTCGATAGAAGCTACCACTCCGACTCTGAATATACTCAAGATGAAGGTGCTGCCGGTCTTGCACTTGTGTCATCCAACTCCCACGACATATTTGACTCACCAAATGAAGGAATTGGAAGATGCTTCGTGGCTAAAGGTCCTAAGGTATCACACCCCGAGTATGTTGATTTCAATAGTGATGAATATGATTTTCTAGGTGATGATGATTTACTTGTTGACCACACTAGTGATGAAAAATATGATGAAATTGCTATTAATCATGCTAATCAAGATGAAAGGAATGACAATGATAAGAAGGAGATTGAGTGTCTAACTAAAGAACTAAACACTCTTAAGTTAGCTCATGAAACTACTTTAGAGGATCATCGAGAGCTTTTAAAGACTCATGAGAAGCTACGCTTCGAGAGCTAAATTTAGAGCAAGAGCATGGGTTATTAAAAACAATCAATGATGATCTTCGGAAGAAAAGTTCTTCTTACATTGCCAAGCGTTTACTCTTGTGTACTTACATGCCACAAATTAAATCTAGCAACAAGAGCAAGAATCATGCTAAATCCAATATTGTTGCTTCTAGTAATTCTTTTGATTCCACTAATGATTCTCTTAGCTAAGTTACACTTAAGCAAGAAAATAGCTTATTGAAGGGAATTATAGAGAAAGGTGTTTACAAGAGCCTTGCCGGAAGTAATCAATTTGAGGAAATTGTATGCAAGTAAGGAAGGCACCGGAAGAATCAAGGTGTTGGTTTTGAACGAAAGTTCAATGCCAACGGAGTTGAGTGGGAAGAAGATCAATATCCCAAGACGTAGTTTGTTCCTCAACAAGAGAAGTATGACCCCACTTCTTTCAAGGGAACATAAGCTCAAGATGATCTTCCACCACAAGACCACAAGCTAAAAGGCAAGGAAAAGCTTCAAGAAGAGATTGATTCATTTGAAGAAGGTCCTAAGGCCATGGTCAAGTGGGTTCCCAAGACTACATCAAGTTTCACAACATCAAGTACGACTACAACTCCAAGGATTCCCATCAATTTGATGTGGATCCCGAAGAAGATGAACTAGAGAGTTCTTGACGGTGACTCCGCCAACATACTTCACTCACATTCATCTTGGCAAGGACAAGTGTAATCAACTTCCATATCTTGCACTAGTTCAAGGAGTCACAAACTCTCTTGTTGGTAAGACAAGGGACAAGGTAACCTAATGCTTTCATGGACATCATCATATGTGTGTTTCACTCTATGTATATGGATATCCTTGTATGTTCCTTGTGGGACTAACCCATGTAGGTATTGAAAGTGCAACTCACTCCAATGGATTGCTCCAAATAATCTACATCAACATTGAGCATCCACATCTTCAACACCTACATGAAGTCATCATTGACAAAACCCAAGGTTAGTTCATACCTCTAAGGGGGGATACACATCTAGGGGGAGCTTTGCTCTAAGAATTGAGCTAAAGCAACTCTAATGGTGTGAACACAATGATGCTTTAGGTAAAAGTGGTAACCCCACTTGTGCTTAAACAATGAGTATGACCTATGATCAAATGTTCTCATTTGACTCCATAGTCAATATACTCATATATAGATGACCCAGTCATCGCCAATTGATTGATAGATGCTAGAGTGTTTGTGCATGCTTTGCCACATGTTTTATTTGCCATCTTATTGTGTGAGCATGTTGGTTGCATAATTTTCTCCATTCAAGGACATCCATTTGTTGCTTTGATTGTTTTGCTTTTATTTTTGCCAAATGGATGGACAAGAATACCTAAGTACTCCCTCTAGCTATATATGCTTTTCTTGTGTCAAACTATATTCATGCTACATCACAAAGTTTGAGCAAGTCAAATTTGGACCCTCCGAGTGAGGAGCACTCGGAGCCACCGATCCATCAAGGGCTTAACTTCCAAAACATCTTGATGCATTTTGGTCAGACCAACTCACTCCTACTCGGTCTCACCAAATTCATTAAGCTAATCTAGGTTTTCATCTCGGTGCAACCGATTAGAACAATCCGGTCACACCGAGTTGCAGCAACTGCTAGCAGTTTTGCATCCCAGTGCCACCAAGTCATTCCACTCGGTTACACCGACAGTGATTGGGCATATATACCACGGGTTGAAAATTTGGAAATTCCTTCAAACACTCGACCGCGCCTCCCAGCTCCGCCGCCTCCTTTGGTCTCCGGATCATTGCCGTCGTCGCCAGTGACCCCCTGCCACTGGTCTCCGCCACCGTCAACGGGATTATCACCACCGTAGCAAGTCCGTCGTCGAGTTAGGGTACAAATTTGACCCCTTTGTGCTTTCCTTTAACTCCGATTCTTGCACAAAGTTCATTGCCATTGTTCTTCCCACGTATGAGATCAATCTATCCACCAAACAAATTTCATAGAATAGATTTGATGCAAAAACTTAGGGTTAGGTTTCCGTTGAACTGAGGATCTCGGTCACACCAATTGGCCTCTGGCCATTGCACAAGTATAACTCGGTCTGACCAAAGTGTACTGATCGGTGCGACCGAAATCACTTTCTCTGTGAAACCCTAGCATCTTGGAGTCACCGAACTGCATTTTGGTCTGACCAAAACTGTATGTTTAGACTATGTTATTACTTCGGTGTCACCAAGTTTGTCAAATTGGTAGCTCTGAAATGCTTTCCGCAGAAAACTAAAATTAAGTTTTTGTCTCAATATGTTTGCAAAATAAGCTGCACTTTGTGATGCTCATCCACTCTATCTATACCCAACTATTCACAGGGTCAGTTTCAGCCATGTCAGAGGGCAGTGATAGCCAGAACAAGTCTGAAGAGCAAGTTAACCTCAGTGAGGGCACTAGTCCCTCAAGCAGCTATGATGATGGAAGCAGAAGCACTCCAAGCAACTTGCAAAGGCAGCCACTAGGACAAGGAAGAAGAGAACTTCTGATTCTGAGGATGAGGACTTTGTCATTGAGGAGGAGGTGACCTCCAAAAGAAAGTGCTCAAGAAAGAGTATTCTACTGCTGCTGCCATAAAGCCTGGTCAGTCCAAGAAAGCTCCTGCTAAGAGGAAGCCTATGTCAAAAGCCAGAGCCTCAACTCAGGAAACCATGGAGTTCACTCTTGAACTAAGAGAGGAAGAGGCCGCTGGAGGAAAGAAGAGGAAGGAGAGAGAGTCAAAAAGACTATGGTCAAAGTCATTGGGAAACCCTCCATGATGAGAGAGTCTGATGAAGAAGAGGAGGAGGAAGAGCCTGTTGCACCTCCTGCCAAGACACAAAAGCTTATGGGGGATGCCATAAGGACTAGGGTTGCTCCATCTAAGCCCAAGTCTGCCCCCAAGCCTTCAGCACAAGCTCAAGCCCCCAAAGCATCTGCACCCAAGAGATCAACAAGGAACATTTCTGCTGCTGAGAAGAATAAGGCCCCAGTGCCTGAAGCTCAAGAAGATGATGAGCCACTAGTGCTCAGAAAATTCAAGTCTAAGATTCCAGATCACAGTGATGATCATCCTGTGGCAAAGAACATGAAAGAAAGGAAGGATGCAGGTCTGAGACTCTGGAGACAGACTGATCCCTATGCCATCAGGAGGAGAACTGCTCTGGACTATCGTTTTCACATGAAGGAACAACATGATTTCTATAAGACTATCTTGTTAGACAAGAAGCCCATTGTTTGTGATATGAAGTGGGTTGACTAGGAATATATTGATGACAATGAGGACTACTTCCTAGGTGTGCATGAGAGCTTCAGAATGAATGACATTGACAAATTTGTTGGTCAGAAGTTGACAAAGTGGAACGATGAGATGATCATGCAATTCTACTCCACTGCTCACTTCTACCCGTATGGAAGGATTGTCTGGATGACTGAAGTAACAAAGTATCAATCAACAATCTCTGAATGGGCCAAGTTGATCAATGCCCCAAAGGAAGATGAGAATGTACTGATGTATATGCCAAGCTTAGGAAGGATCACAACTCCATGACCAACATGTTCAAGGCCATTCCTGATAAGGCCCTGGAGACACATAAGCTTGGATCAATATACTATCTGATGTCTGGCTTGACCACTATCAACACCATCTTGAGGCACACTCTTTTGCCCAAGTCAGGAGATCATAGAATGATATGTGGTCACTCAATCAGCTTGCTCCACATGTTTGATGTACCCCAGAAGTTCAAGGTGATGAGTTTGATTGTTGAGACCGTGAAGAGAACAATTGCCAATCAAAAGAGATAACGTGGACATTCCCCTCACATACAAATGTTTATCAATTCCAAGATGGGAACCGGGATATATCTTCTTGATAAAGAGCATCTTCCCCTGGGGCCAAAATGTGAGGACAACGAGATTGTCATGGATGCATCCCATCCTACTTGTGCAGAAGCCCAAGAGAAGAGAGAGAGAGAGAGAGAGAGAGAGAGAGAGAGCAAAGGCTGCAAAAGCAGCAAAGGTAGCAAGTGCACCAGATGCTTCTACAGTGATGCTCAAGACCAAGCAAGATCAACCCAGTTATCTGCTTGAGGCTACAGTGAGAATTGAGAAGGGCTTGGCCACCCTGACTCAAAATCAAGAGAGTCTTGAGAGGATCATTGAGACCAAACTTCATGATCTAGATATGAAGGTCACGGAGATACAGACCACTGTGGAGAATCTCCAGGAAGAACCTGAGGACAGGAATGACAGACCAACCACTGATGCTTTTCAGAGAGTGCCAAGGGCACAAAGGTCTACAGCTGTGCTAGTTGCCAGAGACTCCAGGACTACCATTTCAGCACCTTTAGCAATTGCCTCAGTTATACCACCAGCGTCAACCCCTCCAGCTCCACAGATATCTTCCGAAGCATTTGCAGATGCCCTCATCTCCACGCCATCTACCCACATCGGAGCAACAAGCCAGAATACCCCTTCAAGAGCTCCCATAGATTGTGCCTAGAGTGCCTCATAGCACTATGCATTTTCAAACTTTTTGGTAACTTGTTGCCAAAGGGGGAGAAAGTGTATAGATCATTAGGCTTCAAGAGAGAGAGAGAGAGTTTTGCTTTTATTTGCCTCTCTTGATACTTGGATCATTTGCTTTGATCGTTTTGGTTGTTTAATTCCTATTCTACAGCTTGTGTTATGCTCGTGAGATACTTGTGATCATGTGTTTGATCATACTATGCCTTAATGTGTGCTTGCATGGTTATATCTATGATATTTGTGTATGATCAATCATCTTTACCCTTGGTGATGAGTGCATGTTGTTTAACTCTTGTCATTTTGAGTGCTCCACCAAGATGTATGTGACATGGAAGAGTGACCCATGATCCTAATCAATTGTGCATTTGCATTCAAAAGCAAATTTTAAATAATGCACAAATTTAGGAGGAGCTCTTGCTTATCACATACTTCTCAAAGTGATGATGTATTTCATTCATATTATCATTTGTCAAAGCTTTGATCTATATCTTTTCATCAATTACCAAAAAGGGGGAGATTGAAAGTGCAACTAATCCCTTGCTAGTTTTGGTAATTCATAACAACATATAGCTCATTGAACTAATTTCCATTCAAGTTGAATATTTCAGAAAGTTCAATGATTGGCATGGCATGGACTAGAGATGTGGACCCCTCAAAATTCTAAGGACAAAGATTGGCAAAAGCTCAAGACTTTTCATTTCTATTTTAGTGATCCAAGATCACATTGAGTCCATAGGAAAGCCAATACTATTAAAAGGGGATGATGTGTTGCTTAATGGTGTACTTGCTCAAAGTGATTAGTGATATTTCTCCAAAACCCTCAACCACTTTCTCATTTCCAAATATTTCCAAAACTCACAGTCAAACTCGGCCCCACCAATTTGATCTATCTAGCGCCACCGAGTTCATTTGACACAGCCACTGCCAAAAACCCTAGACAATTTGGTGACACCGATACGGATCTCGGTCTCATCGAGATGGCCTTGCAAACTCTCTGTTGCCTACTGTAATTATTTCGGTCTCACCGAAATGTAAAATCGGTCCCACTGAGTTTGCCTGACCAACTCTTTGTTGCCTTATTGCTTCACTTCGGTCTAACCGAGTTGATGCAATCAATGCCACCGAGATGTGGTTTTGCCCTAGCCCTAGCACATCGGTCCCACCGAGTTGATCCCGCCGGACCCACAGAGATTCCTAACGTCTTGTGACGTCCGGATAATTAAGCTATAGCAACCCTCTACTAATGATGCCACGTCACCACGATTACTGTCGTTAATCTCGCGTTGATTCAAACCCGATTCAAATTCAAATTTAAAATAAAGTCAATTCTTATTTCTTCAAACGGTAAAACAAAAATGTTTGGTTGGTTGCAAATATTCACTAACAATTTTTCATGAAAGAATTAACATTTTTCAAAATATAAAATTTCCCCTGGATATTAAAACAATGGACCAACAACACCTTTTTATCCCATTTAAATATAAACTCAAACTTAATAAATTATTTTGAACCAAATGTTATTGGTTGCAGTGCAAAATAATGAATAGTAATTATATGGCAAGGTTTTACATTTTACAAAAGTATTTTGATGCAAAAAGAAAGTACAAAACAGTAGCTAAATAATTAAATAAAAAATAAATGGAAAATAGTAGTAAAAGGAAAAAAGGGACCTAAACTACTGGACCACTGGCCCATTTAGCAAAAATAGGCCCAGCTCACCCCCACTTGTCCTCTTCCTCTCGCCACAAGAGGAGGGGGGAAGGTGTGGCGGGCATCCCGCCGGCCATGGCCGCGTCTCGCCGACATGCCGGCCATCCGTCGACCTCGACGCCCTACTAGGTCGCCCCCACGACCCCCGTGGTCAAACCCTATCCCCTCTTCCCCCTCTACATCGCCCGCTTTCCTCTCTCTCTCTCTCTAGGCCGAATCACCGCCGCCATGACCGAGCTCGCCCACATGGCCACCGGCCTCCCTGCACCTCTTGCTGATGCCTGATGGAGCCGCCGTCGACCACTGCATCCTGTGCGGGCACCCACTTCCTCGGAGCCGCTCCGTAGCTTCGCCTTCGTCCGGTCTTCTTCAACGGGATCTGCCGCTGCTCGACGCCAATTCGCGCCGCCCCGACAACCTCGGCTTCCTTGAGCCAAACCCCGGCCTCCCCAGTGAGCCTCCTCCTTTCCCCTAGCTTTCCCCCTTCCTTCCCTTGCCGTAGGTCACTGTTGCCGGAGCTCCACTCGCCGTTCCCCACTGTCCGCGCTCGTCGCATTCCGTGGCCGCGTCCTGCCTCGTTTGGCCGCGCTCGGCCGTGGCCAGCCCACACCCGCAAGCGCACGCGCTGCTTCGCCAGGTCGCGTCCCCGTGCCCACCGCTGCACCTGCTGCTCTTACGCTGCTGCTACCCGGCGCCGCACGCCCCCACACTCACCGTCGCCCGCCTCTGCTCGCTCGCCCGCCGTGCCCGGCCAATCTCGCTGCTACTCGCCGCCCCTAGCATGCTTGCCCTGCCGTTGCTGCCCGCCTCCGCCTGGCCACTCCCCGCGCCCACGCGCGCCACCGCCCCCACCCGCTCCGCTTTCAGCTGCCCGTGGCCGCCGAAGCCCGCCGCCGCCTGTGCCCCGCGGCACCTGGCCGCGCCCGCCAAGGCCGCCGCCGTCCTGGACCTCACCCCCGCTCCCGCGTGCCCTGCTCCCCTCCCCTCCCGCGCGCTCATGCCTTGTCTGGCCGGCGCCGAGGCCGCCGACGTGCCCCTGCGTGCTCCAGCACGGTCCTCGCCCAGCCACCTGTGGGGCCGGCCAGGGCCACTTACCAGTGGGACCCCCCTTGTTTTGATTAGTCACAAAAAAGGAAAAGAAATAATTAACAAGATAATTAATTAGTGAATAGTTAATTGGTTAATTAACTAGACTAACTACCCACTGACACTAGACCCACACCACTAATTAGTTTAATGCAAACAACTCTTTAATATACATGTGACACTGACATGTGGGACCCCTCCAGACAGTTGACCAGTCAACATGGACCAGTCAACTGCTACTGGGTAGTTGACTGGCCCCACCAGTCAGTCCCTCTGACACTGTTGGGTGCACTGCACCGGGTGCACCCAGCCTTTTCTGTTTAAATGTTTTTGATTTATTAATATAACTTTAATTTCAGAAAATGATTAAAACTTAGAAAATTAATATAAAATAATCCGTAACTCGGATGGAAAAACTTTGTACATGAAAGTTGCTTAGAACGATGAGACAAATCCGGTTACGCAGTCCGTTCGTCCGCCACACATCCCTAGCATAGCAAACACGCAACTTTCCCCCTTCGGTCCGTCTGTCCGAAAACGAAAAACACCGGGAATACTTTCCCGGAAGTTTTCCCCCTTCGCCGGTATCACCTCCTACTGCGTTAGGGCCCACCTAGCACCGCTCATTGTCATGCATGCATCGTTATGCATCTGTTTGCATTGTATTCATTGTTTCTTCCCCCTCTTCTCTCCGATAGACTACGAAACTGACGCCGCTGCTGGTGCCCCGATCGACTACATTGTTGACAACCCTTCCTTCTTGCCAGAGCAACCAGGCAAGCCCCCCCTTAATCACCAGATATCGCCTACTCTTCTCTCTACTGCTTGCATTAGAGTAGTGTTGTTGGGGAACATAGTAATTTCAAAATTTTCCTACGCACACGCAAGATCATGGTGATGCATAGCAACGAGAGGGGAGAGTATGATCTACGTACCCTTGTAGATCGCAACGGAAGCGTTGACACAACGTAGAGGAAGTAGTCGTACGTCTTCTTCCCGATCCGACCGATCCAAGCACCGTTACTCCGGCACCTCCGAGTTCTTAGCACACGTACAGCTCGATGACGCTCCCCGGGATCCGATCCAGCAAAGCTTCGGGGATGAGTTCCGTCAGCACGACGGCGTGGTGACGATGATGATGTTATACCGACGCAGGGTTTCGCCTAAGCACTACAACGGTATGACCGAGGTGGAATATGGTGGTAGGGGGCACCGCACACGGCTAAGGAACGATCACGAGGATCAACTTGTTTTGTTCTAGGGTGCCCCCTGCCCCCGTATATAAAGGAGCAAGGGGGAGGGGTGCGGCCGGCCAGGAGGTGGGCGCAGGAGGAGTCCTACTCCTACCGGGAGTAGGACTCCTCCCCCTTTTCCTTGTCCAAGTAGGAGAGAGGGGGGAGAGAAGGAAAGGGGGGGCGCCGCCCCTCCCTCCTTGTCCAATTCGGACTAGGGGAAGAGGGGGCGCGCGGCCTGCCCTGGCAGCCCCTTCCTCTTCTCCACATTAGGCCCATAAGGCCCATTAACCCCCCGGGGGGTTCCGGTAACCCCCCGGTGCTCCGGTTTTATCCGAAATTCATCCGGAACACTTCCGGTGTCCGAATATAGTCATCCAATATATCAATCTTTATGTCTCGACCATATCGAGACTCCTCGTCATGTCCGTGATCACATCCGGGACTCCGAACTAACTTCGGTACATCAAAATGCATAAAACTCATAATAATTGTCATCGTAACGTTAAGCGTGCGGACCCTACGGTTCGAGAACAATGTAGACATGACCGAGACACATCTCCGGTCAATAACCAATAGCGGGACCTGGATGCCCATATTGGCTCCTACATATTCTACGAAGATCATTATCGGTCAGACCGCATAATAACATACGTTGTTCCCTTTGTCATCGGTATGTTACTTGCCCGAGATTCGATCGTCGGTATCCAATACCTAGTTCAATCTCGTTACCGGCAAGTCTCTTTACTCATTCCGTAATACATCATCTCACAACTAACATATTAGTTGTAATGCTTGCAAGGCTTATGTGATGTGCATTACCGAGAGGGCCCGGAGATACCTCTCCGACAATCGGAGTGACAAATCCTAATCTCGAAATACGCCAACCCAACATCTACCTTTGGACACACCTGTAGTACTCCTTTATAATCACCCAGTTACGTTGTGACGTTTGGTAGTACCCAAAGTGTTCCTCCGGTAAACGGGAGTTGCATAATCTCATAGTCATAGGAACATGTATAAGTTATGAAGAAAGCAATATCAACATACTAAACGATCGGGTGCTAAGCTAATGGAATGGGTCATGTCAATCAGATCATTCAACTAATGATGTGATCCCATTAATCAAATAACAACTATTTTGTCTATGGTTAGGAAACATAACCATCTTTGATTAATGAGCTAGTCTAGTAGAGGCATACTAGTGACACTCTGTTTGTCTATGTATTCACACATGCATTATGTTTCCGGTTAATACAATTATAGCATGAATAATAAACATTTATCATGATATAAGGAAATAAATAATAACTTTATTATTGCCTCTAGGGCATATTTCCTTCAAGTGTAGCATGTTACTGCTTTCTGTTAGTCCTATCCTGATGCATAGCCTGTCATTGTTGCTACAGTTATTGATACCTTACCTGCAATCCTAAATACTTAGTATAGGATGCTAGTTTATCATCAGTGGCCCTACATTCTTGTCCGTCTACCATGCTATACTAACAGGCCGTGATCACTCGGGAGGTGATCACGGGTATATACTATATACTTATATGTTATATATGATACTTGTGGTGACTACTTACACTTGTCGTTCATACCTTCGATCCCAGTTGCCCTTGTTATTACTTGATACCCTAAAAAATTCTTCGATGTTCCGAGAATCCTTTGTTCCCACTGCTTTGCAGCCCTTTTCCGCATTAATACCCCTACGGATAATTCCTCGCTCTTACCGAGTATCCGCTCATCCCCAGTGGTCCGTATGTTTCACAAAGTCTTCGAAATACCATTCGATCTTCCGAAAATCCTCAGGAACCTATTGCTCTGGAATTTCTTGCTTGCTTTCATTATGATTAATCCCATAAGTCTGGTAGTGTTATTGGCATCATTTGTGATTATCATTTGAGTCCGTTGATTCAATATATTGCGAATGCTCGCAATCCTCAATCAGACCCTAGAATTTGTTCTTCTGGCCTCAGACATCACTCCGGACATGAGTTGGCTTTTGCAAATCAAACCTTGATTGATTGTCGATCTATGACTATTCAACTTATTTATCTTTGATCAGAGCCTCTGCATCTGATTGCCCGAATTGGAAATAATATTTCCTTTTTATCTAACCATTGAAGTTATCCATATATTTCTACAATCTGATGCCCTTGCATTACTTCTTTTGGTTGAACATTGAAACTCACCTCGGATCCCTTGTGGACCACCAGATCCTTGGTTGGATTATTTTCTGACAGTGCCCTCATATTTAATCACCTTGTGAGTTCTTCCCTGATACATAATGCCGTTGGTAAATTTTATTCTCTCCTTTTGTCAACCATGCTCTACCTTCGAGCTTGTGTTATTTACTCTTTATGTTTGTGGTATATGTTCCTAAGATGCCCCGATGGGTTGAACCAATGCCTTCCCTAATCTGTTTGAACCCATAAGATTTCACGGGTCATACTTATTTGGTATTGCACCAGGTAAAACTTTCAACAACTAATGAGATATTCGAAAAACAAGAAGTGAATGGAAGGTTATACATTGAAGAAGTGGGAGTCGACCTTGAACTTTGTGTTCATGCCCATGGACACGATGTACATCTTCTCATCGAAGCTTCTTTTAAAATTAATTATTTCCTTGGTATAAGTTCATCTTATATCTGGGATCTGGCCTTTTTGCAATCGTGGTTCCGACCATGTTCTCCTTTAAATACCATTTCTCGTGCAAGTTTAAGCACTTGTCTTCTGCAGAGCAATTCCCTAGTCCAACCTCTATTTTTGATCTGTCGTCAAGTATTACCCCCTGGTATCTCGTGATTATCTTGAACTGCATAACTTCTTATGAGTTCTTCATCAAGTACTACATTCTCACTGATTGCAAATGTTTTATGGGCTCTGAGTTATTAAACACTCAAAGACACCGATAACTAAACCGAGTCCGCACTACAGTTCGACAACTCTGAGTAATCTTCTTTAAGTACGAATTTGTACCCGATCACACCATTCCTAGCCTGTTTGGCTATATCATTATCGTGCTAAATTTTACTGTGCTACATCGTCCTTCTTCCCGGAGCACAATTTTTGATGATGAGCTAAGCTTACGTCGATCTTCCTCAATGTATCATTTCGTTTTGGACAACAAGCTTTGTTTGGACTTTGAGTCGTACCCTTGGTTCCATTAACCTTTAGCTTCATCATTCCTTTGACTTGATGTCATCGCCGATCTATTACATCCTCGTGGAGCCTCTCGACAAAATTTGACGTGATCATCATCAACATTTTGACTCCTTCTAGGATATCGATCGAATTCATGATGATAAGTACCATCCTCGTCCCTTGGTAATTTGAGTTACCATCGACAACATCTTTACCTTCCTTTCATCACAAACTTGTTCATGTTATGGATGCAACTTGCTATCCAGTTCGTATTATGTTCTACCTTGAAGTATTATTGTTCTTTATGACAAGGATGTTGCAATGATTGGTCCACCTCTTGAAAATTCTTGATACAAGTGATACTTATTAACATCACCATTCTTTTCTTGGTCCTCGTGTTGTTTCTAACCGGAATACCGACAAATGGTCTGTGATGTGTAAATTCCAAACTTCTAGCAACCCTATTGGTTTGAAGTTATTGGCCTATAGTTTCATTCTACGTCTATGGCTTATTGAATCCTCATTCGAACATTAATCGTGCTACCTAGCCCATATTTCGGATGCACATTTCAACCAATGTTTAACTGTGTATGTTTTCCTCGAGCATACATAATTAAGTCATTTGATCTAGCTAATGTTATCTCCTTGTTCACGTAGATGTGGAAATCCATCTTTTTGGAAATCTCAATGGATTGTCGCTGAGTCAATCGGTCACCTCCTCACCTCTCCTTGATTTAATGGTGAACCCTTGTTCGGAACTCGCTTCCATAGTTCAATTGCCGAGAATCTTACAGTGTTGTATCGTCAATTTGTTTTGCACCTTCTCAGGCATCCTGAGTCTGAGGTATCCTAACACCGATCAGATCTGAATCTCGGTTAGATATGATGGTTGGAACATTTTTCCAAGAGTTATGACAAAGGTCTTTAATGGCCCGGTAAGGTGATATCATGCCTAGCACACCTGACCGGAGGACCTATTGTTATAATTTCATTTTTAGCAAGGCTATTCATTCTTCCATGAGGAAATTGTAAGACTTATTCTATAAGTTGTTCCTAATGGATCCTTTGTGTATCCAAAGTCTGACCTTTGGTTGCAGACCTTGTCAATGCTATCTCTAAGCATGTCACTGGTACTCTGTTTTTCAATAAGAACATTTGAAGCACAATGCTAAATTTTCTTTATCAATTATCCAAACACCGTTGTATGGGTAATGCCATGAAATTTCTCTCCCCTTTTCAAAAGGGTTTCCTATGTTATAACTCGTCATGGATATGATGCTCTGCTTGTCCTAGGGAAGGATATACCCCTGAAATATGTGTTTAAACATATTTTCCTTTCCATTGTTCTGTTTAATCTGAAGATCACCTTTTTCCTTTCCATTGTTTTGTTTAACGTTTCTTGTAATCTAGCTTAATTGAGCAGTAATAATTCCCTGCTTTGGTAAGCACCTTGTTGTACCACTATGTCAGTAAGACCCTGTTACTATTGCTGATGACATTCCGGTAGCCACCGATGGATGAGAACTTTGCCTATTGGCCTGCCTCGTTCAACGAGCAGGAAAGTGGTTCTCTTCGTCCCTCACCCTTGGCACCGATGTTTTTGCCGACATAACTGACAGGCTACCCTCTGACATGCCTCGCTATCATGGCCGTGCAAGATGTCACCGCTCCTTCTACTTTTAACCCACATTGTGGGCCCATAACCCACAGTTCCACAGGATCAAAACCCGACTCTCCTGTACACCCCTGTTGCCAAAGCTATTCCTCGCGCTTGACTTAGTAAGTAATTCACGGGTCACCTGCCTAGTGATCTATTCTGGTATCAGAGGCAATATTTATTCCCATTGCTCTAAATCCCTTTCACACCATGTTTCAGGCATCGATTGATTGCCTGCCCACATAAAACTTCTCATGGTACATTTGTACTTTGCTCCCGATATTTTCTTAAGTTTCAATTCAAGAGTTACTTTCCCCACATTCCGGGATACTGTCTACTAGATAGTCAACCTTGCAAGGTCCGTTCTTCCAAAGTTACCCCCTGTCTTTTCGGAAGTACGATGAAGGCCCCGAAGAAAGGATGAAAACTTCATCATGATGACCTGGAGGAGAGGACTGAGGACAACAACGGAAGTATCAACCTCTTCGACGGGTACAATAAGAACAAGAAGACTCGTTTGAATTTCATAACCAAATCCCTTCCCCGTCCTCCCTCTCTTAAATCTCGGGACGAGATTTCTTGTAGTGGAGGAGAATTGTGACGTCCGGATAATTAAGCTACAGTAACCCTCTACTAATGATGCCACGTCACCACGATTAATGTCGTTAATCTCGCGTTGATTCAAACCCGATTCAAATTCAAATTTAAAATAAAGTCAATTCTTATTTCTTCAAACGGTAAAACAAAAATGTTTGGTTGGTTGCAAATATTCACTAACAATTTTTTATGAAAGAATTAACATTTTTCAAAATATAAAATTTCCCCTGGATATTAAAACAGTGGGCCAACAACACCTTTTTATCCCATTTAAATATAAACTCAAACTTCATAAATTATTTTGAACCCAAATGTTTTAGGTTGCAGTGCAAAATAATGCATAGTAATTATATTTAGAAAAGTATTTTGATGCAAAAAGAAAGTACAAAACAGTAGCTAAATAATTAAATAGAAAAGAAATGGAAAAATAGTAGTAAAAGGAAAAAAGGGACCTAAACTATAGGACCCCTGGCCCATTTAGCAAAAATAGGCCCAGCCCACCCCCACTTGTCCTCTTCCTCTCGCTACAGGAGGAGGGAGAAGGGGTGGCGGGCATCCCGCCGGCTACGGCCGCGTCTGGCCGACGTGCCGGCCATCCGTCGACCCTGACGCCCTACTAGGTCGCCCCCCACGACCCCCGTGGTCAAACTCTATCCCCTCTTCCCCCTCTACATCGCTCGCTTTCCTCTCTCTCTCTCTCTCTCTCTCTCTCTCTCTCTCGGCCGAATGGCCGCCGCCATGACCGAGCTCGCCCACTATAACACCCACAATGCAGCTATATCTCCCACGTGTCGGGGCACGACTTAGAGGCATAGCCGCATGGTAGGTTTGTCGCAAGAGGGGTAATCTTCACACAATCCCATGTACTGAATAAGAAAGGGATAAAGAGTTGGCTTACAATCGCCACTTCACACAATACAAGTTAAACATACATCATCCAGAATACAATCAAGGTCCGACTATGGAACCAAAATAAAAAGAAGACAACCCCAATTGCTAGATCCCCGATCGTCCCAACTGGGCTCCACTACTGATCAACTATAAACGAAACAACACAACGAACACGATCTTCATCGAGCTCCCACTTGAGCTCATTTGCGTCACCTGCGCTAGTATCATCGGCACCTGCAACTGTTTGGAAGTATCTATGAGTCATGGGGACTCAACAATCTCACACCCTGCGATCAAGACTATTTAAGCTTATGGGTAGGAAAGGGGTAGTGAGGTGGAGCTGCAGCAAGCACTAAGCATATATGGTGGCTAACATACGCAAATGAGAGCGAGAAGAGAAGCAAAGCAACGGTCGTGGACTAGAAGTGGTCAAGAAGTGATCCTGAAACTTCTTACGTTCAAGCATAACACAAGAACCGTGTTCACTTCCCGGACTCCGCCGAGAAGAGACCATCATGACTACACACGCGGTTGATTCATTTTAATTAAGTTAAGTGTCAAGTTCTCTACAACCGGATATTAACAAATTCCCATCTGCCCATAACCACGGACATGACTTTCGAAAGTTCAAAACCCTGCAGGGGTGTCCCAACTTAGCCCATCACAAGCTCTCACGGTCAACGAAGGATATCCCTTCTCCCAGGAAGACCCGATCAGACTCGGAATCCCGGTTACAAGACATTTCGACAATGGTAAAACAAGACCAACAAGACCACCCGATGCGCCGACATCCTAATAGGAGCTGCACATATCTCGTTCTCAGGGTAACACCGGATGAGACATCCTACGAGTAAAACCAAACCTCAAGTTTTCCCGAGGTGGCCCCGCAGTCTAGTTGGTTCGGACCAACACTTAGACAAGCACTGGTCCGGGGGGGGGGGGTTAAAATAAAGATGACCCTTGAGTCTACAGAACCCAAGGGAAGGTGATAGGTTGTTAGGCAAATGTAAAACCAATGTTGGGCCTTGCTGGAGGATTTTTATTCAAAGCAAACTATCAAGGGGTTCCCATAACACCCAACCGCGTAAGGAACACAAAATAAAGGAACATAACACCGGTATGACGGAAACTAGAGCGGCAAGAGTGGAACAAAAACACCAGGCATAAGGCCGAGCCTTCCACCCTTTACCAAGTATATAGATGCATTAAAGTAATCAAGATATAATAATGATATCCCAACAACAACCATGTTCCAACAAGGAACAAACTCCATCTTCACCTGCAACTAGCAATGCTATAAAAGGGGCTGAGCAAAGCGGTAACATAGCCAAACAACGGTTTGCTAGGACAAGGTGGGTTAAAGGTTTGACATGGCAATATGGGAGGCATGATATATCAAGTGGTAGGTATCGCGGCATAGCAATAGAGCGAACAACTAGCAAGCAAAGATAGAAGTGATTTCGAGGGTATGGTCATCTTGCCTGCAAAGTTCTCAGAGTTGACGAAAGCTTGATCCTCATTAGCGTACTCAACGTGTCAGGGACATACCCCGCGGTATGACCCGGCTAAAAGTATGACCCAGCCGGGCTTGGCGTTTTCATTAGTAACCCGCCGGAGTGACGACTCACGAGCCCGACGACGCACGGATGGCCCTAACGGCGGGTCAGATAGAAGACTAGGCCCAAGGCCCAGAAGGCCGGCTCATGTTATGGTGGGCCGGTTTATGAGGAAAGGCATAATGAGTTTTCCCTTAAGGGGACAGACCAGGATTCCACTCGTAATAGACTAATCCTAATCCTACTAGGACTAGTCATATAACCTGCCCCTTCAACATATATAAGAAGGGGCAGGGCTCCCCAAAGAAGGACAAGCAAGAAGAAACAATCTCTAGGGCCAGACACAACTAGAGGAGAGCCGGCTTATGCGGTGACTCTCTCGTGAGTATAATGAGATCTAGCCACAAACAACATGTAGGGCTATTCCAGATGATGTTTCCCGGGGTCCGAAGCTGTCTAAATCCTTGTCTTGTGTCGCGTCTCTCGATTCCGCTCAACCCCTCTCAATCTACTACAAAGATGCGTTGGCCTCACGACTAAGTCCTCACACTAGGACATCTGCCGTGACAATTCCACGACAGTTGGTGCCCAATGTGGGCAGACCCACGGTGGTGTTGAGTTCTTGAAGGGACCTTTCATATGGTTTTGAGAAATTTGCAGCTTTTTGGGATGAAAGAAATTTAGGTTATGTTTTTTATAGCTGCCGAAAAGATCATGGCGATCTACCGAGACCGAGACAAAGTATTGTTTGGATTTGTCGTAGCCTCAGATGGATTATGGTGATGCAAGTATCAGTGTAAAAGTTTAGGACGCTGATAAGTGCCACACATGTGGGCGTTAGGGAGTCCGCCCACACATTTTGTGTGATGTATAAGAGGAACAACCCACACACCTACATGTGGGCAAAACAATTAGCGCCCACACGCCTCTTTTTTCCCTCCCGATCCCTCTCACACGCGTGCGTGTGGGCGAAGTTGATAACGCCCACACGTCCGTATGTCAGGCCTCGTACCTCCTGGTCCCGCACGCCATGCGTGACGGTCACCGCGCGCCCGCAGTTGCCATGGTCCAGACCCTCGTCCATGTTCGTTTAATTGCAGTTGCCATGTCACTGAACTACGGTTGCCATGTCAGACAACTGCAGTTGCCATGGTTGCTCAACTGCAGTTGCCATGTATGGTCTGATCTAATGTAGTTGTCATGATTTCATAACTTTAGGAGTTGCCACATACTAACACTAGGCAGTTGAGAGAGTTGCCATGTGCTCACAAGCATGCTAGGGCAGTTGCCATGTAAAAAGGAAGAGTTGACATCTGCTTACGTGCACGTTAGGGCAGTTGCCATGTACATGCACGTTAGGGCAGTTGCCATGTACCATGCAAAAACATATGACAACTCGGTAAAAGAGAGTTGCCATCTGCTTACGTGCACACTAGGCAGTTGCCGTGTACCCTGCAAAACACATGGCAAACTCGGATAAAAAAAGAGAGTTGCCACCTGCTTATAAAAGCACACTAGGGACAGTTGCCATGTGCAGTGCAAAAACACATGGCAACTAGCAGCTTGGGTGTGGGAGAGGAGAAGGGCGTGTGGGCAAGATGCCAAATGCCCACACACTAGCCCTTGTGTGTGCATGCAAAATGGCGTGTGGGCGAACTGCTGAACGCCCATACACCAGCCCCTCCTGTGTGGTGAAACGGCCGTGTGGGCGACCGGCTGAACGCCCACACACCAAACCAGTCCTACGTGGCACTAGAAACATGCCAAAATTCGTGCGCTCACGAACGGACGCGAATCCACGCATGTGGGCGAGATGCAAACGCCCATACGCATGGGCGTTAATATTTCCGAAAGTTTATTGCTGCAAGTCACCGGAACCGAGCGGTCAAATCTCGGAATCCTCGTTTTCCCCTGTTCGACCAATCAAGATGCAGGCACACGGGGGAATCAAACCAGCTGTAGTGTCTTCACGTGAAGTTTGCAGGTCAATTCACGAACACCTTGGTTCGTATAAGTAACCAGTAGCGATCGTACTACTTCAACTAGTAGTCGATCGGATCGGCAGGTGCAGATCCACATTAAAAAAATTGGTTTTTACCAACCACGACTCGGAGAGGGATGCGATTGTGAGCACGGACTCGGAGTCCTTCACTGCGGCCTCGCCGATTCAAGCCGCCCCGGCCTCTACTCCAAGCTACGGTTCCCGTCACCTTGGCTTGGCGACACTTCAGCTTTGAAACAGCCTCGACGCACCTTCTCCGCTGCGTGGTTTCAAGTTGCCGCCCTTGCTATGGCTGTCCGTGAGCCGCCGTCTTCCAAGCCGCCACTACCCTGGTTCACCCTTTGCCTCTTCAAGTCGTTGCTATTTCGGACGCACTCATCATCAGCTTGATTATCCGCCGTCTGCGCTGAGCCGCCGTAGCGATCTCCGCTTCTGTCCGAGGAGTTCATAGTAATGATACGGTCAGATTTTTGAGAGAGATTGATGCGGTCAAGTTACCCTAACGAAATTAATGGTATTACAACAACTACCATCGGTGTTGCTGTTAGACTACCCATAATGAGAGTAACATAGGTAGTAACATCACACATATCTAGATAAAATAGATGATGTGGCAAGCAATAAATGAAGAAATAGAGGCATGTGGTAACATAGGTAGTTACTACTAGTATGAGTAACATCACACATATCAAGGCAAGACGAGTCTATAACCTAATAAATAAAGTGTTGCATGTTATCACACATATATTACTCTCCACTATAGAGATAGTAACATAGTGTAGTATCATGGACATGTTACTACTCTATGTTACTACCCATTGTACCTAGTCTTATCTGCAAGGGTCCATGCCTGGATTCCAGACTTGATTGATGCTACGTGAAGACCAAGGTCAATACATCTACCGGGCACTGCCTTTGCTTTTCTGCATGTTGAAGTAAACAAAAAAAGACGGTCACGATCCAAAATGACTCATTTGCTACGGCCCAGCCTCTGCTTCCGCGAATCCTTAAGTTGTGGCCTGCGAGCCGTTCTGATCCCCGGGGAGCCGCCTTGCCACAAGTTGCCATCGCCGGGTTACTCTGCCTTCGCCCAAGAGCCGCCCGTGCTGGCCGCTCGCTGGCCTGTAGTGATGGATCAAATAATGCGGATCGAGGGGCAATCTGTAGTGATGGATCAAATAATGCGGATCGAGGGGCAATCTGTAGTGGTGGAGAAGACAGTAGTCCAGCTCTGAGGCCCCGTTAGAAAGAGGGCACTGCTACGCGTTGGCCGGCGAAACATCTAAAATGATCCGTCGCCTCATGAACCATAGGATCTGACGGATTGAGCGGCCAGCGTCACGTTCTACCATCGCAACATAGGTCGTGTTGCAAGAAATTTCTACAACACGGGTTATGTTGCAATTTTTTTTGCAGCAGAGGTCTTGTTGCAGAAATATTTTTGCAATAAAATTTTTATTGCATATTCTTTTCTGCAACAAAGGTGTTGTTGCGGAAATTTTTGTCCATCTTCACTTTTTCTGTAACATAAGTGTTGTTGCAGAAATTTTACAGAGAAATCATGTAACGCCATCGTCGTCGTGGTTCGCTGTTGTCGTTTGCAACTCCATCGTTGCAATTACAACATGAGATGGTCAGTGATGGTCGGGAACAACTGGAGGAGGTCGGCAGCTGCCGTGCCGAGCCGACGGCCGTAGTGGAGGCAGCCCACGACCTTCATCTGTAGTTGGAAGCACAACTTCCCTCGTGACAAGCCGACAGAGATGCCCTTGCAGCTGCAGCCTCACCACCGGAGCTACAGCTGGAGTTGCAGGACCTGAATGGTGGTAGGCGGCGGCGGCCTTGCGGTGCGGCCACGGCGCTTGCAGGTGGGCAAGAGAATGGCTGGGCTAAAGAACAAGTCGTTGAAGTAGGATAAAGCAGACGGAGAAATTGAGAGGAGCTAGGGACACCACGTCACGTGGACACGCGTCATGCCAGCAAAAGCGGCGGATAGGAGCCTAGAAAATCAGCCGGTTGATCTCAATCATTTCCCTTAGAAAAAATGGTTACTAACCACGTGATGACCAGAGTCAATAAAAAAGGAAAAGGTGCTGGCATGCTTCGCTGTTACATACACACTACGTGGAGTTGAAAAGCTACTATTAATTCGTATCCAGACAAAAGTATGGGAGATCACGCAGCAGATGAATTAATTGGTGTTAATAGTTTGCATGCAAATCATCTATCATCAAAATACATCAGACAATTGTTCATTACAAATAAGGCGTTATACTGCGGGTACGGAGCACACACTGGCAAACATTCAGACCCGGCGTTTCGTCCGTGCCATACTACCCGATGAACGGACGTGCGCAAGTTGCCACTCCTATGGCCCGGTCTATGTCAACTTCGCCTGTCTGCGAGGCTTACCGTGCCTACGATTAACTCGCCCGTCCGCACCGGCTTACAATGCCGCAGCCGACTCATTTATTGTCCGGACGAGTCAGGTGATATCCATCTAAGTCTACTTTAATTAACACATTGTTTTCATCAAGCAACAATTACTCGTGCTTGCAATTTTTTTAATACAGGACCATTGTTCACTGCAAGAGCGATGGTCGTGTCATGGATGTATAGCTCGCGCCATCATTATCCTGCGCTAGCATCCAACCGTGCCATGATCCTCGAGTAATATATGTGCAAATCATCATTTTTACGGCTCAATTTACAGCAATATGACGTGGTTGATTCGCCCGTCCGTGTCGGCTTACAACACCGGTGCCGATTCTGCCCGTCCACACCGGCTTACAAACGTCGTGACCGGCTCATCTTTCTGCTCCTACGGTCGATTCACCCATGATGGATTTCAGTGATCGTCAACTCCGCGGTGAATAGTTTTCGGCCTAACATATCAGGTGAAATCCATCCAGCATACATTTTATATTGTTTTCTTTAAAAGAGCAATTATTCTGGCTTGTAAGTTCTCCAATGCAGAACGGGGTCATTATATCATTGCGCTGTTGAAGGACTCATACCAGTTTATATCACAGTCAAATATGGAGAATCTCAAGCCAAACTCCTCGAGTAGTATTAAGACTCTGGGGCTACAATGACATGACTCGGGAACTCCGGGTCATTGGAGGAGGGAATGATAACCCGGTTCTAGAGGACACCGCCATATTGATGAAAAATTAAAGGCCGTCAGAAAACTATCGGTTCAAAATAAAGATTCCAGTTTAAAATCCGGTTCAATAGACATCTCTCTCCCGCAAAGCTTTGAAGCTCTCAAATCCGGTTCAAACATCCGGCTCAAGGTAAATTTGTCTCTTACAAAGCTTTTAAGCTCTCAAATCCGGTTCAAACATCCGACTCAAGGACAATCTGTCTCCCACAAAGTTTTGAAAGCTTTTAAATCCGGTTTAAAGTTCTGGTTCAAAAAGAATTAATCTCTCGCAAGATTCGAGTTCTCAGAAAAATTAAAGGTTGCCAAAAAGAACTTGCTGCCATGATGCGCGGTTCAAACATGGGTATCCTGCCTTACAACTTACCTTATTATGGTCACTTGGGGGGCTTCCTGCTCATCGAGCATAGCTGTCGGTACCCTCTTGATCGGCGCGATGCCAAAATTTATATGGTCATTTGGGGGCTTCCTGTTCAAACATAGGTCGTATTCGAACCAAAGAGAACATAGCTGTCGGTACCCTCTTGATCAGCACACTGCCAAACTCACTAGGGGGCTTCTTGATCATATTCGAATCATAGCTTAACCCCTTTTGGGTCCGACTTGGATCGTATTCGAATCAGGGTCGTTAAAAACCTCTCAAGGTCATTTGGGGGCTTCCTGTTCAAACATAGGTCGTATTCAAACCAAAGAGAACATAGCTGTCGGTACCCTCTTGATCGGCGCAACGCCAAAGCCACTGGGGGCTACATGATCGTATTCGAATCCTAGCTTAACCCCTTTGGAACGGTTTACTGATCGTATTCGAATCAGAAACCTCGATTTTTATTTGGTTTAAGTTTTTGCAAACAATCTTTGGTTTTGTCTTGAGACTTTTTTGTTTAGATCTAAGTATAAGTGTGGTTTCGTTTAAACCCAGCCTGGCTTTGGACGATAAGTCGCCAACATGTGATAATCATCATATATTTGGAAGTATTGGCTTCTAAGGATTGGGTTATCACCCGTACTGCACAGGTCATGTAAACCGACAGTACAAATTCAATATCACAATGGTTATATGTGGGATATTATGACCGCCCTGCGGTAAACCGCCAAGGGATCTTGTGATTTACTTGTGTGCAGGATAAGACTACATTTGGGTGGTTACCCACCCTGGTTTTTGACATTAATTCGCCACGACATATGTTGTTTAAACTCTGTGTAGGATTTACAGAGCTATGACTTACATAAATGATTAAGTTCCAGCCCATCATCAAAGATTGGAATTGGTGTCTCAAAAGGGTTATCAATTCTTGATTTTCTCAAAGGCTATAAGCCGCCGGGTTATAAATATTCCGGTTTACAATGGAGGCATATTAAATCGTCATCGGCCAAGAGCCGCCGGGTATTTAAACTCTGGGTTTACTTATCAACAGATGAGGTATTCAAAGTCGCTTTGGCGCAATGGCTATTATTTTATCAATGGATATGATCTATTCTACAATGGAAGGAATAGTCCCGAGTCGCTGCAGGCTTACAACCCGGCACTTGGGGGCTTCATTATTCAAATTGAGATTACATTGAAATATGCAAGTCCCATGTCACTGCCAGCATGCACCATGGCACTTGGGGGCTAATGTAAAGTCATTTTTTGATCAACTTATTGAAGACCCGACTCATCCCATTGTAATGAGTCGGCCCTTGGGGGCTACCAATTGCTCCTGTCAACAATTCAAGGTATACAAATTTTATTCCATTATATTGAAGGGTCCACTACTCAGTTGGTAAAGCACAAAGCTCTTAACCTTGTGGACGTGTGTTCAAGCCCCATGGTGGAGATCATATTATATGATGTTATTATCAATAAATTATATACAAAGTCCCAGCTCAGTATTATCTTACTAAGCCGACCCTTGGGGGCTACATGTTTGCTATTCAAGTTTACATGGTTATATCTACAAAGTCCCTGCTCATTATTGCATAACGACCCGACCCTTGGGGGCTACACTGGTTGAAGTTTTCATGAGCATAAGGCAATTACAAGTCCCAGATTGCTGCAATCATGACAACGGCTACAGGTGATATGCATATAAGGGAGGAAAAAATCTTCAAATTCTCAGTTTGGAGTAGACCAGATTAACCCGGTGTCGGCAACAATCATGACCCGGCATCATTTCTTTATAACCCGGCAATTTTGGCAATCATAAATCGGCAAGATCTACATCTTTAAGCTGGCTGAATATCAGTTGAATATTTCAAGACCAATATTTTTGACAAGTCAGAGCATTGAAGGCAGACTCAAATGGATTATTTCTTATAATATTTATCTACAAGAGCCAATGTCAGCAAATTGGTTATGAAGCTGGCCTGTTGACCCAGATTTTTTTAGAAGAAGTGCCTGGATTTTTGCATTGGCAAGGTTTGGACATATCTGTTAAAAGAGATTTGCTATAAGATCTTGAGTATGCATCCAGGAGGAAATGACAAGGACTTAAAGATGATCAGGTGCCGGTTCAGGAAAAAATTTAACCCGGAGCACAACCTATCAAGTTTGTTCTTGTGTTTATTTTATAGGATCAGTTTAACATGGATAAATCCAAATTAAACTGGGGGCTAATGTCGGGGATATACCCCGCGGTATGACCCGGCTGGAAGTATGACCCGACCGGGCTTGGCGTTTTCATTGGTAACCCGCCGGAGTGGCGACTCATGAGCCTGGCGACGCACGGATGGCCCTAACGGCGGGTCAGATAGAAAACTAGGCCCAAGGCCCAGAAGGCCGACTCATGTTACGGTGGGCCGGTTTACAAGGAAAGGCACAAGGAGTTTTCCCTTAAGGGGGCAGACTAGGATTCCACTTGTAATAAACTAATCCTAATCCTACTAGGACTAGTCATGTAACCCGCCTCTTCAACATATATAAGAAGGGGAAGGGCTCCCCAAAGAAGGACAAGCAAGAAGAAACAATCTCTAGGGCTAGACACAACTAGAGGAGAGCCGGCTTATGCGGCGACTCTCTCATGAGCATAATGAGATCTAGCAACAAACAGCATGTAGGGCTATTCCAGATGATGTTTCCCAGGGTCCAAAGCTGTCTAAATCCTTGTCTTGTGTTGCGTCTCTCGATTCCGCTCAACCCCTCTCAAGCTACTACACAGATGCGTTGGCCTCACAACTAAGTCCTCACACTAGGACATTTGCCGTGATAATTCCACGACACAACGGGTTCCTCGATCATGTACTCATCTCCTGGCTCTACCCAAAGCAAGAACACAAGCAAAGGACCAACAATCAATCACGGTGCAATGCACAATCAACATGATGCAAAACATGACATGACATGTGGGATGTGATATGCAATGCATATGTGTGCTTCGGAAGGGAAAGATTGAACCAGGCATCAACTTGGCAAACCAAGTGTGCCGCTGGAAAGATGAGATGATTTCGGTCGAAATCGATATAAAGATCACCGAAATCGGATGCACGGTTTGCAAATGGCAAGCAAAACAAGAATGGCACAATTCTGCGATTAACAACACGATGCCATCTAGAATGCAACAAGAAACTAAGCTACTGCACTCCAACATAGCAACAAAGCATATGGCAGTGATCTACTCAAGATGCTTGACAAAATATGAACACTGAGCTACGGCTAAATCGCATAAGAGCTGGTTCAAACAAGCATGGAAAAAATGCAAAAGATATCAGCTTCACAGACTTAGTGAAAATAACAACATGCCAGGAAATAACTTTAGGAAGCCATATTTAGAGCAAGCTAACAACATGCTACAGGTACTTATCATAGCAAAACAAGGCATGTCATGAATATACTCAAAGCATAGAATAAAAGTCCCTTACTGATCATGAGCCAAGAAGGCACAGAAGATATTATGGAACCCATGTAAACATAACAAGTTTCATTAACAGATTCAGACTTAACAGAAAACTGAGCATGGCAAAAACAGAGTTATGAAGGCATCTTTGCGAGCTCGATTCACTCAACACAAGGCATTGCATGACAAGATAATCATAGCATCAGCAAGATGGCATGTTTATGAAGCTAACCAAGGCAAAAGCAAGTTTATAGCATGCTTGGATCAACTACAACAACCATGGCAAAATTGATTAACATGTAAAGAACCATATGTCCATAATTGCAAACAGGGGCATGGATGGATAGATAACAACCATATGTCCAAATCATCCTTACTGAAGATTCTCAAACAAAGCATGTATCTCACTGTAGCATCATGTATACATGGCATAAAAATAACAGCAGGAAAATGACTCAGTGAAATCCTAAGTCCCTGAAATCAGCAATAACACGAAGGCTACTTTGCATGCTTGTGCTAGTCACCACAAAGATGACAAAAATACATGGCAAGCACCCCTGTAAAGATGGCATGGCATAGATCAAAATACATGTAGAGCTCATGTCCATATGCAGCACACAACAAATGTAGCAAAAATGACAAATCCTCATACTCTGATAAGAATCAGCACCTAACAATTTATAGCACTCTTGCACCAGTGATTAGGGCATCAAGATGGACTCAAAAAAGCATGACACAATGGAACAAAATGAAGAGCACATCATGATGAACATTTCAATATAACATATGCACAAAACAGAACAGCACACATGAAATTATGGCATGATGAACAGAGGCATAAAATTTCACAAATCTGGGACTTAGTGGAATTTTCACCTCCACGAAAGTCAACGCGGGACGGAGCGGTTCCAGGACGAGGATATCCAGGTCGGGGACGGCGTTTGGTTAGCTGGTCTGGTGGATCTGATCCCACTTCGGCTGGATCCGGACCGGCGACGTCTCCGGCGAGGGCGAGGTCGACGGCGGCGGCGCCCGTACTCCGGCAAGGCACCGCGAGAGGCTCCGGCGAGGAGCGGATCCAGGGAGGGGCGGCGATCTCGTGGGGAAAGCGCGCGCCGGCGGAGCAGGCGAGGTGGCGTGGGGCGCTCCGGCAAAGAGGCGGCGGTCAGGAGCGCCGGCGAGCAGGCGGGCCGGGCGGTGGGGTCGGCGGCGCTAGGCGGCGGGGCAAAGTGGCGGCGAGCGGAGGACGGTGGCGCGGGCGCCCGAGGCAGCGGGGCCGGCCAGGCGGCGGGGCGCGGCCTGATCCGGGCCCGAGTGGGCCGGATCTGGGTTCGGCGGGCCCGAGCAGTGGGTGAGCGGTGGTAGACGGCGGCGGGGTGACGTGGCGGCGCAGGAGTGGCTGGGCGCGGCGGCGATGCTGACATGGCGGCTTGTGATTGGTCGGGGTGAGGTGGCCGGCGGACATGTCCGGCGCGGACGGATGTGTCCGGCGGCGTGAGGAGGAAGACGCTAGGGTTTCATATGCACGAATTTTTGGAGGAAGACACATATATATATAGCTAGAGGGAGGTAGGAGTGTCCAAAGGAGTGTAGTTTTCGCCCACACGATTGTGATCCGACGACGGAGGACATGGGAGAGGTTTGGATGGGTTATTGGGCCGTTTTGGAGGGGTGTCGGGCTGCAACACACACGAGGCCTTTACGGTTCTCCGGTTAACCGTTGGAGTATCAAACGGACTCCAAATGGCATGAAACTTGACAGGCGGTCTATCGGTGGTGTACCAAGGCCGCTTGGCAAATCTCGGTCCAATCCGAGGTAGTTTAACACCCGATCACGAAAAGAGGCAAAAGGGGGTGCCAGAGGACATAGGAGTGTCGGATTGCAAAACGGACAACGGGGAAAATGCTCGGGTGCATGAGACGAACATGTATGCAAATGCGATGCACATGATGACATGATATGAAATGCATGACATGGACAAAAGCAAAACAAAGACAAAACCCAACCATGAAGGGAATCTCACAACACCTGTCCGAAAAGGCAAGAGTCGGAGTTACAAATATGGAAAGTTGTATCCGGGGCATTACACCCACGTGGCCACCGGCCTCCCTACACGTCTTGCTGATGCCCGATGGAGCCGCCGTCGACCGCTGCATCCTGTGCGGGCACCCACTTGCCTGGAGCCGCTCCGTAACGTCGCCTTCGTCCGGTCTTCTTCAACGGGATCCGCCGCTGCTCGACGCCAATTCGCGCCGCCCCGACAACCTCGGCTTCCCCGAGCCAAACCCTGGCCTCCCCAGTGAGCCTCCTCCTTTCCCCTAGCTTTCCCCCTTCCTTCCCTTGCCGTAGGTTGCCGTTGCGGGAGCTCCACTCACCGTTCCCCTTGTCCGCGCTCGTCGCGTTTTGTGGCCACGTCCTGCCTCGTTTGGCCGTGCCCGGCCATGGCCAGCCCACACCTGCAAGTGCACGCGCTGCTTCGCCAGGCCGCGTCCCCGTGCCCACTGCTGCACCTGCTGCTCTTACACTGCTGCTACCCGATACCACACGCCCCCACGCTCACCGTCGCGTGCCTCTGCTCGCTCGCCCGCCGTGCCCGCCCAATCTTGCCGCTGCTCACCGGCCCTAGCGTGCCTGCCCTGCCGCTGCTGCCCGCCTCCGCCTGGCCATGCCCCGCGCCCACGTGCGCCCCCGCCCCCGCCCGCTCCGCTTTTAGCTGCCCGTGGCCGCCGAAGCCCGCCGCCGCCTGCGCCCAGCGGCACCTCCTGTCTCGTTTGTACAGGAAAGTTGCTCAGAACGATGATTCGAATCCGGTTACGCAGCCCGTTCGTCCGCCACACATCCCTAGCATAGCAAACACGCAACTTTCCTCCTTCGGTCCGTTTGTCCGAAAATGCAAAACACCGGGAATACTTTCCCGGATGTTTTCCCCCTTTGCCGGTATCACCTCCTACTGCGTTAGGGCCCACCTAGCACCGCTCATTGTCATGTCATGCATCGTTATGCATCTGTTTGCATTGTATTCATTGTTTCTTCCCCCTCTTCTCTTTGGTAGACTACGAGACTGACGCCGCTGCTGGTGCCCCGATCGACTACATTGTTGACGACCCTTCCTTCTTACCAGAGCAACCAGGCAAGCGCCCCCTTGATCACCAGATATCGCCTACTCTTCTCTCTACTGCTTGCATTAGAGTAGTGTAGCATGTTACTGCTTTCCGTTAATCCTATCCTGATGCATAGCCTGTCATTGTTGCTACAGTTATTGATACCTTACCTGCAATCCTAAATGCTTAGTATAGGATGCTAGTTTATCATCAGTGGCCCTACATTCTTGTCTGTCTGCCATGCTATACTATCGGGCCGTGATCTCTCGGGAGGTGATCACGGGTATATACTATATACTTATATGTTATATATGATACTTGTGGTGACTAAAGACGGGTCGGCTCGTAGAGTACCGGCGAGTGATTCACGGATTGGGTCCGAAAGGACGGTTGTCCTGACGGCCCTTCGAGTGGATCTTTGTGGCGGAGCAACAGGGTAGGTTGAGACCACCTAGGAGAGAGGTGGGCATGGCCCCGGTTGGTGTCCACGGTTATTTCAAAATAACATGCTTAATGAGATCTGGGTATTTGATCCGAGTCTGGCCACTGGCCTATACGCACTAACCAACTACGCGGGAACAATTATGGGCACTCGACGTCGTGGTATTAGCCGAAGCCTTCTTGACGTCAGTGACTGAGCGGCGCGCGCCGGGTTGGACTGGAACGTCTGATCTTGTATAAGGGAGGCTAGGTTTGCTCGTCGGCCGCGTTCGCAACGTGCAGGTGTGCAATGGGCGATGGGCTCAGACCCCTGCGCCATAGGATTTAGACCGGCGTGCTGACCTCTCTGTTGTGCCTAGGTAGGGTTGCGACGTGTTGATCTTCCGAGGCCGGGCATGACCTAGAAAAGCGTGTCCGGGCAAAGGGGATCGAGCGTGTTGGGAAATGTGATGCACCCCTGCGGGGAAGTTGATCTATTCGAATAGCCGTGTCCCTCGGTAAAAGGACGACCCGAGTTGTACCTTGACCTTATGACAACTAGAACTGGATACTTAATAAAACACACCCTTCCAAGTGCCACATACAACCGGTGATGGCTCTCTCACAGGGCAACGAGGGGAGGATCACCGGGTAGGGTTATGCTATGCGATGTTACTTGGTGAACTTACCATCTACTCTCTTCTACATGCTGCAAGATGGAGGCGGCCAGAAGCTTAGTCTTCAATAGGACTATCTATCCCCCTCTTATTCCGGCATTCTGCAGTTTAGTCCACATATGCTACCCCTTTTCCATTTGATACCAATGCATACATATGTAGTGTAGCTCCTTGCTTGCGAGTACTTTGGATGAGTACTCACGGTTGCTTTGCTCCCTCTTTTCCCCCTTTCTATACCCGATTGTTGCAACCAGACATTGGAGTCTAGGAGCAAGACGCCATCGTTGATGACGACTCCTACTACATTGGAGGTGCATACTACTACGTGCAGGCCACTGACGACGACCAGGAGTAGTTTAGGAGGATCCCAGGCAGGAGGCATGCGCCTCTTTTGATTTGTATCCCAGTTTGTGATAGCCTTCTTAAGGAAAACTTGTTTAACTTATGTCTGTACTCGGATATTGTTGCTTCCGCTGACTCGTCTATGACCGAGCTCTTGTATTCGAGCCCTCGAGGCCCCTGGCTTGTAATATGATGCTTGTATGACTTATTTTGTTTGTAGAGTTGTGTTGTGATATCTTCCCGTGAGTCCCTGATCTTGATCGTACACGTTTGCGTGTATGATTAGTGTACGATTGAATCGGGGGCGTCACACGTTCACATTTTGAACTGAATCGGTCTCACCGAGTTCTTCTATTCGGTCTGACCGAGTTGGGTCAAATGTGTGTAACGGTTGGATTTTGTGTGGAGGCAATATATACCCCTCCACCCCCTTCTCCATGAGTGAGAGAGAGAGCCATCAGAACGTGCCTACACTTCCACCACTCATTTTCTAAGAGAGAACCACCTACTCATGTGTTGAGACCAAGACATTCCAATCCAACCACTAGAATCTTGATCTCTAGCCTTCCCCAAGTTGCTTTCCACTCAAATCTTCTTTCCACCATAGCCAAATCCGTGAGAGTGAGTTGAGTGTTGGGGAGACTATAATTTGAAGCACAAGAGCAAGGAGTTCATCATCAACACACCATCTATTACCTTTTGGAGACGGTGTCTCCTAGATTGGTTAGGTGTCGCTTGGGAGCCTCCGACAAGATTGTGGAGTTGAACCAAGAAGTTTGTAAGGGCAAGGAGATCGCCTACTTCGTGATGATCTACCCAAGTGAGGCAAGCCCTTTGTGGGTGATGGCCATGGTGGGATAGACAAGGTTGCTTCTTCGTGGACCCTCCGTGGGTGGAGCCCTCCGTGGACTCGCGCAACCGTTACCCTTCGTGGGTTGAAGTCTCAATCAACATGGACATACTATAGCACCACCTATCGGAACCACGCCAAAAATATCTGTGTCTACATTGCGTTTTCCTTCTCCAAACCCCTCCCTTTACCTTCATATGCAATGTTTTACTTTCCGCTACTACACTCTTAGAATTGCATGTGTAGGTTGATTGCTTGACTTGTACTAGTTGCTAAAATCTACCAACACTTCAAATTGGGAAAAGGTTAGATTTTTATTTGGTCAAGTAGTCTAATCACCCCCCTCTAGACCTACTTTCGATCCTACATTCACGAGACACTAGATGTCTGGTAGCTGCCGGACGACCGACACATGTCTGCCCACAGCGTGTTGGGCCGAGGCCCATGTACCCCTTCGCCCACTTAGACTACATACACTCCTCCTCCTCCTCCCTCTTTCTAGGGTTAGCAATGTGATAGGTCATTTTGGAGATAGAGCTTTGCTCATCCACTTGATACTTTCTCCTTAGGAGACTGCGGCCTCTACGGAGAAGATCCCCCAAGTGGATTCAAGACCCCTCACGGGAAGAGCCCTCAAGACCTCCTCACGGAGAAGAACTACCGCCTCTTGTATCGTCTTTTGTTATGTTTGGATCTTGTATCACTCTTTATGTTTATGGATCTAGAACTTGTGTGACCGTTCCCGTTGATTTGAGTCTTTCCCCTTGTGTTTCCCCTCGTGTTTCCCCTCGTGTTCTTCGTAGGATCCTCTCCAAATCGTGAAAGCTCGGCCTTAGGGTTTCCACCCTACATCAAGGGTTCGATGATGGCCTCGACGAGGTGAAGCAATGAGTCATTCTCATGCTCCTTGTTGCCCCAGATCTTGTATTGGCCCTGGATGTCGACAAGATTCTGGTAGGCGATGCCCGAATTCTTGAGCACCTTTACATCATTGGTGATGTCCACCATAGCAAACACGTAGTGGGGGTTATCGACAAACCTGGTGAAATGCTCTCAAGGCCTTGTGGATAGGCAGTAGTGGTAGACGAGGACATGATTGCGCATGCACATCTGGGCCACAGAGACCTTGGGACGAGAACCGACACAAGCGCGGGTGTACTCTTGAGGTCGAACCCGACCACCTTGTACTACTGCTCAGCAAGCAACAACTCCATGATGTGGATGGAGTGCTCCACCCGGACCGGGTTGTTGGTGTACACCATGGAAAGCTCCGTGAACCTTCTGTAGGTGTCCACGACGGCATGCATGGTGAACTGCTACTCCTCGTCGGTAGCCGCTCGAAGTGCCATTGGAGCGCGCAGGATACCCTCTAAGAATTTGTCGTGGTGGGTGTGCTTCTTGCAATAGTGGGGCACAATCTAAAGGTTGAAGAGACACAAGAGTTAAATGGCCGCTGTAATAAATGGGGGCCGATCGGCCTGTAATCATCACGTCTTGTCACTGCGTTCATAGCGGAGGATTCCAGTGCATGCTTGAGAACCCTGCACGCATTTCGTTTGACCACGCGTGGGCTCAAAGAGGCGCCAAATGTATCATTGTTGATTCTGTTCCCACGCAACTGCGTAGTTTACCATGCAAGCTTCCCGCTCGGCTACTTTGGCCACGCGTCGGCTAGAAGAGGGGCAAATCATGGGCATTTATTGGCAAGAAGATTTGTAAAAATGAAGTGTGTGGAATGACTTCAATCATAATAAGTTTACCCGTGGGTGATGAGGTCTAAGTTACACAGAAGGGTGATGATGGACACTCGAGTGTGATAATTAATTCTGCGCTCTACAGGGCACATGGTTGAAGAAACCAACTGTATGCAATAATGTCAAAGATCGTAGTCGAGTTAGCTATACAGATCGTTTGCAATGAGATCGACCAGGGAAACACATTCGAGAATGGTTAATAAAATCTAAGTCCATTGCATATAAAGGTCAAAATAGTACTACCAATATACGAGTCTCATACCATGCCATTTCAACGATTGTACCACAAAAGCTTGAAATATTACAAGGTTCAAATTCTAGAGTTATATGGCTCAAATTCGAAGATCACAAGGTTCAAACTGATATTAGAAATGAAATTCAGCTCATCATCTACAAACGCCCGCGTTGATCTGCTGAACATGGATATAAGAGAGGTTCAAACTAATATTACCACTTGTAAGGCTGGTTTCGAAACCTCATAATTTTTGCAAAGGGATCAGCCACTGAGAAGTCATGTATGGGGTTGACACGATGACTTCCGATTACCCTGTCATCTGAAGTTCCAAAATAAAATTCAGCTTTTTTGGAGCCTATTCCATTCAACCGCAGCCGCCGGCGCTGATCAACAAACCATTCATTTTTGCGAAATAAATGTAGGGCAAACCTCATTACCTTCAGCACCCTTGCTCTGACAACAAAAGAACCTGGCGAATATAATTTCTGGTAAGGTCCCTCGGTATGATTTCGGAGTAATTTCTGAGAGATGCAGATCTAGGCATTCGATGTGATTGTGATATTGTATCACATTATCCACCACCGGACCTAATCTTATCCGGAAAAGAAGAAAACGTGTTAGTGCCTACATGCAGTTTTGAACACTACTACAGGCCTATTTGGTTTGCAAGATTTATAAAATGCACTAATGTTCCATCTTCAATCCGACAAGATTAACATGGGCATTTGATTACAATCTAGAAAAATGTAGCCTTCTTCACAAGAGGTTGGAGTGGATGAAAAATTCCCTAAGAAAGTACAGATGAATCCAAAGCAGAAATGCTTATGGATTGTAACCATATGGATCAAGCAACCAATATGGGGGGCATGTATGTACCGAAATCCTACAAAATTTCTTCAAAAATCGTAGTACATTGTCATTGTAAACTTGGGAAAAGGTTTCAAAAATTGAACTCCTTTATGGTTAACATTTAATAGGAAAGGAACATCACCTCGATATATAGCTTCTCTAGGCACAGAAAGCATCTCAGGAAACTGAAAACTTGGTCCAGGTTGGGGCCGATAGAATCTAGTGCCAAGACCTTCACTGTGCGCAGATTCGGGGTCAAGCTTGTCGGAATGATTTTTTGGATGACACACGAACATACATCTTAAAAATTATAAATAATTTTAATTTCAAGGAGAGATAGAAGGCGACTGTTGTACCTGAATGGGTGTGGATCCAATAACAAGTTCGGAGTATTTGTCAGAGGAGTAGCCCACCACTATCAATTTCGGCGCAAAAATGACATTGATTCTTGTTGGACCTTCTTGATCAACTGCAAGTAATCTCTCAAGTGAACGCGTGTCCTCATTGACCATACCGTGGTACACATTTTGTGATGTCTTGTTGCAGCACCAGCAACACACATAAATAGTCTGGAGAGTCATGGAGGTGATGTGGAAGCTACTCAACCCATTGATTGCCTGAAGACAACGGTACCCGAGTGTAGTACAGCTACGGAGTAGGCGCTCCAAGTCGGCGTTTGGGAGGCAGACGGCGACGAGCTCAAGGTGCTTCAGTCGTGGTAGAATAAGAGCGGGTGCGTCATTGAGGGGGGAATGGCAGTTCATGAACTTGGCGACGCGCAGTGTGGGCGCGAGGCGGAGCACGGACGTTGGCAGCGAGCGCATATGACCATCATCAAAAGTGAGATCCTCGAGCTGATCTAGGGCGGTGGATCAGAACCACTCGTCAAGCTTGGCTCGATCCTTGCCATTGGAACGGAACTTGCCCATTCTAAGGCCTCTAGTTGGGCCATGGTGACTGCTGAGGATCTGGGAGAACACATCCAAGCTTTTGCGATAGCCATGGTAGAGCTCGTGGGTGTCGATGAGGTCAAGAGGGGTGGAGTGCCATAGGGGGCGCCACTGCCGGGAAAGGACGGTTGTCCGTGCCCCATATTTGATTTGGAGGAGGGAGATGATCACTATGAACATATCATCGGGGAGGCTACTGATGAAGCCTAGGCCTGCTAGAGTCGCTTACGATTGTTGCTCGACCAGCCTCCGCTTGTTGGCAGCCCCGTTCTCCACCTCCGGAGTCTCCTCATCAGCGACGCTTTTTGATAGAAGTGGGAGTACAGGGAATATTTAGTTAAAATAGGGCCATAGAAAAGTGTATTGGTAACTAGAAGTTAGTAGGTAGGAATAGAGTAAGAAAATGGAATAGCAATTGCTTGCTTAAATACTACACGATTCCTTTGATATTGCTTGGTAAGTCAACATGCAGATACTTGAAAAAACACTTACTACGAACAAAGTCTGGACAAATGATATTGTCGGGGAAGTTAGCATATATCTCATGACCAGCCTCTTTTATGTGCAGTGCAATTTTAGTGCCAGCTTTTAGTACATAAAACTTAGAAATTTCTATCAAAAGGCCCGTGGAAAATAGGAGTGACCACCTTCATCAAGTCTTACATAAGCAACGATTGTAAATCCATGGTTTGTGTTCAGTATGACATCCCTGTAGTCTTAATTTATGTAAAGGGCAAGCTTGTGTACTACAGATGCTGTTGCATAGCAAGGAACGTGCTGCAAAAAATGGTAGGATTGTTAAAGAATATGGTAACATGCAAATATGGGCGAAATTGAAAGAACTATACAATGTTTGAAATCAAAGGACAAAAATCTATAATTAAACAAATAGGGTAACCATGATGTCACAGAAATATGAGAGTAATCGAAAGAACAATACATCATTAATTTTCCTAGTATAGAAAGAAGAGGGAAAAGATCCCCTTTGACGTATATGTCGCATGTGGCACCTTTTATCCAAATCTAGCAATATATAGTATATGTTTAGGAAAGTAGGCCATGCCAACAGATTTAGGGTGAGATTGAACATGCCGCACGCATCCTCAAGTCATATGGTACGGTGAGATGGAACTCCATGGATGTCCGGCCGAGGCTGCAATGTCCTGATGTGTCTGTGCACTGTACACTCTATGAATGAAAGATAACCCTCAAATTAGCTCGAATATAAATGGATTCACAATGATTTCGGCTGGGTGATTAAAGGAGGCAGATGAACTGGGATAAGAGATGATATAATATCTCATTAAATTAGTTACCTTGTTGTCCATGAGAAAAAACCCTCAATACGGCGAATTCCCTAATCGGGCGGAGCTGGTTTGACCGCGAGTAGCGTCGAGAAAGTCGATGGCGATAGGCGGTGGAAAGCGGAAGTGGCGAAATGCGGTGGCATTTGCCGGCAGCCTGGCAGCAGCGAGAGGCGTCGAGCTAAGTGGTTGCCGCAGCGATAGGTGGTGCCATGCAGAGTCGCGGAGGAGCTTGTGCAGGTGTGAATGGGGACCAGAGGGGGTGGCGGGCGGGGTGAGGGTTTTTGTGACGTGGGGATGGTGAGGGTTTTCTTTTTTCTTTTTTGAATTGGGTGGTGAGGGTTTTGTCCCACAAAGAGTTTCAGAGGCAACGGTTTGCTAGAGCCAACCGTGTGTGATTCACGTAACTGGGAAAACGAAAACCATTGCACACGGTTCCAATTTAAGAAACGTGTGTGATTGACGTACTACCTCCGCCCTGGTTTATTAGTCCCCTTCCTAATTTGTGCCAAATTTTGACCAAAGATTTAACTAACAAATGTTTATGCATGTCACCAAAAATTATATCGTTGAACACTATGTTCAAATACACATCCAATGATATAATTTTTGCTGGCCTGCACTAACATTTTGTGAGTTAAATCTTTGGTCAAAATTTAACACAAATTACAAAGGGAACCAATAAACCAGGACGAAGGTAGATTCCATCAACCGAACTGATTGCATCCATATCCCACAGTTAGACATGAGTAAACATAGATGAAGTATACTCATGCATAGATAATAAGCGTACACAAGCATACTTCGACCATAAGTATATTGTTCAACCGTTGTTAAGCATACTCAAGCACATTTATAATTAAGACACTACATAGCCATACATAGTTCAACCCCACATCTCATATCATCTGTCGGCATGATCCTGAAGCTTCTCCAGGTACTCCGCGTACACGGCGTGCGCCACTCTGCGAGAATAGTTCTGTTTGAAGGAGCCAATGGCTCATCCTCTTGCATGCGCCAAAACACTTTGACATGCCTCATGAAGCTTTTGGTTGCAAAATGGGCATCGATAGCCCTAGTTCCAGGTCCTAATACGTCTATGCATTCCCACATAAAGCTCCCTGAGGATTTGCCTCTTGTACCTCCTCTGGCCATCTTCATCCTCACTGTCTACATCGTCAGAAAGCACCTGTACATATAGTAAAAAAATGTGCCATCAAATTTGGAATACAAACTAGTCTCTAGCGAACATTTGGCAGTTGCCAAAATTTGGCATCAAATCAATGTTTACATGTCGTAAAGTGGGATTAGGAATTTATGGCTATTTTTTAGACATATCCAGATATTATGGTTCGGTTTTTAAGCACATTCGTCTATGTACAGACCAATATTGAAGGAAATAATGGCACAAACGTATATGTAGGTCATTCAAAATCAATTGTCAAGACCTGGCTAGGAGTTGTTAGCACGGACACTAACCCTAGTTTTATTATTAGCGGAAATCATTTGCACAGATAGAACAACTAATCACTTATCATTTGTACCATTCAAATAATCAATACACTACATGGATCTAACAAAACTTACTCAGATTTCATGGATTGGAAGAACATAACCATATGATCTCTATTCCAAAAAGGGGGAGGCGGGAGTAACCAGAAAAATCCTAGGATGTATTTGACACATAAATGGGTATAGATGACTAACCAGTTCTCCATCGTCATCGGAGTCATCACCCGAGTCGTCACTGGAGTCAGTGTGGGCCTCCGGCTCCGGCTATGGAAGCATGACACCATCGACGACGTAAGGGTGCAGCGATACCTCGCCGGCGGTGATGGCAACCTTTGTTTCCATCTTCACGTCGTGCTCCGGTGCTTCAGCAGCTCCGGCTTCGCCACTCCCTCCGATGGGGCGCTTTGGCGGCATCCTCATACATTGACGACTCTGAGGACTGAGAGCGACATCGAGCATGCAGGCTGAGAGAGAGGATTATGTGTGTGGCAAGGATGGGGGGTGAGGCCGCTCAGGCGCGCCATTAATATGGAGTAGTGGGAGAGAGGCGGGCGGCAGTCAAACCGCTGGCTGGCCTCCTGGTGAGCCTGCGCACCGGACTGCTGGCATGCCTACCGTCATTTTCACACAGCTACTCGCACGCCTCCCGATGACACTGCACGGCGAGCACGCCTGCCGTCAATTCACACACCTGCATGCATGCCTCCCGGTCTGCCTGCGCGGTGGACTGCTCGCATGTCCCGTCAACTCATGCCTGCTCGCACAACACACGGGTCGCGTGGTGGCACATATATTATTTTTCTATTTTGATGATTAATGTTGCCGCTTTATTGCTTAACCGAAGCATGGCACGTGTCCATTGTTGGTCTAACACCCACGGTTCGAATAAATAATCCGTTTGCGATATTGCTTCCCAATTATTAATAATCTCTTGTTTGTAAGAAGATAAAGATTACATCAAAACTTGTCTCAAATTTGACTCAAAAAAGTACAACAACACCGTGTATTGGTGTCCATATGACAACACGATAAGTTTCATGAATTTCAAATAAGTTTTGGATGTACTATATTTTAAAAATCAAGTTTCTCAATGTTTGAAACTTCTTGCACAGGGAGTAAACGTGCACCCAGTGAGACACATGTGTTTTTCCAATCGATTTAGGTGCACTGTCACATGTGCATGTAGCTCAAATTTGATTTTTGCACATTACACCCCTAGAAAATCAATCAATGTACTAAAACGTCTTAATGATCTCTGTTTGTTTTTCAAAATTAAAACGTCCCTCCTTTGGTAACATATGTTCACCGTGGGAAAATTTGACATGCATCATAGTTGCGGTGCATGCGCGGTGTGTTTGTGTTTGTGTGTGTGTGCGCATGCACGTCTTGGGGTGGGGGGTGGGGCTGGCAGTACACTACGAGTCCTGAGCCACTGTTTCGGTTGGCCGTTTTGTGAGGAAGGTGCCACATCCAAGTCGTGAATTCGTTATTTAAAACATTACACAACCCTTTCATACATACATGTTTTGGCCACATGAAGTCGGTGGTTGTCCTACACGACACTCACTCGCGTTTGACGCTTTCTGTGGGCCCGCAAGGTCGTCGTCCATCACTTCGACCAACATCTGGCAGAGAGGTTAATTTGAACGACAAGGTAGAATCTTTTTTGTTTGTGTTATGGTGGTAGTATATAGTATGTGTCGAAGACGTGGGAGGGGACTAGCTTATATACTATACGTACACATCTGTGAACACACCTCACTCGGTGTCGGGACTTTTTGGTTTCCGAGGCATGTGCCACATCAAAGTTTTGCATTGGCTATTCAAACATCACACAACACCTCTTTGGGCCACATGCATGCAGGCGGTCGTTATCCTAGGACACTCACGTGTGACGCTTCCATCTGTGGGCCTGCGAGGTCGTCGTTGATGCATGCATCACTTTGACCTACATCGGGAGAGTCTAATTAATTTCACCATCAAGGAGGATTATTTTTTTGTTTGTATTATGGTAGGAGCATATAGTATGCGTCAAAGAGGGGGGAAGGGGACCAACATATGTAGTATGCTTCATGAAACTCGCTCTGTGTGAGGACTTTATGGTTTTCGAGGCATGTGCCACATCAAAGTTGTGCATTTTGGGTATTCAACATATGTGTGGCCCACATCCAAAGCGATGGTGGTTGTCCTCAGCACCCACTCACGCGGTTATTAGCGATATCGATGTTTTCCATCTGTGGGTCCGCTTGGTCCATCACTACTTTGCTTGACAACGAGAGAGGTTAATTTGACTTAGGAGGGGATTATTTTTTGGTTTGTATTATGGTATATAGGTCATGCTCTAGGATGACATGATATAGTTTGAGCACACATGCATGTGTATGCATGAATCCCTCCCATCGAGTCGAAGTGGCCAGTACCACGACATGTCATGAACCGATCTCGCTCTGTGTGGGGACTATACGATTTTCGACGCACGCGCCGCATCAATGTTGTGAATGGTATTCAAACGTGCATGCATGCATCACCTCCATACATACATATGCATGTAGTGGTTTTCTTCGAACGGTACACTCCCTCGCGTGGTTATCGGCGACAAGCCTATATATTCGTGGGCTCGCGTGGACATCCATGATCACTTTGACCGACAATGAGATAGGTTACGATGGTGGATTCTTCCTTTGGTTCGTGTTATCGTAGTAGGTCATGGTGAGATTCAGACCTAGGTTTGAGCGCATACTATGCATGCATGCATGAATCCCTATCATCGACTCAAAGTGTGGTGTGACATACATATGCGTCGTCAACTAACCCTCGCTCCGTGTGGGGATTTCTGGTTCTAAAGCACGGTGCCACACCAAAGTTGTTCCATTGTGTATTCAAACATCAACACTACATACATATGTTTGGGCCACATGTAGGCAGTGGTTGTATTTGAGGACTAGCTACTTGCATGATTATTGGCGAGCTAGCTCATCTCTGGGGTCGCATTGACGACCATCACTTTGACCAACAACAAGAGAGAGGTTGTATGACCTCGGTGGATTATTCTTGGTCCGTTTTACGATACATCTTGGTGAGATGCACTGTCCCGCCGCCTAAAAGTGTGTGTGTGTGATGGGGGGGAATGCTACTTCACACTTTGCTAGGTGAACCTCCGTGGGGGCGGGCATGTGTTCATAGCTTAGGATTCCCCTCCTGCCGACACGAGGGGGGGCAAGCAATACCGTGCGCTTTTGTGAGATAGGTGCGACATTGAAGTTGTGCATTTGGTATTTGAACATCAAACCACCCTTTTCATACATATATTTGGTCCACATACAAGTGTGTTCGTGTTCTGACCCTTTCCCGCGTCATTTTTGCCAAAGTTATGAACATTAGACAAGTCGGATGACGCAACAGACACGGTTCACTCACACTAACCGTGTGCCACGCCGGTGCCCCTGCCACGCACATCAGCATAGTACATTGTGCTCCATGAGGCTTCCCCTCTCAAAAATATCTACCTGTCTGCAGGTTTTTTCTGTTTGATAACACACAGTTATTATGTTTCGACCGTGTATGATGTTTGTTGTTCTCGCTCCTGCCTGCATCCCTCGAAAATATCTGCCCGGCTTGAGGGTTTTTCTGTTTCATAACACACGGTTGTTATTTCCGGACCGTGTGCGATGCACCATCATCCAAATTTTCAATAGCCCCGGCATTTTACTCCCGCGTAGTAAAATTTTCAGTAGCCGTGTCATTTCCTCAAACAGCCCCCTCCACACACACCCCAAAAGCTCCTCGGGCGCGCGCGCGCGTGCACACACACACACACACACACAGTCTATGTCAAAACCAGCAGACCTCGGGGTAGGGGGTCCTGAGCTATGGATCTGAGATCGATGAGGAATAAGGGACGATGAACACGGTGTTTACCCATGTTTGGGCCCTCTCGAAGAGGTAATATGCTATGTCCTACTTGTTTATATTGAATGTGTAGTATGGTTTACATAGTAGATCTACCTCGATATCCGCATGAACTAAACCCTAAGGCGATGAGGTGATGAATATAACTCTAGTACTAAAGACTACAACCCTTGGTTTCTATAGACACCAGTAGGGTTAGGGTTGCCGGAGACAAATTACAATAAGGAATAAAGAGATCTTGCCTATCCTTGACATGGAGAGCACACCATGGCTTCATAGATCTCCTGCCGCTATACGACTTTACCAGTCCGGCCCATATCTGATGGGCCGACACCCTGAGGACCCCTTAGTCCATAAGTCCCTCACCCACCATAACACCCTGAGGACACCAGTCAATATAGCTCTAGTCTTAACAACGAAGGCAAAAAACAAGAAACTGTTCGAGTGTAAACAGTGCCTTTGCCTGACAAATTTTTCTCTTTCGAAGAGTCTTGTCCGACCATAACATTGAGCAGTTACTATTTCTCAAAGCACGGCTCGAGGCTGATGCCACGTTTGGCATGTCTCCTTGAGGTGGAGATCGTGTCCCGCCTTTCAGGGGATATGATCAATGATTTTGATTCCCTTCCCCCCACATAACATTGCAGGCATATCGGGAAGTGGAGGAGCCAATGCGTGGAAAGAGGAACCCCTGGCTTGTCAACAACCTATAAAGGGGGAGCTACTATACAACATCACACGCCTTCTTCCACCTTCCTCTCATGCCAATCCTCATAGCTCCAGCGCCCCTTTTTCCTTCCTCCACAACAGATCCCACTCCGTCTCCAGCCATGGTCAGATCCGGCGCCAACAGGAAGTGGGAGGCCTCCACTGTCACCGACGGTGACATTATGAAGCTAGAACATGCCGGCTATTTGTGGGCCGACATTGCCCATCGCCCCCCCGAAGAGGGCCAGATCATCCTATGCCCGAGCCAGGCGAAAGGGTTGTATTCCTCCCTCATTTCCTAGGGGGGCTTGGATTTCCCCTGCACCCCTTTGTGCAGGGGTTGATGTTCTTCTATGGGCTAGATTTTCACGATCTAGCCCCCAACTCCCTTCTCCACATCTCATCCTTTATCATCTTATACGAGGCCTTCCTCCGAGTCCAGCCACAGTTCGGCCTGTGGATAAAGGTGTTCAACGTCACGCCCAAGGTAGTTGGCAGCAAACAGGCGGGCTGTGGCAGGGCCATGATCAGCAGACGTGGGTCCAGTGGCCGAAGGGCCACTTCATTGACACCGTCAGAATGTGGCAAAAGGAATGGTTTTATATCACTGAGCCACGGGGAGCCGGCTAGGCGAAGACTCCCACATTCAGATCCGGACCCCCTACTAGGCTCACCTCATAGATCGACAACAGCCCGGACTGGGGGTCCGCTGACGATTTGAAGGTGGTGCAGAAGTGCGTCGTCAGCGTAATGGAGACCGGTGCGAAGCTGGTCGACGTCATTCAGATCATGCTCTATTGTCGATTCCTAACCTGCCAGGAGAGGGCCAAGACAATGTGGGAGTACGACCCCGAAGATCCGGCTACCGTGTAGCACCTCTTCGGCATGACCCACAAGAAAGTGTGGGGCCAGCTATTCAGGCTGTAGAAGGACTGGACGATCGAAGGGGAGGACATCGGCCTCGATGCTGCGAAGCCTCCAAAGAAGGTGAGTGGTACTTGTCTTAAAATGAGTTTGAACATTCGCATCATACGATTTGATCTGAACCTTTTAATGTGGATTTTGCTAGGCTGGCTCGCCAAGGCTGAGAAGATCAGCAGCCCAACACCGCTGCTAGAGGGCCCCCGATTCGAACAACTAGAGAAGCTGTTGGTCGTGGTGCCTTACAAGGCGCCTGACAAGAAGGGCAAGAAACGAAGGTATCGGAGGCCAGGGAGGGCCTACGTCGTAGGGCTCATCCAGGAAACCGGTCCGGAGACGCTGCGGCCTCATCCGTACATGATGGGGACGATGATGAGGACAAGGAGGAGAGCACCTCCTCGCACTACAAAAAGAGGGTGGCGGCCGAGGACATTGAAGAGGTTGAACCCCCTCAAGTTCTGAAGAGGCAGCACCGGCCCAAGCTGGCCGTGTCTGACAGCTTGGACGAGGAGTTCGAAGCGTCCGAGCAGATCCTGAAGAAGGGACCCAGGGTCAAGCCCCTAGCCAGCAGGTATGGAGTTGATATTTTCAGCTACCTCATTTTTCAGTAATTCATTCTGGTTGGAGGCTAACTCTTCAAAATTGAAGTCCTCCACACGACCGTCCCACTGAGCAGACCTTAGAGCGGACGTCCCCCCCGCCGATCTAGTGGATAGTGGGTCCATGTCGCGCTCTGCGCCTCCCCAGACCCCTGAAGAGATCGGGGAGGTGCTGTCCCAAAGGACTCCTCCTCCTCCGAACACAGAGGGGGAGGTTGACATCGTAATGGCTGAGGCTAACACCTCGGTCGCCTAAGACTAGGAGGGCGCATCCCTCGTGGCCGTTGCGGGAAGGGAGTCCAGACCATCCGGACCTCATCAGTCGTCCGGTCCCGAGCCCCCAAGATCCTCAACAGCACAGGTTCCTCCCTCTAGCGGAGAAGGGGTCGGGGAGCCAACACCAGCGCCAAACACCCACTACTACAGGATGCTGCTAACACGACACTACGATAAGAGACCCTTCGACAAAACTGTGTGCAATGCATTAATTGCAAACGATGGTGTAAAAAACCCGTCAAAAAGGTGCAAAACGTTTGCGATGACTAATGCATCAACACGGTTCAGATTTCAGTTGCATGTGCGATGCAGGGCATACGTTTCAGTTCAATTAACTTTTTGTGATGAGGAGAAACAAAAGAAATGGGCAGCCAGATGAAGGTGTGTGCGATATACAACATATGGTTCACTCGGATGAATTGTTTGTGATTAGGCAACACAAAAAAACGGTCAGCCAGATCAAGGTGTGTGTGATATACGGCATATGGTTTACTCGGGTGAACTATTTTCCATTAGGCAATGCAACAGAAACTGTTCAACCAGATCAAGGTGTGTGCAATGGAGGGCATATAGTTCATTCCGATAAACTGTTTGTGTTGAGCCAAGAGAACAGAAACGTTTCACATAAACAAGATGTGTGTAATACACGGCAAACATCCAATTACATAGGTGGCTAATACACACACGACATTTCCACACACCAAAGTAAACTATTACATGCATAATTAACTAGGATAAACGATCATCTGATCATCATCTACTTCTTGTGCTAGCTCGATGTTCCTTCTATGCTAAGTTTCCATTAATTGATGGCATTTTATGAACACACCACCACTTCCCGCCATTTCCTCACCGGTTTCCCGCCACCTAATGTTATTGCACATAAACCTAGGCGGTGCGCTACACATGGAGGCAACAAGCGCATCCTGTAGCACATCCACCTTTTCCAAGCATGCCAACCCACCAAAGCGCCTCCTCTGCCATCAACCTCATCGACGAGGAAAACGAATAGGCGCCACGACCCGTCGAGGCCGAGGCGCTCCCCGGCAATGCGATGGACAACGTCGTGATTGAAGGAAATATGCCCTAGAGGCAATAATAAAGTTGTTATTTATATTTCCTTATATCATGATAAATGTTTATTATTCATGCTAGAATTATATTAACCGAAAACTTGATACATGTGTGAATACATAGACAAAACAAAGTGCCCCTAGTATGCCTCTACTAGACTAGCTCGTTAATCAAATATGGTTAAGTTTCCTGACCATAGACATGTGTTGTCATTTGATGGGCAGGGTCTCATCATTAGGAGAATGATGTGATGGACAAGACCCATCCGTTAGCTTAGCATAATGATCATTAAGTTTTATTGCTATTGCTTTCTTCATTACTTATACATATTCCTCTGACTATGAGATTATGCAACTCCCGAATACCGGAGGAACACCTTGTCTGCTATCAAACGTCACAATGTAACCGGGTTATTATAAAGATGCTCTACAGGTGTCCCCGAAGGTGTTTGTTGGGTTGGCATAGATTGAGATTAGGATTTGTCACTCCGAGTATCGGAGATGTATCTCTGGGCCATCTCGGTAATTCATATCACTATAAGCCTTGCAAGCAATGTGACTAATGAGTTAGTTGCGGGATGATGCATTACGGAACGAGTAAAGAGACTTGCCGGTAATGAGATTGAACTAGGTATGAGGATACCGACGATCGGATCTTGGGCAAGTAACATACCGATGACAAAGGGAATAATGTATGTTGTTATTGCAATTTGACCGATAAAGATCTTCATAGAATATGTAGGAACCAATATAAGCATCCAGGTTCTGCTGCTGGTTATTGATCGGAGATGCGTTTCATTCATGTCTACATAGTTCTCTAGCCCACAGGGTTCGCATGCTTAACATTCGATGACGATTTGTATTATGAGTTATGTGTTTTGGTGACCGAAGTTTGTTCAGAGTTCCGGATGAGATCACGGACATGACGAGGAGTCTCTAAATGGTCGAGAGGTAAAGATTGATATATTGGATGATGATATTCGGACACCAGAATGGATTCGGAATGGTTCAGGTATTTTTCGGAGAACCGATGGGTTACCGGAACCCCCTGGGGAAGTATTGGGCCTACATGGGCCATAAGGGAGAGGGGAGGCAGCCCACAAGGGGTGTCCACGCCCCCTCCCATGGGGAGTCTGAATTGGACTAGGGGAGGGGGCGCACCCCCCTTTCCTTCTCCTCTTCCCTCTCCCTTCCCTCTCCCCCTCCATGAGAAGGAAAAGGGGGGGGGGGGCGAATCCTACTGGGAGTGGAGTCCTAGTAGGACTCCCCTTTGGTGCGCCCCTGGTGGCTGCCCCCTCCTCTACCTCCTTTATATACGTGGGCAGGGCACCCCCTGGAGACACACCAATTGTTCCAAGCCGTGTGCGGCATCTCTCTCCACGGTTACTCCTCCGGTCATATTCACGTAGTGCTTAGGCGAAGCCCTGCGCGTATCACATCACCATCACTGTCACCACGCCGTTGTGCTAACAAAACTCTCCCTCGACCCTCTACTGGATCAAGAGTTCAAGGGATGTCATTGAGCTGAACGTGTGCTGAACTCGGAGGTGCCATACGTTCGGTACTTGATTGGTTGGATCGCGAAGACGTTCGACTACATCAACCGTGTTAACCTAATGCTTCCGCTTTCGGTCTAAGAGGGTACATGGACACACTCTCCCCCTCTCATTGCTATGCATCTCCTAGATAGATCTTGCATGATCATAGATTTTTTTGAAATTGCATGCTACATTCCCCAACAGTGGCATCCGAGACAGGTCTATGCGTAGATGATATGCACAAGTAGAACACAAAGAGTTGTGGGCGATAATAGTCATACTGCTTACCACCAACGTATTATTTTGACTCGGCGGTATTGTTGGATGAAGAGGCCTGGACCAACCTTACATGACCATGTTCATGAGACCGGTTCCACCGACAGACATGCAACTTGTTTTGCATAAAGGTGGCTAGCAGGTGTCTGTTTCTCCAACTTTAGTTGAATCAAATTTGACTACGGCCGGTCCTTGTTGAAGGTTAAAACAACACACATGACGAAAAATCATTGTGGTTTTGATGCGTAGGTAAGAACGGTTCTTGCTAGAAGCCCGTAGCAGCCACGTAAAACTTGCAACAACAAAGTAGAGGATGTCTAACTTGTTTTTGCAGGGCATATTGTGATGTGATATGGTCAAGACATGATGTGATATACGTTTTTGTATGATATGATCATGTTTTTGTATAAGTTATCGGCAACTGGCAAGAGCCTTATGGTTGTCGCTTTATTGTATGAAATGCAATCGCCATGTAATTTCTTTACTTTATCACTATGCGGTAGCGATAGTTGTAGAAGCAATAGTTGGCGAGACGACAATGACGCTACGATGGAGATCAAGGTGTTAAGCCGATGACGATGGAGATCATGACGGTGCTTTGGAGATGGAGATCAAAGGCACAAGATGATGATGGCCATATCATGTCACATATTTTGATTGCATGTGATGTTTATCTTTTATGCATCTTATCTTGCTTAGTACGGCAGTAGCATTATAAGATGATCCCTCAGTAAATTTGAAGGTATAAGTGTTCTCCCTGAGTATGGATTGTTGCAACAGTTCGTCGTGCCAAGACACCACGTGATGATCGGGTATGATAAGCTCTACGTTCACATACAACGAGTGTAAGAAAGTTTTGCACATGCAAAATACTCAGGTTAAACTTGACGAGCCTAGCATATGCAGATATGGCTTCAGAACACTGAGACCGAAAGGTCGAACATGAATCATATAGTAGATATGATCACGATAGAGATGTTCAACATTGAAAACTACTCCATCTCACATGATGATTGGACATGGTTTAGTTGATATGGATCACGTGATCATTTAGATAACTAGAGGGATGTCTATCTAAGTGGGAGTTGTTAAGTAATGTGATTAATTGAACTTTAATTTATCATAAACTTAGTCCTGATAGTTTTTTCATATATATGTTGTTGTAGACCAATGGCCCGTGCTACCGTTCCCTTGAATTTTAATGTGTTCCTAGAGAAAGCTAAGTTGAAAGATGATGGAAGCAACTATACGAATTGGGTATGTAACTTGAGGATTATCCTGATTGGTGCACAGAAGAATTGTGTCCTAGAAGCACTGCTAGGTGCAAGGCCTGCTGCAGGAGCAACTCTGGACGTTATGAACGTCTGGCAAGCTAAATCTGATGACTACTCGATAGTTCAGTGTGCCATGCTATATGGCTTAGAATCGGGACTTCAAATACATTTTGAACGTCATGGAGCATATGTGATGTTCGAAGAGTTGAAGTTAATATTTCAAGAAAATGCCCAAGTTGAGAGATATGAAGTCTCCAACAAGTTCTATAGCTGCAAGATGGAGGAGAACAATTCTGTCAGTGAGCACATACTCAGAATGTGTGGGTACCATAACCACTTGACTCAACTGGGAGTTAATCTTCCGGATGATAGTGTTATTGATAGAGTTCTTCAATCACGGCCACCAAGCTATAAAGGCTTCATGATGAACTATAATATGCAAGGGATAGAAAAGACAATTCCCCAGCTCTTCGCAATGCTTAAGGCTACAGAGGTAGAAATCAAGAAGGAGCATCCAGTGTTGATGGTTAACAAGACCACTAGTTTCAAGAAAAAAAGGGCTAAGGGAAGAAGGCGAACTTCAAGAAGAATAGCAAGCAAGTTTCTACTCCCGGGATGAAGCCCAAGTCTGGACCTAAGCCTGAAATTGAGTGCTTCTACTGCAATGGGACTGGTCACTGGAAGTGGAACTGCCCCAAGTATTTGGCGGATAAGAAGGATGGCAAAGTGAAAGGTATATTTGATATACATGTTATTGAAGTGTACCTTACTAATGCTCGTAGTAGCGCCTGGGTATTTGATACTGGTTCTATTGCTCATATTTGCAACTCAAAGCAGGGGCTACGGATTAAATGAAGATTGGCTAAGGATGAGGTGATGATGCGCGTTGGAAATGATTCCAAGGTCGATGTGATCGCCGTCGATATGCTACCTCTACATCTACCTTCGAGATTAGTTTTAGACCAGAATAATTGTTATTTGGTGCCAGCGTTGAGCATGAACATTATAGCCAGATCTTGTTTGATGCGAGACGGTTATTCATTTAAATCAGAGAATAATGGTTGTTCTATCTATATGAGTAATATCTTTTATGGTCATGCACCCTTGATGAGTGGTCTATTTTTGTTGAATCTCGATCGTAGTGATACACATATTCATAACAATGATAGTGCAGAATACTCAGGTTAAAATTTATGAGCCTAGCATATGCAGATATGGCCTCGGAACACTGAGACCGAAAGGTCGAACGTGAATCATATAGTAGATATGATCAACATAGAGATGTTCACCATTGAAAACTGATCCATCTCATGTGATGATCGGACATGGTTTAGTTGATATGGATCACGTGATCATTTAGATGACTATAGGGATGTCTATCTAAGTGGGACTTCTTAGTAATATGATTAATGGAACTTTAATTTATCATGAACTTAGTACCTGATAGTTTTTGCATATCTATGTTGTTGTAGATCAATGGCCCGTGCTACCATTCCCTTGAATTTTAATGCGTTCCTAGAGAAAGCTAAGTTGAAAGATGATGGTAGCAACTACACGGACTAGGTCCATAGCATGAGGATTATCCTCATTGCTGCACAGAAGAATTGCGTCCTGGAAGCACCGCTAGGTGCAAGACCCTCTGCAGGAACAACTCCAGATGTTATGAACATCTGGCGGAGCAAAGCTGATGACTACTCGATGGTTTTGTGTGCCATGCTTTACGGCTTAGAATCAGGACTTCAAAGATGTTTTGAACGTCATGGAGCATATGAGATGTTCCAGGAGTTGAAGTTAATATTTCAAGCAAATGCCCGTGTTGAGAGATATGAAGTCTCCAACAAGTTCTATAGCTTCAAAATGGAGGAGAATAGTTCTGTCAGTGAACACATACTCAGAATGTCTAGGTACCATAACCACTTGATCAGCTGGGAGTTAATCTTCCTAATGATATTGTCATTGACAGAGTTCTTCAATCACTGCCACCAAGCTATAAGGGCTTTGTGATGAACTATAATATGCAAGGGATGGAAAAGACAATTCCCGAGCTCTTCGCGATGATAAAGGCTGCGGAGGTAGAAATCAAGAAGGATCATCAAGTGTTGATGGTTAATAAGACCACTAATTTCAAGAAAAGGGGCAAAGGGAAGAAGGGGAACTTCAGGAAGAACAGCAATCCAGTTGCTGCTCAAGGGAAGAAGCCCAAGTCTAGACCTAAGCCTGAAACTGAGTGCTTCTACTGCAAAGGGACTGGTCACTGGAAGCGGAACTGCCCCAAGTATTTGGCAGATAAGAAAGATGGCAAAGTGAAAGGTATATTTGATACATATTATTGATGTGTACCTTACTAATGATCGTAGTAGAGCCTGGGTATTGGATAATGGTTCTGTTGCTTATATTTGCAACTCGAAACAGGGGCTATGGATTAAACAAAGATTGGCTAAGGACGAGGTGACGATGTGTGTGGGAAATGGTTCCAAAGTTGATGTGATCGCCATTGGCATGCTACCTCTACATCTACCGTCGGGATTAGTTTTAGACCTAAATAATTGTTATTTAGTGCCAGCGTTGAGCATGAACATTATATCTGGATCTTGTTTGATGCGAGACGGTTATTCATTTAAATCAGAGAATAATGGTTGTTCTATTTATGTGCGTAATATCTTTTATGGTCATGCACCCTTGAGGAGTGGTATATTTTTGTTGAATCTCAATTGTAGTGATACACATATTCATATTATTGAAGCCAAAAGATGCAAAGTTAATAATGATGGTGCAACTTATTTGTGGCACTGCCGTTTAGGTCATATTGGTGTAAAGCGCATGAAGAAACTCCATGCAGATGGGCTTTTAGAATCACTTGATGCTTGCGAACCATGCCTCATGGGCAAGATGACTAAGACTTCGTTCTCTGGAACAATGGAGCGAGCCACTGATTTATTGGAAATAATGCATACTGATGTATGCGGTCCGATGAGTGTCGAGGCTCGCGGTAGGTATCATTATTTTCTGACCTTCACAGATGATTTGAGAAGATATGGGTATATCTACTTAATGAAACATAAGTCTGAAACATTTAAAGTTTAAAGAATTTCAGAGTGAAATAGAAAATCATCATAACAAGAAAATAAAGTTTCTACGATCTGATCGCGGAGGTGAATATTTGAGTTACGAGTTTGGTCTTCATTTGAAACAATGTAGAATAGTTTCGCAACTCACGCCACCTGGAGCACCACAGCGTAATGGTGTATCCGAATGTCATAACCATACTTTATTATATATGGTGCGATCTATGATGTCTCTTACCGATTTGCCACTATCATTTTTGGGCTATGCTTTAGAGATGGCTGCATTCACGTTAAATAGGGCACCATCTAAATCCGTTGAGACGACACCATATGAACTGTGGTTTAGCAAGAAACCTAAATTGTCATTTCTTAAAGTTTGGCATTGGGATGCGTATGTGAAAAAGCTTCAATGTGTGTACTCTATTTTCCGTTCTTATATGTTCTGTTTCAATGTGTGTATATACGCTTTCCATTCTGTATGTGTAGATGATAACAGCTAGATTCAAATTAGTATACAAAACAGATAGAAAATGTATAATCTCATCACAGAATATATATAATATCATCACATATACGTGATGATACTTACATACTAGGTACAATGCATAAGATTGAAAATGAATAATACTGAAACTAATAATCCCTCCCGGGGCCAGTATTCCGGCAGCCCTCGCCAGCAACTCCCTGGTGCGCGGTGTCTTCCCAGTGCGGAGGCAGTACTCTGCCTCCTCCGCCTCGCAGCGCTTGACGTACCGATCTGCCTCTTGCTGGCGGACGAGCGCAAACGATCTTGCCATTTCGTTCGGCACCCACCGTAGCTCCTCCTCGGTGGCATGCTGGAGCTTTTCGGCCCACCTCCATGCAGCGATGAGGCGTCCAACACCTTTGACCTTCCTTGCAAAGTATCCGTCTTTGTACACCTCCTCCTCACGACGACGCGCCCGCCCCCAAAGCTCGGCGCCTCCTTTTTCTAGGCGGCATCACAGGCTTCTTAGGTCGCCTGGTACCTTGCTTCCTCCTCCGACATCTCCTTTTTGAACGCCACTTGCCTGGATTTCTCAGCCGGCGACAACGACTTCCATAGACAAAGATTGTACTAGCCCAAAACCAATCCAAAGTTGTGGGGTCCGACACAACCTCGTCCGGCGGTGCGTAGGGGTCCTCGTCGCTACTATTCGAGTGAGTGTCCTCGGGGGGCGGCTACTCCTCGTCGAAACTTGGGCAGACCGGCGGCGCCATGGCAGAGATTTGAGAGAGAGGGAGGGCGAGCGAGGGGAGGATGTAGATGATAATGCAGGCGGGACGATGTGAGCAATGTAGTATTTATTGGCGGCCGGAATCTAGAGCGAAGGGAACAGTACACACGCCGGTCGCCAAATTTTACTAGTACTGTAGTTTGGATTACACACGATTCCTGCAGCAAAATCCGTGTGTGAACTTAATAGCTGACGGTTTCCAATATAGAACCATGTTTGATTAATGACCCCTGCCGCTCACCTACCAAACCTCGAGCCACGAAATAGAGTGCCAATCGTGTGGGGGCCGGTTGTCTTGCTAGATCTTTACATTTTCTTTTTTGAACACCAGATATTTACATTGTCTGATGATTTTTTTAACTCGCACACAAGTACACTAAAATATGATTTTTCAAACTGTTATGGTTAGCCGTTGCATGTATATGTAGTTCAAATTCGAATTACGGTCATTAAATGGCTAGAAAATCACTTAAATATCTTTAAAAGGTCAAATGACCCCTAGAATTTTCCAATTTTTCACATGACAGTTGTAGTAGTGTACGTTAAACGTAGAAAAAAATTGAAGGCCGTAAGAGGAAGCTATCTCCCATTCGTCATCAAACATGCATTGCTCCCTCTCGGAACCACGAACCTTCTAGTGAGTTGCTCCGGTTTGTGAGGGATGTGTCCAAACTTTTGTCAAACAGGCTAATTTTTTTACCACATCATCTTGTTGGCATGGCATTACATCAAGCAAGGTTTCATGTTTTTCTGATCATTTTTTAATTTTTTGGAATTAAAATGCCATGGCACTCCATGCATGTGTCCATGCCGTGAGACCAATATGTTTGAAAATTCCTTCTAATTTACTGCACATGGAATTAACTTGCACACAAGTACACAAATACAATTTTTCAAACCGTTATGGTTAGCCGTTGCATTTACATGTAGTTCAAATTTGAATTATGGTCATTAAATGACTAGAAAATCAGTTAAATGTCTTTAAAAGGTCAAATGACCCCTGAAATTTTCCAATTTTTTACATTACAATTGTATTAGTGCATGTTAAATGTAGAAAAAAATTGAAGGCCGTAAGAGGAAACTATCTCCCATTCGTCATCAAACATGCATTGTTCCCTCTCGGAACCACGAGCCTTCTAGTGAGTTGCTCCGGTTTGTGAGGGGTGTGTGTCCAAACTTTCGTCAAACATGCCAATTTTTTTACCACATCATCTTGGTGGCATGACATTATATCAAGCAAGGTTTCATGTTTTCTGATCATTTTTTAATTTTTTGGAATTAAAATGCCATGGCACTCCATGCATGTGTCCACGTCGTGAGACCAATATGTTTGAAAATTCCATCTAATTTACTGCACGTGGAATTAACTTGCACACAAGTACATAAATATAATTTCTCAAACCGTTATGGTGAGCCGTTGCATGTAGATGTAGTTCAAATTTGAATTATGGTCATTAAGTGGCTAGAAAATCACTTAAATGCCTTTAAAAGGTCAAATGACCCCTGAAAATTTCCAATTTTTCACATGGCAGTTGTATTAGTGCATGTTAAACGTAGAAATTTTTTTGAAGGCCGTAAGAGGAAGCTATCTCCCGTTCGTCATCAAACATGCATTGTTACCTCTTGAAACCACGAGCCTTCTAGTGAGCTGCTCCAGTTTGTGAGGGGTGTGTGTCCAAACTTTCGTCAGACAAGCCAATTTTTTACCACATCATCTTGGTGACATGACATTAAATCAAGCAAGGTTTCATGTGTTTCTGATCTTTTTTATTTTTTTTGGAATTTAAATGCCATGGCACTCCATGCTTAATTGTGTCATAGCTGTTACACCAATATGTTTGAAAATCCTTCCAATTTACTGCAGATGGAATTAAATCTCACATAAGTACACAAAATATGACTTTTCAAACCGTTATGGTTAGCTGTTACATGTACATGTAGTTCAACTTTGAATTATGGTCATTAAATGGCTAGAAAATCACTTAAATGGCTTAAAAGGTCAAATGACCCCTGAATTTTTTCCAATATTTGACATGAAAGTTGTATTAGTACTACAATTTTTCTCGTACATTTAAAACACCACCCGTTGCCACTCTACTCCAAATTCGTCTTTCACAGCTAATAAAAAATATCCAGAACATCACACACAGTTTTTTTGTAGGAATCGTTTGCATGAAAATTTCTGGGTCTATTTAAGTCTTCCTCATTAAGCTTCGTTGGCTTATCTGCTCCAGTGCCGGCAACCCACGAATCCACGAATCCCGATCCCCATTCCTGCACCCCCTTCTTGCAGAGATGATGTCGTGGAAATGCTTCGTGAAGGCCTGTACAATGGCCACGTCCTCCCCAAGCACCGCCGCCTGCACCGAGAGCGCAGTCCCCTACGCCGAGAGTGCCGCCGCATCCGCATTAAGCGCGGCCGCATCCGCAGAGAGGGCGTCTATGGCAGCCGACAAGGCAGCGGAAGTAGCCGAGACGACTACAGTTGTTGCTGCGACTACGGCTGCAAACGGCGAGAGCGCTCGAGCTGCCGTTCGTGCCGCCGATATTGCCCTAGCCTGGGTCGAGGCCATCCACACCAAGATCGAGGACGCACACGCCAAGATATTCCAGGCCACCTCGGAATCCAGCATGTAACCCACGTCCGAAAAGGCGGCGATGGCCATAGAGCACCTCCTTCATCATGAGATCGCCGAGCAGGAGCTGGAGATGTAGGAGGCGGGGGAGATCGAGGAGCGCCAGGAGCAGGAGTTGCGCGTGGCCGAGGTTGAGGTAGAGAAGAGTCTGTTCGTTGAGGAATCGGCAGTGGAGTACTAACGCGAGCTCTGGCGCAGCCACTACTATGAGTACTACAACATTGAGGACGGCACCAAGGGCGAGGACGAGGACGCGGTCGACTTCAGAAGGGGGGACGCGGAGTCCACCAACGGCGGCATTTCGCCTGGACAAGTCATCAACGTCGCATCTCACACCGGCGATGCATAGGCCGGCGCGGTGGCGGATTTGTTAAAATTATGCGTACTTAGGCTTTGTTTTTAATGCTGGTCTTTTGTTAGAGCAATGTTTAGGTCAACCGGCTCTGTTTAATTACTAAAATTGCTCGGTTCAGTAAGTGTGGTCTACATGTTGTACACTCTTTTGTGTGCCCAAATTAGCAAGCAATGTTAAATTATGCAATGACGTATCCGGGGAAAATTCCGCCAAAATTTGAATTATCAAACTCATCCCACGCGCGTAAAGCAGAAGAATCGTTTGCGATGCACACAATCGTTCAAAGTGAATGGTGTCTGGCGGCATCGCACACAAAGTTTGCCTCCACATTTGGAAATTTTTGGCTTACCGCCAAAATATCTACTCCCGCCCCCTGCCCCTGCCCCCACCCCCTTTTCTCTCCTACCACAAGTCACATTTCCCTTATTTCTTCCTTCCTTCCTAAGCTATAGCCGCTTCCTCGCTCTCGCCGTCTCGCATCCTACCGCCGGGGTCGCCATGGTCTTCTTCAATGACCTCTCCAGCGGTTCCTCCTCCTCCTCCTCCTACTTCACCACCCGGGTATGCCTCTCTTCTCTCTCTCGGGCTATGACTTGGACTGAAGGATTTTAACTCGGTGGTCGATTTGAGTCATTTCTTCCTCTTGTAGCTCCCTAGGACCATCAGTTGCAACGAATGGAGCAGGGTGGCTGAAGATCTGTCTGCTCGTTGTCACCATCAATCTCCATGCGTGAAGATAGTTGTGTTTGAATCTATGGACAGTGGGAGGAAGTTTCCGGCATGTGCAGAGAAGGTTAGACCCTCTTTCATTGTTACAAATAATTTGTTAGATGTGATTCTGGCACTGTCACGGTCCCAACCCATTCATACCACACCTTCAAACAAATGCATCCTAAGACAGTGTCACAGTTTGTAGCTACTATCTAAAACTATTGCCATCTCATCAGCGGTGCGATTAGAAAATTATTTGGCACCGCTTCAGCGGTTTGTGCAACCAACTTTGGTCCACACATCCGAGCAGCCAAGCAGTAAAATATTAAATCTTTATGGCACGAAGGAACTGGGCATCAGAGCAACTAGGTGCTCTGGCGTCCGGGTCCCTCATTTTTTTCTGCTGCATCGGCTCGCCAGTGCAGGGCACTGGTGCAAAATGTAGCAACAGTTGTCTTTACACCGGTTTTGGCATACATAGTGGACGGCCTTAGTGCTATAGGTTCTATGTTACTAAATTTGTGCATGTACACACCTATTAGTATCAATTTGCTGTCATGCAAACACTGTCGCTATGCTGTTGCGGTTATATTTACCTCCCTCATAAAATATTCAATTTGTTATTTATATTAGTACATGAGTAAGAACTTGTAGCGTTGTTGTATTTAAGTATAGCTTCTGATGTTTCAGAATTTGGTTGTTGTCTCAACAGCAATTAATTCATTTGCACATTTATCTTTTTGAGAAGATATGTCATAATTAACCCGTTTCTTCAGTTTTTCAAAATAAGTAGTGGTGATTTTCTATGTTGCTATAAACCCATTTCCCCTACAGTTGCTACTGATCTAGTTTTAAATATTATAGGATGAACGGAAGTGTCCTTACCTGGAGTGGGTTGATCAAGAGTGGCCACAGTCTTCGAAGATGTGCCTAGCAAAGCTTTGGAGCATGTATGAGGAAGAGAAGAGAGGTAGGCTTAGCGAAAGTGTTGTCAATGCTGAAGAATATTTGAAGATGCGAGATAAAAAGAGGAAGGTGGAGAATGAACTCAGATTTTTTAAATCATACTTCGCTAAGATGGTGTTGGCGAAGGAGGAGGCACTTTCCCAGTTGGCCAGTGCAAAATAGGTTCTTATTGAAATAAAAGCAGAGGTGGATAAGACGAGTCTGGATGATCTCTACTAGGAAAATGAATATATTGTTCTAATATTGTTCTTATGAAGTTGAACTAGCTATATGTTGTACTGTGCTGTTTTCAGGTAGTTATCGTATTGTGATGTTAAAATATATTTATGTGCCTGATATGAAATTGACAAACAACTGGTTGATATGAAATGTGAATTGGCGTAATACTGGAATTATTAATTGTAAACTAATAAACCTGCTAAATGTGTTATGGAAATTTGCAAACGGTTCTAGCAGTAAAAGCGCTTGTGATGGATAGCCCAATGCCACACAGTTTTGTTCATCAAATCGTGTGTGATGTAGTTGATAAAAGCAAACGGTTAACCAAGGCGGAGCATGAGTGATAGTTACACCTATCACACATGAACCTATACATAAACATGTGTGGGATGTACATACAAACGGAAACGTTTTCCCTGGATTGACTGTGTGGGATGTACATACGAACGGAAACGTATTCCTTGGATTGACTATGTGTGATATACATGTTTTTCTGGGATTCACCATGTGGGATGTACATACGAACAGAAACAATTGTGTTTCAATGCCTCGCCCGATCGCACACGAGCTCATTTTGCCCCAGCCTGTATGCCAGGAGGGCCTATCCTCGACGGTTTCTGGGTCGTGTGGGAAGGACCCCCCTATCGCCCACACTCACTTGGCAACGGTTCCAAATGCAGTCGCGGAAAGGGGTTAAAAACCGTGTGTATAGTACCGACGCATACCAGTGACCTCCAAACGGGCGGCGTCCGGCTGACCGGACGCACTGGAGGAGTTGGTGAACAACCGCATCATCGTTGATGGGCACTGCAATCTCATGAGTACGGTCATGCAAGGTGTTCGGTCTGTCCAATCCGTACTGAACGATGTTGTCCAAGGCCTTCTGACAGGCTTTGAGGTAAGTCAAGTAATACTATCTTCTCATAAATTGGATTTAGTCCTTAGCTTAAGTATGCCATGTCAGTAGTAGCCCCCAAGACTCTGCAAGGTTTGCAAAGAAAACCTACGGAGGATCTCATTCTATAGGCCATTATTTGAAGTGGTGTGAATTTTTGCTGTCACATGCATCTTCTCTGGCCGCAACTACTAATGCTACGGCTCTAGAGGATATGGATCAGAAGCTCAAGCATTCTGATAAAGAGCTGGACCTTGTGAACAAATGGCTTGACGAGGCACACGGTAAACCCTTTAATAAGATGTGTAATTGCTTGATGCTGGATATTGACGATCCAGACTGTATGCTGATCTTTTATTGTGATGATCTTGCAGCTGCCGCCACCGAAGTCGAGGGCTTGAGGGAGGCCCTGAAGAAAGCCGAGGCAGAGGCGGCCACAAAGAAAGCGGTCGCTGACAATGCGGTTGCCGAGATCGAGAAGGCCAAGCTCGCTGATGAGCAGCACGAGGCTCGAGTGACCAAAGTGCAAGTGGATCTCCAGGATGCCGCCAAGAAGCTGGAGATCCTTGAGAAGGAGCCGGAGGAGCAATCCTCCCAGCTGTCCGAGGTAGAGAAAGAGCTCTAGGAGGCGAGGACCGAAGCACGAGGTGTCTGGGAAGAGCTCCGCCAAGTCGGGAAAATTGCAAATGGTAAGAAATACTCACTGCAGACTGTGTTCAGAGGCAACAGATTCGCCCTGCTCACGCGGGTCTGGCGCTCAGTAGGTGTCGGTGGGAAACGACACCTATGGGGTCACTGGGATCCCTTCTATGGTTGGCGGGCGCGGGGTTGTGCAAAGAGCGGGTCTGGCGGTTAGCACAAGGATCATTTACCCAGGTTCGGGACCGGAGGCGTGTAATACCCTAGTCCTGGTTTGATGTATATTTGAGTGTTCTTGAGTTCTTGAACTAGCTACGGTGCCTCTCCAGTTCCAAAGATCCAAATCCCCTTCCAGTACACCTTGGGCCTCCTTTTATAAACAAAAGGGGTCACCACAGTGGCACACAAGAGGTGGAAAGGTGCACCGCGGCTGAGTCTATCCTATGGCACCGTCGGACAAACGCATTTAATGCGCTGCTGACATGCCCTTCTTGCTTTATCGGGGACGACAAGGAAGCTCGTCCAAGCTGTCGCTGCCTCGCCTGGCTCCGACGCACGTCCGAGCTGACGAGGCATTGTAGCGCCACGTTGGCTGGCTGCTGGGCTGGCGTGATGGCGGAGCCTTCACGAAGACCTGCATGCCACCACGCAAGTGCTTGCTGAGTTGGTGTGGAGGCCGCATGCTACCACGCAGACGCCTACCCAACTGGTTGAGCTAGCAGCTGCATTGGAGCGGCTATGGAGTCTTGGCACACATGGGCCTGGCTGCAGCCCCGTAGACATTCTCGGCAAGGTCTTGCCGTGGCACCACGGTCGTCCCCGGCAAGGATCTTGTCGGGGGTCTCGTGGATTTCCATGGCAAGGATCTTGCCAAGGATCGTCGTCTTCTGGTTCTCATCCGATCTTGCGTATTTATGATCTCTACAAAGATCTGCATGCCACCATGGAGGTGCCTCCCGAGCCTTGGTTTTGACGTGGTCGATGGCGTCGGAAACCCTTGGGCTCAAGGGTGGCACACTCTGCTGCTCTCAAGCAAGTTGCCTCGGCAAGGATCTTGCCGGGGCTGCGGAAGCCACCCCGGCAAGAGTCTTCCCGGGGGAGTCCACCTCGCCCTCTTGCTCTCTTTGCGCCCCTGGTCTTGGCGTTGCTCTGACTGTCTTGCACTCTGGCATCCCTCCTCTGCCCTGCTCAGTGCGGCCGTGGGCGCGGCTCTGTCTGCCCGTACACAAGTAAAGGGGTGCAAAAGGAGAGCCCCTACTTTTGTAGACTGACAGGAGCCCCCAAGCCTGGGCCACACATAAGCGCGACACGTTGTTGGGCTTGGCCCAGAACGGTGCGCGGGCAGGCGGGGCAGATTTTTAATGCAGTAACTTTCCTGTCCCCTGCGCTTCCCCACGACCCGCGTTGAACGTGCGATGTGCGGGGTCATCCGTGACGTGGGGATCATGCATGGGGCGGTTTCCGCACGCATGTGTCACATCATGGTAAAGAGGCGGCTCATGCCTTCCCCATAAAAAGAGGAAAACCCAGAGGCACAACTCATTTACTGAGTGGACTTGGGTCGTGGTCTTCAAGGCACCCGCGCCCACGATCACGGGGTGGAGAACGGTAGCCTCACCCATCCCCTTGATTTCTGCTTGCTCGCCATGTGTCCCCCGTGCCCCCAAGGTGGCAGGCGGTGGACGCGTGGGGGGCACGGTTCTTAAATAACGAGGCGGGAAATCGGGCCGTCGCTGATTGGAGTGGCGGGTCGGTCCCCATTCCCTGCGGCCTGGTGGCCGGATTGGCTGAGTGGGGCGGCCGAGCCCCGACCCCGCCCCTTTATAAGAGGGGGGAGGGGATGACATCCCACAATATTTCACCATTCCTCTCCTTCCACCTCGGCTTCGTTCTTCCATTTTCCATGGCGAGAGGGGGCACCGACCCTTCGATGGTGGCGGCGAGGGTCTCTGCTCGACAACGCGTCCCTCCTTCCCAAGAGCTCGTGGCGGCAGAGCCGGCCATGAGAGGAAGGGGGAGGGGGCGAGGCCGAGGTCGGCGTGGCGCTCGGGGAAGAGGGGGACGGGGCAGCGCACCGGCCTTGCCTCCGTCAGCGATGCCTCCTCCAATGGAGGGCCACGTCGGGGACCAGCCTCGTGAGTTCTTCATCAGGTTGTGCTGCCCACCGCGTCATCGCCTTCGTCTCCCTACTCCATTTGCTCGGTAGATGGAGCTCGATCTGCCCCAGACCCTGAGGTTGCATATGAGGGGCTGCAGGAACGGCGGCACACAGGTTGACGTTGACTTTCCCGCCCCTCACGTCATGTATCTTCGTCACGGATGGAAGACTTTTGCTCATATCCACAGCCTGACGGCGGGGCTCGTTCCCTATTTCAAATTAATGGAGAACGCCCTGCTCTCCGTCATGGTCTTTGGAGACTCTGGAACTCGCCTGAAGTGCTGCGTGGAGAGCTCCTCCGATGACGAAGGCTCTTCAAGCAGGAGTGATGAGGAGGACATCGATAGCGACGACGAGGGTGTCGAGCGGGGGAATGCCGACTCCGACTGACTGCGCCGCCCCTCCCTCGGCCATGCGCCCTGCCGAGGGCCTTCCTCGTCAAGCTCTCCATTGGCGTATTCCTCGTCGTCTTCTTTTTGCCTTCACATGCCGCACCTGGGAGGAAAAGGGAAAGAACGGGGATCACGGGGCACTTATCTTTTTTTAATTGGTAAGCCTATGGGCCTTGGTAGAATTTAGATCTTGTAATCCCCACGCTCGTGTACTCATTCTGTATGAATTGTACTTGTTTACAACGTATGAATGAAAAGAAGGGTGTTTGCCGGGTTTTGCTTGCGCGTGGGCGAGGGCCACACCGAGGAACGCGTCCTCATTATCTTAAAATAAACATTGTATCCCGGCAACAGGCCTTGCTGTTCTCCCACTCTATGGCCCGGCTACACTCACGCCCTTGGCGGAGGTAGGGGCCGAGTAGGATTAGGCCCCTCGCTCGCCCTCTTCTCACCGCACTACAACCAAGTTCCGGCCGAAAGTAAGGTTTTCGGACACGGGACAGAGGGAGCAAGAAGGTATGAGAGCGAGCGAAGTCTTATACGTTCAAGGTTCATACGGGGGACACAGAGTGGGGGAGAAAGACTTATCTGATGTCGCAGCCCCCGGCAACCTTGGCTTGCCGTGATTGGATCCTTAGACCTGCAGCCCCCGGCAACCTTGGCTTCTCGGGGTCGGGGCGTCGGCCTGTTCTCTTCCTTCCAAATAGCTCAGCAGAAATGTCCATGTAGCCTGCGAACCAAAGAGGACGGAAAGGAATAGAGAGTCACACACTCGACCTCTATGCTAGGGGTTAGCCTGCGCTAAGCACTGTTAACCCTAACCGAGGGATAGACTCAAACTAGCATGCATGCTAAAACTTAGGGCGCCAGCGGTTCATTTATTTATGCTCAGGGTCTGCTCCTAGCTTTGTACAGAGGGTTACATGCCTTGCCGGCAAGGCTCATACAAAAGGTGGCTTGCTGGGGGGCCCGACAACCGCGCCTTATGGGTAAAACCTGCAAAGATGTTTGATGTTCCAGGAGTTGCTCACTGGAATAGCATCTTCGGTCTCCAGGCAGACTGCGCCGGGCCTGGTGACTCGTATTACCCGATAAGGGCCTTCCCACTTCGGCGTCAACTTGTTGGAATTCTTGGCCGACTGAACGCGCCAAAGAACAAGGTCGCCTTCCTCAAAGCTTCGGGCATGGACCTTGTGGCTATGGGAGTGGCGCAAGGCTTGCTAGTAGCGCGCTGCTCTCACAGCCGCCCGAAGACGATCTTCCTCAAGGAGCGTTGCGTCATCTTGCCGCAACTGCTCTTTCTCAAGCTCGTCATAAGCGAGCACTCGAGGTGACCCGTATGTGAGTTCCATGGGGAGAACTGCTTCCGCCCCGTATACCAGGGCGAAGGGTGTCTGGCTGGTGGCTCAATTTGGCGTCGTTCTGATCGACCAAAGAACCGTCGACAACTCATCAATCCAGCGCCTTCTGTTCTTGTGTAGCCTGTCAAAAGTCTTTGTCCTCAGGCCTCGCAGTACTTCAGCATTTCCCCTCTCCGCCTGGCCGTTGCTCCGTGGGTGTGCCACGGAAGCAAAACATACCTTGCTGCCGAGGTCTTGGATGTATTGCATGAAGGTGTGGCTTGTAAACTGCGTGCCGTTGTCGGCGATGACTGTTTGGCACACCAAAACGGTAGACTAGCCCCTTGACGAATTTGATGGCTGATTGCACCGTCACCTTCCTCACTGCTTCCACCTCCGACCACTTCGTGAACTTGTCGATTGCAATGTACAAGTACTCAAAGCCCCTAGCAGCATGGGGGAAGGGGCCTAGTATGTCGAGCCCCCAGACCGAAAATGGCCAGGAGATAGGAATCGTTTGAAGGGATTGAGCTGGTTAATGAAGTTTCTTCGAATGGAACTGACACGCTTCACACTTGGTTACTAGTGTTGTTGCATCCAGGAGGGCATTGGGCTAGAAGAAACCTTGTCGGAATGCCTTGCTGGCAAGGGCCCTCGACCCTATGTGGGAGCCACATATGTCTCGGTGTATCTCCGCCAACAGCTCTAGTCCTTCCTCCCGGGGAATGCACTTCAATTTCACACCATTTGGTCTCTTTCTGTACAGGGCGTCATCGACGAACTGATACATGGCAGACCGACGGGCTACTTTCTCCACTTCTTCCTGCTCCTCAGGGAGTTCCCCTGTTTGGAGGAATCAGACGGTATGATGTGCCCATGCCGGAGCCTGGGGTTCGACGGTAAGGACTAAAGGCATTCCCTCCACCATGGGAGCGGCTGTCTCTACAGCCAGGGCTTGACGCCCCGCCAGAGTCGGTTGCCCCATGGTAGGCTCAGCGTCCACGGCAACATCTTTGCCGGCGGCTCCTGGGAGCCCGGCGGGAAAGTACTTGCCCGGGCCTGATTTCCTTCGCGTGTTCTGCTCTGTTGATGGTTCAACAGATGGTTGAGTCAACCAAAGGACAAAAGTAGTTGGTTCCATAGGTAGTTTGAAGGCAGCACGCTTCGACAGGTAGTCGGCGATGTCGTTCTCCACTCGGGGAACATGCTCCGCCTGTATACCGTTAAAACGCTCCTCCAGCTTCCTCACCTCATCTAAGTAGGCCTCCATCAACGGGCTTTGATAATCTTTGTTGACTTGTCTGACGACAAGCTGTGAATCACCCCTAACGATGGGCTTCTTAATCCCGAGGTCTGCTGCGATCCTGAGACCGGCAAGCAATCCCTCGTATTCAGCAGTGTTGTTCATGGACATCTCCCTGGGAAAGTGCATCTGGATTACATACTTGAGGTGCTATCTGGTGGGTGTAATGAGCAGCACACCAGCCCCGGCGCCTTGCAACGAGAAAGCCCCGTCAAAGTACATAATCTAGTTGCGACTTGCCTCCTTGCCGGGGAGGGTGCTCTCCTGGATCTCTTTATCGGGCATTGAGGTCCACTCGGCAATGAACTCTGCTAAGACTCTGCTCTGGATTGTCGAAGTACTTTCAAACTTCAAACCAAAGCTCGATAGTTCCACGGCCCACTCCACAATCCTCCCGGTTGCATCTGGGTTGTGCAATATCCGTTGCAATGGGAGGCGGGTGACGACGGTGATTTCATGTGCTTGGAAGTAATGACGCAGCTTCCTCGAGGCCATAAGGAGGCCAAAGAGCAATTTCTGCATACCGGAGTACCTTCACCTAGCCCCCTGCAAGAGGGAGCTGATAAAGTAAACCGGGTGCTGCATCATTTTCTTCTTCTGCACCACTCCATTTGGTTGCATAGGCTCTGTCCTGCCAGCGCCAGACTCTACCGGGGGCCTTGCCTTGCCGGCACCAGGCCCTGCTGGGGGGAGCTCTGGCTTGCCATCCGCCAGTCCTGCCATTACCACTGCCTCTTCGTCGACCTCCCTCTGTGCCACTAGCGCGGCACTGACCACTTGATTCGTTGCCGCCAGATACAGCAACAATGGCTCTTGTGGTTTGGGCGCAACCAATATCGGTGTAGAGGAGAGGTATTTCTTCAAATCGTACGTCCTGATCTCCTCTGTAATGAACTCCTGTCGTTCCAAAGCTTGCTTCCCGACCTTCTACTTGACGGGTCGTGTATGAGGACAGACAACAAGATGGTGCTCAATCACCTCCCTGGGAACGCCAGAGATGTCGGATGCTTGCCATGCAAACATGTCGACATTCGCCCGTAGGAACGTGATGAGCGTGCTTTTCTATTTGCTGTCTAGGGTGGAGCTTATGGTGAAAGCCCCTCCCGTGCCATCCTCCTCGACGGACACCCTCTTAGTCTCTGGTGGCACAGCTCTGGATTTATTGCTCTTGCCGGTGGAGCTCTCTGGCACGTCCTCGAAGGGAGCACAACACTCCGAAGAGGTGCGCTTGCCGGAGTGGGTGCGAGAGGTCTTGCCGGTCTTCTTTCCTGCCAGGGCTCCAGCGGCAAGAGCGAGTGCCTTGGCGGCAGTCGCTGCAACTGCTTCCCGGTAGAGTTGGTCGGTGCAGATCAGTGCGTCCTTCTTGTCGGAGGGGATGGTGATGATGGTCATCGGCCCCGGCATCTTCAGCGTGTTGTAGGCATAATGCGACGCCGCCATGAACTTGGCTAGTGCCGGGCGGCCGAGGATCCCGTTGTAAGGCAAGGGGATCTCGGCTACATCGAGAACAATCCTCTCCATCCTATAGTTTAACTTGCCATCAAACGTCACGGGCAGCGTGACCTTACCCTTCGGCTGACTCCTCCCCGGGTTGACCCCTTGAAACATGCCTGTCTCTTCGAGGTCTCCATCAGGAATCTACAACCTTTTGATCACAACGGGCGAGCTCAAATTCAGGCCATCCCTGCCGTCAACTAGCATCTTGGTCACTTTGAGGTTGCGTATTGTTGGCGAGACCAACAACGACAAACACCCGACCGCAGTTGTGCGATCAGGGTGGTCCTCGGTGTAAAAAATGATAGGCATGCTGGACCACTTTAGTGGCTTCTGAGCATCGAGCGATGGTTCCGCTGCTGTGATCTCACGCGCCCGCTGCTTGAGCTGGTGGTGAGAGGTGTGCAGTGAGGCACCACCATCGACGCACATGGCCTCCGTAGCCTTCTGGAACTCATGCTCGCCGGACTCGTCATCTTCGTCATGATCATCATCTCCTTGCTTCTTGTCGCGGCCCCGAGCGGGCCTCTCTTGCTGGTTATCCTGTCTGTGGAGACCTCCTTGGCTGCCATGCTTCTTGCCGGATCCCTTGGCACCATCCTAGCCCTTATCCTTGTCCCGCCTCTCGTACTCAGCCTTTTGCTTCTCAGCAAGAAGCTCGACTTGCCGGTAGTTCTGGAGGTCATGGCCCTTGGTGCGGTGGATCTTGCAGTATTGCTTGTCAGAGCCTCCTAGCTTGTCGGCAGCCTCCAAGGCCCGGCAGGCGGCGCACCCGGCAATTTCCTTGTCGGGGTCGTCTGTCTTGGCCTTCTTGGCAGCGCCGGTGTCCTCGAATCCCTCGACGGCAAGCACGGTCTTGCCCTTGCGCTTCCTGTTGCGGCGTCGGCCCTTCTTCATCGGGGTGGCTGTGCCTTCGTCTGTGGAGTCAATTTCCGCGCCGGCATCCTCGCCGGGGTACTTCCTCCCCTCTCCAGCTCGAGTGCACCTATCGTCCAGAACATAAAGTTCGGCCACATCTTTGACCTTGTTCATCGCCAGCTCTTCACGCATCTTGCGGTTGCGCACATTCTGATGAAATGCGCTGATCACGGTGGCGGGATGAACATCTGGGATGTTGTACTGCACCCGACTGAACCTCTATATGTACTTGCATAGGGTTTCACCTTCCTTCTGGGTGCAACCAGTATCGGTGTAGAGGAGGAAAGTTGAGTATCAACTGCGCGTGTGCCAAAGCTTCTGCTGGTGTGGGTGGCGGCGAAAGCTGCATGGACCATGACGCACTCCGACTCCTAACCATATTAGAAGGAGCTTTATCACGGCTTGGCGGTCGTGCGCCGTTTTCCCCAGCATCTCGGCGTGCATGCTAGCCTTCTACGTCCCGCAGATGATGCACGAGACTCTTCCCCCGGCAGCGCCCAGGGTCACCAGCGGGGTGATGTTGCTCGTCGCGCGCAACCTGGGAGGAGCGTGTCGCGAGCGCCGGTCTAGGTGCCTCGGAAGTCGCCGCGCCGCCCCAAGGGCCCCGGGCCGCCTGCCGGGGCCCCGGCTCCGTCTTTGGATTTTGTGGCATGTGGCCCGTCGTCTCGCGCACGAACGACGCCGCTCGCCAGGCTTTGGCTGCCAAAGCGATGTCGGTGTTCGCGGGCCGCGCTTCGACTTCCGTCCGCGACAGCCCCACCACTCGCCTGCACTGGTACGGGTCGTTCGGCCCCCGATGAACCAATTGTTGTGATCGTCTTCTTCTTGGGAGCCATGTCGTGAAGAACTGCTAAACTAACTCTCGTTGGCCGTGGAGAGTAGCTCGACCTTGTCGAGGACTGCGACCAGCGCGTCAGCCAAGGCGCCCTTGGCCGCGTCCCTCTCCCCCGTCAGCTCCTGGATCTACTTCTTCAGCCCGTCCCGCTCCACCTCTAGCTTGTTCACCTTGCCGGCATGTACCTCGGCCTGAGCATTGAGGGCCTCATCGTGCGTCTGCTCCAGTTCCTGGGTCCGCTGCATGACAAGATCCTTGACCTCCTCATCCTTACCGTGGAGTATCACCGCGAGTTTCTCCTCTCGAGCGGCAAGGTCCTTCTCCTGGGAGTTCAGCTCGGCCTGTGCTGACGCCAAGCGGCCTTGTCCTTGGTGGCCTGTTGACTCGCCGCCTCCTGGGCCTTCTCGATATCGGCCTGCTTCATGAAAAGCTCTAGCTTGCGCTCAGCCAGCGGATCCTGGGCGGTCTTCAGTTCCTCACAGGCCTGGCGGAACCAAGCCTGCGTCTCGGCAACGCGCCCCTCGAGGTCCACCTCCGCCTTGTCCACCGCTGACATCCTGGACTTGGGCTTGTCCAGGCGGGCACGGTGAAGTGCATGAAGCTTGTGGAAGTTGGTGCTCATTCTTTGAAGGAGCCGCTCTTCCTAGGAACCACCGCCACTGACGCTCGGTTCGTTAACGGCCTCGAGCCTGGCGGCGGCAAGCACCTCATCGTCGAACACCTCCCCCTCAGCGGGCGCCCTGGTGCTCGCCGTCCAGGGGAGGTGGACGAACAGGTCATCGCTCAGCTTCAGATACTTGCCCGAGCCAGAGGCGGCGGAGGAGGAAGGATTGTCGTCAACCACCTCCTCCTCGACAGCGGCCTTGCTGGCCCCCCCGGCAGGCCCCTTGTCGGCCTCCTCAGCAGCGGCCTCGCCAGTCTCCTTGGCAGGCCCCTTGGAGGCGTCCTCAGCAACATCCTTGGCGGCCTCCTCAGCGACGATCTCGTCGGCCTCGGCCGCGGCATCCCTGGCGACCTCCTTGATGACAGTGTCCACGTCCTCCCGGTCCGCCGAGGAAGGATCTGGATACCGAGAAGGGGAATGAGGCGAAGTCAAGATCAAAGTTCGAAAGAATAAAAATGTCGGATGTGGGGTTCCGGCAAACCCTTAAGGTTCGAACACTGGGGTGCGCGCGAAGTCTTTCCTTCCCACCAATTGACGCCCTAGCTCACTAAGATCTCGCGGACGACCTCGACGAACTCGCAACACAGGAAGACACAAGATTTATACTAGTTCAGGCCACCATTGTGGTGTAATACCCTACTCTAGTGTGGTGGTGGATTGCCTCTAGGGCTGATGATGAACAGTACAAGGGAAGAACAGCCTCATGAGGTTGAGGTGTTCTTGTGAGTAGGCTCTTGATCGGGTTGTATCAAGCTAAGATGAGATGCCTCTACTATGGTGGCTAGCTCTACTTATATAGGCCCTGGTCCTCTTCCCAAATATTGAGCGGGAAGGGGCCAACAATGGCGGGCTAATTCAAAGGGGGACAACTAGTACAAGCTATCCTGACAAAAGTGGTCTTCGCCTGCCAAAGGCTCTGGTGGTGACGCCGTCTTGGGCTCCACGATGACATCTGTCTTGCCGTCCTCCTGGTCTTGGTCTCGTTGCACCAATATAGCAACCTTTGCCTGATGCCTCGGTACTCTTCGCCTGCACTGGCCTCCTTAGCACCAAAGAGGAAACAAGGACGCTGCGCCCGCTGGCGCCCGCCTGGCGCCCTCCTGGTGCCGTGCATCATGGCTTACGTCACGAGGGTCTCGTGAGGTTTGTCCCGCCTTGATATCTCCACTCCTCGTGAGCCTGCCTGGCTAGGCCACTCCAGAGGAGGTCTTGCGTCGTCCGCCTCGCAAGGCTTGGACCCTCGCGAGGGTCTTGGATGCTTTGTTGGTGATGATGGGCCATACAGCCTGCTGGCTTAGCCACGCCGCAGGCCGCAGGCAAGCAAGTCTGGGGACCCCCGTTCCTAGGACACCGACAGTAGCCCCCGAGCCCAAGGTGCGCTCGGGCTTGGCTTCGCGGCGAAGCCAAGGGCCAAGTTCGGAGCACCGTGGGCCCCAAAAGCATGCGGCCTGGATTGACGCGTGGCGGTTGATTGGACGTGGGCGTCTCCGCTTCCCCACATTGTCTCGGCAACTGCTCGACTTGTCAGGTCCCTGCTACATGCAAGGAAAACCATCATTACCTGCGATCGTGGGAGACACCGGTTGGCCTTCCCTTGCTATAAATGGGGAGGGGGCGGAGCCCCCATTGCCCATCTCTTCCTTCCTTGCTTGCTCCTTCCTCCTCGCTCCATCACTTGCAGTGACACCCATGGCACCACGAAGGAAGTTCTCCGCCGCTGAGAAGGGAAAAGCCCCTCGCGAGGGACCCGGCTCCCCGGCGCCCAAGCGCAGCCGTGGCCGCCCGCGCAAACATGCCGCGACCCCCGCCGTGGCTCATTGTCGAGACAGCGCCATGACACGCAGAGTGGGTCATCCCAGCCATGGTGGTCCAATTGATGAGGGGAGGCGTGCCATGGTGGCGCGGCCTCCTCGTCCGCACTTCCACACGGCAGAGGTGTCGCCGGAGTTCGTTGTCTGGTCAGAGAACCCGGCTGGCAACTGGCTCCAACTCCCGCGCTTCTTTGCCGGTGAACTGTCGGCCTCTGGTCCAAGCGGACTCTGGCTGCTGGCAGATGGCTGCTGCAGCAAGGTCTCTGGGGTTGCGGTCGAGACTTCCGCTGTGGGCAACATAGCCCTGGCCCGCGGCTGGCAGACATTCGCCCGCGCGCACGACCTGGGCAGGCAGTGCACCCTCCACTTCAGGTACGATGGTGGGTCGACCCTTTATGTGAGGGTGTTTGGGGAAGATGGTCACCGCGCCGGGTGCTGCCCCAAGGCAAACGACGATGAGGAGGTACTCGGCCTTGGGGACGGCCGCGACGAGGACGAGGGCGAGCCCGCCCTCGCCAGCGATCGTGTCTCGTCCAGCTACGACGACTCTTCCTCCTGCTACAGCTCCAGTAGTGGCGGCTATGCCCAGTCACCACGCCGCCGTGCCCGTCTTGATGGCGGCGGTTGGTTGTCTCGTCGCCGCACCTCCGTGAAGCATGAGGAAGGATCTGGCTAGGCTCGGGGTAGTGCTAGGTGCCTGTCCTCGCGGATCGCTGCAACGCTACTTTTGTTTTGCTCTTTTCCTGCATCAAGAATGAAACCAGCATGGGCCCAGGGGGGCGTGTATCGAACTATGGTTCCTTGGTTATATTAGTATGTGTGCTGTTCTCGTGCTGTGTCGTTATTTTGCGCCAAGATAACTTAACCTGGTATACTCAGGATGTCCTCTTCCTCACGAAGCGTTTATTTCCTTGCATTCATCTTGCCTCGGTGGCCTGCATTCACTCAGGAACTGTGAAAAACTCATTAGGAAGTGCGTTAAAAGATTTGCCGTTCATCCTGGCCCTAACCTATCACTTTGCGTCGCGGTACCCGAGGGGCATGGACTAGGAGAGGTGCGCCAGCCTTTGGGATCGAACGAGGGTGGCTCGCGAGAAGGCAGAAAGGAGAAAAAAATGCTCGCGGGGGCACCTGCCTAGCCCCCTCGCGAGGCATGCGAGAGAGAGAACACGAGCAAATTCGAGCCGGAAAAGTGGAGTGAGAGGCGAGGGAATCAAATCGGTAAGGAACGCCAAAGGCAAACTTTGATTGAGGAAAAGCGAGTCAACTACGAAAAGCAAATGAAAAGCTGCGTCCGACACCTAATCTAGTCTTCAAGTCTTCTCACCAGCACGGAGCTAAGTGTTGTCCACAAGGTGTGGGAGGGAGCCCCAGGGCCTGAGGTCAGCGCTCATGAGACTCCGGGGCGTGTACAGCCCCACTCATTATTACGTGAGAGTGTCACGGGCAGTGATTCTTCATAGGCACAGGGCCTTCTTCACAGGATCTGGGCCTTGCTTCTCAGGCTCTCGGCCTTGCTTCATGGATAGAACTTCCGGAGGTGCTGGATGTTCTAGGCGTTCTGGATAGGTATCCCGTCCTGCGTCTCCAGGCGCGCTGCACCCGGCCTGGATACATGGACGACCCTGAATGAGCCCTCCCACATGGGCGAGAGCTTGTGCAGCCCTTCCCTGGAGAGGACCCGCCTCAGGAAGGTCGCCCACCTCGAGCGTCCTGGAGCGGATGTTGCGGCAGTGGTATCGCCGCATCGCTTATTGGTACCTTGCTGTCCTCAATGCGGGTTCGCAACGGCGTTCCTCCCCCAGCACGAGATCCATCCCCCGCATGGCGTCCTGCTACGTTTCGTCGAACGCTAGGACCCGTGTGGAGCGATGCTTGACCTCATGAGGGAGGACTGCTTTAGCTCCGTAGACGAGGAAGAATGGGGTCTCGCCCGTTGGCTTGGTGGCGGTGGTTCGGATGGACCACAACACGGACTGGAGCTCGTCGTGCTAGCCCCTGCCACAGGCCTCCAACTTCTTCTTAAAGGTCCTGGTCTTGAGGCCCCTCAGGACCTCAGCGTTAGCGCGCTCGGCCTGACCGTTACTCCTGGGGTGGGCCACCGAAGCGTAGTAGATCTGCGTTCCAAGATTAGCACAGTAGGTTTTGAAGAGGTTGCTAGTAAACTGCGAACAGTTATCTGTGATGATGTGGTTGGGGACCCCGAAGCGGCTCATGAGGCCCTTGATGAACTTGACGGCAGAGCCGGCTGGAATGGTACGGACGGCTTCCACTTCCGCCCACTTGGTGAACTTGTCGATGGCGACGTAGAGATAGCGGTACCCCCCTGGAGCCCAGGGAAACGGGCCTAGGATGTCTAGCCCCCAGACCGCAAATGGCCATGTGAGCGGGATGGTTTGGAGGCCCTGAGCAAGTTGATGGATTTTCTTGGCGTGGAATTGGCAAGCTTCACAGGACTTCACCAGTTCGGCCGCGTCGTTGAGTGTTGTAGGCCAATAGAACCCACTGCGGAACACCTTGCCGACGAGGGTCCGTGATGACGAGTGGTGTCCACAATCACCGCCGTGTATGTAAATCAACAACTCCCTTCCTTGATCGCTGGTGATGCAGCGCAGCGTGACATCGTTCGGTCGTTTCCTATATAACTCGCCATCTTTGATACAATATGCCGTGGCCTGCCGAGCCACGCGCTCCGCGTCCTCTTCCTTCTCCGGCAGCATCCTGTGCATCAGGTACTCCTTGAATTCCTTGATCCAGCACTCCTCCTGGGGATCGAGCGCCAAGAGCACCCGAGCTCCTGAGGTCGGGCCGCAGGCTGGGGCTCCCGTGGCCGGGGGCTGCGGGAGTTCCTCCCGAGGCTGACTCATGCTCGAGAGAGGTGGCGAAGCTGATGGCTTGAAGAGCCGCTCTTCGAAGACGTCGGGCTCTTGCGGTGCCGCTTGGATGCTCTCCTAGCAATGTCATCGGCTTCCTTGTTGGTACCCCGGGGCACGTGCTGCAGCTCCAGGCATGAGAACTGCTTTTCCATCTTGTGCACCTCCGCGAGGTAGGCCTCCCTGTGCTCGTCCTTTGGCTCGTATACCTTGTTGGAAAAGTTGACGAGGAGCTGCGAGTCTCCCTTGACGGTGACGCGCTTCACCCTTAGAGCCGCCGCAGCCCTCAGGCTAGCTATGAGGCCTTCGTATTCTGCGATGTTGTTGGAGACCTTCTCGCCATGCTGAAAACAGAGTTGCATGGCGTAGTAGAGCTTGTCCTGAGTGGGCGAGATGAGCACTACTCCAGCCCCCGTGCCCTGATGCATGAAGGCGCCATCAAAATACATGACCCAGCCGCCTGATGCCTCGCTTCCTGGGGAGGTGGACCGGTCTTCTCCTTCTTCAAGAGCCGGGGCATCTGTCCATTCTGCCACAAAATCGGCGAGCGCAGCTCCCTTGATGACCCTTGTAGTGCGGAACTCCAGCTGGAATGCTTGTAACTCGATGTTTAACTCATCAACCCTTTCGGCTGAGTTAGGGCTCCTGAGCACCCTCTCCAATTGGTAGGCTGAGACGACCTTGATGGGGTGACCCTGGAAGTAGTGCCGTAGCTTGTGCGAGGCCACCAAGAGTGCGAGCAGGAGCTTTTGCGGCATGGGGTAGCGCGCCCTCGCGTCCCGCAGTACGGTGCTGATGAAGTACACCGGATGCTCGACGAGGGCTGGCACACTGTCGAGGCTCGGGTCCCGCGGAGATTGCGGCATATCCTGAGGTGGTGGATTTCCTGAGACCTGGCCGTCCTCAGGAGCTTCTGCGATGTTACCCTGCTGAGCTTGGTCTTCCGCCGCTGATGGCTTTGTCGCGCCTTTCTGACCCCGCGCTGCATCAGCTCTGGCTTGGCGTGGCACACCCTTGCCTTGGCGCTCCTCTCGAACTGCCACCAGCGCCGCGCTGGTGGAATACGGGGTGGCGGCAAGGTAGTGCGCCAGAGGCTCGAGATGCCGCGGTGCCACCATTACTGGGGGGGTGAGGTATTTCTTGAGGTCTTGGAAGGCCCGGTCGGCCTCCGGGGTCCACTCGAACGGGCCCCTCTTCTTCATGAGCTTAAGGAAGGGTAAGGCGCGCTCGCCTAGCTTGGAGATGAAACGCCCTAACATGGTCACCCGCCCTGCTAGCTTTTGCATTTCCTTGAGGGTCTGCGGTGGGCTCATGTCTTCGATGGCCTTGATCTTCTCCGGGTTCGCCTCGATCCCTATGTGGGATACGAGGAACCCCAGTAGCTTGCCGGAGGGGACGCCAAACACACACTTCTCCGGGTTAAGCCTCAAGTTCACTTGGCGCAAGGTCTCGAAGGTCTTCCCCAGGTCTTGAAACAACGTCCTCGCCTTGCGAGATTTGACGACTATGTCATCAACGTAGGCCTCTGTGTTTCTGCCGAGCTGCCGTCCCAAGGCGATTTGCATCAACCGTTGAAAAGTTGCGCCCGTGTTGTGCAGCCCGAAGGGCATGCAGGTGTAGCAGTACACCCCGCATGGTGTCAGGAAGGCTGTCTTCTCCACTTCCTCCGCTGCCATCTTGATTTGGTGGTATCCTGAGAATGCATCCAGGAAGCATAGCAAGTCGCACTCGGCGGTGGAGTCGACGATTTGGTCGATGCGTGGAAGCGGGAACGGATCATGGGGGCACGCTTTGTTGAGGTTGGTGAAGTCGATGCACATCCGTTCCTTCCCGCCTTTCTTCGGTACCACGACATGGTTCGCCAGCCATTCAGGGTATCGAACTTCTCGGATGGTACCTACCGCCTCCAGCTTGTGTGTCTCTTGGACGATGAAGGCCCGCTTCTCTGTGGACTGCCTTCTTGCTCGGTGCTTCACGGGGCGTACATTGGGGCACACCCTGAGATGATGCTGGATTACCTCTCTCGGGACCCCTACCAGCTGATTGGGATCCCACGTGAATATCTCCTTGTTCGCGCGCAAAATCCTCACCAAAGCTTCTTCTTGTCCCGGGTCAAGGCCGGTTCCTATGGTGAAGGTGGCTCTTGAAGATCCGTCCTCGTCGACCGGCACCTGCTTGGTCTCCGCCTTGTCTTGAGTGAATAGCTGCTTCTTCTTGGTGGGCGTGGTTTCCTTGGCCTCGGGTGTACCGACGCCGGCTGGCTGTGCTGCTGCCGCGATCTTGAAGGCGAGCCTGAGCGCCGCCACGGCCTCCTTAGCGCCCCCCTGATGGTGAGGACGCCCTTGCACCCTGGCATCTTCATGAGGTTGTAGGCCGGGTGAGTCGCCGCCATGAACTGAGCGAGAGCCGGGTACCCCGAGGATGGCATTGTACAGGAGACTGATGCGAGCAATGTCAAAGTCCATCATATCGGTGCGATAGTTGTCTCGCGTGCCAAAGGTGACAGGGAGGCGGATCTGCCCTAGAGGGTGAGCAGCTCGACCACCCACTCCTGTGAAGGGCTTGCTGAGGCCGAGCCGTTTGAGCGGCACATGAAGAAGGCTGAAGGCTTCCACGGAGAGCAAGTTGAGGCCGGCGCCGCCGTCGATGATGGTCTTGGTGACGGCCACATTGCAGATCGTGGGCGTGCAGAGCATCGGGAGCATCCCGGAGCCGGCGGTGGAGCCGGGGTGGTCTTCCGAGTCGAAGGTGAGGTCGGCCTCCGGTGCAACCTAACCCGGCGGAGCCCCTGGGCGCCTGCAGGCTGCCCCAATCTGGCGGAAGAAAGGCTTGACGTGGCGATCTGAAGGAGGCGCTTGGGAGCCACCTAGCAGTGCCGCGACTGCGTGGTGTGCCGGCGCCGCATAGCGCATAGCGAAGAGGTCGCAGAGTTCCCCCCAGGATGTCACCGTGGATCCCGGGAGGTTGAGCAGCCAGGCGCGCGGCTTGCCGGCGAGGGCCAGGGGGAACAATCAATCCGTTGGGCTATTCCTATAAGTGTCACAAATATCCCTAGAGTTCGTACTAGAATAACACCTTAAGACACAAATCAACCAAAACCCTAATGTCACCTAGATACTCCAATGTCACCTCAAGTATCCGTGGGTATGATTATACGATATGCATCTCACAATCTCAGATTCATCTATTCAACCAACACAAAGGACCTCAAAGAGTGCCCCAAAGTTCCTATCAGAGAATCACGACGAAAACGTGTGCCAACCCCTATGCATAGGTTCATGGGCGGAACCCGCAAGTTGATCGCCAAAACATACATCAAGTGAATCACGTGGTATCCCATTGTCACAATAGATACGCACGGCAAGACATACATCAAGTGTTCTCAAATCTTTAAAGACTCAATTCGATAAGATTACTCCAAAGGGGAAACTCAATTCATTACAAGAGAGTAGAGGGGGGGGAGAAACATAAGATCCAACTATAATAGCAAAGCTCCCGATACATCAAGATCGTGTCATCTCAAGAACACGAGAGAGAGAGAGATCAAACACATAGCTACTGGTACATACCCTCAGCCCCGAGGGAGAACTACTCCCTCCTCGTCATGGAGAGCACCGGGATGATGAACATGGCCACCGGAGAAGGATCGCCCCCTCCGACAGGGTGCCGGAACGGGTCTAGATTGGCTTTCGGTGGCTACGGAGGCTTCTAGCGGCGGAACTCCCGATCTAATCTCTCTTCTGGAAGTTTTAGGGTACGTGAGTATATATGGGTGCAGGAAGTACGTCGGTGGAGCTTTGGGGGCCCCATGAGGCAGGGGGCGCGCCCTAGGGGGGGTCGCACCCCACCCTCGTGAGCACCTCCCTTGGCTCCTGACGTGGGGTCCATGTCCATCTGGTAGCTTTCCTTCCAAAAATAACTTCTCTAGTTGATTTCGTTCCATTTCGACTCCGTTTGATATCCTTTTCTTCGAAACACTGAAATAGGCAAAAAACAGCAATTCTGGGCTGGGCCTCCGGTTAATAGGTTAGTCCCAAAAATGATATAAAAGTGTATAATAAAGCCCGTAAACATTCAAAACAGTGGATAATATAGCATGGAGCAATCAAAAAATTATAGATACGTTGGAGACGTATCAGTTCACGTCAAGCTGAAAAAGCCGCTCACAGAAGTGGGCATGCCCCATCACCGTGATGTTGTGGTTCAGGCCGGGGCGGAGCCGCTTGATGTCAGCCGCGTTCGTGAAGAGCCAGGCCGGCCTCCCCTTGTTGTGCAGTGGAGCGATGTGGTGGCGGATGAAGTCCGCCCCAATCATCTCCAGGGTGAGCCTGGCAACAGTTAGGCGATGGATTCTGGTGATGGCGACCATGAGCTTCCCATCCTGGGCGACATAGCCCCAGTCGTCTCTACGAACCGGCGGCGCCAGGCGAACCTGGCAAAATTCCTGTGGGTCCTCGTCCTCAATCCAGCACCACCAGCTCCCCCACTCCTCCCACCTCTCCTTTTGAGCACCCTTTGGATACCTCCCCTTCTCCAGGGTCCTTGGGATCCAGGCGACACAACCGGAAATGGCGCCTCCCCTCTAGATCCGAGGGTAGAAGTAGTGGCGGAAAAGCGCCATGCTGGGATGCACTCCGGTGAAGCCCTCAGAGAGATGGGCAAAAAGGGCCATGCACGCCATGGCATTTGGAGAGAAATCCAGAAGGTGGAAGCCATAGGTGTGCATGACATCGTTGAAAAAATCGGAGAAAGGGGGGCAGAGGCCGCAGGAAAAGTAGTCGGCGAAAAATGGGTTCTGATTCGGGCCGCCTTGGCGAAATCGGCGGGGATGATGCACATGGCCGGTTGCCCCGTCGTCTCTCCCCCCGTCTTGCACCCCCACAGGGGCTTGAAGTTGTCCCAGAGGTGGACCGCGTCGACCGTCGAGGGAAAGTAGGTGAGCTGCGTCCACCGCGCCGCCGACTCACTCTCCAGCGGGTCCGTCCCCCCAGCATCCTTGGCCACTCATTTTCCTTTGCTGGTTTTGGGTGCCATGGTGGCTGTGAGAGGTGAAGGAGGAAGTTTAGCAAAAATGCGGCGGCGGCGAGCGAGAGCAAGAGCTTGAGGAGGAAGAAGGAGCGGATGGAGGTTCCGAGATTGGAGAGGGCACAAAGGGTAAATGAGCGGCGCGCCCGCGGTTATTCCTTTTTACAAGGAAGGCGCGGGCCGCATCTTTACCACCTACTGCGATGTGACGCATGCATGCGGAAACCGCCCCACGCATGACCCCCACGTAACACATGACCCCTCACGTCGCACGTTCAATGCGGGTCATGGGGAAGCGTAGCGGACGAGAAAGTTACTGCAGTAAAAATCCACCCCGCTTGCTAGCGCACCGTTCTGGGCCTAGCCCAACAACGCGTCGCGCTTATGTGTGGCCCAGTCCAGGGGCTCCTGTCGGTGTACAAAAGTAGGGGCTATCCTTTTGCACCCCTTTACTTGTGCACGGGCAGTCAGAGCTGCGCCCATGGCCACACTGAGCAGGGCAGAGGAGGGATGCCAGAGCGCAAGACAGCCAGAGCAACGCCAAGACCAGGGGCGCAAAGAGAGCAAGAGGGTGAGTCGGACTCCCCCGGCAAGACCCTTGCCGGGGTGGCTTCCGCAGCCCCGGCAAGATCCTTGCCGGGGCAACTTGCCTGACACCAGCAGAGTGCGCCACCCTTGAGCCCAAGGGTTTCCGACGCCATCGGCCACGTCAAAACCAAGGCTCAGGAGACACCTCCATGGTGGCATGCAGATCTTTGTAGAGATCATAAATACGCAAGATCAGATGAGAACTAGAAGATGACGATGCTTGGCGAGATCCTTGCCAAGGAAATCCATGAGCCCCCGGCAAGATCCTTATTGGGGACGACCGCGGTGCCACGGCAAGACCCTTGCCGGGCCCTCGGCAAGACCCTTGTCGAGGACGTCTGTGGGGCCGCAGCCAGGCCCACGTATGCCAAGACTCCATCACCGCTCCCATGCAGCTACTAGCTCAACCAGTTGGGCAGGCGTCTGCGTGGCAGCGTGCGGCCTCCACACTGACTCAGCAAGCACCTGCGTGGTGGCATGCAGATCTTCGTGAAGGCTCCGCCATCACGCTAGCCAAGCAGCTAGCCAACGTGGCGCTACAACGCCTCGTCAGCTCGGACGCGCGTCGGAGCCAGGCAAGGCGGCGACAACTAGGACGAGCTTCCTTGCCGTCCCTGATAAAGCAAGAGGGGCACATCAGTAGCGCATTAAATGCGTTTATCCAACGGTGCCAGAGGATAGACTCAGCCGCGATGCACCTTTCCACCTCCTATGTGCCACTGTGGCGACCCCTTTTGTCTATAAAAGGAGGCTCGAGGCATACTGGAGGGGGATTCGGATCTTTGGAACTGGAGAGGCACCGTACCTAGTTCAAGAACTCAAGAACACTCAAATATACATCAAAGCGGGACTAGGGTATTACGCGTCTCCGCGGCCCGAACCTGGGTAAGCGGTCCTTGTGCTGACCGCTAGACCAGCCCTTTGCACAACCCCGCGCCCGCCAACCGTAGGAGGGATCCTAGTGACCCCATAGGTGTCGTTTCCCACCGACATCTCTGGTGCGGTAGCCGCACCGAGGCACTATGCTACTCACAAGGAGGACTCCACGCAATGGCTCTTCTGGTCACAGTTTTTGGATTCCGAGCGTCCTCCCCTCCTCCACAATCAAATGAAGCAACTGATGGAGCTGCATTGAATATCCGAGCTGGCCGTGAAGGACCTCTGTGTCAGTCTGTGGCCCGACGAGCCCATCCCGGACACCTACTTTGGCCTTGTGCAGAAGCTGTGGGAGGCGCCGCTCCAGATTGATGCCATGAAGCGCTCAGTGTGTCTTGAGGGGCGAGGCTTGCGTTAGCAAAGTCCATGGTGCATTGGCCGAAGATTAATTCAATGGACATGGCCACTGGTCCTCCGCCCTAGGGAAAAGAGCATGGTCACCCTGAGCAATACTTTGCACAGGTATGAATGGCACGCGGGTGATAGAGGGCTAGTGTTCAAAAGATGTAATGCTTGAATGACTGTATTAAGTTTTACCAATTGGACCTTATGCTTTATGATGCGTCCGCCCGACTTATTTGATATTGCCATGATTTTAATTTTGACTCCTATTTGGCTGTATGTTTATTCTGAAAGCTACCAGTCGTCGGTTTTAGCCCCCAGGTGAATGTCATGAGGGGTGTTTTGTTTCTGCATTATTACCCTTAGCCAATGTCTTGGTGCCCGTGGGCGGTAGCGCGTGAGAAAAACTAGGCAATCAGACTATTTGGTTTTACTGCTTTCACTTAGCCTTAGGAGCTTGACGGTGGGGGCTAAGGACTAGGCCCCTGTATTTTGTAATGTACTTGGGGGCACATGCCTGCCCTTTCTGATCAGGTGGTTTGTGTTAAGATGAACCCTTCGTGTGACACGGCAAAATCGCCAATGATTTTCAGAGTCAAACCTCATCATCGGATCACTGACCAGTTCACGCTTAGTATGACAGTTACTTTTTGGATTTCGCCTCCTGAGGTACTTGACTAGGCTAGCCAAAAATACAATCGAAGGGGTTCTCCCTTTGCCCTCTTAGCTGAATGTGTGGAACATAAGGGGAAAGCACAGGAGCCGGGCAACCCAACTATTGACCTAAGACATGGTTCAGAACTTGATGCATATAGTGCAATATCTGAGACGCCGAACACTCAGCGGGAAGCGGTGTCGGACTTGGGGTGCTGAGCTGATGGGGTAATCGAGCTCTAGGTTAGTTTACCGATCATGTTTTCATGCGGGCCGTTCAAAGAGTGAGGGGTGAATCAGAAAGGAAATAGACAATCGCGAGATGCAGATAGCTAGACACCATAAAGGGCGTTTTCATTATTTCGTAAGCTTGAAACATCTAGCCGTACAACTCGAACTGCCATGGAATTATTTGTAAAAAAGGAAGAAGTTTTACAGAGTAAAGGTTTAGGCGGGCCTTGATGCATGAGTCGAAGCCTGCACTCTGCCCTGTTGCACGTCTACGCCTTTGCTTCTGAGAGCTGGGGGTTGGGACCTTCAATGAAACCTTGAGGGGCGAGGATCCTGCTGATGAGGCTTTATGCTTGGGGTGGGGGGGGGGGTTCAGGAATCGCCCCCTGGTCGTCCGAAGACTAGGTAACTCCGAAGTGCGGGTTAGCCGACCACATACTTTAGATTTATTGATATATGCCTCATGGCCGCCCATGGTATTTTGAGTGCAAAATTGTGCTGACGAGGCACGTGAAGCGTGAAGAATGTGGGCATGTCATGGTGCGTGCATCCCTATTTGCGGGGAACACATGCGGGTTCCCATGACAGGGAACGGGTTCGAACCCGTTTACTATTGTCACCGGCCTTTATGGTGGGTCGGCATCTGGGCCTGTATTGGCCGGTTTGGTCTTCGGCCGTTAGGGCCGCGGTGTGCTCTTCGGTCCGAATTGAGCATTATGTATTTCCATTGATAGTTATGACGCCCGGAGGACCGGGCATCTTCAACTTGAGGTACATGTAATGCGGGACGACATTGAATTTAGCAAACACCGTTCGACCGAGGAGGGTGTGATAGCTACTGCGAAAAGGTGCAATGTCGAAGATCAAGTCCTAGCTTCGGAAATTGTCTGGAGAGCCAAACACTACTATCGGATGTGGGGTTCTGGGAGACCCTTAAGGTTCGAACACTGGGGTGCGCGTGAAGTCTTTTCCTCCCACCGATCTACGCCCTGACTCACTAAGATCTCGCGGACGAACTCGACGAACTCGCAACACGGAAAGACACAAGATTTATACTGGTTCGGGCCACCGTTGTGGTGTAATACCCTACTCCAGTGTGGTGGTGGTGGATTGCCTCTTGGGCTGATGATGAACAATACAATGGGAAGAACAGCCTCCTGTGGTTGAGGTGTTCTTGTGCTTGGCTAACTTGTGTGGGTGAGAGTGATCTAAGATGTCGTCCCCTGCCTATGGTGGTGGCTAGTCCTACTTATAGAGGCCCTGGTCCTCTTCCCAAATCTTGAGCGGGAAGGGAGCCAACAACGGCGGCAAATTTGAAGTGGGACAGCTAGTACAAGCTATCCTGACAAAAGTGGTCTTCGGCTGCCAAAGGCTCTGGTGGTGATGCCGTCTTGGGCTCCACGATGACCTCCGTCTTGTCATCCTTTTGGTCTTGGTCTTGTTGCATCAAAATGGCAACCTTTGCCTGATGCCTCAGTATTCCTCGCATGCGCTTGTTTCCCTAGCACCAAAGAGGAAACAAGGAGGCTGCGCGCGCTGGCGCCTGCCTGGTGTCGATCATCATGGCTCACATCACGAGAGCCTCGTGAGGTTCACCTCACCTTGATATCTCCGCTCCTCGTGAGCCTGCCAGACTAGGCCGCTCCAGAGGAGGTCTTGTGTCTTCCGCCTCACGAGGCTTGGCCCATCGCGAGGGTCTTGCATGCCTTGTTGATGAAGATGGGCCATACGGCCTGCTGGCTTAGCCACGCAACGGGCCACAGGCAGGCAAGTCTGGGGACCCCCGTTCCCAGAACGCCGACAGTAGCCCCCATGCCCAAGGTGCGCTCGGGCTCGGCTTCGCGGCGAAGCCAAGGGTCAAGCATGGAGCATCGCGGGCCCCAAAAGCCCACGACCTCGGTTGACGCGTGGCGGTTAATTGGACGTGGGCGTCTCCGCTTCCCCGTGCTGCCTCGGCAACTGCTCGACCTGACAAAAGGCTGGCGCAGGCAGCACTTGCCTTCATTTCTTCTTCCTTGCCTTGCTCCAGATCCCCTTCCTTGCTCTCCGCCACCGCTATCTCCAGATTCGCGCCAACCTCATTCCGTAGCTACGATCCATGGCGCTGTGCAAGGCTAAGGCTTCATCAGCGCCGGCTTGGTATGAGCCGGCCCTTGAGGCGCCCACCGTCACGGAGGAGAGCCTCGCCTCCGTGGGCCTGCTGACGGCAGGCGAGAGCAATGAGTGGGGGAAGACTGAGCTTCGGCTTGCCTTCGACGCGCCGGAGTCTGAGGAAAGCACCTTCTTCCCCTTCTTCTCGAGCAGCGTCGCCGTCGGGTTGGTTCCTCCCTTCTCTGATTTCTTTTACGAAGTCCTCGACCACTACGGGCTGCAGGCGTTGCATCTCCATCCCAACTCTGTCCTCCCCCTTTCCATCTTAGCCTACTACTGTGAGGCGTACCTGGGCGTGATGCCGTCCGTGGCGCTCCTGCGCCATTTATTCTTCCTCCGTGTTAGCGAGGGTAACATCTCTGGATGAGCTAACTTTGTTGCATCCGGCAAGGCCAACTCGATCTCGAGCACCGGGAAGAGGGCCCACAACATTTGATACAAATGGGTCATGATGGACGCCAAGTGCGCCGATCCGCGTCTGGCGTTCCCCATGGTGGCGCCCTCTTTCCATGGGGGATGGCCCAGGGCGGAGCTTGCTGATGAGCGGGCCTCGTCAGTGTTGGGGCAGATGGTGACCGACCTGAAACCGGGCAACGCGAGGGCGGCAAAGGTGACGGGGGTCATGCTTCTGAGGGAGTTCTTGACCCTGCGAGTAGCTCCACTCCAGGTGCGTGCACGCCCCCTATGGGAGCTTGAAGAAGAGGGGAACATGACCCGCCTGAGGCCAGGGGCCCTGCCTGATGATGAATTGGTCGCTGTCTTGCGCCTCATAGTATGGGACAACCAAGAGTACCCACCAAGCGCCTTCGTCCCCCTGTTCCAACGCAAGGATCGGGAGGAATTCGTCGCCTCCAGGCTGACCTTTGATGCGCGTGGGTTGGTGCCGCCGATGCTCCGGGGAGCCCCCGCGGCACCGAAACCGGTGGAGGTGTCTTTTGGCGAGCCCCGCGGGGAGGGGGAAGAGGTGGTGGACCCAGAGAAGACTCTGGAAGAGGTGGGGAGACTTCCCCTCTGAGCAAGGCCGAGATCCTCCGCGCCCTTCCTGACGATGCCGAGGCCGATGCCCGCCAAAGGGCGAGGGGTAGGTCCTCGTTGGTGCCTCCCGATGCCGCCTCCGCCCCGATGCTGTCAGGCTTCAGGCTTCCTAAGCGGAAGTATGTCGCAGTGGATCAGTAAGTGTCTCAAGCTTCGCCTTGTCCCTATTTGCATTCTTCATTTCCTAATTCTGGCCCTTGGTTGGTCAGGCTGACGTCTTCCGCGAAGGAGATGAAGGAGGATGCGGCATCCATGCCTCCTTCCTCAGGGAGAGGTGGGAGCAGCGCCCGCATCTCCCCAGCCCGGTCATCCTCGCGGGGCCAAGAGGAGCATCGCCACGTGGAACCAGCCCCCATGGCCCTGCTAGCTCCGGAAGTGCCGGCGCCTGGCACGACTGACGAGGTCCCAGCTGCTCCGGAGGTCGCGGTCTCCCAGGTCCTGGTGATGATGTTGCCTCCTCCCACTATTGCACCTCCACTTCCAGGTTCTTCTGCTCCTGCTGCTACTCTGGAACGTGCTCTCTCGAAGATGACCCAGCTGCAGTCGGATCTCCTGGGCGCAGACCCACGCCTTGTGGCCGGGCGCCTGGAGTTGGCTTTAGGCTGGCTCCATTCCGACTTGGCAGTTTGTGACGCCCCGAGACCGATGTGCCAGGTGTCTCCCAGTTATTCACCGTCGTTGCCATGTCATTCGTTTGCGTGTTGCATCTTGCCATGTCATCATGTGCATTGCATCATCATGTTTTCAAACTTCCATCCGTCCCGGTCCCCCCCGTTCTTTCCGTTGTTCGTTCTGAGCACACACTCGCATGCGCCCGCGGCACCTCCAAAATAGTATTTTATAAGTGGTCGTAAAATGTTCTCGGAATGGGAGGAAAGTTGGCGTGCGATGTTGTTTTGTTGTCAGTAGGTCGCTTGCCAAATTTCATCGCATTCGGAGTCCGTTTGACGCCCCAACGAATAAATATATCGGCATTATAACCGGTCTATCGTCGGACGTTTTCGGTCTCCGGAAACAGTCGCCGGGCTGCATTCCCCCTCTTTCCTCTCAGCCCAAGCCCTTCCTCACAGTCCACCTAGGCCCATGCCTACCCCTCTTTGCACAATGCATCGGACCTCCTCGCGCGCGCGTCCGAAAGTTGTCCCGGACCCGACCCGGACAGTCCTCACCGTTGGGTCCGGATCATCCCCAAACATCTACAAAACATCTCCGTTTTCTTGTTTGGGCTCCCTACCTATTTATTCTCGTCCATTCGATTACAATCGGAGGGCCCGAATACCCCCAACCTAATCCAATAACGTATATAAGAGGGCAACCCTAAATTTTAGGCGAGTTGTCCCATCCTCCACTCGTCGCCGCCGCCACTCCACCGAATCCCACTCGGGATCCTTCCACCAACTAGCTTCATCTCCTCCCGATCCATCCATCCAGTCAATCCCCCTCCTCGAATTGCAAACCTGGCCAACCACCGAGCACCTCCTGGATCACCACACCGCCTCCACCAGCACTTCCCTCGATCCAACTCCACCTCACCCGATGCCTCCTTGATCCTCTACTCGAGCTCCTCCCGCAGCTCCCCTCAACCTCGACCCCGCCTCGTCGTCCGGCCGACACCGACGACCGAACCCTCGCCGGAGATGAGTCCCGACAGCCCTACTGCTTTCCCCTCCTGCTTCTCTTTCTCTCTCGTTTCACATCTCCACTCTCTCTCAGGAACCTTTTCTTTGGCCCATCGCCATGAAGTGCCACACGAGCTCCGCCGCAAGCCCCAAGCCGCGCGTCGCCACCAGGGATCCGCCGGACGTGGCCTCTGCCCAAGGATCCCCGGTCCTGCCTCGCCGCCGTCCTCTGCTCGCTCTACACCATTCGGAGGAGCTCGAACCGCTCGCAGCGTCGCCCGCGCCTGCACCCACTCGTCGCCGCTTCGCCCGCATGCCACCTCGCCGGAGAACGCCGTACGCGCCCGGAACCGCTCGTCTCCGTCGCCAACGCATCGTCCCGCTCCGCGTTGTTGACTGCGTCGCCCAGACCCGCCCTACGCCATGGATACAGCTCCCGCAGCAGACAGTCGCCGCTACAACCACCTTGAAGCTCGGCCTCGTGCAGCTTCGGGGCTAGCACTGCCGCCTAGAGCTTCTCCGCCCGGGGTCCTCCTTCGTCTCGTCCGCGTTGCTGGCGCCCCGCCAAGTCCCTCAAGCCGCCGCCAAGTCCCGCTGCTGCGGCCTCCTGCATCGCTGGCGTCCTCTGCATCGAAGCAGTTGCAGAGGAGGACGACCGTCTCGACGCCCTGTATCGCAAGCGCGTTGACCGCGCCCTGCTTCTTGAGTCGCCAGGGCCAGCACCCCTCCTGCGGCCTCCCTCCCAATCAGGCCAAGGCCCATGGTGAGGCAAACCCCCCTAGCGCCTCCTTTTTTTCCCTTCCATTGGCCCGGCTAGATTCGGCCCGCCTCATGTTTTTTTTCAGTTCTGCGATTTAGTTATTATTCCAGAGACTGCAGTTTTTTAGAAAACCCCTTAATGTTCATACATATAATAACTTCAGAATCGTGCATCGGATTAAAAAAAGTTATATATGTAACTTGCATAGAATTTTGTCTAGTTTCATAATTTGCAACTTTCATCTATGTTTAAAATGTATAAACAGTTGTTTTCATCAATTTGCTCCTATGCCATGTTAAAATGCTTTAATTCATAACTAAATAACCATAGCTCGGTTTTAAATAAACTTTATATGTAAATGGGGTGGAAAAATGCCTAGTTTAACATTGTGACTTTACTTTACATGTTTAATAACTCTAAAATTATGTTTAGGGCAGAACAGTACCAAATCTATAATATGCTCATGAGGATTTTTCCGGACTTGTTGCTTATTGTTCCGGCCTCATTTAAACTTGCCTAGATAGGTAGTTTTCATTTGCTTCACCCCTTGCCATGTTAAGAACATTTAATATTGTTGGGTACATAACGAGGTCGAACTAAATAATGGAATGTGGTGTTTTGTCAATATGCATCCCGATGCATATTGAGCTCCACTTAACTTGTAGTGTTGTTTGTACACTTTGCCATGCCATGCCTCATTAAACCGGACATGCATCATACTTGGTTGTGCATCATGCCATGTTATGCTTGGTTGTTTACTATGTTGCTTGCTTCTTTCCGGGTTGCTTCCCACGTTAGCTTCGGTTCCGTTCCGGAGTTGTGAGGATTCGTTCGACTTCGTCTATTTGTCTTCTTCATGGACTCGTTCTTCTTCCATGCGGGATCTCAAGCAAGATGACCATACCCTCGAAATCACTTATATCTTTGCTTGCTAGTTGCTCGCTCTTTTGCTATGCCGCGATACCTACCACTTGCTATATCATGCCTCCCATTTTGCCATGTCAAGCCTCTAACCCACCTTTCATAACAAACCGTTGTTTGGCTATGTTACCGCTTTGCTCAGCCCCTCTTATAGCGTTGTTAGTTGCAGGTGAAGATGAAGTTTGTTCCCTGTTGGAACATGGATATTGTTGGGATATCATTATTATATCTTTTTTTACTTTAGTGCACCTATATACTTGGTAAAGGGTGGAAGGCTCTGCCTTATGCCTGGTGTTTTGTTCCACTCTTGCCGCCCTAGTTTCCATCATACCGGTGTTATGTTCCTTGATTTTGCGTTCCTTACGCGGTTGGGTTATAATGGGAACCCCTTGACAGTTCGCCTTGAATAAAACTCCTCCAGCAAGGCCCAACCTTGGTTTTACCATTTGCCACCTAAGCCTTTTTCCCTTGGGTTCTGCAGACTCAAGGGTCATCTTTATTTTAACCCCCCCAGGCCAGTGCTCCTCTGAGTGTTGGTCCAAAACAGAGCTGCTTGCAGCGCCACCTCGGGGAAATTTGAGGGTTGGTTTTAGTTGTACGTAGTGTTCATCCAGTGTGCCCTGAGAACGAGATATGTGCAGCTCCAATCGGGATTTGTCGGCACATCGGGCGGCTTTGCTGGTCTTGTTTTACCATTGTCGAAATGTCTTGTAACCGGGATTCCGAGTCTGATCGGGTCGTCCTGGGAGAAGGAATATCCTTCATTGACCGTGAGAGCTTGTCATGGGCTAAGTTGGGACACCCCTGCAGGGTTATGAACTTTCGAAAGCCGTGCCCACGGTTATGGGCAGATGGGAATTTGTTAATATCCAGTTGTAGAAAACCTGACACTTAACTTAATTAAAATGCATCAACCGCGTGTGTAGCCGTGATGGTCTCTTTTCGGCGGAGTCCGGGAAGTGAACACGGTTCTGGTGTTATGCTTGAACGTAAGTAGTTTCAGGATCACTTCTTGATCACTTCTAGTTCACGACCATTGCATTGCTTCTCTTCTCGCTCTTATTTGCGTAAGTTAGCCACCATATATGCTAGTGCTTGCTGTAGCTCCACCTCACTACCTTTCCCTACCCAAAAGCTTAAATAGTCTTGATTTCGCGGGTGTGAGATTGCCGAGTCCCCGTGGCTCACAGATACTTCCAAACAGTTGCAAGTGCCGATGATACCAGTGCAGGTGACGGAACCCAGCTCAAGTGGGAGCTCGGTGAAGTTCGTGTTCATTGTGTTGTTTCGTTTTCCAGTTGATCAATAGTGGAGCCCAGTCAGGGTGATCGGGGATCTAGCATTAGGGGTTGTCTTCTTTTATTTTGCTTCCGTAATCGGACCTTGATTTGTATCTGGATGATGTAATGCTATATTTATGTATTGTGTGAAGTGGCGATTTTAAGCCAACTCTTTATCCCTTTCTTATTCAGTACATGGGATGTGTAAAGAGTACCCCTCTTATGACCTGCCTACTATGCGGTTATGCCTCTAAGTCGTGCTCCGACACGTGGGAGATATAGCTGAATCGTGGGTGTTACACGGTTCACGCGGTGCTGGGCCAGGCCGCTGCGGCTTCTGAGAAGGAGAAGCAGAGTGCCGCCAACGCTGTAGCCGGTCATGAGATGGCGTTGAAAGACGACGAGGTTGCCCGCGACTGCTGCCAGACGCTGGAGGACGAATTGCAGGGCCTGCGCACCAAGCTCGCCGAAGAAGCACGCTACCACCAAGTGAAGGAGGGGCAAATGAAGGCCCGGGAGGACGCCGTCAAGAACCGTGATGCCGATATGGCGGAGTTGGGGCGGACGCAGGCCGCCGAGCATAGCCGGTTGGAAGAGCTGGAGTGGGAGGCGAAGGCGAGGGAGGCTGAGCTCGACGCCAAGGCGCGAGTCCTGACCGAAGACTGTGCGGCCTTTGCCGATCTCGAGAAGAGGTTCCGCAAGGCGCTGAAGATGCTTTATGAGAACGGCCTGGAGAGGTCGCTAGCCACCGACGAGGACGGCCCTGCCCAGCTGCTTCCTCTCTTGGTGCAGGCGCTCGAGGAAGTCGTTGACGGTGTTGGTCCTATGGCGGAGGCGGAGGCTCGCGTCCTGTCTTCAGCTGCATTGACTCGCGTCTTCAGCCACCTGCACCTTCGCGACCCCGACGCTTGTCTTGACGAGCTGCTGGAGCCTGTGGCTAAAGACCAATACGAGGCTGCCGCCGCAGCTGTGCAAGGTCAGGTGGAGGCCTTGTTGGAGAAGTTTCACGGCTTTGTCTCCGCTCCTCTATCCGGCGATGTCGCCGATCCTACAGCTGGTGGTGAAGGCGAAGACAACGTTGCTCACGAAGTGGCGCCTTCCGCAGGTGATGGCGACGTCCAGGGGTGACCTGCGGCTACTCTCCTGTTTCGTTCTTGCAACATGCATTAGGCCTCGGGGAGGCGTTTAGACTTTTCATTTGGTATCATGAGGACAATGTGTGAGGACAATATGTTTGTAATATTTGCTTCGAAATTTTGCGATCTCCTTCCTATTTGCTTTGCGTTCTGCGTCGGCAGAGCCTGGCCCCGCGCATACCTCAACTGCCATTGGGCCGACCGGAAACCAGGACGGACCAAGGAGTGAGGGGCTACATGACTAGTTAGGCTCCTGAGTTGCGATGCTCAGGAGTCCCCCTTGATGCGCAAACAACTTGGGAGAGTTCGCGAGGATAGACTGGTGTTCTACGTCGGTAGGGCCCTGCCCCGCGCATACCTCAACCGCCATTGGGCCGACCGGAGACCAGGACGGACCAAGGAGTGAGGGGCTACGTGACGAATTAGGCTCCTGAGTCGCGATGCTCAAGAGTCCCCCTTGGCGCGCAAACAATTTCCATACCTGCCCTCGCCGAGGCCTCGGGAGGGGCGCGCGACGCCCAGGTCCGGGAGACCTGGTGGGGTGGCGTCCGCTTGGGTGTGGTCCGACCGCAGCCCCCATGCCCAGCCCCCTCACGTGGCTCTCCCGAAGGGAGGCGTTGCGGTGAGGCCGGACGCTGAGCTTTGGGCTCCCTGAGGTTGGTACGATCGTGGGGCCGTCCTTAGTTGTTTATCACCAGCGCGGAGCATAGTGCTTCCGCTTGTGCACGGGCATAGCCGCTCCTCGGCAGTGTCGACAGCCAGCGCGGAGCATGGTGCTTCCACTAGTGCATGGGATGGGGGGGCCCCTCTGGGAGGAGCCCTCGGGGCATGTACAGCCCCGCCCTGACATGTGGTTTGCACAGCAGGGCTACGAGGTGTATCTGGGCACTCGTGAGCCAGCGCGGGACTCACGAGGCCCTACCTCAAGGCGGGTTGCGCCTGGTCTTGAGTCTTTGTGACTGTGTGTTCCTACAAGGCGGTTAGGTGCAAGCACTCTACGTCCTCAGGTCCCGGCCCTCGAGCGAGCTCAGCCGCCGCTGGTATGCCAGGTCGCGATGCCGTGGTCAAGGCCAGGGGGTGAGGGCTGGAGAGCCAGTAAGAGCTCCTGAGTCGCGATGCTCACGAGCCCCCCTTTTAATGCGCAAGCGAATTGCACTGGGTGAATGTATCCGCGGCGGGTGGCAATCGAGCAGGCGATAGCTGTAGGCAGGTTAAGCAGGGGAAGGCAAATTAGCTTGGGTAAATGCAGGAAGATACATGCCACTGGGTCCGGCCCGAGCGGCTTGGGGATGATGCAGCCCGAGGGGCGCCCCCAGCAAGGTAAGCTAAAGACATAATCAAATGGGATACATGCCGTAGGGACGGACCCACATGGCCTGGGAATAATGCAGCCCAAGGGGCGCTCCTAGATTAACGAGCTTGGAAGATGTCACCTGGTTCTGTAGACGAAGCAGAGTTGGTGCAGCTGAAGGCGTGCGTCGAAGAAAGGACTCCTCATGAGCCACTGGAGCCCTGAGCCTCGGGAGGCTCTGGGGGCTCAGGAGGCTTCCTAAAGACCGTCTCCATTTCCTCCAGGACGACGCGGTACCTGGCCTCTTGAGCCACCGGGTCATGCCGCATGGCGCGCGGATAGGCCGACGCCACGCTCGGCAAGCCGAGGGGCATGCGAACGTAGCTGTGTGGCGGGCCCTCGCAAGGGCCCACACGCGAAGGCCAGAAGCGCTTCTGAGACACGGCCCTATTGAGCCCTGGGACGTTGATGCAGACACGCGGCTCAGCACCCTCGCCTGGGTGGTGAGCCGCGCCCTGTGAGCGGTTGTCGCCGCGCATGGCTCTTGCGTCTTGCAGTTCCTGTGTGGTCTTGGCAATGAACTCCAGAGCGGTGGGCACCCCTTGCCCTGCGTCCCGTTGAGGAAAATGTGCCGCGTGGCATGCCTCCAAGTGGCGCCCAAGCGCCTCCCTCGTGAGGTTGGTAAGGCTTGAGGCCCTCCAGAAGAGAGCCCATGAGCCCTGCCCGAGGAGGGCGCTAGGCACGCCTTCCTATGTGATGGAGGGAGGCGCCCCTGGGACGGACGCTGATCCTGACGAGGCTCCCGCCGCGACGCCATCCTCTCGAGGTCCTGCACTGTGCAGCTGCTTCTTCTTGAGGATGGCCTCCGGAGGGCCCTCACTTCTGCTGTCGGGGTCGTCGATTGCTGCAGCTTGGAAGGCGCGCTCGAGGGAGCACACCGCATCCCTTTCTTTACATGGGACCGTGATGACCCCACCACTTCCAGGCATCTTGAGGACGTTGTAGCCATGGTAGGTGACCGCCGTGAACTTTGACAGGGCCAGATACCCGAGGATGGCGTTGTACGGCAGGCGGATGTGCGCGACGTCGAAGTCGATGAGCTCGGTGCGGTAGTTGTCGCGTGCCGAAGGTGACAGGCAGGCGGACCTGCCCTATCGGTGTGGTGGAGCCGTCGGTCACTCCTGAGAAAGGTTTGGTAGGCTGGAGCTGCTCATATGGCACTTGGAGGTTGTCGAAGGTGTCGACGGACATGACGTTGAGCCCTGCACCGCCGTCGATGAGGGTCTTGGTAACCTGCACATTGCTGATGGTGGGGGAACACAACATCGGGAGGACGCCGGCGGTGGTCGTGCACTTGAGCTGGTCTGCCGAGTCGAAAGTGATGGCGCACTGGGACCACTTGAGCGGGCGCGCGGCCTCAAGCTTGGGGAGCGCCGCGTTCACCTCGCGAGTGAACCGTTTGAAGATGCGCTGAGAGGCTGGGGCCTGGGCACCGCCAAAGATGCAGGCGATTGCATGCGGCTCCTGGAAGCCCCCAGCCCCATCGTCCTGATGATGATCGTCGTTCTTTCTTGATAGCGGCAGTGGAGGAAGACCGGTGTTGCCTTGGGGGCGATCCTCACGAGGCTGGTCCTTCCAGGGCCCCTCGTGAGGGTGGTCCTACCAACGGTCCTCACGAGGCCTGTCGCGCCATTCCTGGGCGGGCCACAGTCGTCCTAGCGTCCACCTCCTCGTCCTCCTCCATGACTGTAGCCCCGGTCGCTGCACTCGGGGCGTCGACCGTAGCGTCCCTCGCGTAGGGCTCGAAGCTCTTGGCAGTCGCTAGTGTTGTGGGTGTTCAAGTTGTGGAAGGCGCAGAATGGTCGACTGTTCTTGGATGACTCAGGCTGATCTCTGCCCCGTTTGGTGTCGGGCTCCGCAGCTAGCACTACCGCTTCCTTGCGCTTCACGTCCTTGGCCTTGGCTTTCTTCTCCTCTGTGCCTGCGGCTGGCAGCTCAAGGAGGGAAAGGTGCCCCTCCTCAGCTCTTGCACACTTGGTTTCCAGGTTGAACAGCTCCTGAGACGTGTAGAGCTCCTCGTGGATGGCGAGCTCTTCCTTCATCTTGACGTCACGGACGCCGTCGGAGAACGCGGAGATGATGGCCTCATCTGTGACCTTGTGGATCTTAAGGCGGGTGTTGTTGAAGCGTTGGATGTACTTCTGGAGGGTCTCCCTTGGTTGTTGCTTGATGCGGTGCAGGTCGGTCACGGCCGGCGGGCGGTCGCGACTGTCCTGGAAGTTGGCGACGAAGCGGTCGTGCATCTCGTCCCAGGAGGAGATCGAGCCGTGTTGCAAGTTCAAGAGCCAGGTGCGGGCCCCATCCTTGAGAGCCATGGGAAACCAGTTTGCCATGACTTTCTCGTCGCCGTTGGCTGCTTCGATGCTCAGCTCGTAGAGCTGCAGGAACTCCGCGGGGTCGGCGGTGCCGTCATAGCGAGGAGGCAGATCCGGCTTGAACTTGCCTGGCCAGGCGACGCTGCGCAGCTCAGGGGTGAAGGCGCGGCAGCCGGCCGTGGTTACTGGGGCCCGCCTTGGAGGTGGAGCTTGGTCTTGTCGAGGTCCGCACGGCGCCGCCGCAAAAGCGGAGCACGGTCTTGACGAGGCGGCGCGAGAAGTGCGTGTCCAGCTTCTCGCGGCCGTGGGATTTCTTGGCAGCTTCTCTCTTTGCGCGCGGGCATCGGTCGTGGCGGATCGCACCGCGGGGCCGCACGCCTTGGTGCCAAGGCGCCGTCTTTGGGCTTAGGTGGTGGAGGCACACCTCGGGCCTCGTCGCCCGTGGCTGGCTGACGGTGAGCCCGAGAGAGGGAAGGCGCCAGGGAGCCCCCTGTGGTGCAGACGAGCTCGGCGGCGCGGTCAATCCACTCCTCATAGAGGTCGTCGACTGGGCGGTAGCGCAGGAGCTCGTTTGCGGCGAGGAGTGCGGCTCGTGCCTCCATGGGAGCGCGGTGTGCATGAGACGAAGAGCCGGCTGGGGCCAGCGATGGAGTGGCGGTGCGGCCGTCCTGCCGCACCAAAGGATGCAGCGAAGACGCTCGCTGCTCGTACCCCACCGGGCCAGTGGCAGCGTTGGCGGCGGGAGACGGAGAATGATGTGGTGGCCCGCCGATGGGAGCCGTCTGAGCAACACGGGCAGTGAGGGCAGCCCGACGCTCCACTCGCGCACTGCGAGCGTCTGCCATGGAGACGATGGAGCGACGGAGCGACGAACCGATGGAAGGAAAGCTACGGCGCACCCCTACCTGGTGCGCCAAATGTCGGATGTGGGGTTCCGACAAACCCTTAAGGTTCGAACACTTGGGTGCACCAAGTCTTTTCCTCCCACCGATCTACGCCCTAACTCGCTAAGATCTCATGGACGAACTCGATGAACTCGAAACACGGAAAGACACAAGATTTATACTGGTTCGGGCCACCGTTGTGGTGTAATACCCTACTCCAGTGTGGTGGTGGTGGATTGCCTCTTGGGCTGATGATGAACAATACAATGGGAAGAATAGCCTCCTGAGGTTGAGGTGTTCTTGTGCATGGCTAACTTGTGTGGGTGAGAGTGATCTAAGATGTCGTCCCCTGCCTATGGTGGTGACTAGTCCTACTTATAGAGGCCCTGGTCCTCTTCCCAAATCTTGAGCGGGAAGGGAGCCAACAATGGCGGGCAAATTTGAAGGGGGACAGCTAGTCCAAGCTATCCTGACAAAAGTGGTCTTCGCCTGCCAAAGGCTCTGGTGGTGGCGCCGTCTTGGGCTCCACGATGACCTCCGTCTTGCTGTCCTTCTGATCTTGGTCTTGTTGCACCAAAATGGCAACCTTTGCCTGATGCCTCGGTACTCCTCGCCTGCGCTGCTTTCCCTAGCACCAAAGAGGAAACAAGGACGATGCGCGCGCTGGCGCCCTCCTGGTGTCGATCGTCATGGCTCACATCATGAGAGCCTCGTGAGGTTCACCTTGCCTTGATATCTCCGCTCCTCGTGATCCTGCCAGACTAGGCCGCTCTAGAGGAGGTGTGTCGTCCGCCTCGCGAGGCTTGGCCCCTCGCGAGGGTCTTGGATGCCTTGTTGATGAAGATGGGTCGTACGGCCTGCTGGCTTAGCCACGCAGCGGGCCACGGGCAGGCAAGTCTGGGGACCCCCATTCCCAGAACGCTGACAACTACTTCAAGCGGTCGCAGTGCCTGTGCAGCGGGCCTCCACTCTCGAAATGACCCCCTTGAAGGTGGCGTTACTGGGTTTGATCCTTGACGGATCGATCCCCATCTTCCTCACCGTATCTTCATATATCAGACAGAGGCTACTGCCCCCATCCATTAGGACTCTAGCGAGGTGGAATCCATCCACAATAGGGTCGAGTACTAATGCTGCGGATCCCCCGTGGCATATGCTGGTCGGGTGATCCCTGTGATCGAAAGTGATCGGGCAGGCTGGCCATGGGGGTTGAACTTTGGCGCTACTAGCTCGATGGAATATACATCTCGCAACGCTCTCCTTCTTTCCTTGTTTGGTATGTGGGTTGCGTAGATCATGTTCACCGTCTTAACCTCGGAAGGGAAGGGTTTCTGGCCTCCACTATTCGGCCTACGGGGCTCATCATCGTCCTTGCTTCATGGGCTTTTGCCCGAGTCTTCAGCTGTGAGCTTGCCGGCCTATTTGATCGCCCAATAATTACGGTTGGAGTGGTTGGCGGGCTTCTCCGATGTGCCGTGGATATGGCAGGGCCTGTCCAAAATTATTTCCAATCTAAACGAGCCATCGTTGTTGCCCTTAGGGGCCTTCTTTCATGGTCCAGACTTTGGATTTTGGAATCCGGCATTTACTGCCATGTCCTCGCCCTCACCGTCGTTGTGGCGATGTTTACTCTTGCTGCGTCGCAAACCTCGGATGTACCGGGTGTGTCGGGGTTGGTGTTTTTGCGAGCGAGCCAACTGTCTTTACCCGCGCAAAACCGGGTCATGAGAGAAGTAAGGGCTGCCATAGTTCTAGGTTTGTCCTGACCAAGCTGCCTTATGAGCCATTCATCCTTGACATTGTGCTTGAAAGCGGCCAGGGCTTCGGCGTCCGGACAGTCGACAATCTAGTTCTTCTTCGTTAGGAATCGGTTCCAAAATTGTTGGGCAGATTCTCCGAGCTGTTGTGTAATGCGATTTAGGTCGTCAGCATCCGGGGGTCGGACATAGGTGCCTTGAAAGTTCACTCGAAAGGCATCCTCAAGCTCTTCCCACCAACCTATAGAGTCTTCGGGGAGGCTGTTCAACCAATGTCAAGCTAGTCCTTTGAGCTTTAGTGGCAGATATTTAATGGCATGGAGGTCATCTCCTCGTGCCTTGTGGATGTGGAGGAGGAAATCATCTATCCATATGGCCGGGTCTGTGGTTCCATCATATGGTTCGATGTTCACAGGTTTGAAGCCTTCTGGGAATCGGTGTTGCATTACCCTCTCCATGAAGCATAGGGGGAGTGCGGCACCCCGAACTCGGGCTACATCGCGTCGGAGGTCTTCGGACATCTGAGCCCGTTGCTACTCCCGGATTCTATCGTTTCGGTTTGGCAAATCGTAATATCCTTCCCGTTGAGTGGGCGGGTCTTCTCTGGGTCCGTAGATGGACCTGGTACGGCCTCCTCGAGTGTCTAGGTCCTGGCAGAGGTCGTACTCGTAGGTGGGCCACATTTGATCCTTGCTGTAACACCGAGGTGGGTCGGCGGGGTGCTCAGCTTTGTCAGCTTCTCTGTCCCGCCCTCTAGGGGGGCGGTCCAGCTTTTCAGCACGTGCGTACGTATGTTGGACGTATTGGCTCTACGTCCTCGTCATCGCACTGCGGTAGCAATCTTCGCTTGGGATAGCTTTTGATTGGCTGTTCGCGGTCGTACCCTTCTTCAGCGGCTAGGACTTTGGTCTATCGATCGTTGAGGGTGTCCTATTCGGCCTTGATTTTGCTCTTTTGTTCCTTCAGGCTGCAGGCGGTGGCTTGAAGCCTCCGCTTGAACCGTTCCTGCTCCAGCGGGTCCTCGGGGATGATGAAATCGTCATCCCCGAGACTAGCCACCTCTTCAGAGAGTGGGACATAGTTGCTATCTTTGGAGTCATCGGGGTTTTTCGGGTTGAACGGGTCTTCCTGCCCTGCGGGGTCATCCTGATGATGTTCATTAGCCGCGTCTCTCGCAAGGTCATCTTATTTTTTGCGTTGCCATTCTCCACAGAGTCCATGTTGCCCGCATGGCTTCAAAGTGGCTTTAATCGACGATGTTGTCTTTGGTGCTTGGGCGGCTCATCTCCGGGCTTGTCTTGGTTCTGATTGGGAATGCCATCGCCGTCCTTGGGGGTGTCCACCATGTAAATATCGTAAGTGGACATAGCCGACTAGCGGCCGGTGACGCGGGAGGGGGGAGATAGGTGTTAGCCATGGCTCCGCTATCCTCATCCATGTATTCAGCAATTTTCGAATTATAATCTAGCATATCGGTTAAATCGTCGATAGTGGCTACCAAGTGGGTGGTGGGTGGGATGTAAAATTCCCCATGATACGCCTCGAAGGGTTGATGGTTGTGGGCGGAGGGCAGGTCCTCCTGTATTGTCATTTTCTGGATTCTGTCTAGCACCTCGGTTAACATAGCGAGGGTCACCGAATTTGAGGGCTCTAGGCCATATTCCATTGTAACAAGGTGGGGGCAATCAGTGCCCTGGCCGATCCTTGGTTTCCATGGGTCGAGCTAGACTCGGGGTGCGGTGCCGGATCCTCGAGAGGGTCCGAATTGTCACTAGGGACTAAGGACGAGCCTTGGTTTTTGTGTGTGGTTCCCACGTCGGGATTTGAGATCGAGCTGCTTCGGGCCAGGGGTGACCACCGGCCATCGGTTGCCAGCTTGTCGCAAGGGCTCAGAGGAGCATTGTGATGGAAAGGTTCAGCCGAGATTGACTCTTGGCCTCTGCCTCCTGATTCCGCCTTGAGGGCCGAGGATAGGCCCTCCACAGACATGACAGATCTGGCCGAATGTGGAGTCTGACCCCCGCTCGAAGCGGAGCCCTCCTGGATTGAGGTTGTTCAGAGGGCGGGGCCAATCTGTAGATCAGATTGGAGGGGGACTCCAGAGTGGGCATGGAGAGGACGGCGAGGGTTTTGGCTGGGGCAGTGAACCCGGCGAAGATTAGATCGCCCCACATATCCACAACGTATTCCAGATTGCTGAATCGAATTCGGTGTTTAGGAGTGAAGCTGTTGGTCTGACCTAAACGACCGGTTGGATCGGTGTGCAACACGATGCTGCCGAACGCAAAGAGTTGGCAGTGGACAAAGAAGTCCCCGGATTCGATGCCTTCTCCTATGATTAGGCGAGCCATCGGTCCTTTGGGCGACCCCACAACGAAACTCTCAATGAAAGCACCAATGTCAGTGTCAAAACTGGTAGACCTCGGGGTAGGGGTACCGAGGTGTGGATCTGAGATCGATGGGGAACAAGGGACGACGAACATGGTGTTTACCCAGGTTCGGTCCCTGTGGAAGAGGTAATACCCTACGTTCGCTTGATTATATTGAATGTGTAGTATGGTTTACAAAGTAGATCTACCTCGAGATCCACATGAGCTAAACCTAAGGCGATGAGGTGATGAATATAGCTCTAGTCCTAAAGACTACAACCCCCGGTTTATATAGACACCCGTAGGGTTAGGGTTGCTGGAGACAGATTACAATAAGGAATAAAGAGATCCTACCTATCCTTGACTTGGAGAGCACACCACAGCTTCATAGATCTCCTGCCGTTGTATGGCTTTACTAGCTCGACCCATATCCGATGGGCCGACACCCTGAGGACCCCTTAGTCCATAACTCTCTCACCCACCACAACCCCTCCCTCGCTCGAAACCCTAGCAAGGTCATCACCGCCGCCGCCATTGTCAACATATGCCGGTTTGCCCATGTAACTTACCCACCGATCTCCATACCCAGGCCACCTTGAGTTTCTTAGATGCCTCCTGCCAAACCCCCCCTTTCCCACAGATCTGCATCCCCATCACCCAATCCAGAGTGTCGCAGACTAAGCCCGGCTACGCTTCCCGTGGAGCTCGAGGAGCGACTGGCCCAAAAGAGGTGTATCGCGGCCTCTTCGCTCGACGTTGCTGAGGTGGCCGCTGAGGAAGCTGACGACCATTACCGGCCACATGCATTCAATCAGCGGGCTAGAGTATGCAGGTATGTCACGGACGCCGACTATGACATGGAGATCATCGACAGCGACGGCCTGACGCGGGCCATGTCACTGGTTAAGCGGCCCACCCCCAACCCCTCAGGTTCAACTGCCATCGATCTCATCCATGGCCCCGCCGCTTATCTCCTCTGGCTTGTTGTTAATAATTTGCCATCCTACATCGCCATCGAGCCCCTTTTGTCATTTCTGAAGGACACGTTCTACAATGCTTGCTTGGGATCCACAGCTTCCAAGTCAGACCTCATCGATGGCGACCACGAGGAGGGCACCCTCTCCATCTCTTCCAAGGGGAAAGAGCTCATCTGCTCTTCCAAGGGGAAAGAGCCCATCCGCGACATCAGGAAGGGCACCCTACAGCCGTGCTCTTCCAACAGGAAGGATCCCATCTGCGACAACATGGAGTGCACCAAGTGTAGGTGTAAAAACCGGCGGATCTCGGGTAGGGGGTCCCGAACTGCGGGTCTAAGGCGGATGATAACAGGAAGCAGGGGACACGATGTTTACCCAGGTTCGGGCCCTCTTGATGGAGGTAATACCCTACGTCCTGCTTGATTGTTCTTGATGATATGAGTATTACAAGAGTTGATCTACCACGAGATCGTAGAGGCTAAACCCTAGAAGCTAGCCTATGGTATGATTGTATATATTGTCCTACGGACTAAACCCTCCGGTTTATATAGACACCGGAGGGGGCTAGGGTTACACAGAGTCAGTTACAAGGGAGGAGATCTTCATATCCGTATTGCCTAGATTGCCTTCCACGCCAAGGAGAGTCCCATCCGGACACGGGACAAAGTCTTCAATCTTGTATCTTCATAGTCCAATAGTCCGGCCAAAGGATATAGTCCGGCTGTCCAGAGACCCCCTAATCCAGGACTCCCTCAATAGCCCCTGAACCAGGCTTCAATGAGATGAGTCCGGCGCACAGTATTGTCTTCGGCATTGCAAGGTGGGTTCCTCCTCCGAATACTCCATAGAAGATTTTAAACACCAGAATAGTGTCCGGCTCTGCAAAACAAGTTCCACATACCACCGTAGAGAGAATAATATTTCCAAAAATCTAATCGGCTGACGTGTTTTGACAGCACGATGTTACGTCATGGCCCGGTCATTATTCGAACCGTTTCTCTCAACCAGCACCGCGCATATCGCAAGGCGGTTTTCCTGACATGTCTTGTCGAAGCGGAGATCGTGTCCCCCTTATTACGGGATTCTCATCAATACGGACGTGGGTAACCCACTCGTACCCGTTGGTACGACTCCTCGATTTTAGGCGAGTCCAAAACAGCCGCGAGGAGGACGCTTGACATTCACCCTCTTTATAAAGAGGCCAAGACATGTCCCTTTTTCCTCTCGCGCTCAATCGAATCCTTCCCCCGCCTCGAGTTCCAACACCCCAGGCCCAGGTCAGGCACTTCGGACCTTCAACCATGTCCGGATCCAACCTGCAAGGTCGGTGGATGCCTTCCTCTATCACAGAGGAGGACATCAAGAAGCTGAGAGAGGCCAGATATCTGACCACCGAAATTTCGCACAGGCTGCCCGCCCGGGGGCAGGTCATCCCCACTCCCGAACCCAACGAGAGTGTTGTGTTTGTCTCTCACTTCCTCCGAGGACTAGGCCTCGCTCTGGTTCCCTTTGTTAGGGGACTCATGTTCTATTATGGGCTGGATTTCCACGATCTGGCCCTGGATTCCCTCCTTCACATCTCGTCCTTCATCGTCGTATGTGAGGCCTTCCTCCGCACTACCCCTCACTTCGGCCTGTGGCTCAAGACCTTCAATGTGAAGCCGAAGATGATCGAGGGGCGGCACGTAGAGTGCGGAGGTGCCGTAATAAGCAAAAGCGCTAACGCTCCATGGCCAGAGGGTTCCTTCCCAGAGGTATCTGGTTTGTGGCAGCGGGAGTGGTTTTACATCACAGCTCCCCGAAGCGCCAAGTGGGCCGCCATCCCTGCCTTTCGCTCGGGCCCCCCACCACAACTGACGTCATGGATCGGCGAGGGGCTAAAGTGGGGTTCGGTAAAGGATGTGCTGATATTGCAGAGTCGCATCCGAGATCTCATTGAGAGAGACGTCAACCTGGTCACGGTGATGCAGGTCATGCTAGTTCGCCAGGTCCCTCCTTGCAAACGTAGGCCTCTCCGTTTGTGGGAGTTCAACCTGGAGGGACTGCGAACCATTCAGCACTTCCTCGGCATGACGCTCGAGAAGATGTACAAGTTGTTCTTCGGATCACAAATAAAGTGTCCGGACACCAACGAGGATGCGGGTCTGAGCTGTAATCGCCTGGATACCCAAGTAAGTAATCCCATGGCCGAACACAGTATTTCTCTTATTCATGATAACATCCTTTTGAGAAGTCGCTCTTTGACCAGGACTGGATAACAAAGGCAAAGATGATCAGGTGTCCGGCCCCCTTTCGGAGGGCTTGGCCAATCCAGTACTAGACAGAATGCTGGAGCCGGCGCCTTATCAAGTGCCCTCGAAGGAAGATAAAGGGGGGAATAAAGAGGCCGGAAGCGATCCTTCCTCACTACTCGCCCCAACCGGGGGAACGAGCGCCTCCGCGAAGGAGGACAACTAGGGAGAAGAATCTGACACTCCCTCTCCCCGGGGAAGGAAGAGGACCACCTCTGAAGATCCGGAAATAGAGGTTTCCAAAAGAGGGAAGAAATCTTCGCTAGAGGGTCCTGCCCCAGGGGGTACCCTTGCTGCACAGTGTCCGCAAGGGAATCAGCCCTCTACCGAGCTGTAAGTAATCAAAAAGTACTTAGTAGTGAAAATATCCTACCTTACTTCTGAAGACAATAACCGAAGCTTATATCTTGTAGTTCGGATCATAGCCCTTCTCGACAGAGTTTGTCTTCGGGGGATCTTCTTCCGGGGATGATGGAGAGCGAAACACCTCCCCCTGCCACCCCGCCTAATGAAGCGGGCGACCCTGAAGTGTCGTCGCGGAGGGTTTCTCCTGATCCACCAAGGCCAGGGGTAATCCCTTGGCCACCCGGAGTCCTCAATATTCGGTCCCTAAAGAGAGCAACAGGAAGAGTCCGGAACCGTATAGTGTGCGGTCGGACGCACTGAAGGATCTTCTGGAGCAAGCGGCTATCTCAGAAGCGCATCGTACGCTAATGAGTACGGTAGTTGAAAGGATTTCATCCGCCGAAAGCAGATTGCATGAAGCTTTTATGAGTCTGCTGAAAGGCTTTGAGGTACATGACATAGTGTATATTTTTCACAGTACCGCACACATTAGGTGTGCCCTATGCAGATAGTAGCCCCTGAGACTCTGGTTGTCGTCGAAAACGGCGGCAAACAGAGGATCATAGTCCAAGGTAATAACCAGACCGCCTTTATGTGCAGGTGGCTGAAGCTCCGATGGCTAGCCAGACTGATGGGTTTGCCAAGCTAAAGCGGCAACTTGATGCGGTAGATGCCAACATCGTTCTTGTCAACAAGCGGCTTGACGAGGCACAGGGTAAGTGATTTCTCCGATGATCAACGCATAGTAAGAGGAGCAGGATGCCAATATCTTTAATATGTTGTGACTGCAGATGGAGCTGCCACCGTGGAGACCCTTCGGGCAGAGCTTGCCCGGGCCAAGGAACAATCAAGGAATAGCGATGCGGCCGCTCTAAAGACGGTCGAAGAGCTGCGGGCCAAACAGTCTGCATCACCAGAGCAAGGAAAGGATAGCCCAGATGGCCACTGAGTTGAAAGATGCCGCTGACCGCTACCAGCTTCTTGAAGAAGAAAGCCGAGCGAGGGCGATTGACCTAGAGAAGTCCATGGTAGCAGCCAAGGAAGCTCGCTCAAAAATCAGGGCGACGAAGGAGGAGCTGCATCAAGCTGCGGATATCGTGGCTGGGAGGCCCTTCTTGCTGCGGACTAAGTTTGGAGATCCGAAGTATGCTTCTCTTGATCAACTATGGAGTTCTGCGGATGCCTACGTGGATTTGGCGGCAAGTGCTACTGATGCGGCCGAGTACTTCAAGGATCAAGGAGATCGCGAAGTGGAAAAGCTGTTCTGGTCACAGTTCCATGCTCCAGTGCGTCCGCTACTGCTGAATGAGAAAATGGCTGAGTGGGCCGAGCTCCATAGGTTGTCCGGACTCGCCATGAGGTCCGTTGTGGATCATCTGTGGCCAGGAGGGCCAAGGCCGAATAGTTACTTTAGTTTGGTGCAACAATTCCTTGGTGATGTGCCGCACATTGATGCTATGAAGAGGTCGGCGTGTGTAGAGGGTGCGCGGATGGCCTTTGCCCGTGTCAAGACATACTGGGCAGAGATGGAGGCCACCACTGTTGCAACACAGGGTTCGGCCGTGGGCTGAGTGGCTGTCGAGCACTACTTTGAAGAAGTTCTTGAAGGCGCTCGTTCGATAGAGGCTCAGTGCTCGAAAAATATTATGTTCTAGTGACATGTACTCCCATTGTAAAAACAATGTTTTATTGAGTTATGAAGGTTGTGTTTATACTTTTGCCTGCAAGTATTATGATGCCTCCTGTGGGGCCGTTTATGTATATATGTATATAACCTGAAAGTTTGCAGTCGTCGGCTTCCGCCCCCACGCATATAATGCGGGGGTGTTTGCAAAAAACACGTATTCACACTTGATCAAATGTATTGGTCCATTAAGGAGGTGGTGGCGCAGCGAATGAGGCAATCAGACTATATTGCTTTAACACTTTCACTTAGCCGTAGAAGATTTCGCTGGGTCATCGACTGGTTGACCAGTCTCGCGCTATATCATGACAGTCAGTTTTTGGCTTTCTCTACTGAGGTGCTCATCCGGATGAACCAGGGCACAATCGCAGTAGTTCTCCCAGTGCTACCTTAGCCAATATAGCGGAACGTAAGGTACCAAAACATGGGAGCCGGGCAAACCCAACATTTGACCAAAGACATGATTCGGAGCTGATGCATATAAGGCCAAACTTGCGACGCCGAACACTCCCTAAGGTATTCGGTCTTTATAACATATGTCGGGCTGAATAATGCCCTTAATAATAAACCCTGGGTGTCCAGGTACGTGCCATATCCTGACGTGGCCACATGCCAATACGTCGGCATCCTTCTCGGTTGTATTGGGTATCCGGAGGATGTGGGCAACAAGAGACAGTAAAAAAGGTTGACGCATGGTCTTAATCTAAAAAGAAACCTTTGAGAGGGTCCCTGCTGCACGTCTGCGCCTGTGCCTCCGTTGTGCCGTTTCCTGGACGGGTGTAGCACGTTTGTCATCTATAAAAGAGAAGAACTTAGGTGAAAGTTGCCATGCCAGAAAATTGGTTATTGTTAATAAACCATTAAAATTTAAGATAAGTAAAGTTGCGCCGGACTAGCCCTGATTACACGCGGGAAGCCCCTGGTACCGTCTAGGAGGGTTTGATTATCAAACCAATCTCATGTATATTTAGTGGTGCACCGGACTCGTCTAACCGTGTCTGTGGTCTTGACGACCTGTCATTTTTCTGGTTGGTGAGGCCATCTAGTGCTCGGCGGCTTAAGCCGCCGCACATTCTTCCACGCCTAGAGCACGCTCAGTATTTCCGCTAACTGTGATGGTGCCACATGGACCGGGCATCTTAAGCTTGAGAGAAGCATAATGCGGGATTGCATTAAAACAAGCGAAAGCCGCTCTTCCGAGTAGTGCCTGATAGCCACTTCGGAATGGAGCGATGTAGAAATTTAACCTTTCGCTTTAGAAGTTGTCGCAAGAACCGAATACAGCCTCTAGTAATAGAGGGCCCGTGCAGTGGGCCTCTAGGCCTGGTATTACTCCCTTGAAGGTAGTAGTATGGTGGCTTATTTTTGATGGGTCTATCCCCATTTTTCGGACTGTGTCCTGATATATCAGGTTTAGACCACTGCCGCCGTCCATGAGGACTTGTGTGAGATGGTATCCATTTATTATTGGGTCTAACACAAAGACAGCCAATCCTTCGTGTCGGATGCTTGTCGCATGATCCCCGCGATCAAAAGTGATCGGGCAGGCCAACCAGGGGTTGAACCTAGGGGTGACGGGCTCTATGGCGCGTGCGTCTCGGAGTGCATGTTTGCTTTTCCTCTTCGTCACATGGATCATGTTGACTGTTTTAACCTCTGGTGGGAATTTTTTTCTGTCCTCTAGTGCTTTGCTGGCGAGTTTCGTCCTCGTCTTCGCTTGGTGTCTCCCCCCTTGTGTTCGGCGTTTAGCTTACCGGCCTACTTGAAGACCCAACATTCTCTGTGGGTGTGATTTGCAGGTTTATCGGGGGTGCCATGAATCTGACACGGTCCATCTCTGCTGCCTTTGAAAGGCTTTTTCCACTGACCTGGTTGAGAGCCCCTGAATCCGGCGTTTACCGCCGTATTATCTGGGCTATCATCTTTATTTCGACGCTTGCTTTTATTGCGTCGTAGTTTTCCATTGCCATCCCTGACTTCGGATGTGCTTGGGTCGCTGGTGCTGCTGCGGGCTAACCAGCTGTCTTCGCCCACGCAAAAGCAGGTCATGAGACTTGTTAGAGCTTCCATTGTTCTCGGTTTTTCTTGGCCGAGGTGTCTGGCGTGCCATTCATCTCGGACGCTGTGTTTGAAAGCTGCCAAGGCTTCGGCGTCCGGACAATCGATGATTTGGTTCTTCTAGGTGAAAAACTTGTTCCAAAGCTTTCGGGCGGACTCTCCGGACTGTTGAATTATATGACTTAAATCATCTGCATCCGGAGGTCGGACGTAGGTCCGTTGAAAATTAGCCCGAAAAGCGTCCTCGAGCTCCTCCCAACTTCCAATTGAATTTTCGGGGAGGTTTTTTAGCCAGTGCCGAGCTGGTCCTTTAAGCTTGAGGGGCAAGTATTTAATGGCGTGGAGATCGTCTCCGCGAGCCATATGGATATGGAGGATAAAGTCCTCAATCCAGACCCCAGGGTCTGTGGTCCCGTCATACGCTTCTATGTTCACTGGTTTGAATCCTTCTGGGAATTCGTGGTCCAGCACCTCATCGGTGAAACATAGGGGGTGTGCGGCACCCCTGTACTTGGATGTACCATGGCGTTCTGACGGTTGTGGTATTTGGTTTTGATTTGGTGCCGGAGCACGCTTCCTAGATTCATAGATGGATCTGGTCGCACCGGATTTTTGGCGCAAGTCCTCACGTACGTCGTGTGTTGACTTATGTGCGTATTTGTTATCCGCTCTATCACGGTCACAAGGTGGTGGATCCGGCCGGTTGGCCATTTCATTATTTGGCTGTGTGGGCTCTAAGGCCTCGTCGTCGGATTCAGGTAACAGCTTGCGCTTTGGATAGCTCTTCGTGTGGTAACTTCCACCATACTTTGCTTCGCTGTCGAGCACTTTGTTCCACCTGCTGTTGAGTGTGTTTTGTGCGGCCTTAAGCCTTTGCTTCTGGTTCTTCAGACTCCTCGTTGTGGCAATAAGCCTTCTGCGGAGGTTCTCTTGCTCCAAGTGTGTTTTCGGGATGATGTGTGCATCTTCGTCTAGACTGTTTTCCTCCCCAGATGGGGTTTGATGAGGGTTATCCTCAGCATCACCGTGTTCGGACGTCGGATCCGTACTATCTTCACCGCTTGTTGATTCATCGTGTTCTGCCGCCGGGGCAATGTGGTCGTCGTTTCCTCTGGAGTCGACTGGAGTGTTATTTTCTCTTGCGCTGTTATTGTTGTTTTTGCTATGCCGGAACTTAGAGCGGCGCCGCTGACGTCGGCGCTTGGGTTGTTTCTTGGAGGGGCCATCCTCCGATGTATCTTTGTCATTGCCTTCTTTGAGTGTATCCACCATGTATATGCCATGTGATGAAGTGGCTGTCCGGCGCCCTGTGGGCGCTGGATCATGTTCGTCTCCTGTTCGTCTCGTAAGGGGTGAAGTCAGTATCCGGCTCCATCGCCACTGAGAGTGCAGCCTCCATGGCGGGGTCTATCCCTCCGTCCTTGGATGGCGCAATTTGCTCTGGATTGAAGGCCGGAGGAGTTGCAGATGCGATCTCCCGAACACTGTCCGACGACAGAGTTACGTCGTGCTCGTCGTGACTGTGCAGCGCACCTGACACGGGATCGAATCCGTCGAAGATCAAGTCTCCGCGGATGTCGGCGGTGCAGTTTAAGTTTCCGAATCTGACCTGATGGCCAGGGGCGTAGCTCTCGACCTGCGCCAGATGGCCAAGCGAATTGGCCCGTAGTGCGAAGCCGCCGAATACAAAGATCAATCCGGGGAGGAAAACCTCACCCTGGACCACATCGCTATCGATGATCGAAGGAGCCATCAAGCCTTATGGTGACGACACAGTGGAACTCACAATGAAAGCACCAATTTCGGTGTCAAAACCGGCGGATCTCGGGTAGGGGGTCCCGAACTATGCGTCTAAGGCGGATGGTAACAGGAAGCAGGGGACATGATGTTTACCCAGGTTCGGGCCCTCTTGATGGAGTTAATACCATACGTCCTGCTTGATTGTTCTTGATGATATGAGTATTACAAGAGTTGATCTACCACGAGATCGTAGAGGCTAAACCCTAGAAGCTAGCCTATGGTATGATTGTATATATTGTCCTACGGACTAAACCCTCCGTTTTATATAGACACCAGAGGGGGCTAGGGTTACACAGAGTCGGTTACAAGGGAGGAGATCTTCATATCCGTATTGCTTAGCTTGCCTTCCACGCCAAGGAGAGTCCCATCCGGACACGGGACGAAGTCTTCAATCTTGTATCTTCATAGTCTAATAGTCCGGCCAAAGGATATAGTCCGGCTGTCCGGAGACCCCCTAATCCAGGACTCCCTCACCAAGGGCCTGTGCTCTTCCCACTGGAACGGGCCCATCTGTGACAAGTGAGGAAACCCATGATTTGTTTCGCCGTGCCTCTTCACAAGGGGGAACCCATGATTAGTCTTGTCGAGTCCCTTTTGCAGTGTAGTGAGAATATGTCTAGTTTTAATTGCTATATTTGGTTGTTTGCAGTATGCCTTGTTTATTTTAGTTGTTCACCATGTGATTCTCTATATGTGGAACTATTTACTGTGCAATACATTTTCATCAATACTTGTTTTAAACATACCGATAGGAATGCATATATTTGCTTGTTGTTAGGCCTGTTATAGCTAGCATATGCCTCTTTTAAAGTTTTTTGGTTGTTCGGTTGTTTGTAGTTAGCATATGTCCAGATTCAAATGCTATCTTTGGTTGTTCATAGTATGCCTTGTTTATTCCAGTTATTCACAATGTGACGTTTCATATGTGCAAGTATGAACTGTGCAGTTCAATTTCATCAATATCAGTTTCAACAATACCACTATGAATGACTACATTTGGTTGCTGCATGTTCTAGTTAACACACCTTTCCATTTTTTATTTAACAATAACCAGTGTACTTAGACAGGCACAATACCAGTTTGAATGACTATGTTTGCTTGTTGATAAATGTTAGGCATGTTGTAGTTAACACACCTTTCCACTTGTTTTGCTTTACTAGCGTGCTTAAACCTGCACACTGAAGCTATCTTTTGGAGATTATTTTGTCTGCCATCGATATATTTGGTTGATGTTTAGTCTGTTGTGCTTAACATGCCTCTCGATGTACTTAACGGGACAATTTTGGGAACGGCTGCTGTTTTCCGTCGAGGTTAGTTTCATCCCATGGCTTATATATACTCACTGTTCAGGATATGGGTAGCTTGTACCATATAGGTCGGGGCTGATAAGGGACTAATCGGTGAATCGAACTTTTAACTAAATATATCTGTAACCCATTTATCGTTAGTTTAACTAGGACCATATGTAATATATCTGAGGCTACATAGCAACATGCACTGTACTGAATGTCTAAATATGCAATCCTAGGCTGCATAGCAATAAGGAAGAGTGTTACCTTAATGTTCTGATGATGTCTAGATATACGTAGAAGAGCAGCAGCAGCAACAGCAACAACACAACCCTGTTTGGATACTCTAAATTAGCTAGAGGTTAAATTTAGTTTCTAGCTCATGACTAACCCTGAACTAACTCTAGCTAAAGAGGTGTTTGGATGATAGGGTTAGATTGATAATAAATGCAGCAGGAGAACTAGCTCCAATTAGTACCTCTTGGGTGGGATAGTTTTTTTGGGCAGGTTAGATGCAACTAGCTCAAACTAGTCCTAATGTTTGGATATACTTTAGGGCTATTTGAGCCCAAACTAGCTCAAACTAACTCTAACCCATGGATACAGTAGCAGTTAATCAGCCGATAATTTGTAAAAATGCAATAAACTCCCTCTGGCCCATAATATAAGATGTTAATTCATCTAATATGTGAGTATATTGGATGTTATAATATATTATATAACAGTGTTGTACTACATCATTGTGCAATTGTTGTTTAGCTTCTAATATTAACTTGGTGCTTTTAGGTACATATGTCATTGGTGAAGATCCGCACTTCGACCCTTCCTGCATATGGGGCAATCAGATATTGATGAACCAACATCAAGTGAGGAAGCTGATAAAGATTGCCAGTAAAATGGGTCAAAAGATGGCAATTAACCTATTTTTTTACGCTGTATCCAAGACAACATCGAACTACGGGATGGTAAGTAAGAACTCTGCAGCCTTATTTTTACTGCCCATAATGAGTTGTGTTAGACGACAATGTCTGAATCTTTTTTCCTTTGTAGTGGTTGCCAAAGCAGTTTATTCAAGGTTACCTCTCAAACTACATGATTGGTGGTCGGCCATCACAAGGGGGAGTGCGGCATGAAGACAGTGAAGGATGGGCGGTCGGCCATGACAAGGTTACCACTAAAGTATTTCTACTAGAACACGATGATTATCTAGATGTGTTCACGAAGACAGTGAAGGATGGGAGGTCGGCCATCACAAGGGGTTGGACTAGAGTCGTGCGTGCCTTCTGCATGGAGGAGGGCACAATATGGGCATTCTGCTTCACCTTGTTCAGCGACCAGAATATATTTCCCTTCTTTCTTTATAGTCTTTAATAGTACAAGTATACAACTGTGGTTCATCATTCTTTATTTCGTGCTTATGTAATTCTTGAACATACCTATGAATCGAATAATGCATTGGTTGTTTGAACCTGATGGATATGAATAAAGCTATATCATACTTTCAAATTCAAATCCGGTAAAATCTGAAATAGCAGCAATTAAATTATGGTGAAATTACGCTATGCAGGTCATTACGGCGCACACGATCGGTAAAACACAAACGTTTGTGATATACACCATAATCCGACACGGTTCACAGAGATGAAACATGTGCGAGCATGCACATAGTTGCCGTTTGCAAAGCATGTGCGATGTCACACAATATCACAAATGATGCGGGCAAACTAAACGTTTGTCATAGTTGCCTTATCGTACACGATTTGCAACCATGAACTATTTCTGATGTGGTACGCATCATAAGCGCTGCACCAAAAAATAGCGTGTGCGATAGTTGTCATGTACGAGGATGTTACGATGGCCGATGTTTCGTAATCCTATCGGACACTCGTACGATGATTAGCTAGTCTTCTTAATTAGTTATCGAGGTAAATGCACCGGTGGTATATAAAGTTGCTTAGGATGTGCAATTTGGTGCCTAATGTTGCAAAATACGGAAAAGTGGTGCCAAAACTTGTTTTTGCGAGCACGTACGGTGCATGCAGGCATATCCTGACACATGGGGGGCACTATCAGTGGCTGGCATGTGGCGTTTTATATATACCCCCCTAACTTTTTACTATTCGTAGGGTAAAAGCGTGAAACGACGGGAGTACAACTGGCTTCTACTAGTAGTTGTCATGTACTCATATCAGAAATCTGGTGGTAGCTCACTGGTAGCTAGCACGACTCTTCTTTGCCTAGGTTCTAGGTTCAAACCCCAGGCCACCGAAATTTTTTATATCGGCTTTTTTTATTGCAGAACTACATGTAGTGCATCACACTTATTGGCAGAAGAACATACAGTTCAAATGTTTATAGTAAAAAATCATCTGTAAAACAGGAAGAACATACGGTTCAAATGCTTACAGTAAAAATCATCTATAAACAAGTTATAATCATTTTGTAGAGGAAGATTGCATCATACATAGCAACATCACAACCATCACATATAGCAACAGTATTGCATTAATAAAAGGACAAGGTTCGGTAGCACAAAAGGGAAGGTTTAGAAATGTAATACAAAGTAATAGTAGTGCATCAGTTGAAATGCTTCAGTTGTTGCTCATCTACTTGAAATACAGTGAGAGGAAATGCTGCCAATCATCATCTAGAGGTGCATTCTGTGTGAACACAACGTCTTCCTCTACTTGGACATAATTTGGTCCTCTTGAAGTTCCTATTGCTGTAACATTAGCCATGTCATCTCCAAAAAAGGAGGTTGTAGAAGGCAGGAGCTGTTGCTCTTGCTCCTCTAGCATTAGTTGCACTTGCTCCTGTAGCATTAGTTGCATTTGCTCCTCTTCTAGCATTTGCATTTGATCCTCTTGTAGCAATTTCATTTGCCCCTCTTGCAGCACCTCCTCTTGTTCCCCTCCCAGCCTCTCTTGTTGTTCCTCTGCTAGCACCAGACCCTCCTCTTGTTGCTCTGCCAGCACTAGCCCCTCCTCTTGTTCCTCTCCCAGCCCCTCTTGTTCCTCTTCTTGTTGATTGTTGCCTTCCCCTTGACACATCTATTGTCACTCTGGCAGATGGAATGTCAGCCCTTGCATTAGCAATGAAAGTGGATTCTGCCAGTGGACCAAAGTCCCTGACAGGTGGATATGTGAACCTCTCCTAATGAGTAAATAGGAAGAACATACGGTTCAAATGCTTACAGTAAAAATCATCTATAAACAAGTTATATTCATTTTGTAGAGGAAGATTGCATCATACATAGCAACATCACAACCATCATAGATAGCAACAGTATTGCATTAATAAAAGGACAAGGTTCAGTAGCACAAAAGGGTAGGTTTAGAAATGTAATACATAGTAATAGTAGTGCATTAGTTGAAATGCTTTAGTTGTTGCTCATCTACTTGAACTACAGTGAGAGGAAATGCTGCCAATCATCTTCTAGAGGTGCATTCTGTGTGAACACAACCTCTTCTTTGCTTGGACATAATTTGGTCCTCTTGAAGTTCCTGTTGCTGTAACATTAGCCATGTCATCTCCAAAAAGGAGGTTGTAGAAGGCAGGAGCTGTTGCTGTTGCTCCTGTAGCATTAGTTGCACTTGCTCCTGTAGCATTAGTTGCATTGGCTCCTCTTCTAGCATTTGCATTTGCTCCTCTTGTAGCAATTTCATTTTCCCCTCTTGCAGTACCTCATCTTCTTCCCCTCCCAGCCTCTCTTATTGTTCCTCTGCCAACACCCGACCCTCCTCTTATTCCTCTACCAGCACTAGCCCCTCCTCTTGTTCCGCTCCCAGCCCCTCTTGTTCCTCTTCTTGTTGATTATTTCCTTCCCCTTGACACAACTATTGTCACTCTAGCAGATGGAATATCAGCCCTTGCATTAGCAATGAAAGTGGATTCTGGTAGTGGACCAAAGTCCCTGACAGGTGGATATGTGAATCTCTCCTAATGAGTCTAATGAGATGATTATCAGTTCAAAAACCTCAACAATAAAATAGATTGAGCCGGAGTTTTAGTTGACATAATACCTGTTCTTGCATCATGAAAATCATAGAGCCAGGAGTTTGAGTTGGATCCAAATCAGCTTTCACAATATGCGACATTATATCATGAATATGGTAAAGAATAGGAAGCACTTTTTAGAAAACAACCATAATGATAATAGTTTATAACGTTACATCGATGATGGACGGATCATCATAATATTCTTCTGCTTGAGCTACATCTTCATTTCGAATGACATTCTCATGCTTGTAATGGCCCTTTTTGTTATGATTAGGTGCTGCACATATGCAACAGTGCTTTGTGGATCCATGTTTGGTAAGCTTCAACCCTCCATGTTTGTCCTTTTTCTCTTTTGGATCTTTCTTCCTATTTTTCTTAGGCCCCCCATGACTTTCGTGTACAAAGGTGGATAGACAATAGTGCCATACATTTTTCCCATCTAGCTTTGTCCCTTAATGGCATTATGTTATAAGAATATGCCTTTCTATAACTCTCCATGGTATAGCACATATGGACCATGCTTTCCGGTTTAATTCTTTCATGTCTGAAACAAGCTACGAAATGATGGCATGGGGACAACTCCCACTTTTTTGCATTCACGGCTGTTCATATTCAGATCCACCAACTAAATGTTGTTGAAGAATCTCACCTAGAAAACTCCTCTACCAGTTTCTTGAACCATACAATGAGCAGCCGATTCAACATATTTATCAAGCTTTTTCTGGATCTTTGGGCAGAGTCTCCCAGTCCACTTATCTAATTCTTTTTGTTTGGAAACAATTCTGTGAGATATCTTGTCATGAATGTTCTTTAACATTCACACCATTAGTAGTTCTCTTGCCTCCAGTATATAACTGCAATTAAGAGTGGCTGTCATGGAATGGCTTTGAAGTACTACTACAATGCAATTTACAATGAGTGTCATGGCATGGTTTTGAACTAATATGTGACTACAATTCGTAGTGAGGGGATTCACATGGTTTTGAACTAATAAGTAGCTGTAATTCATAATTACATACCGATGGATTGGAATCTAACCTGTTGAAAACTTCTGACATGTTGTCTAACAAGATATCACACTTTGGGAATGGGTTAAAAAAAGCCTTAATCCATGTTCTTGGATCCAATCTCTCAACCCATTCATAAGCCTCCTGACTGTGTGCCCTTAACTTGTCCATGTTTTTCTGGTATTCAATCTCATTTGTGGATCTTGCAATTGCCCAAAGATCATTCTTCAACTGCTCACCCTTATGCAATTTGTGGAAATTTTGGTAGATGTTCCTAACACAAAATCTGTGCTTAGTATCTGGGAAAACCTTTTGCACTACAGCTATTAGACCCTGGCAAAGTATGAAGTATAGTAAGAGTTATGCAAACTAAAATTAATTCAATAAGTACTGAAATGAAAAGGAACACCTAATAACCTTCTTCTTATCACTCATTATAGTGTAAGGTGATGTGTTGCATATATTGAGATCATCCTTGAGTGATGCTAAGAACCGTACCACTCCCAGCTGCTCGTACACTCCACCTAACACAAGCCAAAAGCTATTGGAAATATTCAGATATTGGTGTCAATAGCAACAACTGTAAGCAGATTCCCTTTGTACCTAGTCTTAATGGGACAACCATCAAGAAATATCATGGGCCTACAACCAGCAAGAAACCCTCTATTGCAAGCATCTATTGACCAGTACAAAGTTGAGAAATGATCTTCTGGCAATTTAGTTTTCTCATCTATCACTTCCTTTGTGCAAAGGAAAAACTTGCTGCCTGGGTTAGTTCTTCTAAGCTCCTGCCCATAATCCCACAGCAATTTGGATTGGTCATCATCTTCCCCTCTAATATCCTTAACAACTGCTCTCCTTGCCCTTCCCAATTTGAATTTGGTTGGAATCTGTAGTGACCCAACCTGAATGGATCGAAGTCTCTGTGCTTAAGTGTCATCCCTAGATTGGTATGCTGACACACATAGTACACGAGGATTTATAACAGAGGTAAATCACATGTATAAAGTAACGTAAATACTCAATCCATATAGCAGAAGTACCAACAAGGTTGTGGAGTTCCCAGCAACACCAACGGCAAGGTTGAGTGTAGACATCGTAACCGTAACGTATCACTTACTTGTCGTAAGATTCCTGCAACATGAGACGTTGCAGCCACGTAGGTCAGTACATTGAATGTACTGGCAATTTCACACCATAGAATAAATAAGGAGAATGTCTATCTCTATATGCATATTTGGCTGGTGGAGGCTCTAAGTTTAATTTTTCATAAAGCTAATTTTTTCCTACAACAAAGGAATACATTTTATTTAACTACCAAGTTTATGCCATTAGTGAGAAGGTTCCTCCAACTCAATCCCAAATTACCAAGTATAAATATTAACCCAACAAATTCATTAAGTAAAGTGATGAGATCAAATCAATAATTCAAGTAGCAGATACTCAAGATGTCCATAACCGGGGACACGGCTAATCATGATTAGTTTGTACACACTACAGAGGTTTGCGCACTTTTCCCCACAAGGCTCGACCTCCTCCGTTGCATTTCTCGCACTACATGATGTTTGAGAAACGGATGATCGAGACATAGTCTTTCCGAAGCATTAACTCTTTAGTCTGGGTAGACAGTACCACCTACTTTCCCCTACATCGGCTAGCCTACCACTGAAAGAGGTCGCACAACATACTCAACTATGCGAGAGCCTATAATGGCTTGTGGCTGCACATGGAAGTTTGTAGCATAAATAATCTTATGATCCCTTTGAGCCTGGGTGGCATTCCATAGGGTGATCACACGGGTACTCCGGGATCCCCTTGGGCAAGCAATGGGTTCTCCAGGTGCCCGGGCAAACCACTAGGTGCTCCAGGGTGCCCCAACCAATCCACCCAGATGTGTATTAAAGTAGCCACCTTAAGTTTCCCTTAGTTAATATCACTCTCGCAACTTTCATGAATCTCACATACCAATCCACGTCTACAAGCATAACAAAGTAGTATGACCATAACGTATATTCCCGTGGTTGATAAAAGGATAATAGGTTCCTACCTCTGCAACTACTTCCCATAACCACATGTTCACAATCCTACTCATGCAATGTTTGAGGGTTGAGACTAATGCATAAAAAACTGGGTATTAGAGGGATATGATCAAAGTGTGAACTTGCCTTATACTGTTGATGAAGGTGATTCACACTCACAACTCTAGATAGTTCTACTCGTCACACTCCGATTAATCTATTGTAAGCAAACAATTTCATACATAAGCACTCATGCAAAAGAATCAAAGAAAAGATCTCGGAAAACTTCAAAAACAGGCAAATAACTCTTGCAACAGAAAACAATTTCTAACAGTGCCAAAATTAGGTGGATTTGGTCTTATCAAAAAGTTTAGCTCAAGAGCTTCGATTAGTAAAAAGATTCAATTAAATCAGAGTTACAAAACTCGAGTTATGAACAAAAGAAGTTTGAATTCATATTTGTTTGAAATCAAATTTTAAACCTTCAAAATTATGTTGAAGTTGGTTATCTGTATGGAGGGGATCATAATGAAGAAGTGGGCATTGGTTTCGTTGGATTTGGACAATCGAGCAAAAAGTTGTGATAGATTGAGAAGCAGGGGCTAATCTATAAGAAAAGTATTCACGGATAGGTCCCTGACGTAAAATAATAGTAAATGAAAAAACTATCGAGCGGACGCTCGCTAACCCGGTCTAAACAGTGGACGTTCTCTATTTAGATCTAACAAAAAACCAATCTAAAATAAATAAACCGGAGAAACCGGTGGTTCGTGCCGGACTGGGAAAAAACGGCGGGTCGGCCGGCGGATCCGGCGACTCCGGGCGGTGGTGGCGGACTCCGGCGAGTCCGAGCGAAGGCGGACTCCGGCGCGACGACGGGCTTGGCGAGGGCGGCGCGGCGGCGGCGCATGCAGGTGGAGGCGAGGGCGACGTGCGGCAGCGGCGCCGGGGCGACGCTCGGCAACGGCGCCGGGCAGCGGCGCGGTGGTGCTGGCGGCGGTGAGGAGGAGAAGAGGAGGCGGCGGGGTGGCAACTTAAATAGGGGGGTCGGGGTGGTGACAGACTTGGGCGAGGGGGCGATGTGCGCTGTGAGAGCGCCGGACTCCAGCGAGTCCGAGTCGGGCACGGGAGTGAAGGTGGTCGCGCGGTGGGCTGCGGCCTCGCTGGAGCTGGGCCGGCCCAGTCGGCAGAAGAGAAGTTTTTTTTAACAATTTTACAAAAATAAAATAAAACCAAATAAAATAAATATATAATATAGGCATATAATACATCAAAATTTTCAGAAAAAGATTTCCTAAAAGATGAACATATTTTCAGTGGCAAATAAAATTCACAAAAATTTGAATAAAGAAAACAATGCTACTGGTGCAATAAAACCTCAAAAAAATCATTTTAAAAATACCAAAATAACTTCAAAATTATTTCTCTCCATTCTTCAAAATAACAGTGCTACTGATGCCCCAACCAATCCACCCAGATGTGTATTAAAGTAGCCACCTTAAGTTTCCCTTAGTTAATATCACTCTCGCAACTTTCATGCATCTCACATACCAATCCACGTCTACGAGCATAGCAAAGTAGTATGAGCATAATGTATATTCCCACGGTTGATAAAAGGATAATAGGTTCCTACCTCAGCAAGTACTTCCCATAACCACATGTTCACAATCCTACTCATGCAATGTTTGAGGGTTGAGACTAATGCATAAAAACTGGGTATTAGAGGGATATGATCAAAGTGTGAACTTGACTTGTACTATTGATGAAGGTGATTCGCACTCACAACTCCTGATAGTTCTACTTGTCACACTCCAATCAATCTATCGTAAGCAAACAATTGCATACATAAGCACTCGTGCAAAAGAATCAAAGAAAAGATCTCGGGAAACTTCGAAAACAGGCAAATAACTCTTGAAGAAGAAAAAATTTTCTAACAGTACCAAACTTAGGTGGATTTTGTCTTATCAGAAATTTTAGGTAAGAGCTTCAATTAGCAAAAAGAATCAATTAAATCTGAGTTATAAAACTCGAGTTATGAACAAAAAAGTTTGAATTCAAATCTGTTTGAAATCAAATTTTAAACCTTCAAAATTATGTTTAAGTTGGTTATCTGGATGGAGGGGATCATAACAAAGAAGTGGGCGTTGGTTTCATTGGATTTGGACAAGCGAGCAAAAAGTTGTGATAGATTGAAAAGCAGGGGGCTAATCTATAAGAAAAGTATTCACGGATAGGTCCCTGGCGTAAAATAATCGAAAATGGAAAAACTATCGAGCGGACGCTCGCTAACCCGGTCTAAACAGTGGACGTTCGCTATTTAGATCTAACAAAAAAAAACCGATCTAAAACAAATAAACCGGAGAAATCGACGGTTCGTACTGGACCGAGAAAAACCGGCGGGTCGGGCGGCGAATCCGGCGAGTCCGGGCGGTGGATCCGGCCAGTTCGGGCGGCGGCGGACTACGGCTAGTCCGGTCGGCGTAGGCGGATTCTGGCGCGGCGGTGTGTGCGGGCGGAGGCGAGGGCGGCGTGCGACAGTGGTGCGTGCGGGCGGAGGCAAGGGCAGCGTGCGGCAGCTGCGTCGGGGCGGCGGCTGGCGAGCGGGTGGCGGCGCGGTGGTGCGGGCGGCGGTGAGGAGGAGAGGAGGAGGCGGCGGGGCGGCGACTTAAATAGGGGGGGTCGGGGTGGCGACGAACTTGGGCGAGGGGGCGACGAGCGCCGTGAGAGCGCCGCACTCCGGCGAATCCGAGCCGGGCACGGGAGCAAAGGCGGTCGTGCGCTGGGCTGTGGCCTGGCTGGAGCTGGGTCGGCCGAGTCGGCGGACGAGAAGTTTTTTTTAAAACAATTTTACAGAAAATAAAATAAAACCAAATATAATAAAAATATAATATAGGCATATAATATATCGAAATTTTCAGAAAAAGATTTCCTACTAAAAGATGAACATATTGTGAGCAGCAAATAAAATCCTCAAAAATTTAAATAAAGCAAACACTACTACTGGTGCAATAAAACCTCATAAAAATCATTTTAAAATACCAAAATAACTTCAAATTTATTTCTCTCCATTTTTCTATTGTAGGGAATCATTTTACCCTAATTTTGCATATATTTTATTTTTGTAGAAAAATAATTTGAATAAAAACCAAATAACTCCAAATTAAAAATTGATTTCAGTGGGACTTTAAATTTGACTCTTTGAAACTGCCAACTCATATTTCATAAAATTTGAAGAAGTAATTTTATCTTCTCTCATGAAAATCATTGAGTTGCATAAAGTTTCTGAATTTGAAATAGTTCCAAATGGAATTCAAATCTTTTCAAAACCCTTTTTTCATTTATTTAAATGGAAGAAGTCATATCATCTTCACTCCAGGGTTTTGTGATGAAATGAGTTTGAATTCATGAAGATCAGAAATGGAAGGTGAAAGTTTGGGAAAGTCATTTCATTCCCTCTCATTTAACTTTCAAAAGTTTCGAATTTCACTCAATTTCACACAAGCAATCACACCACTATCAGACAAACAATCAAAACTATTTATTTAATATAACATTCAAAATTTAGATTTTTGGGATGTTACAGAATCATGTTGTATTGAACCTGCACTTTGTCTTGGATTTTCTTCAAGGACATTTTCACATTATCTCTGAACTCTTCCCTGAACTTTCTTGTAAGAAAAGGTGCAGTCAACACTTTGAGATCACAAGCTTTAGTGCAGGTGTGTTTACCTTGAAATTTCTTGATTACAATGATACTTGTCCTGTTATCCTTATCTGCCCTCACATACCAAGAGCAGCCTTCTTTGCATATAGCAACTAATGTAGTTATTGTATTTCTTGTCTTCCTTATTACCACTCTATTTCTAACACTATAAGCATTGATAGCAAGTCTGAGCTCCTTCATGTCTCCAAAAATCATGCCAAGCTTGAAAGTTGGGGCATTCAAGTCAGTCTCTGGGTTAAATGCTCTAAAATTGTATTTAAGTTTTTCCCTTTCTAGTTTGCTTAGATCCAAGTGACGGTCATCTAGTGCATCTTCAGGTAGTTCTGCTTCAATGTTAGGTATGAACTCACTCTGTCTATGATCATCAACTTCTTTGTCCACATTCTTGTCAAACAAATCATCATCACCATCTTCTGCATCAAAGTCGCTATCATAAAACTCCTCATCTGTTTCTTCATCACAAACATCCTCTTGTCCCTCGGCCTCACTACTTTGTTCTCCTTCCATTTCTTCTGCAGCATCACCAACACCTGAACTTGATCCTTCACCGAAGTACATGGACCTCCTAACTCTCTTTGCTCTCTTCTGTTTTGGACTCTTAGGATATTCCAAGGACAATGTAGGTGTTAGGAGCTAGGGTTCGGGCTCCTCTAGGTCATAGGTGGTAGGGAAAGGAGGGAGCGGGGCGTGGGCTAGAACGCGGCGGCCGGTGGCGAGGCGCCGTCCTTGCGGCTGGGTGGCGGCGGCGCAGGAGAGAGAGAGGCTAGGGTTTAGGGTTCCGGCTCCTCTGGGAGCCGGGCAATAGAATAGTCTTATTGCTTAATCCTCAAAATAGTCTTACAACTTGTATATATAACCAAAATATGAAAATAAACTAAGATAACTTGGGCCTTAAGCCTGCCCAGTGGGCTCCCGGCGGCCATAGACCTGGCCGGTCATAACATCTCTCCCCGCCTGCGCAAACAGCTCGTCCTCGAGCTGAAAGTCGGGGTAGTGCTGGTGGAACTCCTCGCGTTGCTACCAAGTAGCGTCCTCCTCTGGTAGTCCAGCCCATCGAATCAACACGTACCAGGAGCCTCGACGCAGCTGAGCCTTCAGCGCCTTCTCCGGTACAGGAAGGAGACGCCCCTTCGTGAGCGGCGGAAGCGCCGGTGGTGCCGCGGGTGGATCGCCGCGGAAAGGCTTGAGCAGCCCGACATGGAAGACATCATGGATCCGTGCACCTGCCGGAAGCTGAAGACGGTACGCCACTTTGCCAATGTGTTCCAGGATAGCAAAGGGGCCGGCATAGCGAGGACCGAGCTTCTTCCTCGCGCGGGGGTCCAACGACTGCGTAGAGCGATGAAGTAGACGCAGCCAGACCCAATCACCCACCGCGAACTCCGCCTCGCGATGGTGGCCATCATAGTATCGTTTGGCCAACTGCTGGGTCTGGAGGAGTCGTTGCTGGACCTCCGCGAGCATCTCATCACGGCTCCTCAAAAGAGCCCCGGCTGCCTCGGTCCGCGCCGAGGCTGGATCAACCGGCAGAATCGGCGGGGGCGGCCGGCCATACACCACCTCAAAGGGCGTAGCACGGAGGGCGGAGTGGTAAGAGGTGTTGTAGCAGTACTCCGCCCATGAGAGCCAGTCCACCCATGCGCGAGGGCGATCACCTGTAACACAACGCAAATACATGGCAATCACCTTGTTAACGATCTCAGACTGGCCGTCTGTCTGAGGGTGGAAGGCGGTACTCAGGCGGAGCTTCACGCCTGCCAGTCGGAAGAGGTCGCGCCATACATGACCCGTGAACACAGGATCTCGATCACTGACGATCGAAGAAGGGAACCCGTGGAGGCGGGCAATGCCATCGAAGAAGGCCCGCGCGACAGATGCCGCTGAATATGGATGGCCAAGGGCGATGAAATGAGCATACTTGGAGAAGCGGTCGACCACCGTGAGAATGACGGACTTGCCGCCCACCTTGGGAAGGCCCTCGATGAAGTCCATGGAGATGTTCGCCCAAACCTGAGACGGGACCTCCAAGGTCTGAAGCATACCAGCTGGTCGTAGGGTCTCCGTTTTGTTGCGCTGGCACGTCACACAAGACCGTACCCAGTCGCGGACCAGGGCACGATCACCTGGAATGTAGAAGTCGGCGCGGAGGCGATGTAGCGTCTTCTACACGCCCTCATGGCCCGCCGAGTGGGCGAGACGCAGCACCTGCTGACGAAGATCGTCGTGGTCCGGAACGAAGACGCGGCGCCCGTGGAGAAGCAGGCCGTCAGCTAGACGCCACGGCTCCTCTAGCTCTCCCGCCACCAGCTGCTGCTGCAGGAGGAGGGCGTCGGCCGCGGCAGCGTTCGCCCGGCAAATGTCGGCGTAGAGGGCGAAAGAGGGCCCGGTGATGATGCGGAAGGCAGCCCCTTCCACGGCACCACCGTCCACATCGGCGTCACGCCGAGATAGGGCATCGGCGACGGTGTTGAGGCGACCTGGCCGGTACTCGACGGTAAAATCAAAGCCAAAGAGTTTACTGATCCACTGGTGCTGGGGAACCGTCAAGAGCCTCTGATCCAGCATGAACTTGAGGCTGTAGTGGTCCGTGCGGATCCGGAAGGAACGGCCCCAAAGATAGGGCCGCCAATGGCGTACTGCCTGCACCAACCCAATGAGCGTGGCTCACGCTCATACGCCGCCAATTTAAGATGGCGAGAAGCAAAGGGGCGGCTGAAGAAGGCGAGGGGTCCATCGCCCTGGTGCAGGACCGCACCAAACCCCGCACCGGAAGCATCGCAGTCGACGGTGAAGGGAAGGTCGAAGTCCGGCATCTGCAGTACGGGTCCCGTCGTGAGGGCCCCCTTGAGGGCCTCGAACGCTGAAGTGGCCTCCGTATCCCAAGAGAAGGCGTCGCGGCGGAGGAGACGCGTGAGCGGGGCTGCGATAAGGCCAAACTCCCGGATGAACTTCCGGTAGTACCCGGCAAGACCAAGGAAGCCGCGAAGAGCCCGCAAAGACTGCGGAATGGGCCAGGCGGCGACGGCCGCCACCTTGTCGGCGTCCATGGCCACACCCTCGGCCGAGATGACGTGGCCGAGGTAAGCGACCGAAGGTGTCCCGAACGAGCACTTCGAGCGCTTAAGATGAAGATGATGCGCCCGAAGCTCGTTGAAGACGATGGCCACATGCTGGAGGTGCTCTGCCCAAGAGGCGCTGTAGATAAGAATGTCATCAAAGAAAACGAGCACAAACCAACGTAAGTAGGGCCGGAGGACATCGTTCATCAAGGCCTGAAATGTCGTCGGGGCGTTGGCGAGGCCAAAGGGCATCACCAAGAACTCGAAGTGGCCGTGATGGGTCCGGAACGCCGTCTTGGCGATGTCGTCGGGATGCATGCGCACCTGATGATACCCCGACCGGAGGTCCAGTTTGGTGAAGAAGCGCGCACCATGTAGCCCATCCAGGAGTTCATCGACCACCGGAATAGGAAACTTCTCCTTAAGTGTGAGAGCATTAAGGGCGCGGTAGTCGATGCAGAAGCGCCAAGTGTCGTCCGACTTACGTACGAGGAGGACCGGCGCCGTAAAGGGTGATGTAGAGATACGGATAATGCCCGCGGCAAGCATGATGGCGCACTGCCACTCCAACTCGTCCTTCTGCAACTGAGGGTACCGGTAGGGCCGTACTGCCACCGGAGCCGAGCCCGGCAGGAGATGAATATGGTGGTCGTAGACCCGGGCCAGCGGAAGGCCCTGGGGTTCCGCAAAAAGATCACCGTGCTGCTGCAGGAGGTGATCCAGCAGCGGATGCTCGGCCTCCATGGTGGCCGCGGCTAGCTGGAGTGGGGGCGACGCCGGGGTGCCGCCAACGCCCTCCCACCGGATGCGGCGGCCGAGGCGCCAGAAGGTCATCGTCAGGGCGTCGAAGTCCCAAAGGATGGGACCGAGAGTCCGCAAAAAGTCGACGCCGAGGATGAAGTCGAAGCAGCCCAAGTCGATGCCGGCACATGTGATGGTGAAGTGCTCGTCGCTGATAGTAATGGGAACGTCCCGAGCGAGCCCATGGCATCGGAGGCGGTCGCCATTAGCGACGGTGACCCACAGCTGCTCCCCTCCCGTCGGCTGTAGGGCAAGGCGCCGCATAGTAGCCTCCGGAAGGAAGTTATGTGTAGAGCCCGTGTCTAAGAGAGCCACCAGAGTCTCGCTGTGGATCGTGACTGGAATAAGCATAGTCCGCTCATTGCGGATGCCGGCCAACGCGTGGAGGGAGACGACAAGGGCCGTAGCCGGCGCAGGCGCGGGTGCCTGCGCGACCTCGGCGGCGGCTGGGTCGCCGAGTCCATCGTCGGTGGCAGCGTCCTCGGTCTCGTCGACTGTCTCCAAGTAGAAGAGGCGTGGGCAGACATGGCCCGGGGCATAGGGCGCATCACAGTTAAAGCACAGCCCCAGGCGGCGGCGCTCGAGCTGCTCGGCCTGCGAGAGGCGCCGGAAGGGCCGCGCCGCGGCCGGAGTGGCTGTCGGTGAGGCGACTGCAGAAGCTGGTGCGGCCGGCGGTGGCCGTGGAGGCACTCGGCTCCCCCGAGGTGGTGCGGGCCGTGTTAAGGCCTGGGCGCGCTGCTCGAACGCCCGAGCGTAGTACATGGCCGTCTGCAGGTCCTGGGGTCCCTTCATCTCGACGTCCGCGCGGATGTGGTCGGGAAGGCCGCCGACGAAGAGCTCAGCCCGCTGTAGTGCTGTCACCCCCGGTGCGTGACACGCCAGAGCCTGGAAGCGGTCGGCGAAATCCTGGACCGTGGAGGTGAAGGGTAGGCGGCCCAGCTCGGACAAGCGGCTGCCGCGCCGTGGTGGACCGAAGCGAAGGAGACACAGCTCGCGGAAACGATCCCAGGGGGGCATGCCGCCCTCGTCCTGCTCGAGGGCGTAGTACCATGTCTGGGCGGCACCCCGAAGGTGGTATGCCGCGAGCCAAGTGCGCTCGGACGCGGGTGTGTGCTGCCCCCGGAAGAACTGATCACACTGGTTTAACCAGTTAAGAGGGTCCTCCGAGCCATCATACGTGGCAAAGTCAATCCAGGCAAAGCGAGGTGGTGTCGGGGTCGATGCGCCAGTGTCCACCGGTTCGTCGATGTGAAGGGCCGAGGACGGCGCGCCGAACTGTAGCGTGGGCACCGCGGGTTCGCCGGCCTCCGTGTAGACCGGCAGTGGCGACGTTCCGGTGAGCCAAGCCGGAATCGGAGAGGGCGACGGTGGAAACCGCACCTGCTGGATCGGAAGCCCCCCGGAAGGGCCCTGACTCAGGCCGGCGGTAGGGGGTGGAGACGGCGTGGGGGCCGACGCAGCCGGCGCGGAGGGGACCGGGGCAGACCAGACCGGCCACGGGGTTGGGGCGGACGCGGCCGATGCCGCGGGTGCTGGCGCGGGCCAGTGTGGCCAGGCCGGCGCTGGAGCGGCCGGCTGTTGTAGCGCCGGGTAGCTGTCGGCGAGCGCAGCTGGCACCGAGTACCACGGGAGCGTCGGCGGCCCGGAGGGCGCAGGCGGTGGGGGCGGCTGTGGCGGTCCGTATGGGCTGGCCAGGAAGAGCCGGATGCCCTGGACCGCGACGACCAAGTCGTTGAGGACCCCCGCCATGGCCTCCGGGGTGTAGTGGGCCGGTAGAGTTGATGGCGACGGCGGCGTAGTGGTGATGGGGGCCGGCGGATGGCCGGGTGACGCGCCGGGGATGAGGTCCAGCGACGCGGACGGGAGGACCAGCGACCCCGTGGCGAGGGGCGCTGACGCGGCGGCGGTGGTCACGGGCAGCGACGACGATGGTGGTGAGGATGACATGGTCGAACCAGAGCTGACTGATACAAAGGTGTTAGGAGCTAGGCTTCGGGCTCCTCTAGGTCGTAGGTGGTAGGGAAAGGAGGGAGCGGGGCGTGGGCTAGAACGCGGCGGCCGGCGGCGAGGCGCCGTCCTTGCGGCTGGGTGGCGGCGGCGCAGGAGAGAGAGGCTAGGGTTTAGGGTCCCGGCTCCTCTGGGAGCCGGGCAATAGAATAGTCTTATTGCTTAATCCTCAAAATAGTCTTACAACTTGTATATATAACCAAAATCTGAAAATAAACTAAGATAACTTGGGCCTTAAGCCTGCCCAGTGGGCCCCCGGCGGCCATAGACCTGGTCGGTCATAACAGTAGCTTCTTTTCCCTTCCAGCCTTTTGTGGGGGTTATAACTCTGGGCAACTCAGGAGCTCCATCTAGAAGCACATCTTCTTTGATCAGAGTTTCCAAAGTATCACCATGGTCAACAATCAATAGCAAATTCTTGTGCTTAGTTGTTGTTGAAATCATTAACAAGACATCTGCATCACAAACAATCTCTTTCAGTCCATCAGCTACTGACTTTCCAGGCTGGCACCAATAAACATCATGCTTGTCCACAGCTCTGTCATAATCAAGTTGCTTGAGAAAATCATCAATCCACAGTAGTGACCAAGTGTCACTATCACATTATCAAAACAGTCCACTTCATAGTCCATATAAGTCATGTTGCAACCGGTTCCACACAAAAATTCTTTGTGGTGTATTTGGACAATGAAAAGGTCATCAAAAGATCCTGCAATCAGAAATGCATCTTCATTTATCAAACCATTTAACATGCTACAAACTACTGAAACTGACAAAAAATTCGCTAAACTAATTCTATCATACAGTTTAGGCTGTGTTTGACAACAAAATATTATAAATAACTAAGTATTAATTTTTTAGATTATTTTAATATGTTGGTATAAGATACCATGGTTTTCATATATCAGAGGATTTTGCAGCATCAATAATGCAGAGGATCTATTTGGCACCGCCATGCGCAGGGATGCAAAATTGCTGGCATGCAAACTGTATTAGCTATATAGCCGCATAAACGAAGAAGCTAGCTAGGCATTGAATGCAAACTGCATATAGTCTCTAGTTAGCCATGCATACACTGAGCGACCATTCAAACTAGCTAGCTAGCCGCTTGAACAAATAACGACCATGCACAAGGATGCGGGTTATTGCAAGCAATTGGCAAAGAAGACATGGACGAACGACCGTGCACAACGATCAGGGCTATTGCGAATAATTAGTGAAGAAGAGGATGGGCGACAGACTCACATTCTTATCACTGATCGCATTCTACACTGAATTTGTCAAAATATTGAGTTAAATCAAACTGTCCAATGCATAGCTCTGTTAACTCAATTTTGAACCCAACGTTTCCAGATTTATGTTACCCAAAATATTCCCCTGAATTACTATCAAATGCATCTATCCAAAAATTCAGTAAACTAAAACTGTCCTAAATTTCACATGTATTTGTCGGCTCAGTTAACACATTGTTGCCCATGTCAACTAAAATTACATCTCCATGCCCTATTTTCAGTAGTATCATATGTTTCTCATGTTGGTCTTCAGCAAAATCAAATGGAAAAGCTGCAGCCTTTAAACCCCCTACTAAACCTTAGAACAAATATGGTGTTTTGCCCATCGAATCCATACTGGATGAACACCTACTCAACTCACAACACTCGCAACATGGAAGATACATGTAAAATCAGATTTCCATGGCATGATATTTTTTCCCTAACCTAAACAGGGGCAGAGAGGGGTAAGAGACAACACATACAACAGATACAGAGGAGGAAAAAGAACTCACCATAGTGTGTTGCAGCTTCGCCGGGCCGCCGATGGCGAGGCTCCGCTCTCATCCCTGCCACCCACTATGCTCAGCCGTCACCACGTCCGCCGCTGCCTCGAGTTGATCGAGGAGAGAAGGGAAGAAAGAAGGGATGCGAGGAGGCGAGCGTTCTGAGTCGGTCCTGGGACCAAATCGCAAAAATGAAATGACAGCCTTCTCCTGCTGTTTCAGGGTTTTTTCCCATGATTGGTTAAATAGTTAGCGGGGTATCTGTAAAACGCCACACGCCAGCCACTCCCCACCGCTTCCAGCCGCTGACAATGGCCCCATGCATCAGGATACGCCCGCAGGTCTGATTTGCACCGTACATGCTTGCAAAAACAAGTTTTGGCACCATGCTTTTGTATTTTGCAACATTATGCACCAAACTGCACATCCTAAGCAACTTCATGTACCATCGGTGCATTTACCTCTTAGTTATCGCATACGGTTCGGGAAAAGTGAATATATGTGATTGTCTGCTTATCATACACGTTCTATAATCGTGAACTGTTTGTGATGGTTCACGCATCGTAAAAGTTGCACCATGGAATACTGACTACGATGGCAATGTGAGCACAAACGAGTTGCAAGGATGGAGCATTTGGGATATTCGAGATATCAAAAATAGTTTTATAGGGACAACTGTATGCATCATGGCTCCCTATCCTCGACAGTTTTTGGGTCGTGTGGGAAGGACCCGCTCTATCGCAGTCACTCACTTGGCGATGGTTCAAAATGCCGTCGCGGAAAGGGGTTAAAAACCGTTTGTATATCACCTCGTTGTACCAGTGTATATATCATTTTTGGACTAACCTATTAACTTAGTGCCAAGTGCCAGTTGATGTTTTCTGCCCGTTTTGGTTTTCCCGAAAAATGGTACCAAACAAAGTTCAAATGCCACAAAACTTTTTGACGATTTTTTCTAGACAAGAGAGACCCTAGAAGCATGAGGAGGAGACCAGACGAGAAGCGAAGAGACGGCAAGGCACTTGGGCACGCCCAAGTACCTTGTGGGCCCCTCGTGGCTCCGTCTGACCTAATTCCACCTCTATAAATTCTATAAAATTGGGAAACCAATAGAGAGCCACCCACAATACCTTTTTCACTGCCGCAGGTTTCTGTTCTTCGGAGATCCCATCTGGAGGCCTTTTTCGGTACTCTGCAGGAGGGGGAATCGATCATGGAGAGTCTCTACATCAACATTGCTGCTCTTATGATGATGTGTGAGTAGTTTAGCATAGATCTACGGGTCCATAGCTAGTAGCTAGATTGCTTCTTCTTTCTCTTTGATCTTTAATACAATGTTCTTCTCGATGTTCTTGGAGATCTATTCGATGTAATCTTCTTTTGTAGTATGTTTGTTGGGATTCGATGAATTGTGGGTTTACGATCAGATTATTCATGAATATTATTTGAGTCTTCTCTAAACTGTTTTATGCATGATAGTTATACCTTTGTATTTCTCTCTGATCTATCCATTTGGTTTGGCCAACTAGATTGATTTATCTTGCAATGGGAGAGGTGCTTTGTGATGGGTTCAATCTTGCGGTGATCTATATCCCAGTGACAGAAAGGGACAAGACACATATTTGTACTATTTCCATTAAGGGGAAAACGACTAGGTTTATTCATATTGATTGGATTTACTTTGTCTACATCATGTCATCTTGCTTAAGGCATTACTCCATTCTTTATGAACTTAATACTCTTGATGCATGTTGGATAGCGATCGATGTGTTAATAGTAGTAGATGCAGGCAGGAGTCGGTCTACTTGTCTCAGACGTGATGCCTATATACATGATCATTGCCTTGAATATCGTCATAACTATTTACTTTTTTGTCAATTTCCCAACAATAATTTATTTACCCACCGTATGCTTTTTGTTCGAGAGAGAAGCCTCTAGTCAAAACTATGGCCCCCGGGTCTGCCTTTATCATATATTAAAATCCAAAAGTACATTCCTACAATTTATTTACCGTTCTTTTATTGTGTGTTTTGATTATCTATCTACCATTATCAGACTTGATCCTTGCAATTAACCCGAGGGGATTGACAACCCCCTTGATCACGTTGGGTGCAAGTATTTGTTCTTTTGTATGTAGGTGTTGTTCATGAGGTCTTGCGTGGTTCTCTTACTATATTGATAACCTTGGTTCTTAACTGAGGGAAATACTTATCTCTACTATACTGCATCATCCTCTCCTCTTTGAGAAATCCCAACATAGCTCACAAGTAGTAATGTGGTTCGTCCTTGAGACTCATTTTCCTCAAGTCAGCCCATCCGACATGCACCACTTCATCCAAGTTAGGAAAAGGGATGATGCAGATGGAAGTTGAAGAAGGCTTGTTGTTCATGGCGGCGCTTGCGTTCTTCATCTATGGCTCAATTTATAGGAGGAAGTAGCAAGCAAAAAGAAACTTGAGGATTAGATTGGTTTATGACTAAGGGACGTGACCCTTAGCCCTTTTTAATGGATTGGAACCCTCATAATCTCAAGATTAGGCAAAGAGAGTTAGTTAGGAAGAGATCAAATTAAATTGGGAAAGAATGGCACCAATAGATCACTACACGACCTTCCATACGAGCGAGTGAGCTCGTATGACCTGTTGTTGAACCTCTTTTCTCTCCTTTTTTTCAAACCTGTTGTCGTGGTTGACCCATGCGAGCACCCATACGAGAATATGCGGTCGCATGATACCCCGTCTTTGGCTCTGTTGCTGCATCGTCTAGCATCGAAGAAACATACAATCGGTCATGCAACAAGCGGTGGTCGTCGTTCGTTCTGACCTCTCCGCCATTTTTGCCTCCTTCGCATATGAGCACTCATACGAATATGGCCAATCGTATGGTGCGCCATCTTTGATTCTGTTGGCCTCCTCATGAAATTATTTTTCTTCAGGGTAATTTCACCCTGAAAATTTAGTACAAGAATATCCAACTCCAGACAAAAACTTAGCGATTGAGCACTAGGCCAAACAGGTCTATCACAACAAAATCTAAACTCATAAATAAGGCTAATATTTACATCTATTAGAGGACACAATATTATTCCGCTATACATGCCTTCTTCCTTATGTATGTTTCAGCTTCTTTTGATCGTGATGAAACTTACCTCTTCCAACTCTCGTTCCCACTTCTGTTCATCAACGAGGTATAGCTTCAAGCATTGACCATTTACGACCCAACGGACATCTTTTCCTCCTTTTAACTCAAAGGCTCCGGGATTATATTCTTCTCCAATCTCATAGGGTCCTTCCCACTGAGATATGAGCTTCCCTGGAAACAACTTTAGGTGAGAATTAAATAGGAGGACTTTGTTTGTTGTAGCAAATGTTCGCAAGATCTTTCGATCGTGCCACATCTTAACTTTTTATTTCAAAAATTGGGCGCTTTTTATGCACTATTCCGGAGCTCTCCTAAGGCATGCATATCTAACAGTCTCTTCTCGCCTGCTTCTTTAAGATCAAAATTTATATTTTCACCGCCCAATAAGCTTTTTGCTCTAACTCTAGGGGTAAATGGCATGTCTTAGTTACCGCAGACAATCTTATATGGTGTCATACCCATTGGGTTCTTGTAGGTGGTGCAGTAGGCCCAAAGGGTCTCATTTAGCTTCCTTGCCCAATCTTTTCTTGATTTCTGCACCGTCTCCTGTAGTATCGTCTTTACCTCTCGGTTTGAGAGTTCAACTTGTTCACTTGTTTGAGGATGATGGGGAGAAGCTATTTGGTGAGTAATTGCACACTTACGGAGGATCCTCCTAAAAATTTCGTGTATAAAATGAGATCCACCATCAATAATAAGAACTTTAGGTACTCCAAACCTGGGAAGAATGATGTCCATTACCATTTTTAGTGAGGTTGCAGCGTCAGCGTGGTGTGTAGGGATTGCCTCAACCTACTTGGTAATATAATCTACGACCACTAGAATGTGAGTATGCCCATTGGAGATCGAAAATGGTCCCAAATAATCTAGGACCCAAACATCCAAAGGCTCACAAACTAGATTAGAGGTATTTCTTGTCTTCTACTTATATTACTTGTGCATTGACACACATCACAACTTTTAACAAACCCGTGTGCATATCTGAAAAGTGTAGGAAAATAGGTTCCTAAATGAAGTACTTTGGCGGTGGTTCTATCCCTATCATGATGTCCAGCATAAGGACTATTGTGGCACTTATGGAGAATAGCATTCATCTCGTGCTCTAGGACACACCGCCTAATCATGTTATCTGGCCAGGCCGATAAAGAAAGGGATCATCCCATAAATAGTACTTTAACTCACTAAAGAACTTCTTTCTCTGATGATAGTTCATATTTGGTGGCATATACTTTCCTATAAGAAAGTTAGCATAATATGCAAACCAAGATTCTATCTTTTAAACACAGCCAAACTCTCACCTGGAAAGGACTCATTTGTTAGGACATGGTCATATGGTATCCTCTTCACACATGATAGATGATCTACCACCGGGTTGTCTTTCCCCCTTTGGCCTTCCACCTCCAAATCAAACTCTTGAAGCAACAATATCCACTGAATCAAACAAGCCTTAGCGTCCTTCTTTGTAAGGAGGTAACACGATGATCCATGTGAACTATCACTTCCGAGTTAATGATGTAAGGTCTGAATTTATCACAAGCAAAGACCATCGAAAGTAATTCTTTCTAAGTTGTGGCTATGTGTTTCTAATCATCATCCAAACTCATGGAAACACAGAAGACAACATTAAGTTTTTTATCATCGCGCTGTCCTAAAACATCCCTAATTGCATAATTGCTAGAATCACATATTATCTCAAAAGGTTCATACCATTTCGAGGGTTGGATGATTGGAGTTTTCATCAATGCACCCCTTAGTTTTTCATAAGTCTTGACACAGCTCACTCAAAAGAATGCAACACATCTTTATGCAAGAGGTTAGTTAAAGGTTTCGAAAGCTTGGACAAATCTTGAATAAACCTCCTATAGAAGTTTGCATTCCTTTCACATCTTGGGGGTAAGGTTGATTTTATATTACCACAATTATTTCTTGATTGATCTCGATGCTCTTACCTGAGACTTCATGGCTCTCTATTTTATGCATTTTTAGAGCTCATTTGTTGCATGTTCTCTTCATATATCATGTCCCATTTATTCGCACACGAACACGTCACCGTGTACCTTCGACATGGAGGATGATGCACCGCAGCTCACGTCGAAGGAGACCCGTTCGGAAGCGCGGTACGCAGGCAATCCGGCGGGCGCTTTTGAGGACCTGAAACCCCACACGCACGGGAGGGACCCCGTCAGGATGCGTGGCGGCTATGGGCTGCCCTAGGTCGGCCTTACCGCCCCTAGGGCCTTGAGGTTCGCCGCCCTGCAAAATAAGAACGAATGAAGAACGAGGAAGAAGAAGAACAAAGGGGAGAGGTAAAAGTAAAGGTAAAAAGTGGTAGATGAATTGATCGATTTTGTGTTGTTGTTCAATCGGTCGTCACGTCTTGCCTATATAAGAGGTGGATGGACTTCCCGTACAAGAAATGGACTTTCCTAGCCGTCCAAATCATCAAAACCTAACAAAACACGGACTATTCACGACCTCCGGCCCAGATGTCCGGCTCAAGGCCCGAATGATCCGGCCTAGCCCAGTTTTCTGGCAGCACCACAATGTATTGGCTCTAGAATCCACATACTACCTAGGATTTGGACGATTCTTATATCAAAATCAACCGCCTCTATGAGACGCACAACTTTCATGTTGAACACTTTTTCGATCTGAGGCAATCTTAAGGGTGTTTCAGGCCGTTTTCTAAAGTTTGTAGCAGAAAAAGTTGTCCGGATGTCCGAACTCGTGTCCAAATCTTCTGGGCTTCACCCGGATGATTTGGCTGCCATCCGTATGATTCGGCTTCAACCGGCCCGAAATTTACGGTACTGTTAATTTTCCTGGATGATATCCTGGACGTTCGGGTCATGCATCCGGCCCGGATCTCGTCCCGGATGATCCGGCCAAATACTGCTGCTGCACACTGTTTTGTCTGTAACTTTTGCGTACGATTTCGGATTAAAACGACTTTTATATCAAAATCATCCGTTTCGACGAGACAAAGAAATTTGCAGTTATAACTTTTTCTAATAGAGGTCGTCTTAATCAGGTTTAATGCCATTCTTTAGTATGATGTTAATACGAGCATCTCTAAGATTGTCATAACTTTTGCATCCGAACTCCATTTTGGACCATCTCTATATCTATTTCGGTCGGCTTGAAGAGATCCATCAAATGGTGACATGAACTCATAATTTTAACCTCATCACATTATAGTCTCAAGTCACCCTTTGCGATCATGCCATTTTCGAGCATCAACACATGCCCCCTGTTTTTCGGCAAAGCTAGCGTGCCGAAAAATAACTTGTACCGTGTTGGTTCTAAGGATGATGTCAACACCTTATCGAACACTTTGAATGTGCTTAGGGGCAATATATATAGGCACGCTAAACTAAACCTACGCGCATTATTTCTTAGCGTACGCTCCGGCCAGTTCGACCCAAATGGGCAGTACGCGCTATTTAGATCGAAGCAGGCGCGCGGCGTGCAAAATCCACAGTAATGATTTACGACCAATTCTGGTCCACACGCTTCGCCAAGCCCCGTCCTCCACAGAAAAACACTAGTAACGTGTTACGATCAGCACACTCTAACTAACATAGCCAGACCATGGTAACATCGCCCAGTCCAACAGTTAATTCCTATCATCGGTAATTTGACATGCTGGAAATAGTAACCATGTTACCATCACTTCTATAGCAGTAGTAGTTGGTCTTAGGGATGTAGTAATGCATTACTATATATCATCGTAAAAGAGCACATATCATAATGCATTACTACATATCAGTTTAGTTTTACTAGGTTTACAATGCGCAAGTATTGAAGCATCTCTAATTTATTCTTTGGTAAAAAAAAGTTCATTACCATCCACTTCATATTTTTTACAGCTAAGTAGTGAGCATGCAGTAATTTGTTACTAGTACATGTTAGTATGGTTTTAATACATTTAACAGTCGAGGGATCAAACCATCCATAACTCATTGTTCGGTAAACAATTGAGTCCATTAATTACCATATGTACTCTTCCTATTACTGTCAATGATTAGCGACCCTAAAAATCAGGATGTCGCGAACACATGGTAACCAAATTAAATGCGTTACTTTTTTCTACAAGCACCATTACCCTCAAAAGAATTAGCGGTGAAGAGGGCTACTTCCGGCGCGACCCGCCCACCTAATTAGGACCGGAGCGTATGCTAAGGCTTTCTGCGCGCTCGCTCACAATAGCGCCACCGTGTGTATATATATATATATATTATTCATCATCCAGGGTGCATAATAAGTTATTCTTCATCCAGGGTAACCTTACGATCGCTTTCTCAATAAATTGTGTTTAAAATATAAATAGTTACATGCACATTGATTCAATATGTAAAATTTGGTATAAAAATAAAAATATAGGTTATAAGACCAGAAAAATCATATTTTATGTATATTTTACACTGTGTTTTATATTCGTAATTTTACGTAACATAAAATATTTTTTACGGCGAGTACATATTTTCTTACATTCTCTTTTTATGTATGAAATAAGACAAAATTTACGAAATGTAAAAATACGGCGAATTGATGTCAAAATAAAGAGGGGGTGAAGAATAACTATTCCTCACCCAGGGTGGCGAATAGCGTGACCCTATATATATATATATATATATATATATATATATATATATATATATATATATATATATATATATATATATATCGGCCATTATTTGTTTGAATCCTTGATGCAAACTTGGGTGAAAGCTTCTCAACTTCGTTAACAATCTGATGGTAAAGTTCCATAGATATGTATCTCAAGGCCATCTTCCGAACCATATTGTTCACACATTTGCTAGGATTTTACAGATAATCAACAATAAACTTTCTCCGATCCTTACTTTCGCCTGCATAAAAAACATTAGTGGCCGAAGCGGTGGACTTCGGTTCGGCCTTACCTCTGTTGACGAGAGTAAGCATAGGCTATTGATAAAAATGCAATACACCATGATTAACATAGTAGCCAGATGCTTGCTGCGCCAACTCCCTTGAATTGTCATGTCTAGATATATGAACAATTTAAAGCAACCCACGGTAAATTTTGCATCTAGACATACCTCAAGATGAACTATAAGTGATTCTAAAAACATTGATAACCCTTGGATATTTGTTGCACTACTCATAACGAATCACCGAAAGCCTCAATATGTATAGCACTTATGGTAACCAAAAGCTCCAAACCGAATAAAATTTCATATTCAGCTTTGATTATTGTGCAAAAATATTTTAAGCGCATGAGGCTTCACAAAATAGCATCATATGGAGATATATAAACAACACTGGCACCGTGGCCATTGTTATGAATTTAACCATCGAAAATAATCTCCATAGTACTAGAAAGACAAGGGTAATATCAATGAACATGTACCTTGTTTCGGTCTCCAATTGAACTAAGGACGATGTTAGAATTCCACACCGACCATGATTAGATAATTTCTTAGGGCGATAGTTAAGTATCGGCCATTACCATGACGTCCATGTAGAATTCATGCACTAAAGCATGTATAGCTAAAATAAACAAATGAAATAGTAATATAACCACTATATATATGTTACTCAAATGTTGTTAGCCAACTTCTTAAATTTTCATGGAAAGTATCAGTATCGTACACAGTTCATTGAGTTTAAGCGTGTGCCCGGTAGAGCAGTAGAGTAGAGAACGTCCATGTTCTGGACGTGGCGATCAGCATCGATGTCCAGAAGGCATTTGCATATTAATTGTCCATATTGTAAATTCACACACATGTTAACATAAGGAAACGTATGTGTAACTTACTAATCATCGCACACGAATACTCGCAGACGCATCGTTAGTTTGCATTTTTCAAAGTTTTTTGTACACATAGAATCGCACATGAATTAACTGTAGTAAGCGTATGTGTTATAATTTCTCATCGCAAACAGTTCATCTGAGTGGGTTGTTTGTCGCGTATCACACACATCTTGTTTACACGACTCGTTTGTGTTCTTTTGGCTCATCGCAAACAGTTCATCTATGTGAACCGTGTGCCGCATATCACACACATCTTGTTAAGTTGATCCGTTTTTTGTTGTGTTCCCTAATCGAAAACAGTTTGTCTGAGTGAACAGTATGCCATATATCACACACACCTTGATCTGGCTAACCATTTATGTTGCACTCCCTAATAGCAAACAGTTCATCTGAGCAAATTGTATGTCATATATTGCACACACCTTGATATGGCTGCCCGTTTTTGTTGTTCTATCTCATCGCAAACAGTTCGTATGGATCAGCCGTATTCCCTACAAGGCACACGCAACTAAAATCTGAACCGTGTTTGATATCTCCGCCATCGCAAATGTTTTGCATCTTTTTTGACGGGTTTTTTTACATCACTGTTTGTGATTAATGCATCACACACAATTTCGTCAAAGGATCTCTGATCGTAGTGTTGTGTTAGCAGCATCCTGTAGTAGTGCATAGTAAGCAAAGCATACTTGAGGACACACGAAAATTTCATCTAGTCACTCTCATCATGTTTGTTTGATTCACGTTCGCTACTTTGATAATTTGATATGTGGATGGACCGGTGCTTGGGTGTTGTTCTTACTTTAACAAGCCTCCCACTGATGATTATCCCCTCTCGCAAGCATCCACAACTACGAAAGAAGAATTAAGATAAATCTAACCATAGCATGAAACATATGGATCCAAATCAGCCCCTTACAGAATAACACATAAACTAGGGTTTAAGCTTCTGTCACTCTAGCAACACATCATCTAATTACTACTCCATAATATCTTCCCTTAGGCCCAAGTATGATGAAGTTTCATGTAGTCAACGTTCACACAACACCACTAAGGGAAACAACAACTTACATATCATCAAAATATCAATCGAATACCAAATTCACATGATTACTTATGACAAGTCTTCTCCCATGTCCACAGGAACACAAGTTACTACTCATAAATCAAATTCATGTTCAAGATCAGAGGGGTATTGAATATCATTAAGGATCTGAACATATAACTGATACGTCTCCAACGTGTCTATAATTTTTTATTGTTCCATGATGTTATACTATCATTCTTGGATGTTTTACAATCATTTTATAGCAACTTTATATCATTTTTTGGGACTAACCTATTGACATAGTGCCTAGTGCCAGTTGTTGTTTTTTGCTTGTTTTTTTACTTCGTAGAAAGTAAATACCAAACGGAGTCCAAAGGCAGCGAAACTTTTTGGAGAATTTTTCTGGGCCAGAAGACACAAGATGGGACAAAGAAGTACCAGAGGGGTGCCCCAAGGGGGCACAACCCACCTGGGTGCGCCTAGGGCCCAGGCGCACCCTGGTGGGTTGTGCCCATCTTGGTGGCCTCCTGCACCGCCTCTTTGCTCTATAAATAGCTCAATATTCCAAAAACCCTAGGGGAGTAGACGAAACACAATTCTAGCCGCCACAAGTTCCAGAAACACAGATCCAATCTAGACACCATCATGGAGTGGTTAATCATCTATTGCGGAACATTGCATGGGAAACAAAAAAATTCCTACACTCACCAAGATCAATCTAGGAGATGACCATCTACGAGAGGAGAGATAGCATGTACATACCCTTGTAGATTGCTAAGCAGAAGCGTTAAGAAACGCACTTGATGCAGTCAAACGTCTTTGTGATCCAATCATGATCCGTCCCGTGAACATCTTCGCGATCCAATCACGAACCGTCCCGCGAACTCCCGATCCAAGTGCCGAACGGACAACACCTCCGTGTTCAACACAAGTATGGCTTGATGACGCCTTCACATCCTCGATCCAGTGAGCGATGGTGAAGTAGTATCTCGAGTCCTCCGACAGCACGATTGCGTTGTGGCGGTGGTGGTGGCAGAATCTCAGCAGAGCTTCGCTAAGCGCTACGAAGAGAAAGAATGCTACGAGGGAGAGGAGAGGCATCATCGTGGCGTATGAGGGTCCGGCTGCCCTCTCTCTACCTCTATATATATAGGGGGAAGGGGAAAAGGGAGCGCCCCTAGGGGATCCATCTAGGGCCGACGGCCACAAGAGGGAACCCTAGATGGGTTTTCCCCCTTAGGAGACTTGGCCCCCAAGCCAAAGGGGTGGGAACCCTAGGGGGGCTGTAACGCCCCGGATACAACTTTTCATATTTGTACTCTGACTCTTGCCTATGAGATTCCCTTCGTGGTTGAGTTTTGTCTTCGTTTTGCATTTTTTCCATGTCATGCATTTCATATCATTGCATCATGTGCATTGCATCATGTCATCATGCCATCTTTTTCTTAAAGCTAACTAAAACTCAATTAAATAAATTGCATAGATCTTTCGATCTATTTAAATCGAGGGAATTCACATGGTGGTTTCTCTTTAAAACATATCCTCTCGATAGTAGGGAGCTATATTCAATATTTCTTTAATTTGAAATTCACCATAACACACTTGCAAAAATCCCAATGCTTTAGTTATCACAACTCTTGGCCTCTAACTTTGTCATATGTCCTTTCGTCATTTTCTGGAGCTCCACCTAAATTCTCAACATTTTTGGGCACTTTGAAAAACATGTCCTAGTTCAAACCTTTTGAATTAAATTCAAAGGAGTTTGAATTTAATCTTTCAAACTTGACCTTTTCTATTTTCTCGAACCGTGCACATTTTTACGAGTCCGTGAAAATTATCCCCATGCCCAGATTCCACCCCTACCTTCTCTTTATTTTCTTTCTCTTTTTCTGTTTTGTTTTAAATGAAAAAAGAATGGGAGAGAGAGAGAGGGAGGAGTTCAGCCTACCTGGCCACTTGGACCTCCCACCAAGCTGGCCCATTAACTCAACCAAGCCCCCTCTCTACTGGGCCGGCTCCAAGGCCCACTCCCCCGTAACCCTATACCTCTCCCTGGCTCGACCCCCATCTCCCCGTTCTCCTCTCGATCCCTCCAGGCTGCCGCCTCCGCACACACGCCCGATCCACACACGCCCCATGCCTTGCCTCCCATGGCGCCCGAAGCCATGCCCCGTCGCCCCTCCGGCCGGCGAGTCCAGGCTGCCCTGTGCGCAATCACATTGTCCTCCCCGTCCTCAGCTCCTCCTCCACCTCGCCTTGGCGCGCGAGCCCGCGCCCCGCCTCCTCATCCCACCAGCGCCTCCGGCGATGGTCGCCGCCGCTGAGCCCCCAACCTCTGGCAGCCCCTGCTGCAAGTTCGGCGCTCTGCTTCTTCCTCGTCAATGGCGAACCACGCTGTCCCTGACCACAGTAAGACCGCCCTCGTCCCATGCCCGCCGTTGCCAGCTGATACTCTTCTGCGAACTACCATACGTCGCAGCTACGCCAATGCGCAGCGCCACCAGGAGCCACCGCTCTGCCTCGCCTCTCACCCGTACGTCGTCTTCCCAGTCGCCCGCTTCGCGCTCGAGCTCCCTGCTTCCTGTCCCGGAACACTACCATCGCCTCCTTGCTGTTGGCATCCCGAGGCCCTTGTGTTGTTTTGTGTTGAACGTCAAGGCCGGCAAGATCGACTACAATGGCGCCAAGTTCCACCACCGGCAAGACCCGGACTCCGAACACAAGTACAACTACAAACCCAAAGAACTCAGATGCATCAAGTCCCCGGCAAGACCCGTTCGTGGATTTCGTCAAGTTCGAGCACCTCTGAACGAGGGCTTTTGCCTTGCTCATTTTGGACGCGCCAAGTTCCCCGTTGAAAGTACGTCTACATGATGACCCGACAAGTACCGTGGCATCGAAGTCCTTTGATGCGTTAGGTCCCTCTCTGACAATTGTTGAACTACCATCCCATGCATTACATCAAGTACCACAACGACCTTCGACTTGTACCTCTACACCACTTCGAAACGCCAAGTTCCTCGTCGTGACCCGAACATCCACGGACATGTACAACTACTTCCTCTACGACCCGCGAGAACCGCTACTTTCACTACCGTCGCGAGAACAACTACTTCCCTCGACGTACCCGAACCGCTCCGAGAATGCCTTGGAAGGTATAACCCCGAGACGACGCCCGTGAACGAACGAATGCATGTTGTATGAGATGCACCCTTGTTCGCCTCGAGTCCGAACTGTCGGTGCATGTTGCCCCTCTTTTGCCTTGTCACCGACATGTGGGAACCCGGTATCCGGGATCACCCCACCATCTTTTCATAAACTTGCACATGTCATCCGCATCATGATAACAATGTTTAAAATGGTTACAAGTGTTGTTTGCTTAAATTGCTAAATTCATATGGGGATTTACTGGAATCGTTGCTTGTTCCGGCCTCATTTAAACTTGTTTAGATAGATGTTTTACTCATGCCTCACCTCTTGCCATGTTTAAAAACATTTAATATTGTTGGGTACATAAGCGAGATCGAACTAAATAATGGAATGTGGTGTTTTGTCAATATGCATCCCAATGCATATTGAGCTCCACTTAACTTGTAGTGTTGTTTGTGCTCTTTGCCATGCCATGCATATTTAAACCGGACATGCATCATACTTGGTTGTGCATCATGCTATGTGATGGTTGTTTACTATGTTGCATGCTTCTTTCCGGGTTGCTTCTCCTGTTAGCTTCGATTCCTTTTCGGAGTTGTGAGGATTCGTTCGACTGCATCCGTTTGTCTTCTTCATGGACTCGTTCTTCTTCCTTGCGGGATCTCAGGCAAGATGACCATACCCTCGAAATCACTTCTATCTTTGCTTGGTAGTTGCTCGTTATTTTGCTATGCCGTGATACCTACCACTTAATATATCATGCCTCCCATATTGCCATGTCAAGCCTCTAACCCACCTTTCCTAGCAAACCGTTGTTTGGCTATGCTCCCGCTTTGCTCAGCCCCTCTTATCGCGTTGCTAGTTGCAGGTGAAGTTGAAGTTTGTTCCATGTTGGAACATGGATATGTTGGGATATCACAATATCTCTTATTTAATTAATGCATCTATATATTTGGTAAAGGGTGGAAGGCTCGGCCTTATGCCTGGTGTTTTGTTCCACTCTTGCCGCCCTAGTTTCCGTCATACCGGTGTTATGTTCCTTGATTTTGTGTTTCTTACGCGGTTGGGTGTTATAGAAACCCCTTGACAATTCGCTTTGAATATAACTCCTCCAGCAAGGCCCAACCTTGGTTTTACATTTGCCTAATAACCTATCACCTTCCCTTGGGTTCTGCAGACTCAAGGGTCATCTTTATTTTAACCCCCCTCGGGCCAGTGCTTGTCTAAGTGTTGGTCCGAACCAGAGCAACTTGCGGTGCCACCTCAGGGAAACTTGAGGGCTGGTTTTAGCTGTACATAGTGTTCATCCGGTGTTGCCCTGAGAACGATATATGTGCAGCTCCTATCAGGATGTCGGCGCATCAGGCGGTCTTGCTGGTCTTGTTTTACCATTGTCAAAATGTCTTGTAACCGGGATTCCGAGTCTGATCGGGTCGTCCCGGGAGAAGGAATATCCTTTGTTGACCGTGAGAGCTTGTGATGGGCTAAGTTGGGACACCCCTGCAGGGTTTTGAACTTTCGAAAGCCGTGCCCACGGTTATGGGCAGATGGGAATTTGTTAATGTCCGGTTGTAGAAAACTTGACAGTTAACTTAATTAAAATGAATCAACCGCGTGCGTAGCCGTGATGGTCTCTTTTCGGCGGAGTCCGGGAAGTGAACACGATTTTGGTGTTATGCTTGAACGTAAGTTGTTCCAGGATCACTTCTTGATCACTTCTAGTTCACGACCGTTGCGTTGCTTCTCTTCTCGCTCTTATTCGCGTATGTTAGCCACCATATATGCTTAGTGCTTGCTGCAGATCCACCTCACTACCCCTTTCCTACCCATAAGCTTAAATAGTCTTGATCTCGCGGGTATGAGATTGCTGAGTCCTCGTGGCTCACAGATACTTCCAAACAGTTGCAGGTGCCGATGATACCAGTGCAGGTGATGCAATCCAGCTCAAGTGGGAGCTCGATGAAGATCGTGTTCGTTGTGTTGTTTCGTTTCCAGTTGATCAGTAGTGGAGCCCAGTTGGGACGATCAGGGACCTAGCATTTGGGGTGGTCTTTCTTTATTTTGGTTCCGTAGTCGGACCTTGATTGTATTCTGGATGTTGTAATGCTATACTTGTATTTGTGTGAAGTGGCGATTGTAAGCCAACTCTTTATCCCTTTCTTACTCAGTACATGGGATGTGTAAAGATTACCCCTCTTGCGACATGCCTACCATGCGGTTATGCCTCTAAGTCGTGCCCCGACACATGGGAGATATAGCCGCATCGTGGGTGTTACAGGGGCCCACCTCCTATGGCAACATGGGATGGAGTGAGGGGGGTGCACAACCCCTTAGTGGGCTGATTTGCTCCCCTTGGCCCATGAGCCCCCCCAACACTTACCCCCCCCCCCCCCCCGAACCCCTTTTGGTCATGATGGTCATCACCCGGTACCGCTGGAACACTTCCAGACTCCAATAGCCTTTGTCCAATATATAAATATTCACCTCCGGACCATTCCGGAGTTCCTTGTCACGTCCGGAATCTCATCCGGGACTCCAAACAACCTTCGGTAACCACCATAATGACTCAACTATACTTATATAGTCACCCAACATTAAGTTTGTAGACCCTGCGGGTTCGAGAACTATGCAGACATGGATGCCCATATTGGTTCCCACATATTCTACGAAGATTTTATCGGTTGAACCTCGATGTCAATGATTCAACAAATCTCGTATGCAGTTCCCTTTGTTTATCGGGATGTTACTTGCCCGAGATTCGATCATCGATATCTCCATACCTAGTTCAATCTCGTTACCCGCAAGTCTTTTTGCTCGTTCCGTAATACAAGATCTTGTGGCTAACTCATTAGTCGCATTGCTTGCAATCTTCTTGTGATGTTGTATTATCGAGTGGGCCCAGAGATACCTCTCTGCCATACGGAGTGACAAATCCCAGTCTTGATCCATGCCAACTAAACAGACACCCTCGGAGATATCTGTAGAGCACCTTTATAGTCACCCAGTTATGTTGAGACGTTTGGTACACACAAGGTTCTCGTCCGGTGTCAGTGAGTGGCATGATCTCATGGTCATAGGAACATATACTTGACATGCAGAAAACGATAGTAATAATCTTGAGACGATCATATGCTATGTTTATAGTTTGGGTCTTGTCCATCACATCATTATCCTAATAATGTGATCCCGTTATCAAATGACAACTCATGTCTATGGCTAGTGAAAGCATAAGTGCTCCCCGGGTGATTTTGGTAATGAATGTCAACATATCTCTTGTTGGACTAATACTTTCATCTAGTATATTTCGGAAAGTTCAACAAAGGCGTGGCACGGACAAGCAGATGTGGAACCCTTTCAAGATGCTAAGGACAAAAGATTGGCAAAAGCTCAAGACTCTTCATTTCTATTTTAGTGATCCAAGATCACATTGAGTCCATAGGAAAAGCCAATACTATTAAAAGGGGATGAGGTGTTGCTTAATGATCTACTTGCTCAAAGTGCTTAATGATATGCTCCAAAGCCCTCAACCACTTTATCAAATCAAAATATGTCCAATACCTAAAGTCAAACTCGGCCCCACTAATTTGATTCACCCAGCACCACCAGGTTCACTTGACATAGCCATTGCCAGAAACCCTAATCAGTTCGATCTCACCAATGGGATCTCAGTCTCACCGAGATGGCCTTGCAAACTCTCTGTTGCCTATTGTAATTATCTCGATCTCACCGAAATATACTGTCGGTCCCACCGAGTTTGCCTGACGAACTCTCTGTTTGCTTATTACTGAAATCGGTCTCACCGAGTTTATGTAATCAGTCAAACCGAGATGACATTTTTCCCTAACCCTAGCACATCAGTCCCACCGAGTTGAACATGTCCGTCCCATCGAGAATCCTAACATTCACATTTTGAACTGAATCGGTCCCATTGAGTTCACTTATTCGGTCTGACCGAGTTGGCTCAATTGTGTGTAACGGTTAGATTTTGTGTGGAGGCTATATATACCCCTCCACCCGCTTCTCTATTCATGAGAGAGCCATCAGAACGTGCCTAAACTTCCACTACTCATTTTCTGAGAGAGAACCACCTACTCATGTGTTGAGACCAAGACATTCCAATCCAACCACAAGAATCTTGATCTCTAGCCTTCCCCAAGTTGCTTTCCACTCAAATCATCTTTCCACCATAGTGAAATCTATGAGAGAGAGTTGAGTGTTGGGGAGACTATCATTTGAAGCACAAGAGCAAGGAATTCATCAACAACACACCATCTATTACCTTTTGGAGAGTGGTGTCTCCTAGATTGGGTAGGTGTCACTTGGGAGCCCCCGTCAAGATTGTGAAGTTGAACCAAGGAGTTTGTAAGGGCAAGGAGATCACCTACTTCGTGAAGATCTACCCAAGTGAGGCAAGTCCTTCGTGGGCGATGGCCATGGTGGTATAGACAAGGTTGCTTCTTTGTGGACCCTTCGTGGGTGGAGCCCTCCGTGGACTCGCGCATCCATTACCCTTCGTGGGTTGAAGTCTCCACCAACGTGGATGTATGATAGCACCACCTATCGGAACCACGCCAAAAATCTCCGTGTCCTTAGTTGCGTTTGCACACTCCAATCCCATCCCTTTACTTTCTTGCAAATTGCATGCTTTAATTTCCGCTGCTCATATACTCTTGCCATGCTTGCTTGAAAGGTATTGTGAATGCTTAAACTTATGCTAAAACTCCACCTCAAATTGAAGAACTTAAAAACTGCTATACTTGCTTGTTGAGGGTCTAATCACCCCCTCTACACCTCTTCTCGATCCTTTCAATGGGTATCAGAGATTTTCTCCATTTCTTTGGTTTAATCACCATTGGAGGAAGAAGGATGATTCTATGATGGGGAGGTTTAGACATGGAGTGCCTACGCTTGATGGAGAGTTCTTTAATGCTTGGAAAAATGAGATGCTTGAGATTTTCAATGAATATCACTTGAACAAGTACAGTAATAGCCCTTGTGCACCCCTTGTTGATCCATTGCATCCTACCCCTGATGAGTCTCTTGAGATGATCCGCAATCTTAGAACTATCAATCTTATCATTAGAGGATTGCCTAGAAATTTGATTGTATGAGTGCCTACTCTTGAATGTGCTTACACCATATGGAGATTTCTTGAGGAATGGTTTCCAAACTATTCCTTGAAAAATCTAGATGTGATTCTTCAAAAGTCCATAGCTTTTCATGAAATTAAATCTAGTGACCCTAAATTTGATGATTGTCTATTTGAGCTTCGTGACCTTATGCGTGCCAAAGGAGATGTTGGAGTCATTAGTAGAACTATCTCTCAAGTCATTACAATTCATAAAGATGCACATTGCCATGTTCATACATCTAATGAATCACTCTCTCTAGGTGATGATCAATCACAAGACGATGTTGAACATGGATACTATGATGAGGATGATGATAGTGACTTTGACCTTGATGAATCTATGAGACACTTTGGTCTTATGGCTAACCTTCACGGCTATATGGCTGGAGGAAAGGAATGGGTTCTTGATAGTGGATATACCGATCACATGACCGGAGACAGGGCTATGTTTCGTGAGCTTGCTGAAAATGACGGCCCTCGAAAGTATGTCACCTTTGGTGATAACTCAAAGGGAAAGGTGGTTGGACTTGGTAAGGTGGCCGTCTCACATGACAGCTCCATCCAAAATGTTATGCTCGTTGAATCTCTTGGCCATAATTTACTTTCCGTATCTAGACTAGCTGACTTTGGTTTCAATGTCCTATTTACGGAAGTAGATTGCCAAGTGTTTCAAAGAGATGATCATAATATGGTCTTTACCGGTATGCGTAGAGGTGATCTATACATTATTAATTTCACTAAAAAGGCTCAACCTAGAACTTTCTTAATTGCTAAATCTTCTAAAGGCTGGTTGTGGCATAAAAGGTTAGGCCAGGTGGGCATGCGAAATCTTGATAAGCTTATTAAAGGTGATCATATCCTTGGAGTTAAAGACGTTATATTTGACAAGGATAGACTTTGTAGTGCTTGTCAGGCAGGAAAATAGGTTGAAGGAAGCCACCCCGTGAAAAACATCATGAACATGAGAAGACTGCTCGAGCTGCTTCATATGGATCTTTTTGGTCCCAACGCCTACAAAAGTCTCGATGGTCACTCATTCGGTTTAGTCATTGTTGATGAGTTTTCAAGATTTACGTGGGTGTTCTTTATTGGTGATAAATCACAGGTCCAAAAGATCTTCAAGAACTTCGCTAGGAAGGCTCAAAATCAATTTGAAGTGAAGATCAAGAAGGTTCACAGCGATAACGAAACGGAGTTCAAGAACGCGAATGTGGATACCTTTCTTGACGAAGAAGGGATTTCACATGAGTTCTCGGCTACGTACACACCTTAATAAAATGGAGTTGTTGAGGGGAAGAACCTAACCCTTATTGAGATGGCGAGAATGATGCTTGATGAGTACAGGACGCCAAAACACTTTTGGGCGGAAGCGTTTGAGACAACTTTTCATGCAACAAGTCGTCTATATCTTCACAAGCTACTGGGCAAGACGGCATATGAGCTTCTCACCAGTAACAAACCCCAAGTTGGATACTTTCGAGTATTCGGCACAAAGTGCTATATTCTCGATAAGCATCATCGTTCGAAATTTGCTCCTAAGTCTCATGAAGGTTTCCTACTCGGTTATGGCTCAAACTCTCACACTTACCGTGTCTACAACAATTTCACCCGAAAGGTTGAAGAGACGGTAGATGTGAAGTTTGATGAATCTAACGGCTCGCAAGTAGAGAAATTGCCAATTGATGTAGGAGACAAAGGCCCTTCGGAAGCAATCCAAGACTTGTCTATTGGCAAGATTCGCCCAATGGAGGTGAAGGAGAGTACCTCGTTTGTTCAAGTGGAAGCCTCTACTTCACGACATGGTGAACCACGAGTTGACTCAGAGGCATCCACAAGTGGGACATGCCAAGATGAGGAAAACGAGGAAGTACACCAAGATGAACCACATCAACCTCCTTCTCCACCTCCACAAGAGAACAACAACACCAACAATGAAGAAGGCCAAGAGTAAGAAAAATATGATGAGGATGTTCCACCCCGACCCAAACAAAAGCTCTCACGAGTTAGAGCAAGAGTTTCAAGAGATCATCCCGTCGAACAAATCTTTGATGATAATCAAACCGGGAGAATTACTCGCTCTAAAACTCGTTTGGCTAATTTTTGTGAACATTATTCATTCATCTCTAGTATTGAACCTATGAAGGTAGAAGAAGCTCTTCATGATTCGGATTGGGTGAACGCCATGCATGAAGAGCTACACAACTTCGAGAGGAACCAAGTGTGGACATTGGTAGAAAAGTCGGACAACAACCAAAACGTCATTGGGACCAAATGGGTGTTTCGGAATAAGGAAGATGAAGATGGACAAGTTGTATGCAAGAAGGCCTGTCTTGTCGCCCAAGGCTACACTCAAGTCGAAGGTATGGACTATGGTGAGACATATGCCCCCGTTGCTAGACTTGAGTCCATACGCATCTTACTTGCTTATGTAATCACCATGATATCACATTATACCAAATGGACATTAAAAGTGCTTTTTCTAAATGGTGAAATTGGGGAGGAAGTTTATGTTAAACAACCTCTCGGCTTTGTTAATCCTAAGAAACCTAATCATGTTTACAAACTTCACAAAACTCTTTATGGTCCTAAACAAGCTCCTAGAGCATGGTATAAATGCTTGACCAAGTTCCTTATTGAGAAAGGCTTTGAGATTGGAAAATTTGATTCTACACTTTTTACTAAAAGGGTTAATGGATAATTATTTGTGTGCCAAATTTATGTGGATAATATCATTTTTGGATCAACTAACCCTCATTTTAGTGAAAAGTTTGGAAGGCTAATGTCAGAGAAGTTTGAGATGTCTATGATGAGTGAACTCAAGTTCTTTATTGGTTTGCAAATCAAACAAACTAAGGAGGGTACCTTTGTTTCCCAAACAAATTATATCAAGGACTTATTCAAGAAGTTCAACATGCAAGAAAGCAAAGGTATGAAAACACTCATGCCTACTAGTGGACATCTTGACTTGACTAAGGATGGCAAACTTGTTGACCAAAAGGTTTATCGCTCTATGATTGGTTCATTGTTATATCTAGGTGCCTCCTGTCCTGATATTATGCTAAGTGTGTGCATGTGTGCACGATATCAAGCGGACCCTAAGGAATGTCATCTTAAGGCCGTGAAATGGATAGTGAGATACTTAATTCATACACCAAACTTTGGCATTTGGTATCCTTAGAGGTCTTATTTTGATCTTGTTGGCTATTCCGACTCGGACTATGCCGGTGACAAGGTTGATAGAAAGTCCACTTCGGGTACTTGTCAAATTCCTGGAAGATCTCTTATGTCTTGGTCCTCCAAGAAACAAAACTCGGTATCCTTATCCCCCGCCGAAGAGGAATACATTGCCCCCGGTTCATGTTGTGCTCAATAACTTTGGATGACCCAAACTCTTAAGGATTATGGGATATATGTGAAACATGTTCCATTGCTTTGTGATAATGAGAGTGCCATTAAGATTGCTCACAATCCCGTGCAACATTCTCAAACTAAGCATATTGTAGTTCATCATCACTTCATTCGAGATCATGTTGCTAAAGGAGACATCGATCTTAAGCATGTTCATACCGATAAGAAATTGGTAGATATATTCACCAAACCGCTTGATGAGAAAGTATTTCGCCGTTTGAGAGGTGAATTGAACATCATTGATGCCTCAAACTTGGAGTAGAAACTCCATTTGGATGTATGCAAGGCATGAGCCTTTAACTAATCCTTGATAATTCTCTTATGATGATGATCATATGTCTTGGATCTATGCTTGTACCCTTGCATGTTATCTAACCCTTGTAGGTACTTGGATGAGCCCAAATCTATGAGATTGCAACTCACTCACATCTTGAGCAATCTCTACATCACCAACACACTACAAGAGGGTGGTTGAAGACAAGGAAGCATGGACCCTTTAAACATATCCTTTGAAAATTTCAATATATCAAATTTCATTTGGTATCAAAATTCATGATTGTCATTTTGGAAACACAAGTGCTCTTCCTTGCAAAACTAACCCACGTAGGTGGATGAACTCAAACTACAAGTGGTGCTCCCAACTCTTGATGAGCTACATCAACCATGAGCATCTCACACAAGTTCAACTACATGATCAAGATCAACACGACCCAAGGTATGTTATTCCATCTTAGAGAAGCTTTACCCCAAGTCATGGGTCAAAGCAGCTCAACAAGATGAGAATACATCAAAATGCTTAAATGAAAATGGAAACCCCATTTTGAGCTTAAATCATGAGTATGACCTGCGATCAAGTGTTCTCACTTGACTCCTCAGTCAATATACTCTAACATAGGCGACTTTGTCTCCGACCATTTCTAGATGAAGTTCTCTAGTGTCTCTTTGTGTTCTTGCATTTGTGTCTTGCTTGTTTGTTCCCCTTTCACTTCATCTAGATTTATTTTCTTTTCTCTGCATTCTCTGCATCTAATTCATTGCAAATATTTTAGCTACTTCCCTGCAAATCTTTGTGAGATCTTATTTGGCCAAGTGAGCTGAGATGACAAAATATTTCCTCTGTATTGAACTCGGCTTCACCGATTTTTGCCTATCGGCTAGACTGAACTGCAATAATGCATTGTAGACAGTTCATCGGTACAACCGACAAGGACAAACCCAGTCTGACCGATATGCATCATCTATGACATCTCCAACTCGGTGTCACTGATGAAGATAACTTGGCGTTACCGATTTCACTACTGAGAAAATATTTTGCCATTACAATTGTCATTTCTTCTCCAGCTCCACTTGATGATTCTTATCCTCTACTAGCATCTTAAATTACATGTTTGTTTGTAATGTGACTCACAGACCAAACCTATTTGACTCATGCTCCAGAGGATCCCTTCTTGGAAATTTATGTCAAAGGGGGAGAGAGAGCACATCAAAGCTTACCACATAGGAGAGTAAGCACATCTTAGCTTCTCCAGATGCTTATCAACCATAGAGGAGAGAAGTCACATGTCTTTAAGAGGAGTAAGCACATCTTAGCATATGTTGTTTTGTTCTGATTTTATGTTACCCTACCTTCTCCCATTACCCAATATTAGATTCAGGGGGAGAAAGAGTTCATATCTAAGGGAAGAAAATCTTTGGAATTCATTGCATATCTTTAATCCTTGGGGACATGTCTATATCCAAATAGAGTACTAAGTGCTCACTCACTACATGTCATCCCAGTCTTAGTACTCTTGTGGTTTTCTCAATTTGCTCTGTTTAGTAGGTGTTCTTGTGTTATCTAACCCTGTTTTCTCAAGTTCACCTCTTCCAAAGCCAACTCAAGACCACAAGGTAAGTATATACATCACACTCATCTGCATGATGATCTCTTGTTGATGTATGATGTCTACTACGCAACTTTATTCTTGTAGACACGTGTTGGGCCTCCAAGTGCAGAGTTTTCTAGGATAGTAGCAATTTTCCCTCAAGTGGATGACCTTTATCAATCAGTGGGAGGCGTAGGATGAAGATGGTCTCTCTCAAACAACCCAGCAACCAAATAATAAACAGTCTCTTGTGTCCCCAACACACCTAATACAATGGCAAATTGTATAGGTGCACTAGTTCGGCAAAGAGATGGTGATAAAAGTGTAATATGGATGGTAGAAATATATTTTTATAATCTGAATAAATAAAAAAGCAAGCTAGCAAATAGTAAACGAGCACAAAAATAGTATTGCAATGCTTGAAAATGAGGCCTAGGGTCCATACTTTCGCTAGTAAAATCTCTCAACAATGGTAATATAATTGGATCATATAACCATCCCTCAATGTGTAACGAAGAATCACTCCAAAGTTCCTACCTAGCGGAGAACATATGAAGAAATCATTTGTAGGGTACTAAACCACCTCGAAGCTATTCTTTCCGATCGATCTATCCAAGAGTTTGTACTAAAATAACACCAAAAAATTTCAGATTCATAATACTCAATCAAACACAAGGAACCTTAAAGAGTGCCCCAAGATTTCTACCGGAGAAACAAAAGACGAGAACATGCATCAACCCCTATGCATAGATTAACCCAATGTCATCGCGGGAATCCGTGAGTTGAATGCCAAAACACATATCAAGTGAATCAATATGATACCCCATTGTCACCACGTGTATTCATATGCAAGACATATATCAAGTTCTCTCAAATCAATAGAAGTATTCAATCCGATAACAGCGAAATCTCAAAGGGAAAACTCGATTCATTACAACAAGATAGAGATGGGAAAACACCATATGATCCGACTATATTAACAAAGCCCGCGATACATCAATATCGTGACATCTCAAGAACACGAGAGAGAGAGAGAGAGAGAAATTACACATAGCTACTGGTACAAACCCTCAGCCCCAAGGGTGGACTACTCCCTCCTCATCAAGGTGGCCGCCGAGATGATGAAGATGGCCACCGGTGATGATTCCCTCCTCCGGCAGGGTGTCGGAGCGGGGTCTAGATTGGTTTTCGGTGGCTACAGAGGCTTGCGGCAGCGAAACTTCTGATCTAGGGTTACTTCTAATGGTTTATATATTTGTAGGATTTTTTGGCATTGGTTTCATGCTAAGATGGACCTCGAGGTGAGTGAGGGAGTCCTAGATTAGGGGGTCTCGGGACATCCGGACTATATCCTTTGGCCGTACTGTTGGACTATGAAGATACAAGATTGAAGACTTCATCCCGTGTCCGGATGGGACTCTCCTTGGCGTGGAAGGCAAGCTAGGCAATACGGATATGTAGATCTCCTCCCTTGTAACCGACTCTTTGTAACCCTAGCCCCCTCTGATGTCTATATAAACCGGAGGGTTTAGTCCGTAGGACAACAGACAATCATACCATAGGCTAGCTTCTAGGGTTTGGCCTCTACGATCTCATGGTAGATCAACTCTTGTAATACTCATATCATCAAGAACAATCAAGCAGGACATAGGGTATTACCTCCATCAAGAGGGCCCGAACCTGGGTAAACATCATGTCCCCTTCCTCCTGTTACCATCCGCCTTAGACGCACAGTTCGGGACCCCCTACCCTAGATCCGCCGGTTTTGACACCGACATTGGTGCTTTCATTGAGAGTTCCACTGTGTCGTCATCATAAGGAGGGATGGCTCATCTCGTTGTCAAGGACAACATCACTTTTGGGGGAGCGCTTACTGTAGGCCAAACTCTCCGATAGGCGGCTTTGTCATGACCGCCCGCTCGGCCGCTGCACCGACGATGACTTCTTGGGTCATCGAAAATAGCCTCCACATCGGCTCGAAATCCGCCGAGCAGATGGATCCAATGGAGCTCTCCTCTTTGAACGAGCTCTTGGATCGCATCGCCGCTCTGTGAGTTGCTACGGACTACGATCGGATCAGGCTTAAACCTGACCAAAGGGATATTAACTCTCCGCCGGTCACCCATCAGATAGCGGTGGTGGAGGAGCAATGCGGCGATTCTCCCTCTATCCTGAGGATGAACTATGTCCGGATTCCAGAGCTCTCCGAGCCAGATACCCGCTCACAGGAGGACATCGCCCTAACCCTGAACCTAGAATCAGGCTGCATACCGAACCTGCGGGGCAACATCCCGGAGCCCGAACTTCCAAGATTGGAAACTCCCCTGCCCCGGGGTCTCAGATTGGGTCAAGGTCTGGACTTAAATCCACCCACCCACCCAGATACAAACGATCTTTCCCACATTAGGCAAGCGCCCCTAGAGACAGTACATCACTATTGGGCCAGATTCCTCCTTGTAATGAACAAGGTCAAGGACTGTCGCGAGGAAGACGCAATTTCGTTCTTTTGCAACAATTGCACAGACAAGGGAATCCTCAATGCCATAAGTCGCTGTGACATAGCACACTTTGCTGACTTGGCAGCCATAGTACGGAAGTTCTGTGCGATGGAAAGTGCCTGGAAAACCCAAACAAAATTTTGGGATAATCCAGCTCTGACAAAAACCCGAGTCCGAACTAAAAGGGTACACTCTCATAAGTCGCCCGACTCAATTACAAAGAAGCAAAAGCGCACTACAGGGTGTGGAACCGTATTGGAGGTGTCGGCATTCTTGGAATGGGGGTCCCCAGACCTGCCTACCTGCGGCCCGCGGCGTGGCTGAGCCAACAGGCCGTACGGCCCATCTTCACCAACAAAGCGCTCAAGACCCTCGCGAGGGGCCAAGCCTCGCGAGGTGGACGACGCAAGACCTCCTCTGGAGTGGCCTAGCTAGGCAGGCTCACGAGGAGCGGAGATATCAAGGCGAGGCGAACCTCACGAGGCTCTCGTGACGTGAGCCGTGACGATTGACACCAGGCGGGTGCCAGGCGGGTGCCAACGCGCACATCGTCCTTGTTTCCTCTTTGGTGCAAAGGGGGCAAGCGCAGCCGTGGAGTACCGAGGCATCAGGCAAAGGTTGCCATTTCGGTGCAACAAGACCAAGACCAAGGACTGCAAGACGGAGGTCATCATGGAGCCCAGAACAGCGTCACCACCAGAACTTTGTGCAGGCGAAGACTACTTTTGCCAGGATAGCTTGTACTAGCTGTCCCCCTTCAAATTAGCCCGCCATTGTTGACTCCCTTCCTGCTCGATATTTGGGGAGAGGACCAGGGCCTCTATAAATAGGACTAGCCACCATAGTAGAGAAAACGATGGAATCTGGGTTAGAGAGAGGGGACGATCTCATCTTAGCTTGAGAGAGACCACCCCCCACACACAAGCTCACCGAGCTCAAGAACGCCTCAACCTCAGGAGGCCGTTCTTCCCTTGTATTGTTCATCATCAGCCCAAGAGGCAATCCACCACCACACTAGAGTAGGGTATTACACCACAACGGTGGCCCGAACCAGTATAAACCCTGTGTCCATTTGAGTTGTGAGTTCGTCGAGTTCGTCCGCGAGATCCCAGCAAGCTAGAGCATAGATCGGTTGAAGGGAAGGACTTCGCGCGCACCCAAGTGTTCGAACCTTAAGGGTTGCCGGGACCCCATACCCCGACATTTGGCATGCCAGGTAGGGGTGCGCCGTAGCTTCCCTTCGATCAGTTCGTCGCTCCATCGATCCGTCGTCTCGATGTCGTACGCTCGCCGCGCTCGAGCTGAGCGTCGGGCCGCCCTCGCCGCCCGCGTCGCTCAGACGGCTCCCATCGGCGGGCTGCCTCGTCGTTCTCCGTCCCCCGTCGCCAACGCTGCCACCGGCCCGCTGGGAAATGAGCAGCATGCATCCTCGCAGCATCCTTCGGTGCGGCAGGACGGCCGCACCGCTACTCCATCACTCACTCCTGCTGGCTCCTTGTCCCACATGCACTGCGCTCCCCTGGAGGCACGGGCTGCGCTCATTGCGGCAAACGAGCTCCTGCGTTACCGCCCCGTCGATGACGTCTATGAGGAGTGGCTCGACCATGTCTCCGAGCTCGTCCGTGCCGTGGGGGGCTCTCTGGCGCCGTCTCACTCTCTGCCTCCCCCTCAGCAGGCCGCGGGCAATGGGGCTCGTGGCGTGCCTCCACCACCTCGAACCCAAGACGGTGCCTTGGCGCCAAGGCGTGCGCCTCCGCGGCATGATCCGCCACGCCCGGCGCCCGCGCATGAAGAAAGGAGCTGCCAAGAAATTCTGTGACCATGAGAAGCTGCACCAGCGCTCCCCGCGCCACCTTGTCAAGACCGCGCGCTGCCTGCAGTGGCACAGCGCGGACCTCGCCAAGACCAAGTTCCGCCCCCGAAGCGGGCCCCGGCAACCACGGCAGGCTGCGGCGCCTTCACCCCTAAGCTGCGCAGCATTGCCTGGCCAGGCAAGTTCAAGCCAGATCTGCCTCCTCGGTACAATGGCACCACCGACCCCGCGGAGTTCCTGCAGATCTATGAGTTGAGCATCGAAGTGGCCAACGGCGAGAAAAAAGTCATGTCGAACTGGTTTCCCATGGCTCTCAAGGATGGGCCCGCTCCTGGCTCCTGAACCTGCAGCACGGCTCGATCTCCTCCTGGGACGAGATGCACGACCGCTTCGTCACCAACTTCCAAGGCACTCGTGACCGCCCACTGGTCGCGGGCGACCTACGCCGCATCAAGCAACAGCTAGGAGAGACCCTCCAGAAGTACATCCAGCGCTTCAACAACACCCGCCTCAAGATCCCCAAGGTCACAGATGAGGCCATCATCTCCACGTTTTCTGATGGGGCCCGCAATGTCAAGATGAAGGAAGAGCTGGCAATCCATGAGGAGCTTTGCACATCTCAGGAGCTGTTCAACCTGGCGACTAGGTGCGCAAGAGCTGAGGAGGGGCGCCTCTCTCTCCTTGAGCTGCCAGCTGCAGGAGTGGAGGAAAAGAAGGCCAAGGCCAAAGACGTGAAGCGCAAAGAGGCAGTAGTACTCGCAGCAGAGCCCGACACCAAGCGAGGCAGAGATCAACCTGAGTCATCCAAGAACGGTCACCCATTCTGCGCCTTCCACAACCTGAACACCCACAACATGAGAGACTGTCAAGAGCTCAGAGCCATTCGAGAAGGACACTTCGGCCGACGCCCCGAGTGCAATGACCGGGGCTATGGCCATGGAGGAGGACGCGAAGGCGGATGCTGGGACGACCGTGGCCCGTGCCAGGAGTGGCGTGACCGGCCTCGTGAGGACCGCTGGCAGGACCAACCTCGTGAGGGCGCCTGGAGGGACCCGCCTTGTGAGGATCGCCCCCAGGGCAACGCTGGTCTTCCCCCGTTGCCGCCGCCAAGGAGGAATGACAACCACCACTAGGACGAGGGGGCTGGGGGCTTCCAGGAGCCGCGCGCGGTCGCTTGCATCCTGGGTGGCGCTCAGGCCCCAGCCTCTCAACGCATCTTCAAACAGTTCGCTCGCGAAGTAAACGCGGCGCTCCCCAAGCTCGAGGCCACGCGCCCGCTCCGGTGGTCCCAATGCACCATCACCTTCAGCTCGGCCGACCAGCTCAAGTGCGCAGCCACCGCTGGCACACTCCCTATGCTGTGCTCCCCAGTCATCAGCAATGTGCAAGTCACCAAGACTCTCACTGACGGCGGCGCAGGGCTCAACGTCCTATCCGCCGACACATTCGACAGCCTCCAAGTGCCCTATGAGCAGCTCCAGCCAACCAAGGCTTTCTCAGGAGTGACTGACGGTTCCACCACACCAATAGGGCCAGTCCCCCTACCTGTCACCTTCTGGGAGCGCAAGAATTACCGCACCGAGCTCATCGACTTTGACGTCGCGCACATCCGCCTGCCGTACAATGCCATCCTCGGGTATCCAGCCCTGGCCAAGTTCATGGCAGTCACTCACCACGGCTACAACATTCTCAAGATGCCAGGAAGTGGGGGAATCATCACGGTCCCATGTGAAGAAAGGGATGCGGTGTGCTCCCTTGAGCGCGCCTTCCAAGCCGCAGCAATCGACAACCCAGACAGCAGAAATGAAGGCCCTCCGGAGACCATCCCCAAGAAGAAGCTACCGCGTCGTGCAGGACCCCAAGAAGATGGCGTCGCATCAGGTGCCTCGTCAGGATCGGCGCCCGCTCCAGGGGTGCCTCCCTCCACCGCATAGGAAAGCGCGCCTGACGGCCTCCTCAGGCAAGGCTCGGGGGCTCTCTTCTGGAGGGCCTCAGACCCAGGTGACATCTTCCAAGTTCGTTTAAGCTGGGAGCACCCCTCGGGCTGCACTATTCCCAGGCCACGTGGGTCCGTCCCTGTGGCATGTATCCCTTTTGCTTATGTTCCTAAGTTTACCTCGCTGGGGGCGCCCCTCGGGCTGCATCATCCCCACGCCGCTCGGGCCAGACCCAGTGGCATGTACCTTCCTGCATTTATCTCAGCAATCTTCTCTTCATGCTTAACCTGCCAACTGCTATCACCTGCACGATCATCACCCCCCTCGGGGCCCCTACACAGGCATGGCGCTGGTGCATGGGTCCGTCCCTGCCACAACCGGCAAATCTGAGTGGTCGAGCTCTGGCGCGCGGCACGCGCGGTGCACGTCACCTCACCAGGCCCTTAGTGCCTTTACTTCATCCAGACCCACCAGTGGCAGGCATGCGGCAGTAACGGCAAACCATGTTTCTCCTTATGCCTATTCACAGGAACCCCGCGGGAAGGATAGCAGGCGGCACCGCGAGTCTCCTTTCCTCTCGCGCGACTCGCTTGCGCGTTAAAAGGGAGGCTCCTGAGCATCGCGACTAGGGAGCTCTTACTGGCTCTCCAGCCCTCACCCCCTGGCCTTGACCACGGCATCGCGACCTGGCATACCAGCGGCGGCTGCGCTCGCTCGAGGGCCAGGACCTAAGGACGTAGAGCATTAAGAGGAGCTTGGGAGAAGGAAAACTCGCATGGGCCGGCCTCGCTATGTCGCGTAACTTGGCGTGCAGCCCTAGCGCAACATCAGGAATCGCCGCGAAGTCATCAAGATAAGTCTCGCCCTCGGATCAGCAAAATATTCAGGCCTAATAGTCGCTCACACCATGCCGCAACCCCGTTGCGTCCAAGTCATCTTCCTTTCTTCCCTTGCCATGACCGCTTGGGCGCTAAGGGGGACCTCCTGAGCATCGCGCCTCAGGGGCTCTTAATGGACCTCGGGCCACGCACCTCCTGGCCTTGACCACGGCATCGCGACCCGGCATACCAGCGACGGCTGTAGCCGCCTTGGGACCGGGACCCGTCAGCGTAGATCAACAAGCTATCGTGAGGAAAGAAAGGGGAGGTCGAGCCTTAACGGGGCGTGCGTTCATCAAATCTTCATAACAAGGAAAATAGGTACAAAGGCATTGCAGATCCTTACATGGCCCCACGGGGTGATTCATGATCCTTTGCAGGAAATAAAAGCTGATGCTAAGGGGGATCCTATCTACACCCTCCCGTGGAAGACGCCATCATCAACAGTGGGCCACGGGAGGTCGGCGCCAACCCCATCCAGATCAGCAACGGCGGCGTCCGGACGCCGCAGCTTTGCCCCGGGCACGGCGAGAGCTCGGGGGGACGTAGCTATCGTCGCTCGTCTCTGGAGTCTCGTGGAGCTCAGGAGAACTGTTGGACTCCCAAGGGCTGCTGCTGCTGGAGTAGTCGCGGGCAGAGTGTGCATCAGCCTCGCGCTCTTCTCCAGAGCAGCACTCCAGGCGGCGGCCGTTGGCGTCAAAGACCTTGAAGAGAAGCATGGAGGCACCGTCATACTCAAAGTGGATCGCGAGGGCACCCCTCGCGCGACAGATCCGTGCAATCTCGCCCCAGCCGCGAGTCATGAAGATTTTGCCAACGGGGGCCGCTTTGATCTTCGCTTTGATCCCCGGAGCGCCACAATCGGCGTGCTGCAGCCAGAACTCGAGAGGCCCCCTCGACGGCATCATGTCGAAGAAGAACCGCGGGAAGCGGATCCAGGAGTTCAGAGGCGTCGGCGTCCACATCACCAACTCGCGCGAGGAGTTCGCGGCATGGACGGCTCGCGCCACCATGGTGCGGCGACCCTGGGTGCGGCGTGGGTGACGCTGCTCGCCACTTCGTCCTCCTGAGCCTACGACTTGGGCGTTCAAGGGTAGTGGGTACCCCGGCGGAGGCCGCTCGCACAAAGGCCTCTCCACCACCTGCAACGCCGCCTCGTCACGGCGATGGATTGACCTTTTCTTCAGCGGGAGTGGCTCCGGGGCATCCCGGGGGGCTTTCCCCTTCTCCTCGGCGGAGAATCTTCTGATGGGCGCCATTGGAGCAAGCAGTGGAGCGAGAAGGAGGAAGCAAGCAAGGAAGAGATGGGCAACGGGGGCTCCGCCCCCTCCCCATTTATAGCAAGATAAGGCTAACCAGCGTCTCCCACGATCACAGGTAATGATGGTTTCCCTTGCATGTCGCACGGACTTGTCAAGTCGTACAGTCGCCGAAGCAGCATGGGGAAGCGGAGATGCCCACGTACAATCAACCGCCACGCGTCAACTGAGGTCGCAGGCTTTTGGGGCCTGCGGCGCTTCGAGCTTGACCCTTGGCTTCGCCACGAAGCCAAGCCCGCGCGCGCCTTGGGCCCGGGGGCTACTGTCGGTGTTCTGGGAACGGGGGTCCCCAGACTTGCCTGCCTGCGGCCCGCGGCGTGGCTGAGCCAGCAGGCCGTACGGCCCATCTTCACCAACAAAGCGCCCAAGACCCTCACGAGGGGCCAAGCCTCACGAGGCGGACGACGTAAGACCTCCTCTGGAGTGGCCTAGCTAGGAAGGCTCACGAGGAGCGGAGATATCAAGGCGAGGCGAACCTCACGAGGCTCTTGTGACGTGAGCCGTGACGATGGACACCAGGCGGGCGCCAGCGCGCACAGCGTCCTTGTTTCCTCTTTGGTGCAAAGGGGGCAAGCGCAGCCGCGGAGTACCGAGGCATCAGGCAAAGGTTGCCATTTCGGTGCAACAAGACCAAGACCAAGTACTGCAAGACGGAGGTCATCGTGGAGCCCAGAACAATGTCACCACCAGAACTTTGTGCAGGCGAAGACTACTTTTGTCAGGATAGCTTGTACTAGCTGTCCCCCTTCAAATTAGCCCGCCATTGTTGGCTCCCTTGACGCTCGATATTTGGGGAGAGGACCAGGGCCTCTATAAATAGGACTAGCCACCACAGTAGAGAAAACGATCGAATCTGGGTTAGAGAGAGGGGATGATGTCATCTTAGCTTGAGAGAGACCACCCCCACACACAAGCTCACCGAGCTCAAGAATGCCTCAACCTCAGGAGGCTGTTCTTCCCTTGTATTGTTCATCATCAGCCCAAGAGGCAATCCACCACCACACTGGAGTAGGGTATTACACCACAACGGTGGCCCGAACCAGTATAAACCCTGTGTCCATCTGAGTTGTGAGTTCGTCGAGTTCGTTCGCGAGATCCTAGCAAGCTAGAGCGTAGATCGATTGAAGGGAAGGAATTCGCGCGCACCCAAGTGTTCGAACCTTAAGGGTTGCCGGGACCCCATGCCCCAACAGGAGGGATGGCTTAACGGGCCCTGCAAAATTCATAGTACAGCGGATACCATATCAACACACAGCCTTAGAGCATGTTGGGTACTCTGGCAGGTGGCCAAGAGCGGTGAGGATCTCCTCATCCAAAATACCACAGAGCACCTTCCCGTGGATAACAATACGGCATTGACAGTCTTCGAGACCTTCACCTCAAATAATAGGCGTAAGCGAGCACTTCACAGCCTTGCTGAAGTCTGCCACGTGGCAGCAATAAATCCATGGAGCGACACGGCTATCACCTTCAATGCCAGTGACGAACCTAAATTTCGAATAGCCCGAGCACCAGCCGCTTTGGTCCTAAGTCCAATTGTGGATGGCTTTCGGCTCACTAAAGTACTCATGGACGGTGGCAGCGTATTAAACCTCATTTATGAGGAGACTCTTCAAAAAATGGAAATAGACAACAACCGTATTGAGCAAAGTAGCACGACCTTCCGAGGAATCATCCCTAGTCGGAAGGCACGTTGCGCTGGGAAAATCACACTAGATGTGGTATTCGGCACTCCAGAGAATTACAGGTCCGAAGAAATCACATTCCAAGTGGCCCCGTTCAGTAGCGGATACCACACCCTTCTAGGGCGGGAGGCATTCACGATTTTTCAAGCCATACCCCATTACGGGTACATGAAGCTCAAAATGCCTGGGCCCAATGGAATCATCACGCTAGCTAGTGATCCGGACATAGCACTCCGGGCCGAGAACAAAACAGCCGCACTGGCCCTCGAGGCATTATCTGAAGCCCTTGTGGCGGAGGAGTTAACCGCGCTGCACTCCATAGTGGACAGGGACGGCGTGATACTAGACAAAAGATCCAAGTCCACCTCCTTTAAACCATCGGATGAAATAGTCAAATTCCAAGTCCATCCAACGGACCCCACAAAAACAACATCCATCGGGGCATAGTTAAACCCCGCCGTAGACGCCGCACTACGGGAGTTCCCGCGCGAGAATTGGGACATATTCGCCAGGCATCCTTCAGACATGCCAAGAATCCCCCGCAGGCTGTCCGAGCATAGCCTTAATATTCTAAAAGGATTCAAGCCGGTCAAGCAGACTCTTCGGCGTTTCTCCGAACCTAAGCAACAAGCCATGGGAGAGGAGCTAGCCAAGCTACTGGAGGCCGGATTCATTAGAGAAATAAAGCATACATACTGGCTCGCAAACCTGGTGATGGTGCCAAAGAAGGACAAATCCTGGCGCCTATGCGTCGACTTCAAAGACCTTAATAAGGCTTGCCCAAAGGATCCCTTCCCCCTCCCTCGCATCGATCAAATTATCGATGCTACTGCAGGACACGACTCATTGTGCTTCCTCGACGCATACTCCGGTTACCCCCAAATTAAGATGGCGGAGTCTGACCAAGCCGCAACGGCATTTATCACTCCATACGGCCCCTTCTGTTTTAACACAATGCCCTTCGGGCTCAAAAACGCCAGCGCATGATTCAGACATGTCTGGAAAAGCAGATTGGCAAAATAGTGGAGGCATACGTCGACGATGTGGTCGTTAAAACCAGACACGTCGACTCCTTAATAGACGACTTAAGGCTCACGTTCGACAATCTCCGAACATACGACATTAAGCTCAATCCGGAAAAATGCATTTTCGGCGTACCCGCCGGAAAGCTCCTGGGCTTTATCGTCTCCAGCAGAGGAATTGAAGCAAATCCGGCTAAGAGCCGGGCTCTGTCGCAGTTGGCTATCCCAACTGACCTCAAGCAAATCCAGAAGTTGGATGTGTGGCGGCCTTAAGCCGCTTTATCTCCCAATTAGGAGAAAAGGCACTCCCCCTTTATCGCCTTCTTCGGTGCACCGAACACTTTGAGTGGACGGACGCATCCACGGCCGGATTGGAAGAAATAAAAACCATCATGGCCACCAACCCAATGTTGGCCGCGCCAAATGTCGGCGAACCAATGCTGCTATATATAGCGGCAACTCACCAAGTTGTACGCGGAGTGCTCGTCGTCGAACGAGAGACGGACGGACATAAATTCCCACTTCAAAAGATGGTATATTATGTATCAACTGTCCTCACTCCATGCAAATCAAGGTACCCACATTATCAAAAGATAGCATACACGGTATTCATGGCATCCCGGAAATTACGACACTACTTTCAAGAGTGTTCAATTACGGTGGCCTCCGAAGTACCACTCAACGACATAATAAACAACCGCGATGCCACGGGCCGGATTGCCAAATGGGCTATCGAGCTCCTCCCATTCGACATAACATATAAACCACGGCGAGCCATTAAGTCACAAGTACTGGCCGATTTCGTCGCCGAATGGACAGAAGCCGAACTCCCTAAAGAGTACGGCGCATACTCCAATTGGATCATGCACTTCGACGGCTCTAAAGTGCTGGCTGGTCTGGGGGCTGGCGTCGTCCTGACGTTCCCCACCGGAGATACAATGCAATATGTACTCCAAATACTATACACAGACTCCAATAACGCAGCCAAATACGAGTCCCTATTACACGGTCTCCAGATGGCAGTTTCCATGGGCATTCAACACCTAGAAGTGCGTGGGGACTCAAACCTCGCAATATCTCAAATAAATGGAGACTTCGATGCCAAGGATCCGAAAATGGCGGCATATCGCAACGCCGTCCTCAAAATGTCATCTCGGTTCGAGGGGCTGGAGTTCCACCATGTGGCTCGGGAAAATAATCAGGCGACAGATATCCTCGCCTGCATCGGCGCTAAACGTGACTCTGTCCCACCCAACATCTTCCTGGAAAAACTGTTTAAGCCGTCCGTGGTATGGGAGGGGGACACCGGTGACAATAATCCGAACTCGGCCGCAACATCAGATACCGAACACTCTGACACAATCGGAGGCTCTGCCATCGAAATAACACCTTCAACCCACGTAATAATGGTCGTAATCGCCCCATGGACAGAACCATTCTTGGCCTACCTAACCAGGCAGGAACCCGACAGGGCCAGCCCTGGGGAGGGGCAGGGGGGCGGTCGCCCCGGCCCCCCAAAATCTAGGGCCCACATCGGTATGTATGTGCAGGTTGGGCCTGCCATTGTGGTCAGAGAAAAATGTCAAATGATCTTCACGACGTGTAAGCCCACGCCGCAGCAGGTCGCACGATGGTCGATCCCAGCGAGCGGTTCGTTCCTCTCAGAAAAACAAAAGGCAGTGACCGAGTCCTTGATTTCCTTCTCGTAAAACAAAAGCAGCAACCAATTAGACGACCCCTTCCTAGTCCATAACGCAAGGATTCCCAGCCCTAGGCCGCCACCGCCGCCGTACTGATGGCGGCCTCCTCTCCTAATTTCCTTCCTAATCCAGTTCACCGCAGCCACCGCCGGTGATTTCAGGCAATCAGGGGCCCCCATCCTCACACCGCTTTGCTTGATCTCTGTGTCTACATACTCTAGGCGTTGTATAGGTGGGCGCACGCATTGAGAATTTGAGATACATCATGGAGGTATATATATATATATCATATTTTGGTTCCTTGTAAGCATAGGTGGCACTGTTCAATAATTGATGCATTTTTCTTGGTTCATTCATTGGTTAATGTCGTCTATCCATCAGGTAGTGACAAATGGAAAAGGAACAAACATATGGATAACTTGGTACATTCACCGCATGGAGATATTGACAAATTTTGTCAGGAGTGATACGGGTACTTCGAGTAATAAACCCAGATGATGAGTTGGCGATTGTTTCCTAGAGGAAGAGCAACCAACTAAGGGGAATTTAGAATCTGATCAGCAAGAAGAAAATATCGACATCGACGTAAGCGATAACAATGTAAGTGGCTCTGTGACTATCACATCTTAATTATTTATTGTGCATGTGCTTTCGCATCGGCTGAAAAAACTTTTTTAATGTCTAAAATTATTCAAGAACTATATGAGGTCAACAAGAGAGATGAAATGGTTTCACAACATTACGCATTGAGAATAAATTATTGAATGAGATTGATATTGATCCCATTTATAAGTGACTTTGCATCGAGTAATATTAGAAGAAAATTTTAAAGTAACATGTATAAATTATTTGATATGCATACTAGTTTTGGATACATTTAAGTGTTATTGGCAACATTTTATAGATATGAATATTCGTTGTTATTTTCATGTGCCTATATTAAGGGCCCCGAGTATTAGTCTCGCCCCGGGCCCCCAATATCTGAGGACCAGCCCTGCTACCCGAGGACCAAAATGAGGCACGCTGCATAGTGCGGCGATCTAAAGCCTACAAGGTCCACGAGGGAGAGCTTTATAAGAAAAGCACTACCCGAGTCCTTCAAAGGTGCATCTCCGAAGAGGAAGAGCGGAAGCTTTTGGCAGAAATCCATGTTGGACTCAGCGGCCATCACGCCGTAGCCCGGGCCCTTGTAAGCAAGGCCTTCCATACATGTTTCTATTGGCCAACGGCCCGAGCAGATGCACAGCATCTGGTCCAACATTGCGTCGGTTGCCAGCTTTTTGCAAACCAAAGCCATATGCTGCCTACCACTCTCCAAACAATCCCGATTACTTGGCCCTTTACGGTCTGGGGGCTTGATATGGTCGGACCCCTTAAAGGGGGAACCCATAAGAAAAAAATACTTACTAGTCATGGTGGACAAATTCACCAAATGGATAGAAGCCAAACCTGTCAAAACGGCTGAATCCGGACCGATGATAGACTTCATATCCGGGGTTGTACACCATTATGGCATCCCCCACAGCATCATCACTGACAACAGCACGAACTTTACAGCCGACGAGGTGAAACTTTGGTGTAGCAACATGGGCATCAAACTCGATTATGCTTCTGTCTATCACTGGCGAACTAATGGTCAAGTCAAGCGAGAAAATGGTCTTATCATGAGCGGCATTAAAACCAGATTAGTGCGGTCTTTAGAGGAATCAAACACGCACTGGGTAGAGGAGCTCGACTCTGTACTATGGGGTCTGCGGACCACGCCGAATCGTACTACTAGATACACACTGTTTTTTATGGTGTACGGCGCAGAGGCGGTTCTGCCTTGCGACATAATTCATGACTCACCTCGAGTGCGTATGTACAAAGAAAAAGAGGCCAAGCTCGATCGGCAGGACAGTTTGGATGCCCTGGAGGAGGAGCGCGACGTGGCAAAAGCCTGTTACACATTCTATCAGCAACAGGCTCGAAGGTATCAAAGCAGAGAAGTACGAGCCAAAACCTATAACGTTGGCGAACTAGTTCTACGCCTGCCAGAGAAGAAAAAGAACAAGCTCAAGCCCAAATGGGAAGGTCCCTTCATTATTGACCAGGTTCTGAGCGGTGGAGCGTACCGTGTGCGGGATTCATCAGACAATCGACTCGAGCCAAACCCATGGAATGCAACCAGACTCCGAAGATTCTACGCCTAGTGCCGGACTCTATGTTCATCTCCTTACCTCCGTCAATTTTTTGCATATCTGCCTTTTCTCTCTTTCTCTCTTTTTATTCTCCTCAAGGCCCTAAAAGGCTAAACTTGTGCTTGGTTACACAATCTTGACGCGCTAACCGTGCTCATTATACCTGGGAGCTTCTTATACAGAAGCTTAATCTAACTATTTTTCTGGGCTTTATATCCCACACATGTGTTATTCTTCCGCATGTACCTTTTTTCGCCATTATATGCATCAATATGACTTAAGTTTTGGCCAAGCTAGGTTGCCTGGCTCTTGTATTTATGCCCTATGTTCCCATTAATTCGGCTAGGACATAAGGGGAGCACCTCTGCGATTGTTACTGCCGGGTCAGCCGGATGTGTACCTCAGACTGGGTGAAGCTGAAAGCTAGCGTTCTTAAGGGAATATTCGGTCGGTGAATAAAAGATGACTTTTATTTAATTTGACACATGCCCCCAGATGTTTATAGCTTGCGTCTCTTTTCGCAGTTCGGACATGCACATTAGGGCATGCGTACCCAGGGAAAGGAACCCTTAACGGAACTATTCTCCCTGGAAGATGTTTCTTACTACCCATGTAATATAACATAGCTAGTTGGGTACTTGTCTGTTCAAGCACTTATGACCCCTACGCCTAGTTTCCATGCATACCCCGGTTTTTACATAACCGAGTGGGTATTCGGATACACTCCGGACTATCGGGTCGAGAGGTCGAATCGAAAAGGTCCGCCATGACAAATGATTTACAATCCGGCTAGGGACATTACATATGTCACTTGAAGTACACAGTCACTAAGACTGATTAAATTCTTCTTCTATACCATCCAACAGGCTGTCTTGCATACAATCCTGTTGGGAATACTTTGCGGCTAATTCTACTTGGTCATACACTAAACTGACGGGGATCTCTTTCCCATCGGGCCCCACATGTCCGACCTCGGCCATGTGGTTTGGGTCAGCTTTGGTATATCGCGTCTTCACCATAGCCCAGGCTTCCCTTGCACCTTGTCGGCAGGCTGATATCTTCCATAATCGGAAGCGCCGCCGCGCTCCCTTGAGCTTCTCTATAAGCTCCCCCATGCCTCCTGGCGGGGACGCGGATGGCCACAAGGCTTGGGTAATACCCTGCATCACCTGCCGAACTTGCTCGTGCAGTTGTGAGAGCTCTGGTAGCATATCACCCGAAGACCCGGGCATCTCCTCCGCGGGACGACTCGTCAGCATACCTACAGACATAACTCTGTTAGCCGGCTTCTTCACCGAACTCCTTTAAAACTTTGTTCAAGCACTTACTAAAAATGCCGCGTCGAAGCCGCTTATTCTCCTTCACGGAGTCCGCAAACTGGGCTCGGACGTCTTTCAGTTCCACATCCAGCCGGATATTGGCATCTTGGAGATTATTGTTCTCCTGACTGACCCGTGTAAGCATGCGCTCGCCAGCATTTAGCTATCGATTTGCATGTTGCGCATCCTCTGACACGGCCTCCGGATTCACTCCGGGGTCATCTGCAACATCTATTGTTATATTTGCATGCATGCCGCATACTATCTGGTACCTGTAATTCTTTGCGATAGAAGCAGGTGTTACCAGAGGGGGCCTTCTTGGACTCCTTCAACGCGGCCACCACGGCCTGTAGCTGGGCTTTGCATTCTCCCAGCTCTCGAGACAATTGGGTATTCTTCTCTGTAAGAACCAGCACAAATAATGATCCTTAAATCAGTTGTGTCAGCTATTTCAAGTCTCAGGGGCTACTATATGTATAATCGTCAGATTTTCCTACCCGTATATCCTTTACATACTGGTCCGTGGCTCTGGCAAGACCATTTTGAGCAGCATGGATGTGCGCGTCTCCTGAGTTGAAGGCATCGAATGCCTCTTGGGAGAAACAAGTGTCACGGAGTACGGCCCGGCGACGCCTGTGATTCATGGCGCTCTCCACTTCGGATTTGTAGCGGATAGTCTGTCCGCATCCTCTGTAGGAGGAGCATCTAGCATCCGCCCCGTGTTAGCTTCCGCCTCTATGTCCGGCCCTGGAGCCCGACTGGTGGAGGCGTGATCGGCAGCCTCTCCGGATATAGTCTGGCGAGCCTTTTTTCTACTAGGAAACATGGGTGTCATTATATTTTAAGAAAGACGACAACCACGGAGTGAGGTTTTGTGTCATACCTCTGCGCCGGCGTCTCCGTCCTGATCGCCTTCCTTTTTGGTCTGCCTGGCTTCGGTGCCCCTTGTTGGCGAGTTGCTCTGGGTTCGGCACGGCGTCCCGAAGGCCTTCCCTGTAAAACACCATATGTGTACGGTAGGTGAAGTGCATAAAAGGGGATCCTTTTGGAAGTTGGGACTCCGGTTTTTTCTTACATGCGATGCAGGGAGTAGTCCAGGATAGTCGGCCGTTATGGCCACCATGGCGTCATCGCAGCTCAATTGATAGAATTTCTTGTCTATCAGCTCCACAAATATGTCCGGATCCTCTTCGAGTCCGGGATCGAGGGCCCGTTCAGGGTCCTCCGGTTGTGGAGGTGGGTTGTTGACCTCCCTTACAGCTTTTCGCAGTTCCTGCCGTGAAACGGCAAGGTGAGTATTTACGACGAAGAATGCGGGAAGGTTGGGAGTAAAGAGTGACAACTCACCCAGCTTGGAGGGTTATACATGGAGAATCCATCCCGTGGCTTAATGCGGATGAACTCCTCTTCCTCTCCCTTGAACAACTCGGACATAATTTTTGCTAAAGCAGCAGCGGAGTCCGGTCCCTTACGCCCGCAGCAGCTGGCATCATCTTCCCCATTAAAACACCACAAAGGGTGCCCTCGATATTGATGCGGCTGCACCCCCCACATTATGCATATTGACATAACCTCGATTATTGTCAATCTTGATTGAGCCAACACTTTAATCCGGTCCATCAGGTAAAGGACTTCTTCGTTGTCTTCCTCCTGGGGGCTCCGTGGGCGCCAACTTCGACGTTTCTTCAGAGGAGCATTGTTGAACTCGGGAAGACCCCTCCGAACAGGGTCTGGAAGGGGGACATCCTCCATGTAAAACCACTTCGAAGGCCAGTCTTCGGACGTCTTCTTCGGGGTACCAGACAGGTATCCGGTCTCGGCGATGCGCCATATTTCGGCTCCACCCACTTGATAAAGTGACCCCTGCTGTGTATGGGGCACAAGGCAGAATAGCCTCTTCCACAGCTCGAAATGAGCCTCGCAGCCCAGGAACAGCTCACAAAGGGCAACATAACCAGCGATGTGCAATATGGAAGCAGGGGTGAAATTATGCAACTGGAGGCCGTAAAACTCCAGGAGCCCGCGGAGGAATGGATGGATTGGAAATCCAAGTCCCCTTAGTAAGTAAGGGACAAGGCATACCCGCTCCCCCTTGGAGGGATTGGGGAAGCTCTTCGCTTGCTCCCTGCCATTATAGGTGGCGAGCCCGGCTTGGACGGGGACCATATACGCTGGAGGGAGAAATCCCTGGGTCTGCAACTCTACTAATTGGCTGTGCGGACGGAACACTACTCCCAATCACCGGGCTTAGGGCTACGGGAGCGGGAGGAGGAGCTGTGCTGGCCGGCCATGATGGAATGGATTTTTCCAAGCGCGCTCTGATGGATTCTCGCCGTGGGAGGATGGTGTGGATTGGATCTAAGAATCCCCATCCCTTTAATAGATGATTTATTTACATGGCTAGGGGGGTGAATGTAAAAACGCCCTGGCTCCTCGCATTCTCTTGACACATGGAAGATAGCCCTTATTGGACGCAGAAGCCAAGAAGTGCAACATTTATGGGGAGCCGTACACTACTTAGCATATATTCAGAATTTGGAGAAGAACCCGCCCTGCAATGCCAAAAACAATATGTGCGCCGGACTCATCGTCATTGAAGCCTGGTTCGGGGCCTACTGAGGGAGTCCTGGATTAGGGGGTCTCCGTACAGCCGGACTATATCCTTTGGCCGGACTGTTGGACTATGAAGATACAAGATTGAAGACTTCATCCCGTGTCTGGATGGGACTCTCCTTGGCGTGGAAGGCAAGCTAGGCAATATAGATATGTAGATCTCCTCCCTTGTAACCGACTCTGTGTAACCCTAGCCCCCTCCGGTGTCTATATAAACCGGAGGGTTTAGTCCGTAGGACAACAGACAATCATACCATAGGCTAGCTTCTAGGGTCTAGCCTCTACGATCTCGTGGTAGATCAACTCTTGTAATACTCATATCATCAAGAACAATCAAGCAGGACGTAGGGTATTACCTCCATCAAGAGGGCCCGAACCTGGGTAAACATCGTGTCCCCTGCCTCCTGTTACCATCCATCTTAGACGCACAGTTCGGGACCCCCTACCCGAGATCCGCCGGTTTTGACACCGACAGTGAGCACAACCCACTGGGGCAAGCCGGTCTCACCAGGTGCGCCCCGGTGTCTTGTGCCTTACTCCTTCACCTTCTGGTCCTTCCACAAAGATTCGGGGGTCTCTTTTGATCCAAAAAAATCATCAGAAAGTTTCAGCTCATTCGGAGAACTTTCATTTCTGCACTATAAACAACACCATGGTAGTTCTACTGAAAACAGCATCAGCCCGGGTTAGTTCCATGCAAATCATATCAAAACCATATAAAATTATTGTAAAAATGGCATGAATACTTCATAAATTATAGATATGTTGGAGACGTATCAGCATCCCCAAGCTTAATTACTACTCGTCCTCGAGTAGGTAAATGATAAAAGAAATAATTTATGAAGTGTGAATGCTAGCAAAGTGCATAAGTTTGATCAATGATAATTTTAGTCACTTTCCTAGCATCATAACATCAATTATTTCTTATAAAACTCATCATGGTAAAGTAGCAACCAATTCACATGTTAAGGTTCAAACAATGAATTCTCTTGAAAGTCAACAACCTATATTCCCAGTCACCAAACAATTGCGATTCAACCTATTCAACATAGTCTAAGTAAGAGCTCCACATACTCAATCATCATATAGTCTTCCATGATTGCTACTACTCGAAGCATATTCTTAGAACAAAGGGCATCCATCGAACACAGAGAAAGATAAGGGCTTAATGTTTCGCCTCCCAACTCATTTATCATAGAGATAATTGTCAACAATAATAAATCATGATCAAATATATTTGACTGGTCATATGTGCCTAGATCATTCCCCACCATATGATGCTTGCCAACTAGAAATAATTAAGGTTGAAATGAGAATTCATACTATTGAATCTTTGCATAAAAGTAAATACTGAAAAAGTAAAAGATAGGCCCTTCACAGAGGGAAGCAGAGGTTGCCATGCGCTTTTTATTTGGATGCCCAAGCTCTTAATGCAAAGGAATGTAATGTTATATTGCCCCTTATGATAGCAACCTTTATTATGCAGTCTGTCACTTTTATTACTTTGCCATCACAAGTTTGTACAACGCTCAATTTTCCTTTATAGTAAAAGATCAAACATATTTAGGAGCAATTTTTATTGCTTTATGCACCGATGACAACTTACTTGACGGATCTTATTCAATCCATAGGCAGGTATGGTGGACACTCATGGCAAGAAACTGGGTTTACAGGTTTTCAGATGCCTAAGTAGTATCTCTACTTAGTAAGAATTTTTTGCTAGCAAAAGATCCTAGGCAAACACCACATGTTGGAGGATCTACGACAATATAACTTCTATGCAAATATACACAACCATAACTCATTACGTTGTATTCCTTGTCCAACTTCAACTAATTTGCTCAAGTTTGAAAATAATTAATGGGTATTCACAATCATAGAAGATGTCCAAGATAATATATTTGCATGTGAAAGTTCTCTTCCTTATACTAATCATTCATGAATTGTTTGTATGACCAATATTGTGATTGTCAAGCTTCAAAAGATTTCACTTTCTAAACCCAATGTGAAGCTACCACTAGGCATGATATAATTTCAACTTCATGATATTCAATTCATTCAATAATTTACTCATAGGATATAAGTGAAGGACAAGAGTAAATGACAAGCTAGTCCAAGAAGATATAAGTGAAGACCAAATGAGTAGTTAAGTAAATGGGTAGCTATTTGAGGACTCTCTCTTACTTAAAAACTTTCATATCTAAGTATTTTATTAAAAAAGAAAGCAAAACAAGACAAAATAACATTCCAAGAATAGCACACATCATGTGAAGAAGCAAAAACTTAGGATCAACCGATACTAACCGATAATTGTTGAAGAAGAAAGGTGGGATGCCTACCGGGGCATCCCCAAGCTTAGATGCTTGAGACTTCTTGAAATATTATCTTGGGGTGCCTTGGGCATCCCCAGGCTTGACCTTTTGTGTCTCCTTAATTCCTGTTATATCACGGTTTCCCTAAATCTTAAAAACTTCATCCACACAAAACTCAAAAAGAACTCGTGAGATAAGTTAGTATAAACCAATGCAAAAACTTTATCATTCTCTACTGTAGAAAATCACTAAAATTATTATTCAACATTGCATACTAAATGCCTCTGCATATTTAATACTCCTATCCTCAAATAGAATCATTAAACAAGCAAACATATGTAAACATAACAGCAATCTGCCAAAACAGTATAGTCTGTAAAGAATGCAAGAGTATCAATACTTCTTTAACTCCAAAAATTATGAAAATTTACCACCCTATAGAAAATTTATCATAGCTTAATATTCAAAAAGTTTCAGCATTTTATCACATTCTGAATTTTCTAGGGAATTTTTGCAAAAGCGGTAAACTTTCTATTTTCAAACAGCAACATGTATACTTGCAAAATAAGCATGACAAAGGCTATCATTGCCACTTTTATTGGAATAAAAGATGCAAAACATTATTATAAAAAACAGCAAGCAAATCCTAAAAAAATAAAATGGCACTCCAGTAAAACTCATATCATGTGACGAATGAAGACATAGCTCCAAGTGAAGTTACCGATAATGTTGAAGACGAAATAGGGGATGCCTTCCGAGGCATGCCCAAGCTTCAGGGGCGGAGTTGGGCCGCAGGCACCCAGGGCCCAGGCCCGGGGCGTATAGTATTTAACAGGCTACAACTATATAGATATTTTTGCAGGACCGGGGTGTAGCCCAGTGCAAAGAAGAAGGCCCAAAGCCCAGTAAAATTTAACAGGCTACCTTAGCAGAACGCATAAATGCACGAAGAAACACTAACCCATGATCTAGCGCACAACGCAGCGGCGTAGATGTTAGTCAAAAAATGACCCCCCTCCAAAAAAGTAAAAAAAATGAAACGGTAGCGAGGCCGCCCCTGAGTCGTAAACACGTCGGACGAGATCGATCTCCAGACTCCATCGCTCACGCCGCCATCCGCCGTGGCGTTGCCTCCACCTCGGCCCCTGCTCCCAGGCTCCCGGCCGCCCTCCCGTGCATCGTTCCACGGTGTGGTGCTCTTCTCTGCCGGCTGCTTCAGTGCAGCCTGCCACACCTTGTAAATGTATTTGATGCTTTCCTTGTTTCCCTCCTAATGATCTCCATCTATGCCATGTTCTACATGTATTAGTGCATAAACCGCTTCAAACTAAAATTAAATTGAAATAATGTGTGTGTATGATCTAGTCATATAACTAGGGTATTGGTGAACTCAAATTGATGTAATTTCCAATTTCATTTCATATTGCAAAAAAGAAGATGAAGAGATTTTTCACCGGTGTCCGCAAAGGCGGTGTCCACACCTATCATTTTAGATGTAGGAATCAAGCGGCTGAGTGATGATTGGCTGAATTATTGGATGGTTGCTCTATTGAGCGAGATGTTTTTACAAGTATTGATGATGATGATATTGTATATCACTTTCAATCATATATGTCCCGCGAAGGGCTTTTACCTCCTCAAAGTGGTAAGTTTTTAGATTTGAATCAATGATATTGTTTCACTTGATGTTTATGCCCTGTTTTATGAAATTTTGCTTTTGATGTCCTAGAGATGTAGGCTCTTCTTCCACCGTTGATGAGGTTATGCAAGGCACCGATGAAGCAAATCATTGATTTGGTATTATTTTCTTATCATGTACTATTCTTTATAGTTTTATCATGTTTTTATCTATTTTTTGTATCGTTACGCATTGAGTTTAGATTATAATCTTTTGTGTGCAATTGAGCCATATTTTGTATGGGGTGGCTTTTGAGGTAGTTAAAAGCCTTATGAACATTAAGTTTTTCCATCGTGGTGAATTTTTTTGGGCCCGGGGCTTGCTCCAATCCTGGCTCCGCCACTGCCAAGCTTAGTTGCTTAGATCTTCCTTGAATATTACATTTGGGTGCCTTGGGCATCCCCAAGCTTAGGGTCTTGTCACTCTTTATTCTCCTCATCTCACCCAAAAATTGAAAACCTCAATCACACAAAACTTAACGGAACTTTGTGAGATAGGTTAGTATGATAAAGAGCAAACCATTTCACTTTTGGTACTATAAAAGACAAGATTCATAATTGTTCTCACACAATTCCTACTGTATCATATCATTTCCACAATTTATATTGAGCAATATAAGCCATGGAAATTAGAAAACAAGCAAACTATGCATTGAAAACAGAATCTGTCAAAAACAGAACAGTCTGTAGTAATCTGTACTCCAAGCATGCTTCTGCTACTCCAAAAATTATGAAAAAAATTTCAAACCTGGGTAATTTGTCTATTAATCTTCTGCAAAAAGAATCAGCATTTTATCACGCTTCTGTTAAAAATGAGAATTATTTTCCTGATCATAGAAGTTTCTGTTTTTCAGCAAGATCAAATCAGCTATCACCATAGACCACCCCAAAGGTCTTACTTGGCACTATATTGAAACTAAAGCTATAAAACATTATTACTAAAGTAGCTTAAGCATGTGAACACACGAAAACATTAGGGGAAAGTGTTTGGTTGTCTCCCAACAAGCGCTTTTCTTCAATGCCTTTTAAGGTAGGCATGATGATTTCAATGATGGTCGCATAAAAGATAAGAATTGAAACATAAAGAGAGCATCATGAAGCATATGACTAGCACATTTAAGTCTAACACATTTCCTATGCATAGGAATTTTTTGAGAAAACAACTTATGGGAACAAGAATCAACTAGCATAGGAAGGCAAAACAACCATAACTTCAAAACTTTCAACACGTAGAGAGGAAACTTGATATTATTGCAATTCCTACAAGCATAAGTTCCTCCCTCATAATAATTTTCAGTAGCACCATGAAGAAATTCAACAATATAACCATCACATAAAGCATTCTTTTCATGACACAAAAGCATACAAAACTTATTACTCTCCACATAAGCAAATTTCTTCGGGTCCATAGTTATTAGCTAGCTGGCTTCTTCTCTCTTTTTGGATCTCAATACAATGTTCTCCCCCTCTCTTGTGGAGAACTATTCGATGTAATCTTCTTTTGCGATGTGTTTGTTGAGATCGATGAATTGTGAGTTTATGATCAAGTTTATCTATGAAGAATATTTGAATATTCTCTGAATTCTTTTATGTATGATTGGTTATCTTTGCAAGTCTCTTCGAATTATCAGTTTGGTTTGGCCTACTAGATTGATCTTTCTTGCAATGGGAGAAGTGCTTGGCTTTGGGTTCAATCTTGCGGTGTAATTTCCCACTGACAGTAGGAGTAGCAGGGCACGTATTGTATTGTTGCCATCGAGGATAAAAAGATGGGGTTTTTATCATATTGCATGAATTTATCCCTCTACATCATGTCATCTTGCTTAAAGCGTTACTCTGTTCTTATGAACTTAATACTCTAGATGCATGCTGGATAGCGATCGATGTGTGGAGTAATAGTAGTAGATGCAGGCAGGAGTCGGTCTACTTGTCTCGGACATGATGCCTATATACATGATCATACCTAGATATTCTCATAACTATGCTCAATTCTGTCAATTGCTCAACAGTAATTTGTTCACCCACTGTAAAATACTTATGCTCTTGAGAGAAGCCACTAGTGAAACCTATGGCCCCCGGGTCTATCTTCCATCATATTAATCTTCCAACACTTAGTTATTTTCATTGCCTTTTATTTTACTTTGCATCTTTATCATAAAAATACCAAAAATATTTTCTTATCATATCTATCAGATCTCACTCTCGTAAGTGACCGTGTAGGGATTGACAACCCCTTATCGCGTTGGTTGTGAGGATTTATTTATTTTGTGTAGGTGTGAGGGACTCGCGCGTAGCCTCCTATTGGATTGATACCTTGGTTCTCAAAACTGAGGGAAATACTTGCGCTACTTTGTTGCATCACCCTTTCCTCTTCAAGGGAAAACCAACGCAGTGCTCAAGAGGTAGCAAGAAGGATTTCTGGCGCCATTGCCGGGGAGGTCTACGCAAAAGTCAACATACCAAGTACCCATCACAAACCCTTATCTCCCGCATTACATTATTTGCCATTTGCCTCTTGTTTTCCTCTCCCCCACTTCACCCTTGCCGTTTTATTTGCCCTTCTTCTGCTCGTCTTTCCATTTGCTTTGATGTCTTACTTGGCTCGTTTGCTCGTTTGGTTGGAATAGTTGTTTATTTATTACTAAACAGAGAACCTAAACATCTATGGATCCTCATCCGCTTGCTAATCTTTTTAAGAGATCAAATTATGATGAACCAATTGCTAGTGAGTTTTGTGCACTAGATTATCTTTATGAAGTTTTGCTTGAAATTTGTGAATCTGAAAATTGTGATAAAGTACTTTATGGAGTGATTCACGATGAATCTTTGAATAAAAAGCATGATTGCAATGATGATAGTATAAATTCTATTAATGTCAATTGTGTCTATAATATGCAAAACCCTAAGCTTGGGGATGCTAGTTTTGCTATGTCTACTACTTGTTGCAATGATCATGATTGGGGTGATTCTTCTTGTGATCTTGAAAATTCATTTAAGCCCCATGATGAATATGAGATTGATAATAGTGTTTGCAATATTATTGAAAGTGGGTTTGTAAGAGTGTCAACTTTAGATCCCACGTATTTGGAGAATCTTCAATCTTTTGAAATTTTTGATAAAAGTGGGTTTGGAAAGGTCATGACTTTAGTTAATGTTAATCCCACTATTTTGGAAGAGTGTCAACTTTGCATGCATGTGGATCATGTTGAAAATATTTTATGTGATAGCTATTTTGTTGAATTTGCTTATAATCCTACATGTAATTATTACTAGAGAGGAAAATATGGTGGTAGAAATTTTCATGTTACTAAATTTCCTCTCGTTATGTTGAGATTGATATTGTTTCTTTCCACTTCCTTGCATATGCAAGTTTTTGCTTGCCTTGATAATTTGTTTTCCTATAATATGGCTATGCATAGGAAGTATGTTAGACTTAGATGTGTTTGTCACGTGTTTTATGATGCTCTCTTTGTGCTTCAATTCTTGTCTTTCATGTGAGCACCATTGAAATATTATGCCTAGCTATAAGGCTTTAAAGGAAAGCGCTTGTTGGGAGTCAACCCAATATTTTTCCTTGCTGTTATGTAATAAATAATTGATCTAGCCTCTGTTTTGTTTGTGTTTTTTGTGTTTAATTAGTGTTTGTCCCAAGTAAAACCGTTGGGAAGACTTGGGGGAAAGTCTTGTTAATCTTGCTGTAAAAAATAGAAACTTTAGCGCTCACGAGAACTGCTGCCATTTTTATTTGGAAAGTGATATTTATTTAATTACTTTTGAAGATGATTACTAGGTAAATTCCTCACGTACAGCAATTTATTTTAGAATTTTTGGGGTTCCAGATCTTGCGCTAGCTACAGATTACTACAGACTGTTCTGTTTTTGACAGATTCTGTTTTTCGTGTGTTGTTTGTTTATTTTGATGAATCTATGGCTAGTAAAATATTTTATAAACCATAGAGAAGTTGGAATACAGTAGGTTTAACACCAATATAAATAAATAATGAGTTCATTACACTACCTTGAAGTGGTCTTTTGTTTTCTTTTGCTAATGGAGCTCATGAGATTTTCTACTTTAAGTTTTGTGTTGTGAAGTTTTCAAGTTTTGGGTAAGGATTTGATGGATTATGGAACAAGGAGTGGAAAGAGCCTAAGCTTGGGGATGCCCATGGGACCCCCAAGATAATCCAAGGACACCTAAAAGCCAAAGCTTGGGGATGCCCCGGAAGGCATCCCCTCTTTCGTCTACTTCCATCGGTAACTTTACTTGGAGCTATATTTTTATTCATCACATGATATGTGTTTTGCTTGGAGCGTCTTGTATGATTTGAGTCTTTGCTTTTTAGTTTACCACAATCATATTTGCTGTACACACATTTTGAGAGAGACCCACATGATTCGGAAATTGTGAGAATACTCTATGTGCTTCACTTATATCTTTTGAGTTATATAGTTTTTTCTCTAGTGCTTCACTTATATGTTTTAGAGCACGTCGGTGGATTTGTTTTATAGAAACTATTGTTATCTCATGCTTCACTTAGATTATTTTGAGAGTCCTACAAAACAGGATGGTAATTTATTTTAATTATGTTAGGCATTCAAGATTAATAATAAGATTCTCTTATGAGTGTGTTGAATACTAAGAGAAGTTTGATACTTGATAATTGTTTTGAGATATGGAGATGGTGATATTAGAGTCATGCTAGTTGAGTAGTTGTGAATTTGGGAAATACTTGTGTTAAAGTTTGTGATTCCCGTATCATGCACGTATGGTGAACCATTATGTGATGAAGTCGGAGCATGATTTATTTATTGATTGTCTTCCTAATGAGTGGCAGTCGGGGACGAGCAATGGTCTTTTCCTACCAATCTATCCCCCTAGGAGCATGCGCGTAATACTTTGCTTTGATAACTTGTAGACTTTTGCGATAAGTATATGAGTTCTTTATGACTAATGTTGAGTCCATGGATCATACACACTCTCACCCTTCCACCATTGCTAGCCTCTCTAATACCGCGCACCTTTCGCCGGTATCATACACCCACCATATACCTTCCTCAAAACAGCCACCATACCTACCTATCATGGCATTTCCATAGCCATTATGAGATATATTTCCATGCAACTTTCCACCGTTCCTTTTACTATGACACGCTCCATCATTGTCATATTGCTTTGCATGATCATGTAGTTGACATTGTCTTTGGGGCAAAGCCACCGTTAATAATTCTTTCATACATGTCACTTTTGATTCATTGCATATTCCGGTAGACCGCCGGAGGCATTCACATAGAGTCATATTTTGTTCTAAGTATCGAGTTGTAATTGTTGAGTTGTAAGTAAATAAAAGTGTGATGATCATCATTTTTAGAGCATTGTCCCAAGTGAGGAAAGGATGATGGAGACTATGATTCCCCCACAAGTCGGGATGAGACTCCGGACGAAAAAAGAGAGGCCAAAGAAGCCCAAATAAAAAAAGAGGCCATAAAAAGGCCCAAATAAAAAATATGAGAGAAAAAGAGAGAAGGGACAATGCTACTATCCTTTTACCACACTTGTGCCTTAAAGTAGCACCATGATCTTCATGATAGAGAGTCTCCTATGTTATCACTTTCATATATTAGTGGGAATTTTTAATTATAGAACTTGGCTTGTATATTCCAATGATGGGCTTACTCAAAATGCCCTAGGTCTTCGTGAGCAAGCGAGTTGGATGCACACCCACTTAGTTCCTTTTGTTCAGCTTTCATATATTTATAGCTCTAGTGCATCCGTTGCATGGCAATCCCTACTCACTCACATTGATATCTATTGATGGGCATCTCCATAGCCCGTTGATACGCCTAGTTGATGTGAGACTATCTTCCCTTTTTCGTCTCCTCCACAACCACCATTCTATTCCACCTAAAGTGCTATGTCCATGGCTCACGCTCATGTATTGCGTGAAGATTGAAAAAGTTTGAGAACACCAAAAGTATGAAACAATTGCTTGGCTTGTCATCGGGGTTGTGCATGATTTAAATACTTTGTGTGGTGAAGATAGAGCATAGCCAGACTATATGATTTTGTAGGGATAACTTTCTTTGGCCATGTTATTTTGAAGAGACATAATTGCTTAGTTAGTATGCTTGAAGTATTATTATTTCTATGTCAACATTGAACTTTTGTCTTGAATCTTTTGGATATGAATATTCATACCACAATTAAGAATAATTACATTGAAAATATGCCAGGCAACATTCCACATCAAAAATTCTGTTTTTATCATTTACCTACTCGAGGACGAGCAGGAATTAAGCTTGGGGATGCTTGATACGTCTCCAACTATCTATAATTTTTGATTGTTCCATGCTATATTATATTCTATTTTGGACAGTATTGGGCTTTACTATACACTTTTATATTATTTTTGGGACTAACCTACTAACCGGAGGCCCAGCCCAGAATTGCTGTTTTTTTGCCTATTTTAGGGTTTCAAAGAAAAGGAATATCAAACGGAATCCAAACGGAATGAAACCTTCGGGAACATGATTTTTGGAACGAACATGATCCAGAGGACTTGGACCCTACGTCAAGAAATCAACCAGGAGGCCACGAGGTAGGGGGCACGCCTCCCCCCCTAGGCGCGCCCTCCACCCTCGTGGGCCCCCTGTTGCTCCACCGACGTACTCCTTCCTCCTATATATACCTACGTACCCCCAAACGATCAGAGACGGAGCCAAAACCCCAATTCCAACGCAGTAACTTTCTGTATCCACAAGATCCCATCTTGGGGCCTGTTCCGGAGCTCCGCCGGAGGGGCATCGATCACGGAGGGCTTTCACATCAACACCATAGCCTCTCCGATGATGTGTGAGTAGTTTACCTCAGACCTTCGGGTCCACAGTTATTAGCTAGATTGCTTCTTCTCTCTTTTTGGATCTCAATACAATGTTCTCCCCCTCTCTTGTGGAGAACTATTCGATGTAATATTCTTTTGCGGTGTGTTTGTTGAGACCGATGAATTGTGGGTTTATGATCAAGTTTATCTATGAACAATATTTGAATATTCTCTGAATTGTTTTATGTATGATTGGTTATCTTTGCAAGTATCTTCGAATTATCAGTTTGGTTTGGCCTACTAGATTGATCTTTCTTGCAATGGGAGAAGTGCTTAGCTTTGGGTTCAATCTTGCGGTGTCCTTTCCCACTGACAGTAGGGGCAGCAAGGCACGTATTGTATTGTTGCCATCGAGGATAACAAGATGGTTTTTTATCATATTGCATGAATTTATCCCTCTACATCATGTCATCTTGCTTAAAGCGTTACTCTGTTCTTATGAACTTAATACTCTAGATGCATGCTGGATAGCGGTCGATGTGTGGAGTAATAGTAGTAGATGCAGGCACGAGTCGGTCTACTTGTCTCGGACGTGATGCCTATATACATGATCATACCTAGATATTCTCATAACTATGCTCAATTCTGTCAATTGCTCAATAGTAATTTGTTCACCCACCGTAATATACTTATGTTCTTGAGAGAAGCCACTAGTGAAACCTATGGCCCCCGGGTCTATCTTCCATCATATTAATCTTCCAACACTTAGTTATTTTCATTGCCTTTTATTTTTCTTTGCATCTTTATCATAAAAATACCAAAAATATTATCTTATCATATCTATCAGATCTCACTCTCGTAAGTGACCGTGTAGGGATTGACAACTCCTTATCGCGTTGGTTGCAAGGATTTATTTGTTTTGTGTAGGTGCGAGGGACTCGCGCGTAGCCTCCTACTGGATTGATACCTTGGTTCTCAAAACTGAGGGAAATACTTATGCTACTTTGCTACATCACCCTTTCCTCTTCAAGGGAAAACCAACGCAGTGCTCAAGAGGTAGCAGTGGGCTCCTACTTCTATGACAAAAAATCATGACAGAAAATGGGATTTTCGTCCTGTGCGGGCTGGAGACACAGCTGCATGACATTCTTTGGGCCATCCATGACGAAAAAAAACATGGTAGAAGCGAGGGCGACGAAAATATCAGGGAGTTCCCGGTTACGGTGGGTGGCCGGGGGCTGAGCAATGTGCGTTTCTCATACACGTACGCGCGTGGGTGCGAGGCGTTGGCCTCTATTTGAAGCCGAGCGAGGCGTTCGCCTACTGAACGCTAGAGATTGCACTGCAGGCTACGCGTTACTGAACCCGAGCGATCGATCGTTGGCTGTTAACGGAACCCGATCGAGCGATTCCTTTTGCTACTGCTACTAATTGAAGCCGATTGAACTTGCTGCCTCTTGATGAACAATGAGCATTGTTGTATGTGTGTGGGGGGGTGGATGAACAGTTCCCGGTGGGGGTTGGATGAATAGGACCTCGTGGTAGTAGAGGCCGTTGCCGCTGGATGAACAGGACCCCGATCGAGCCGGTTGGGGTGGATGAACAGGACCCCGTGGAGGGCTAGTTGAACAGTAGCCGGTGAAGGGCTGGATGAACCGTAGCCCGTGGAGGGGTGCTTGAACAGGACCCTGTGGAGAGGGCTGGTTGAATAGTAGCTGGTGGAGGAGCGGTGGAGGCTCGATGAATAGGAGCCCGTGGATGAACATTCGCAGGTGGAGGCTGGAGGAGGTCGATGGTGGATGAATAGTAGCCCATGGAGGCAGTCGATGGTGGAGATGAACAGTATCCCATGGAGTCCCGTTTTCCGGTACGCCACACCCCACCCGATGAACAGGACCCCTGTTTCGACCGTAGCGCTCCAACACAAGCCCGTTTCCTACATTTTGTGGTACGCCACACCCCTCCCGATCAACAGGACCCCATTTCGACCGTAGGAGGTCCAAGAGAAGTCTGTTTCCTCTGTTTTATGGTACGCCAGACCCCTCCCGATGAACAGGATCCCGTTTCGACCATGTCCGGTTGAACACAAGGACATTTCCTCTATTCTGCGGTACGCCAGGCCTCATTTTGATCGGCTGTTCTGTCCAAGCCGGTTGCCCCCCAATGAACACGACGTATTCCGTTGCCTCCCGATGAAAACAACGACGCAGTTTCTCCGTTTCGACCCAACCATATACACGAGCCCTGGCCGTACGTATGCGCGAGTAGGCATTCGAGACCTCACCCATATGTACGTACGTGGCCATATTTACTTTCTTGCACCCTGGTCGCTGTACGTACGTGTACATGATATTAACGGGACTACATGACATGCTATGTGCGCGCCTCTAATACAACACGTGCGCTCCTCTACTACAACACGTGCCCTTCCTTACACGGCCACAGTTCATCGCTGCAGCCTGCAGACAGACGGATCGACCAGTATGTACGTACATGTTCACGACCAGAATGACAACGCTACATATGCTTCGACCAAGTGGGTCCCAACTGCCAGGCACTTCCTTGAGTGCGAAGATGTAGCTAGTGGGTCCCAGCAGTCAGGGGGCGAATCATTTTTTTGCCCATAATATGGATGCACCTCCTTGCATGCGAAGATGTAGCCGGTGGGTCCCATCAGTCAGGGGGGAAATGTTTTTTTTGTGAAATATGGTGGCCCATCCAGTGGGTCCCTGCTGTTATGTGGAGGAATCATTATTTTCCGCGTAATAAGGAGGCACTTCCTTGCTGCGGCCATGGACCCAGCTGTCAGCCTTTCCACGTACAGTACTCTTCTGATGGAACTCGTTCCTTGACCACGTTGATCACGCCACGCCGAGAGCACCAGGGTAGTGGACGACGGCGAGGCCTAGGAAGGGGACGACGTGGAGCCGGAGAAGACGCGGCAGTGGATGCCCATGTGGAGAGGAGTAGGAGGGTTCACTGGTTCGGCTGCGGTGTGAGGCTGCCGTCGCCGCAGAATAACAAGGGGTGTGGGTGAGTAGAGGGATGGCCTAGCCAGCGGTGGGAGTAGTAGGGGGCGGTGAGGCGTCCGCGGCATCACAACTGGCCATGGGAGGAAGGAGCATGCGGCACGGCCGACGCTGGTTTGGGTGGCTGGAGCAAGAAGACCATAGGTTGAAGAAGCACTACGGGCGTTGGATGGACAGCATACGGTCACTGGAGCTAGAATCGTTCATATTGACTAAGTTGACAAAGCCCTCCATCCCCGTCATCTTAGTAGGCCCACAAGTCAGCCTCCCACAATGGTGGGTCCCAGCTAGCAGGGGAGTATTCATTTTTTTGTGCGTAATAAGGAGGCACTTCCTTGCGTGCGAAGATATAGCTAGTGGGTCCAACTTGTTAGTAGGGCGAACGTTTATTTCGCGAAATACAGAGGCCCTTTCGACGGGTCCCAGCTGTCAGGTGGAGGAATCATTATTTTGCGCGTAATAAGGAGGCATTTCCTTGCGTGCGGCTGCGGAACCAGCTGTCAGCCTCTCCACGTACAGTCCACTTCCGATGGATGTCGTTCGTTGACCATGTTGACCACGCCGCATCGAGAGCACCAGGGCGGTGGACGACGGCGAGGCCTATGAAGGGAACGACATGGAGCCAGGGAAGACTCAACAGTTGTTTCCCACACGGAGGGGAGTACGAGGGTTTACTAGTTCGTCTGCCGCCGCCGGAGAATAACAACGGGTGTGGGTGAGTAGAGGGATGGCTAGGCCAGCGATGGGAGTACGGTGGGGCGGTGAGGCCTGCGCGGCAGCACAACCGGCCGTGGGAGGAGGGAGCAGGCAGTCCTGCCGGTGCTTGTTTGAGCGGCTGGAGCAGGAAGAGCGGAGATTGAAGAAGCACGACGGCCGTTGGATGGACATCCAACAGTCACTGCCTGTGCATCAACCTTTTTTTTAGGAAAGCATCAAATCTGTGGAAAACAGCATACAACCCATTTGCCATTATTTCTAATAATTTACAGCCCATTTGCTAATTCTTAAGGTTTTTTGGAGCCCATAATATTTTTGTTTGCATTACAGCCCATATTGTGGCCACGGTTAAAAAATTATATGAAATTTTGCATATTTCGGTGCGGTCCGAACTGTTTTTAATCTAACAAATTGTGCCCGCATAAAAATCAATGGAATTTAAAATCTCAAAATGAAATTTTTTTGAAACTAATTGCCGGTTTGATGTGTTTTAAAAATGTACAACCCATTTCTCATTACTGATAGGCCATTTTCTGGGCCACCCAAATGAAGCTCTCCTTGTCTTGAAAGATTTGTAGCCCAACAGGCCTGACAAAGCGACTTACTTGACAAAGCACAAAAAACTGGGCTAGCCATTTTCAGAAACAAAAAAAACTACTGGGCCGGTCTATGGTAAACATAAAAGAAAAGACTGTGTAGACAGGCCAGAGTGCCCCGCACAGCCCAATTGACACCCTGCTTCCATCTCAAAAACAAATTATATAAATACCACTCCAATTATGGAGATTCATAAAAATGCCACTGCAATTTCCAAAATTAAAAAAATGCCACTGCAATTTTTGCAAACTTTGAAAAATGCCACGGCAATCTTTGAAAAATGCCACTCCAGACTTCGAAAATGCCACTGGAAATGGCATTTTTCAAAGTTTGGAAATTGCAGTTGCGTTTCTCGGAATCACTAGATTTGGAGTGGCATTTATCAAATTAACCAAAAATAAAAATAACTTTGCAAGCTGCTGGGTCCCTGGTGTCAGTCACTCGTTGTGCAATTCTCTCGTTTATTGACTACGTTGACAATGGCATGGGACTCATATGTCAGAAATCCATTAGGAGGAGCCATTTTTTCATTGGCTTGAAATAAGGAGGCACTTGCTTACGTACTGCCATGACCTTGGTGGGTCCCTGCTGTCATCCTCTCCACGTACAATCATCTCCTGATTTTGTACGCGTCAACCTGGTAGGCCCACAAGTCAGCCTCTAAACCCATGGCGGACAAATACAACCCATTTAAAAAATAACAGCACATTCCATATGTTCAAACAGAAAGTTCAACATTCAGAGCAAAGTAACAGGTCTGATCCAGATATAGAGTACTGAACTTCCATGTTGATAACCATCATAGCCAGGTTAACTATCCACTCCCACTAATACTCTAGTAGTGTACAAGTACTAACTTACTCTTAGCTAACTAGATGATGTCGGCCGCCATCTGCGGTACACACTAAACACCGGCACCAGCGTCCTCCGCCTCACCTCGGACTTGCCAGAGGTGCGATAGTGTGTGTTGCTTGCGCGCGTTGGCCCTTTCCATGCCAGTGTGGTCCGAAGCTTCGGCTTCTAAGCGGGAAACCCACTTGACGAGCTGGTAGTAAAATTCGGCGTCGCGAACGCGTGTGTGCCCGATAGCCTCCATGGCTATTTGCCAGGCGCCGGCCTGCATGTAGTCGGCTCAGTTGCAGGCGCTCTGCTCGCGACTCAGAGCATCGGTGCGCTGCTGCTCCATGTCCCGCTGAGGGCACAAATCAGTGATACGCTGCTCCTCCGCCAGGCGGTCGTGCTCCAACAACTCCTCATACACTACATTGCCATCTAAAGACCAATAGAATGCCTCCTCCCTCCATCTGCCTTTCGATGAAAAAATGAACACTAGTTCCGGTGGTGACTGCCTCCGGCGTCGCCTATCGCTGATGGGCGGGGGCATGGCAGACGTGGCGAGAGCGAGGATAAGTGGCAAGCGACGTCGGGCTGGTGGGGGCTTATGAGGATAGGGCGAGTTGGGTGATGGTGCCACCAAAGAAGGCCGGGAAACAGTAATTATAGGTGGAAGGTAGGCGAACCAGCGTGTCGCGGGAAACGCGACGGTCATCACGGTCATCGGAATTCAATGCATAAGTAGGCATGGCTTAGCACGCCAGCTTGCCATGGAAAACTAGGAAAACTGAAATTATGACTGTGTCGTCCTGTCCTGTCAGTGGTGCATCCCGTCCATGTTGGGTCGCACGTCGGCATGACGGTCAAACGAGTGCACTCGAATCATCTAGACGAGGTACTCCCTCCTTGTCAAAAATGATTCCACCACTCATCATCTACCTTGGTTGGTAAGATTTTTGAATTAAGCCCTGCAAACCAGAAAGGAGGTACTACGTGCGCGATCTGCTATTTATTCATGTAGGATCGAGTAGGTCGTTTTTTGAATTGAGCCCTGCAAACCGGAAAGGAGGTAGTACGTGTGCGATCCGCTATTTATTCGTGTAGGATCGAGTAGGTCGGATAATGTACATGTAGGATCGAGTAGGTCGGATGGTGTACGTGTAGGATCGCATTAGCTGATGAACATTCGCTGGGAGATAAGGCATTTGCAAATGTTTTTGTTGGCAGTTTCTTCAGATTCGCATGGCATTTTCTTCAAGCAGCTTGTCATTTTTTTCAGAGGTAGGCATTTTTATTCAAAAAACTGCCACTTCAGATCTTGCGTTGCAACTAAAACTGCCAGGAGCGCATTAGTAGGCTAGCTAGTGATCGATCTGTAACTTGTAAACTCTGAGCAAACATAAATAAGGAACTGTTAGTAACTTGTAAACACTGAGAACACAGAAATAATGATCATGTTGTGCACAGCAGTAAGAGCCGATCCATTGAAAATGTTCACACGAGACTCACAGGCCTGGCATTGTAATATGTTCACATTAGTAGCCCAAATTCAAAACTAACTAGTACGATTCCCATGCATAAGATCAGCATGTTAATGCATCTCAATGATTCACAGATCATATACAAATATGTAGCTCCGAAAGCAAAGATCTAGAAAAAACATTTGTTCTTCCTACTAACATGGATGCTTCTCTTGGCCAATATTCAGTACAGAGTTAAAGACAAATTTGTTTGTGAAGTCTACAATTCCTCTTGCAAACGTAAGTGGTTTCACCAACAGCTGGAACCATGAGAATAAACCACACATGATGGAGGAACATCCACTGCAATATGATTTGGTCTTCTCTCGATCACACGGCGAGACTATTTTCGTAATACAAACTTTAACTTAGGCAAAATGATGCCCATTGTATAATCAGACCAAAGCAATGAAGCACCTAGTGTTGGTCAATAAATAGTACAATACTACTTTTCTGCAATCCATGAAGTGACTATCCAATCTTTCCGTGTCTATTTTCAAATGGCACTGCATGCAGTGACTATACTATTCTCTTGTGCAGTTCAACCAAAATTGCGATCACTTTGTTTGTTTGCCAAATAGCAATGGGCAGACATCTCTGTCTGCACAAATATCAAGCAGCTAGTAAACATATACCCCACCTTGTATTTTCGGTTTAAACATGTCTCTTCTGCTTAGGATCTGTCATGTTTTGCACTGGACAATTTGATACAGTCATGTTTTGCCCTGGGCAATTTCATATTGAATTGATTTGGTGGTTCAGAGCAGAAATATAGTGCCCATTCTTCATCAGGCCAAGGATATCCATGTTCGCAGTGATGGAAGAGGTGAAATCGATATAACCAAAATTTAGCATCCAATCATTGAATCATGTCCTGCACCTCCAATGTAGGTCCACCCTGCTAATAAATTCACATGCAAACCACTAATATCACTATCTAATGATAGTACAAAAAGAGCAGCAAGATAGTAGCAAACAATGTACCTTCGTAATGAACAGCTCATAGTGCCACCAATTGGATATAAAGGTTTGGAAGACAACATGCTCCTAATGTTGAACCATTTGGACTTTTTGTGCACTTCAACTAAAATCAAGCATCCCTGTTTGCATAGATATTGAAAGTGTGATTACTATAAAAGTGGCACTACTTGAAGCATAGACTCACAAATATAAGCATTCCAATTTATTAATGGGGAAAGGTAGCAAGACTGTTTCTAACCACCTGTTTGAAGGAATAAATAAGGCAACAGCGGCTGATGTCAGGAAGGCATACATAGTTTTTTTTTTGAAAAATTGAACCATTACTGACCATTCCTCTTCTTTTAAGCATATTTTGTGCAGTTCAACTGAAATAAAATGCCATCACGGCCTTGACAATTCAGTGACACTGTACAAAAGGAAATGACTTAACATTACATCATGATGTCAGTTATGTAGTCGATAGGCATTAGAGACAAACATACAGACCTCCTCCGATAACATAATAAACATTAATTTTAACAAATGTGTGACTAGATTTACCGGGATGATGATTTGAGTGAACTCTACACCCTCTGTTTCTTAATATAAGACGTTTTCATAGTTCAATTTAAAGTACCCAAACATCTAGTATTTAGAAAAACAGGTAATAGTTTTCTTCAGCACATATCTGGGAAAGCTTGCCACACTTCATATATGTCCATATGCTAATGCAACACCATTTGAATAGTACAAATATACACTAATCCAGTGGCTAGTGCAACAGTAGAGTAGTTATTTTATCACAGGGTACAGTACAATGGTTTTACTAAACAGATTTCCATAAGCTCTAGCATTGGAAGATTTCTATAAGAATTAAAAATACAAAATGTAAAGGTAATAAGTTTCACCATTGGTATACTAGTTGTGCAAGAGCATTAAACGAAATACAAAAGTCTGAAGGTAACTAGCATTATTAACTAATGACAGTATAAAAAATTTGCAAACCATGTACCTTCAAGGTAAATATCATTTCAAACTAGAGGGGACCTAAAAATTGCTATCCCAATCTTGATAATCGATCAAACATAAAAACTTGATCAAACGAATCAAGAGAATAGCCCAAGGAGGAGGTGCCCACTCTCGACCTTTCCTCTTGTCTTCATAATTTTTTGTGCAGTTTAACCAAAATAAAATGACATCAGCGCCTTGCCATTTTGGTGACACTGTACAAAAAAATTGACTTATCTCATGAAAGTGAGGTATGTAATCTATAAGCATTAACAGTGCAAAAATCTAAAGGTAGTAACAAGTTTCATCGTTGGTATACTGGCTGTGCAACAACATTAGAATGCCTTATCTGAAAAATCTTTAATACATCCACAATCAACAGCTAACCTTGAAATAATCTAGTGACATTAAATGGCATTGCTTAAATTTATTGGTGGCATTAGACTGAGTGCGGCATTAGTTAAATGTGGCATCACTTTAGCAGTAGCATTGCTTGACTTGACCGCTGGCATTATACTAATAGCAAAAAAAGTGGCAATAAGAGCATGGGAGGCCCATTTAGACAGTGGGCGCACCACTACGATGTACCTCCACGGACGCATAGAGTGGTGAGGGAGGTATGGTTGCCAAGAGCAACAAATATCCAAGCAGCATATGTGGATTACGTCCCATTTTTGTTCTCTTTAGCCACCTTTTTCCTATGTGAGGACAACAAACCAATCGACCTGGTCATTCTCTATTGCGTTGTCATGCATTTCTACCCTTCTTCAACCAAGAGACACGAGACTCATTCCTTAGCTACTGATTTCCCCCTTTTCAACCTAGATGCGGGTCGATGCCTAGTCTCTTGGACAGTACAATCTCCCTTCCTTTCCTTATTCAACCCAAACATGGATTAGTCTGCATGAAGTAGGGTTTCCTTTAATAGTGAAAATTAAGGTGTTCGTCTGCGTGACCAGCAAAGCATAGGATAGCAAATTAGGACGATGGTGGAGTGGAAAAAGATCCACATGCAGCGACGTGGCAGATGGGGCAATAGAACAAGGGTATGGTTCGAAAAGAGGTAGCATACCTGAGGGTCGGCGGGAAGTGGCTTCGCTCGTGGTTGTCGTCCTCCGCACACACTACGACAACGAGCTTGGGGATGGAGGCCATCCCGCGCGGGCGCTAGGTCTGAGAGGACAGCCTTGTCGTCAGTGCATGACCTCGCTCGCCGACGACAAGTGCGTCAACGCTGCACGTCCTTTTCTTCCCCAGCGGATCTGTTACCACCGGTGAGGAGGGAGAGAGAGGCCGTCTTTTTTAGATCTAGAGAGAGGGTGATAGTGTGAGAAGCAAGTGGGTAGCCCTTAGCAAGAAAGCGCGGAACCTCCAGCCTATATATCTTTTTTATACTACTAGTACTAGAGGTGGAGTAGTGGTAGAGTAGTTTATATTTTCTCTGCATGCAGTACCAGCTAGTCGTGCTTCAAAACTGAACAACACGCCATTAAAAAAATAAAGGTCGATAACTAATGCGGCACCTCAGGCCAACGCGGCCAGATCAGATTTTGCACGAGAAATTACACACCATGTTTCATTAGCATGTGGTCCCGTTCCAACATGTCAGTGAGACGACGGTGAGTCCTTTTGTACAATTTCCGAACGGACGTCTATGTAGGCCGGGGCGCCTCTTCGTGTACCGTGGCAACCATCCACTGACTCTTCGCCTTTCCCTCTCGATTTGGAACTGCTGTCGCACGCTCTTCCTCCCTCCTCCATTTGCCTTCACCCTTCCTTCTGCCATTGTTCGATCGTCTTCTCCATGGAGGGAGTAGGCCGGAAACGACCCCGTTATTCTTGGCCTGATCTGAATGATGACGTGGTGGAGGAACTCATTGATTGGTGCGACGTCATCACCTTGGCTAGCATGGCAGGTTCGTTCGAGACCATTTTCGACTCAACTAATAACATCATTACAATGAATCCAAGGGTCCAGGAGCGGTTTGATCTCCCCTATCTTCTTCGCCATGACCCTGCTGACTGGCGCTTGGACGACAGAGGCCTCGCCTTGTGCAAGTTGATGCCGCTTGATAATGATGTGTGTGTTAAGATGCCATCGGCTGAGGGTAAGGCTTGGGAAGGCGCAAATGGAGATTGGGTTGTTTATATTTGGTACAACTGCGAGTGGGAACTTGGGAATGTGTATGTCAGATCACGGGTTCCGGCAAAACCCTTAAGGTTCGAACACTGGGGTGCGTGCGAAGATCTCCCCTCTATCGATCCACGTCGTAGCTCGGCTAAGATCTTACGGACTAATTTGACAAACTCGCAACACAAATGACACAAGATTTATACTGGTTCAGGCCGCCATTGTGGTGTAATACCCTACTCCAGTGTGGTGGTGGTGGATTGCCTCTTGGGCTGAGGATGAACAGTACAAAGGGAAGAACAACCTCCTAAGGTTGAGGTGTTCTTGTGCTTGGTGAACTCGTGTGTGCTCTGGTCTTTCTCTCTCTGTGCGTCTACTATTTTCGTCTCTCTCTAGCTATGGTGGTGGCTAGTCCTATTTATAGAGGCCCGGGTCCTCTCCCCAAATATTGAGCGGGAAGGGAGCCAACAACGGCCAATTTGAAAGGGGACAGCTAGTATAGCTTATCCTGACAAAAGTGGTCTTCGCCTGCAAAAGGCTCTGGTGATGACGCCGCCTTGGGCTCCATGGTGACCTCCATCTTGCTGTCCTGCTGGTCTTGGTCTCGTTGCACCAATATGGAAACCTTTGCTTGATGCCTCGGTACTCCGCGCCTGTGCTTGCCCCATTAGCACCAAAGAGGAAACAAGGACGCTGCGCGCGCTGGCTCCCGCTTGGACTTGGTCGTCATGGCTCACGTCACTAGAACCTCACGAGCCAGCCTGGTGAGGCCGCTCCTGGGAAGGTCTTGTGTTGTCCGCCTCGCGAGGCATGGCCCCTCACGAGGGTCTTGAATGTCTTGTTGATGAAGATGAGCCGTACGGGCTTGCTAGCAAAGCCACGTCATGGGCCGCAGGAAGGCAAGTCTGGGGACCCTCGTTTCCAGAACGTCGAAAGTAGCCCTCGGGCCCAAGGCGCGCTCGGGCTTGGCTTCGAGGCGAATTCAAAGGTTAAGTGCGGAGCGCCGCGGGCCCCAATAGACTGCGGCCTTGGTCGACGCGTGGCGGTTGATTGGACGTGGGCGTCTCCGCTTCCCCATGCTGCCTCGGCAACTGCCCGACTTGACAAGTCCCTGCGACATGCAAGGAAAACCATCATTACCTGTGATCGTGGGGGGTGCTGGTTGGCCTTCTCCTGGTATAAATGAGGAGGGTGGCAGAGCCTCTTTCGCCCATCTCTTCTTCTGCCTCTCCCGCTTCTTCTCCTTCCTAGCTCCACTCCTTGCTTGTGCAGACATGGTGTCGATCCGAGGTTCACTGGCGCGGAGAAGGGGAAGGCTTCCCTTGCTGAGCCCGACCTGCTCCCGCCGAAGAAGAGGAGGTCTCATCGCCGTGAGATGGTCGTGAGGCCGATGGTGTCGCGGCCTTGGTACGAAAGACCACCGCCTGGGTACCCGCTGCCCTTGTATGCTCATGCCGACGATTCTGGAGGGAGGGGCGATGAGCGGCGCCGCCCGCGCCAGATCCGTGGCCGCCGTGCCGCAGAGGCGCACGCCGTTGCCCTAGGGGTCCATGCGACGGACTCCTCACACGAGTTCGTGCTGTGGGCGGCGATACCCCCGAGCACCTGGATTCGCCTCCCGCAGTTCTTCACCGCCGAGAGGCCTTCGCGAGCTTTGGCTTCAACACGCCGATTGCGATGCCCCAGTGACTGGAGCGGAGATTGGAGTTGTTGCCTCCGGGAAGATCTTCATGACCCGAGGCTGGGGCGAGATTGCCCGAGTCTGCCGCGCGGATGGCGCCCTCACGATCCACTTCGAGTACGACGGCGCCTCCGCGCTGTTCTTCAAGGTCTTCGATGAGGAAGGTCGCTGCCTGGAGTGCTGCCCTGAAGGAGGTCGCCAGGACAACGCTGCGACAGACGCTGGGCCCGCCGCGGGCCTCGCCTGCAGCTCCTCCAGCGACAGCAGCGACTCTTGGTGGTCCAGCGACTCTCCTGAGCTCTTGGAGTCTCCGGAGATGAGCGATGACAGCTACGTGCCAACGAGCTCCCGCCGAGCCCAGAACAGGGCTGCGGCGTCCAGCCGCCGTCGCCGCTGATCTGGATGGGGTTGGCGCCGGCCTCGCATGGCCCACTATTGATGATGGCCTCGGCGACATTGGGTGCATGTAGATAGAACTCCTAGGAATCCCTTCCCTTTTGTTCCCTGCGAGGAATCAAGAGATGAACCCCGTGGGGGCGTGTAAAGCGTCTGTAATGCCTTTTGTCAACATAGCCCTCATTATGAAGATTTGTGTGCGCATATCCTGCCGAGGCTCGGCCTCCCCTTTCCAACCCTGCGGCAGCTTGGTGCTCTATGCTGACAGGTCCCGGTGCCTAGGCAGGCTGCAGCCGTCGCTGGTATGCCAGGTCGCGTGCCGTGGTCAAGGCCAGGAGGTGAGCAGCCCAAGGTCGAGTAAGAGCTCCCGAGGGGCGATGCTCAAGAGGTCCCCTTTAGCGCGCAAGCAGCTATCTTAGGATGGGAAAGGAAGAAAACGTTGCCGCAGCAGGGCAGCGAAGGGAGTGAGCGAGGGTCTCATGCCGTAGCGAGTGGTGGATCCAGAGCGAGAACTTATCTTGGCTGTCTGGGGTCGGCTCCTCGAGTCATGCTGAACTCGTACGTCGGCCATTGTAGTGTTGCTTGGCCAGACCTGTGCGGGTCTCCTCCTCCCCTCCATGTTCTTTTTGGTGCTCTGCATCCTCAGGTCCCGGCCCTCGAGCGAGCTCAGCCGCCGCTAGAATGCCAGGTCGCATGCCATGGTCAAGGCCAGGGGGTGAGGGCTGGAGAGCCAGTAAGAGCTCCCGAGGCGCGATGCTCAGGAGCCCCCCTTTTAACGAGCAAGCGAATCGCATGAGAGAAGAGGGAGAGTCCATGGTACCGCCTGCTGTGGCCCTCGGGAAGTCCCTGCAAGTTAGCGTGAGGAAAGGCACTGGTTGCCGTGGTGATTGCTGGTTTGCTTCTGGCACGTGAGAGGGGACTCTCTACTGCAGAGAGCCCCCGGGACGTGTACAACCCCGCCCTGACACGTGGCTTGCACGGCAGGGCTAGACGAGGTGTGTCTAGACACTCGTGAGCCAGCGCGGGACTCACGAGGCCCTACCTCAAGGCGAGTTGCGTCTGGTCTTGGTTCTTGTTTGCTGTCTTGGTCATGCGAGGTGGTTAGACAACGCGAAGGGTCCTGAAGAAAGACGACCGGCGCGCGGCTCCCATGGTGGGCGACAATGAGGCATGTGATAGTCATAGATAGATCAAGCATGAAAGGCAACTAGCTTAGGTAAATGCATGGAAGATGCATGCCACTGGGTCAGGCCCGAGCGGCTCGGGGATGATGCAGCCCGAGGCGCGCCCCCAACAAGGTAAGGAAAAGACATAAAAAGGAAAGATACATGCCACAGGGACGGAGCCACGTGGCCTGGGAATGATGCAGCCCTGGGGGCGCTCCCAGCTGAACGAACTTGGAAAATGTCACCTGGTTCTGTTGATGAAGGAGAGTTGGGGCAGCTGAGGGTATGCGGCGAAGGGGCTGCTCCTCATGAGCCACCGGGGCCCTGAGCCTTGGGAGGCTCTGGGGGTCCAGGGGGTTCCTTGAGGACCGTCTTAATCTCCGCTAGCACAGCATGGTGCCAGGCCTCCTGAGCCGCCAGGATGCTCCACAGGTTGTGTTGATAGGCGGTCGCCACGCTCGGCAGGCCAAAAGGCATGTGAACGTAGCTGTGAGGTGGGCTCTCAAAGCGCCCCACGCGTGAAGGCCAGAAAAGCTCCTGAGAGGCGGCCCGGTTGAGCCCTGGGACATCGATGCAGACGCGCAGCCCGGCATCCTCGCCTGTATGGGGAGCTGCGCCTGGTGAGCAGCGGTCGCCGTGCATGGTCCTTGCGTGTTGCAGTTCCTGAGTGGTCTTGGTGATGAACTCCTGAATAGTGGGCACTCCTTGCCCTGTGTTCTCTTGTGGGAAACATGCCGCGAAGCACGCCTCCAAGTGGTTCCCGAGCGCCTCCCTTGTGACGTTGGCAAAGTCTGAGGCCCTCCAGAAGAGAGCCCCCGAGCCCTGCCTGAGAGGGGCGCTGGGCGCGACTTCCTATGAGATGGAGGGAGGCGCCCTAGGTGCGAGCGTCGATCCTGACGAGGCACCGCTTTCCTGAGGCCCTTCATGGTGCAACTGCTTCTTCTTCTTGGGGGTGGCCTCGGGAGGGCCCTCGCCCTGGCTGTCGGGGTCGTCGATTGCCGCAGCTTGGAAGGCACGCTCGAGGGAGCACACCGCATCTCTTTCCTCGCACGGGACTGTGATGATTGCACCGCTTCCCGGCATCTTGAGGACATTGTAGCCGTGATGGGTCACCGCCACGAACTTGGCCAGGGCTGAATACCCGAGGATGGCGTTGTATGGCAGACAGATGTAGGCGACGTCGAAGTCGATGAGCTCGGTGCGGTAGTTGTAGCGTTCTCCGAAGGTAACGGGGAGGCGGACCTGCCCGATCGGGGTAGTAGAGCCGTCGGTCACTCCTGAGAAAGGCTTGGTAGGATGAAGCTGGTCATATGACACTTGGATGTTGCCGAACATGTCGACGGACAGGACATTGAGCCCCGCGCCGCCGTCGATGAGGTTCTTGGTAACTTGCATGTTGCTGATGACTGGTGAACAAAGCATTGAGAGGATGCATGCAGTAGCCACGCACTTGAGCTGATCTGCCGAACTGAACGTGATGGGGCACCTGGACCATCTGAGCGGGTGTGTGGCCTCGAGCTTGGGGAGGAATGCATTCACTTCACGAGCAAACTGTTTGAAGATACGCTGCGAGGCTGGGGCTTGAGCTCCACCCAAGATGCAGGCGATAGCGCGCGGCTCCTGGAAGCCCCTAGCCCCTTCGTCTTGATGGTGGTCGTCATTCCTTTTGGGTGGTGGCGGTAGTGGAGGAAGGCCAGCGTTGCCTTGAGGACGGTCCTCTCGAGGCTAGTCCCTCCAGGCACCCTCGCGAGGCTGATCCTGCCAGCGGTCCTCACGAGGCCGGTCGTGCCACTCCTGGCGCGGGCCATGGTCGTCCCAGCGTCCGCCACCACGTCCTCCTCCTTGGCCGTAGCCCCGGTCGCTGCGCTCAGGGCGTCGACTGAAGCGTCCTTCTCGGATGGCTCTGAGCTCTTGACAGTCGTTGGTGTTGTGGGTATGCAGGTCATGGAAGGCACAGAATGGTCGGCTGCTCTTGGATGACTCAGGAAGATCTCGGCCGCGCTTGGTGTCTGGCTCCGCTACGAGCACGGCCACTCCTTTGCATTTCACGTCCTTGGCCTTCGTCTTCTTCCCTTCTGGGTCCGCAGCAGGGAGTTCGAGGAGGGAGAGGCGCCCCTCCTCAGCTCTTGCACACTTGGTCGCGATGTTGAACAGCTCCAATGTCATACACAACTCCTCGTGGATGGCGAGCTCCTCTTCATCTTGACGTCGCGGACACCGTCCGAGAACGCTGAGATGATGGCCTCGTCGGTCACCTTGGGGATCTTGATTCGCGCGCTGTTAAAGCGCTGGATGTACTTCTGCAGGTTCTCTCCTGGTTGTTGCTTGATGCGGCGCAGGTCACCCGCGACCGGGGGGCAGTCGCGAGTGCCCTGGAAGTTGGCGATGAAGTGGTTGCGCATCTCGTCCTAGGAGGAAATTGAGCCTGGAGGCAGGTTCAGGAGCCAGGAGCGGGCGCCACCCTTGAGAGCCATGGGAAACCAGTTCGCCATGACTTTCTCGTCGTTGTTGGCTGCCTCGATGCTCAGCTCGTAGAGCTGCAAGAACTCCGCGGGTTCATGGGTGCCGTCGTAGCAAGGAGGCAGATATGGCTTGAACTTGCCTGGCCAGGCGACGCTACGCAGCTTGGGGGTGAAGGCGCGGTAGCCGGCCATGGTCACTGGGGCCCACCTTGGAGGTGGAACTTGGTCTTGGCGCCCGTGCGCCGCTACGGCAAGCGGCGCGTGGCCTTGCCACAGTAAATAATCCTGGCGCGCCGGCGCGAAGAGTGGTGGAGCGTTCGCTTGCGGTCGAGGGACTTCTTGACAGCTTCTTTCTTCACGCATGGGCGCCGGACGTGGTGGGTCGCACCGTGGAGCCGCGCGCCTTGGCGCTAGGGCGCTGTCTTGGTGCTAAGGTGGTGGAGGTGCTTAGTGAGCCCCATCGCCTGTGGCCGGCGAAGGACGAGGCAGAGAGTGGGACGGTGCAGGGGAGCCTCCTGCGGCGCGGACAAGCTTGGTGATGCGGTCAAGCCAGTCCTTGTAGAGGTCGTCGACCGGGCGGTAGCGCAGGAGCTCGTGCGCCATGAGGAGCGCGGCCCGTGCGTCCATGGGAACGCGACGAGCGTGAGACGACGAACCAGTGGGAGCCAATGATGGAGCGGAGGTGCGGCCGTCCGGTTGCACCGAGGGGTGCAACAAGGATGCTTGCTGCTCGTTCCCCACCGGGCCGGTGACGGCGTTGGCAGCAGGCAACGGAGAGCGACGGGGTGGCCCGCCGACAGGGGCCGTCTGAGCAACGCGGGTGGCGAGGGCGGCCCGACGCTCGGCGCGGGCACGGCGTGCGTCCGCCATGGAGATGATGAAGCGACGTGACATGGAGCGACGGAAGGGAAGCTTCGGCACAGCCCTACCTGGCACGCCAAATGTCGGATCACGGGTTCCAACAAAACCCTTAAGGTTCAAACACTAGGGTGCCCGCGAAGATCTCCCCCCTATCGATCCACGTCCTAGCTCGGCTAAGATCTTACGCACTAATTTGACAAACTCACAACACAAAGGACGCAAGATTTATACTGGTTCGGGCCACCGTTGTGGTGTAATATCCTACTCCAGTGTGGTAGTGGTGGATTGCATCTTGGGCTGAGGATGAACAGTACAAAGGGAAGAACAGCCTCCTGAGGTTGAGGTGTTCTTGTGCTTGGCGAACTCGTGTGTGCTACTGTCTTTCTCTCTCTCTCTCTGCGCGTCTACTGTTTTCGTCTCTCTCTAGCTATGGTGGTGGCTAGTCCTATTTAAAAAGGCCCTGGTCCTCTCCCCAAATATTGAGCAGGAAGGAGCCAACAATGACCAATTTGAAAGGGGACAACTAGTACAGCTTATCCTGACAATAGTGGTCTTCGCCTGCAAAAGGCTCTGGTGATGACGCCGCCTTGGGCTCCATGGTGACCTCCATCTTGCCATCCTGCTGGTCTTGGTCTCTTCGCACCAATATGGAAACCTTTGCTTCATGCCTCGGTACTCCGCGCCTGCACTTGCCACCTTAGCACCAAAGAGGAAACAAGGACGCTGCGCGCGCTGGTGCCCGCCTGGCCTTGGTCATCATGGCTCACGTCACTAGAACCTCACGAGGTTTGCCGTGCCTTGAACTCTCCGCCCCCTGCGAGCCAGCCTAGTGAGGCCGCTCCTGGGGAGGTCTTGTGTCGTCCGCCTCGCGAGGCTTGGCCCCTCGCGAGGGTCTTGAATGTCTTGTTGATGAAGATGGGCCGTACGGGCCTGCTAGCAAAGCCATGCCGTGGGCTGCAGGCAGGCAAGTCTGGGGACCCCCGTTTCCAGAACACCGATAGTGTACACTCGTCACCGGGTTCCACTTCCAAAAATCTCAGCCTGCCCAGAGGTTGAGCACACCGGTATTCTACGTACGTTCAACTATGATCATGGTGACTGTCATCTATGGAAGATAGCAATTTGTCGACTTCCCGACTGCTTGGAATTACACGTACTATGAAGTTGTTGCTATCTTCGACAAGCTTGTTGCTGTCCTTACTTCCATGCCTTGATGGAGATTGCTCAAAAATAAATTTCTGTACACGGATGAGTACTATGATGCAATTCAATACGAGGGTCTTGCGTTTGCTGCCACCACTCGTGGCACTATTTTTGCATGGAATCATTATGCTTTCAGTATGTTTTTCTTCCACTATAATTATAATTGTTTCATCCACATGCATGCGGGTTAGCTAGTTTCCCTTTACTAATTAACCTTCTTGTGTTTCCAAGGTCCTATGAACATTCCACCACCTATATTTGAAAAAAATTATAACCAAAGGGGAGATGACGATGATGATGATCACGAGCATGAGGACCCATATACTCAGTGGCGCCTGACAACTTATTCTGATGGATCACCTCTTCTTGTCTGTATATAGGGCACTGCTGATGTTACTAAGGAAACATGTGTTGTCTCCCATGGTCGCACTCTCCGGACCTATTCCAACATCCTTTGCAGGGTATTCAGGATGGATACTACTGTGCTAGAGCCAACACCTTCTCCCTGGTTTAGTATTGATACTCTTGGAGGAAACTCGCTCTTCCTTGGACAAAACTATCCAATGATGGTTAAAGGCGATCCAGCTGCTGTCGACATAATGTTACTACCATTTATGAGAAGCAAATGTATCTATACCTCGGACATTGCTATGGTTCCCTACCGTGGCTATCAAAATATGCGTCCTGACATAGGCCGCTTCAACCTGGATGATCAGTCCTGCGTTGGTCTCGAGATTGATAGTAGATGCCCCTTCCCAGAGAATCACTTCTGATTCAAAGCAAGTGTTTCCAACGCCGACGAGTGGTTGAGCTGAAGTTCATTTCATTGCTTATTATTTGTTGTGTGATGAAAACTTTAGTATTTATAATGTATCCTCGTTGTCGTTGTGGGTTGATGACCTGTTGTATGTAATAAAATGATATGCCTATGATAAACTTACTAAATTTATGAATGGCTTTCGAGTCGCTCCTCTGAGTGGGTGCTGCGACGAGGCAAACAAATATTTTCCGAATACATAATTTTACATGCATTACAACAGGTTATTGGATGAGTCCAATGAACAATAGTACTACTATTTGTACTAGCTTCACATGCTTCGCGTGTCGGGCGGGTGTTTTTACTGTAGGTGCAAATCCCATCATCCTAGGTCCTCAGATGAGTCCAGTAGAAATTGCGTTATTATGTTTGGGTTGAAACTTTCAAAACTGCTGCACTATCTCTACGCCTACGTATACGTAATACGACAAGTTTTAAATTTGAGACCAGCCACCCACCCTTACAAAGAACACTTTTTAACCTAGCACAGACTCTAGGAAATTTGGCCACAGTGTGAGGTGAGCCATATGTTAATGTGTTCTCTGTATGTAACCAGCACCTCGAATCCTCGATATATAGTAGGGTGGGATGGGCCAGAACAAGCATTCACATCTAGGAGTACGACACACGCCACCAGCACGACTTCCATCTGACACCCTATTTCTTGGAGTCCGTGGTGCAACTATCTCTTCAACCTCCTCGTTTCTCTAACTCAGCCATTGCGCGTCGGGCGAGGTGGGGGTTTGCCGATAGTCAGTTTCCTCAACTGCGGCCCCACTTGTAAGGCCAATTCCAACACACGACCCTGAACGGACCTCTGTTTTTCCTAGATTCTGTCCGTTTGGATAGGGCAATGGGGTCGTGTCCGGGCCATTTCTCGGATGCGGTGGCCGTGCGCCCAACGCGAGGATGTATCCCTGCCGCGTACATTTTTCTTTGCAAAAACATATCTTTTTTTCATTATTGATTTTTGGTACACGGAAATACATCGCCAAATTTTGACTAGAAAAGCAAGACCAAAGAAAACAAGAACCACAAGAATACATTTTAGAAGATATCCAACTTCCATAACTGCTCCTGTATGTTGGATAAGTGCCTTCTTGATCTTGCGTGCTTCTTTCTTCTTTGAGTGTAAAGAAGTAGACATTGCTTCCTCGCATCTAGTCTCATGTCTAGCCTCTATTCTATCAACAAGTGCACTAGTCTCATCTCTAGCCTCTATGCTAGCAAAAAGTGCTAGAACATCTACTAAATTGTGCTCTATCAATATATCGATGTACTCTTCTTCCCAATACCAAAACTTGCATCCATTATACACAACAATATTTTAAGTTAGCGCAACTAGTCTAATCTGAGAGAACAACCGAAGCTAAAGTAGCACATACCCCATCGGTTGAGCACTTGATGAACAACCATCTGGGATGTTCCGGCGTTGTAGACACATGACACAAGACCTTCTTTGGGCAGTCGTCGCACGTAATGAGTGGCAATGGTACACCGACGAGCTTTTGGGCCATTACCAAACCCGGCCGACCGCCATTCATGTATCTACCGGCGGACTGCCGACGGTGTAGATCCGAGCGGCTAGAGGAGGAGTCAGTACCTGCATGTGGCCTTGCGGCCTTGCCGGGGCCTTCCGGCCCGGTGCCCGGCCAGTCCATGGCGCGAGCAGCCTCGCACAGCCGGGCGAGCTCAAGCCCGACCAGATCCACTCCAAATCCGGCCGCTAGGTGCACAAAACACGTAGCCGTGGTTGGGTAGCTCCGGGGAGTCGATGGAAAGGGGGCTGAGCGAGCGCACGTCCGAGCTGCAAACGTTGGAGTTGGCCTAGCGGTGTGGCGGACCAACCGTGTGGGGGTGCGAAGTGGCTTCACTTGTGTGGGGGACGGAAGCCATCCCACGCGGGCGCTAGGTCTGACAGGACGGCCTTGTCGTTAGTGTGTGACCTTTGTGGCAACCGTCCACTCCCCACTAGCCTCTTCGTTGACATGTGGTCTCGTTCCAACATGTCAGTGAGACGACGACGAGTCCTTTTGTACAATTTCTGAATGGACGTCTATGTAGGCCGGGGCGCCTCTTCGTGTATCGTGGCAACCGTCCACTGACTCTTCGCCTTTCCCTCTCGATTTAGAACTGCTGTCGCACGCTCTTCCTCCCTCCTCCATTTGCCTTCACCCTTCCTTCTGCCATTGTTCGATCGTCTTCTCCATGGAGGGAACAGGCCAGAAACGACCCCATTATTCTTGCCCTGATCTGAATGATGACGTGGTGGAGGAACTCATTGGTTGACGTCATCACCTCGGCTACCATGGCAGGTTCGTTCAAGACACAGCATTACAAAGAACCCAAGGGTCCAGGAGCGGTTTGATCTCCCCTATCTTCTTCACTGTGACCCTGGTCATTGGCGCACGGACGATGCAAGCCTCACCTTGTGCAAGTTGGTGCCGCTTGATAATGATATGTGTGATGTTAAGATGCCATCGCTTGAGGGTAAGGCTTGGGCTGGCGCAAATGGAGACTGGGTTGTTTATATTGGGTACAACTTCGAGTGGGAACTTGTGAATGTGTACAATTGTCACCGGGTTCCACTTCCAAAAATCTCAGACTTCTTAGAGGTTGAGCACACCGATATTCTACGTACGTTCAACTACAATCATGGTGACCGTCGTCTACAGAAGATAGCAATTTGTCGAGTTCCCGACCGCTCTTGGGATTACACGGACTATGGAGTTGTTGCTATCTTCGACAAGCTTGTTGCCTTCCTTCATAGTTCGACTAGATGGATATTGCTCAAAATTCTGTTTCTATACACGGATATGTACTGTGATGCAATTCAATACGAGGGTCTTGTGTTTGCTGCCACCACTCGTGGCACTGTTTTTGCATGGAATCCTTATGCTTTCGGTACATTTGTCTTCCACCGTAATTATAATTGTTTCATCCACATGCATGCGGTTTAGCAATTTTCCCTTTACTAATTAACATTCTTGTGTTTCCAAGGTCCTTTGAACATTCCACCACGTATACTTGAAAATTTTTATAACCAACGGGAAGATGACGATGATGATGATGATCACGAGCATGAGGACCCATATACTCAGTGGCGCCTGGAAACTTATTCCGATGGATCACCTCTTCTTGTCTGTATACAGGGCACCACCGATGTTACTAAGGAAGCAGGTGTTGTCTCCCATGGTCGCACTCTCCGGACCTATTCCAACGTCCGTTGCAAGGTATTCGGGATGGATACTACTGTGCTAGCGCCAACACCTTCTCCCTAGTATTGATACTCTTGGAGGAAACTCGCTCTTCCTTGGACAAAACTATCAAATGATGGTGAAAGGCGATCCAGCTACTGTTCACACAACGTTACTACCATTTATGAGAAGCAACTATATTTGTACCTCGGACATTGCTATGGTTCCCTATTGTGGCTATCACAATATGGGTCATGAAATAGGCCGTTTCAGCCTGAATGATCAGTCATGCGTTGGTCTCGAGATTGACAGTAGCTGGCTCTTTTGAGACAATCTCTTCTGGTTCAAAGCAAGGGTTTCCAACGCCGAGGATTGGTTGAGCTGAAGTTCATTTCATTGCTTGTTATTTGTTGTGTGATGAAAACTTTAGTATTTACTAGAATGTTTTGTTGGAACTAATCTATAATCCAACATGTATCCTCGTTGTCGTTGTGTGTTGGTGACTCCTTGTATGTAATGAATGGTACATTTGCATATGCATGTCATAAACACAATTTATAAATGGTTTTCGACTCACTTCTTGGAGTGTTAGTGCCGTAGTAGTACAACCAACATCCGTAGTAGTATGAAGTTGCCACATCACATAGAGCCAACCAATAGTTAGTTCTAGTTAGATCAACTAGAGCTAGGTGTCGCACGGAGGCGAGAAATATGGTGATAGTGTGACTACGTGAGGTGGACTTGTACGTAATATGATGTATGTCGGAGTAATGGGCCACGGGTAGGCCAACCCGGGTCCCAGAACCTTTCAAGACATCGAGGCAGGCTGCGCCCCTCAAGACCCCAGGACAAAGAGCCGCCTCCTGAGGAGTCGACGGCAAGGCGGCCGACTGCCCGCTCACGGCCGAGTCCCAGGACGACTTCCAGAGAAGCCGGCTTTGGGGAGTCGGCCTGCAACTCCAACAAACCCCATGACCTCATCAAAGGGGACGAGGCAGGGGCGTGGCTACAGCAAAGCCCACCCCACCCCTCACCAAGGGCAGGCATGGCCACAGCACGCCGTACCCCGGAAGATCTCCGTGCGGCGTGGCACTGTTGCCATGCCGGCCCTGACATCAGCACCGCAGGGCCGAATCCTGCACCCACGACGGCTTGTCTGTACGGCCTGGAGGCAGCAGGCCCCACCAGTCAGTGAGACCTCGGGAGACGGCAGGAGAACCACCAGTCGGACCCGTCGGGAGTCGGCCCGGGGAGTCGGCCGAGCCCTCCCCCGGGGCCCACGCGCCATTAATCCAGATGTGATGGGGAGAGGCAACAGTGCTCGCCCGCCGGGCGGCGGGGCTGTTGCCATGACCTCATAATCAAGCCCGCTTCATCAGAAGCACGGCTACAGTAAGCAGCAGCCGACAAGACCCGCCAGCGGCGGACACGGGTTGTCGGCTCCGTACCCGGCCAGTCGGCGGGGCCCGCCAGTCGGCAGGCCCTATCGGTCAGCAGAGAAGACGGAGGCCAGAGATACTGACGGCTGGGCCCGCGCCCAGCCGGATTACCATTGTACCCCTGGGGGGTAGGCCTATATAAACCCCCAGGGCACCCATGCAAAGGGGGGGAACCCATTAGCTCTAGACCAGATCATATAGAAGGGAGAGAGCTAGCCTTGCCCTCTCCTACCACCAGAAAACAGCTCCACCGACCCGATGCTGGTCGACTCCGACACTGTGTCGCTCGACGCGTTCCCCACCAACGTGGTGGTCTACGACGAACCTCTCCCCCACGCAGAGAGCGACGGAAGCACCGTCACTGTGGTGCTAGTCATCAGTCATGACGAGTTCCCCGGCGGAGGAGCGCCCGACTCACTCGGCGCGGCGCTGCAAGACCTAACTGCGCCCATTCCGGAAGATGCTGACGCAGAGACGTTGGAGGCGCGCCGCTTTCAGCTCATTGAAGGCGCGAAGAAGCTGGCCAACATGAGGCGCTTGTCAGAAGCCTACCAGCGTGAGATGGATCGCGCCGTCGGCGGCTCGCCGTCCCTGGCGGAGCCCAACCGCCTTGGCGCGGTCCGGCAGTGCGGCGTAGCCATCGCCAACCTGTTTGGGGCAAGCCGCCCTGTGTACGCTACACCAGCCGAGAACATCCGAGCCACCTAGGCAGCGGCGGACGAGCTGGACAATTTCGAGGGCGAAGAACGCCGCCTCATGATGGAGCGAGTCCAACAGCTTCTCGACGCGGCCGCCACACAGAACGAGGCCGGCTGCCGCGCGGAGGCGCCTCAATGGCCCAACGACGACCTTCACCGAGACCAAGGTGCGACCTCTCGGACGCCGACTGGCGGCGGCCGAGGAAGAAGAGACAAGGAGCCGGCTGTCAGCCACAGTCGGACTCGCATTACCATAGAGTGCGACCGAGACGGCCGCCCAAGGGCAGTGGAACGACGGGACGACTGTCCGCCTCCCCCTCCCCGCAAGGAGAGGCGAGTCTCCCCGCCGCTTGTTGACCACCCGACTCTTGGTGGCCGCCTTGGCCGCCGAGAGGGAGTTGGAGAGAACGACGCCCGCCATCGGATCGACCGACTCCACCGATCCTTAGCACTGGAAGAAGAAGACGAGCTGGGTCCGCCTTGTTTCGGGCCCCACATTTGGGACGAGCCCTTTCCCAGAGGGTCCACGCTCCCAAGAGACACGCCCAAGTATACCGGCTCCGTGAAGCCGGAAGACTGGCTAGTCGACTACTCCACGGCTGTCAGCGTAGCAAACGGCAACAAGCGTGTCGCCGTAAAGTACGTTCCGCTCATGCTCCAGGGCACGGCCCGGACATGGCTGAATAGCCTAAAGCCTCGCAGCATCAACAGCTGGGTCGACTTCACCGAAGCGTTCATTCGCAACTTCACCAGCACGTACAAGCATCCTCGCAAGCCTCGTCAGCTCTCCTTGTGCGTGCAAGGCCCCGACGAGTCGACTCGCGATTACCTCACGCGTTGGGCCGAGCTCCGAAACTCCTGCGAGGGCGTGCACGAGGTGCAGGCCATCGAGTACTTCACGGCCGGGTGCAGAGAAGGCACCCTCCTCAAGCACAAGCTTCGAAACCCTCGACGAGCTGCTGATCATAGGGGACAAGTACGCCACGGCCGACTCCTCCATGAAGGCGGAAATTCAAATCAGCACGACTGGCAAAGTGGCTCCTCAAGCTCCAAGAACTCTGGCGGCAGACGCCGACCGGCGACAACAGCAGGGCGACAACAAGCGCAAGGCCCCGCAGCCGGCTTCCAGCAGCCAGCAGGTCGCGACCGTTGAAGCCCAGCGGCCAGAAGAGCAGCCCCCGCCCAAGCGACAGAAAGGCGGCAAGCCAAACTGGTTGCCGGCCTTCTCCTATGAGCAGACCTTGGATGGACCTTGCAAGTTCAACAGCGGCGCAAAGCCGTCGAATCACACCACACGGAAGTGCCACTGGCTCACCAGGATCGCCAAGGGAGACGGCCTCCTGCCTCCCCCGCCTGCTGGGCAGCCGCCTCCGCCTCCGCCCCAGCAGCCGGCTGTCAGGCCACTCGGCGCAGTACAAGACGAATACCCTAAAGAGCATGGAGCCTATGTGGTGTTCACCAGTGTGGCTAATGATCGACGCAGCAGGTGGCTGCAGCGACAAGAGGTGAACGCGGTAGTGTCAGAGACGCTAGAGTTCATGCACTGGTCTGAGAAGCCCATCAGCTGGAGCAGGGCTGACCACCCAGAGGTGATGCCGAGTCCAGGCTCCTATGCCTTGGTCCTGGACGCCACCTTTGCTACGGACAAACGAGCCGCGCGTTTCTCGCGAGTTCTGATAGATGGGGGCAGCAGCATCAATATCCTGTACAAGGACACCATGGAGAAGTTAGGAATCAAGCAAAGACAACTTCAGAACAGCCGAACTGTGTTCCACGGCATTGTTCCTGGGCTTTCCTGCTCGCCAATTGGCAAGATCCTGATGGACGTCCTGTTTGGGGACAAAGATCACTTCCGTAGAGAGCCCGTTTGGTTTGAGGTGGTGGATCTTGAGAGCCCATACCATGCGCTGCTTGGCCGGCCTGCCTTGGCCAAGTTCATGGCGATCCCCCACTATGCCTACCTCAAGATGAAGATGCCCAGTTCCAAGGGAATTCTGACTGTGGCTGGCGACTACCGGAAGTCGTCCGCTTGCGCAGCAGAGAGCAGTCGGCTAGCCGAATCCTTGGTAATCGCGGCTGAGAAGCGGCTCCTTGAGCGAGTTGTGGCGATGGCCGGCAAGTAGCCTGAGGTGTCGCCCAACCCAAAAGAGTCGGAGACTGAGTGTTTGTTCAAGCCAGCGAAAGAGACAAAGAAGATACCGTTGGACCCGGAGCACCCAGAGAGGTACGCCGTCGTAGGTGCAAACCTCGACAGCAAATAGGAAGGCGAGCTCGTCGATTTCCTCCATGAGAATCGAGCATCTTTGCATGGTCCCCCAAGGACATGCCAGGTGTACCGACGGAATTCGCCGAGCACAAGTTACATGTCCGATCTGATGCAAAGCCAGCCAGACAGCCCCTGCGCTGCTTATCAGAAGAGAAGAGAAGAGTTGTCGGAGAAGAGATAGCCCGACTCCTAGCAGTCGGCTTCATTATGGAAGTATTCTTTCCAGAATGGCTAGCAAATCCGGTCCTGGTACTAAAGAAGAACAAGCAATGGCGAATGTGTATTGACTACACGAGCCTCAATAAGGCCTGCCCCAAGGACCCATTTTCTTTACCAAGAATCGATCAGGTGATAGACTCCACAGCCGGATGCGAGCTGTTGAGTTTTTTGGATGCATATTCAGGATATCACCAGATCAAGCTAAACCCAGCCAACAGACTGAAAACCGCCTTCATCATGCCGTTTGGAGCCTTCTGCTACCTCACCATGACGTTCGACTAAAGAAACGCCGGCGCCACCTTTCAACGTTGCATGCAGAAGTGCCTCCTCAAGCAGCTCGACAGGAATGCCCACGTTTACGTGGACGACGTGGTGGTGAAGACGGAAAAGCGTGGGACACTGCTGGAAGACCTCAAGGAGACCTTTGAGGACTTGCGCCGGTTCCAGATCAAGCTCAACCCCGAGAAATGTGTCTTCGGAGTACCAGCCGGCCAGCTCCTTGGCTTCCTGGTCTCTGAACGCGGCATAGAATGCAACTGTAACACCCCGGATGTAACTTTCCCAATTTGTACTCCAACTCTTGCCGTTTCGGCGTCAAGTTATTTTATTTTCTCGGGTTCGGGTTTTTGTCTCCGTGTGTTGTTGTCGTTGTCATGCATCTCATATCATGTCATCATGTGCATTGCATTTGCATACGTGTTCGTCTCATGCATTCGAGCATTTTCCCCGTTGTCCGTTTTGCATTCCGGCACTTCGTTCTCCTCCGGTGGTCATTTCTACCTTTCTTTCGTGTGTGGGGTTTAAACATTTCCGGATTGGACCTAGACTTGCCAAGCGGCCTTGGTTTACTATCGGTAGACCGCCTGTCAAGTTTCGTAACATTTGGACTTCGTTTGATACTCCAACGGTTAACCGAGGGACCGAAAAGGCCTCGTGTGTGTTGCAGCCCAACACCCCTCCAATTTGGCCCAAAACCCACCTAAACCTTCTCCATCATCTAGAGCGTTCGATCACGATCGCGTGGCCGAAAACCGCACCTCATTTGGACTCTCCTAGCTCCTTCTACCTATAAAAGGCATCCCCTCCCGAAATTCTGGATCCCCCTCGTCAAAAACCCTAGATCCTCCCCTCGCGCCGCCGGACGTTTCCCCCACTGACGGACATTGTCCGATCCACCTCCCCGCCGCCATGTGGCACTCCGCCATTCGCCGCCGCCGAATCCCGCCGCACCGGCCCGCGGGCCCGCGCGTGGCCCTCCCGGCCCACATCGTCGCGCCCCGCGCCCGCCTCCTCGCGCCCGAGGCGCCGCCCGGCCGGAGCGCGCCGCCGCCTCCGCCGCTCCGCCTCGACCCCGCTCCGCTCCGGCCTCCGCGCGTCGAGCCCGGTCGCCGCCGCCGCAGCATCGCCCGTCGTCCGCCGCCTCCCCGCCGGCGCGCGCGTCGCCGCCCCGGCCACCGCCGCCCCGGCCTCTTCCTCCCCTCGGCCGGCCTCGCCTCTCCCTCACCTCCCCCTTGACTCCCCTCGCCGGAGCAGCTGCCACCTTGCCGGATTCCGCCTCAGTTCACGTGCCGTGAATAGTAAACCCTAGATCCACGAGGTGTTTTTTTCTTCTAAGTCCCAAAATTCCAGATCCAAGTGCTCATGTTTATAGCCTCGTAACTTTGCATCCGTAGCTCCGATTCATGCATATAGCATATCAAAATGTTCATCTCAGAGAGTACATCATTTCATTCCATTGCATCATTTTCATTTGAGTTCATCTTGATGCCCGAAATGCTGTTAGAAGAGGGCTACTTGAGATAATTGTCAGATCTGCTACTCCATTTAGGTTTTTGTCATTTTTGCCATGATTAATGTGTGCATGCTATGCCTTGATGTTCTACATATGTTTTGTTAAGGGTTTTGTCATCTTTCCAGAGGTGCAGCCCATGTATTTTGTGATGTGTGTGGTGACTAGCACAAGCTTGCAAAGTGGTGCACTTGGTAATTCTGTTTTCAGGGACTTAGCATTGCCACTAAGTCCTTGATCTGTTATCTCATATGGCCATATGTTGATGTTGTTTGCTAGTGATCCGTGCCTCTTTTGAGGATGATTAGTAAGGATGTTTTGTTAATATTATAGTGCTCTATCCATCCATGTCTTTGTTTGCAATTATGGAGCACCCTAGCTTGAGTCAATCGAGCTCTACTTTTGTTACTTTGTGAATCTGGGCAGATTATCAACTTGTTTGCAATTTTGCCGATGATGTTGTAGTTGATCCGTGCATGCTATGCTATTGTTCTTGCCATGTCTAGCTTGAATTTTGTGTATTCTTGTTGGATGCATGCTTAGCTTGTCATGACTTGCTCCGTGGTGAGTGCATCGAGCTCGTAAACATGCCTACTTGAGTTATGTTTCAGCATGTGCCAGTTTTCACTAAGTCTGAAAACTGATTATGTTTTTGCTATGTTCACATGCCATGTTTTACTTTGTCATGTTCAGGTCCTGTAGAATGTAGTTTTGTTGCTCCGAAGAGTGCTACCTGATCTGAAATTCCAGACAAGTGATAATTTCACTAAGTCTGAGATCTGTTTACCATATGCAATTTTGCCATGTTTGTTTGAACCTGTTAATGGATGAATTGGCCGTAGATCAGTGCTAGAATTTTGTTAAGCATCTTGTATGCATCCCTGCCATGTATTTTGTTGTCATGTTTTGGTGCTGTAGCATGTTCATCTCATTGCATTTAGATGGCCACATGCTGTAATCGCTGACCGGTGTCATATTTAAATCGCTTGCCATTTCCAAACCGTAAATCCGATTCCGGCGTTCTTTATATCGTTTTCAAGCGATTTCATCTCTTCTTTCCAGTGGAACACTTGGATTACCAAGTTGAGGCCAGGTTCTTGCATTTCCTGTCATATCTTGCATTTTGCATCCCGCATCGCATCCCGCATAGCATATCATCATTGCATCATATTGTTTGATCCTTGCACGTGGTTGATTGTGTCCTTGTTGCTTGTTTGTCTTGTTTGGGTAGAGCCGGGAGATGAGTTCACTAACGAGGAGCCTGTTGAGTTTGCTTTCGAGGATCCAATCAACTCTGACAACTGTGCAGGCAAGATGATCATACCGTCGAAATCACTACTATCTTTGCTATGCTAGATTGCTCGCTCTTTTGCTATGCCAATGCTACGATGCCTACCACTTGCTTTCAAGCCTCCCAAATTGCCATGTCAAACCTCTAACCCACCATGTCCTAGCGAACCGTTGATTGGCTATGTTACCGCTTTGCTCAGCCCCTCTTATAGCGTTGCTAGTTGCAGGTGAAGATCGGAGGTCGTTCCTTGTTGGATCCTTTATTTACTTGTTGGGATATCATCATATTGCCATGTTATCTTAGTGCATCTATATACTTGGTAAAGGGTGGAAGGCTTGGCCTCTCGCCTAGTGTTTTGTTCCACTCTTGCCGCCCTAGTTTCCGCCATATCGGTGTTATGTTCCCGGATTTTGCGTTCCTTACGCGGTTGGGTTATAATGGGAACCCCTTGATAGTTCGCCTTGATTAAAGCTTTTCCAGCAATGCCCAACCTTGGTTTTACCATTTGCCGCCTAGCCTCTTTTTCCCTTGGGTTTCCGGAGCCCGAGGGTCATCTTATTTAAACCCCCCCGGGCCAGTGCTCCTCTGAGTGTTGGTCCGAACCAGGCAGCCCGCGGGGCCACCTCGGGGAAACTCGAGGGTTGGTTTTTCTCGTAGGTTGACCTATCTGAGTGTGCCCTGAGAAAGAGATATGTGCAGCTCCTATCGGGATTTGTCGGCACATTCGGGCGGTGTTGCTGGTCTTGTTTTAACCTGTCGAAGTGTCTTGAGTAACCGAGATACCGAGTCTGATCGGAACGTCTTGGGAGGAGGTCTATTCCTTCATTGACCATGAGAGCTTGTCATGGGCTAAGTTGGGACTCCCCTGCAGGGATTTGAACTTTCGAAAGCCGTGCCCGCGGTTATGGGCAGATGGGAATTTGTTAATGTCCGGTTGTAGATAACTTAAACCTTAACTTAATTAAAATGAATCAACTGAGTGTGTTACCGTGATGGCCTCTTCTCAGCGGAGTCCGGGAAGCGAACACGGTGTTGGAGTAATGTTTGCGCAGTTTGCTCTCTAGTTTCTCGCTCGCGCTTTGCCTCCTCTTCTCGCTCTCTTTTGCAAATAAGTTAGCCACCATATTTGCTAGTCGCTTGCTGCAGTTCCACATATATTTACCTTGCCTTTCCTATAAGCTTAAATAGTCTTGATCGCGAGGGTGCGAGATTGCTGAGTCCCTGTGGCTCACAGATTACTTTTACACCAGATGCAGGGCCTGATGATTTCGCTCCAGGAGACGCGTTTGAGCTCAAGTGGGAGTTCGACGAAGACTCTCAACGTTACTGTGTTTCCTTTCCTGATGATCAGTAGTGGTGCCCAGTTGGGGGTGATCGGGAGCGTGTCGCATGTTGGGTTCTCTTTATTTTGGCGCCGTAGTCGGGCCATGAGTGTTTGGGTGATGTAATGTTATTTATGTTCTTGATTGACGTGGTGAGTGTAAGCCAACTATGTTATCTCCCCTTTATTATTTATATTACATGGGATGTTGTGAAGATTGCCTAACTTGCGACTTATGCCTTCAATGCGATTATGTCTCTAAGTTGTGCCTCGACACGTGGGAGCTATAGTCGCATCGAGGGTGTTATAGCAACCCAGTAAAAATCAAGGCCATTGAGAGAATGGAGGTACCCAGCCGACTGCTGGATGTGCAGAAGTTTACCGGCTGCTTAGCATCCATCAGCCGATTCATCAGTCGGCTGGGCGAGAAAGCTCTCCCCTTGTACCAACTCATGAAGAAGACCACTTTTTTCGAGTGGAACCATAAGGCGGATGAAGCTTTTCACCAGTTGAAGAATATGTTGACTACTCCACCTGCCCTGGCGGCTCCGACTCCCAAGGAACCTATGCTCCTGTACATCACTGCCACCAGCCGAGTAGTCAGCATGGTCATTGTAGTGGAGCGCAAGGAGGAAGGCAAGGCGCTGCCTGTCCAGAGACCGGTATATTACCTGAGCGAGGTACTGTCGACCTCCAAGCCGAATTACCCCCACTACCAGAAGATGTGCTATGGCGTACACTTTGCTGCCAAGAAATTGAAGCCTTACTTTCAAGAGCATCCAGTCATGGTGGTCTGCACGGCCCCGCTTGCCGAGATCATTGGTAGCCGAGATGCTTCTGGCTGAGTGGCCAAGTGGGCCATAGAGCTGGCTCCTTACACCATCCACTACCAGCCCCGCACTGCCATCAAGTCACAAGCACTGGCCGACTTCCTCGTCGACTGGGCCGACACCCAATACCTACCTCCAGCACCTGATTCCACCCATTGGCGGATGCATTTCGACGGCTCCAAGATGCGCACTGGCTTGGGAGCCGGCGTCGCCCTCACCTCTCCCAAAGGCGACAAGCTCAAGTATGCGCTGCAAATCCACTTTGCCGCCTCCAATAACGTCGCCGAGTACGAGGAGCTCATTCACGGGCTCCGGCTTGCCAAAGAGCTTGGCATCTGCCGGATCTTGTGTTATGGCGACTCGGACTTAGTGGTCTAGCAATCATCTGGCGACTGGGACGCGAAAGATGCAAACATGGAGAGCTACCGTTTCCTCGTGCAGCAACTCAGCGGGTATTTCGAAGGGTGTGAGTTCCTCCATGTGCCAAGGAATGACAACGACCAAGCAGATGCATTAGCACGAATCAGCTCTACCCGTCAAGCAATACCATGTTGTGTCGCCCTTCAATGCCTCCTCAAGCCGTCTGTCAAGCCTTCACCAGAATCAGACTCCATTTTTGTGCCAGCTCCTCCCGAAGACGTCGGATCCGACTCCAGAGCTCCCGCAGCCGGAACGAGGATTTTGGCGGAAGACCCAAAGCTGCCACAGCCAAACCCGGCCCGGGGACTGCGGTGGCGGACTCGAAGACTCCAGAACTCGGCCCAAGGACCGCGCCAGTCGGCATGGGGACTTCAACAACCCAGCAAGCAACTGTTGACTCCACCCCGCCGCCTCCCAGCACAACCACCCTCGTCCAAGTCGCAGTTCTGGCAGTCGAAGAAGTAGCAGCACCCTCATGGGCCCATCCCATCCTCAAATTCCTGGTGAACAAAGAGCTGCCGACGGATGAAACTTCAGCTCGGCAAATACAACGCTGGGCGGCAGCCTACACCATAGTCAACAGAGAGCTGGTCAGGCGCAGCATCACTAGTTTCTACCAGCGCTGCGTAGAGCCAGAGCAAGGCCAAGCGATTCTCAAAGACATCCATCAAGGCGAGTGCGGCCACCATGCGGCTTCAAGAGCACTCGTCGCCAAAGCCTTTCGACACGGTTTCTTCTGGCCAACTGCCTTGGAAGAGGCCAAGGAGCTGGTCCAAAAATGCAAAGGGTGTCAGAAGTTCAGCTCCAAGCCGCACCAGCCAGCTTCTACACTCAAGACCATCCCCATTGCCTGGCCTTTCGCAGTTTGGGGTCTAGACATGGTGGGACCATTCAGAACAGCAGGAGGTGGTTTAACTCACTTACTTGTCGCAGTGGACAAGTTCACCAAGTGGATAGAAGCAAAGCCAATCAAGAAGCTGAACGGCTCGACTGCCGTAACTTTCGTCTCCGATATCACAATTCGGTACGGCATACCACATAGCATCATCACCGACAACGGCACAAACTTCGCCAAAGGCGCCTTGGCCAGTTTCTGCACAACACAGGGCATCCGACTGGACCTAGCGTCCGTCGCCCATCCGCAGTCAAACGGCCAAGTGGAGCAAGCAAACGGCCTCATCCTATCCGGCATCAAGCCTCGGTTGATCGAGCCTCTAGAGCGCTCGGCTGGCTGTTGGCTCGACGAGCTGCCAGCCGTCCTCTGGAGTCTGCGCACGACTCCAAACAAGTCAACCGGCTTCACGCCCTTCTTCCTCGTCTATGGTGCTGAAGCCATCATCCCAACGGACATAGAGTTCGACTCCCCATGAGTCACCATGTACACCGAGGAGGAAGCAGAAGAAGCACGACAAGATGGCGTCGATCTGCTGGAAGAGGGCTGGCTGTCTCAGCCGGTCCAGCATCTACCAGCAGAGCCTGCGCCAATACCACAACAGGAAGGTCAGGCCAAGATCTTTCCAAGAAGGCGACCTTGTGCTCCGGCTGATCCAACGAACAGCCGGCCAGCACAAGCTGTCGGCGCCTTGGGAAGGCCCTTTCATCATCAGCAAAGTACTGGGCAACGATTCCTACTACTTGATCCATGCTCAGAAGCCTCAAGCAAGAGGGACGACTCCGGCAAGGAGACAGAGCGGCCATGGAATGCAAATCTCCTCCGAAGATTTTGCAGTTGATGCAGTATGTACCACGCTACCTTTTGTATTAAAGTACCAAGACTTCGGGCCCCCCGAGGAGAGCTCGGGGACTGCCCTCTTTCGTCTGTATGATAAAAATTATGACTGCGAGTATGTTACTCCTTTTTATGCCATTTGGCACCGGGCTCGACAAGTCGGCCCGGGGACTTGCCGCCTTGCACTATGAAATGCTTCCTGCAGTCGGACAAGTAGTGTGTAAACGCCTAAACCGTCTCCTGTCAGAAGCCGCAGCTCGCAGAGCGACTGTACGGTGGGCAGCAGTAAGGTAGAATGGGCATTCGCATGAAAAACGGCTAAGGACAGTCCACAGAGCGGCTATCCGATTGGCAAGGCAGGCAACTAAGAGAAAGCGGCAAAGGAAAAAAGGCAAAAGAGAAATGAGCAAGAAAAGATAGATATATATATTTACATAACATAGGCCCTTGGCCGAATTGTCGAGTAGAGGTTCAAAATACACCCCGCGGGTGGAATTGTGCGAATTAACAAAGTTCTTCAAAGACTACTGAAGCAGACAAAACAAAGATACAGCGGCAGCTTAGGAAGCAGCAGACGGACTCGGAGGGTCAGAGGAGGCGCCAGCGCCAGGCGTCGGGGCGGCCGGCTGGCTAGTCTCGGCTTGATCGCCTCCGGCAGCAGTCGGGTCGGTTGCACGCGGCTCGTTGCTGGAGGCACCGTCGAGCTGAGGCTGGCCGTCTGCTCCATCTTCTGGTGCCTCCGCCTCGCCTCCGTCCTCCGCCTCGCCCTCTTCCTCGACGCTGGAGCCAATCACCTCTGCCGAGTCCTCGCCGTAGTCTGGGTTCATCCCAAACCACTCCGGCGGTACCTCCTCGCCATCTTCAGACCGCTCGGGGACGAAGACGCTGGTGTCGGTGTACTCAACGATCGTCGTAGCATGCTTGACGAGGGCGTCTTCCGCGGCCGCCAGCTCCGGCTGGGCCTCCGACCGAAGCATGGCCAGCCGGTCTAGGTCCAGCCCCGGATAGCATGTCTTGACGAACTCCAAGGCCCGGCGCGCTCCAGCTCGGGCCGAAGAGCCCTTCCAGGCCTCAAGACGACCAGCCGCGACCTCCAGCCAGTCGGCCGTCAGGCTGGGAGTGCGCGGAGCCTGCATATCCGGCCAAGGGCGGCAATCGCTTGGGCACCGACACGCTGAAGCCGGCGCAGCATCCGGTGAGCCGGCCGGAGGCGAGCCTCGATGCTCAAGATATGCTCGTCAAGAGTTCGGGGGGCATCGGCGGCAATCTCTGCGCCCTCCGCCCTCCGACCTTCACGGTCAGCCTCGATGGCTTGGATGGCGGCCTGCGACTGCCCAGGGAAGAGGTCTGCAAAGACGCGAAGAAACAAAGAAGCTAGTCAAAAACCAGGAGTCGGCACGACTTAAATCGGCAGCTCGAAGAAAGAAAATAAAGAGACTCACCATCAACGATGTCTTCAATCTCGTGGAAGCCGGAGGACATCAGCGCCTCCTTGTCAGACTAGGAGGAGCGCTCGCTCGCGAACTCGGCCAAGAGGGCGGTTTCCGTCTCCTCCGCCTCCCTCTGCGACTTCACAAGCAGCTCCTTCTGCTCTGCCAATTGAGTGGCCAGCATATCGCGCTCCATGGCGAGCTTGCTGCACTCCTCCCCTTTGCCGCGCAAACCGGAGTTGGCGTCGCTTAGCTGCTGTTGAAGAGCGGCGTTGGCCCCTGAGAAGAAGAAAGAAAGAAGGCGTCAAGCCACCAGTAAAGAAGGTCGCCGGGGAGATCCGGCCCGACTGCTCAGCAGTCGGCCCGAATCTCGGGGACTATAGCATGCGGGTGCGCCAGCGCGCCCCCGCGAAGAAGGAAAAGGACTTACTCTGGCTCTCCGACAGATCGGCGGTCCGCTTGCCCAGCTCTTCAACATTAACGTTGAAGGCAGTGACGCGGAGGTTGTGGTAATCCTGCGACGAACGTTTCAGACAAAAAGTTAATACCCAAAGTTCATCAATTGAAGTTCTGGGCTGCCTGCTCAGCAGCCAGCCCGAAACTCAGGGACTACACCCAGTGGGTGCGCTGGCGCGCCCCCACAGAGAGGAACAAGAAAAACAAAGGCCAAAAGGAAAAACATACCCGGACGGCTGCCCGCGACGCCAGGTACGCCTTGGTGCAATTCTGGAGAGCGTCGCCCTCGGCACGAAGCTTCGCCTGGACATCCAGAAGCGCCTGGTTCAGCGGCCCTGTGCCGCCTCCTCGCACCCACCCAATGGGCGCGGCGCTCGTCGCCTCGGCGTCTCGGATCGCCGAGCTGGCAGTGCCGGTTTCCAGGGGACGGGGCGCCGAGGTCGCCTTCTCCAGACGGCGGCGCGTTGGCGAGCCGACTTGGAGGAGTAGCCTCGCCACGGCCTTGTCTTCGGTCGGCGGCACCAGAGGGCCCGCCGACTGCTCGCCCTGCGCACCTTCAGACGGCGGCGGAGGCGGCGGCGGAACGTTCGCATCCGGCGTACAGGGGTCGCCGCCCTCCCCCTCCACGATGGGGTTCTCCCCGCCGGCTTCCCCAGTCTACCCCATGAACTCTGGAGGCGGCGGCGCAGAGTTCAACGGGGTGACGAGCACTGCTGACTGGCGGCGTGCGGCTTCCTCAGCCTGCTGCTTCGCCGCGGCGGCGGCTTCGGCCTCCGCTAGTTTTTTCTTAGCGGAGGCCTCCCCCCTGTCGGCCTCCGCCTTCTCTAGGCGGAGGGCCTCTTCTTTGTTGCGCTTCTCCTGCGCATTCCGCTCCGTCGCCTCCCGGAGGTCAGCAGCGGGGTCAATCCGCCGAGTGGTGGCGGACGTCTCCGCTGACCCCATGACGGAGGCGGCAGTGACCCTCTCAAGAGAGAGGGGAGCCCTGAAGCAAGAGGGTCAAGCAGAGACTCAGACAAATCACGAAGAAAGAATAAAACTTCGAAGACAGAATACTTACGCGGAGACCAACGGCGGCTTCTTCACTTCCTTACGGAAGCGGATGGCCTTCGCGGCCGCCTCGTCCCGCCGGGTCGCCGTAGCCGAACCCTTGGGCTTCTTCGGCCGACTGCTGAACAAGGTCGGCACGGCCCTGCGCTTCTTCCCGCCGCCTGGAGCGCCCGGCGCGGCAGAAGAGCCCACGCCAGGCTGGCTGGCTCCTGGCCGATGGCGAGGGGCGACTTCTCCCTCGGTGTCATCGTCAGGCCAGTCGGCGAAAGTGGCCGAAGGCCTGAAGTCGCCCACTGTTCCTCCTCCTCCCTCGGCATCATCTTCCAGAGCCGCCGCCCCCAGATCGGGGTCGTCGACGTCGCTCTCCGCCCGGTCGGTGAGGAACTCGCGGGCCGGCCCCGAGGTGCCGGCTGGTGGGTGAAGGAGGGGATTCTAACCAAAGCCGACTGGTCAAAACAAAACTCGGCAAGAAGAAGACAATCCAAAGAAAGAAAAGAAAGGCGACTCACCATGGGCGGGGGGTTGGCGCGGGAGTACGGCTCCTTGCCGAATCGCCAGTCCTCCAGGAGCCTGCTGTCCGAGAGATAGTTCACCATGAAGGCCACCTCTTCGTGAGGCATGTCCTTGGTGCACATCCGACTTGGGTCGTGGTGTCCGCTCATCTGGCATATCATATGAGGGCGGCCTTGGAGTGGGAGAACTCGGCGCGAAACGAAGGCGGCCAGCAGATCCGGACCAGTCTGACCCTCTGACTTCGTCAGCACTCGGAGTCGCGTGATGGCACCGGTTCCCGCAGGCGTCAGCGACTTGGCCCGGTACGACCAGTTGGGCAGTCGCCCAGCCAGTGGGCTGGCTTCGAAAGCCGGCAAGTTGACCCAGTCTCCCCTCGCGGAGGCGTTCTTGACGTAGAAGTAGGATCTCTGCCACATCTTCACCGACTTGATCAGCGAGATGGAGGGGAAGGGATTGTCGGCCCCCGACCTTCGCACGATGATGAAAGCGCCGCACTGAGCCAGCACGCCCGCAGCCTGGGTGCCGAGCATGGAGAAGAAGAACTCCCCCCAGAGATCGAGGGTGGGGAGGACTCCGAGGAAGCCTTCGCACATGGCCACGAAGGCGGACATCAGCACCACTGCGTTGGGGGTGAGGTGGTGCTGCTGGAGGCCGTGGAACTCCAGGAAGGACCGGAAGAAACTGCTCGCCGGCAGCCCCAGCCCGGCAGGCAGTGCGAACGGAAGATGACCCGCTCGCCCTCCCGCGGTGCGGGGGAAATCTCCCCCTTCGGCGCAAGACGCACCTGCACGCGATCCTCGCCGGGAAGCCGATGGGTCCGGCGGAGGAACTCAATGTGGTCTTCATGAACTTCGGAGCCGTCGCAGGTGCCGCAGCGTTCTCCAGAGCTTGGGCGTGCGGCGGAGCGGAGAAGAGAAGAGGAAGGAGGAGAGCGAGGAGCAGCAAGGAGGAAGAGAACGAGGAGTAGTGGGAAGGAGGGGCACGCGTGCCCCCGTCTTCCCCCTACTTATAGCCCCGTGGGCTGCGAAGCTGAGGGGGCGGACGTGGGGATTTACTGCGCCCACAACCCCACGACCCCCACGATCCACGTAAAGTTACTACGCGCAGTAACTCCACGGGAATCCTAACCGTCCACCGGGGCCGCAGCGGATCCGCTCGGGCACCGAGGCGCGGTAGTGGCGGGCCCCGCCTATGGGCCTGTCCCATCGCGCGCGTAGGCTGGCAGGACGGCCTAGCCACGTGCCCTCGCGTGACAGGCCAAGAACGGGCGGCGGCCTGGAGGCTTAGCTAGCACGCCACTTAAATCCCGCCGCGACGTTCGAAATACTGAGCGAATCGGAATTGAGTGAGTCCGAGTTGAGCAAGTCTGACTCCTTCTAATCGGTCTAGCAGAAGTCAATCAAAGACCATGTGTTGAGCACCCGGAAAGAGAAACTGCTGAGGCTTCTTGGCCGATCGTCCGCGGTGCCTCACCAGCTTCGGGGACTACTGTCGGAGTAATGGGCCACGGGTAGGCCAACCCGGGTCCCAGAACCTTTCAAGACATCGGGGCAGGCTGCGCCCCTCAAGACCCCAGGACAAAGAGCCGCCTCCTGAGGAGTCGACGGCAAGGCGGCGGACTGCCCGCTCACGGCCGAGTCCCAGGGACGACTTCCAGAGAAGTCGGCTTTGGGGAGTCGGCCTGCGACTCCAACAAACCCCATGACCTCATCAAAGGGGACGAGGCAGGGGCATGGCTATAGCAAATCCCACCCCACCCCTCACCAAGGGCAGGCATGGCCACAGCATGCCGTACCCTGGAAGATCTCCGTGCGGCGTGGCACTGTTGCCATGCCGGCCCTGACATCAGCGCCGCAGGGCCGAATCCTGCACCCATGACGGCTTGTCTGTACGGCCTGGAGGCAGCAGGCCCCACCAGTCAGTGAGACCTCGGGAGACGGCAGGAGAACCACCAGTCGGACCCGTCGGGAGTCGGCCCGAGGGAGTCGGCCGAGCCCTCCCCGGGGCCCACGCGCCATTAATCCAGATGTGATGGGGAGAGGCAACCGTGATCGCCCGCCGGGCGGTGGGGCTATTGCCATGACCTCATAATCAAGCCCGCGTCATCAGAAGCACGGCTATAGTAAGCAGCAGCCGGCAAGACCCGCCAGCGACGGACGCGGGCTGTCGGCTCCGTACCCGGCCAGTCGGCGGGGCCCGGTCGTCGGCGGGCCCCAGCGGTCAGCAGAGAAGACGGAGGCCAGAGATACTGACGGCTGGGCCCGCGCCCAGCGGGATTACCATTGTACCCCTGGGGGGTAGGCCTATATAAACCCCCCAGGGCACCCATGCAAAGGGGGGGAACCCATTAGCTCTAGACCAGATCATATAGAAGGGAGAGAGCTAGCCTTACCCTCTCCTACCACCAGAAAACAGCTCAAGGAGCAACCGTGTAAGCATTTTGCCATAGTGATCATGCGGAGACCCCGCAGAGCAGCAGTAGGGGTATTATCTCCCCGGAGAGCCCCGAAGCTGGGTAAGATTCGCCAGCGTGCATGTCTTCGCCTCATCCCGTTTCCAGGCACCGGCGATGTGCTACTCGCCCCCACCATGATAAGCCATCCGTTGGCATATGTCGCACCAAACCCCCGACAATGTAGGCAAAGGGCTTTCCGTGTTTCCTACTCCTCTGGTCTAAATGTGGAGAAGATTTTGTCGAGTTCTTCCTCCTTTTGCCGACACGTGGGACATCCAGCATCCAGGTCGTGTCATGCAAGAAAATGGAGTGGTAGTTGAAGCCACGTGATGTGCATCTTGGGTTAAACTGTAAATAGAATTGTACTACTCTTGACTAACTCCAAAAACGGCCACCGAAGATCATTATTGGATTTGTTTTTCATCACCAGCATGTCAAGGTGAAAGATATGCAGGTTCAGTGGGTCCTCTTGTGTTTTCACTAACATGTGGGACCGCATGTGAGAAAACAGACGATGGGCTCCGCGCATCTGTTGGCTGGCTGAGAAGAGAGATAGAGGAGGGCTAAGCACGGACTCTGGGAAATTTGTTCTACGTAGCCAGCACCTCGATATAGGCTCGATATAGTGGGGTGGCATGGGCCATAACTAGCATTCACGTCTAGCAGTATGACACACGTCACCCACACGAGTCCCATCTGACACCAATTTTCTTGGAGTCCATGCTACAGCCATCTCTTCTCCCTCCTGTTTTCTCAGCCATCGCGTGGTGGGCGGGGTGTGGGTTTGTCGATAGTCGGTTTTCTCAACACCGGTCCCACTTGTAAATGAAAATGCAACATAGCACGCGTTCCCCCTTGAGTGGCGTGTCGAACCAACCGTGTGGGGGTGCAACGTGAACACGGCAGGCCTTTCCTTTTGAACTTCTAACTTGTAAAATTTGGTTCCGCTCCATGGCGCGATCGATAGATAGAAATAATGACTTTCCCTAGAGTAATGAGAAGTTTGGTTCTGGCGCGGTTCATGCATGGAGTACGTACGAAAATTATGAAGTTGCTGCGAAAGGTAAGATAATTACTAGTAGTTGAAGGAAATATACCCTAGAGGCAATAATAAAGTTATTATTTATTTCCTTATATCATGATAAATGCTTATTATTCATGTTAGAATTGTATGAACCGGAAACTTAGTACATGTGTGAATACATAGATAAACAGAGTGTCACTAGTATGCCTCTACTTGACTAGATCGTTGAATCAAAGATGGTTAAGTTTCCTAGCCATAGACATGAGTTGTCATTTGATTAACGGGATCACATCATTAGAGAATGATGTGATTGACTTGACCCATTCCGTTAGCTTAGCACGATGATCGTTTAGTTTGTTGCTACTGCTTTCTTTATGACTTATACATGTTCCTCTGACTATGAGATTATGCAACTCCCGAATACCGGAGGAACACTTTGTGTGCTACAAATGTCACAACGTAACTGGGTGATTATAAAGGTGCTCCATAGGTGTCTCCTATGGTACTTGTTGAGTTGGCATAGATCGAGATTAGGATTTGTCACTCCGATTGTCGGAGAGGTATCTCTGGGCCCTCTCGGTAATGCACATCACTATAAGCCTTGCAAGCAATGCAACTAATGAGTTAGTTGCGGGATGATGTATTACGGAATGAGTAAAGAGACTTGCCGGTAACGAGATTGAACTAGGTATTGAGATACCGACGATTGAATCTCGGGCAAGTTACATACCGATGACAAAGGGAACAACGTATGTTGTTATGTGGTTTGACCGATAAACATCTTCATAGAATATGTAGGAGACAATACGAGCATCCAGGTTCTGCTATTGGTTATTGACTGGAAGTGAGTCTCGGTCATGTCTACATAGTTCTCGAACCCGTAGGGTCCGCACGCTTAACGCTCAGTGACGATCGATATTACGAGTTTATCTGTTTTGATGTACCGTAGGTAGTTTGGAGTCCTGGATATGATCACTGACATGACGAGGAGTCTCGAAATGGTCGAGATGTAAACATCGATATATTGGACGACTATATTCGGACACCGGAAGTGTTCCGGATGGTTTCGGAGAAAACCGGAGTGTCGGAGGGTTACCGGAACCCCCCGGGAGAAATAGTGGGCCTTATGAGCCTTAGTGGAGAGAGAGAGGGCTGGCCTAGGGCAGGCCGCGCGCCCCACCCCCTCTGGTCCGAATTGGACTGGGAGAGGGGGGGGCAGCACCCCCCTTTCCTTCTCCCTTCCCCCTTCCTTTACCCCAACTAGTAGGAGTAGGAAAGAGGGGAATCCTACTCCTACTAGGAGGAGGATTCCTCCTCCTGGCATGCCTACAAGGGTGGACGGCCTCCCCTCCTTGCTCCTTTATATACGGGGGCAGGGGGCACCTCTAGATACATAAGTTGATCTATTGATCTATTCCAGCCGTGTGCGGTGCCCCCCTCCACCATAATCCACCTCGATTATATCGTAGCGGTGCTTAGGCGAAGCCCTGCGTCGGTAGCATCATCATCACCGTCATCATGCCGTCGTGCTGATGAATCTCTCCCGTGAAGCTCTGCTAGATCGGAGTTCGTGGGACGTCATCGAGCTGAACATGTGCTGAACTTGGAGGTGCCGTGCGTTCGGTACTTGGATCAGTCGGATCGTGAAGATGTACGACTACATCAACCGAGTTGTGCTAACACTTCCGCTTTCGGTCTACGAGGGTACGTAGACACACTCTCCCATCTCGTCGCTATGCATCACCATGATCTTGCGTGTGCGTAGGAATTTTTTTTGAAATTACTACGTTCCCCAACAGTAGTACCATATTCTACTACATGTATTTGACGGAAAGATAAAGATACATACGGATCCATCAATGACATCCTCACGCCCTAGTGCGCCGGGTCACCAACCAACGTGTGAGGAGCAGCGGCGTTTGCGGCGAGCTCAACGTGCTTGTGAACAATGCCGCACAAGCTTGCCCTGCGATCCAAGAAGGCCAGCGACCTATCGTCCTCCTCTGGCACGTAGTAGTCCTTGTGGATGATTTGCGCATAGACGTGGGTGATTATGTCGACGGTGTCTTGCTGCGTGAGGCGCTACGCGGCGAGCGCGACCTCGAGGTGGACATTCTCCGGCGCGATGGCGGGCAGTCGCAGGGCCACTAGTGCGTCGAAGAGGTTGTCACCATAGAGGCCATTGATGGTGGCGGGCATCACAGAGCCTGGGCGCGTGGGCTGGAGGCGTACGTCAAGGTCGTCCGCGAGCTTCTTGACAATGGTGAACTTGTCGAGGAAGCCGACGAGGACCTCGTCGAACAAGGAGATGAAGTTGTCGTCCAAGCGGCCTCAAGCACAACCTGGAGACGTTCCTCGATGCTGGGCCGCAGGCCGGCGTCATGGACCATCTCGCATAGCCGGCTGATGCTCGCGCTCATCGCCTCCATGGGTCTAGCTTCTATTCAACTGATCTTGCGATTGGAGTGATCACTCTTGCCCTTGGTTAGGGTGCGTAGGTGCGTAGGATTTCTTAGATTGGACTAGCGGGCAGCCTTTATATGAGAAGTCCAGACTGCATTGCATTCATGTGTGTGTTGGCCATCTACTCGTCGGCCCTCTACTGCACCTACCTTTGGCTCTATGACAGGTGGACCAGCCACCTGTTGGGCCCACGTGTCATACACCCAAAGGTGGGTGCAGTAAGTCAATGAAGCTGCGTCCCCCTCCGTGCCGGTGCAGTATAGTCATCTCACCAGACCTTTGATTTAGCTAATAAAATGTTAATGCATGTAACCAAAAATGTTGTGTAATGCCAAAACACTTAGATGTGGGTTGTGCATGCTTTCAATGACTTGAGACTACCAAACATGACATGCAGTGGTTAGTTCATTGCATGTAATCCTATTAATTAGCAAAAAGACATTAAGTTCTCTCACTTTCCTCTTCGTCTTGGTCACGGTGCACAACCTAAGAGCATGGTTAATAGTATAGCCAGCTCCTGACTATATGATGTTGCCATGTCATATAGAGCCATCACTTGTAGCCACTCATACAATAAGGTTAGCTACTCCCTCCTTTCCGGTTTATAGGGCTTATCTCAAAATCTTAGTTTTTTCCATTTTATAAGGATCAATTTGGTTGTTCCCCATCACAAGTTTAGATTTCAAGGTGCATTAAATAATTGCATGCAAGTATTAAGAGAAAATTGACCAATGCATGTACTTTATGCATGCATGCATTGCAATTAATACAATGGTAAACATAAATTTTTGAGGAAAACAAGAGCATTAATTGGGTGCTTTTGCAAATTACAAAAAGTATTCCACCACTCATCATCTACCTTGGTTGGTGAGATTTTCGAATTGAGCCCTATAAACCGGAAAGGAGGGAGTATATGGCTGGCTATAAGAGTACTACTTTTTCTCATCTTCTTTGTCACTTTCTTCATATTTATTGTATCGGCCTAGGAATCCGCATGAGATCCCACTCCTCTTGCATGAGATCCCACTCCTCTTTTTCACTTGCTCTAAGATGACTTATACACCTAGACGGAGGGAGTAGTCTCAAGTCATTGGATGCATACGCACCCCACATCTCGTATTGGGTGATTTCTTTTTTTGTGGCAAAAACAGGGAACGAGGTGGGTAGTTAATGCACCGCGCCTAAATGTTTTGGGATTACTATTTGGTTTTCGTAACGTGCCTAATGCACCAGTACGGAGGGAGTACAATAGTAGTCTTTGAGCGGTCGATGAGTACAATAGTAGTCTAATTGTTGACACTTCAGATTTGAGCCATCTACCGGAAGGAATAAAACAATACACCATGTATTTATTTACAGAAGGAGTAGTACATTTTTCGTGACATGCATTACTAGATATTGCTAGTCAAATACTAAATACAGATGGGCGTGGTAGTACTACCAAACCCAGACGGTGGTGCTAGTACTAGTAGTAGTACTACCAATGTAGTAGTACTGTACTACCCGTTGGTCAAATTATTACAAGCTGCTCCTCACAGTGAAGTGACAAGACCCTGCGCCGGAGATGACACCTGAGTATAGGCACCGTGTTCGGCATACCATAGTCAGCCTCACCGTCTGCGGTCACCGTGTCATGGCTGTAGAGCTAGCCTGCTTACAACTAGCCGTGTTCGACATAATTTTCCGTGCGTAGATGCCCGTGCATTGCATGGAACACCAAGATTGGGGGTGGATGGCGCCGGCAGCGGCCATCGCGCCAGATTTTTCCATGGCCTTCTAGATGTGGCGGGGAGGAGATAAAGCTGATTGTGAGAGACAAGGAGTTGTTTGTAAATAGGGAACAAGTGCAGGCATCTTTTTGCAAAACCGTAGAAGTTTGGTTTGTATGCATTAGATCTAGATCCGATGGCTATTGGTGAAAGATGGCAGGCACAACATCATCACCAACTCAGCACCTCTTTGATTCGCAGGATTTTGAAAACGCAGGAATAGGACACGGCAATATTACAAGTTTCAAACTGATATTACAAATGTTAGGAGTAATGCTACACCTACGAAGAGGGAATTACTAGGAAGTTTACGTAAGAACTTTCGTTACTTTTGGTGGATGAACATTATCGTACAAACTAAAATCCACCGCCCTGAAAAGTCACTAATGGGCAAATAAATTTTCAAGTCTCTGGCCACTTGATGTTTAAAAACAAATTCAGCTTCTGCGGAGACTTTGTCATTTAGGCTTAGACGCTTGCGATGATCAGTACGCCATTCATTGTTGCACCAGAGAACGCCGAACCTCATTACCTTGAGCACACTTGCCTCGAGAACAAAGAACCTGGCCAATTTAATCTCAGATGTGCTACCTCGGTAGTCGATCAAATCAATTTCTGTAAGATGGAGATCAAGGCATTCAATGAGATTGTTATAGTACAACACATTTCTCACTTTCGGGTCTTTTTTATCTGCAAAAGAAGAGGACATATTAGAGTAGCTGGTTGTATAAGATTGCTGTGTCATCAAGATGTACCAATATCATTCGCTCATACGATAGGGTTGGCTGGCTAGTGATATTTTTTCACTCTCTCTCTCTCTCTCTCTATTTCTCTTTCCTCTCATTTACCTAGGAGCACGTGAAGAGATTGGGCATTTGTTGCCTTCCACTATGTGGCCGATGCCATATTTCTCAAAAGTATGCCACATAATACGCATCGATGTCAAATCAAAAGATTTTGGCACTTCTCTCGTGACGTGAGAGAGTTGGCACCGCGGTGCACATAGACGAACATGTATAAACAAATCAATCAAACCAACTACACCAGCCTCTCACTCTCCCAAACAAGTTTTTTTATTGCCTCAGTCCTCTCTCGCTCTCCCACGCAAGTGTTTTTTCATTGCGTGAGTTAATTTGGCACCGGAGCAAAGTAGGTGATCCAGATTGGGGCACCAGGTGAGCAATGGAGGGGCATCGATGCCAAATGCATCACAAGTGAATTTGGCACGTGTTTTGGCCTACATAGTGGAGGGCCGTTATAGCCCACTTTGGTACTACGTCGTATTTAGTGTAAAATTTTGACCATAGATTTACCTAAGAAAATGCCAATGCATGTCACGAAAAATTATACAATTTGAAATTATGTTCAAATACGAATCCAACAATATAATTTTTAGTGACATGCATTAACATTTTGTCAGTTAAATCTATGGTCAAATTTTGATACTACAAAATAGGAAGAGTAAACCAGGACGGAGGTAGTACTTGCTCTTAGGGTCACCATAGAGTTACTAGTCTAAGTTACTTTCCACTATGACTAGCCTAGGCTACTATAGTAGTACAACAAAAAACGATGTTGGTGATCACGTGAGAAAAAAATACTAAAAACATTTCTTTCGGTGCAGTGCATAGATGCAATTTTGAACACTACACTTGTCATCGTAATTTGGGAAAATTACGAAAAAAAATTGAGCTACGTTGTGATTACCGTTTACTAATAGCCAAGAAGTTTCACCTTGATGAGTAGCTTCTCCATGCACGGAAAGCATGTAAGGAATCCAACAACTTGATCTAGATTGGGGCCGATAGATTTTATTGCCAAGATCTTCACTGTGCGCATAGACTGGGTCAAGCTTGTGGGAATCATTTTCTGGAAGACGGTTGTAAATACATCAAGAAGAAATTTAAAAATGTGAATTTCAAGAAGACGGAGAAGAAGATGAGTGTTGTACTTGAACAATTACGGATCTAATAAAGAGTTCAGAGAATATGGCAGACGAGTACACCAACGCTATCAATTTCGGCATGTCAATGACCCTGATTTTTGTTGGACCTTCTAGATCAGATACAAGCAATCTCTCAAGGAAAGGCGCATTCTCAATGACCATAATGTGGAACAGCTGGAGTGATCTCTTCCCAATTGATGTCTTGTTGCGGGGCCAGCAAGACACATAAATCCATCGGAGATTCGTCGAGACGATGTGGAGGCTAGTGAACCCGTGGATCTGCTCAAGACGAAGGTACTTGAGCGCAGTACAGCTGCGGAGCAGGTGCTCCATAGCCTTCTTTGAGATGAAAACGTCGAAGAGGTCAAGCTACTTGAGTTGAGGGAGAAGAAGGGTGGGCGCGACATTAATCTGGGGAAGATAGCAGGAGCTGAAGCTGGCGCGGCACAGCGTTGCCGTGAGGCGGAGCACGGATGACGGCAGATAGCGACATCGTCCAGCTTCAAAGTTGAGCTCCTTGAGCTAATCTAGGGCAGGGGACAAGAACCACTCATCGAACTTGGCTTGGACCTTGCAGTTGGTACTGAACTTGCGGATGTCAAGGCGTCTGGCTGGCCCAGGGTGCGATCAAAGGATCTGGGAGACTGCGGCCATGCGTTTGCAATCCCCGTTGCAGAGGTAGCTGTCGACAGTGAGGTTGAGAGGGATGCGGCGCCAGAGGGGGCGCCACCATAGGGAGAGCAGGGCGGTCCGCATGGCAGATTTGGTGGGGAGGAGGTCGATGATGACGAGCAGCATGTCATCGGGGAGGCTGCTGATGAAGTCCAGGCTCACCGAATGCGGTTTTGGCTCGAGCCGCCTCCGCTTGTTGGCTGCTTCGCCATCCATCTCAACCGGCAGCGACGTCGGTGTACACGTGTCCTGGTGTGTGTTGTGTGCTGGCCTGCTAGGTGTGCGCGAGTGCATCCTTCTGTGCATGCCGCCACGTAGTGGTGAATTATGTGCGAGTGCGTCCTTCACGCAGAAGAAGTGTGCCCTCAATTTACTAGCGTGCGGGGTGCTACCCCGAGTGGTTTCAACTTTGTTTACTTCATCGTGTGTCAGACGAGCCTCTAGTTTACTTATTTTCACCCACTGCCACATGGGCCAGCACACTAAGATAGATAACATGAGCTGACAAGGCAGCGTGTGGACTAGTTGAGCGGTCAACTAAACAATATACGGAGCTATATGCTAACACAGTGAGCGTATAATCCGTCGGTATAGAGAGTTCGAGTGGGAGGGGAGGCGCATGAGAGATAGCAGAGAGAGAAAGAGCTACTCTCTCTGTTTGATAATGTAGTGCCAACATTTTTTTTAAATTCAAAATTTTGAAACTTTGATCAAGTTAAAAAACAAATTACTTATATCTACAATACCCAAGATAAATGATAATATGAAGTAAGTACATGTTGTGATGAATCTAATGATCGTTCCAGATGTAAATGTTTTTCTCCACATATACCTGGTCTAACTTTTCTGAGGTCTGACTTTTCAAAACATCCATATGCTTATGGATGTGAGAGAGTACCTAACTAGAGAGAGTGTGTGAAATAGAAAGAGTGACTGAAAAAAGTGTGTGTGCGTGTGTGAAAGAGACATGGACAACACACGATAAAGTAGAGAAAAAGCGTGTGTGTCTCATGCAAACATATCACACATGCATCTTTGACAGCGGAAGCAAGGTGAGGAGAAAGCGTGTGGTTGTTTGCAACCGAGAGAGAAAGACCCCTAGAACGTGGCCAAGAGGGGTCTGACAAACAAGGGGGATAGGTCAAGAGAGACGTATAGAGAAAATGCAGACATGGGGAGCAGAGAGTGTATGTTTGTCATAGAGAGATCCCGTTGAGATCGTGATGGGACTACATGGGTGGGAGATCGAGTGACAAGGTGTGTGCACGATAGAAGATACCTCGAGAGATATCGAGATAGACGTATGGATGGAAGGAGACAATACATGTGTTCCTAATGGCTAGTGAGAGATAATCATACTTAGGGGGGAGTGCGTGCACCTATGATGGAGTGAGGGATTATGGTACTTAGGGGGGTGCGTGTCACATAGAGAGAGAACAAGGGTGGAGAGTGTTAGATGGGTCTATGTAGCGCGAGTGAGACATGTGTATGTGTGAACCAGGGAGATATAAAGTTTGAGAGAGATAGAGGAGCCCCGATAAGGCTGAGTGGTGCGTCAGATAGCTGAGAGGGGGAAAGAGATATTCCATCCGCTCGATAATGCAGTGCATATAAATTTTTTAGAAGTCGATCTTTGGAAACTTTGACCAGGTTTATGCAAATGTTATTTATATCTACAATACCAAAGATACATCATACGAAACTACATCTCATGATGAATCTAATGGTATATGTTTGCCATTCTAGATGTAAATGTTTTTCTCCACATACATATTCAAACTTTGTGATGTTTGACTTTCCAATAAATATATATGCTATGGACCGAAGAGAGTGCCTAAGTCGAGAGAGATCAAGTGCGTGTGAAGGAGAATGAGTGAGTGTGCAAAAAGAGTACGTGTGTGAAAGAGAAAGGGAGAACAAACGATAAATTAGAGAGAGAGAGTATTTTTTGTTTCTTATGCAAACATATCACGCATGCATCTCCGAGATAGAAAAGCGAGGTGAGGAGATACACGAAGATAGCTAGTGCATGATTTTTTGCAATGAAGAGAGACACCCCTATAGCACATGTCCAATAGAGGTCTGGCCAACAAGGAACAAAGGTCGAGAGGGACGCATGGAGAACATGGATGCGTGGGGAGGGAGAGAGGGTGTGTTGTGATAGAGAGACCCCCTCGAGATCGTGAGGGGACTATATGTGTGGGAGATCGAGGGAGGTGCGTGCGTGATAGAAAGATGCGCCGAGAGAAATCGAGATAGACCATGCACATGTTTGTGATCGAGACTAAGATTAGCTAGTGATATACATATAGGGGGGACTGCGTGTCCCTACAATTGAGTGAGAGACCATCATACTTGGCTAGGCATGAGATTGTGTGTGTGCGTGTGAGATGGAGAGAGAACGAGGGAGAGAGATAGAGTTTTAGATGGGTCTATCGAGTGTGAGTGAGATATGCATGTGTATGTGTGACCCAGGGAGATGGAGAGTTTGAGAGAGAGAGAGAGGGAAGAGCTCCGAGATGACAGAGTGGTCTGTGAGAGAATTACGGGCAATGAGCCAAGGAATTTGTGTGCGTACAATGAGTGCACCCAAGATATTTAGCTTGGACTAGAGAATCATACATAGTGTGCGAGATAGACCTATAGATGGAGTATATATGCATGTGAACTAGAAAGACCCCCCACACACACAAAGAGAGAGAGAGAGAGAGAGAGATGGAGAGAGAGGGAGAGAGACCAACAAGGTTTGTGTGTTGGATTTGCGTGACATAATTGAAGATTGTCGGTGAGAGAGAGCAGGAGCCCGGGAGAGGGGGAGGTCGCGTTTTATGCATCAAAGACTGATATAAACCATGTCTTCATACAAGCGTGCATTCAATTTCAAATGGAGAACATGTTGTCTGCAATCCACACATGAACGGAGATATGCGTATACCAAACAAGTTCATTAATTTGACTTTCAACATGTTCATGGAGTACTATAATATTGTACAACATGCTACTCAATTGAGGTGTTCAATTTTGGATTTAGTTCACTATTTTGACCTGGTGAACGAGCTATTTCATTGAATCGAGATATTTCATTTTGGGTTTGATTCCCGTTTTTGAGTGGGTCCACTATTTTTCATATAGTAAATCGTCAGCAATGAGCATGTAAAAACACATTACTCCCGAGCATCATCTCTCCATCTAAAAAATAAGTGGCAAACTAATATTTCAAAATTTGATTCAAATCAACTTGGTAAGGTAGATGTGGATGCTTGTTCTCCCAAAATTTGAACGAATCCTTAAACACCCTCTGCTCGGTGGAATTCGCCCGAGCAAATAAATGGGAGACGCGAAATTACCGGCCTATGTGGGACATGCATCAATTGGCCCGTTGTACATCGACGGTAGGTTCGTAACTTCATGCAAGTGCGCCTTCTCCTCGGCCAAAATGACATGTGACGAATAATTCATAAACCATGGTCGGCAAAACACCCTCTCCTCGCCAGAAATAGCTCGCGCCCACTGAGGGAGTCCTGGATTATGGGGTCCTCGGGTGTACGGGCTATGTAGCATGGGCCGGACTAATGGGCTGCGAAGATACAAGATAGAAGGCTTTCCACTGTGTCCGGATGGGACTCTCCTTGGCGTGGAAGGCAAGCTTGGCGTGCGGAAATGAAGATTCCTTTCTCTGTAAAGCGACTTTGTACAACCCTAGCCCCCTCCGGTGTCTATATAAACCGGAGGGTTTAGTCCATAGAGGCAATCATAATCATACAGGCTAGACATCTAGGGTTTAGCCATTACGATCTCGTGGTAGATCAACTCTTGTAACCCCTATACCCATCAAAGTCAATCAAGCAGGACGTAGGGTATTACCTCCATCAAGAGGGCCTGAACCTGGGTAAACACCGTGTCCCTGTCTCCTGTTACCTTCGATCCTTAGATGCACAGTTCGGGACCCCCTACCCGAGATCTACTGGTTTTGACACCGACATTGGTGCTTTCATTGAGAGTTCCACTATGTCGTCGTCAAATGGCTCGATGGCTCCATCGATCATCTACAACAATGCTGCCGTGAAAGATATTTTTCTCCCTGACCAGATCTTCATATTCGGCGGCTTCGCGCTGCGCGCCAACTTGGTTGGCCACCTGGAGCACATCGAAGCTACGCCCCTGGTCACCAGATCAGTTTTGGAAATCTAAACTATGTCACTGATATCCGAGGAGATTTGATCTTCCAACGACTCACAGCTCCAACCATCGCTCCGGCCTTAGATCTGGAGCGTATCACCAGGTCCGAAGACAGGAGTCTAGAGCCCGTCGGACTCTCTGCGGATATAGAGCTCTACACTGGATAACCAGACAGGATAGCGCCACCGAGAGTCATCACAAAACCGGTATCTTCTCCGGACACTAGCTCTGAACCCTCGAAGTACGCGTCATGCAAGCTCGGCCAGGGAACTTCGGTCCCCATCCAAACCTCGCTCTTAAATGAGGCTCTGGACTTAATGCAATCCCTCGCCATCATAGAGGAATGATACATCTCCGTCGTATCTATAATTTTTTATTGTTCCATGCCAATATTATACAACTCTCATATACTTTTGGCAACTTTTTATACTATTTTTGGGACTAACATATTGATCCAGTGCCCAGTGCCAGTTCCCGTTTGTTGCATGTTTTTTGTTTCGTAGAAAATCCATATCAAACGGAGTCCAAACGGGATAAAAATTGACGGAGATTTGTTTGGAATATATGTGAATTTTGGGAAGTGAAATCAACGCGAGACGATGCTCGAGAGGCCCACGAGGAAGGGGGGCGCGCCCCTGACCCTCGTGGATACCCCGTAAGGCGGTTGATGCCCTTCTTTCGCCGCAATAAATCTAATATCCGGATAGAAATCGTGTCCAAAATTCAGCCCAATCGGAGTTACGGATCTCCGGGAATTTAAGAAACGGTGAAAGGGCAGAATCAGGGAGGGCAGAAAAAGAGAGAGACAGAGAGACAGATCCAATCTCGGAGGGGCTCTCGCCCCTCCCATGCCATGGAGACCAAGGACCAGGGGGAAAACCCTTATCCCATCTAGAGAGAAGGTCAAGGAAGAAGAATAAGAAGGGGGGGGGGTCTCTCCCCCTCTCTTCTGGTGGCGCCGGAACGCCGTCGGGGCCATCATCATCACCGCAATCTACACCAACAACATCACTGCCATCATCACCAACTCTTTCCGCCTCTATGCAGCGGTTTAACCCCTCTTTTACCCGCTGTAATCTCTACTTAAACATGGTGCTCAACGCTATATATTATTTCCCAATAATGTATGGCTATCCTATGATGTTTGAGTAGATCCGTTTTGTCCTATGGGTTAATTGATGATCGTGATTGGTTTGAGTTGCATGTTTTATTATTGGTGCTCTCCTATTGTGCTCTCCATGTCGCGCAAGCATGAGGGGTCCCCGCTGTAGGCTTTGCAATATGTTCATGATTTGCTTATGGTGGGTGGCGTCAGTGATAGAAACACAGACCCAAGTAAGTAGGTTGTTTGCTTATGGGAATAAAGAGGACTTGATGCCTTATAATGCTATGGTTGGTTTTTACCTTAATGATCTTTAGTAGTTGAGGATGCTTGCTAGAGTTCCAATCATAAGTGCATATGATCCAAGAAGAGAAAGTATGTTAGCTTATGCCTCTCCCTCAAATAAAATTGCAATAATGATTACCGGTCTAGTTATCGATTGCCAAGGGACAAATAACTTTCTTGTGTGACAACAAGCTCTCTACTAAAACTAACTTAGTTGTGTCTTCATCTAAACAGCCCCTACTTTTTATTTACGCGCTCTCTATTATCTTGCAAACCTATCCAACAACACCTACAAAGTACTTCTAGTTTCATACTTGTTCTACGTAAAGCGAACGTTAAGCGTGCCTAGAGTTGTATTGGTGGTCGATAGAACTTGAGGGAGTATTTGTTCTACCTTTAGCTCCTCGTTGGGTTCGACACTCTTAGTTATCAAAAGAGGCTACAATTGATCCCCTATACTTGTGTGTTATCAAGACCTTTTTCTGGCGCCGTTGCTGGGGAGTTATAGCGTGGGGTGAATATTCTCGTGTGTGCTTGTTTGCTTTATCACTAAGTAATTTTTATTTGTTGTTCTAAGTTGTTCTCTATCTTTAGTTATGGATATGGAACAAAAAATACCAAAAAATTTAGGTTTACTTGCTACTGATGGAGATGGGGAACCTCCTAAAACCCTCAATGCTCATTATGTGAAAGATATTATGTACTACTTTGATAATCCTGAGAAAACCCCATTCAACTTTATAATGGGAGTAACGTTGGATCAACGTGAATACCTTAGAGATTATCTCTTGACTCAAAAGGGAAACTATTATGGGATCAAATTTATATGTTGCATTGGTATGCTCGGCAACTATACTTGAGATATGATTATACTTGTTGCTCTAGGATGAAGGCTCCACACCTTCCCTTTTCATGCGAATTTAATGATAATGAAACCTTAGCTTCATATGCTAATGGTATATATGATTACTATGATGTGGAACGAATAGAAGAATTCGTTGCTTTTATGGGTGCTTATGAAATTGAATCTTTGTTTAAAGAGTGTGAAAATCTTGATGATGCTGTTTACAGACCTGAAAAATTTGCTATACTTAGATATTGCTATGAGAATTATGAATTCAATTCTGGTATTGATGATTTTATTGAGAGAGTCTCCACTGTCCAAGAAGAGACTAATATTTTGCAAGAGTCTATGGAAGAAGAAATTGATGAAATTGTGAGCTCATTGGATGAAAAAGATGATGAGGAGAGCGAAGAACAAAAGGAGGAAGATCGGATTATCTACCCGTTCCCACCTTCTAATGAGAGTAACTCTCCAACTCATACATTATTTAATGTCCCTTCATTCTTACCGAAGGATGAATGCTATTATGATTGTTATGATCCCGTTGATTCTTTTGAAATATCCCTTTTTTGATGATGCTTGCTATGCTTGTGGCCAAGATGCCAATATGAATTATGCTTATGGAGATGAACTTGCTATAGTTCCTTATGTTAAACATGTAATTGTTGCTATTGCACCCACGCATGATAGTCCTATTATCTATTTGAATTATTCCGACTACACTATATCAGAGAAGTTTGCCCTTATTAAGGATTATATTGATGGGTTGTGTTTCACTACTACACATGATGATTTTGATAGATATAATATGCATGTGCTGGCTTCTCCTACTTGGAATTATTATGAGAGAGGAACTACATCTCCGCCTCTCCATGTTTCCAACACGATAAAATTGCAAGAAATTGTTTACTATGCATTGGCCTTTACTATGTGTGCATGAATTGTTCTTTTATGACATGCCGATGCTTAGAAAGAGAGTTAGACTTCGTTGTTGCATGATATATGTTACCTTGTGCTACTACTAAATCATAAATCATTGTTAATTAAAATTGGCTTTGATATACCTTGGGATTAGGGTGGATCCATTACTTGAGCACCTTATGCCTAGCTTAATGGCTTTAAAGAAAGCGCTGCCAGGGAGACAACCCGGAAGTTTTAGATAGTCATTTAATTCTGTTGAGTGCTTTTATAGAGTTTAAAAACAAAAAAATAAAGAGGGGAACCCAAAACTTTTCAAAAAGGAAAGTGAAAGTGAGAGAAACAAGCATTGTTGAAGTGGGGGAGCTCCTTAAACTTTGTTCATGCTCACGGAAACTTTGTAAATCTTGATTACAGAAACTTTTCAACAAAAATAATTATCCCCTTGTACAATTTCATTGTATTATAAAAATAATGTGCCATGATTTGCCTTTAGGATGTTTACATTGCTTGTTGGTTTGTGCGGTGCAGAACAGAAACTTTGGCTGTAGTGCGCGATTTTAGAATTTTTACTGGAATGCCAAACGGTTCTGAAACTTTTTCACTGTCTTTCTCTACAAATTTTTTATTTTTCCTAATTGTTTCAGAATTTTTGGAGTACCAGAGGTATGGTGAATGTTCAGATTATTACAGACTGTCCTGTTTAAGACAGATTCTGTTTTTGATGCATAGTTTGCTTGTTTTCATGAAACTATCAATTTATATTAGTGGATTAAGCCATGAAAAGTTATATTAGAGTAGCTACAATGAAAAAACAAAATATGAATTGGTTTGCAACAGTACTTAGAGTAGTGATTTACTTTATTATACTAACGGATCTTACCGAGTTTTCTGTTGAGTTTTGTGTGGATGAAGTGTTCGAAGATCGAGGAGGTCTCGATGTGAGTAGAAGGAGGAGAGGAAAGAGATCAAGCTTGGGGTTTCCCAAGCCACCCCAAGTAAATATTCAAGGAGACTCAAGCGTCTAAGCTCGGGGATGCCCCGGAAGGCATCCCATCTTTCTTCAACAAGTATCGGTATGTTTTCGGATTCATTTCGTCGCATGATATGCGTAAATCTTGGAGCGCCTTTTGCATTTAGTTTTCACTTTTCTTTGATGCACCATGCTGGTATGAGATATTACTTGGTTGATTTATAGAATGCTCATTGCACTTCACTTATATCCTTTGAGTATGGCTTAATAGAATGCTTCATGTGCTTCACTTATATCTTTTTGAAGTTTGGATTGCCTGTTTCTCTTCACATAGAAAACCGCCATTTGTAGAATGCTTTTTTGCTTCACTTATATTTTTTAGAGCATGGGCATATATTTTGTAGAAAGTATTAAACTCTCTTGCTTCACTTATATCTATTTAGAGAGACGATAGGAACTGGTCATTCACATGGTTAGTCATAAAATGCTACATAAAACTTGTAGATCACTGAATATGATATGTTTGATTCCTTGCAATAGTTTTGCGATATAAAGATGGTGATATTAGAGTCACGCTAGTGGGTAGTTGTGTATTGTAGAAATACTTGTGTTGAAGTTTGTGATTCCCGTAGCATGCACGTACGGCGAACCGTTATGTAACGAAGTTGGAGCATGAGGTATTTATTGATTGTCTTCCTTATGAGTGGCGGTCGGGGACGAGCGATGGTCTTTTCCTACCAATCTATCCCCCTAGGAGCATGCGCGTAGTACTTTGTTTCGATGACTAATAGATTTTTGCAATAAGTATGTGAGTTCTTCATGACTAATGTTGAGTCCATGGATTATACGCACTCTCACCCTTCCATCATTGCTAGCCTCTTCGGTACCGTGCATTGCCCTTTCTCACCTCGAGAGTTGGTGCAAACTTCGCCGATGCATCCAAACCCGTGAAACGATATGCTCTATCACACATAAGCCTCCTTATATCTTCCTCAAAACAACCACCATACCTACCTATTATGGCATTTCCATAGCCATTCCGAGATATATTACCATGCAACTTCCATCATCATCATATACATGACTTGATCATTCATTATCATATTGCTTTGCATGATCGTAAGATAGCTAGCATGATATTTTCATGGCTTGTCCATTTTTTGATATCTTTGCTATGCTAGATCATCGCACATCCTGGTACACTACCAAAGGCATTCATATAGAGTCACATCTTTGTTCTAGTATCGAGTTGTAATATTGAGTTGTATGTAAATAAAAGTGTGATGATCATCATTATTAGAACATTGTCCCATGTGAGGTTATCAAAATAAAAGTGGCCAAAGAAGCCCCCCAAAAAAGATAGAGGCCAAAGAAGCCTAAAAAATAAAAATAAAAGAGAAAAAAGAGAAAAAAAAATAAAAAAATGAGAGAAAAGAGAGAAGGGACAATGTTACTATCCTTTTACCACAATTGTGCTTCAGAGTAGCACCATGTTCTTCATATAGAGAGTCTCTTGAGTTATCACTTTCATATACTAGTGGGAATTTTCATTATAGAACTTGGCTTGTATATTCCAACTATGGGCTTCCTCAAATGCCCTAGGTCTTCGGGAGTAAGAAAGTTGGATGCACACCCACTTAGTTTCAGTTTGATCTTTCATACACTTATAGCTCTTAGTGCATCCGTTGCATGGCAATCCCTACTCCTCACATTGACATCAATTGATGGGCATCTCCATAGCCCGTTGATTAGCCGCATCGATGTGAGACTTTCTCCTTTTTGTCTTCTCCACACAACCTCCACCATCATATTCTATTCCACCTATAGTGCTATGTCCATGGCTCATGCTCATGTATTGCGTGCAAGTTGAAAAGGTTTGAGAACGTCAAAAGTATGAAACAATTGCTTGGCTTGTTATCGGGGTTGTGCATGATTTGAATATTTTGTGTGGTGAAGATGGAGCATAGCCAGACTATATGATTTTGTAGGGACAACTTTCTTTGGCCATGTTATTTTGAAAAGGCATGATTACTTTATTAGTATGCTTGAAGTATTATTGTCTTAATGTCAAATGATAGACTATTGCCTTGAATCACTCGTGTCTTAGTATTCATGCCATGATTAGATTACATGATCAAGATTATACTAGGTAGCATTCCACATCAAAAATTATCTTTTTTATCATTTACCTACTCGCGGACGAGCAGGAATTAAGCTTGGGGATGCTGATACGTCTCCGTCATATCTATAATTTTTGATTTTTCCATGCCAGTATTATACAACTCTCATATACTTTTGGCAACTTTTTATACTATTTTTGGGACTAACATATTCATCCAGTGCCCAGTGCCAGTTCCTGTTTGTTGCATGTTTTTTGTTTCACAGAAAATCCATATCAAACGGAGTCCAAACAGGATAAAAACTGAGGAGATTTTTTTGGAATATATGTGAATTTTAGGAAGTGAAATCAACTGCGAGACGATGCTCGAGGGGCCCACAAGGCAGGGGCGCGCCCCTGACCCTCGTGGACACCCCGTAAGGCAGCTGATGCCCTTCTTTCGCCACAATAAAGCTAATATCCGGATAAAAATCGTGTCCAAAATTCAGCCCAATCGGAGTTACGGATTTCCGGAAATTTAAGAAACGGTGAAAGGGAAGAATCAGGGAGTGCAGAAAAAGAGAGAGAAAGATCCAATCTCGGAGGGGCTCTCGCCCCTCCCATGCCATGGAGACCAAGGACCAGAGGGGAAACCCTTCTCCCATCTGGGGAGAAGGTCAAGGAAGAAGAATAAGAAGGGGGGCTCTCTCCCCCTCTCTTCTGGTGGTGCCGGAACGCCGTCGGGGCCATCATCATCACCGCAATCTACACCAACAACTTCACCGCCGTCATCACCAACTCTTCCCCCCTCTATGCAGCGGTCTAACCCCTCTTTTACCTGCTGTAATCTCTACTTAAACATGGTGCTCAATGCTATATATTTTTTCCAATGATGTATGGCTATCCTATGATGTTTGAGTAGATCCGTTTTGTCCTATGGGTTAATTGATGATCGTGATTGGTTTGAGTTGCATGTTTTATTATTGGTGTTGTCCTATTGTGCTCTCCATGTCGCGCAAGCATGAGGGGTTCCTACTGTAGGGTTTGCAATATGTTCATGATTTGCTTATGGTGGGTGGCGTGAGTGATAGAAACACAAACCCGAGTAAGTAGGTTGTTTGTGTATGGGAATAAAGAGGACTTGATGCCTTATAATGCTATGGTTGGGTTTTACCTTAATGATCTTTAGTAGTTGCGGATGCTTGCTAGAGTTCCAATCATAAGTGCATATGATCCAAGAAGAGAAAGTATGTTAGCTTATGCCTCTCCCTCAAATAAAATTGCAATAATGATTACCGGTCTAGTCATCGATTGCCTAGGGACAAATAACTTTCTTGTGTGACAACAAGCTCTCTACTAAAACTAACTTAGTTGTGTCTTCATCTTAACAGCCCCTACTTTTTATTTACGCCCTCTTTATTATCTTGCAAACCTATCCAACAACACCTACAAAGTACTTCTAGTTTCATACTTGTTCTACGTAAAGCGAACGTTAAGCGTGCCTAGAGTTGTATCGGTGGTCGATAGAACTTGAGGGAGTATTTGTTCTACCTTTAGCTCCTCGTTCGGTTCGACACTCTTACTTATCGAAAGAGGCTACAATTGATTCCCTATACTTGTGGGTTATCGAGGAACCGCTTCCGAATTGCGCCCAGCCCGGACTAGGGGCTGAAAATAGGGAATTTTACTTCCCACCCACCACCCACTTTATAGCGACTGCCGAGGATCTAATCGACATGCTCGATTATGTCTCCGAAGACATCGACGGTATGGACGACGATGCCGGAGTGGAGCAGGCCCAAAACCCGCCGTTCACGGGATGCTGGACAACCACTTCCTCATACGACGTGTACATGGTGGACACACCTAAAAAAGGCGACGACGATGATGAGAAGGATCTAGTTGAGGACGAACCTCCTGAGATACCACCAAAGCACCGACGTCAGCGGCGCCGCTCTAAATCGCTCGCGGAAAATACTGCAATAATGGCACCGGAGACGATGACACTCTGAAGAACGCCAAGGATGAAAAAGACCCCATCGAACCAACATCTGAACAGGATGATCGGGAGGACGGGCAAGTTGACCCTGACGAGCAAGCAGGGAACAAAGACTCAGAGGATAGCAACTATATACCACTCTTCGAGGACGACGTGAGCCTCGACAACGAAGGTCTTTTCATGCCAGAAGAACCCCTCGAACAAGAGCACTTTAAGCGCCGGCTAATAGCCATGGCAAGAAGCCTAAAAAGAAGCAGCATAAGCTCCAAGCTGACCAAGATCTGTTCAACGACAGATGGACTAATGTCCTAGCAGCCGAAGAATACGACCTTGAACGCCCAACAAAGAGTTACCCAAAGCGTAAGATGCTACCCCAATTCGACGATGAGGTGCTGGAGCCCATACGACCCGCGCGTAATGCGGCTGACAGACCTGACCGACCACCACGTGGCTGGGACAGAACGATAACTCAAGCCGAGCACCAGCTCGCACCACCTCACCGTAAAAGCAGAGAAACAATAGCTCGGGGATACACATATGACCTACGGCAGGACTTGGAAAATAGAGCAGGCCAGACCAGATCAATCTATGGATCGCGGGGGCGTGCCCCAGTGCAAGAGGACGGTTATCGATCCTGGCGCGACAAGCACAACCACGCCCAGGCCGAAAAACGCATACGTACTTCATTCGAACTGCGTCGTGACATGGCCCAATATAGAGGCGCTGCACACCCCCTATGCTTCACCGATGAGTTAATGGAGACCTAGTTCCCAGAAGGGTTTAAACCCGTGAACATTGAATCATACGACGGCACAACAGATCCCGCAGTATGTATTAAAGATTTTCTTCTACACATTCACATGGCTCGTGGTGACGATCTACACGCCATCAAATACCCCCCTAAAACTTAAGGGGCCAGCTTTGGCACTGGTTAAAACAGCCTCCCATTAAACTCTATCGAAAGCTAGGAAGACCTGGAGGATGCCTTTAGAGACAACTTCAAAGGCACCTACATCCGGCCTCCAGATGCTGATGACCTCAGTCATATTGTCCAGCAGCCCGGAGAGTCCTCCCAAAAATTCTGGACTAGGTTCCTCATTAAAAAGAACCAGATTGTCGATTGTCCAGATGCCGAAGCCCTAGCGGCCTTTAAACATAGCATTCGCAATGAATGGATCGCTCGACACCTTGGCCAAGAGAAGCCGAAGTCCATGGCAGCCCTCATGGCACTCATGACCCGCTTTTGCGCGGGTGAAGACAGCTGGCTAGCCCGTAGCAATAATAGTACAAGCCAACCTGGCACTTCCGAAGCTAAGAATAACAACAGCAGGCCCTGACGCAACAAACACAAGCACCGCAGCAATATTGACAATACCGAAGACACATCGGTCAACGCCGGATTCAGCGGCTCTAAGTCCGGTCAGTGAAAGAAGCCATTCAAAAGAAACAGAGAGGGCTCATCCAGCTTGGACCGAATACTTGATCGACCCTGCCAAATTCACGGCACCCCCGACAAGCCTGCCAATCATACTAACCGAAGTTGTTGGGTCTTTAAACAGGTCGGCAAGTTAAACACCAAACATAAGGAGAAAGGGTCGCCCAGCGAGGAAGACAACGAGGAGCCTAGTCCACCGAACATAGGGGGACAGAAGAAATTCCCCCCCGAAGTCAAAATAGTAAATATGATATACGTCACTCATATCCCCAAGAGGGAGCGCAAGCGCGCGCAAAGGGACGTCTATGCGATAGAGCCAGTCGCCCCAAAATTCAACCCATGGTCGGCCTGTCCGATCACCTTCGATCGTAGGGACCATCCGACCAGTATCTGTCACAGAGGTTCGGCTGCACTGGTCCTCGACCCAATCATTGGAGGATTCCACCTTACGCAAGTCCTCATGGACGGCGGCAGCAGCCTTAACCTGTTCTATCAGGACACAGTCCGCAAGATGGGTATTGATCCTTTAAGAATCAAGCCTACCAAAACTACCTTTAAAGGAGTAATACTTGGCGTAGAGGCCCGTTGCATGGGCTCAATCACATTGGAGGCTGTCTTCGGTTCGCCGGACCACTTCTGAAGCGAAGACTTGATCTTAGACATCGTCCCCTTCTGCAGTGGCTACCATGGACTGCTCAGACGAACCGCGTTCGCTTGCTTCAATGCAGTCCCACACTATGTCTATCTCAAACTCAAGATGCCCGGACCACGTGGTGTTATAACAGTCAATGGAAGCATGGAACGCTCCCTCAATACTAAGGAGCACACCGCGGCCCTGGCAACAAAAGTACAGTGCGGCCTTATCAAGTCGGCTATTACATCGGCGGCCAAGTCCCCAGACACTATCAAACTAGTCCGGACAACCCCACAGTACGATAGTCCAGCTCGTCAGGAGCTCAATTAGCAATTCGGCCTCCATCTCAGCCCCTACCAAATTGTGGCACATGTACCACATGTGCGTAATTACGCACTAAAGATACCATGGGAAAGGAGGGAGGCATAATAAAGATAAAGTCCATAATACGTCTGGACCCTATCTGGACACTCATATTTCCTTTTTTATTTTTATTTTTTCAGGTTCCTCACAACCCACATCACCTGTTCGACGGTACCAAGGCCTCTTTTTGAGGCCTATCATGAAAACACCGATCGATGATCCTCTCGATGGACAATACACCAAGGGGAAAATTCAGCATAGACACGTGGCAGAGTACCTACAGGGTCTTTAAAGATCACCTCAGCTGTTTTTAGGACACATGCACAACTTTCCCTTGTGCTCGTCATGTAAAATAGCCTTGTTTCTTACTGCACTATTTGTACCAACACGTTTCGACGTATCAATCAGACTATAATGGAAACAGTTTCTAGCCCAACCTATGCGGTATTGGCCTATTTCTTAATCTGTGTCTCCCTGTTTTTGTCCGATTTTCATGTACACCTCGGTACGACTTAAATTTCCTGGGGCTCTATTGAGCCACGTACATTATTTTTCTAAAACTAAACAAAGTCCGAACACTTTCATAGTGCAATTCGGCGTCCCGAATATAGCATTATATGCATCGGCTCCGAATCATGTCTTTGGTCAATAGTTGGGTTGCCCGGCTCCTATTGTTACTACCTTACGTTCCGCTTGTTCGGCTAAGTTAGTCAAGGGAGAACTACTATGATTGTGTTTCCGGTTCATCCGGACAGACACCTTATTAGAGAAAGACGAAAGTTGACTGTCATGATGCGGGGAGAGCTGGTCAGCTATTCTCTGAGGAAGTATAAATCTCTTGCCATTTTTCTGCATTACTCGACAGGCCGGCCTTCACCTGGCCGGGCATCCACAACACCCAAGTTCGGATAGCCGAACAATACTAGGGGCTGCCCCTATACTCCCGTTATAAAACTCCTATGGATAAGTGAGAGTGATAAAGCCATATAGTCCCATTATAAAACTCCTATGACAACACGGAGGAACTCCAATGAGGATTGATGGGGGAGGACGCGAGCCGGACTGCAACACATAATGTAGTATATTAAGATCACAAAAAGAAAGGCGGATAGATATATAAAAGTACAAGTGCCTTTGGGGGTACTTACGATCTGCCTAGGGGCTTCGGCCTGGGTCGCCATTCATCAGCGTCCGATTCGGAGTCGTTTGTGAGGGAGATTCTCCATTTCTTGGACGCCTCTGCCTCCAGATCCGCGGAAGCCCCCTTTTCTTCTTTCCCCCCTTACGGGGAGATTTACTCTCTTCCTCATTCCCTTCATCTTAGTCAGGGGAGGAGTGGGTCTCTGTGTCTTCGGAAACTATGTCCGAAGCACCTTTACGATGGAGGCCACTTTTGGCCTCATTGCCCTTCTTCTTGGCCCACTTTTCCGGCGCCTGATTTGGTGCCGGAACCAGCATCCTTGTTAACAGAGGGATGGCTGGGTCTTCGGGTAGCGGAGCCAGACAGTGAATCCGCTCCGCCTTCTTCGTCCAGCCCTGTGGGAAGAATGGAAAGCTTAGTAAGCCCCTTGGATTTGCAAATAATAAAGTTATCATAAAAACTTACGGGAGACGATGTGTGAGTACAGTCGAGGCCGAGATCCTCGGTCGTTTCTGGCCACATCTTTTGGGTCTTGAACAAAAGCTTCCACATGTCTTCGTGCTTCGTGTCGAAGAATCGCCACAGGGTCCGGGGACCGGCCGGGTCGAACTACCACATGCGCTGCGTCCGGTCTTGGCAGGGGAGAATCGGTGAAAGAGCATTACCTGGATCACACTGGCAAGTCTGGTATTCTTGTCTACCATACTCTTGATGCACTTCTACAGCATCTTCACCTCGTTGGATGAAGCCCAGTCCAGGCCCTTGTTGAGCCAGGATGTCAGCCGCAGTGGAGGCCAGGACTTGAACTCGGGAGGAGCGGCCCATGTGGAGTCACGGGGTTCTGTGACATAGAACCACCCCGCTGCCACCCCTTCACGATCTCCATGAAGGTGCCTTTAGGCCATGTGACGTTGGGAATCTTGCTCACCATGCCGCCACCGCACTCCGCGTGTTGACCGTCCACCACTTTTGGCTTCACATTGAAGACCTTGAGCCATAGGCCGAAGTGGGGAGGGATGCGGAGGAATGGCCCACATACGACGATGAACGCCGAAATGTTGAGGAAGGAATTCGGAGCTAGATCATGGAAATCTAGCCCGTAGTAAAACATAAGGCCACAGACGAAATGATGGAGGGGAAACCCTAATCCGTAGAGGAAATGAGGGATAAATACTACCATCTCATGGGGCTCTGGAGTAGGGACGATGAGGGAGTCCTGGATTAGGGGGTCTCCGGACAGCCGGACTATATCCTTAGGCCGGACTGTTGGACTATGAAGATACAAGATTGAAGACTTCGTCCCGTGTCCGGATGGGACTCTCCTTAGCATGGAAGGCAAGCTAGGCAATACGGATATGTAGATCTCCTCCCATGTAACCGACTCTGTGTAACCCTAGCCCCCTCCGGTGTCTATATAAACCGAAGGGTTTAGTCCGTAGGACAATATATACAATCATACCATAGGCTAGCATCTAGGGTTTAGCCTCTACGATCTCGTGGTAGATCAGCTCTTGTAATACTCATATCATCAAGAATAATCAAGCAGGACATAGGGTATTACCTCCATCAAGAGGGCCCGAACCTGGGTAAACATCGTGTCCCCTGCTTCCTGTTACCATCCGCCTTAGACGCACAGTTCGGGACCCCCTACCCGAGATCCGCCGGTTTTGACACCGACATTGGTGCTTTCATTGAGAGTTCCACTGTGTCGTCACCATAAGGCTTGATGGCTCCTTCGATTATCAGTAGCGATGCGGTCCAGGGTGAGGTTTTCCTCCCCGGACAGATCTTTGTATTCGGCGGCTTCGCACTGCGGGCCAATTCGCTTGGCCATCTAGAGCAGATCAAGAGCTACGCCCCTGGCCATCAGGTTAGATTCAGAAACTTAAACTACACCGCCGACGTTCGTGGAGACTTGATCTTCGACGGATTCGAGCCCGTGTCAGGTGCGGCGCACAGTCACGACGAGCACGACGTAACTTTGACGTCGGATAGTGTTCTGGAGATCCCATCTGCAACTACTCCGGTCATCAATCCAGAGCAAATCGCGCCATCCGAGAGTGGAGGGATAGACCCCGCCATGGAGACCGCACTCTCAGTGGCGATGGAGCCGGATACTGACTTCACCCCTTACGAGAGTTGTGATGCTGACCCACTGGATTCACCTCTGGCCACGGACTCCGAGCCGCTTACATTCATGCCCGTCGAATCTGACTGGGCGTCGATCATGGAGTTCACCTCCGCGGTTATCTTTCAGCACTCGCCCTTCGGCGATATGCTAAATTCATTAAGGTCCCTCTCCCTGTCAGGAGAACCTTGGCCGAACTATGTCCGGCTAGAATGGGATGCGGACGACGAAGAAATTCGCTGCCCACCCACCACCCACTTAGTAGCCACTGTCGATGATTTAACCAACATGCTCGACTTCGACTTCGAATACATCGACGGTATGGACGATGATGCAGGAGACGAGCAAGAACCACCGCCCACAGGGCACTGGACCGCTACATCATTATACGACAGATATATGGTGGACACCCCTAAAGAAGGCAATGGTGACGAGACAGCGGAGGATGACCCCTCCAAGAAGCAACCCAAGTGCCGACGTTAGCGGCGCCGCTCTAAGTCCCGCCACAGCAAAAGTAGTGATACCGGCACAGGAGATAATAACACTCCGGATAGCGCCGAAGACAATCCCCTCCAGCACGACGTAGAGTCGGAGGATGAACAAGCCAGCCCTCCAGAGCAGGCAGCAGATGGAGAACCAGAGGAGGACAATTACATGCCTCTCTCCGAAGATGAGGCGAGCCTCGGCGACGTAGAATTTATCATGCCTGAGGACCCCGTCGAACAAGAGCGCTTCAAGCGCCGGCTTATGGCCACAGCAAATAGCCTGAAGAAAAAGCAACAACAGCGTCAAGCTGATCAAGACTTGCTAGCAGACAGATGGACCGAAGTCCTTGCGGCCGAGGAATACGAACTCGAGAGCCCCTCCAAGACTTACCCAAAACGCAGGTTGCTACCTCACCTCGAGGAGGAAGCATTGAAACCCCATGCACCAGTGTACGACGCGGCTGACCGGTCACTACGTGGCCGAGCCAAAGAGGCGTTTCAGCCGGAAGTTCAGCCTGCACCCCGCCGCCACTCAATCCAAAATACCAAGGCTCGGGGCAACACACGGGACCTGTGAGACATATTGGACAGTAAGGCAAAACTTGCAAGGTTAATATACGGGTCACGGGCACGCGTGCCAACACGGGACGATGATCGTCGCGCTGGATACGCCAAAAGAAAATTCGGCCGGGCCGAATACAGTAGACAAGATTCATATGAACTGCGTCGGGATATAGCCCGACACAGAGGCGCCGCACACCCCCTATGCTTCACTGATGAAGTTATGGATCATGAATTCCTGGAGGGTTTCAAACCCGTAAATATCGAATCATATGATGGTACAACAGATCCCGCCGTATGGATTGAGGATTTCCTCCTTCACATCCACATGGCTCGCAGTGATGATCTACACGCCATCAAGTACCTCCCACTAAAACTCAAAGGACCAGCTCGGCATTGGCTGAACAGCTTGCCAGCAAACTCCGTCGGCAGTTGGGAGGATCTGGAAGACGCATTCCTTGACAACTTCCAGGGCACTTATGTGCGACCACCGGATGCTGATGACTTGAGCCATATAACTCAGCAGCCAGGGGAATCGGCCAGACAATTCTGGACTCGGTTCCTGACTAAGAAAAACCAAATTGTCGACTGTCCGGACACAGAGGCCCTCGCGGCATTCAAGCACAACATCCGTGACGAGTGGCTTGCCCGCCACCTTGGCCAGGAGAAGCCGAAGTCTATGGCAGCCCTCACGACACTCATGACCTGCTTTTGCGCCGGCAAGGATAGCTGGCTGGCTCGCAGCAATAACACATCGAGGAATACGGGCACTTCGAATACCAAAGATGCCAACGGCAGACAACGTCGTAACAGACCAAAGCGCCGCAATAACAGCAATAACACCGAGGATACGACAGTCAATGCCGGATTCAGAGGCTCTAGATCCGGTCAGCGGAAAAATCCATTTAAAAGAAGTACTCTGGCTCCATCCAGTTTGGATAACATACTGGATCGCTTGTGTCAAATCCACGGCACCCCCGACAAGCTAGCCAATGACACCAACAGAGAATGCTGGGTGTTCAAGCAGGCCGGCAAGTTAAATGCCGAAAACAAGGACAAGGGGCTGCATAGTGATGACGAGGAGGAGCCCCGGCCGCCGAACACGGGAGGACAATAGGGGTTCCCCCCACAAGTGAAGACGGTGAACATGATATACGCAACCCACATTCCCAAGAGGGAGCGGAAGCATGCACTAAGGGACGTCTATGCGATGTAGCCCGTCGCCCCAAAGTTCAACCCATGGTCTGCTTGCCCGATCACCTTTGATTGTAGGGATCACCCCACTAGTATCTGTCATGGCAGATCCGCCGCACTGGTCCTGGACCCCATCATCGACGATTTCACCTCACCCGAGTCCTTATGGACGGCGACAGCAGCCTGAACCTGCTCTATCAGGATACATTGCGAAAAATGGGTATCGATCCCTTGAGGATCAAACCCACCAAAACCACCTTTAAAGGCGTCATCCTAGGTGTAGAGCCCATTGCACGGGCTCAATCACACTGGAAGTAGTCTTCGGATCACCGGACAACTTCCGAAGCAAGGAGTTAATCTTCGACATCGTCCTGTTTCACAGTGGCTATCATGCACTGCTCAGACGAACTGCATTTGCAAAATTCAATGCAGTGCCACATTACGCTTACCTCAAGCTCAAGATGCCAGGACCTCGGGGGGTCATAACAGTAAATGGAAACACATAATGCTCGCTCCGCACGGAAGAGCACACTGCGGCCCTCGCAGCAGAAGCACAAAGCAGCCTTTCAAGGCAAACCACCAATTCGGTGATACAAGCCCCGAACACCTTCAAACATGTCCGGAGTAAACTGCAACAGGATCGCCTGGCACGTTCAGAGCTCGCCTAGCAATTCGGCCCCCGTCCCAGTCCCAGTCAAGCGACGAAATCCGTGCCGCGCGTACATAATTACGCACTGAAAATACCATGGACGTAGGCGGGGGCACGATCAGGGCACGTCCCGCAATGCGGCTTAACCGCCCTAGGGGCTGTATATCTTTATCATTTCTTTTCTCTTTCAGGGCCTAACTCTTTGTAAGCCCTTTCTGGCAGTATGATTGCCGGACACATTACGGGAAGGAACAACCAAGGCGGCAAGAAGCTAAGACGTACACGGGAACCCCCAGGTGGTCTCTAATAATAATACCCGCTTTCTATACGCAGCTTGCCCTTCGATAGGACATTTCAAATAGTCCTACTTTCTTCTTATTGCACTACCTGTACCAGTACGCTTTGATGTATCATTTAATAACAATGCATATCATTAGTCTATTATTGCATTATTCATTCTTTTTTTCCCTTTATGTCCATTTACGACAATCCGCACCCGTCAATTCAGGTACGGTCAGTACGCCAGGGGCTTTCGTTTACCCCATAATATGGCGCGAGAAGTCCGAACACTTTCGACAGTGCGGCACCCCGAACTTATAGCATTATATGCATCAGCTCCGAATCATGTCTTGGGTCAATAGTTGGGTGTGCCCGGCTCCCATGCTTTGGTACCTTACGTTCCGCTATATCAGCTAAGGTAGCAGTGAGAGAACTACTGCGATTGTGTCTCGGTTCTTCCGGACGAGCACCTCAGTAGAGAAAGCCGAAAACTAATTGTCATGATAAGGCGAGAGACTGGTCACTATTCGAGAGGTCTCAAGTCCTTAAAGACTTTTTCCGCTTCGGGCGAGGAGTCGGCCTTGTCTGGCTTAGGCGTGTATAGCGCCCCAAATTCGGCCTTCCGAACACCAGGGGCTTCGCCAAAATTTAAAATTGTAGACTTCTATGCCTAAGTGAGAGTGATAAAGCATTATAGTCCGATTGCCCGGTTCGTTGCGCTGAACACCTCCCTTGAAGGACCCAAAATTGGGGTAAAGAGTGCTCAGGTTTATCCCGAACACCCCAGTACTAGTTACATAGGGGCGGAAGCCGACGACTGGCCAAGTCTCAGATTTTATAAACAGCCGCACAGAAGGTAATATTTTAAATTAAAAAAGCGTTGCATGGCGCAAATGAACTCGTTTCATATTACAGGATCACATGAGCATGTTCATTCAAAAATTACATCCTTTGCACACTCATCCGCCACAAGGCAGGAACCCTTCAGGACACTCTCACAGTACATCTCGGGGCAGCGATGCTCCTTGCCCTCCGGCGGCCCCTCCTTCACCAGCTTCACGGCGTCCAGCTTCGCCCGGGCAAAAGCCCTGCGCGCACCCTCGATGCAGACGGACTGCTTTATGACTTCAAGCCGTGGGCAGGCGTCGACGAGCCGCCTTACCAGACCGAAGTAGCTGCCGGACAGGGGCTCACCAGGCCACATCCGGACTATAAGGCCCCTCATGGCTTGTTCGGCCACCTTGTGAAGCTCGACCAACTGCTTCAGCTGGTCGCTCAAGGGCACGGGGTGTTCGGTCCCAGTATACTGAGACCAGAACAACTTCTCTGTTGAGCTCCCCTCCTCAGCTCGGTAAAACTCCGTGGCATCCAGTACACTGCGGGGAAGATCTGCGAACGCTCCTGGAGAGCTCCGAACTCGGGTAAGAAAAAGGAAAGTCTCCATCACGTGCTTTCTTTGCATAATGAATGCCTTACCCGCTGCTATCTTCTTCACCGCGTCAATCTCCTGGAGGGCCTTGTGGGCTTCGGCCTTGGTGCTCCGGACGCTTTCAAGCGCCTGCGCAAGCTCGTACTCTCACGTCTTAGAGTCAAGCTCCAAGGACTCATGCTTTTTGGTGAGAGCCTCGAGCTCTTGCTGCACCTCGCCTACTCGGGCTTCTTGCTTCTCACTTTCAATGCGCTCCTTGGCCGCTTTGTCTTCGGCCTCGGACAGTGCCTTCCTCAGGGTTGCCACTTCGGCCGTGGCCCCTGGCAAATGCATGATGATCCTATTACTTTACACCCGAATTCCTTTTTAAATATATAGACAAGGGTATTTCTTACCTTTGCTCTCCTCGAGCTGCCTCTTGGTAAGGCCGAGCTCATCCTCGGACCGCTCCAGGTCCCGCTTCAGCCCAGAGACCTCCACAGTACGTGCAGTAGCGGCCAGCAGTGAAGCCTGCACACACACATAGACATTTTCTGATTAGACTCCTGAGTTACCATTTGATCCTCTATCCGGCCTTTCTTTCCGAACGCCTAACAGAGCATCAGGGGCTAGTATCCATGCGGGCATATTTTCCTATATCTTCATTGCTTACCTCAAAGCCTGCTAGGAAGCTAGCACAAGCTTCAGTCAGTCCGTTTTTGGCGGACTGAACTTTCTCGATCACCGCACTCATGATAGTATGGTGCTCTTCGTCGATGGAAGCGCCGCGAAGCGCTTCCAGCAAGTTGTCCGGTGCCTCTGGATAGACAGAGGACACCGGCACGGGTGGCTTGCCCCCCTTAACGGGGGGTCACCCACCGGAGTCCGGAACCACCGAAGATTCTGGTGCAGTGTTCGGCTGGGGGCTGAACCTGGAGCCCATGGGAGTCCGGCTCCCTTTGCGCCCAGGATCGGGAAGGTCGCCTCAAGGCGCCCCAGGACTGCCTCCCCTTGGCCCGGTGTCTATTGAGACAACACCTTGATGTTGTCTGCAGGGCAAGGAGTGGAGGCGGTCGGAAGAGAACCGCTATTCATATCTGACGAGTCCAACGAACCACTCGACGAAGTTACGTCGAGATCAACACGGGACGGACTTCATAATCATGTTCGGCATAAGAAGAAGCAATGCAGTAAAACATACCACGAATTACTATGGTGTCCAGATACTTACGACTTCGCCGGGGGCTTGACCCTGGGTAGCCACTCGTCGCCGCTGTAGGCGGCCGTCGTAGCGCAGTCCGGAGGGAGGGTCTTGCCCTTCTTGGACCCTTCGGCCTCCCCGGTTGGGTCGACCTTCCTTTTCTTGTCTCCCCTGGCTGGGGGGAGAACTTTCCTCTTTCTACTCCTCGTCTTCGTGGCAGGAGTGCGCGTCGGAGTCATCGGACGATGAGTCCGATACAACCTTGCGCCGGAGACCCTTTTGGGTCCCCGCAGCCTTCTTCTTGGTCTTCTTCATCGGCACCTCATAAGGTGCCGGAGTCAGCATCTCCATAGGAGAGCGCCTGCAGGATCTTCGGGCAGGGGGCTGGGCAATCAAAGCTGCTCCGCTGTCTTTATCTAGTCCTGTTAATGGCATAGAAGCTTAGATCCTGCATATGACTAAACCGGGGCAAATAAGTACCATGAGAGATATAAAAACTTACCGGATTGGCGCGGCGCTTTGCGCTAAGTCCGCGGTCCTCAGTGAGGGAAGGAAGAATCTCGGCGCCCTTGAACAACACCCTCCAGACGTCCTCGTGCGTCATTTCATAGAGCTCTCGCAGTGTCTGGTGCTTCGCCGAGTCGAACTCCCACAAATCAAATGCCCGTCGTTGACACGGGAGGATCCGGCGGAAGAGCATGACCTGGACCACGTTGACGAGCTTGATTTTCTTGCTTGTCATGTTCCGGATGCAGGTCTGGAGTCCGGTCAACTCTACCGAAGAACCCCAGGACAGACCCTTCTCTTTCCAGGAGGTGAGCCGCGTGGGGATTCCGGATCGAAATTTAGGGGCCGCCACCGAGTTGGAGTCGCGCGGCTCGGTGATGTAGAACCACCCAGATTGCCACCCCTTTATGGTATCCACATAGGTACCCTCGAGCCAGGTGACGTTAGGCATCTTGCCCACCATGGCGCCTCCGCACTCTGCTTGCTGGCCACCCACCACCTTCGGTTTAACATTGAAGGTTTTCAGCCATAGGCCGAAGTGGGGCCTGATGCAGAGGAAGGCCTCGCACATGACGATAAACGCCGAGATGTTGAGGATGAAATTGGGGGCCAGATCATGAAAATCCTGCCCATAGTAGAACATGAGTTCGTGGACAAACGGTTGGAGGGGAAATCCCAGTCCGCGGACAAAATGGGTAAGAAAAACTACCCTCTCATGGGGTTCGGGCGTTGGGATGATCTGCCCCGCATCTGGCAGCCGGTGCGCAATATCCGCGGCCAGATATCCGGCTTCCCGTAACTTTTTGATGTTCTCCTCCGTGACGGAGGAGACCATCCACTTGCCTCCTGCTCCGGACATGCTTGGAGTGGTTTGAGAAGAAGAACGCAAGCTTGGGCGCTAGGGCTCGGGTGTGCGGGAATGGGTAAGCAAGGAGGAAGAAGGCGTGGGTGAAAAGAGTAAATCCTTGTCCCTTTATAAGGGCGGAAGAGGCGATGTGTCTCCCCACCTGCTTGGTAAAACCGCTTATTCCCCAGACGCGTAATTGATGGCGCGGTTGGGTTACCCACGTCCGTATTGATGAGAATCCCGTAATAAGGGGAACACGATCTCTGCTTTGACAAGACGTGTCGAGAAAACCGCCCCATATTATGTACGGTGCTGGTTGAGAAAAACGATTCAAATAATGACCGAGACATGACATAACATCGTGCTGTCAGAACGCATCAGCAGATTAGATTTGTGAAAATATTATTCTCTCTATGGTGGTATGTGGAACTTGTTTTGCAGAGACGGACACTATCCTTGTGTTCAAAATCTTCCATGGAGTATTCGGATGAGGAACTCGCCTTGCAATGCCGAAGACAATATTGCGCGCCGGACTCATCGTCATTGAAGCCTGGTTCAGGGGCTACTGAGGGAGTCCTGGATTAGGGGGTCTCCGGACAGCCGGACTATATCCTTCGACCGGACTGTTGGACTATGAAGATACAAGATTGAAGACTTCGTCCCATGTCTGGATGGGACTCTCCTTGGCATGGAAGGCAAGCTAGGCAATACGGATATGTAGATCTCCTCCCTTGTAACCGACTCTGTGTAAGTCTAGCCCCCTCCGGTGTCTATATAAACCGAAGGGTTTAGTCCATAGGACAATATATACAATCATACCATAGGCTAGCTTCTAGGGTTTAGCCTCTACGATCTCGTGGTAGATAAACTCTTGTAATACTCATATCATCAAGAACAATAAAGCTGGACGTAGGGTATTACCTCCATCAAGAGGGCCCAAACCTGGGTAAACATCGTGTCCCCTGCTTCTTGTTACCATTCGCCTTAGACGCACAGTTCGGGACCCCCTACCCGAGGTCCGCCGGTTTTGACACCGGAGTAGGGACGATCTGCTTCTTGGCCGGAAGCCGGTGGGAGATTTCCTTGGCCAAGTACCCTGCTTCCTGGAGCTCCTTGATGTCCTCCTCCGTGACGGTGGAGGCCATGCACTTGCCCTATGCTCCAGATCCGGACATGGCTGGAATGTTTTTTGGGGACGGAAGGGATTGAAGCTTGGGCTCTGGAGCTTGAGGGCGGATGGGCTGAGGAAGAATAAGGCATGGGGTGAAAAGGTGGATTCTTATCTCCTTATAAAGGTAGTGAATAAAGAGCGTCCCCCCACGAGCCTTAAAACTCGCCTATTCCCAAGGGGTCGTGCGGACGGCACGATTGGATTACCCAAACCCGTATTGATGAAGATCCCGTGATAAGAGGACACGATCTCTGTTTTGACAAGATGTGTCACCATAGGCTGCGTTTTGAAACGCGAAACGGGAGATTGAAAAGTGATTCGAAATAATAAAGAGGCCAGACGTAACGTCTTGCCAGCAAAAACTGTCAGTGAAGACATATCGTGTTTTTTGATTAAGTATTATGCCCTTGTGGCCGCGATATTGTGACTGTTAAACAGATCCGGACATAGTTCTTCTTGATCAACTACTTTGGAGTATTCGGAGGAGGAACCCGCCTTGCAATGCCGAAGACAAACTGTGCGACGGACACATCGTCATTGAAGCCTGGTTCAGGGGCTACTGAGGGAGTCCTGGATTAGGGGGTCCTCGGGTGTCCGGGCTATGTAGCATGGGCCAGACTAATGGGCTGTGAAGATACAAGAGAGAAGGCTTTCCCTCGTTTCCAGATGGGACTCTCCTTGGCATGGAAGGCAAGCTTGGCGTGCGGATATGAAGATTCATTTCTCTATAAACCGACTTTGTACAACCCTAGCCCCCTCCAGTGTCTATATAAACCGGAGGGTTTAGTCCATAGAGGCAATCATAATCATACAGGCTAGGCATCTAGGGTTTAGCCATTATGATCTCATGGTAGACCAACTCTTGTAACCCCTATACTCATCAAAGTCAATCAAGCAGGACATAGGGTATTACCTCCATCAAGAGGGCACGAACCTGGGTAAACACCGTGTCCCAGTCTCCTGTTACCTTCGATTCTTAGACGCACAGTTCGAGACCCCCTACCCGAGATCTGTCGGTTTTGACACCGACACCCAATATTTCAAAACACGTTCTCCTCGCTCGAAATCGCTCACTCCCACTATATTTCAAAACACGCCCTCCTCGCCCGAAATTGCTCGCGCCCACTATATTTCAAAACACGCCCACCTCCCCGAAATCGCTCGTCCCCACTATTTTGGAGAAGCAAAGTTACTCTACTATCCCCGACCCTCAGTACACAGACCCAAGCCATAAATCCTAAAGTTAGGGGTAGAATTGTTGAGGGAGTCCTGGATTAGGGGGTCTCCGGACAGCCGGACTATATCCTTTGGCCGGACTGTTGGACTATGAAGATACAAGACTGAAGACTTCGTCCCGTGTCCAGATGGGACTATCCTTGGCGTGGAAGGCAAGCTAGGCAACACAAATGTGTATATCTCCTCCCTTGTAACCGACCTTGTGTAACCCTAGCCCACTCTGGTGTCTATATAAACCGGAGGGTTTAGTCCATAGGACAACATACAATCATACCATAGGCTAGCTTCTAGGGTTTAGCCTCTACGATCTCGTGGTAGATCAACTCTTGTAATACTCATATCATCAAGAACAATCAAGCAGGACGTAGGGTATTACCTCCATCAAGAGTGCACGAACCTGGGTAAACATCGTGTCCCCTGCTTCTTGTTACCATCCGCCTTAGACGCATAGTTTGGGACCCCCTACCCGAGATCCACCGGTTTTGACACCGACATTGGTGCTTTCATTGAGAGTTCTGCTGTGTCGTCACCATAAGGCTTGATGGCTCTTTCAATCATCGCTAGCGATGCGGTCCAGGGTGAGGTTTTCCTCCCCGGACAGATCTTCGTATTCGGCGGATTCGCACTGCGGGCCAATTCGCTTGGCCATCTGGAGCAGATCGAGAGCTACGCCCCTGGCCACCAGGTCAGATTCAGAAACTTGAACTACAAGCAGACATCCGTGGAGACTTGATCTTCGACGGATTCGAGCCCATGTCAGGTGTGCCGCACAGTTGCGACGAGCATGACGTAACTATGTCGTCGGACAATGTTCGGGAGATCGCATCTGCAACTACTCCGGCCAGCACTCCGGTGCAAATTGCGCCATCTGAGAGCGGAGGGATAGACCCCGCCATCGAGGCCGCACTCTCAATGGCGGTAGAGCCGGATACTGACTTCACCCCTTACGAGAGCCGCGTCGCCGAACCACTAGATTCTTCTCCGGCACGGGCTCCGAGCCGCCTGCATTCGCACCCATCGAATCCGATTGGGCGCCGATCATGGAGTTCACCTCCACGGATATCTTTCAGCACTCACCTTTCGGCGATGTGCTAAATTCATTAAGATCTCTCTCCCTGCCAGGAGAACCTTGGCCGAGCAATGTCCGGCTAGAATGGGATGCGGACGATGAAGAAATTCGCCGCCCACCCACCACCCACATAGTATCCACTGTCGACGATTTAACCGACATGCTCGACTTTGACTCCGAAGACTTCGACGGTATGGACGACAATGCAGGAGACGAACAGGAACCACCGCCCACAGGGCGCTGGACCGCCACCTCAGCATATGATATATACATGGTGGACACCCCCAAAGAAGGCAATGGTGACAAGACAGTGGAGGATGGCCCCTCCAAGAAGCAACCAAAGCACCGACGTCAGCGGCGCCGCTCTAAGTCCAGCCACAGCAAAAGTATTGATACCGACACAGGAGATAATAACACTCCGCATAGTGTCGAAGACAACAACAATCCCCTCCAGCATGATGTAGAGCCGGAGGAAGAACAAGCTAGCCCTTCAGAGCGGGCAGCAGATGGAGAACCGGAGGAGGACAATTACATGCCTCTCTCCGAGGACGAGGCGAGCCTCGGCAACGAAGAATTTATCGTGCCTGAGGACCCCATCGAGAAAGAGCGCTTCAAGCGCCGGCTTATGGCCATGGCAAATAGCCTGAAGAAAAAGCAGCAACAGCTTCAAGCTGATCAAGACTTGCTAGCAGACAGATGGACCGAAGTCCTTGCGGCCCAGGAGTACAAACTCGAGCGCCCCTCCAAGAGTTACCCAAAACGCAGGTTGCTAACTCACCTCAAGGAGGAAGCATTGTAACCTCATTCACCAGTGTATGATGCGGCTGACCGGCCACTACGTGGCTGAGCTAGAGAGGCGTTTCAGCCTGAAGTTCAGCCTGCACCCCGCCGCCACTCAATCAAAAATACTAAGGCCCGAGGCAACACAGGGGACCTGCGAGACGTATTGGACAGTAAGGCAAAAATCGCAAGGTCAATATACGAGTCACGGGAACGCGCGCCAACATGGGACGATGATCATCGCGTCGGATACACCAAGAGTAAATCCGGCCGGGCCGAATACAGCAGACAAAACTCATACGAACTGCGTCGGGATATAGTCGGGCACAGAGGCGCCGCACACCCCCTATGCTTCACTGATGAAGTTATGAATCATGAATTCCCGGAGGGTTTCAAACCCGTAAATATTGAATCATACAATGGCACAACAGATCCTGCTGTATGGATTGAGGATTTCCTCCTTCACATCCACATGGCTCGCAGCAATGACCTACATGCCATAAACTCTGACACAATTGGAGGCTCTGCCATTGAAATAACACCTTCAGCCCATGTAATAATGGTCGTCATTGCCCCCTGGACAGAGCCATTCCTGGCCTACCTAACCAGGCAGGAACTACCCAAAGACCAAAATGAGGCACGCTTCATAGTTCGGTGATCTAAATCCTACAAGGTCCACGAGGGAGAGCTTTATAAGAAAAGCACTACCGGAGTCCTTCAAAGGTGCATCTCCGAAGAGGAAGGTCGGAAGCTTTTGGCAGAAATCCATGCCGGACTTGGCGGCCACCACGCCGCAGCCCGGGCCCTTGTAAGCAAGGCCTTCTGTACAGGTTTTTATTGGCCGACGGCCCGGGCAGATGTGCAGCATCTGGTCCAACATTGCGTCGGTTGCCAGCTTTTTGCAAACCAAAGCCATATGCCGCCCACCGCCCTCCAAACAATCCCCATAACTTGGCCCTTCACGGTCTAGGGGCTTGACATGGTCGGACCCCTTAAAGGGGGAACCCATAAGAAAAAATACTTACTGGTCATGGTGGATAAATTCACCAAATGGATAGAAGCCAAACCTGTCAAAACGGCTGAATCCGGACCGGTGATAGACTTCATATCTGGGGTTGTACACCGTTATGGCGTCCCCCATAGTATCATCACTTACAACAGCATGAATTTTACAGCCGACGAGGTGAAACTCTAGTGCAGCAATATGGGCATCAAGCTCGACTATGCTTCTGTCTATCACCCGCAAACTAACGGTCAAGTTGAGTGAGCAAATGGACTTATCATGAGCGGCATTAAACCCAGACTAGTGCGGTCCTTAACGGAATCAAATACGCACTGGGTAGAGGAGCTCGACTCCGTACTATGGGGGCTACAGACCACGACGAATCGCACTACCGGATACACACCGTTCTTTATGGTGTACGGCGCAGAGGCGGTTCTGCCTTGCGACATAATTCATGACTCACCTCGAGTGCGCATGTACGAAGAAAAAGAGGCCGAGCTCGATCGGCAGGACAGTTTGGACGCCCTGGAGGAGGAACGTGACGTGGCAAAGGCCCGTTCCGCATTTTATCAGCAACAGGCTCGAAGGTATCACAACAGAGAAGTACGGGCCAAAACCTACAACGTTGGCGAACTAGTTCTATGCCCGCCGGAGAAGAAAAAGAACAAGCTCAAGCCCAAATGGGAAGGTCCCTTTATTATTGACCAGGTTCTGACTGGTGGAGCGTACCGTCTGCGGGATCCATCGGATAATCGAATCGAGCCAAACCCATGGAACATGGCCAGACTCCGAAGATTCTACGCCTAGCGCCGGACTATACATTCGTCTCCTCACCCCCGTCAATTTTTCTGCATATCTGTCTTTTTCTCTCTTCCTCTCTTTCTTTTTCATCCTGGCCCTAAAAGGCTAAACTTGTGTCTTGATTGCACAATCACGCTGCGCTTGTCGCGCTCATTATACCTGGGGGCTTCTTACACAGAAGCTTAATATAATTACTTTTCTGGCCTTCATGTCCCGCACATGTGTCATTCTTCCACATGTACATTTTTTCGCCATTATATGCATCGATATGACTTAAGTTTTGGCCAAGCTGGGTTGCCTGGCTCTTGTATTTATGCCCTACATTCCCGTTAATTCAGCTAGGGCATAAGGGGAGCACCTCTGCGATTGTTACTGCCAGGTCAGCCGGATGTGTACCTCAGACTGGGTGAAGCCGAAAGCTAGCATTCTTAAGGGAATACTCGGTCGACGAACAAAAGATGGCTTTTATTTAATTTGAAAAAAATGCCCCCAGATGTTTACAGCTTGCATTTCTTTTTCGCAGTTCGGACATGCACATTAGGGCATGCGTACCCAGGGAAAGGAACCCTTAACGGAACTATTCTCCCTAGAAGATGTTTCTTACTACCCATGTAATATAACATAGCTAGTTGGGTACTTGTCTTTTCAAGCACTTATGACCCCTATGCCTGGTTTCCATGCATACCCCGATTTTTATATAATTAAGCAGGTATTCGGATACACTCCGGACTATCGGGTCCAGAGGTTGAAGCGAAAAGGTCCGCCATGACAAATGGTTTACAATCCGGCTAGGGACATTACATATGTCACTTGAAGTACACAGTCACTAAGACTGATTCAATTCCTCTTCTATACTATCCAACAGGCTGTCTAGCCTACAATCCTGTTGTGAATAATTTGCGGCTAATTCTACTTGGTCATACACTAAACTGACGGGGATCTCCTTCCCATTAGGCCCCACAGGTCCGACCTCAGCCATGTGGTTTGGGTCCGCTTTGGTGTATCGCGTCTTCACCATAGCCCAGGCTTCCCTCGCACCTTGTCGGCAAGTTGATATCTTCCATAATCGGAAGCGCCGCTGTGCTCCCTTGAGCTTCTCTACAAGCTCTCCCATGCCTCCTAGTAGGGATGCGGACGGCCACAAGGCTTGGGCAATACCCTGCATCACCTGCCGAACTCACTCGTGCAGTTGTGAGAGTTCTGGTAGAAGATCACCCGAAGACCCGGGCATCTCTTCTGTGGGACGACCCGTCAACATACCTGCGGACACAACTCTGTTAGTCAGCTTCGTCGCTGAACTCCTTTCAAAGTTCGTTCAAGCACTTACTAAAAACGTCGCGCCGAAGCCACTTATTCTCCTTTACGGAGTCCGCCAGCTGGGCCCGGACATCTTCCAGTTCCTCGCCCAGTCGGGTATTGGCGTCTTGGAGATTGTTTTTCTCCTGCCTGACTCGCGTAAGCACGCGCTCACCAGCATTTAGCTGCCGATCAGCACGTGCCGCATTCACCACTATGGCCTCTGGACTCACTCCGGGATCACCTGCAACACCTATTGTTAGATTTGCATACATGCCGCATACTACCTGGTACCTGTCTTCTTTGCAAGGGAAACAGATGTTACCAGAGGGACCCTTCTCGGACTCCCTCAACGCGGCAATAGCGGCCCCTAGCTGGGCCTTGCACTCTTCCAGCTCTTGAGACAATTGGGAATTCTTCTCCGTAAGAACCTACTCAAATAAATGATCCTTAAATCAGTTGTGTCAACTGTTTCAAGTCTCAGGGGCTACTAATACATATAATCATCAGATTTACTTACCCGTATATCCTTACTTACTGATCCGTGGCTCTGGCTAGACCAATTTGAGCAGCACGGATGTATGCGTCTCCGGAATTGAAGGCATCAAAGGCCTCTGGTGAGAAACAAGCGTCACGAAGTACGGCCCATCGACGCCTGTGATTCATGGCGCTCTCCACTTCGGAATTCATAGCGGATAGTCTGTCCGCATCCTCTATAGGAGGAACAACCGGCGTCCGCTTCGCGTTAGCTTCCGCCTCTATGTCCGGCCCTGGAGCCCGACTGGTCGAGGCGTGATCGGCAGCCTCTCCGGGTATAGTCCGGCGGGCGTTTTTTCTAGGAAACGCGGATGTCGTTATATTTTAAGCAAGATGACAACCACGGAATGAGGTTTTGTGTTATACCTCAGTACTGGCGTCTTCGTCCTGACCGCCTTCCTTTTTTGCCTACCCGGCTTCGGTGCCTCTTGTTGGTGAGTTGCTGCAGGTTTGGCACGGCGTCCCGAAGGCCTTCCCTGTAAGACACCATACGTGTATGGTAGTTGAAGTGCATAAAAGGGGATCCTTTTTTGGGAGTAGGGACTCTGGTTTTTCTTATGTGCGATGCAGGGAGTAGTCCCGGATAGTCGACTGTTATGGCCACCATGGCGTCATCGCAACTCAATTGATATAATTGCCTGTCTATCAGCTCCACGAATATGTCCGGATCCTCTTCAAGTCCGGGATCGAGGGCCCGGCCAGGGTCCTCAGGTTGTGGAGCTGGGCTGTTGACCTCCTTTATCGCTTTTCGCAGGTCCTGCCGTGAAATGGCAAGGTGAGTACCTATGATGAAGAATGCAGGAAGGTTGAGAATGAAAAGGGTACAACTCACCCAGCTTGGAGGGTTGTACATGGAGAATCCGTCCCGTGGTTTAATGTGGATGAAATCCTCTTCCTCTCCCTTGAACAACTCGGACAGAACTTTTGCTAAAGCAGCAGGTGAGTCCGGTCCCTTGCGCCCGCAATGGGTGGCATCGTCTTCCCCGTTAAAACACCACAGGGGGTGCCCTCAATATTGAAGTGGTTGCACCCCCCGCATTATGCATATTGACATAACCTAGATTATTGTCAACCCTGATTGAGCTAGCGCTTTTATCCGGTTCATCAGATAAAGGACTTCTCTGTTATCTTCCTCCTGGGGGCTCCGTGGGCGCCAACTTTGATGTTTCTTCAGAGGAGCATTGTCGAACTCAGGAAGACCCCGCCGAACAGGGTTTGGAAGAGGGACGCCCTCCATGTAAAACCACTTCGAAGGCCAGTCTTCGGATGTTTTCTTTGGAGTACCGGACGGGTATCCGGTCTCGGCGATGCGCCATATTTCGGCTCCGCCCACTTGATAAAGTGAGCCTTTCTGTGTGCGGGGCACAAGGCAGAATAGCCTTTTCCACAGCTTGAAATGAGCCTCACAGCCCAAAAACAACTCGCAAATGGCAACGTAGCCGGCAATGTGTAATATGAAAGCAGGGGTGAAATTATGCAACTGGAGGCCGTAAAACTCCAGGAGTCCGCGGAGGAATGGATGAATTGGAAATCCGAGTCCCCTTAGTAAGTAAGGGACAAGGCATACCCCCTCCCCCTTGGAGGGATTGGGGAAGCTCTCTGCTTGCTCCCCGCAATTATAAGTGGCGAGCCCGGCTCGGACGGGGACCATATACGCCGGAGGGAGAAATCCCTGGGTCTGCAACCCTACTAATCAGCTGTGCGGGATGGAACACTTCTCCCAATCGCCGGGCTTCGGGCTACGGGAGCGAGAGGAGGAGCTACGGTGGTTGACCATGATGGAATGGATTTTTTCCGAGCGCGCTCCGATGGATTCTCGCTGTGGGAAGATGGTGTGGATGGGATCTAAGAATCCCCGTCCCTTTAATAGACGGTTTATTTACTTGGCTAGGGGGGCAAATGTAAAAACGCCCTGGCTCCTCGCATTTGCTCGACACGTGGAAGATAGCCATTATTGGGTGCTGAAGCCAAGAAGTCCAACATTTATGGGAGCCGGACACTACTTAACAGATATTCAAGATTTGGAGAAGAACCCGCCTTGCAATGCCGAAGACAATACTGCGCGCCGGACTCAACGTCATTGAAGCCTGGTTCAGGAGCTACTGAGGGAGTCCTGGATTAGGGGGTCTCCGGACAGCCGGACTATATCCTTTGGCCGGACTGTTGGACTATGAAGATACAAGATTGAAGACTTCTTCCTGTGTCCGGTTGGGACTCTCCTTGGCGTGGAAGGCAAGCCAGGCAATACGGATGTGTATATCTCTTCCCTTGTAACCGACCTTGTCTAACCCTAGCCCCCTCCGGTGTCTATATAAACCAAAGGGTTTAGTCCATAGGACAACATATAATCATACCATACGCTAGCTTCTAGGGTTTAGCCTCTACGATCTCGTGGTAGATCAACTCTTGTAATACGCATATCATCAAGAACAATCAAGCAGGACGTAGGGTATTACCTCAATCAAGAGGGCCCGAACCTGGGTAAACATCGTGTCCCCTGCTTCCTGTTACCATCCGCCTTAGACGCACAGTTCGGGACCCCCTACCCGAGATCCGCTGGTTTTGACACCGACAACTGTATCTCCACCCACATTTCAGACAAATGCGTCCGTAAGACATGGTTCCACTCCTCTCACAATTCCCCATTCATACCTCGTGGGTGCCAAATCACCTTATCCCCGGAAGCTGCCTTCTCCCGAGCCACGAAACCTCAGCCCCTCCTCCATGGCGCCCCCACTGCACCAAATTCACAATCGCCCTCCTCCCTAATGCCGGAGATGCTGTCCATTTTCTATTGTGCACTAGGCTATGTGCCTCTTACTCCGTGCTGCTAGAGCTGCCTCGATGATGGCCGCTTGAACCGTACCAGAGCCGATTCACCCCCGCCATTGTTCACAGTGTCGGAGCGGCTCCAACTTCGGATCCGTCCAGACCCCCGGTGCTGCTTCCCCTTAGCCGGTGACCGTCGCGCACTACTAGGAAAAGGGCTACTAATGGCGCACCAGTTTTGCCTACTAATGGCGCATCACTGGTGCGCCATTAGTATCACGCCACTAGAATTTTTTACTAATGGCGCACCACTGGTGCGCCATTAGTATCTGGTATACTAATGGCGCACCTGGCAGTGCGCCATTAGTTTTGCCCACGGTGCGCCACTAGTGTCTGCTATACTAATGGCGCACCACACAGTAGTGCGCCATTAGTAACAATTTTTTTATTTTTTTTCTTAATCTCAGGTCACTATTTCACCTATGAGATATCCAACACATATATATACAACAAGCATCCATATAACAATCATAGCCAACACACAAGTTCCATCATATATACATACATAGCCAACACACAAGTTCCATCATATATACATACATAGCCAACACATAGTTCCATCGTTACATATTACAAAAGTTTCACATTGTTCATCCAACACCGTTATCCATCAATTCACAAAAGTTTCACATTGATACAAAATAAAAACACAAATGGAAAAGAAGCACTCCATCCATGCAAGCTTCCGTGAATTAAATCAAATCTGCAAAATGATAAACAAGAAGTTAGAAGAAGAAAAAGAAGAAGACTAGAAGAAGAAAAAGAAGAAGACTAGAAGAATACTAGAAGAAGAAGAACACTAGAAGAAGAATAAGAAGAATTTTGGAAAAGAAGAAGAATAAGAAGAAGACTATAAGCTTATTATGTAAACTTGATCATTTTGTGCTAACATAAGTTATTTTGGAGCTAACCTATAGGAAACTAAGCATATAAGCTCTAAGTTAGTATATTAGAGCCAACTTAGGTAAAATGAAGCTAACCTATGTCATTTTGGAAAAGAAGAAGAATAAGAAAAATACTATAAGCTTATTATGTAAACTTGATCATTTTGTGCTAACATAAGTTATTTTGGATCTAACCTATAGGAAACTAAGCATATAAGCTCTAAGTTAGTATATTAGAGCCAACTTAGGTAAAATGAAGCTAACCTATGTCATTTTGGAAAAGAAGAAGAATAAGAAGAAGACTATAAGCTTATTATGTAAACTTGATCATTTTGTGCTAACATAAGTTATTTTGGAGCTAACCTATAGGAAACTAAGCATATAAGCTCTAAGTTAGTATATTAGAGCCAACTTAGGTAAAATGAAGGTAACCTATAGGAAACTAAGCATATTAGAGATAACATAGGTAACTAAGTATATATATATATCATTTTGGAGATCTGACATACCTGACAAAGTTCAGTTCTCATGCATTGTTCTTCTCCTTCTCCTTCCTCAACCTGATGCGCCAAGAGCGGCGAGGCGGTGGAGGCGGTGGAGGCGGTGGGATGTAGTCTTCTACCTCAATTGGCATGGTCATGTCGCCCAGCTGTGGGATCGCCGGCGCCACCACCGGTGCGTGGTCATTGTCAGGCACCACCACCATCGCGAGGCCACCTTCAGGCACGACCATCGCTAGGTCATCCTCAGCCACCTCCATCTCTTGCCCATGGTCAGCCACCACCATCTCTTGCCCTTGGTCAGCCACCACCATCTCTTGCCCTTGGTCAGCCACCACCAGCGCTAGGTCATCCTCAGCCTGATGCCCATCGTCATCCTGTAGCTCCTCATCCCCACTCTGCTCCTCTTCTCCCGCACTCCAGTCCGGATCATCCTTCTTGTTGTCTATGCTGCTGCCAGAATCACTACTGCTTTCGCTACAGCCAGAATCGCTGCTGCTTTCGCTACAGCCATGGTCGCTGCTGCTTTGGCTGTAGCCATTATCGCTGCTGCTGCTCCCATTACCTGTCCAAATGCAACAATGACCGTTAACAATCGATGTGAGACAAAGCCAAATGTAGAGGAATAAGAAGAGGCAGAACATATCGGCATCATAATCTTCAGCGTAGCGCATGCGACACATAGTCGCGTTGAACACCTTCATGATGAGCATGGTGGTGTCGTCGTCGTACATGAAGAGAAGGAAGTACCCCAGCCGCAGGTCATAGGCACGGTAGAACTTCTCCCACCCATGAGACAAGTACATGTGGCCCTCCTTGATCACCAACTCCACATCCCACAGCCTGCGAAACCCGCTGCCGGCCTGTCGCAGCTTCACATTATTTGGCGGATCTTCACCCATCAGCATGTTCATAAAACTGTCAGGCAGCCTCTGCAGTTTGGGACAATGAGTGATGTAGGCAAACAACAGATATCATAATGAGATGGGTGGAGGGGAGATCTCTCGTTTTATATACCTGCGTCATGGATGATACTGAAGTCCCAAGTATGATAGTGAAGAACCCGGAAGCATCCAACTCGTACTGTGGTGTCGTAGAGCGGCGGTGGCTGCTTCCCGCCATCTCTGATAAGCAGCAGAAGAGACCAATTAGTACCCTTACAACAGATCATAAAACATATGGAGTACCCGAATTTGCCAGAACGGAAGTTAATCGACATTCTGGCAAACTCAAGGGCCTCTCGGGGTACCTGCAAAATCATTATCCCCGCGTAATGAAGTCGCCAATGGGTCATTTCAGAAGATCACAAGTAGCATCATCACAAGTACAACATCATCACAAATACAGCAGCAGCTGTGAATACAGGCATAACAGCAGCAGCAGCAAGAAGAAACCAGCAGAAGCAGATAACAACACAACAGCAGCAGAATAACAACAGCAACAGTAGCAAGAATAAGAAGCAGGACTACAACCGAAATGTTAACCAAGGAAGCTTTAACAGAATTTGCTTGCAGCAGCAGTAGCTTGCAATTTTGCTTGCTTGCACTGCTTGAGTAGTCCCCCCTATAGACTCTGTAGCAAGTGCAGTAGTGTCCTCTCTCCCTCTCTTCTTTTTCAGTACAGTAGGAGCATTCTCTTATCTGCTTTAACTGTAACTTTGACTGAAACATTTTTGTATTAATTAAAATAAATTCAAAACTTTTCCTTTGATTAACTTAAACCTTTTAATTTACTCCTCCAGTAGTATTGGTCATTCAGGAGTAGTTATATCTGTCATTCAGGAGTACTGTTAATTAGGGAGGAGTAAAATTAACTTGTGCTTGCAGTATAAGGCTAGCTAGGTTAACCTAGGCATCTTGCTCTTGTCTAATAGTGCACATTAGATAGTGACAAGAAAAAGGTAACAAAGTATGGTGTTCTACTGTAGGTAGTGACAAGGCTATTATTACTGCCAAAAAACCAAAGATATTGTCTTTTAACCTGGGCATATTGCTGTTGTCTTTTAACCTGGGCATGATTAATGATAATGATAGCACACTGAACTTGTCTCGTGGCTACAAGTGGCAGCAGCTAGCAAGCACATTTTTATTACTATTTATCTCAGGGAAGAATAATAAGCAAAGTGGCACAGCTCATCCCAGGCTGTGTCGTGCCCCCTTGATGGCCTGCACATCCCATCTCTGGCCATTCAAATATTTATATTTGTTTAAACATTTGCCCCTTGCAAGCATTATCACAAACACCTACCAAGGAAAAGGCAAATATTTATATGGCACCTTAGCATTTTTATTACTCCTGCTATCTATGGCGCTGTCAAAATGCAGTTTATACTCCTGAGTAGAAAAATGCAGGAGTAGGTTTGATGTTATATGGCACTGTGACAAAAATACTCTTGAGTACAAGAGGATGGCACTGACCTAGAGTAATTCACAGCAAGTTATAGAATGGCAAGTTATACTCCATTTCAAGTTACTCCTAAAATTACTGTACGATGGGCTAGGATGCAATGAAGAATTTAGCCAACACCCCAGCTGGGCAATAGCCAATGCCTGCTACAACTTTCTACAATTTACCGCTAGTTCACCGTGACACTAGAAGCAGAGTACAGAAACATGAGCTTTTTATCAGTTACTCCCTTTGTAAATATTAGTACTCTAGTTGCAATATAACTACAGAACTGAGACCTTGCTTATAGATATAAAATGCAGTGAAATGCACTACCAATAAAATGCACTAGAGCAGCAATGTATTGACCCAAAAGCCAAGAACTTGTGAAGACTGTCTATAAGAACAGGATCCAAGAACTTGTGCAGAGTGTCTATAGGAACAAGATGGCCTGAAACTCGATCACTGACTGCACACGAGTTTGCTCCGTTAATTTGCTTGTTTGGACGAGAAGCAAGATGCGACTGCTAACTGCTGGGTGAACAGATATACAGGAAGCAGAGCACACCTACATAGACGAATGGCTTCTTTCAGGCTTACACGGGTGAAATCCCGGCGTTGCTCGCGAGTAGTTGCGGAACTAGATGAGCACAAGCAAGCACAAGTTTGTGTGCCTAATTGCGCTGGTCGATTCGGCAGTAAGCTATTCCTACTCCTATCTACCAGCATGCGGAAGGGGGAGAGGGAGGGGATGGGCGGACTACCTGGCCTCCTGCTCGACGACGTGGATGGTGGCGAGGGTGTGGATGAGACACGGGTTGGGGTTGGCCTCCTGCTCGACGACGCGGGAGATGTGGGCCTGCGCGCGGTCCAGCAACGCGTCCTCCGCGGCCTCCTGCTCCGCGTCGGCCGCCTCCGTCTCCTCCTCCTACTCGTCCTCCTCCTCTAGCTCGGGGCGCGGGGGCGTGGGGGTGCGGGGGCGGCGGCGCGGGGGAGCTGCAGTAGTGGGGGCGCGGGGGCGGCGGGGGTCGGGGCGGCGGGGTGGAGAAGAAGGCAGGGAAGGAGAGGCGGCAGCAGGGGACGGAGGGGGCGGAGGGGGCGTGCAGGCGCGGCGGCGGCGTACGGTTGGGGCGGAGGGGGCGCACGGTTAGGTCGAGTGGGGAGGAAGGGAGGGAGAGGAATAGGTGGAGTGGGGGGGAGCTTACTAATGGCGCACCCAGCAGCGGTGCGCCATTAGAATGTTTTTTTGCCAAAAAGTAAAAAAAATTACTGGCGCACTCTGTCGCCGGTGTGCTATTAGTAGTTCTAACGACTAATGGCGCACTTTGCCAGGATGCGCCATTAGTATGTTTGAAAAAATGAAAAAAAAATTGTTTTACTAGTGGCGCACCGTTTGCCTGGTGTGCCATTAGTGTCTTCCACACTAATGGCGTATCTCCACCAGGTGCGCCATTAGTATATAGTAGTGGCGCACCACTACTCTGGTGCGCCATTAGTGTCAATCCTATCTTTAGCCCTTTTCCTAGTAGTGGCGACATCTCTGCTTCGCTGCCACCGGTAGCCACTGCAACCGCGCCAGCCTCACCGACTCAGCAGCTAGAGCTTCCTACTTCACTAGGCTGCCAGATAGGTCGCACCCTCATCTCAAATCACTTTATTTAGGCATCAGTTGTCTGAATTTTTATTCTGGGCCAATCGATTCCCAATGGGAAGCAGCGCCCCTCGAGGCGGCTGAGCTCGTAGGATGCCGGTTGGCTGGTGTCTAACATATTGGTGTGGGGGCACAAGTTCACCACGGAAGCAGCGCTTGGGTGGCTATCTTGGAGTTGTGTGGGTTGAAGGTACTGCCGCCGCCGGATCTGGATGACAGCGAGTCTTTATGGATTGGCCCGGGGGCGGCGCAACCACGATAGTGCGGTGGGGCGGGGAGCGGGCTTTTGGTCGGGGCCACAGACGGCGGAGGCAGGCTGCTCTACTGGTGGTCGCTGGCTCTTCGGGGACGATTCCAAACAGTGTCATCCGGGAGGCACAAGACGGCCATCAAGCCATCCGGCGTAGATAGGACAGTACCAAAATAAAATAAAATCGAGTGACCCCAATTTAGTCTTTAGTCAACAAACGTGTGACCACTCTCATACCTTGCTGTTGATCTCTTAGGGTATTTCTTCAGATCAGAGAGATGTGTCGTTCTTAACATTATCTGTTTTCCGCATCTTCAGCCACACTGTCCTCCGACTCACCACAGCTGATCCAACAAGGGAAGCATACACTAGAAGGGAGCTATAGTCCCCACTCAATAGTTCACTGCATCTAATGCGCATGCCCAACACGGACATCCACAACAATTGCAGGGCCATCGACAAGTCAGCACATGATGCTCACTCCTATGGATGGCGGCCAGATAGGTTGTACCCTCATCTTACTTGTGTGCAACATTTATGTCTTTGTTATTCATTTAAGCATGGAAAATAGATTATCACATTTCACTATATATTCATGGTGATCTCTTACGGGTCTTGTTCAGGAGTTAACGTTGTTCCATTGTTCAGCTATGAGACTTGTTCTTTAGGTAAAGTTGTTCCATAGTTATCATCCACCAGCCAATGCTACCCCACAAGCTGGTGATTATAGTATTATACCACTTCTAGTATTACCTATGTTGTTCTTTAATACTTTTGTATGCCATCTAGTTAATCTCGAGTACAAACGATACCTATTCTATAGCTTTCATCTGTGTTCTCCCTTTAGTTTTTGAGACCTGTTGCTGCTAGTTAACCCCAGTCCTACTATTTATGTCATCTCCCATAGGCACTCATTACATAAATCTAACTACCAGTTGTCTTCCATGCATGTCAGATATAATTGCACACACTAATTTATCCACAAGAACCTCGGGAGCAATGTAACGGCCAACAAACTTGACGTCAATGATACCCAATATGATGGAACATGTAAAGGAAGTTCTTCACAAGACTTGCAGAAAGATGATGAATCCTATTCACCCCACAAGGTCCTTGATCTAACTTGGCCCTGGATATGGGTACAACATGCATATAATGTCCTGGAGTGCATCTACTCTGTTGCAATGCCTTGTGCTTAGCCTGTTGATCATGCATGTAAATATGGCATGCCTTCCAGTTTTTCGGTACATATTCCATTCATGATAACATGTTTTCAAATTCAAGTACTGTCATTCTACTCTATCGCAATGCCATCTGCTTAGTTTGGACATCATGTTTCTGAATATCTTATGCATTGTTATTCATCAGTATGTACTTCATATGTCTACCATACCATGTTCTTTTTTTTACATTGAAGTGATGTTCTAGTGGTCTCTTGCAATGCCATCTTAGTTTCCCAATCATACACACATATGTTGCCTTAGTGTTTTTCTGTATGTATTCCTCTCGCATACAGTTTTACATTCAAGTAATGTTTTTTACATTGTTGTCATGTCGTATCCCTAGATCTTACATCATACTCCCTCCGTCCAGATTATATGTCGCAGAATGGATAAAACTGGATGTATCTAGAACTGAAATACGCCTAGACCCATCCATTTATTTCAGGATGGAGGGAATACATGTCAATATGTCATGCCTTTCTATTCTTCAGAACCCATCTCTACAATAGCATGTTTTATAATTGAAGCACCATTCTTCTATATAAGCCATGCAAGGGGAAGATGGCTATGTTAGAATCTGAAGGGTTACAAACTAGGTCTTTGCAAAAGATCCAAACGCCAGGAGATAATAAACCAACTCTAGTTTTCATAGATACTGCTCCAGCACAGAGAAACCCAACTCCCACTGATAATAAGCAGATTCTAGTGGACAAAGCACTAGTCCGCTCCAGTCCAGCAAAAATATGTCAAGTCCATTCTAAGAAGCGTGTGTGTATCCTCGCATCATGAAATTTTATAGCATTCTGATCATATTTTATACATGTTTTTTACCCATCTCTCTTTTAGAAAATAAGGTTAAACGATAGAAGACTTCCTCCATTGGGATCGTATTCGGGGAAAGTATGTTGCAGGAATTCTCTGTGCTCCAATGCTGATGTAAGTACCTGTTGTATATCACTATATTTTTACATCAGCATGTATTTTGTTAATCGGCGTGAATCCAAGCTTTATCTAATCTAAAATTAGTTGTAGCAAAATGTTAAAGGCGACAATGTTGATTTTTGTAAGGAAAACTGCCTGGTAGTTTTGCATACTGAGTTGCATGAGTGTACTATCTCATATCATGCACATTACTGAATTGTAGTGCTACTCTGGTTGCCCATTCATTCATAGTGTCAATGTTGCTTTCGTATTACCTTACATGGCTGATGATAGCTGTGCCATATTGTGTTAATTTGGTGTAGACTGGTGTGGTCTGGTTGCCCAAATGTTCGTTGTATCAATGTTGCTTTCCTATTATCTGACCTGGCCAATGATAGAAATGCTAGTGTGTTAATTTGGTGCAGGCTGCTGAAGATAAGAAGACAAACTCTAAAAATAGCAAGGCAATACCATTGTTTCTTTCCAATAAATCTAGGCCAGGTAATATGGCAATAACTCTTGATTAATCTGTTCAGTTCCCCTCCTAATTTAAGTTATGATGCAGTGATCGAGACACTCTCCACTATCAATAATACAAGCCTGCCAAAATCGCCATCTGAATCTGTTCAATTTCGTCTGTCTCGAATGCAATGGAAAAATGTATGTTTGTGAACCAATTAATGGCTGAAGCAATGATGGAAATGGTGGAGGAATTAGAGGTGCACATTCGTGCGCAACAACAACTGATGAATGTTTTCAGAGACAGTGTAGCAAAGCAGCAAGAACTTGCCCACATGCTTATGGGTGTCATCGACGCTAAGGTTGCAGATTGTGATGTTGTAGATTGTTAGGTTCTATTCATTTATTTGCACTGGCATCAATCTTTGATTGCCCAGTGGATGTAATTTCCTGTAGTATATGCTGGATGTGCAATGTTTTTCCCTGTTTGTCGTACCTTTGCTTGATCGGTTTTGGTCCTATGCATAATTTCTCGTCGTAATGGGCTCAAATTATCTAATTGGGCCTAAAGACATGTACGAACTTTAGTGGGCCTGTTAAGTTAATGGGCCGTTACCAGGCCAAAAGTTAAAGGTCGGCCCTCTTACCTCCTGGGTCATTAACAGGCCGACATCGAAGCGGGCAACAGGTGGTCCCATTTGATTTCATGGGCCGTTAATAGGTCGATACTAAGGTCAGGCTACATATGGCCCAACTATACTGTGGGCCTTTAGTAGGCCGAAAGAGACAGCAGGCTCGTACTGGACCATGAAGAGCATGGGCCGCTAAGAGGCCGAAAGTCAGGTCGTACTATAAATGTCCCAAATGTGTCGTGGGCCTTTAGCAGGACGAAAGAGAAACCGGGCTGGTATTGGACCATGAAGAGCATGGGCCGTTAAAAGGCCAAAACTCAGGTCCGACTACAAATGGCCCAACTCACTTATGGGCCATCAACAGGCTGAAAGATACACCGGACCGGAAATTGGCCCAACACTTAAATGGGTCGCTAAAAGGCCAAAAGATGTACATCCTGAAAATTGGCCCATCCCTTGAATGGTTCATTAACAGGCCAAAACCACATCGGGCCGATATTGAGCCCAAATATATAGCAGTCTGTTAACAGGCTTGAACTGACGATGGGCTGCAATGGTGTCAAATTGTTAACGAGCCGTTGATGGGTTGAATTGTCACATCTTGTATGGGTCATGGGCTTAAATGGACCTCACACAAGGAGGCCTTATATGGGTCGGCTTGCTAATTCTTACTGGGTCGACCTTTTTCACAGGAATGGGCCTTTGTTGGGCCATGTCATGTGTCAACCTATCATAGGCGCCTCCTGTCCAATGAGTGGATGACATCTGTCCCAACGGTGAGCCGACACGTGGTTCCTCCGGCCAATGAGAATTTTACATGTGGAAAATCCCTATTAGTCCGGGCTGTTAACGGGTTATCGGATCCAAACTGGAACCCGATAACTTAACAGCGAGCCATTACGGTGGATGCCATGTGTCGGTCACCCTTGACAAAAGCACTTCTATGATGCATGATTTATCATCATGGAAGTGGACACTTCCGTGATGATAATTTTGGTAATGTCATGGAACACTTCTACGACAGCACAGACATGACTATCTTGAGTCTGTCATAAAATCGTCATGGATGTACATGCATGACAGAAAATGTGACCTACTGTGACAAACCCGTATCATCACGGAAGTGTATTTTTTTCTACTATCGTTCTTAGCGACAAACACTTTGCCCTTGGATCTGAGATAGAAGGTATACCCAACCGTCTCTTTTGGGTATCCTATGAAGATGCATTTATCCGCTTTGGGTTCGAGATTTTCTGGCTGAAGCCTTTTAACATAAGCATCACAGCCCCAAACCTTAAGAAACGACAACATAGGTTTCTTGCCAAACCATAGTTCATACGTTGTCATCTCCACAGACTTAGATGGTGCCCTATTTAAAGTGAATGTAGTTGTCTCTAATGCATAACCCCAAAACGAGAGTGGTAGATCGGTAAGGGACATCATAGAACACACCATATCCAATAAGGTACGATTATGACGTTTGGACACACCGTTAGTTGTGGTATTCCAGGCGGCATTAGTTGTGAAACAATTCCTCATTGTCTTAAGTGATTGCCAAGCTCATAACTCAGATACTCTTCCTTCGATCAGATTGTAGGAATTTGATCTTCTTGTTACGATGATTCTCAACTTCACTCTGAAATTTCTTGAACTTTTCAAACATTTCAAACTTATGCTTCATCAAGTAAATATACCCATATCTACTCAAATCATCGATGAAGGTGAGAAAGTAATGATATCCACTGCGCGTGTCAGCACTCATTGGGCCACACACATCAGTATGTATGATTTCCAAAAAGTCACTTGCATGTTCCATTATACCGGAAAACTGGGTTTTAGTCATCTTGCCCATAAGGCATGGTTCACATGTGTCAAGTGATTCAAAATCAAGTGACTCCAAAAATCCATCAGCATGGAGTTTCTTCATGCGCTTTACACCAATATGACTTAAGAAGCAGTGCCACAAGTATGTGGTACTATCATTATTAACTTCACATCTTTTGGCATCAATATTACGAACATGTGTATCACTACGATCGAGATTCAACAAACCATTCACATTGCGTGCATGACCATAGAAGGTATTATTCATGTAAACAGAATAACCATTATTCTTTGACTTCAATGAATAACTGTATTACAATAAACATGATCTAATCATGTCCATGCTCAACGCAGACACCAAATAACATTTATCTAGGTTCTACACTAATCTCGAAGGTAGAGGGAGCGTGCGATGGTGATCACATCAACCTTGGAAACACTTCCAACACACAGCATCACCTCGCCCTTAGCTAGTCTCCATTTATTCCGCAGCTTTTGTTTTGAGTTACCAATATTAGCAACTGAACCGGTATCTAATACCCATGTGCTACTAGGAGTACTAGTAAGGTACACATCAATAACACGCATATTAAATGTACTTTTGTTGAAGTTTCCAACCTTCTTATACTGAGTATTTGGGGCAGTTCAGCTACAAGTGACCGTTCCCCTTACAATAGAAGCACTTAGTCTCAGGTTTGGGTTCAACCTTGGGTTTCTTCACTAGAGCGGCAACTGGCTTGCCATTCATGAAGTTTCCCTTCCTGCCCTTGCCCTTATTGAAACCAGTGGTCTTGTTAACCATCAACACTTGATGCTCCTTCTTGATTTCTACCTTTACAGCCTTAAGCACCGTGAACAGCTCTGGGATCATCTCCATCCCTTGCATGTTATAGTTCACCACGAAGCTCTAGTAGCTTGGTGATATGTGACAGCGTGAATTTTGCCTTCTCTCTTTTTCCGGACATGGTTTTGCCTTTGCCTTTGATTTGAGTTTTTGGAATCAATTCAAATGGACTTGTCACTTGGGCATGCCCTTGACTTTCACCCAAGTGACCTATATACTTCTCCTTCAACCTTAGTTCTCTGAAAAATTCTCAAAATAATCAAACGAATATTTTTCATAAAAGGAAAATATTCATTTTCTCCTCTGAAACACAATTCAGAAACTAGTGCTCCAAAGCAACCCCCATTTTTATTGCTCCTAAAAATCTGAAATAATTCCTGAATATTCTTTGAACCATGGCCCACCTTCCCAAGCAAGAATATTCCATGACTTTTTGTAGTATTTTTACTACAGAAAATAATTTCTCTTCTGGTCCAAAGTTTCACATTGAACGGCAAGTGCATTTTCCCTTGATCCTTTGGCCCTGATTTTTCTTGAGCCTCTTCACCCTCCTAAGTAACCCTTAACCCCAGGAGGTCAGCCATAATGGCCATCTAGAAGCTATCCAAACATAGCAGCCAATTTCTGTCTAGAAACTTGCCAAGATGGTTGAGTCACGGCTGGTCGGCCTGGCATTGAGCCCTCAGCTTCCCTAGACCTATCACTACATCGACTTTAGCCCAGACAAGGTTTGGACGATCGTGGGCGTCGTTTTGACCATGCCAGGGTGGTGACCGAATGTGGACACGGGGTCTGGCATGTGCTCGACGCGCTCTAAATAGCGCCAATGCCTCTGTTCGGCGCGTGCTTGAGCCTGAGCTCGCCGACGACTACCGCGCCACGCCACTAGCCTCGATTCATCACCATTGACCCCTCCCTAGAGCTCGCCGACACCGGAGATGCCGTAACGAGCACGGGAATGTCGCGGCCAAAAGCCACAGTGCGCTCGTGGCCCTGTCTTCTTCTCCCCCTGCCTCCTGTGCTCATTCGCGGGCGTGGACAGCTCCCACCTACACACTGAGCCCTTGCCCCCTCCCTCTGGTGCCTTTCGTCGTTGTTCTCCGGTCTCTAGAGAACTCCGGCAGCGCCACATACCCCCCCTCTTGCTCCGGCTATATATAGATCCATTCCCTCCGCTTCGAAGCCTCACACCGTACCACACAACCACCACAACCGCGTAGAGGAGCCGTAGCCCGGTCGGGCAGGCCTCTGGCCGTCGACACCGACTAGAGATCGCCGGCGATCCCCGCAACCCAACCACCCCACTCCAGAGCCCCTCTAGCCTTATAAACCTCTCAGGCGAGTCGTTGGGGATCCTTTGGTGTCGCCTGGACACAGCTGAGCCCCTGGAGTCGCCCCTTGCCGTCGCCTTCTTCATCTCCGGCAAGACCCGTCCGCCACGGCCGCTTGCGAGCTTGATTGCGAGCAACTCCGGCCATCCCCCGGCAAGCCACGGGTACGGGCAGGTGCGCCACGTCCCCCTATCCACTTCTATCCCTCTGGTTTTGCCCAAAACCCAATCGTCGCTGGCGTAAGATCCGGCAGAGCGCCGCCGCGCTCTGTTTCCTCTCTCCCCCTCTCTCTCATGCCCGGTGGGGCCCGGTGTCATCCTCACCACTCGCACCCGAAGCGGTACGAGTGGAGGCGTATCCTGACTTTACACCATCGACGTTGCCCCCCAGGTTTTCTGATTTATTCAAAATAATTCAATTATTTGACGACAACATTGACTAGTGATAACTCCTAGCCCATAAGTCCAAATGAGTTGATTCTTTTTGCATTGTGTTTGTTTCAAAACGCTCTATCAGCACACCAAAATGTGGAATTTTCCTTGCTGTCTAGAATTTCTGGTGATTTTCAGAATGGTTTTCGATATTTTGTTTTGTGGTTTTTAAATATTTCTAGAAGGAGGAATGATACGTCTCCGTCGTATCTACATTTCCAAACACTTTTGCCCTTGTTTTGGACTCTAACTTGCATGATTTGAATGGAACTAACCCGGACTGACGCTGTTTTCAGCACAATTACCATGGTGTTATTTATGTGCAGAAACAAACATTCTCGGAATGACCTGAAACTTCACGGAGCAACTTTTCAGAAAATATGAAAAATACCGGCAAAAGATGAAGGCCAGGGGGCCCACCACCTCTCCATGAGGGTGGGGGCGCGCCTGCCCCCCTAGGGCGCTCCCCCCTACCTCGTGGGCCCCCTGTTGCCTCTCTGACTCCAACTCCAACTCCATATATTGTGTTTCGGGGAGAAAAAATCAGAGAGAAGAAATCATCACGTTTTACGATACGGAGCCGCCGCCAAGCCCTAAAACCTCTCGGGAGGGCTGATCTGGAGTCCGTTCGGGGCTCCAGAGAGGGGAATCCGTCGCCATCGTCATCATCAACCATCCTCCATCACCAATTTCATGATCCTCACCACCGTGCGTGAGTAATTCCATCGTAGGCTTGCTGGATGGTGATGGGTTGGATGGGATCTATCATGTAATCGAGTTAGTTTTGTTAGGGTTTGATCCCTAGTGTCCACTATGTTCTGAGATTGATGTTGCTATGACTTTGCTATGCTTAATGCTTGTCACTAGGGCCCGAGTGTCATGATTTCAGATCTGAACCTATTATGTTTTCATCAATATATGAGTGTTCTTGATCCTATCTTGCAAGTCTATAGTCACCTATTATGTGTTATGATCCGTTAACCCCGAAGTGACAATAATCGGGATACTTATCGGTGATGACCGTAGTTTGTGGAGTTCATGTATTCACTATGTGTTAATGCTTTTTTCCGGTTCTCTATTAAAAGGAGGCCTTAATATCCCTTAGTTTCCTAAGGACCCCGCTGCCACGGGAGGGTAGGACAAAAGGTGTCATGCAAGTTCTTTTCCATAAGCACATATGACTATATTCGGAATACATGCCTACATTATATCAATGAACTGGAGCTAGTTCTGTGTCACCCTAGGTTATGACTGTTACATGATGAACCGCATCCGGCATAATTCTCCATCACTGATCCATTGCCTACGAGCTTTCCACATATTGTTCTTCGCTTATTTACTTTTCCGTTGCTATTGCTATCATCACTACAAAATACCAAAAACATTACTTTTACTACTATTACCTTTTGTTACCATTACCACTACTATCATATCACTTTGCTACTAAATACTTTGTTGCAGATACTAAGTTTCCAGGTGTGGTTGAATTGACAACTCAGCTGCTAATACTTGAGAATATTCTTTGGCTCCCCTTGTGTCGAATCAATAAATTTGGGTTGAATACTCTACCCTCAAAAACTATTGCGATCCCCTATACTTGTGGGTTATCAAGACTATTTTCTGGCGCCGTTGCCGGGGAGCATAGGTCTATTCTTTGAGTCACTTGGGATATATATCTGCTTATCATTATGAAGAACTTGAGAGATCCAAAAACCAAGATACTTATGAGTAAGCTTGCGACACCTACACCTGCTTCTACTATTCATTCTAATATGTCGCATGTTATTGATGATTCCACTTCTGCTATGCATGATACTTATGATGAAACTACATCTATGCTTGATACTAATGTGCCACTTAGTGATTTTCTTGATGAACAACTTGCTAGGGCTAGAGAGACTGAAAATATTAAATCTGATGATACTGATGAAAGTGATGATGAAGAATCACTTGTTATTCCTAAGGGTTATGTTTTTATCAAGAAGCTTCTTTAGCTATTTTAGCTTGCAAAAATAGAAATGAACTCAAAAGGTTATTAGCTAAATGGAGTAAGCAATCTCTAAATGCTAGAATGAAACCTGACCCTGCTTTTGCTACTTCACCTATCTGTGTTACTGATAAGGATTATGAATTCTCTGTTGATCCTGATATAATTACTTTGGTTGAATCTGATCCTTTTCATGGTTATGAATCTGAAACTGTTGTGGAACATCTTACTAAATTGAATGATATAGCCACCCTGTTCACTACAGATGAGAGAACTCGTTACTTTTATATCCTTCAAATATTTCCGTTCTCATTAAAGGGTGATGCTAAGATATGGTTTAATTCTCTTGATCCTGGTTGTGTGCATAGTCCCCAGGATATGATTTATTACTTCTCTGCTAAATATTTCCCTGCTCATAAGAAACAAGCTGATTTAAGGGATATATATAATTTTATGCAAATGGAAGAAGAGAGTCTCCCACAAGCTTGGGGGAGGCTTCCCAATTACTTAATGCTTTGCCTGATCATCCTCTTAAGAAAAATGAAATACTTGATATCTTTTATAATGGACTAACTGATGCCTCTAGATTTTACCTGAATAGTTGTGCTGGTTCTGTTTTCAGGGAAACAATGCCGGATGAAGCTAAAATTCTATTGAATAATATGTTGACAAATGAAAATAATTGGACACCTCCGGAGCCAATTCCAGAGCCTATTCCTAAACCAACTCCGAAGAAGAGGGGTATTCTATTTCTCAGTCCTGAAGATATGCAAGAGGCAAAGAAATCTATGAAAGAAAAAGGTATTAAAGCTGAAGATGTTAAGCATTTACCTCCTATTGAAGAAATACATGGTCTTAATTTACCGCTTGTTGAAGAAACATATAATCCAAATCCTTCTCCTATTGAAGAAACTCATGGTCTTGATAACCCGACACAAGTAGTAAAGGACGATAGCATGTCTATTATTCTTGGAAGACCCTTTTTGAATACTGCAGGGGCTGTTATTGATTGCACTAAAGGCAATGTCACTCTTCATGTTAATGGTAATGAGCATACTGTACACTTTCCGAGGAAACAACCTCAAGTTCATAGTATCAACTCTATTGTAAAAATTCCATCGATTATATTTGGAGGTTTTGAATTTCCTCTTCCTATTGTCAAGAAGAAATATGATATTCTTATTATTGGGGATGTCCATATCCCCGTTGAGGTAACATAGTGTTATTCGAAATTTCTTCGGTTCCATGTTATTCGGAATGAGTTCGTTAACAAGACTTGATCAACCTTGTTAGTGGATTCCTTTTGATGATCATGAGATGGATGAAACTAGAAGGCACAACCTTCTGTACCCCACTTTTACTTTCTGTTATTTTATAGTAAATAAAATAAAAATAAATATTTTTATGTCTGTTATCTGATTATCCGTGCAATATAAAAATACCTCGAAAATAAAAGTTCTCCAAATGCCCTGAAATTTAAATATGATTTTTTTCTAGAATATTTGAGAATATTTGGCACTGAGAACACAGCAGGGGGGTCAACCACCTGCCCACGAGGGTGGAGGGCGCGCTCTACCCCCCCTGGGCACGCCCTCTGCCTCGTGGGCCCACGGTGGCCCTCCTCCACTTATTCCTGCACCCACACACTTCTTCTTCCTCCCACAAACACGAATATCCAGCTCAAGCACGAGTTCTAGCTCATCTTGCTGCCATTTTTGATCTCCTTGCTCAAAGCACCTCTCACAAAACTGCTTGGGGAGATTGTTCCTTGGTATGTGACTCCTCCATTGGTCCAATTAGTTCTTGTTCTAGTGCTTTGTTCATTGCAAAATTTTGCTGCTTAGGTGACCCTGTTCTTGTGCTTGCATGTCAAATTTATATGGTCAAAAGTAGTTTTGATGCATGATATAGGCTCTAAGCACTTGTAGGAGTAGTTGCTATCAATATCATTGAGTTTGGTTTACTATTATTTTGAAGTTACTAAAAATTTCAGAATTTTTCGGAAAATAATGAGGAGACTTTTGAGGGGCTTATCGAGCCAAAGCTCGAAGGAAAAGGCACCGAAGCCTAAGCTTGGGGGAGTACGTATTTCCCACCAACATTACATTTATGTTCACACACTCATTGCTAGATGTCGGTGCTCATACTTTTTCATTGTATCACCCATGCTAGTTTATTTTCCTTTTTATGCTTTCTTCTTGTGTGTTTAATAAACCTTAAGAAAAACCAAAAAAATAGTTGTAGCTTTTAATTAGTTTAATTTCCATGCTTGTAGTAGTAATTAAAAAGAAAACCCAAAAATATTTCCTGTTCTTCTTTTGCTTGTTGGGAGCTCTCCCGTGTAAATAGTTTTATTTCTTTTCTTTTCTTTGGGGGTTGATAGGAGAAGACCATAATTAAATTGTTGAAGTGGCTCTTATATGCATTATTGTTTATCTGACAAAAGAGCCCATATTGCCTTGTCTTCTCCTGTTTATTGAATGCATGCAGATTCCAGCTTAGTCCAATGCACATGCACTATTATTATTATTCACATCATTCGATCGTGCAAGTGAAAGGCAATTATGATGATATATGATGGACTGGCTGAGATGAGAAAAGCTGGTATGAACTCGACCTCTTTTGTTTTTGTAAATATGATTAGTTCATCGTTCCTGATTCAGCCTATTATGAATGAACATGTTTGCAATGACAACTAGAGATCATAGTTTCTTGTGCCATGCTTGATTAGCTATGAGTTATAATGGTTTACCTTGCGCACCAACATGCTATTGAGATAGTTATGATGTGGTATGATAGGGTGGTATCCTCCGCTGAATGATTTAAGTGACTTGACTTGGCGCATGTTCACGCATGTAGTTGAAATAAAATCAACATAGCCTTCACGATATTTATGTTCATGGTGGATTATATCCTACTCATGCTTGCATTCGGTGTTGATTAATTTTAATGCATGTTCATGACTGTTGTCGCTCTCTAGCTAGTCACTTCCCAGTCTTTTTCTAGCCTTCTCCTGTACTAAGCGGGAATCCTTCTTGTGCACCCAAACTCCTTAAACCCCAAAGTTATTCTACATGAGTCCACTATACCTACCTATATACGGTATCTACCTGCCGTTCCAAGTAAATTTGTATGTGCCAAACTCTAAACCTTCAAATAAATATCTTGTTTTGTATAGCTCATGTATCAACTAGGGTTGTTTGTATCTTCCATGTTAGGCGGGTTATTCTCAAGAGCAGTGGACTCCGCTCCTCACTCACGGGATAAATGGCTGGTCACCGGGATGCCCAGTCCCATGCTTTATACAAACTAAATCAAAATAATTGCAAACAAAACTCCCCCTGGGACTCTTGTTAGTTGGAGGCACTTGCTGTTTTGAGCAAGCCATGGATTGATGCTTATTGGTGGAAGGGGGAGTATAAACTTTACCATTCTGTTTGGGAACCGCCTATAATGTGTGTAGCATGGAAGATATCGCCATCTCTTGGTTGTTATATTGACAATGAAAGTATACTGCTCAAAATATTATTCACCTTTGTTTCAAAACCGAGCTCTGGCACCTCTACAAATCCCTGCCTCCCTATGCGAAGGGCCTATCTATTTACTTTTATGCTGAGTCATCATCCTCTTATTAAAAAGCACCAGTTGGAGAGCACCGCTGTCACTTGCATTCATTACTGTTAGTTTACATTGAGTATGATTTGACTGGATCTCTTTTACCATGAATTACAATGTCTAGTCAGTCCTTGGTCTTTAAAGGTGCTCTGCATTTATGTTTTGCGGTCTCAAAAAGGGCTAGCGAGATACCACCTTGTTATATCATATTATGATTGTTTTGAGAAAGTGTTGTCATCCAAGATTTATTATTATGGCTCGCTAGTTGATTATGCTATTGATATGAGTAAACTTGAGACCTATGCGTTATTGCGAATGTGGTTAGTCATAATCTTTGCTGAAAACTTGAATGCTGGCTTTACATATTTACAACAACAAGAGCAAATAGAGTTTGTAAAAGTTTTTCTTTATCACTTTCAGTTTATAAACTGAATTGCTTGAGGACAAGCAAAGGTTTAAGCTTGGGGGAGTTGATACGTCTTCGTCGTATCTACTTTTCCAAACACTTTTGCCCTTGTTTTGGACTCTAACTTGCATGATTTGAATGGAACTAACCCGGACTGACGCTGTTTTCAGCAGAATTACCATGGTGTTATTTATGTGCAGAAACAAATGTTCTCGGGATGACCTGAAACTTCACGGAGCAACTTTTCAGAAAATATGAAAAATACCTGCAAAAGATGAAGCCCAAGGGGCCCACCACCTCTCCAGGAGGGTGGGGGGCGCGCCTGCCCCCTAGGGCGCGCCCCCTACCTCGTGGGCCCCCTGTTGCCTCTCCGACTCCAACTCCATATATTGTGTTTCGGGGAGAAAAAATCAGAGAGAAGAAATCATCGCATTTTACGATATGGAGCCGCCGCCAAGCCCTAAAACCTCTCGGGAGGGCTGATCTGGAGTCCGTTCGGGGCTCCGGAGAGGGGAAAACATCGCCATCATCATCATCAACCATCCTCCATCACCAATTTCATGATGCACACCGCCGTGCGTGAGTAATTCCATCGTAGGCTTGCTGGACGGTGATGGGTTGGATGGGATCTATCATGTAATCGAGTTAGTTTTGTTAGGGTTTGATCCCTAGTGTCCACTATGTTCTAAGATTGATGTTGCTATGACTTTGCTATGCTTAATGCTTGTCACTAGGGCCCGAGTGCCATGATTTCAGATCTGAACCTATTATGTTTTCATCAATATATGAGTGTTCTTGATCCTATCTTGCAAGTCTATAGTCACCTATTATGTGTTATGATCCGTTAACCCCGAAGTGACAATAATCGGGATACTTATCGGTGATGACCGTAGTTTGAGGAGTTCATGTATTCACTATGTGTTAATGCTTTGTTCCGGTTCTCTATTAAAAGGAGGCCTTAATATCCCTTAGTTTCCGTAAGGACCCCGCTGCCACGGGAGGGTAGGACAAAAGGTGTCATGCAAGTTCTTTTCCATAAGCACATATGACTATATTCGGAATACATGCCTACATTATATCAATGAACTGGAGCTAGTTCTGTGTCACCCTAGGTTATGACTGTTACATGATGAACCGCATCCGGCATAATTCTCCATCACTGATCCATTGCCTATGAGCTTTCCACATATTGTTCTTTGCTCATTTACTTTTCCGTTGCTATTGCTATCATCACTACAAAATACCAAAAACATTACTTTTACTACTGTTACCTTTTGTTACCGTTACCACTACTATCATATTACTTTGCTACTAAACACTTCGTTGCAGATACTAAGTTTCCAGGTGTGGTTGAATTGACAACTCAACTGCTAATACTTGAGAATATTCTTTGGCTCCCCTTGTGTCGAATCAATAAATTTGGGTTGAATACTCTACCCTCGGAAACTGTTGCGGTCCCCTATACTTGTGGGTTATCAAGGAACTTGCATTGAGATAACCAGGAGGAGTGTGACCCTCGTCTGCACTAAGGCAAGCCACACCAGCATTTGGATGGTGTCATTTCAATATATATGATTGTTTCTACTTAAATATGAGTTCTTATATGCATTTAAAAATTTGTTAATTAAATATGGTTGCTTGCTAGTTACTTTGTCATGCTTGATATGCTTGTTTAAGTTACTGGTTGAATGCATGGACTAGTTTGGTCTAGTAGAATAAAATTTTGCCTTAGTTGTATTGCTATGATAAATAATGATAGTTCTTTTGTTAAGTGATATCTTCATATAAATTATGAGTTAGTAAAAGTATTGCATGATAATAAAAGTTAAGGGAGAACCAGTAAAGTTTAATCATGAGTAGTGCAAGCAAGTTATGTTGATAAGTCTGATCCGCACATGGGAGTTGTATGCTTTGCATGTTGATTAGTTGCATGATCATGGCATTGTATGACTTGGTAGTTTAAATTTTTATTCAAGTTAAACCTGTTAATAAGTCCACTTGAATATGACGTTGATCAAGTCATGGTGCCACTGAATCGGGTTTTCTTAGTGCGACCACATTTACCTTGTGGGAGGTCTTGATTCGGTCCTTTGTTGTGCCTCTCGCCGGTGCTTCCAACGAGGGAAGGTTATGGGCGTGCATACCCTGGCCCGGTAAGCAGACATAACCTTGTGTGCCCGTTTGTTTTTATGGTACCTTGTCCCCGTTTGGGACCGTTTTGCCACGACGGTGGTCGTTGGTGTCTTTGGTAGACACGGGGCCACCCAGGACATAGCCCTGAGAGGGAGTTTGTTGGAGTGGCCGGGAGAGTGTCATGGCAAGGGGAGGGTTTCGTTGGAATGCCGTTGGTCCACCCGAACGGGAGGGCACGGCCATGGATTCTGTGGTGTGGGTAAAGTGCGCTACCTCTGCAGAGTGTATTAAATCTATCGATAGCCATGTCCTGAGTTATGGGCACAACTCCGGATTAAGTCACACCATGGATCAACTTTTATAATTAATCTTGCACACTAAATAACTGTTGATGGCACTGATGATTCTGGAGATCATGAGTGATTGGTTTCAGTTGTGATCTGGGTATGATCACCGTTTGGTTACGAGGTAACCCGTCTGGTAAGCGAGACCGTGGGACTTGGTGCACATGTTGGTTTCACTGCGTTAGTAACATTACTTGCATTGCATTAACATGATTAATTGTCATGATATTGTTTGTCATTATGCTTATGTTTGTTGTGAGCTTGCAAGTACATTCAATGTACTTACCTGGTGTGTCATGCCAGTTTTCAGGCAAGTCACTTCGCATCGGAGAGCTTCCCGCGTCTAGGCTGTGTACATGTCGGTGTCCCTGTGCTATGGAGTTCGACTTCGTCATTCTTCCTCTACCGCATAGTTCGTGTAATCGAGGCCCCTTTATGTTTATTAAATAATGTACATACTGTTCAGCCGCACCGTGTGTGCCGCTTAGCTTCTTATTTCGATGTAATTTCAGACCCATGCAATCCGCTAGCATCAATAAAGCGGTTGTTTCTGTACCATGTTGTTGTGTGTTGCTAGAAGACTTGATCTCTGGGCTGGCATTGCAAGGTAAACCAGTTGCTCTGAGCCAGGGTGCCACAATTCTTGGTATCAGGGTCGCGCTGATTGCAGGACACGCTAGACCGTTAGTGCGTTAGTGGAATGGTAAATAGTTTCGTCTGAGTGCCGGTAGTCATAGAAATTGGTTGCTGCATTGCATGCATGGTAATCTGTTGTTATTGCTAACCGTATGATGTTTGTGAGTGTAGATGGCTCCAGTTCCGATCTTGTACCATCCTGAGCCAGCTCCGTACACATCGCCGCACCTGCTTTAGAACGTGTGGCGACGACTCTACCCAGAGGGTGCTGATCCAGAGTATCAGGTGTATCGGGAGCATCTGGCCGGAGCATTGTACGAGTATTATGCTGAGGTCACTCTACACCACAGTTCCCCTTCCGGCGCTTACACTCGTTCTACTAAGGGTGGTCTCGCTTCTACACCATCTCAGGCAGTCCAGTTTGCTGCAATCGAAGCTCTTGTAGACTTGTGCTACAACGAGGTTCGCATGCACACCCACCCAGGTTTATTTTACTACCCATCTCTGCACGAGAATGGGCGTATCCATTTTCCTTTGATTAATCCGGCGTGCGATCGTCCTACTAGCCACCTTTCCTGTTATATCACTGCCAGTTATCTCCTGAACTACGAGTTAGCTCAGGAGCTAACCCGCGTCCGGATAGCTCTTGCCGCTGCTCGTAATAGGAACCCTCTCCCTACTATCGGTTTCACTCCATACATTCCTCCAGCCTCTGCCACCACTCAGAGTACCATTACCCCTTTGGTAGTAACTCCTTGTAGTGCTCCTGCAGCGTGGTCTTCCCTTGTCGCTACTCCTGCAACTCCTATGCTTAGATCCCATCCCGCACCTGCCCCCGAGGGAGAGTCCTCGAGGCAGCGTCGTCGCGTCTCTCTTAACCCGGAGGTCACCACTATCAGTTCAGGATCTGGGTCCGGCTTAGAAGAGGAGCCCGCAGCAGCACCATCCGAGCAGTAGATCGCTAGAGTATCTCCGTCGGCATGAGTATGATGTATGGATGTAGTCGCACGTGTTATGATGCTTAGTTTCATGTCTGAGGGTAATGACCCTATCATGATGTTTAACCCTTATGTTGAGTCTATGTATAATTATGTTGGAACTCTCTTTTTATTTGCCTTGGTTTCTTTCGCTGTTTTCTTCTGGATTCGTCACTGGCCTTCCTCCCATTTTTGGATATTTCTCATCGCGGTTGCTTTGCATTGGGAAACTAAATAATAGGATGCCGTGGGGAGACAGCAGCAGCCAAGCTTATGTGGATGTCCCTGTTCGTCGCTCCGCAAGACAGGCAGGACATTCCCCCGAGCCATATCAGCCACCTCCGCCTCCACCGCCACATCTGCCTTCTACTGAGCAAATCATGCGAATGTTTGAAGAAAGAAGGAACAACAATCTGATGGAACTACTGAAAAGTGTGCAAGTTATGGTTGGGCAGAATGGACATCAGAATGGTCATTACTCCAAGCTGTCAGATTTTCAGCGAACCAAACCTCCCAGTTCCAGTCAAGTTATTGATCCATTGGACACTGATGATTGGTTGAGGACTACTGAGAAGAAACTGGTAATTGCTCGCACTGAAGAAGGAGACAAGGTTCCTTTCGCAACGCATTATCTTGAAGGAGCTGCCGCGATATGGTGGGATAATGCTAAGGCCATGTGGCCCAGACGAGGAAATTACTTGGACTAAATTCAAGGAGCATTTCCGCAAGTACCATATTCCCTCCGGAATTATGGAAATCAAGCAACGGGAATTCCTCTACCTCACTCAGGGAAGCATGTCAGTCAGCGAGTACGTGAATAAATTCAACCATTTCGCCCGCTATTCCCTCTATAATGTGGCCACCGAAGAACGGAAGGTCGACATATTTCTTGGAGGACTGAATCAGCATCTCAGGTGCACTCTCAGCATGTTTGATTTTCTGAACTTCCAAACTCTGGTGAACAAGACTCTCATTGCAGAACGGGAACACAAGCTCATGCACGACAACAGGCCAGTTAATAATGACCACAAGCACAAATTTGAGCCTAAGAAGGATATGCAACCCGTGCAGAAGGCTCATACGTGGCAACAGACTCAGGTTGAGTACAAACCCAACTGGCAGCAAAATGTCAACAAGACCACCACTCAATTCAAGAATATCGTGACCAACCCGGTACATGAATATTGTCAGCACAACAATTCCTGTTTTAGTTGTGGGCAAACCGGACATTACGCCAGACGGTGCCCCAAGAACAGCAAGCGAACAGCTCCATTCCATTTGCAAGTCAACTATCTGGAGCCATATCCTGGCCCGAGTGCCATCCAAGGGAAAATCCATCATATCTCCGCCGATGAAGCCCAAGAAGACCCGGAAGTTGTCATTGGTATGTTCCCTATTAATAACATACATGCCATAATTTTATTTGACTCTGGGGCTTCCCACTCTTTTATTTCACGGAGTTTTGCTGCCCAAACAAATTTCCTTGCTCGATTTTGGGAAAACATATGCTAGTACAACCCCCGGGATCCTTGCTCAGAAGCAATCTGGTCTACCGTAATCTGGAAATTGATATCAAGGGGGTCAAGTTTCCAACATCTCTAATAATCATCGATTCTAACAAATTGGATATTATTCTGGGAACGAATTGATTGACCCAATACCAAGTATGCATCAACTATGCGACCAGAGAAGTTACCATGGCAAATCAGGAGGGTCGCACCGCAAGTTTTTATGCCCGCAAATGCATACCCAAGAAGGATATGGTTTTCACCACCATGGCTGAAGAGGTGGAATTGATTCCCGTGACAGTGAGTATCCCGATGTATTTCCTGAGGAATTACGAGGAATGTCGCCAGACAGAGAACTGGAGTTTGCAATTGACTTGGTGCCTGGAACCACACCGATACACAAGAAATATTATCGGATGCCTTCATCAGAATTGGTGGAATTAAAGAAACAACTGGATGAGATGCTGCAGAAAGGATACATCCGACCAAGCTCTTCACCGTGGGGATCACCCGCGATTTTCGTGGATAAAAAGGATGACAATCTTTGGATGTGCGTAGACTACCGATAGCTGAATGACGTCACCATCAAAAATAAGTATCCACTACCAAGGATTGATGATTTGTTTGATCAACTCAGTGGGGCCAAAGTATTCTCCAGAATTGATTTGAGGACCAGATATCATGAACTCAAAATCAAGAAGGAAGATATTCCCAAGACCGCGTTCACCACTCCGTATGGTCTCTATGAGTATACCGTTATGTCATTCGGCCTCACCAACGCCCGAGCCTTCTTCATGCATATGATGAATAAGGTGTTTATGGACTTCTTGGACAAATTCGTGGTGGTGTTCATCGATGACATCCTCATTTACTCAAAATGCAAAGACGAACACAAGGACCACCTCCGAGTAGTTACGCCAAGTTTAGCAAATGTGAGTTTTGGCTCAAGCAAGTTGGATTTTTAGGGCATGTTCTCTCGGCAGAAGGGATATCTGTGGATCCAAGAAAGGTAAAAGATGTCCTTGATTGGTCCGCACCCACGACAGTCTCATAAATCCGAAGTTTCCTTGGACTAGCCGGATATTATCGTTGTTTTATTGAAGGATTCTCCAAGATTGCCAAGCCCATGACAGAGCTACTAAAGAAGGATAAGAAGTTTGAACGGACACATCACTGCGAACGGAGTTTCAAGGAGCTAAAAATTAGACTGACGTCAGCACCAGTATTGACTCTTCCCGACATCTACCGCACTTTTGATGTCTACTGTGACGCCTCCAGAAAAGGCCTTGGATGCGTACTTATGCAAGATGGCAAGATTGTGGCTTATGCATCCCGACAACTACGGCCACACAAGGGAAATTATCCCACTCATGATTTGGAATTGGCTGCGGTGGTGCACGCTTTCAAGATTTGGAGACATTATCTTATTGGAAAGAGGTGCCAGATATTTACCGACCACAAGAGTCTCGAGTATATATTCACTCAACCCGATTTGAACCTTCGTCAGCGAAGATGGCTCGAGTTGGTTAAGGATTACGACCTCGGTATAAATTATCACCCCGGCAAAGCTAATGTGGTTGCTGACGCTCTCAGCCGCAAACCGGCCAACCTGAATGCTCTAATGGAATCTTTGCCTCCTGAGATTTATGGAGAAAATGCCCAGCTTAATTTGGTAATCATGGATGCCAGTCTTGCAAGTATATTGGAAGTTGCTCCTGCCCTCGAGGAAGAAATTTGCAGCGCTCAAGCAAATGACAAATCATTGCAATTATATGCCAAGCGTATGCAAGAAGGACAGACACAGGATTTCTCTAGAGATCAGCAAGGTACGCTAAGGTTCCGAGGAAGGATTTGCGTACCCAGCCAAGAAGGCCTGAGGAAGAAAATATTGACAGAAGCACATGAATCGCCATACTCAATTCACCCAGGTGGCACTAAAATGTACGAAGACCTTCGTCAGGTATTCTGGTGGAATGGCATGAAGAACGACATCGCTTACTTTGTGGCTTGTTGTGATATATGCGACAAGGTAAAGGCGGAACACCAAAAACCCGCTGGACTCTTTCAACCATTACGTGTATCCCAATGGAAATGGGACGATGTCTGCATGGATTTCATCACCGGTTTACCAAGGGCTCACCGAGGAAATGACGCAATATGGGTCATAGTGGACACCTTAACGAAGGTGGCACATTTTCTTCCTATCCAGACCACCTACCGTGTCGATCAACTTGCACAATTGTATATGTCTCAAATCGTCAATCTACATGGAGTACCAAAGACTATCACTTCGAATAGAGGATCTCTCTTCACTTCAGCATTTTGGTCCCGACTACGTCAAACCTTGGGAACTGCTCTGAAATACAACACTGCTTATCATCCCCAGACAGATGGAAAAACTGAGCGAGTAAACCAAATACTCGAAGATATGCTCCGGGCATGTGCATTGGCCCAAGGGTCCAAGTGGGAAGACTGTCTGCCATACGCCGAGTTTTCCTACAACAACAGTTTCTAGACCAGCTTAAAGATGTCACCCTTTGAAGCTCTGTATGGCTGTAAGTGTCGTACTCCGCTGAATTGGTCTCAAACCGGGGATAGTCATATTTTCAAAACTGATTTGATGATCGAAGCTGAGAAGCAAGTCAAGGAAATCCGAGATCGACTGTAGTTAGCCAAATCTCGACATAAGAGTTATTATGACACCAAACACCGTCAGATCAGCTTCGAACCCGAAGAACACATCTATCTCTGAGTTACCCCTATGAAAGGAGTTAAGAGGTTTCAGTCCCGAGGAAAATTGGCACCCAGATATATCGGTCTGTTTCCAGTCATGGCCAAAGTCGGAACAGTTGCATATCAATTGGAATTGCCACCCGAACTATCAAAGGTACACAATGTGTTTCATGTCTCACAACTAAGGAGATGCATCTCACCACCAGAGAAAAGGAATGATATGGCAGAGATAGAACTGGCTAAGGATTTGACGTATGAGGAAAAGCCAATCAGAATATTGGATGGGACAGAAAAAGTCACTTGCAGCAAAGTGCTAAGGTTTTACAAGGTTCAGTGGGAACATCACACCGAGGAAGAGGCAACCTAGGAAAGAGAGGAATTTTTAAGGACTGCCTACCCAAGATGGTTTTCCCAAGCAACCAAATCTCGAGGATGAGATTCATCCTAGGTGGGGGAGGTTTGTGACAGCCTGGATTTTGCCTTCTCTCTTTTTCCGGACATGGTTTTGCCTTTGCCTTGGATTTGAGTTTTTGGAATCAATTCAAATGGACTTGTCACTTGGGCATGCTCTTGACTTTCACCCATGTGACCTATCCACTTCTCCTTCAACCTTAGTTCTCTGAAAAATCCTCAAAATAATCCAATGAATATATTTCATAAAAGGAAAATATTCATTTTCTCCTCTGAAACTCATTTCAGAAACTAGTGCTCCAAAGCAACCCCCATTTTTATTGCTCCTAAAAATCTGAAATAATCCCTGGATATTCTTTGAACCATGGCCCACCTTCCCAAGCAAGAATATTGCATGACTTTTTGTAGTATTTTTGCTACAGAAAATAATTTCTCTTCTGGTCCAAAGTTTCACATTGAACAGTAAGTGCATTTTTCCTTGGTCCTTTGGCCCCGATTTTTCTTGAGCCTCTTCACCCTCCTAAGTAACCCTTAACACCAGGAGATCAGACATAATGGCCATCTAGAAGCTATCCAAACATAGCAGCCAAGTTTCTGTCCAGAAACTTGCCAAGATGCATGGTTGAGTCACATCTGGTCGGTCTGGCAGTGAGCCCTCAGCTTCCCTAGACCTATCACTGCATCAACTTTAGCCCAGACAAGGCTTGGCCGATCCTGGGCGTCGTTTTGACCATGCCAAGGTGGTGACCGCGTGTGGACACGGGGTCTGGTGTAACACCCACAGTGCGGCTATATCTCCCATGTGTCGGGGCACGACTTAGAGGCATAGCCGCATGGTAGTTTTGTCGCAAGAGGGGTAATCTTCACACAATCCCTTGTACTGAATAAGAAAGGGATAAAGAGTTGGTTTACAATCGCCACTTCACACAAATACAAGTTAAACATACATCATCCAGAATACAATCAAGGTCCGACTACGGAACCAAAATAAAATAAGACAACCCCAAATGCTAGATCCCCGATAATCCCAACCGGCCTCCACTACTGATCAACTAAAACGAAACAACACAACGAACACGATCTTCATCGAGCTCCCACTAGAGCTCAGTTGCGTCATCTGCACTGGTATCATCGGCACCTACAACTATTTGGAAGTATCTATGAGTCACGAGGACTCAGCAATCTCACACTCGCGAGATCAAGACTATTTAAGCTTATGGGTAGGAAAGGGTAGTGAGGTGGAGCTGCAGCAAGCACTAAGCATGTATGGTGGCTAACTTACGCAAATAAGAGCGAGAAGAGAAGCAACGCAACAGTCATGAACTAGATGTGATCAAGAAGTGATCCTGAAACTACTTACGTTCAAGCATAACACAAGAACCGTGTTCACTTTCCGGACTCAGCCGAAAAGAGACCATCACGGCTACACACGTGGTTGATGCATTTTAATTAAGTTAAGTGTTAAGTTTTCTACAACCGGACATTAACAAATTCCCATCTGCCCATAACCATGGGCACGGCTTTCGAAAGTTCAAACCCAGCAGGGGTGTCCCAACTTAGCCCATCACAAGCTCTCACGATCAACGAAGGATATTCCTTCTCCCGGGAAGACCCGATCAATCTAGGAATCCTGGTTACAAGACATTTCGACAATGGTAAAACAAGACCAGCAAGACCGCCCGATGCACCGACATCCCGATAGGAGCTGCACATATCTCGTTCTCAGGGCAACACCGGATGAGCACTCTGTACAACTAAAACCAGCCCGCAAGTTTCCCTGAGGTGGCGCTGCAAAGGACTCTAGTTCGGACCAACACTTAGAGAACCACTGGCCCGGGGGTTAAAATAAAGATGACCCTCGGGTTGGCCGACCCGAGGGAAGGGTAGGTGGTGGTGAGGCAAATGTAAAACCAAGGTTGGGCCTTGCTGGAGGAGTTTTATTCAAAGCGAACTTTCAAAGGGTTCCCATTACACCCAACCGTGTAAGGAACGCAAAATCAAGGAACATAACACCGGTATGAAAGAAAGTAGGGCGACAAGAGTGGAACAAAACACCAGGCATAAGGCCGAGCCTTCCACCCTTTACCAAGTATATAGATGCATTAATTAAATAAGAGATATTGTGATAACCCAACATATCCATGTTCCAACATGGAACAAACTTCAGCTTCACCTGCAACTAGCAACGCTACAAGAGGGGCTGAGCAAAAGCGGTAACTTAGCCAAACAATGGTTTGCTAGGAAAGGTTGTTTAGAGGCTTGACATGGCAATATGGGAGGTATGATATAGCAAGTGGTAGGTAGCGTGGCATAGCAATAGAGCGATCAACTAGCAAGCAAAGATAGAAGTGATTTCGAGGGTGTGGTCATCTTGCCTGAGATCCCGCAAGGAAGAAGAACGAGTCCATGAAGAAGACAAACAGACGAAGTCGAACGAATCCTCACAAACGCAACATTAACGGAACCAACCCGAAGAAGCACACCAGAAAGAAGCAAACAACATAGTAAACCACCAAACATAACATGGCATGATGCACAATCAAGTATGATGCATGTCTGGTTTAAAGGGGCATGGCATGGCAAAGTGCATAAACAAAACTACAAGTTAAATGGAGTTCAATATGCAACGAGTTGCATATTGACGGAACACCACATTCAAGTTATTTAGTTCGATCTTTATTATGTACCCAACAATATTAAATGTTGATTAACATGGCAAGTGGTGAAGCATAATAAAACTACCTATCTAGGCAAGTTTAAATGAGGCCGTAACAACAAGCAAACAAGTCCGGAAAATCCTCATGTGCATATTTTAGGTTTGGTACTGTTATGCCCTAAACACAATTTTAGAGTTATTAAACATGCAAAATGAGTGCACCAAGTTAAACTATGCATTTTTCTACCCCATTTACATATAAAGATTATTTAAAACCGAGCTACGGTTATTAAGTTATGAATTAAATCATCTTAGCATGGCATATGTGCAAAATTACGCAAACAACATTTTAAACATTTTTAAACATGCATGAAAGTTGGATATTATGAAACTAGACAAGACTCTAAGCAACTTTCATATATAAATCATTTTAATCTGATGCACCTTTTGTGAGTTATGATATGCATGAACTAGGAGGACTTTTCTGTAAAAACTGCAGTCTCAGGATTAATTGCTAAAATTGCAGACAAGGAAAAAACACACTGGGCCAAATCTAGTTGGCCCGGTAGTGTACAGAGAGGAAGTGGAGAGGGGCTGCTCACTTTGGGCCTCGTGGGCCGGTTCGATGGAGCTGTGGCTGGCTGGGCGCTGGCTGGGACGCGGGAAGGCGTGGCCCACGCGGGCGAGGGCTGCGGTCAACGGCGCTGGAGGAGGATCGGGGATCTCCCGATCGAACTGGAGAGTGGCGGGGGCACGATCTCCGGCAAGGGCGGCGCGCGGGGAAAACGGCGACGGGCGCGGCCGGCGAGGTCGGGATCGCGTCGCAGGGCTTTGGATCCGGCGGAGGAGTGTTTGACGACGCTGGCATGGAGTTTGGGCGCGGCGCGGGCAGAAGTTGACTTCGGAGGAACTCCTGCGGAGGCGTGCGCTGGTCAGCGATGCGAGATCCGGCGAGGTGGGTGGCAGGCGGCTCGCGCACGACGACGAGTGAGCAGGTCGGGGCGGATCCGAGCAAGCTCGGCCCCTCTGGTGGTCGACAGTTGGAAGGCAAGCGGCGCGGGCGGCACTACGGCGAAGCACCCGCGAGGAGCGGGCAGCACACGGCCGACGGAGCAGAGCAGGCTTCGGCGGCGCAACGCGGGCTCCCTCCGGGCCTAGATCTGGCCCAGGGCGGGCCTGCTGCGGGCCGAGTGGGTCGCGGGGAGGTGGGAGGACGTCAGGGGCGACGTGGCGGCGTCCGGTTGGCTGCGCGCGGTGACGCTGCTGACGTGGCGGCGGCGCTGGGTGGTGCTGGCAGCGACAAGTGGCAGCGGGGGAGCGTGCCGGCGCTGAAAACGAGGAAGGCGGCGGCCGCTGATGATTAGGGGGCGCGGATAACGAGGAGGAGGGGAATGAATGTCCAGATTTGGAAGGGGGTTCCCTTTTATAGCAAAAATGGCTAGGGGTGGGGTTCTAGGGGTTTTCGGAGCCTCCGATCATGATCCGATGGCTCCGGACACGAGGAGGGGTAGGTTGGGGCTTGTGGGCTGTGCAGAAGGCCTCGGGCTAAGACGAGAGAAGAGAGAGGGAGGCCCTGCGTCTGTTTCCGGAGACCGAATACGTGCGACGATAGACCGGCTATACTGCCGCTATAGTTATCCGTTGGGGCATCAAACGGACTCCGAATGCGATGAAACTTGGCAGGCGGCCTACCTACACTAAACCGAGAACACACGTAAACTTTCATCCCAAACCGAGAACATTTTATGGCCACTTATAAAATACTATTTCGGGCGTGCCACGGGCGCGTGCAAGTGTGTCTGGGCTCAGAACGGACAACAGACGGAACTGGGGAAACCCGGACGGATGCAAGTTTTGAAAACATGATGATGCAATGCACATGGTGACATGGCAAGATGCAACACGCAAGAAAATGACATGGCAAAGACAGGGAATAACTGGAAGACACCTGGCGCAACGGTCTTGGGGCGTTACAACACTCCACCACTACGAGAGGATCTCGTCCCGAGATCTAGGATGGCACCGGAGAGAAACAGAAGAGGAAGATAAGAGGTAAAACTAAGTTGCTTCTTTGACAAACGAGTGAAACCACGAACCTTGAGAGGTTGAACAAATTCAAAGAAGAAAACAACGAAGATGAACAAAGTTGAAAACACTCCGTTAGAAAAGGGGAACAAGGAACATTACGGAAACCTTGTAGGTTGAAAGGCATAAGAAAAGGGTTGCAATGGACAAGAAATACATGCAAGCACTTCGGTTGAAACGAGATGTACAAGGAACGATAAGATCAATTACGACAACACCCCGGTTGGAAAAAAAAGGAAGGCAAAGAATATGATCTTGGCAAAAATGAAGGCACTTGGATGAGAGTCTGGTTAGAAGAGGAATGATAGACACAACACTCCGGTTAAAACAAGTTAGAGAAGGAATAAGAATGATATAATTTGGACAGCACTCCGACTGTAAATGGAAGGAATTGAACATGAACTTGACAAGATGAGAGGATACTTGAAAAGAGGACACGACACTTCGGTTGAAACGGTAAGCACAAAAAGAACACGATCCTCGTAATTCGAGATGATGATTGAAAAGAGCAACATCACAAAGCCTCCAGGAGAAAGAATGGAAGATCGATCATTGGAATAAGAATGGAGAAGAAAATGCCAACTTCTGCCACAAATGAGCTTGCAAAGCACCCTTCCAAGAAGGTTATAACGAAGTTGTTGGAAAAGCAACAACGAAAAGAACAAACTTGTAGTGGGCTTATGGAGAACATCTCAAAACTATGAGGTGAAATGATTCCACTACATAAACAAAAGATTGGATTGATATCCCCAAGGAGACGAGAAACTTGTTTCACCGGGGGGATAAATGAATAACTTGGATCATTTATGAGCACCATAAATAGCAATAATCCTTAGGGAAAGCTTTAGGTGAAATATAATCCAAGATAACTCCAATGAAGAGATTTATGGGTTGCAAAGGATCTCATGAACGAATTGAAAATGATGGGTTTAAAATATGTCATTCCTTACAACTTGTGAATCATGAAACATGAAGAAAATTGTCAAGAATGACATAACACCACTGAGGGACTCCTGGATTAGGGGGTCTCCGGACAGCCGGACTATATCCTTTGGCCGGACTATTAGACTATGAAGATACAAGATTGAAGACTTCGTCTCGTGTCCGGATGGGACTCTACTTGGCGTGGAAGGCAAGCTAGGTAGTACAGATATGGATATCTCCTCCTTTGTAACCGACCTTGTGTAACCCTAGCCCCCTCCGGTGTCTATATAATCCGGAGGGTTTTAGTCCGTAGGACAACATACAATCATACCATAGGCTAGCTTCTAGGGTTTAGCCTCTCCAATCTCGTGGTAGATCAACTCTTGTAATACTCGTATCATCAAGAATAAATCAAGCAGGACGTAGGGTTTTACCTCCATCAAGAGGGCCCGAACCTGGGTAAAACATCATGTTCCCTGCCTCCTGTTACCATCCGCCTTAGACGCACAGTTTGGGACCCCCTACCCGAGATCCGCCGGTTTTGAAACCGACATTGGTGCTTTCATTGAGAGTTCCTCTCTGTCGTCGCCGTTAGGCTTGATGGCTCCTACGATCATCGACAGCGATGCAGTCCAGGGTGAGATTTTTCTCCCCGGACAGATCTTTGTGTCCGGCGGCTTCGCACTGCGGGCCAACTCGCTTGGCCATCTGGAGCAAATCGAAAGTTACGCCCCTGGCCACCAGGTCAGGTTTGGAAACTTAAACTGCACGGCCGATATCCGCGGAGACTTGATGTTCGACGGATTTGAGCCCCTGCCTTGTGCGCCACGCGGTCACAATGATTACGATCTAGCTCTACCATCGGACAGTGTTTGAGAAATCGCACCGGCAGCCGCTCCGACCCTCAATTCGGAGCCAGTTGCGCCATCCCTGGACGGGTGGATAGACCCCGCCACGGAGGTCGTATCCTCTGCGGCGATCAAGCCGAATATCGACCTTACCCTTCACGAGAGCCGTGTTGCTAAACTGCCGGATCTTTCTCCGGCCACGGACTCCGAACCGCCTGCGCCCGTTCCTGTCGAATCCGATTGGGCGCCGATCATGGATTTTACCTCCGCGGATATTTTTCAGCACTCGCCCTTTGGCGACATACTGAACTCATTAAGGTCTCTCTCCTTGTCAGGAGAGTCCCGGCCGAACTACGTCTGGCAGGATTGGGATGCGGATGACGAAGAAATTCGCTGCCCACCCACCACCCACTTAGTTGCCACTATCGATGACTTAACTGACATGCTCGACTTTGACTCCGAAGAAATCGACGGTATGGACGACGATGCGGGAGACGAACAGGAACCACTGCCCACAAGGCACGAGACGCCCACTTCATCACATGACATATACATGGTGGACACACCAAAAGAAAACGATGACAAGGAACGGAAGGACGCAACGAAGGGCTGTCCCCTCGAGAAGCAGTCAAAGCGGCAGCGTAAGCACCGCTCCAAATCCCGCCTCGGCAGAAACAACGGTCATATAGAGCCAGCGTTAGAGCAGGGTGAACCATCGCTGGACCACGGCAACACGGAGAATCAAACCGAACAACCCGACTTTGTCAAATATAATAACCCGGACGACATCACACCGGATAGACACCCGGAGCAACAGAATGCCCATCAAAGGCTTGTCGCCACCGCGAGGAGTCTAAAAAAGCAGAAGCAAAGGCTCAAGACTGCGCAAGACACACTCAGAATCAGATGGAGTAAAGTAGTCAACACAGCAGCGAAGTACGGCGGTAATCGCCACACCAAGAGCAACTCGAAGCGGAAGTTGCTACCTGAATTCGATGAGGAGGCCTTAGATCCCCCGCAACAAAAAATTAAAACGGCCATCTGGCCGGATAGACGACCTCACGGCCAACATAGAGCGGCAAACAACGCCGCACATAAGCCAATACACGATCCACGCGAGGGCTCGCATCAAAAGGACAGCGCAACCAGATCCATCTATGGACCATGCAAGCGCGCTCCAGCATACGATGCAACACAACAAACATCCGAACACCACGGTACACCCAGATACAGGGGTGCCGCACACCCCCTATGTTTCACCGACGAGGTGCTGGACCATGAATTTCCAGAGGGATTCAAACCCGTAAACATAGAGGCATACAATGGAACAACAGACCCTGGGGTCTGGATTGAGGACTATATCCTCCATATCCATATGGCTCGAGGAGATGATCTCCACGCCATCAAGTACTTACCCCTCAAGCTCAAAGGGCCAGCTCGGCACTGGCTTAAAAGCCTCGCCGAAAGCTCCATTGGAAGCTGGGAAGAGCTCGAAGACGCTTTTCGGGCAAATTTTCAAGGGACTTATGTCCGACCTCCGGATGCGGACGATTTGAGTCACATAACTCAACAGCCCGGAGAGTCAGCCCGAAAGCTTTGGAACAAGTTTCTTACTAAAAAGAACCAAATAGTCGAATGTCCGGACGCCGAAGCTTTGGCAGCTTTTAAGCACAGCGTCCGAGACGAATGGCTTGCCAGACACCTGGCCAAGAAAAGCCGAGAACAATGGCAGCATTAACAAGCCTCATGACCCGCTTTTGCGCGGGCGAGGACAGCTGGCTAGGCCGATGCAGCACCAGCGACCCCAGTACATCCGAAGTTAGAGATGGAAACGGGAAATCACGACGCAACAAAAATAATAAGCGCCGGAATAAAGAAGACAGCCCGAAGAGCACGGCGGTAAACGCCGGATTCAGAAGCTCTCGGCCAGGTCAGCAAAAGACGCCCTCTAAAGGCGCCAGGGATGAACTGTCCAACCTAAACAAAATTCTGGACCAAATATGTTAGATCCATAGCACCCCCGATAAACCTGCAAATCATACCCATAGAGAATGTTGGGTCTTCAAGCATTCCGGCAAGCTCAACGCCGAACATAAGGGGCAGGATACACCAAGCGAAGACAAGGATGATCCTCGCAAGCAAAGCACTGTGAAACAGAAGAAATTTCCACCGGAAGTCAAAACAGTAAACGTGTTACACGTGATAAAGGGGAGAAATAAAGCGGCACTCCCAAATAAATATGCCCAAGGTCCTATCACCGCGGAGTTCTGCCACTGGCCGTCTCAACCGATCACCTTCGACCATCAGGATTACTCGGCAAGTATCCGATGCGCAGGATGGGCTGCCTTGGTATTAGATCCAATAATTGATGGATACCACTTCACACGAGTCCTGATGGACGGTGGCAGCAGTCTAAACCTGATATATCAGGACACAGTCCGCAAAATGGGGATAGACCCAACGAAAATTTGCCACGGCAATACTACCTTTAAAGGAGTAACGCCAGGCTCAGGGGCTCATTGCACGGGCTCCCTACTACTAGAGGTTATATTCGGCTTCCCCGATAACTTCCATAGCGAAAATTTAACCTTCCACATTGCTCCGTTCCAAAGTGGCTATCAAGCACTACTTGGACGCGAAGCTTTCGCTCGCTTTAATGCAATACCGCATTACGCTTCCCTCACACTTAAGATGCCCGGTCCACGTGGCATCATTACAGTAAATGGAAATATTGAGCGATCCCTGCGCGCCGAAGAGAGTGCGGCTGCCTTGGCAGCCGCACACTAAAACGGCCTCACCAACTAAAGCATTCGATAGGTCGTCTAGACCACGGACACGGTTAGACGGGTTCGGCGCAGCTATACATAATTCATACAGGTTTGATGGCCACACGCCTATTACAAATACAAGGGGCTCAACGCGCGCAGACAAGTGGCAATTTTTACTCACCTTGAATTGTACATGGTTTCTTTAAACCTACCTTTTTGCATGACAACTTTTCACCTAAGTTCCTCTCTTTTACAGATGACCATCGTGCTACACCCGTCCAGGATATGGCACAATGGAGACACAGGCGCAGACATGCAGCAGGGACCTGTTCAAAGGATTCTTTTTAGATTAAGACCCTGCATCAACCTTTTTTACTGTCTCTTGTTGATACACATCCCTCGGATTCTCAGTACAATTGAGAAGGATGCTGACGTCTTGGCATGTGGCCATGTCAGAATAATGCATGTACCTGGACACCAGGGGCTTCTTACAAAGGGCACTGTTTAGGCCCGGTTTACACCATAAAGACCGAATACCTTAGGGAGTGTTCGGCATCGTGAGTTTGGCCTTATATGCATCAACTCTCAATCATGTCTTTGGTCAAATGTTGGGTTTGCCCGGCTCTTGTGTTTTGCTGCCTTATGTTCCGCTCTATCGGCTAAGGCGGCACCAGGAGAACTACTGCAATTGTGCCCTGGTTCATCCAGATGAGCACCTCAGTAGAGAAAGCCGAAAACTGACTATCATGATATAGCGTGAGACTGGTCAACCACTCGATGACCTATCAGAATCTTAGAATTCCTATGCCTTAACGAAGGACCATTTCCCAGCCAGGCATGTACGCACCCCAAATTCGGGTGAGTGCAGAGCCACCAGGGGCTATATAGTAGCCCCACTGTCAAACTCCTCTGGCTAAGTGAAAGTGTTAAAGCATTATAGTCCGGTTGCCTAGTTCGCTGCGCTATCACCTCCTTAATAGGACCAAGACATTGGATTAAGTGTGAACACGTGTCTTCTGCGAACACCCTCGCATTATATGCATGGGGGCTGAAGCCGACGACTGCAATCTTTCAGGTTATATACATATATACATAAACGGCCGCACAGGAGGCATCACAATACTTTCGGGCAAAAGTATAAATACATCCTTGATAAAATTAATAAAATGTTGTTTTTACAATGGGAATACATGTCACTCAAACATAACATTCTTCGAGCACTGGGCCTCTATCGAACGAGCGCCCTCAAGAACTTCTTCAAAATAGTGCTCGGCAGCCACTCGGCCTATTGCCGAACCCTGCGCCACGACAGTGGTGGCATCCATCTCCGCCCAGTATGTTTTGACATGGGCAAGGGCCATCCGCGAGCCTTCTATGCATGCCGATCTCTTCATCGCATTAATGTGTGGCACTGCACCAAGCCAAAATAGTTGTTTGGCTTTGGCCTTTCCGGCCACAGATGATCCACGACAGACCTCATGGCAAGTCTGGACAATCTATTGAGTTTGGCCCATTCGGCAAGCTGATCAGTCAATGGAAGCGGACGTTGTGGAACGTTAAATTGCGACCAGAACAGCTTGTCCACTTCACGATCTGTCTGATCTCGGAAGTATTCGGCTGCATCGACAGCGCTCGCCGCTAAATCGAGATATGCGTCGGCTGAACTCCATAGCTGATCCAGAGGGGCATACCGCGGATCGCCGAACTTCCTCCGTAGCATAAAGGGCTTCCCAGCCACGATATCCCCGGCTTCACGCAGTTCCTCCTTCTTTGCTCTCATTGTAGAGCGGGTGTCTTTGGTCCCCATTGTGGCCTTTTCGAGGTCCGTAGCCTTCGCCCGACTTTCTTCTTTAAGAAACTGGCAGCGGTCGGCAGTGTCTTTTAACTTCACAGCCATTTTGGCCATTTTCTCTTTGCTCTCACTATGCCCGGCCTTCTCGACTCTCAACTTTTCGTCCGCCTTCGAAGTGGCCGCATTACTACTCCTTGCTTGCTCCTTGGCTCGGGCAAGGTCCGCCCACAAGGCCTCCACGGTGGCAGCTCCATCTGCAGTCACAACATATTAAAGATACCGGCATCACGCTGCTCTTACTATGTGACATCCACTATAAATATCACCTACCCTGGGCCTCGTCAAGCCGCTTGTTAACAAGCTCGATGTCGGCATCCGCCGCATCCAGTTGCCGCTTTAGTGCGGCAACCCCATCAGTCCGGCTAGCCACCGGAGCTTCAGACACCTGCACATAACGGCAGTCTGGTTATTACCTGGAACTACGATCCTCTGTTCACCGCCGTTCTTGACGACAACCAAAGTCTCAGGGGCTACTATCTACACAGGGCGCACCTACAAAATGTGCGGTACCACCACAAATGCATATCATTCCACGTACCCTCAAAGTCCATCAGTAGACTCATAAAGGCTTCATGCAACCCGTTCTCGACGGACGAAATCCTTTCAATCACCATACACATTAATGTACGGTGCTCTTCTGAGATAGTCGCTCGCTCTAGTAGACCCTTCAGTACGTCCGACCGCATACCAGGTGGTGCCGGACTCTTTTGATTGCTCTCTTCAAGAGCCGGATACTGACGGCTTCGGGTGACCATGGGATTACCTTCTGGCCTTGCCGGATCCGGAGAAACTCTTTGTGACGACACTTCAAGGTCGTCCGCTTCTTGAGCCAGGGAGTCCGGGGGAGGCGTTTCGCTCTCCATCATCTCCGAAAGAAGATCCCCTGAAGACGAGCTCTGCTGAGAAGGGCTCAGATCCGAACTGCAAGATAGATGCTTCGGTTATCTTCCTCAGAAGTAAGGTAGTATATTTTCATTATTAAGTACTTTTTGATTACTTACAGCTCGTTAGAGGGCTGATCCCCGCGCGGACTTTGTGCGGCAAGAGCACCCTCCGAGGCGGGACCCTCTGGTGGAGTTTTCTTCTCCCGTTTGGAAACCTTGGTCTCCGGATCATCAGAGGTAGTCCTCTTCCTCCCCCGGGGCGAGGGAATGTCAGATTCCTTCCCTTGGCTATCCTCCCTCACAGAGGCGCTCGTTCCCTCGGTTGGAATAGGTAGCGGTGGGGGCCCTCTTTCGCCCTCTTTATTCCCCCTTTCATCTTCCTTTGAGGGCACCAGGCAAGGTGCTGGCTCGAGCATCTTTTCCAGGACCGGATTGTCCAAGCCTTCGGGAAGGGGGGCCGAACACCGGATCATCTTCGCCCTTGTTATCCAGTCCTGGTCAAAAAGCGATTCTTCAGAATGACTTCATGATGAATGAAAGACAGTGTGTTCGGCTAGAAGATTACTTACTTGGGCCGTGGTGCGGTTGCTGCTCAGGCCCACGTCCTCGGAGGTGTCCGGACACTCTATTTGGGATCCGAAGAACGACTTGTACATCTCCTCGTGTGTCAGGCCGAGGAAATTCTGAATAGCGCGCGGTCCTTCTGGGTTGAATTCCCACAAGCGGAGGGGCCGGCGTTTGCAAGGCTGGACTTGACGAACCAGCATGACTTGCACTACCTTAACCAAACTAAAATCTCCCTCGAAGAGATCCCGGATGCAGCTCTATAGTATGGGCACATCCTTGGCTGGACCCCATCTCAGCCCCCTGCTGATCCATGACATCAGTTGTGGTGGAGGGTCCGAGCGAAAGGCGGGGGAAGCTACCCACTTGACACTTCTGGGAGCGGTGATGTAGAACCACTCCCATTGCCATAATCCGGATACCTCTGGAAAGGAACCTTTTGGCCACGGAGCTCCAGCAATCTTGCTTATTAATGCACCCCCGCACGCTGCATACTGCCCCTCGACCGTCTTCGGCTTCACATCAAAGGTCTTGAGCCACAGGCCGAAGTGAGGGGTAATGCGGAGGAAGGCCTCACATACGACAATAAATTATGATTTGTGGAGAAAGGAATCCGGGGCTAGATCGTGGAAATCAAGCCCGTAATAGAACATCAAACCCCCAACGAAGGGATACAGAGTGAGGCCTAGTCCTCGGAGGAAGTGGGAGATGAACACGACGTCTTCATTGGGTTCACGAGTAGGGACGACCTGCCCTCGGGCGGGCAGCCGATGCGAGACTTCGGCGGTCAAGTATCTTGCCTCCCTCAACTTCTTGATATCCTCTTCCGTGACGGAGGAGGGCATCCACCGGCCCTGGAGGCTGGATCCGGACATGATTAAAGGTCCGAAGCACCTGACCTGGGCTTTGGGTGTTAGAACTCGAGGTGGGGGAAGGATTCGATTGAGCACGGGAGGAAAAAAGTAAAAGCCTTGACCCTTTATAAAGATTGTTAATATCAAGTGTCCTCCTCGTGGCCGTTTGGGACTTGCCTAAAATCTAGGAGTCCTAGGCGCGGTTGGGTTACCCACGACCGTATTGATGAGAATCCCGTAATAAGGGGGACATGGTCTCTACTTTGACAAGACGTGTCAAGAAACTGCCTCGCGTTATGTGCGGGGCTAGTTAAAGAAAAATGGTTCGAATAATCACCGAGCCATGGCATGATGTCATGTTGCCAAAATGTGTCAGCAGATTAGATTTGTGGAAATATTATTCTCTCTACGGTGGTATGTGGAACTTATTTTGCAGGGTCGGACACTATCCTTTTATTCGAACTCCTCTGTGGTGTATCCGGAGGAGGAACCCGCCTTGCAATGCCGAAGACAACACTGCGCGCCGGACTCATCATCATTGAAGCCTGGTTCAGGGGCTTCTGAGGGAGTCCTGGATTAGGGGGTCTCCGGACAGCTGGACTATATCCTTTGGCCGGACTGTTGGACTATGAAGATACAAGATTGAAGACTTCGTCTCGTGTCCGGATGGGACTCTACTTGGCGTGGAAGGCAAGCTAGGCAGTACGGATATGGATATCTCCTCCTTTGTAACCGACCTTGTGTAACCCTAGCCCACTCCGGTGTCTATATAAACCGGAGGGTTTTACTCCGTAGGACAACATACAATCATACCACAGGCTAGCTTCTAGGGTTTAGCCTCTCCGATCTCGTGGTAGATCAACTCTTGTAATACCCGCATCATCAAGAATAAATCAAGCAGGACGTAGGGTTTTACCTCCATCAAGAGGGCCCGAACTTGGGTAAATCATCATGTTCCCTGCCTCCTATTACCATCCGCCTTAGACGCACAGTTCGGGACCCCCTACCCGAGATCCGCCGGTTTTGACACCGACAACCACCTCAAAAGATAAGATAGAAAGAATTGCACTTCGGAATGGAAGATGAATAATACTTGAACTCCTCAAAACAAGACATGTGTTGAACACCATGTTTATTTTGGAGTATAGCTTGGCGGGACAATTGAAGAATGAAAGGAATCCTTGACGAACCACGATGTAGAGCCTCCATGAAGAACTCCGGTAATAAAATGATGATTAAAAGAAAGAGAAGTTGAAAACACAAGGCGAAGCCTTGTAATGATTTAGGTGGAGCTTCACGATGATATAATGCGGGAAAACTTGGAACTTCGGAAAAAGTATGAAGCACTTGAACAAAGAATTTACTCATCGTGAACAAAACTCCGGAAGAATGAATCCATCATTTGGATGAAGCAAGAATAAGGATTATATTATGTGTATCCTTCACCAATTTAAATTGTTGACAAGCAAAAGATTTGACATACTACTTATTCTCGTAGAAAGGATTAAGATAGATATAGCACCAACTTCGGAAGGTCTTCTGCGAACCACCGGTAGGATTGGGAAGAGAGATCTTGAATGAACCACTGTAAGAATTAAAAATGAACGTAGCACAGGCACAACACACCGGGAAGAACTGGAAAACGAATGAAGATACTTGAAGGAATTTAGATACATGAGAACGAATAGATCACGAGCTGATTAGAGAATATTTGAATGATGCACCGTAAGATTTGGAGAACAATAGTTGAAAGCTTAGGATGAATAAATCCGAAATGATGGCCTTCGGAGAATCAAACTGAAAAGAATCTTGAATTGCTCCGGATAGGTGAAAAGAATTCTCATAATCGAAAACAATTATGAGAGGATGGCATCAAGCTAGAACCACGCATCTCTGAGAGAACGGACCAAGATTTGAGAGAAACTCTTCTTCAGTCTTCAAATGTTGAGAATGATGATGATATACACCACCATGAATTGTTGAGGCACTCCGGAATGAAAATTAGAAAGGTTGAACCAACGATGAAAAGAATTTGAAAGATCTTGGAGAAAGACATTTGACTGATGGCAAATCATTCTTACGTCAAACTTTGAAACGAATTTGAGAATAACTCCGGGAAAATTAGAAGAGTCAGGTAAGATCCTGGGAATAGACCTGTGGGTAAGGGCCCACTCAAAAGATACACCGTTTAAATATTGCTTGAAAAGAGAGATTGCACCGGTTGAATTAAATGGCTTGAATAAGGTAAGACCTCGAAAATAGCTTAGATTGATCCAGAATAGAAGCACTAATCTTCCGAGATATCTTCAGCACAACGAAACAAATGGAAAACAAGAGGTGAATAATTAAGAAGTGCACCGGCATAAGAAAGCATTTGAAACGGGGAGAGGATATGGTCGACAAAGCTTGAATTGAATCCACCGGAGAAGAAAAGAACGAAGAATAAAACACTTGAAGCTCCATTAGAATCTTCCTGAGAATCACCGGATAAGAACATTGACGGAAAGAATGAAGAAACTTCATATCCATAAGAAGGATACTTGATTCAGATATATGAGTCCTTGAATAAAAAGGGTGGGAGGGCGGCAAAACAAAGGCAACTTGGGACGGATGAAACAAATAACGTTGAGAAGACTTTGAGTTGATCTTGCGGATGGGAAAATGATCAGATCCACTTGAAGAGAAACACGCCGGATGAAAAGGATTCACATGACCATCTCGATGATCGAAAAAGGATTAGCACTCCCATAAAAATATGAGAACACTATTTAGGAAAAGGTATGGAATCAACACTTGACATTGAAGCAACTCGAATACCACAACTGAAAAACAAAACAAAGGATTGGCTTGCAAAATAAGCCGGAAACAAACATAAGATAGACACCATGTCGTATCATGTGTTTGTTGGTAGGATATCCTACGATATACTTGAATTCCCACTTATAAACTCCCGAAACTTTCTGGTTATGCAATCAGGTGTTGGGGATACAGGGGAAGCATAATATCTCACCGGAAACTAGGAAATCCTACATCCAGCTGTATCCATCCTTCAACACATAACCAAGAAACCTTCGGAAATCATTTACCTCAACCTTCGAAAAGCATCCGTTATACGAGTTATGGCAATACTCCCGAACTCCCGCCCCAGTACTGGGTGGCGTCGAGGTTATCTCACCAACCACTACATAAAAGATATTTTCAATGTCGGCGAAACTCAGGTATTCCAGAACTGCAACGATAAAATTGTGACGATGGCACCTCGGAGCTCAACTCCCCGGATAGTGCCACAACCCCTAAATGTCAGGAGGCAACAAGAACAATGTTCTCGTCACAAAACCATCGGAACATTCCAAGATACCCACGTGATCCTAAAAAAAATTAGTGACATTTGAGGAGAGAAGAATCAAAACACTATGTCACGAGGCCTCACCAGAGCGACGAAGGGACTGAGAAGTAAAAAAAATCCTACTCTCCGATATCTATAATCCTAAGACTCGAAACATTTTGTTCTAGACTCAACAACGTCAGCGATTCGATCAAGCAGGGGGCTCCTAAGTCGGGGAAGGCTCTGATACCAACTTGTAACACCCACAATGTAGCTATATCTCCCACGTGTCAGGGCACGACTTAGAGGCATAGCCGCATGGTAGTTTTGTCGCAAGAGGGGTAATCTTCACACAATCCCTTGTACTGAATAAGAAAGGGATAAAGAGTTGGCTTACAATCGCCACTTCACACAAATACAAGTTAAACATACATCATCCAGAATACAATCCAGGTCCGGTTACGGAACCAAAATAAATGAAGACAAGCCCAAATGCTAGATACCCGATCGTCCCAACTAGGCTCCACTACTGATCAACAGGAAACAAAACAACACAACAAACACGATCTTCATCGAGCTCCCACTAGAGCTCAGTTGCGTCATCTGCACTGGTATCATCGGCACCTTCAACTGTTTGGAAGTATCTGTGAGTCACGAGGACTCCGCAATCTCACACCCGCGAGATCAAGACTATTTAAGCTTATGGGTAGGAAAGGGTAGTGAGGTGGAGCTGCAGCAAGCACTAAGCATGTATGGTGGCTAACTTACGCAAATAAGAGAGAGAAGAGAAGCAACGCAACGGTCGTGAACTAGAAATGATCAAGAAGTGATCCTGAAACTACTTACGTTCAAACATAACACAAGAATCATGTTCACTTTCCGGAATCCGCCGAAAAGAGACCATCACGGCTACACACGCGGTTGATGCATTTTAATTAAGTTAAGTGTTAAGTTCTCTACAACCGTACATTAACAAATTCCCATCTGCCCATAACCGCGGGCACGGCTTTCGAAAGATCAAACCCTGCAGGGGTGTCCCAACTTAGCCCAACACAAGCTCTCATGGTCAACAAAGGATATTCCTTCTCCCGGGAAGACCCGATCTGTCTCGGAATCCCGGTTACAAGACATTTCAACAATGGTAAAACAAGACCAGCAAGACCGCCCCATACACCGACATCCCGATAGGAGCTGCACATATCTCATTCTCAGGGCAACACCGGATGAGCACTCCGTACAACTAAAACTAGCCCTCAAGTTTCCCTGAGGTGGCACTGCAAAGGACTCTAGTTCGGACCAACACTGAGAGAAGCACTGGCCCGGGGGGGTTAAAATAAAATGACCCTCGGGTTGGCCTACCCAACAGAAGGGTAGGTGGTGGTGAGGCAAATGGTAAAACCAAGGTTGGGCCTTGCTGGAGGAGTTTTATTCAAAGCAAACTGTCAAGGGGTCCCCATAACACCCAACCATGTAAGGAACGCAAAATCAAGGAACATAACATCGGTATGACACAAACTAGGGTGGCAAGAGTGGAACAAAACACCAGGCATAAGGCCGAGCCTTCCACCCTTTACCAAGTATATAGATGCATTAATTAAATAAGAGATATTGTGATAACCCAACATATCCATGTTCCAACATGGAACAAACTTCAGCTTCACCTGCAACTAGCAACGCTATAAGAGGGGCTGAGCAAAAGCGATAACTTAGCCAAACAATGGTTTGCTAGGAAAGGTTGGTTAGAGGCTTGACATGGCAATATGGTTGGCATGATATAGCAAGTGGTAGGTAGCGCGGCATAGCAATAGAGCGATCAACTAGCAAGCAAAGATAGAAGTGATTTTGAGGGTGTGGTCATCTTGCCTGAGATCCCGCAAGGAAGAAGAACGAGTCCATGAAGAAGACAAACGGACGAAGTCGAACGATTCCTCACAAACGCGACGTTAACGGAACCAACCCGAAGAAGTACACTAGAAAGAAGAAAACAACATAGTAAACCACCAAGCATAACATGGCATGATGCACAACCAAGTATGATGCATGTCTGGTTTAAAGAGGCATGGCATGGCAAAGTGCACAAACAAAACTACAAGTTAAATGGAGTTCAATATGCAATGAGTTGCATATTTAACTAACACCACATTCAAGTTATTTCGTTCAATCTTGTTTATGTACCCAACAATATTAAATGTTGATTAGCATGGCAAGAGGTGAAGCATAATAAAACTACCTATCTAGGAAAGTTTAAATGAGGCCGGAACAACAAGCAAACAAGTCCGAAAAATCCTCATGTGCATATTTTAGGTTTGGTACTGTTCTACCCTAAACACAATTTTAGAGTTATTAAACATGCAAAATGAGTGCACCAAGTTAAACTATGCATTTTTCTACCTCATTTACATATAAAGATTATTTAAAACCGAGCTATGGTTATTAAGTTCTGAATTAAATTATTTTAGCATGGCATATGGGCAAAATTACACAAACAACATTTTAAACATTTTTAAACATGCATGAAAGTTGGATATTATGAAACTAGACAAGATTCTAAGCAACTTTCATATATAAATCATTTTAATCCGATGCACCATTTCTGAGTTATGATATGCATGAACTAGGAGGACTTTTCTGTAAAAACTGCAGTCTCGGGATTAATTGCTAAAATAGCAGACAAGGAAAAAACACACTGGGCCGAATCTGGTTGGCCCGGTAGTGTACAGGAGAGGAAGTGGAGAGGGGCTGCTCACTTTGGGCCTCGTGGGCTGGTTCGATGGAGCTATGGCCGGCTGGGCGCTGGCTGGGCCACGGGAAGGCGTGGCCCACGCGGGCGGGGCCGTGGTCAACGACGCTGGAGGTGGATTGGGGATCTCCCGATCGAACTAGAGAGCGGCGGCGACACGATCTCCGGCAAGGGTGGCGCATGGGGAAAACGGCGACGGGCGCGGCCCGCGAGGTCGGGATCGCATCGCAGGGCTCTGGATCCGGCGGAGGAGTGCTTGACGACGCCGACACGGAGTTTGGGCGCGGCGCGGGCGGAGGTTGACTTCGGCGGAATTTCGGCAGAGGCGCGCGCTGGTGAGCGATGCGAGCAGGTCGTGGCAGATCTGAGCAGGGTCAGCACCTCTGGTGGCCGGCAGCGGAAAGGCGAGCGACGCGGGCGGCACTCCGGCGAAGCACCGGCGAGGAGCGGGAAGCACAAGGCCGACGGAGTGGAGCGGGCTTTGGCGGCGCAACGCGGGCTCCCTCCGGGCCCAGATCTGGCCCGGGGGCGGGCCTGCTGCGGGCCGAGAGGGCCGCGGGGAGGCGGGAGGAGGCCAAGGGAGACGTGGCGGCGTCCGGTTGGCTGCGCGCGGCGAAGCTGCTGACGTGGCGACGACGCTGGGTGGTGCTGGCGGCGATAAGTGGCGGCTGGGGAGCGTGCTGGCGCTAAAAACGAGGAAGGCGGCGGCGGCTGATGATTAGGGGGCGCGGAAAACGAGGATGAGGGGAAGGAATGTCCAGATTGGGAAGGAGGGGTTCCCTTTTATAGCAAAAATGGCTAGGGTTGGGGTTCTAGGGGTTTTCGGAGCCTCCGATCGCGATCCGACGGCTCCGGACGCGAGGAGGGGTAGGTTGGAGCTTGTGGGCTGTGCAGAAGGCCTTGGGCTGAGACGAGAGAAGAGAGAGGGAGGCCCGGTGTCTGTTTCCAGAGACCAAAAACGTCCGACGATAGATCGGCTATACTGCCGCTATAGTTATCCGTTGGGGCATCAAACGGACTCCGAATGCGATGAAACTTGGCAGGCGGCCTACCTACACTAATATAAGACCGCACGTCAACTTTCATCCCGAACCGAGAACATTTTCTGGCCACTTATAAAATACTATTTCGGACGTGTCACGGGCGCGTGCAAGTGTGTCTGGGCTCAGAACGGACAACGGACGGAACTGGGGAAACCCGTACGGATACAAGTTTTGAAAACATGATGATGCAATGCACATGATGAAATGGCAAGATGCAACAGGCAAGCAAATGACATGGCAAAGACAGCGAATAACTGGAAGACACTTGGCGCAACGGTCTCGGGGCATTACATCTGGCATGTGCTCGACGCGCTCTGAGTAGCATCAACGCCTCTGTTCGGCGCGTGCTCGAGCCAAAGGTCGCCGACGAATACCGCGCCGCGCCACCAGCCTCGACTCATCACCTTTGACCCCCTCCCTGGCGCTCACCGACGTCGGAGACGCCACGGCGAGCATGGGCATGTCGCGGCCAAAAGACACAGTGCGCTCGTGCCCTTGTCTTCTTCTCCCCCTGCCTCATGTGCTCAACCGCGAGCATGGACAGCTCCCGCCTACACACTGAGCCCTTGCCCCCTCCCTCTGGTGGCTTTCGTCGCCGTTCGCCGGTCTCCAGAGAACTCCGGCAGCGCCACGTACCCCCTCTCACTCCGGCTGTATATAGAGCCATTCCCTCCGCTTCGAGGCCTCACACCGCATGACACAACCACCAAGACCGCGTAGAGGAGCCGTAGCCCGGTCGGGCAGGCCTCCTGCCGTCGACCTCGACCAAAGATCACCGACGATCCCCGCAGCCCAACCACCCCACTCCAGAGCCTCTCTAGCCTTATCAACCTCTCAGGCGAGTCATTGGGGATCCTCTAGTGTCGCTTGGATGCAGCTGAGCCCCTGGAGTCGCCCCTCGCCGTCTCCTTGTTCATCTCCGACAAGACCCGTCCGCCAGCGCTGCTTGCGTTCTTGATTGCGAGCAACTCCGGCCATCCCTCGGCAATCCACGGGTACGGGCAGGTGCGCCATGACCCCCTCTCCACTTCTATCCCTCTGGTTTTGCCCAAAACCCACTCGTCGCTGGCGTAAGATCCGGCAGAGTGCCGCCGCGCTCTGTTTCCTCTCTCCCCCTCTCTCTCCTGACCGGTGGGGCCTGGTGTCAGCCTCACCACTCGCACCCGAAGCAGTACAAGTGGAGGCATATCCTGACTTTACGCCATCGATGTCACCCCCAGGTTCCCTGATTTATTCAAAATAATTCAAATATTTGACCACGACTTTGACCAGTGATAACTCCTAGCCCATAAGTCCAAATGTGTTGATTCTTTTTGCATTGTGTTTGTTCCTGAAAGCTCTAGCAGCACACCAAAATGTGGAATTTTCCTTTCTGTCTAGAATTTCTAGTGATTTTCAGAATGGTTTTTGATATTTTGTTTTGTGGTTTTTAAATATTTTCAGAAGGAGGAACTTTACTTGAAGATAACCAGGAGGAGTGTGACCCTCCTCTGCACTAAGGCAAGCCACGCCAGCATTTGGATGGTGTCATTTCAATATCTATGATTGTTTATACTTAAATATGAGTTCTTATATGCATTTAAAAATTTGTTAAATAAATATGGTTGCTTGCTAGTTACTTTCTCATGCTTGATATGCGTGTTTAATTCACTGGTTGAATGCATGGACTAGTTTGGTCGAGTAGAATAAATTTTTGCCTTAGTTGTATTGCTATGATAAATACTGATAGTTCTTTTGTTAAGTGATATCTTCATATAAATTATGAGTTAGTAAAAATATTGTATGATAATAAAAGTTGAGGGAGAACCAGTAAAGTTTAATCATGTGTAGTGCAAGCAAGTTATGTTGATAAGTTTGATCCATACATGGGAGTTGTATGCTTTGCATGTTGATTAGTTGCATGATCATGGCATCGTATGACTTGGTAGTTTAAATTTTTATTCAAGTTAAACCTGTTAAGAAGTCCACTTGAATATGACGTTGATTGAGTCATGGTGCCACTGAATCGGGTTTTCTCACTGCGACCACATTTACCTTGTGGGAGATCTTGATTCGGTCCTTTGTTGTGCCTCTCGCCGGTGCCTCCAACGAGGGAAGGTTATGGGCATGCGTACCCTGGCCCGGTAAGCAGACATAACCTTGTGTGCCCGTTTTTTTATGGTACCTTGTCCCCGTTTGGGACGTTTTGCCACGACTGTGGCCGTTGGTGTCTTTGGCAGACACGGGGCCACCCAGGACATAGCCCTGAGAGGGAGTTTGTCAGAATGGCCGGGAGAGTGTCATGGCAAGGGGAGGGTTTCGTCGGAATGTCATTGGTCCACCCGAATGGGAGGGCGAGGCTATGGATTCCGTTGTGTGGGTAAAGTGCGCTACCTCGGTTATGGGCACAACTCGGGAGTAAGTCACACCATGGATCAACTTTTATAATTAATCTTGCACACTAAATAACTGTTGATGGCACTGATGATTCTGGAGATCATGAGATGATCATTAGTGATTGGTTTCAGTTTTGATCCGGGTATGATCACCGTTTGGTTACGAGGTAACCCGTCTGGTAAGCGAGTCCGTGGGACTTGGTGCACAAGTTGGTTTCATCACATTAGTAACATTAATTGCATCGCATTAACCTGATTAATTGCCATGATATTATTTTTCATTATGCTTATGTTTGTTGTGAGCTTGCAAGTACATTCAATGTACTGACCTAGCATGTCATGCCAGTTTTCAGGAAAGTTGCTTCGCATCGGAGAGCTTCTCGCGTCTAGGTCGTGTCCACGTCGTTGTCCCTGTGCTATGGAGTTCCACTTTGTCATTCTTCCGCTGCCGCGTAGTTCATGTAATCGAGGCCCCTTTATGTTCATTAAATAATGTGCATACTGTTCAGCCGCACCATGTGTGCCGCTTGGCCTCTTATTTCGATGTAATTTCAGACCCATGTAATCCGCTAGCATCAATAAAGCGGTTGTTTCTGTACCATGTTTTTGTGTGTTGCCAGAAGACTTGATCTCTGGGCTGGCAATGCAGCAATGCAAGGTAAACCGGTTGCTCTGAGCCGGGGTGCCACATGATAGTGATTGGAGAACTCTTTCAATCACTATCTTATTTGGAAGATTAACTCCCACTTGATTCAAGAGATTGTAGTACCCAGACATTCTGAGCACATGCTCACTGGCTGAGCTATTCTCCTCCATCTTTTAGGAAAAGAACTTGTCAAGGTTCTCATACCTCTCAACACGGGCATGAGCCTGAAATACCAATTTCAGCTCTTGGAACATCGCAGATGTTCCATGGCATTCAAAACGCCTTTGGAGCCTCGATTCTAAGCCATAAAGCATGGCTCACTAAACTATCAAGTAGTCATTGATAACCCATAAGTATAGGGGATCAATTGTAGCCGCTTTCGATAAGTAAGAGTGTCGAATCGAACGAGGAGCTAAAGGTAGAACAAATATTCCCTCAAGTTCTATCGACCACCGATACAACTCTACGCACGCTTAATGTTCGCTTTACCTAGAACAAGTACAAAACTAGAAGTACTTTGTAGGTGTAACGGGATAGGTTTGCAAGAATATAAAGAGCACATAAATAAAAACTAGCGGCTGTTTTAGGTAAAGAAGCAATAAAGTTAGTATAGCGAGTGTGGAAAAGTGGTGGTAGGAGTTGCGAAATTGTCCCTAAGCAATTGACTACTTTACTAGACTGATAAGAAGTTTTATGTGGGAGAGGGCACTGCTAGCATGTCATCCCTGAATTGGAATTCTATGCACTTATGATTGGAACTATTAGCAAGCATCCGAAACTACTAACGTTTATTAAGGTAAAACCCAACCATAACATTAAGATATATTGGTCCCCCTTCAATCCCGTATGCATCAATTTCTACGCTAGGTTGAAGCTTCTGTCACTCTTGCCCTCCAATACATAGTCCTATCAATATACAACTAACCCTATGGTGTGATACACACGCGTGCTCATATTATGGGCACCAAAGGACAACAACATAACCACAAGCAAATTACACCAATCATAGCAATTCACCAATTACCGATAAGACAACGAAAATCTACTCAGACATCATAGGATGGCAACACATCATTGGATAATAATATGAAGCATAAAGCACCATGTTCAAGTAGAGGGTACAGTGGGTTGCGGGAGAGTGGACCTCTTTAGATAGATGGGGGAAGGTGATGAAGATGTCGGTGAAGATGACGGAGGTGTTGGTGTAGATCGTGGTGACGATGATGGCCCCGGCGGCGTTCCGGCGCCACCGGAAGAGAGGGGGAGAGAGCCCCCCTTCTTCTTCTTCTTCTTCCTTGACCTTCTCCCTAGATGGGAGAAGGGTTTCTCCTCTGGTCCTTGGCCTCCATGGCGGCGGAGGGGCGATAGCCCCTCCGAGATTGGATCTCTCTCTCTCTCTGTTTCTGCGTTCCAGATTCTGGCCTTTCACCGTTTCTTATATTCCCGGAGATCCGTAACTCCGATTGGGCTGAAATTTTAACACAATCTGTATCCGAATATTGGCTTTCTTGCAGCGATTAAAGGGCACCAACCGCCTTACGGGGTGGCCACGAGGGTCAGGGGCATACCCACCCCCTGGGGCGTGCCCCCTGCCACGTGGCCCCCTCGGGCATCGTCTCGCGTTGATTCTTCTTCCCAAAAATCACATATATTCCAAAAAAATCTCCATAAGTTTTTATCCCGTTTGGACTCCGTTTGATATGGATTTTCTACGGAACAAAAAACATGCAACAAACATTAACTGGCACTGGGCACTGGATCAATATGTTAGTCCCAAAAATAGTATAAAATGTTGCGAAAAGTATATGAAAGTTGCATAATATTGGCATGGAACAATCAAAAATTATAGATACGACGGAGACGTATCAGCATCCCCAAGCTTAATTTCTGCTCGTCCTCGAGTAGGTAAATGATAAAAAAAGATAATTTTTGATGTGGAATGCTACCTAGCATAATCTTGATCGTGTAATCTAATCATGGCATGAATATTAAGACACGAGTGATTCAAAGCAATAGTCTATCATTTGACATTAAGACAATAATACTTCAAGCATACCAATAAAACAATCATGACTTTTCAAAATAACATGCCCAAAGATAGTTATCCCTACAAAATCATATGGTCTGGCTATGCTCCATCTTCACCAAACAATGTATTCAAATCATGCACAACCCTGATGAAAATCCAAGCAATTGATTCATACTTTTGATTTTCTCAAACCTTTTCAACTTTCACGCAATACATGAGTGTGAGCCATGGATATAGCACTATAGGTGGAATAGAATATGATGGTGGAGGTTGTGTGGAGAAGACAAAAAGGAGAAAGTTTCACATCGATGCGGCTAATTAATAGGCTATGGAGATGCCCATCAATTGATGTCAATGTGAGGAGTAGGGATTGCCATGCAACGGACGCACTAGAGCTATAAGTGTATGAAAGCTCAAACTGAAACTAAGTGGGTGTGCATCCAACTTGCTTGCTCATGAAGACGTAGGGCATTTGAGGAAGCCTAGCATTGGAATATACAAGCCAAGTTCTATAATGAAAATTCCCACTAGTATATGAAAGTGATAACTCAAGAGACTCTTTATATGAAGAACATGGCGCTACTCTGAAGCACAAGTGTGGTGAAAGGATAGTAACATTGTCCCTTCTCTCTTTTCTCTCATTTTTTATTTTTTGGTCTTTTTTTGTAGGCTTCTTTGGCCTCTTTTTTTTTGGGGGGGGGCTTCTTTGACCACTTTTATTTTGATAACCTCACATGGGACAATGTTCTAATAATGATGATCATCACACTTTTATTTACTTACAACTCAATATTACAACTCGATACTAGAACAAAGATATGACTCTATATGAATGCCTCCCGCGGTGTACCGGGATGTCCAATGATCTAGCGTAGCAATGACATCAAAAAATGGACAATCCATGAAAACATCATGCTAGCTATCTTACGATCATGCAAAGCAATATGACAATGATGCTCAAGTCATGTATATGAATATGATGGAAGTTGCATGGCAATATATGTCGGAATGGCTATGGAAATGCCATGATAGGTAGGTATGGTGGCTGTTTTCAGGAAGATATAAGGAGGCTTATGTGTGATAGAGTGTATAATATCACGGGGTTTGGATGCACCAGCGAAGTTTGCACCAACTCTCAAGGTGAGAAAGGGCAATGCACGGTACCGAAGAGGCTAGCAATGATGGATGGGTGAGAGTGCGTATAATCCATGGACTCAACATTAGTCATAAAGAACTCACATACTTATTGCAAAAATCTATTAGTCATCGAAAGAAAGTACTACAGTCATGCTCCTAGGGGGATAGATTGGTAGGAAAAGACCATCACTTGTCCTCGACCGCCACTCATAAGGAAGACAATCAATAAATATAGCATGCTCCAACTTCGTTACATAACGGTTCACCATACGTGCATGCTACGGGAATCACAAACTTCAACACAAGTATTTCTACAATCCACAACTACCCACTAGCATGACTCTAATATCACCATCTTTATATCGCAAAACTATTGCAAGGAATCAAACATATCATATTCAGTGATCTCCAAGTTTTATGTAGGATTTAATGACTAACCATGTGAATGACCAATTCTTGTCATCTCTCTATAGATATAATTGAAGCAAGAGATTTTAATTCTTTCTACAAAAGATATGCCCATGCTCTAACAAATATAAGTGAAGTAAAAGAGCATTCTACAAATGGTGGTTTTCTATGTGAAGAGAAACAGGCAATCCAAACTTCAAATGATATAAGTGAAGCACATGAAGCGTTCTATAAAGCCATACTCAAAAGATATAAGTGAAGTGCAATGAGCATTCTATAAATCAACCATGGACTATCTCATACCAGCATGGTGCATCAAAGAAAAGTGAAAACTAAATGCAAAAGACGCTCCAAGATTTGCACATATCACATGAACGAAACGAATCTGAAAACATACCGATACTTGTAGATGGGATGCCTTCCGGGGCATCCCCAAGCTTAGATGCTTGAGTCTCCTTCAATATTTACTTGGGGTGACTTGGGCATACCCAAGATTGAGCTCTTGCATCTCCTACTTCTCCTCACATCGAGACCTCCTCGATCTTCGAACACTTCATCCACACAAAACTCAACAGAAAGCTCGGTAAGATCCATTAGTATAATAAAGCAAATCACTACTCTAAGTACTGTTGCAAACCAATTCATATTTTGTTTTTTCATTTTAGATACTGTAATATAACTTTTCCATGGCTTAATCCACTGATAGAAATCGATAGTTTATCAAAATAAGCAAACTATGCATCAGAAACACAATCTGTCTTAAACAGGACAGTTTGTAGTTATCTGAACATTCACCATACTTATGGTACTCCAAAAATTCTGAAACGATTAGGAAAAACATAAAATTTGTATATAAAGACAGTTCAAGAAGTTTCAGAACCGTTTGACGTTCCAGTAAAAAATGTAAAATCACACACTACAGCCAAAGTTTCTGTTTTGCACCGCGGAAACCAACAAGCAATGTAAACATCCTAAAGGAAAATCTTGGCACATTATTGTTGTTTTTAAACTTTATAAAAGCACACAATAGAAATAAATGACTCTCTAAAACTTCCGGGTTTTCTCCCTGGCAGCGCTTTCTTTAAAGCCATTAAGCTAGGCATATAGTGCTCAAGTAATGGATCCACCCGGATCCCAAGGTATATCAAAGCCAATTTTAATTAACAATGATTTGTGATTTAGTAGTGAGCACAAAGTAATATATATCATGCAACAACTAAGTCTAACTCTGTTCCTATGCATCATCATGTCATAAAAGAACAATTCATGCACACATAGTAAAGGCCAATGCATAGTATAAACAGTTTTTTGCAATTTTATCACATTGGAAACATGGAGAGGCGGAGATGTAGTTCCTCTCTCATAATAATTGCAAGTAGGAGCAGCAAGCACATGCATATTATATCGATCAAAATCATCATGTGTATTAGTAAAATGCAACACATCAATATAATCCTTAATAAGGGCAAACTTCTCCGATATAGTGTAGTCGGGAGAATTCAAAAAGATAATAGGACTATCATGCGTGGGTGCAATAGCAACAATTTCATGTTAAATATAAGGAACTATAGAAATTTCATCTCCATAAGCATAATTCATATTGGCATCTTAGCCACAAGCATAGCAAGCATCATCAAAAAGGGATATTTCAAAAGAATCAACGGGATCATAACAATTATCATAGAAATTATCCTTCGGTAAGCACGAAGGGAAATTAAACAATGTATGAGTTGAAGAGTTACTCGCATTAGAAGGTGGGCACGGGTAGCTAATCCGCTCTTCCTCCTTTTGTTCTACGCTCTCCTCATCATCTTTTTCATCCAACGAGCCCACGGTTTCATCAATTCCTTCTTCCATAGATGTTACACCCACGATGCGGCTATATCTCCCATGTGTCGAGGCACGACTTAGAGGCATAACCGCATGGTGGTTTAGTCGCAAGAGGGGTAATCTTCACACAATCCCATGTACTGAATAACAAAGGGATAAAGAGTCGTCTTACAATCGCCACTTCACACAAATAACAAGTTAAACATACATCATCCAGAATACAATCAAGGTCCGACTATGGAACCAAAATAAAAGAAGACAACCCCGAATGCTAGATCCCCGATCATCCCAACTGGGCACCACTACTGATCAACCGGAAAAGACACAAAACAACGACCAAGATCTTCATCGAGATCCCACTTGAGCTTGGTTGCGTCACCTGCACTGGTATCATCGGCACCTGCAACTGTTTGGAAGTATCTGTGAGTCACGAGGACTCAGCAATCTCACACCCACGAGATCAAAACTATTTAAGCTTATGGGTAGGATAGGGTAATGAGGTGGAGCTGCAGCAAGCACTAAGCAAATATGGTGGCTAACATATGCAAATAAGAGCGAGAAGAGAAACAACGCAACGGTCGTGAAGCTAGAAATGATCAAGAAGTGATCCTGAAACTACTTACGCACAACCATAACACAAGACCGTGTTCACTTTCCGGACTCCGCCGAAAAGAGACCATCGCGGCTACGCACTTGGTTGATGCATTTTAATTAAGTCAAGTGTCAAGTTATCTACAACCGGACATTAACAAATTCCCATCTGCCACATAACCACGGGCACGGCTTTCGAAAGTTTATACCCTGCAGGGGTGTCCCAACTTAGCCTATCACAAGCTCTCACGGTCAACGAAGGGTATTCCTTCTCCCGGGAAGACCCGATCAGTCTCGGAATCCCGGTTACAAGATATTTTGACAATGGTAAAACAAGACCAGCAAAGCCACTCGACTGTGCCAACAAATCCCGATAGGAGCTGCACATATATCGTTCTCAGGGCACACCGAATTGTCCAAATTTCTAGTAGGCCAGCCCAGAGTTGCCCCTGGTGGCCACCAGCGATTGACAGGTTGGACCAACACTCAGAGGAGCACTGGCCTGGGGGTTTAAAATAAAGATGACCCTTGCGTCTGTAGAACCCAAGGGAAAAAGGCTTAGGTGACAAATGTTAAAACCAAGGTTGGGCCTTGCTGGAGGATTTTTATTCAAAGCGAACTGTCAAAGGGTTCCCATAACACCCAACCGCGTAAGGAACGCAAAATCAAGGAACATAACACCGGTATGACGGAAACTAGGGTGGCAAGAGTGGAACAAAACACCAGGCATAAGGCCGAGCCTTCCACCCTTTACCAAGTGTATAGATGCATTAAATTAAATAAGATATATTGTGATATCCCAACATATCCATGTTCCAGCATGGAACAAACTTCAACTTCACCTGCAACTAGCAACACTATAAGAGAGGTTGAGCAAAAGCGGTAACATAGCCAAACAACGGGTTGCTAGGAAGGTGGGTTAGAGGCTTGACATGGCAATATGGGAGGCATGATATAACAAGTGGTAGGTAGCGCGACATAGTGATAGAGAGAACAACTAGCAAGCAAAGATATAAGTGATGTCGAGGGTATGTTCATCTTTCCTGAGATCCCGCAAGGAAGAAGAACGAGTCCATGAAGAAGACAAACGGACGTAGTCGAACGAATCCTCACAAATGCGACGTTACCAGAATTAACAAGAAGAAACAACACCGGAAAGGAGCAAACAACATGGTAAACAACCAAGCATAAACATGGCATGATGCACAATCAAGTATGATGCATGTCTGGTTTAAAGAGTCATGGCATGGCAAAGTGCAACAAACAATACTACAAATTAAGTGGAGCTCAATATGCAATGAGATGCATATTAACAAAACACCACATCCTTTTATTTAGTTCGCTCTCGGTTATGTACCCAACAATATTAAATATTATTAAGCATGGCAAGAGATGAGGCAAAAGTAAACTACACATTTTAGGAAATTTTAAGTGAGGCCGGAAACAACAAATAACCATTCCGGTAAAACCCACATGTCATTTAGCAATTGAAGCAAACATCAATTTAAACATTTTAAATGTTATTATCATGATGCGAATGACATGTGCAAGTTTTATGCAATTTTATGAAGATGTTGGCAAGTTATAAGATGTGGAGCATTTTGTCACCACGGTGGAAGGAAAGGGGGTGCCACGGCAATGACAACAGAAATGATGCACGACAACATTTCGATGATCCGACAACTCATCGAGATGTCGGTGCAAAAGAAAAAGCGACGAGGGCGTGTCAAGCAGGGATGGTGGGGTGATCCCAGATATCAAGTTCCCACGGGTCAACGATGGTGCCAAGCAAGGGAAACAACTAACGTTCACGGGAGGATACAACATCCAAACATGCATCTCATACAACACATGCATCCATTCACGGGTGGTCGTCTCGGGGTTATACCTTCGAAGCGTGCAAACGGGACGGTTCTCGTTCGGTGCAAAGTAGAGGAAGTAGACATTCTTGGGGCATTCGTAGTGGAAGTCGTCGTTCTCGCTTCGTAGTTATACACACTCTGTAGGTGTTCGGGGTCACAATGAGGAACTTGACGTCCATGGGGTCTTCGAGGGTCGACGGTAGTGGTACTCGGTCGTTTCAAAGAGGTACTTGGGGTCTTCGAACTTGCCGATCTCGTCAACTCGAAGGGGTACTTGGCATTTCTGCTACCCGGGTCGTCGGCGACGGTAGTTGTTCTATGCATCAGGCGTCAAGGTACCTGTCGTTCAGCGATTCCGAAGATGACGGTAGACGAACATGACGCGTCGTCATGGTTGGTACTTGGCAAAAATCTCAAAGAAGATGCCTGACGGTCCCGGTTACAGGTCTAGGCGTCTCTCTTGCTGACCCAAAACAAAGCGACGCCAAAAGGGCCTCTAGCCGGAAGCAGACAAGTGGTCGGGCTGGAGGCAGCAAGCAGGGCACAGGCCAGGCGCGGCCGCAAGTTTGCTGGCAAGGGGACGAGGCGGCTGAGGGCGGGGTGGTGGAGGCCAGGTCCGACGCGAGGAGATGCGAGGGAACCGGAACCACCCGTGATCTTGCCGGGCCTTGGCAGAACGGCGTCAGCGGAAGGGGTAGAGGGCCAGCGGTGGCTTGATGGGAACACGGCGACGCAGAGTAGAGCCAGGAGGAGGAGGTCGCGGGCGACCGACGACGGGGCTTGAGCTCCCTGCGACCTCCAGGGCGAGAGAGGAGGCGCGGGGAAGACGGAGATGCTGCGAGGCAGCGACCTGTAGGGTCGCCGGCGCGGGCGCCATGGCGGGGTGTCGACATGACTCCGGTGGTTGAGGCCGAGTGGAGGAAGCGGCTGCAGGGCCGTCGCGCGGGCCGAGGGGGCGACGCCACGACCACAGTTCGTCTGGCGGTGGAGGCCATGGACGAAGGAGGGGAGCTGCTCGCTGGCGGCGGCCGGAGGCAGGGGCACGGCAAGGAAGGAGGAGAGGCCGGTGTGGTCCTGGTGGACTCGGCGGCGGCGTCGCAGGCTTGCCGGTGCCGGGAACGAGGTGCAGGAGAGGAGAGGCCGGCGAGGAAGACTGGGAGCAGGGGCGTCGTCGCACAAGCTCCTTTATGGTGCGTGAAGTGGGAGACGAGGGAGATGGGGCGCTGGATCTGGCGGCGCGAGGGGAGAAGGTGAGGGAGAGATCGAGTGGAGGGGAGTCGGCCTAGGGTTAGTTAGGCAGGGTCGGCTGGGCCTTGGCCTTGGGCTGCGATGATGGTCCAAGTGCCATGGGGGTTTGGTGGGCCTAGGGAGGCCGGCCTGGGCTGGGCTTCTCTCTCCTTTTTCTCTTCTTCTACTAAAAACGGAAGAAAAGGAAAAAACAAAGAAGAAAAAGGAGAAGACATAGGACAAGAATTTGCGCAAGCAGGTAATTTTCCCGGACTCATAAAAATGAGCCTGATTCAGGAAAAATAGAAGTGGGCACGCAGATGAAGTTGAATTCAAACTCATTCGAATTTAACTCAAATGGGTTTGAACTAGGATTGGGATTTAGAAGTGCCCAAAAATGTTGAGAAAATAGGAGGAGCCTCGATAAAAGAGATAAAGAATTGTTGCCAAGGTTTGAAGGTGAAACTTGAAGTGGAATAGGCATGGGAATTATTTTGCAAGTGTGTTATGGTTGATTCCACATCAATGTAATATTTAATAGTAGCTCCCTAAAATATTAGGAGAATATGTTTTAAAGAGAAATCACCATAGTGAATATCCCTCAATTTAAATAGATCAAAGATCTATGTATTTTATTTAGTTGAGTTTAAAAAATGAAATGGCATGGTGGCATGATGACATGATGCAAAGATGAATCCAACAGACAAAACAAATCACCTGACGAAACTCAAACAAAAAGGCATCTGAAGCATCGGTCTTGGGGCGTCACAACACTCCACCACTACAAGAGGATCTCGTCCCGAGATCTAGGATGGCACCAGAGAGAAACGGTAGAGAAAGAGAAGAGGTAAACTAAGTTGCTTCTTTGACAAATAAGTGAAACCAAAGAACCTTGCGAGGTTGAACAAATTGAAAGAAAGAATACAATGAAGATGAACAAAGTTGAAAACACTCCGTTAGAAAAGAGGAACAATGAACCTTACTAGAACCTTGTAGGTTGAAAGACATAAGAAAAAGGGTTGCAATGGCCAAGAAGTACATGCAAGCACTCCGGTTGAAACAAGATGTACAAGGAATGATAAAGATCAATTACGACAACACTCCGGTTAAAACAAGATAGAGAAGGAATACAAATGATAAAATTTGGACAACACTCCGACTGTAAATGGAAGCAATTGAACATGATCTTGACAAAACAAGATGATGGGTCGAAGAGAGCAACATCACAATGCCTCCGGATGGGTGAAAAGAATTCTCATAATCGAAAACAAATATGAGAGGATGGCATCAAGCTAGAACTACACATCTTTGAGAGAACCGGATAAGATTTGGAGGGAAAACTCTTCTTCGGTCTTCATAATTCGAGAATGATGATGAGAAACACCATCATGAATTGTTGAGGCACTCCAGAATAATGCAGAATATAAAGGCTGAATCAACAATGAAAAGAATTTGAGAGATCTTGGAGAAAGACATTTGACTGATGATAATTCATTCTTATGTCAAACTTTGAAAAAAAATTGTGACTAGCTCCGGAAAAGAAAAGAAGAGTCAGGTAAGATCCTAGGAAAGACCTGTGGGTTAGGGCCCACTCAAAATAAACACCGTTGAACGATTTAAAAGATAGATTGCGCTTGTTTAATTAAATGGCTTGAATAAGGTAAGACCTCGAAATAGCTTGAAAGGATTACGAATAGAAACTTGAATCTTCTGGGATAAATTCAGCACTCCAGATAACATGAATAGCAAGAGGTGGATGATTAAGAGGTGCACCGGCATGAGAAAACATTTTAAACGAGGAAATGATATGATCGACAAAGCTTGAATTGAATCCACCAGAGAAGAAATAGAACGAAGAATGATGAACTTGAAGAGCATCTTCATGAGAACTATCGGGTAATAACATTGAAAGAATAGAATGGAGAGACTTCCCATCAATAAAAGGATACTTGATTAAGAAATCTGGGTCCTTGAAGAAAAAGGGTGGGAGGGCGGGAAAACAAAGGCAACTTGGGGCAGATGGAATAAACATCGTTGAGAAGAACTGATAATTGATCTTACGGATAGGGAGAATGATGGGATCATCTTGAAGAGAAGCACGTCGGTTGGAAATAGAATTGACATGACAATCTCGATGATCAAGAAGTATTAGTATTCACATAGGAATATGAGAACACCGCTTGGAAAAGGTATGGAATCAACACTTGACATTGAAGCAACTCGAATACCACAACTCAAAACAAAACAAAGGATTGGAACAAACATATGATAGACCCCATATCGTATCATGTGTCTGTTGGAAAGATATCCTACGAGATACTTGAATTCCCACTTATAACTCCCGAAACTTTCTGGTTATGCAATCAGGTGTTGGGAGGACATGGGAAGCATAATATCTCACCCAAACTAACAATCTCTACATCCAGCTGTATCCATCCTTCAACACATAACCAAGAAACCTTCGGAAATCATGTACCTCAACCTTCAAAAAGCATTTGTTATACGAGTTATGGCAATACTCCTAAACTCCCGCCCCAGTACTGGGTGGCGTCGAGGTTATCTCACCAACAACTGCATAAAAGAGATTTTTGATGTCGGCGAAACTCAGGTACTCCAGAACTGCAACGATAAAATTGTGACGACAACACCTCGGAGCTCAACTCCCCGGGACACTGCCACAACCCCTAAATGTCAGGAGGCACCAAGAACAATGTTCTCGTCACAAGAATATCGGAATGATTCCAAGATACCCGCGTGATCCTAAAAAATTCATGAAATTTGAGGAGAGAAAAGTCAAAACTTCTACATCAGGAGGCCTCACCAGAGCGATGAAGGGACTGAGGAGTAAAAGGAATCCTACTCTCCGATATATACATTCCTAAGACTCAAAACATTTTGTTCTAGACTCAACAACGTCAGCGATTCGATCAATCAGGGGGATCCTAAGTCGGGGATGGCTCTGATTACCAACTTGTTACGCCCATGATGCAGCTATATCTCCCACGTGTCGAGGCACGACTTAGAGGCATAACTGCATGGTGGTTTAGTCGCAAGAGGGGTAATCTTCACACAATCCCATGTACTGAATAAGAAAGGGATAAAGAGTCGGCTTACAATCGCCACTTCACACAAATAACAAGTTAAACATACATCATCCAGAATACAATCAAGGTCTGACTATGGAACCAAAATAAAAGAAGATAACCCCAAATTCTAGATCCCCGATCGTCCCAATTGGGCACCACTACTGATCAACCAGAAAAGACACAAAACAACGACCAAGATCTTCATCGAGCGCCCACTTGAGCTCGGTTGCGTCACCTGCAACTGTTTGGAAGTATCAGTGAGTCATGAGGACTCAGAAATCTCACACCCGCGAGATCAAGACTATTTAAGCTTATGGGTAGGATAGGGTAATGAGGTGGAGCTACAGCAAGCACTAAGCAAATATGGTGGCTAACTTACTGTAGCGACCCAACCTCAAACGGTCATGTCTCTGTGCTTCAGTGTCATCCCTGGATCGGTAATGCTGACACACACAGTACTCAAGGAATTATAACAGAGTAGCAATCGCACACTTATTACATCGAATGTCTCCAAAGAGAACTTATTACAATAAATATGGCTTAAGGCCATCTAATACGATAACAACAGAAGGCTTCGAAGATAAAGTGAGTCCATCAACTCCAACGGCATAGCTGAGCTACACGGCAACGACCTAACGAACCTTACTCCTCGTCTGAAAAGTCTGCAACATAATACGTTGCAGCCCGAAAATGGGTCAGCACATGGAATATGTTGGCAAAGTAACATAGTAGAGTAAGAATAGAATAATGCTATCAGTACATGCATATTTGGCTGGTGGAAAGCTCTATGGTTATAGTTTTTGCGAAAAGCCAATTTTTTCCTACAACAAAGGAATAGATTTTATTTAACTATCATGGTAGTTGAAACATCATTGAGAAGGTTCCTCCAACTCAATCCCAATTAAAAGTAATTATCAACCCAACAATATTAATTTAAGAGTGATGAGATACTTAAGATACTCCAAGTACTAGATACTCAAGATTTCCATAACCGGGGACACGGCTAACCATGATTAGTTTGTACACTCTGCAGAGGTTTGCGCACTTTTCCCCACAAGACTCGATCGCCTCCGTCGAATTTCTCGCACTACATGATGTTTGAGAAACGGATGACCGAGACACAGTCTTTCAGAAACATTAACTCTCTACTCCAGGCAGACCATACCAAACCTACAACCCACTACCTGCTGATCCACCTCTTCAAGAGCTTCACGTAACTTACTCAACTATGCTATAGCCCATAATAGCTTGTGGCTGCACACGGAAGTTTCTAGCATGAATCATCTCAGTTCCCTTTGAGCCTGGGTGGCGGTCCATAGGAAGATCACACGGGTACTCCGGGATTTCCAAAAATACAGGCAACACTGGGTACTAGAGGTGCCCCAATCCACCCAGATGTGTATTTAAGTTCCCACCTTAAGTTGAACCATTAATTAACAATCTCACATCTATCATGGATTTCACTCTCCCAAACCACGTCTACGAGCATAGCATAGCAATATGCAACACGTAGAAGTAACTCCCAAGGGTTTGAATATAACAGGGCAATAGGTTCTACCTCATCAACTACTTCCCAACCCACATGTTAATGACATCCTAACCATGCAATGTTTGAGGATTGGAACTAATGCATAAAAACTGGGTGATAAAGGGGTATGATCAAAGTGTTACTTGCCTTGCTGACGATCCGCGAAACCTAGAGACTCCAAATAACACGCTTCACACTCCGGGAATTCTATCGCAAACAAACAATAGCATACATAAGCAATCAAGCAAAAGAAACATGGGTAAAACTCAAATAGGAAGACCTAACCAGAAAGTTCAACTTAAGAACTCTGGTTTGCAAAAAGAATCAAATCGAACGGAGCAACGAAACTCAAACGGTGAAGAAAACAAGATTGGTTTACTAATCTGGACCTAGGTCAAATTTTACAGTACCAAAATCTTGTTCAAGTTGGTTAAGCGGAAAGAGGGTCTCGAGACGAAGATCTAGGCACTTGAATCGCCTGATTCTGACAAACGAGCGAAAAGATAAACTAGAACGAAAATCGGATGAGAAATCGCGATAAGAAATAACCGCAGAAAAATCCGATAAAAGAAAACTGACGAACAGGCTAACGAACGAGCGTTTGTTGTCTGTAACTAACGAGCGAAAACCATTCGTTAAAACAAACGTACGGACGAACATCCGCTAAAAAGAAAAACCTGAAAAAAACCAGCGAACCGAAAAAAACGAACTAGGGTTTTCTTAAAAAAAACCGGATCGGTTTCCTTTAAAAAACCAGCGGCTACCTCGTCGGTCCGGCGAGACGCGGCGGCTACGGCGGGGCGAGGCGGCGGCGAGGCGGTGGTGGCGGCGCGGCAGCGGCGGCGGGCGGCGGCACGGGCGGCGGCGCGGGCAAGCGGCGGCGGCGCGGGGGCGGCGGCTCCGGGCGGGGTGGGGTGGTGGTGGCGGTGGCGGGGTGGGGTATATAAAGGGGAGGGGGTGCCTTGGGGAGGGGGCAAGAGGCCGCGGGGAGGAGTCCTAGCCGGACTCCTCGAGTCGACGGCGGCGGGGCGGCGTCGGTCTCCTGGGAGGAGGCGGTGTCGCGGGGAGAGGCGGGCCGGCAGCTGTGCTTCGGCCCAGTCAGCCCCTGCGCGATTTTTTTAAAATAATTCCGCCGAAACAAAAAAATCCTAGAAAATAAAATAAAATTCTAAAAATGCTAAAACAAATTTTCATTGTATAAATAAAATATTTAGAACGAGATGAACATTTTCTTGGCCCTAAAATGCAATTTTGAAAACGTGCAATTTTTCTAATGCAAATAAAATCGCAATAAAATCCAAATAAAAACAAATATTTGATTTTAATATTTTTCCTCACATATTTCATTTATTTTGGAGAAGTCATATTATCTCCTCTCATATATTTTATTATGAAATATTTTCGGAGAGAAAAATAATTAAAACCAAAAATCCTTGTTTCAGAATTTGATAAAATCCAATTTGAATCCCCAACTCTCTCTGAGGGTCCTTGAGTTGCTTAGGATCTCGAGGATCGCGAGACAAAATGCAATAAAATATGATATGCAAGAATGATCTATGTATAACATTCCAAATTGGAAATTTGGGATGTTACAAACCTACCCCCCTTAAGATGAATCTCGCCCTCGAGATTCGGGTTGGCTAGAAAATAGGTGTGGGTGGTCTTTGCAAAGATCATCCTCTCGTTCCCATGTGGCTTCGTCCTCGGTATGGTGGCTCCACCGAACTTTGCAAAACTTGATAACCTTGTTGCGGGTGACTCGACTGGCAAACTCCAAAATCTTGACTGGCTTCTCCTCATAAGTCAAATCATTGTCCAACTGAATCGCCTCCAAGGGTACGGTATCTCTTAGCGGTATATCGTCCATCTCAGCATGGCACTTCTTCAACTAGGAAACGTGAAACACATCGTGAACTCCTGACAGTCCTTCAGGTAACTCCAACTTGTAGGCAACTTCTCCCATCCATTCCAAAACACGATACGGTCCTACAAATCTCGGGGCTAACTTTCCCTTAACTCCAAAACGTTTCACTCCTCGCAAAGGTGATACTCGCAGATATGCTCTATCTCCAATTTCATAGGTTACCTCCTTGCGTTTCGAATCTGCATGGCTCTTCTATCTGGACGGAGCTATCTTCAGTCTATCTCGAATCAGTTTAACTTTCTCCTCAGACTCTTTGATCAAGTCTGGTCCAAACAACTATCGATCTCCAACTTCATCCCACATCAACGGTGTTCTGCACCTTCGTCCATACAGGGCTTCGAACGGTGCCATCTTCAGACTAGCTTGGTAACTATTGTTGTATGAGAACTTCGCGTAAGGCAAATTATCATCTCAACTAGATCCATAATCTAGCGCACAGGCTCTCAACATATCCTCCAGAATCTGGTTGACTCTCTCAGTCTGTCCATCCATCTGCGGGTGAAATGCTGTACTGAACTCCAATCTCGTTCCCAAAGTCTGGTGCAACTAGTGCCAAAACTTTGAGGTAAACCGTGTCCCTCTATCTGATACGATGGTCCTCGGAACTCCATGCAGACATACGATCCCGGTCATATATATATTGGCCAACTTTGCACTGGTATAAGTTGTTTTCACTAGGATAAAGTGTGCTACTTTGGTCAAGCGGTCAACTACTACCCATATATAATCATAACCTGATTTGGTCCTGGGTAGTCTGGTGATAAAATCCATGCCAAGTTTATCCCACTTCCATTCGGGTATCGGCATAGGCTGTAGCAATCCTACTAGCTTTTGATGCTCTGCCTTCACTCTCTGACATACATCACATATGGCTACATACTCGGTGATATCCTTCTTCATCCCTGTCCACCAGAAACGTTCCTTCAAATCCAAATACATCTTGGTGTTTTCGGGGTGTATCGAGTATGGTGAGTCATGAGCCTCCTGAAGTATTAACTTCCTGATCTCTGGGTTATTGGGCGCATAAACACGGTCCTCAAACCATAAGGTGTCGTGTTCATCCTCACGAAAACCTTTGGCATTTCCTTCGCTCATTTTCTCTTTTATCTCTGCAATCTCTTTGTCATCCTTCTGAGCTTCTTGAATCTTTCCCAACAATGTAGACTGAACCTCCATTGTTGCAACAAAACCTCTAGGAACAATCTCCAATCGAAATTCCCGAAGATCCTCTGCTAACTCCTTCGGCAATCCCGTGCTCACTAGGGTATTAGCATAACTCTTCCGGCTCAAAGCATCTGCTACGACATTGGCCTTTCCTGGATGATAGTGAAGCTTCATGTCATAATCCTTTATAAGCTCCAACCATCTTCTTTGCCTAAGGTTCAGCTCCTTCTGGGTGAAAATGTACTTCAAACTCTTATGATCCGTGTACACATCACAATGGTTTCTAATAAGGTAATGCCTCCAAGTCTTCAACGCATGCACTACAGATGCGAACTCCAAATCATGCGTGGCATAATTCAACTCATGTGGTTTTAATTGTCGTGAGGCATACGAAACAACTCTTCCGTCCTGCATAAGCACACTTCCAAGTCCTAGGCATGAGGCGTCGCAATACACTTGAAAATCCTTATGTATATCTGGTAGTGTTAACACTGGGGCTGTAGTCAAATGTTTATTCGGCTCCTGGAAACTTGCCTCGCAACCTTCCGTCCATTTAAACTTGGTATCCTTCTTCAATAATTCCGTCATTGGCTTCGCAATCTTGGAAAAATTCTCAATTTATCTCCGATAGTATCCTGCGAGTCCAAGAAAACTGCGGATCTCGCTAACTGAAGTGGGTGCCAACCATTCAGTGACTGACTGAACCTTGGTGGGGTCTACTGCTATACCTTCTCCTGATATAACATGTCTAAGGAATCTGACTTCCTTCAACCAAAACTCACATTTGCTGAACTTGGCATACAACTGATGTTCCCTGAGTTTCTCGAAAACTAAACGCAAATGCTCCTTGTGCTACTCTTCATTCTTCGAATATACCATTATATCATCAATGAACACCACAACAAACTTATCCAAATATTCCATGAACACCTTGTTCATCATGCTCATGAAATAGGTAGGGGCATTAGTCAGTCCAAACGACATGACCATATATTCGTATAGCCCGTACTGTGTGGTGAATGTTGTCTTTGGTATATCCTTCTCCTGTATCTTCAACTGATGATATCCTGATCGCAGATTGATCTTCGAAAACACCTTAGCTCCTTACAGCTGGTCAAACAGATCATTGATCATCGGCAATGGGTACTTGTTCTTAATCGTTACTTCGTTCAAGGCCCGATAATCAAAAACCATTCTTAGGGACTTATCCTTCTTCTCAACCAAAAGTACTGGGCTCCCCATGGTGATGAACTCCGTCGAATGTAACCTTTCTCCAATAACTCCTTGATCTGTTTCTTAATCTCCTCCAGATCATTCGCGGGCATCCGATAGGGTCTCTTGGATATTGGCCCTGTTCCTGGCAATAGCTCTATCAAAAACTCGATATCTAGAGCCGGTGGCATGCCTGGTAACTCCTCTGGGAAAACATCCGGGTAATCCTTTACTACAGGCACTTCCTCCTGAACAACTCCAGTGAGGGTATTTACTTGGCTACTTCTTGGCGCATGCCTAGATATATACTTGATCCTTTTTCCCTCCGGGGTGGTGAGACAAATTGACTTACTAACACAGTCAATGCTTCCTCCATACTTTGACATCCAGTCCATTCCTAATATCACATCTAATCCTTGTGACTCCAACATAATTAGGTCGGACGGAAAAACATGGTTGCCAATGGTTAAGGGTATCTGGTCGCACCATCGACTAGCCATATACTCTGCTCCAGGTGAACTTACTAACAGAGGGATCCTAAGGGTTTGGGTCGGTAGTTTAAACTTATCCACGAATTCCCTTGATATGTATGAATGCGATGCACCAGTATCAAAAAGAACAAGAGCGGTAAATGACTTAACCAAAATTTACCTATAACTGCGTCTGGCTGCTCTTCAACCTCCTCCACGTTAACGTGGTTCACTTGTCCTTTGTTGAATGGATTGGGCTTCTTCCCAGCGCTCCCATTTCCGTTTCCATTCTTCCCTTCAGGGCACTCCGTGGCATAGTGTCCAGTCTTCCCGCACTTGAAACAAGTAACGTGGCTTAGGTCCCTCTTGGCGGGTGTGGCTGGATTGGGGCGGTTCTGATTGTTGCTTGCTCCATTCCCATTCCCATTCCTTGGGCCAGTATGATTAAGGTTACTTCCTCCATTATGGGTGTGGCCTCCATGGTTATGAACAAGTCCTCCCGAGTTCGGGGTCAGGCAAGGCTTCTGCTGAGCTCCTGAGTTATACCTCCCTTGTCCATACTTCCTCTTACGGCTCTCAATCTGCTGCTGCTTCCCTTCAATCATAAGAGCCTTATCTACCAACTCTTGGTAATTGTTGAATGTTTCCACCATCAACTGCATGCTCATCTCATCATTTAGCCCTTCCATAAACTTCTCCTGCTTTGCGGCATCTGTGGCCACATCATCAGGGGCATTGCGAGATAACTTGCTAAACTCATCCGCGTACTGAGCCATAGTACAGTTCCCCTGGCGTAAGTTGCGAAACTCACGCTTCTTCATACTCATAGCTCAAGTTGAGACATGGGCTATACAGAAGGCTTGCTGAAACTGGTCCCATGTAACAGTGGCTATAGGGTAGGTGACAGTGTAATTCTCCCACCATGAGGCTGCTGGTCCATCCAACTGATGTGCGGCAAAACGCACCTTCTCAACATCAGTACATCCTGTAGTGGTTAACTCCCTTCCAATCCTGCGGATCCAATCATCTGCTACTATAGGCTCGGTGCTACTGGAAAACACCGGCGACTGCAACCTCAGAAAACGGGCTAAGTTGTCAACTGGTGGTGGTGGTGGTGGATTGTTGTTGTTGTCACTACAAAAAAAAAGACACATCCGTGACATTTTGGGCCGAACGAAAAAAAAATTATGTCATACATACAACACTTCTATGACGATAATTGTGACAAAACCCGGTATCATCATAGATGTGGTGGGCTCCTACTTCTATGACAAAAAATCATGACAGAAAATGGGCTTTTCGTCCTGGGCGGGCCAGAGACGCAGCTTCATGACATTCTTTGGGCCGTCCATGATGGAAAAAACCGTGGTAGAAGCGAGGGGGAGAAATTTTTTGGGGAGTTCCCGGTTACGGTGGGAGGTCGGGGCCAAGCGATGCGCCTTTCTCTCGTACACGTACGCATGTGTGTGCGAGGCGTTGGCTCTAACTGAACCCGAGCGAGGCGTTGGGCTCTAACTGAACTTGATGGCTGTTAACTGAACCCGATTGTGCGATTCCTTCGCTACTGCTGCTAACTGAAGCCGATCGATGGGATGAACAGTGAGTGATGCGGGGGGGTTTGGATGAACAGTGAGCGGTGGCGTTGCCTCTGGATGAACAGGACCCCGTGGTGTGGTGGAGGGCTGGATAAACAGTAGACGGTGGAGGGGTGCCCGTGGAGGGGTGGATGAACAGGACCCCATGGTGTGGAGGGCTGGATGAACAGTAGACGGTGGAGGGGTGGTTGAACAGGACCCCGTGGTGTGGAGGGCTGGATGAACAGTAGACGGTGGTGAAGGAAATATGCCCTAGAGGCAATAATAAAGTTATTATTTATTTCCTTATAATCATGATAAATGTTTATTATTCATGCTAGAATTGTATTAACCGGAAACATAATACATGTGTGAATACATAGACAAACAAAGTGTCACTAGTATGCCTCTACTTGACTAGCTCGTTAATCAAAGATGGTTATGTTTCCTAACCATGAACAATGAGTTGTTATTTGATTAACGAGGTCACATCATTAGTTGAATGATCTGATTGACATGACCCATTCCATTAGCTTAGCACACGATCATTTAGTATGTTGCTACTGCTTTCTTCATGACTTATACATGTTCCTATGACTATGAGATTATGCAACTCCCGTTTGCCTGAGGAACACTTTGGGTGCTACCAAACGTCACAACGTAACTGAGTGATTATAAAGGAGCATTACAGGTGTCTCCAAAGGTAGATGTTGGGTTGGCGTATTTCGAGATTAGGATTTGTCACTCCGATTGTCGGAGAGGTATCTCTGGGCCCTCTCGGTAATACACATCACATAAGCCTTGCAAGCATTGCAACTAATATGTTAGTTGTGAGATGATGTGTTACAGAACGAGTAAAGAGACTTGCCGGTAACGAGATTGAACTAGGTATTGGATACCGACGATCGAATCTCGGGCAAGTAACATACCGATGACAAAGGGAACAACGTATGTTGTTATGCGGTCTGACCGATAAAGATCTTCGTAGAATATGTAGGAGCCAATATGGGCATCCAGGTCCCGCTATTGGTTATTGACCGGAGACGTGTCTCGGTCATGTCTACATTGTTCTCGAACCCGTAGGGTCCGCACGCTTAAGGTTACGATGACAGTTATATTATGAGTTTATGCATTTTGATGTACCGAAGGTTGTTCGGAGTCCCGGATGTGATCACGGACATGACGAGGAGTCTCGAAATGGTCGAGACGTAAAGATTGATATATTGGAAGCCTATGTTTGGACATCGGAAGTGTTCCGGGTGAAATCGGGATTTTACCGGGTTACCGGGAGGGTTACCGGAACCCCCCGGGAGCCATATGGGCCTTCATGGGCCTTAGTGGAAAGGAGAAAGGGGCAGCCCAAGGTGGCTGCGCCTCTTCCCCCTCCCCTAGTCCTATTAGGACTAGGAGAAGGTGGCCGGCCCCCCTCTCTCCCTTCCCCTCCGAGGAATCCTAGTTGGACTAGGATTGGGGGGAGGAATCCTACTCCCAGAGGGAGTAGGACTCTCCTGCGCCTCCCTCTATGGCCGGCCAGCCTCCCCTCCTCTCCTCCTTTATATACGGAGGCAGGGGACACCTCTAGACACACAAGTTGATCCACGTGATCTATTCCTTAGCCGTGTGCGGTGCCCCCTGCCACCATATACCTCGATAATACTGTAGCGGAGTTTAGGCGAAGCCCTGCTGCTGTAGTTCATCAAGATCGTCACCACGCCGTCGTGCTGACGGAACTCTTCCCCGACACTTTGCTGGATCGGAGTCCGGGGATCGTCATCGAGCTGAACGTGTGCTCGAACTCGGAGGTGCCGTAGTTTCGGTGCTTGATCGGTTGGATCGTGAAGACGTACGACTACTTCCTCTACGTCGTGTCATCGCTTCCGCAGTCGGTCTGCGTTGGGTACGTAGACAACACTCTCCCCCTCGTTGCTATGCATCACATGATCTTGCGTGAGCGTAGGAATTTTTTTTGAAATTACTACGAAACCCAACAGTGGCATCCAAGCCTAGGTTATTTATGTTGATGTTATATGCACGAGTAGAACACAAGTGAGTTGTGGACGATACAAGTCATACTGCCTACCAGCATGTCATACTTTGGTTCGGCGGTATTGTTGGACGAGACGACCCGCACCAACCTTACGCGTACGCTTACGCGAGACCGGTTCCCTCGACGTGCTTTGCACATAGATGGCTTGCGGGCGACTGTCTCTCCAACTTTAGTTGAACCAAGTATGGCTACGCCCGGTCCTTGAGAAGGTTAAAACGGAGTCTATTTGACAAACTATCGTTGTGGTTTTGATGCGTAGGTGAGATTGGTTCTTACTTAAGCCCGTAGCAGCCACGTAAAACATGCAACAACAAAGTAGAGGACGTCTAACTTGTTTTTGCAGGGCATGTTGTGATGTGATATGGTCAAGGCATGATGCTGAATTTTATTGTATGAGATGATCATGTTTTGTAACCAAGTTATCGGCAACTGGCAGGAGCCATATGGTTGTCGTTTTATTGTATGCAATGCAATCGCGATGTAATATTACTAAACGGTAGTGATAGTCGTGGAAGCATAAGATTGGCAAGACGACAACGATGCTGCGATGGAGATCAAGGTGTCGCGCCGGTGACGATGGTGATCATGACGGTGCTTCGGAGATGGAGATCACAAGCACAAGATGATGATGGCCATATCATATCACTTATATTGATTGCATGTGATGTTTATCTTTTTATGCATCTTATCTTGCTTTGATTGACGGTAGCATTATAAGATGATCTCTCACTAAATTATCAAGAAGTGTTCTCCCTGAGTATGCACCATTGCCAAAGTTCGTCATGCCCAGACACCACGTGATGATCGGGTGTGATAAGCTCTACGTCCATCTACAACGGGTGCAAGCCAGTTTTGCACACGCGGAATACTCAGGTTAAACTTGACGAGCCTAGCATATGCAGATATGGCCTCGGAACACGGAGACCGAAAGGTCGAGCGTGAATCATATAGTAGATATGATCAACATAACGATGTTCACCATTGAAAACTACTCCATCTCACGTGATGATCGGTCATGGTTTAGTTGATTTGGATCACGTAATCACTTAGAAGATTAGAGGGATGTCTATCTAAGTGGGAGTTCTTAAGTAATATGATTAATTGAACTTAAATTTATCATGAACTTAGTACCTAATAGTATCTTGCTTGTTTATATTGATTGTAGATAGATGGCTCATGCTGTTGTTCTGTTGAATTTTAATGCGTTCCTTGAGAAAGCAAAGTTGAAAGATGATGGTAGCAATTACACGGACTGGGTCCGTAACTTGAGGATTATCCTCATTGCTGCTCAGAAGAATTACATCCTGGAAGCACCGCTGGGTGCCAGGCCTGCTGCTGGAGCAACGCCAGACGTTATGAACGTCTGGCAGAGCAAAGCTGATGACTACTCAATAGTTCAGTGTGCCATGCTTTACGGCTTAGAATCGAGACTTCAACGACGTTTTGAACGTCATGGAGCATATGAGATGTTCCAGGAGTTGAAATTAATATTTCAAGCAAATGCCCGGATTGAGAGATATGAAGTCTCCAATAAGTTCTATAGCTGCAAGATGGAGGAGAACAGTTCTGTCAGTGAGCATATACTCAAAATGTCTGGGTATAATAATCACTTGATTCAATTGGGAGTTAATCTTCTGGATGATTGCGTCATCGACAGAATTCTCCAATCACTGCCACCAAGCTAAAAGAGTTTCGTGATGAACTATAATATGCAAGGGATGAACAAGACTATTCCCGAGCTCTTCGCAATGCTGAAAGCTGCGGAGGTAGAAATCAAGAAGGAGCATCAAGTGTTGATGGTTAACAAAACCACTAGTTTCAAGAAAAAGGGCAAAGGGAAGAAGAAGGGGAACTTCAAGAAGAACGGCAAGCAAGTTGCTGCTCAAGAGAAGAAACCCAAGTCTGGACCTAAGCCTGAAACTGAGTGCTTCTACTGCAGGCAGACTGGTCACTGGAAGCGGAACTGCCCCAAGTATTTGGCGGATAAGAAGGATGGCAAGGTGAACAAAGGTATATGTGATATACATGTTATTGATGTGTACCTTACTAGAGCTCGCAGTAGCACCTGGGTATTTGATACTGGTTCTGTTGCTAATATTTGCAACTCGAAACAGGGACTACGGAATAAGCGGGCACTGGCAAAGGACGAGGTGACGATGCGCGTGGGAAACGGTTCCAAAGTCGATGTGATCGCAGTCGGCACGCTACCTCTACATCTACCTTCGGGATTAATATTAGACCTAAATAATTGTTATTTGGTGCCAGCGTTGAGCATGAACATTATATCTGGATCTTGTTTAATGCGAGACGGTTATTCATTTAAATCAGAGAATAATGGTTGTTCTATTTATATGAGTAATATCTTTTATGGTCATGCACCCTTGAAGAGTGGTCTATTCTTATTAGATCTCGATAATAGTTATACACATATTCATAATGTTGAAACCAAAAGATGCAGAGTTGATAATGAAAGTGCAACTTATTTGTGGCACTGTCGTTTAGGTCATATCGGTGTAAAGCGCATGAAGAAACTCCATACTGATGGACTTTTGGAACCACTTGATTATGAATCGCTTGGTACTTGCGAACCGTGCCTCATGGGCAAGATGACCAAAACACCATTCTCCGGTACTATGGAGAGAGCAACAGATTTGTTGGAAATCATACATACCGATGTGTGCGGTCCGATGAATATTGAGGCTCGTGGCGGATATCGTTATTTTCTCACCTTCACAGATGATTTAAGCAGATATGGGTATGTCTACTTAATGAAACATAAGTCTGAAACATTTGAAAAGTTCAAAGAATTTCAGAGTGAAGTTGAAAATCATCGTAACAAGAAAATAAAGTTTCTACGATCTGATCGTGGAGGAGAATATTTGAGTTACGAGTTTGGTGTACATTTGAAAAACTGTGGAATAGTTCCGCAACTCACGCCACCCGGAACACCACAGCGTAATGGTGTGTCCGAACGTCGTAATCGTACTTTACTAGATATGGTGCGATCTATGATGTCTCTTACTGATTTACCGCTATCGTTTTGGGGTTATGCTCTAGAGACGGCCGCATTCACGTTAAATAGGGCACCATCAAAATCCGTTGAGACGACGCCTTATGAACTGTGGTTTGGCAAGAAACCAAAGTTGTCGTTTCTTAAAGTTTGGGGCTGCGATGCTTATGTGAAAAAGCTTCAACCTGATAAGCTCGAACCCAAATCGGAGAAATGTGTCTTCATAGGATACCCAAAGGAAACTGTTGGGTACACCTTCTACCACAGATCCGAAGGCAAGACATTCGTTGCTAAGAATGGATCCTTTCTAGAGAAGGAGTTTCTCTCGAAAGAAGTGAGTGGGAGGAAAGTAGAACTTGACGAGGTAACTGTACCTGCTCCCTTACTGGAAAGTAGTTCATCACAGAAAACTGTTTCAGTGACACCTACACCAGTTAGTGAGGAAGCCAATGATAATGATCATGAAACTTCAGATCAAGAAACTACTGAACCTCGTAGATCAACCAGAGTAAGATCCACACCAGAGTGGTACGGTAATCCTGTTCTGGAAGTCATGCTACTAGATCATGATGAACCTACGAACTATGAAGAAGCGATGGTGAGCCCAGATTCCGCAAAGTGGCTTGAAGCCATGAAATCTGAGATGGGATCCATGTATGAGAACAAAGTATGGACTTTGGTTGACTTGCCTGATGATCGGCAAGCAATTGAAAATAAATGGATATTTAAGAAGAAGACTGACGCTGATGGTAACGTTACTGTCTACAAAGCTCGACTTGTCGCAAAAGGTTTTCGGCAAGTTCAAGGGATTGACTACGATGAGACCTTCTCACCCGTAGCGATGCTTAAGTCCGTCCAAATCATGTTAGCGATTGCCGCATTTTATGATTATGAAATTTGGCAGATGGATGTCAAAACTGCATTCCTGAATGGATTTCTGGAAGAAGAGTTGTATATGATGCAACCGGAAGGTTTTGTCGATCCAAAGGGAGCTAACAAAGTGTGCAAGCTCCAGCGATCCATTTATGGACTGGTGCAAGCCTCTCAGAGTTGGAATAAACGCTTTGATAGTGTGATCAAAGCATTTGGTTTTATACAGACTTTCGGAGAAGCCTGTATTTACAAGAAAGTGAGTGGGAGCTCTGTAGCATTTCTGATATTATATGTGGATGACATATTGCTGATTGGAAATGATATAGAATTTCTGGATAGCATAAAGGGATACTTGAATAAAAGTTTTTCAATGAAAGACCTCGGTGAAGCTGCTTACATATTAGGCATTAAGATCTATAGAGATAGATCAAGACGCTTAATTGGACTTTCACAAAGCACATACCTTGACAAAATTTTGAAGAAGTTCAAAATGGATCAAGCAAAGAAAGGGTTCTTGCCTGTGTTACAAGGTGTGAAGTTGAGTAAGACTCAATGCCCGACCACTGCAGAAGATAGAGAGAATATGAAAGATGTTCCCTATGCATCAGCCATAGGATCTATCATGTATGCGATGCTGTGTACCAGACCTGATGTGTGCCTTGCTATAAGTTTAGCAGGGAGGTACCAAAGTAATCCAGGAGTGGATCACTGGATAGCGGTCAAGAACATCCTTAGATACCTGAAAAGGACTAAGGATATGTTTCTCGTATATGGAGGTGACAAAGAGCTCACCGTAAAAGGTTACGTTGATGCAAGCTTTGACACTGATCCGGACGATTCTAAATCGCAAACTGGATACGTGTTTACATTAAACGGTGGAGCTGTCAGTTGGTGCAGTTCTAAACAAAGCGTCGTAGCGGGATCTACATGTGAAGCGGAGTACATAGCTGCTTCGGAAGCAGCAAACGAAGGAGTCTGGATGAAGGAGTTCATATCCGATCTAGGTGTCATACCTAATGCATCGGGTCCAATGAAAATCTTTTGTGACAATACTGGTGCAATTGCCTTGGCAAAGGAATCCAGATTTCACAAAAGGACCAAACACATCAAGAGACGCTTCAACTCCATCCGGGATCTAGTCTAGGTGGGAGACATAGAGATTTGCAAGATACATACGGATCTGAATGTTGCAGACCCGTTGACTAAGCCTCTTCCACGAGCAAAACATGATCAGCACCAAAGCTCCATGGGTGTTAGAATCATTACAGTGTAATCTAGATTATTGACTCTAGTGCAAGTGGGAGACTGAAGGAAATATGCCCTAGAGGCAATAATAAAGTTATTATTTATTTCCTTATAATCATGATAAATGTTTATTATTCATGCTAGAATTGTATTAACCGGAAACATAATACATGTGTGAATACATAGACAAACAAAGTGTCACTAGTATGCCTCTACTTGACTAGCTCGTTAATCAAAGATGGTTATGTTTCCTAACCATGAACAATGAGTTGTTATTTGATTAACGAGGTCACATCATTAGTTGAATGATCTGATTGACATGACCCATTCCATTAGCTTAGCACACGATCATTTAGTATGTTGCTACTGCTTTCTTCATGACTTATACATGTTCCTATGACTATGAGATTATGCAACTCCCGTTTGCCTGAGGAACACTTTGGGTGCTACCAAACGTCACAACGTAACTGAGTGATTATAAAGGAGCATTACAGGTGTCTCCAAAGGTAGATGTTGGGTTGGCGTATTTCGAGATTAGGATTTGTCACTCCGATTGTCGGAGAGGTATCTCTGGGCCCTCTCGGTAATACACATCACATAAGCCTTGCAAGCATTGCAACTAATATGTTAGTTGTGAGATGATGTGTTACAGAACGAGTAAAGAGACTTGCCGGTAACGAGATTGAACTAGGTATTGGATACCGACGATCGAATCTCGGGCAAGTAACATACCGATGACAAAGGGAACAACGTATGTTGTTATGCGGTCTGACCGATAAAGATCTTCGTAGAATATGTAGGAGCCAATATGGGCATCCAGGTCCCGCTATTGGTTATTGACCGGAGACGTGTCTCGGTCATGTCTACATTGTTCTCGAACCCGTAGGGTCCGCACGCTTAAGGTTACGATGACAGTTATATTATGAGTTTATGCATTTTGATGTACCGAAGGTTGTTCGGAGTCCCGGATGTGATCACGGACATGACGAGGAGTCTCGAAATGGTCGAGACGTAAAGATTGATATATTGGAAGCCTATGTTTGGACATCGGAAGTGTTCCGGGTGAAATCGGGATTTTACCGGGTTACCGGGAGGGTTACCGGAACCCCCCGGGAGCCATATGGGCCTTCATGGGCCTTAGTGGAAAGGAGAAAGGGGCAGCCCAAGGTGGCTGCGCCTCTTCCCCCTCCCCTAGTCCTATTAGGACTAGGAGAAGGTGGCCGGCCCCCCTCTCTCCCTTCCCCTCCGAGGAATCCTAGTTGGACTAGGATTGGGGGGAGGAATCCTACTCCCAGAGGGAGTAGGACTCTCCTGCGCCTCCCTCTATGGCCGGCCAGCCTCCCCTCCTCTCCTCCTTTATATACGGAGGCAGGGGACACCTCTAGACACACAAGTTGATCCACGTGATCTATTCCTTAGCCGTGTGCGGTGCCCCCTGCCACCATATACCTCGATAATACTGTAGCGGAGTTTAGGCGAAGCCCTGCTGCTGTAGTTCATCAAGATCGTCACCACGCCGTCGTGCTGACGGAACTCTTCCCCGACACTTTGCTGGATCGGAGTCCGGGGATCGTCATCGAGCTGAACGTGTGCTCGAACTCGGAGGTGCCGTAGTTTCGGTGCTTGATCGGTTGGATCGTGAAGACGTACGACTACTTCCTCTACGTCGTGTCATCGCTTCCGCAGTCGGTCTGCGTTGGGTACGTAGACAACACTCTCCCCCTCGTTGCTATGCATCACATGATCTTGCGTGAGCGTAGGAATTTTTTTTGAAATTACTACGAAACCCAACAGGTGGAGGGGTGCCCGTGGAGGGGTGGTTGAACAGGACCCCGTGGTGTGGAGGGCTGGATGAACAGTAGACGGTGGAGGGGTGGTTGAACAGTAGCCGGTGGAGTAGCGCGCGGTGGAGGCTAGATGAACAGGAGCCCGTGGAGGTTGGATGAACAGGAGCCTGTGGAGGCTAGAGGAGGTCGACGGTGGAGATGAACAGTATCCCGTGGAGTCCCGTTTTGCGGTACTCCACACCCCTCCCGATGAACAAGACCCCTGTTTCGACCGTAGCGCTCCAACACAAGTCCGTTTCCTCCGTTTTGCGGTACGCCACACCCCTCCCGATCAACAGGACCCCCGTCTCGACTGTAGGAGATCCGTTTCCTCTGTTTTGTGGTACGCCACACCCCTCCCGATCAACAGGACCCCCGTTTCGACCGTAGGAGGTCCGTTTCCTCCATTTTGCGGTACGCCACACCCCTCCCGATGAACAGGATCCCGTTTCGAACGTGGCCAGTCGAACACAAGGCCGTTTCCTCCGTTCTGCGGTACGCCAGGCCTCGTTTCCATCATCTGTTCCGTCCAAGCCCTCTTGATGAACACGACACATTCCGTTGCCTCCCCATGAACACGACGCATTTCGTTGCCTCTCCATGAACACGACGCATTCCATTGCCTCCCCATGAACACGATGATGACGATGTTTCTCCGTTCCGACCCAGCCATCTACACGAGCCCTGGCCGTACGTATGCGTGAGTAGGCGTTCGAGACCCCGCCCGTATGTACACAAACGTGGCCGTATTTTCTTTCTTGCACCCTGGCCGCTGTACGTACGTGTACATGCTACGTGCGCGCCCCTACTACGACACATGCGCGCCTCTCCATCAACTAGTATGTACATACACGTTCGCGACCAGAATGACAACGCTTCGTACGCTTCGACCAGGTGGGTCCCGACTGTCAGGCACTTCCTTGCCTGCGAAGATGTAGCTGGTGGGTCCCAGCAGTTAGGGGGCGAATCGTTTTTTTTTGCCCGGACGCACTTCCTTGCGTGCGAAGGTGTAGCTGGTGGGTCCCAGCAGTCGGGGGCCTGGTGGGTCCCAGCAGTCAGAGGGGCGAATCGTTTTTTTTTCGGACGCACTTCCTTGCGTGTGAAGATGTACCTTGTGGGTCCCAACAGTCAGGGGGCGAATCATTTTTTTCGCGAAATACGGTGGGCCATCCAGTGGGTCCCCGTTGTCAGGTGGAGGAATAATTATTTTGCACGTAATAAGGAGGCACTTCCTTGCGGCTGCCGTGGACCCAGCTATCAGCCTCTCCACGTACAGTACTCTTCCGATGGAAGTTGGTCATTGACCACGTTGACCACGCCGCACCGAGAGCACCAGGGCGGTGGTCTGGATGACGGCGAGGCCTAGGAAGGGGACGACGCGGAGCCGGGGAAGACGCAACAGTGGAAGCCCGTGCGGAGAGGAGTACGAGGGTTCACTAGTTCGGCTGCAGTGTGAGGCTGCCGTCGCCGCAGAATAACAGGGGGTGTGGGTGAGTAGAGGCATGGCCTGGCCAGTGGTGGGAGTATTACGGGGCGGTGAGGCCTCCGCGGCATCACAGCCGGCCACGGGAGGCAGGAGCACGCGACATGACCGGCGCTGCTTTGGGCGGCTGGAGCAAGAAGACCAGAGGTTGAAGAAGCACTACGGCCGTTGGATGGACATCGTACGATCACTGCAGCTAGAATCGTTTATATTAACTAAGTTGACAAAGCCCTTGGTACGCGTCAACTTAGTAGGCCCACAGCTCGGATTTGGCAGAGAACATATAGCCCATTTGCGATTTGTAAGAATGTACAGCCCATTTTTTAATTCTAATGGAATTTACTACATCCCATTTACAGTTCGTTAAAAGTACATCCCAACTTCTAGCTAGGACAATGATTAATAATTTCAAACAGCCGCTCAAAACAGAATTCAAAAAAAATTCCCACATTTTGATGGGATCCGAAATATTTTTATCCAAAATTTTTAGTCAGGTTAAATATAATTTCAAAATAAAGTTGTATTACGTTAAAATCCAACGAAATATTGCGTGCGCAACAAGTAATGAAATTAAAATTTTCAAATTCCAAAAATAATATATTTTTCAAACTAATTACGTGTTTGGTGCATAGTAACTGTCCAGTTATTATAATTACATCCCATTTATTATTTCTTAAAGTCCATTTTCTTGTTAAGCCTAATGCATACCTCCTAGGAAAGTTTGCAGCCCAGCGAGGCGGAGAATAACAAGTTCACCCGGATATTGTGTACAACTGTCGGCCTAGTTGCATTGCTGATGTTGAAAAAAAGCTATTTTTTATACACACATTTAAAAAAATTGTATAGATAAGGAACATTTTTTATACACACATGTAAAAAATTTTAAATACATGATTAATACTTTTTAAAACATATTTTTTAGTCAACAGTGGGCCCACAGCGAGAGGAGGAGGTCAGAATACACATATTTTTTAAATACATGATTAACACTTTTGCAAAAACAATTAGCCCATAACGAGCCAATTAGCTCCAGTCGGCCCATAGTGGGCCGACAGGGGACAGTCGGCCAGCTGTAGGCCGACTGGAATCCAATCGGCCTGCTGTGGGCCGACTAGGCCGAGTCGGCCTGCAGCAGGTGGACGGTGTATTATTCTTGAAAAAAAATTACCCAGCGTAATATTTATGAAAATTAATAAAAAATGTATTATTAAAAAATAGTGAAAAAGGCCTGTGTAGTACAGTAAAACCTAACATGGTTACTCAGCCCACATTCAGCGACGCCGGAAAGGCCCAAACAAGGCTTCTGTACAACTTTTTGAAGTCACTGAGCTCAATTAATAACTTAATAAAAAAGTTAGATTACAGTGGAACCTAATTAAAAGCTGTCACGAGCAAATAAATAATTCAACGAGTCCCACTTGTGCGTGTGTGGGCGCGCACGCGCGCGTCTGTGTGTGTGTGTGTGAGAGAGAGAGAGAGAGACCCATCGGCCGATGCTCGTAAATACATCTTTCAGCCATATGCATTGCTGATGCTTAGTAAAAACTTATATAGTTGACACAATCATATAGAACATCATAGCACACTGAACTTGCATACAAAATTTTCACGCAGGCGGCACAATCAGGATGGAAGCAGTGGATCGCTATGGGAAGGGCTATGTTGAAACCAACGAAGTCGTACATAACGGTTCATCGTCTTTATCAATGATGGGGAAATATCTTGAATGTTGTGCAAAGAAAATAGACAGACAACACAATAAGTTCTCCTAGCACATTAAGTTGACGTACATCCCTTTCTAAAAAAAGTTCAGGTACAAAATTAGAACAGATCACAATCAAATGTACTGGCATATCAGTGCTTCACACCCATAGCTCGGATTTAACTAGTATCTGACAAGATTCAGTTGTTACCTCAAATAAGAGCACAACCAGGCAGCCAGCCCTGCCTCTTCTCCCAAAGAAGTAGTGGCCTCCATCGCGCGATGGAGTAGGCCCTGTGCCATCCATCGTTCCGAGCAACACGGGGAAAGTCTGACATTGAATCCTGTAATGGATGTCATCGACGGACCCTGGCACCAGCGGCGGCGGCAGGACTTCGATTGATGGATTGACCACTTCTTCGACATGCACGAACACTCGATACAGGTACATCCCTAACGTGGTCCGCGGCGGGCTTGGTGGCGACGAATAGTACAACCTCGGTTCCTGCACCGGTATCTCAACACCAATCACCTTCGGTATGGTGGACGGCTTCTTCATCCATGCTATAACCATCAGAGCCCATCTGTCTGGAGGAACAAACATACTTACGAGCTCACCTCCAAGGTCGTTGATAAGCTCGTTCATGGACTCGTTGTTCCAAGCACGTCGAGGCATGCTGTGGAAGGTAAGCTTTGTTAAAAACTCAAGCTCAGAGGGCACCGAGCCCCATCCTGGGTGCCACCGATCAAAGCTCACCAGCGCGCCATTGTAGAACAAACACCGGGAAGATTCGAACACACGACTGCAGTCGAAAGTTGTCCGGAACCTGACGAAGAAACCAGCCGGTGGCGGACAGACTTCAACGAGCAAGTCACTTATTTGGATGCTGTGCGCAATGCCGAGAGCTTTGACAAGGTCATCCGGCAAGACGGGAGGCCGGTCGCCTTTGATGGTTACCATCAGCACTTTGCCAGCAAACTGGTCGTCAAGCGCCGCCATGCCACTGTTGAGTGACAGCACGCAGCGACCGAAGGCAGGACGGACCTCAGGATCTCCAGCTCGGAGATCCGCGTTGACCGGCGACATGATAGTGCGCTTGAGTACAGGGAGTACAGGAGGGGGATTTGGGGGAACTGGAGTAGGAATCGAGATTCCAGAGGTGGGGGAGGGGCGGGAGACTGCGGATGAAAAGGTAGCATGAATTTCGAGCATGCGCCAATATGCTCTGGGTGCGCAAGCGCACGAAAACACCGGTGGCGCCCACATGTCGGCCTAAGAGTCCTTATTCATTCTTTTTTTAAGAACCCGACCTTTTTTCAGGATCTTTTGAGAGCCCGGCTTGAGAGTCATAATTGACCTGTTTGGCATTGCATTACTACTCGGCCCATATTCAACGACACCTCACTGGCCCAAACAAGTGTACATCATCGAAAAGACACCAAGCTCAAATTATATAGCTTGAAAAAAGGAGATATACTCTGAACACTGGAGAATGGTGATGCCCTGATTTAGCCACCAGTAGTTTGAGACAATAAACAGTTCAAAACAACGATATATACAACATTCAAACACTGACTAGTGACTACTATTGACATAAACAGCAAGACATGATAGTTCATAAGAAGTCTTGCTAGACCACCAAAACGCACCCATCTATAGCGCTCAGACTCTCGTGATCCAGACGAGAATGACATTCTAAACAGAAGCAACTATTACATAGTAAGAGTGACATAGACGAGGATGACCAAATGACAAGGAATATGCATAACAAAATAAAGAACTACCCATCCAGAACCAGCAGCAAAGACAACAAAGTCATTCGAAGAGATGATCCAACACCATCATAATTTGCAGCCCCGCTTCAGCGACCAGTGATCCGGAGACACCAGTACTCCACCTTTTCGATGCAACAGCCCAATTACCTATCAACCTGAAGGCTCGAACCACATCACTGCCTGTCGTAATTGAGACATCCAAGGATCAAAGTTAATCTGGATGCCTTTGTCATTCTCACCTTCTTTTGGCTGCAGGCTTTATCATTGACAATCAGGGGAGTTTGCTCCCGAACTCCTAGGGCTCGCCGTGTAGACACAATTTTCCATAGCAAACAAAGCCTCTCTGCCATCAAGGTCCTTGCCAACGGTGATCTCCTGGTTAATCGGATAATTGAGTCCGAGAAAAGAGAGTGTGAACCAAGGCTGTTTACCCGCCTCCAACTAAAAAATCCTAAAGGCCCCAACAAGCTGGTATCCTGCTCATAGATGTAACAGCCACTGTCCGGATACAAACGTATTACACGGTGCTTGTATACAATGGGGTTTTTGTAATATAACTTTTCTGGCTCATGTATCCGAATGATCATCAGTCTTTTGCCGTCATCTGATCGAGCGAGGAACTAGTTGTGCTTCCCTGTTTTTGGCAAAGGTGGTGTGATTACAAAGGGCGGTAACTGTAGGGACACTGCATCATATCAAAAAGGACATGCATTGTTAATGTAAGATCAGCATTGTTCAGAGTATGAGTAGTATAATGCAAGAAACAGCATTGATATGTCCCTGTTGGAACTGGGAGGAAAATACAGGGAAATGTATACTGGGTTCGAAAATATAGAAGTGCCATGCATGGTTATACTCATGTTATCTCGCAATTGATTCTTCACAGGAAACTACCATGTCATGCATGTTATGTAATCATGTTATGTCCTCACAAACAAATTCTTCAAGGTAACTAACAGACCATGCATTGTTATATACTCGTGTTCTGTGGGCAAAATTTTTGTGAGGATATTATTCTAGCCATTGATTGCTGAAGGGCGAATATAGGTATGTACACATGGTAAGCATTGCAGGATTTCACTACTTCCAAATATAGAGTTCTCCATATGCACATTTACTTCCCTAATGTATGGTTAGATGAAACCAACAGTGTGGTGCATGTTTCTACATCATGAAAATGAGGAAACTAACATGGCCATTGATACACACTCATATTTAGTAGTAGTATATAGATTACTGTAAAATAAGGATAATATCCATATATTCCTAACCGTTTGATTATTCAGGGTACAAATTGGTTGTAATGACATGGTCACAATCGCATGAATTAACTCGTTCCAAATATAGATGATTTACGGCGTCTCTAATACATTTCCATAGTTCTACTCAAATTCTGCTCAAACAGAGATATGCCAATCATCACAAAAAGTTCAAACAGTGTCATGGCGTCATCATTAACATGAGAGGAAACAACTTACACGCGTTGTCCCAGCAATACGTGGTGCCATCTGCTTTGTCGATCGTGTAGATCATGCCATTGTGTTCAATAGCATCACAGAAGTGTGTATCAGCTTTGATGATGATCCACTGCGAGCCGAGTTGTCTCTAGCTAAAGAAGGCACCGGCGCAAAGATAGGCGAGTCCGCGGTCGAACAAGGCAATTAGCTTGAAGTCTGCTGATGTCTACTACACAACCTTCTTCTTGTAGACGTTGTTGGGCCTCCAAGTGCAGAGGTTTGTAGGACAGTAGCAAATTTCCCTCAAGTGGATGACCTAAGGTTTATCAATCCGTAGGAGGCCTAGGATGAAGATGGTCTCTCTCAAGCAACCCTACAACCAAATAACAAAGAGTCTCTTCTGTCCCCAACACACCCAATACAATGGTAAATTGTATAGGTGCACTAGTTCGGCGAAGAGATGGTGATACAAGTGCAATATGGATAGTAGATAATAGTTTTTGTAGTATGAAAATATAAAAACAACAAGGAAATTAATGATAAAAGTGAGCGTAACGGTATTGCAATGCGTTGAAACAAGGCCTAGGGTTCATACTTTCACTAGTGCAAGTCCTCTCAACAATACTAACATAATTGGATCACATAACTATCCCTCAACATGCAACAAAGAGTCACTCCAAAGTCACTAATAGCGGAGAACGAACGAAGAGATTATGGTAGGGTACGAAACCACCTCAAAGTTATTCTTTCCAATCAATCTGTTGGGCTATTCCTATAAGTGTCACAAACAGCCCTAGAGTTCATACTAGAATAACACCTTAAGACACAAATCAACCAAAACCCTAATGTCACCTAGATACTCCAATGTCACCTCAAGTATCCGTGGGTATGATTATACGATATGCATCACACAATCTCAGATTCATCTATTCAACCAACACAAAGGACCTCAAAGAGTGCCCCAAAGTTTTACCGGAGAATCACAACGAAAACGTGTGCCAACCCCTATGCATAGGTTCATGGACGGAACCCGCAAGTTGGTCACCAAAACATACATCAAGTGAATCACGTGATATCCCATTGTCACCACAGATATCCACGGCAAGACAAACATCAAGTGTTCTCAAATCTTTAAAGACTCAATCCGATAAGATTACTTCAAAGGGGAAACTCAATTCATTACAAGAGAGAAGAGGGGGGGAGAAACATAAGATCCAACTATAATAGCAAAGCTCGTGATACATCAAGATCGTATCACCTCAAGAACACGAGAGAGAGAGAGAGATCAAACACATAGCTATTGGTACATACCCTCAGCCCCGAGGGAGAACTACTCCCTCCTCGTCATGGAGAGCACCGGCATGATGAAGATGGCCACCGGAGAGGGATTCCCCCTCCGGCAGGGTGCCGGAACGGGTCTAGATTGGTTTTTGGTGGCTACGGAGGCTTCTGGCGGCGGAACTCCCGATCTAATCTCCGTTCTGGAAATTTTAGGGTACGACGATATATATGGGTGTAGGAGGTACGTCGGAGGAGCCACGGGGGCCCCACGAGGCAAGGGGCGCGCCCTAGGGGGGGCGCCCCCCACCCTCGTGAGCACCTCCCGTATCTCCTGACGTGGAGTCCAAGTCTATCTGGTGGCTTTCGTTCCAAAAATAACTTCTCCAGTTGATTTTGTTCTGTTTCGACTCCGTTTGATATTCCTTTTCTTCGAAACACTGAAATAGGCATAAAACAGCAAATCTGGGCTGGGCCTCCGGTTAATAGGTTAGTCCCAAAAGTAATATAAAAGAGGATAATAAAGCCCAATATTGCCCAAAACAGTAGATAATATAGCATGGAGCAATCAAAAATTATAGATACGTTGGAGACGTATCAAGCATCCCCAAGCTTAATTCCTGCTTGTCCTCGAGTAGGTAAATGATAAAAAGATAATTTTTGATGTGGAATGCTAGTTGGCATAATTTCAATGTAATTCTTCCTACTTGTGGCATGAATATTCAGATCCATAAGATTCAAGACAAAAGCTCATATTGACATAAAAATAATAATACTTCAAGCATACTAAGTAAGCAATCATGTCTTCTCAAAATAACATGGCCAAAGAGAGCTATCCCTACAAAATCATATAGTCTGGCTATGCTCCATCTTCACCACACAAAATATTTAAATCATGCACAACCCCGATGACAAGCCAAGCAATTGTTTCATACTTTTGATGTTCTCAAACTTTTTCAATCTTCACGCAATATATGAGCGTGAGCCATGGACATAGCACTATAGGTGGAATAGAATGGTGGTTGTGGAGAGGACAAAAAGGGAGAAGATAGTCTCACATCGACTAAGCGTATCAACGGGCTATGGAGATGCCCATCAATAGATATCAATGTGAGTGAGTAGGGATTTCCATGCAACGGATGCACTAGAGCTATAAGTGTATGAAAGCTTAACAAAAGAAACTAGTGGGTGTGCATCCAACTTGCTTGCTCATGAAGACCTAGGGCAATTTGAGGAAGCCCATCATTGGAATATACAAGCCAAGTTCTATAATGTAAAATTCCCACTAGTATATGAAAGTGATAACATGAGAGACTCTCTACTATGAAGATCATGGTGCTACTTTGAAGCACAAGTGTGGTAAAAGGATAGCAGCATTGTCCCTTTTATTTTTTATTTTTTATTTGGCATTTCCTTTTTTATTTGGCCTTTCTTTTTTTATGGCCTTTCTCTTTTGGGGGGGGACAATGCTCTATTGAATGATGATCATCACACTTCTATTTATTTACAACTCAATGATTACAACTCGATACTAGAACAAAGATATGACTCTATATGAATGCCTCCGGCGGTGTACCGGGATGTGCAATGACTCATGAGTGACATTTATGAAAGAAGTATGAATGGTGGCTTTGCCACAAATACGATGTTAACTACATGATCATGCTAAGCAATATGACAATGATGGAGTGTGTCATAATAAACGGAACGGTGGAAAGTTGCATGGCAATATATCTCGGAATGGCTATGGAAATGCCATAATAGGTAGGTATGGTGGCTGTTTTGAGGAAGGTATATGGTGGGTTTATGGTACCGGCGAAAGTTGCGCCGTACTAGAGAGGCTAGCAATGGTGGAAGGGTGAGAGTGCATATAATCCATGGACTCAACATTAGTCATAAGGAACTCACATACTTATTGCAAAAATCTATTAGTTATCGAAACAAAGTACTACGTGCATGCTCCTAGGGGGGTAGATTGGTAGGAAAAGACCATCGCTCGTCCCCGACCGCCACTCATAAGGAGTGTCGGTGTCAAAACCGGCGGATCTGGGGTAGGGGGTCCCGAACTGTGCGTCTAGGCCGGATGGTAACAGGAGGTAGGGGACACGATGTTTTACCCAGGTTTGGGCCCTCTTGATGGAGGTAAAACCCTACGTCCTGCTTGATTAATATTGATGATATGGGTAGTACAAGAGTAGATCTACCACGAGATCAAGGAGGCTAAACCCTAGAAGCTAGCCTATGGTATGATTGTTGTTCGTCCTACGGACTAAAACTCTCCGGTTTATATAGACACCGGAGAGGGCTAGGGTTACACAGAGTCGGTTACAATGGTAGGAGATCTATCTATCCGTATCGCCAAGCTTGCCTTCCACGCCAAGGAAAGTCCCTTCCGGACATGGGACGAAGTCTTCAATCTTGTATCTTCATAGTCCAAGAGTCCGGCCGAAGGTATAGTCCGGCTATCCGGACACCCCCTAATCCAGGACTCCCTCAGTAGCCCCTGAACCAGGCTTCAATGACGATGAGTCCGGCGCGCAGATTGTCTTCGACATTGCAAGGCGGGTTCCTCCTCCAAGTACTTCATAGAAGATTTTGAACACAAAGGTAGTGTCCGGCTCTGCAAAATAAGTTTCCACATATTGCCATAGAGAGAATAATATTTACACAAATCTAATCTGTTGACGTATTCCGTAGCGTGACATCACACCACGGCCAAGTCTTTATTCGAATCGTTTTACCGTCCGACCTCAGTGCGTTTAGCGAGGCGGTTTCCTTGGCACGTCTTGTTAAAGCAGAGATCGTGTCCCCTTATTCCGGGATTCTCATCAATACGGGCGTGGGTAACCCAACCGTACCCGTTGGTATATTTTCTCGATCAAAGGCGTGTCCCAAACGGTCACGGGGAAGGCCCTTGGTATTCAAGCTCTTATGAAGAGACCAAGGCCTTACTCCTTTCTTTCAATCTCAAACGAGTTTGCCCTTCGCCTCGAGTTCCAACACCCAAGGCTCCAGATTTCAGGCGCTTCGGACCTTCGACAATGTCCGGTTCCGACCTTCGAGGCCGATGGATGCCACGGAGGAGGACGTGCTGAAGTTGAGAGAGGCCAGGTTCTTGACCAGCGAAATCTCGCATAGGCTGCCTGCTCAAGGGCAGGTCATTCCCACTCCCAAGCCCGATGAGAGTGTGGTGTTCATGTCTCACTTCCTTCGGGGGCTAGGCTTCCCGACGGATCCCTTCGTGAGGGGGCTCATGTATTATTATGGGCTGGAATTTCATGACTTAGCCCCGGAGTCCATCCTCCATATTTCCTCATTCATCTCGTGTGTGAAGCCTTCCTCTGTATCACTCCTCACTTCAGACTATGGCTCAATACCTTCAAAGTAGAGCCGAAGATGATCGAGGGACGGCACGCGGAGTGCGGAGGTGCTTTTATAAGAAAGAATGCTGGTACTCCATGGCCCGAGGGCTATTTTCAAGAGGAGTCCAGCTTATGGCAACGAGAGTGGTTTTATATTACCGCTCCCAGGGCCCCTAAGTGGGTGGCGCCACCTGCCTTTCGCTCGGGTCCCCCGCCACGACTGGCGTCATGGGTCAATACGGGGCTAGACTGGGGGCCGGCAAAGGATGTGCCCCTGTTGCAGGGCCGCATCCGAGATCTCCTAGAAAGAGACATCAGTCTGGTCATGGTGACACAGGTTATGTTAATTCGCTGAGTTCTGCCCTGCAAACGTCGCCCCCTCCGCCTGTGGGAGTTCAACCCGGAGGGACCACGAGTTCTCCAACATTTTCTTGGCATGACGCCTGTGGAGATGTACAAATTGTTCTTCGGACCACAAGTAGTGTGTCTGGATTCTACGGAGGACGCAGGTCTGAGCTGCAATCGTCCGGATACTCAAGTAAGTAGCCTTGTGCCCGGACTCGCTATCCGTATATTTATCATGAAATTGCCCCTAAAAGAGCTGTCCTTTAAACAGGAGTGGATAGCAAAAGCAAAGCTAATCAGGTGTCCGGCCCCCCTCCCCGAGACCATGCCGGGTCCCGTGCTAGTCAGGATGTTGGAGGTTGTGCCTTCAAAGGGAAGCGAGGGAGGGGACAAGGAAGCTACAGCCTCCTCAAAGGAGGTTGTCCGGAAGGGAGGAATCAAAAATTCCTCTCCTCAGGGGAAGAAGAGGACCGCCTGTGAAGACCCAGGGACCATGGCCTTAAAGTGGGGGAAGAAATCTTCGCCAGAGGGTCCTGTGCTGGGGGATACTTCGGCCGAATTTTGCCCTCAAGGGGATCAGCCCTCCATCGAGCCGTAAGTAGAGAGGAGTTTTCTTTTTAAGAAACAAGAGAAATCCCTGCTTTATATCTGAGAAAAGTAATCGAAAATTTACCTTGTAGCTCGGACCTTAGCCCTTCTCAGCAGAGCTCGTCTTCGGGGGATCTTCTTCCAGAGATGATGGAGAGCGGAACGCCTCCCCCTGCCGTACCGCCTTGCGAGGCGAGCGACCCTGAGGTATCGTCGCGGAGGGTTTCTCCGAATCCGGCGGGGCCGGAAGGTAGTCATATGGCCCCCCAAAGCCCTCCGCGTCCGGCCTTCGAAAAGGGCCATCGGACGAGTCCGGCGCCGTCTGGTGCGCGGTCGGAGGAGCTGAAGGATCTGCTAGGGCGAGCATCTATCTCAGAGGAGCACCGTGCATTGATGGGTATGGTGATTGAGAGGATTTCATCCGCGGAGAGCGGATTGCACGAGGCCGTCAGGAGTTTACTGACAGGTTTTGAGGTACGCGAAATAATGTACCCTTTTTGGATAGTTGCGCATAAATAAGATGCGCCATGTGTAGATAGTAGCCCCTGAGACTCTGTGTGTTGTCAAAAGTGACGGCGCACAGAGGATCATAATCCCAGGTCTAATATGCCGCCTTTATACGTAGGTGGCGAAGTGTCCGGTGGCCAGCCGGACTGATGGATTTGCCGAGCTAAAGCGGCAACTTGACGTGGCAGATGCCGACATCGCACTTGTCAATAAGCGGCATGACGAGGCACAAGGTATGTAATTCCTTCGGCGGTGCCTGGTAAGAGGAGCTTTATACCAGTATCTTACAATGTGTGCGCTTGATGCAGATGGTGCTGCTGCCATGGAGAATCTTCGGGCGGAACTTGCCCGAGCCAAGGAGCAAGCCAGGAAAAGTGATGCGGCTGCCGGAAAGGCAATTGAAGAGCTAAAAGACGAACAGGCTGCTCACTGCTGAAGCAAGAAGGAAATGGTCGAGATGGCCGTGAAGCTGAAGAACGCTGCTGACCGTTGCAAGCTTCTTGAAAAAGAAGATCGGGCGGAACAGACGGACCTGAAGAAGGCCGTTGCCGATGCCAAGGATGCTCGCTCTGCCATGAGAGCTATGAAAGAGGAGCTGCGTCGGGCCGGAGAGATCGCGGCTGGAAAGCCCTTTATGCCGCGGAGGAAGTTCTGTGATCCTAATAATGCTCCGTTAGACCAGATGTGGAGTACAGCAGACACCTATCTGGATTTAGCAGCGAGTGCCGCAGATGCGATCGAACACTTCTGAGATCAAGAAGATCGCGAAGTGGAAAAGCTCTTCTGCTCGCAGTTCCATAATCCAGAGCGTCCATTGTCATTAGCCGATCGTTTGGCCGAATGGGCCGAGCTAAATAGGTTGTCCAGACTCGCCATGAAGTATGTCATGAGTCACCTGTGGCCAGAGAGGCCAGAGATGAAAAGTTATTTCAACTTGGTGCAGCAGTTCCTTGGTGCGGCGCCGCATATCAATGCGATGAAGAGGTCAGCGTGCATAGAGGGTGCGTGGATGGCTCTTGCCCGTGTCAAGACATACTGGGGGCAGAAATGGAAGCCACCGCTGTTGCATCCCCAGACTCGGATGGAAGCCAAGTACCTGCCGAGCGCTATTTTCAGGAAGTTCTGCAAGGCGCTCATTTAATAGAGACGCAGTGCTCGAAGGATACTATATTCGAATAGCATGTATTATTGTAAAACAATATTTTGATAAATTGTAGAAGCTTTTTATACTTGTGCCTGCAAGTATTATAATACCTCCTGTGCGGCCGTTTAACATATACGTATATATAATCTGAAAGATGGCAGTCGTCGGCTTCAGCCCCCACGCACATAATGCGGGGGTGTTCGCAGAAGGCGCATTTTCACACTTGATCCAACGTCTTGGTCCTACAAAGGAGGTGATAGCGCAACGAACTAGGCAATCGGACTATGATGCTTTATCACTTTCACTTAGCCATAGGAGTTTGACATTGAGGCTACTTATATAGCCCCTGGTGGCGCCTGCGCTCGCCTGAACTCGGGGCACGTATGTGCCTAGCCGGGAAACGGCCCTTCGTTAATGCGGAGGAATCCTAAAGATTCTGGTAAGTCATCGAGTGGTTGACCAGTCTCACGCTATATCATGACAGTCAGTTTTCGGCTTTCTCTACTGAGGTGCTCGCCTGGCCGAACTGGGACACAATCGCAGTAGTTCTCCTGGTGCCGCCTTAGCTGATAGAGCGGAATGTAAGGCAGCAAAACACAGGAGCCGGGCAAACCCAACATTTGACCAAAGACATGATTCGGAGCTGATGCATATAAGGCCAAACTCGCGACGCCGAACACTCCCTAAGGTATTCGGTCTTTATGAGGGCGGGTGGGATAACGCCCTTAGTAATAAGCCCCTGGTGTCCAGGTACGCGCAAAACTCTGACGTGGCCACATGCCAAAACGCCAGCCTCCTCCTTGGTTATACCAAGAAACCAGGGGATGTGTATCAACAAGAGACAGTAAAAAAAGGTTTAAGCAGGGTCTTAATCTGAAAAGAATCCTTGGAACGGGTCCCTGCTGCACGTCTGTGCCTGTGTCTCCGTTGTGCCGTATCCTGGACGGGCGTAGCACGATGTTCATCTGTAAAAGAGAGGAACTTAGTTAAAGAAAGATCGTGCCGAACATGAGTTATACTAAATAAATAAAGTATAAATCGAAATGGGTAAAATTGAGCTTTACTGTCTCTTGTTTTATATGCGTGGAGCCCCTAGTACAGGGGTATACGGCTATTAAGCCTTTATCAATTGTATGTTTATGCTGGACTCTTCTAGGCGTGTCCGTGGTCTTGACGACCTGTTTAGATGCTTTGGCTGGTGAAGCCGCTTTATTGTGGGGCTGTCAAGGCAGCCGCACTATTTTCCGCGCGGGAGGAACACTCAATGTTTTCCCTTTAATGAGATGATGCCTCGTGGACCGGGCATCTTAAGCGTAAGAGATGCATAATGCGGTATTGCGTTAAAGCGGGCGAAAGCTTCGCGTCCCAGCAGTGCTTGATAGCTACTTGAGAATGGGGCGATGTGGAAAGTTAGCTGTTCACGATGAAAGTTATTGGGGGAGCCGAACATAACTTCTAGCCGGAGAGAACCCATGCAACGGGCATCCGGGCCTGGCGTTACCCCTTGAAAGGAGGTTTTGCTATGGCGAATTTTTGTTGGGTCTATCCCCATGTTGCGGATTGTGTCCTGGTATAACAGGTTTAGACCACTGCCACCGTCCATCAGGACATTTGTAAAATGGAGTCCGCCGATTATTGGATCTAATACCAAGGCAGTCCAGCCTGCGTTCCAGATACTTATAGAGTAATCCTGATGGTCGAAGGTGATCGGTTTTAACAACCATTGGCGAGACTCCTTTGGGATAGGCCGTATGGCGCGTATCTCTGGTGGCGCCGTTCTGTTCGTCACGTGAAGTAAGTGTACTATTTTGACTTCTTGTGGGAAATCCTTTTGTTTTCTGGTGCTCTGCTTGTGGGGTTCGTCGTTGTTCTCACTTGGTGTGTTGAGCCCCTTGTGTTCGGCATTGAGTTTGTTGGCTTGCTTGAAAACCCAACAATCTCTGTGGGTATGGTTCGCAGGCTTCCCGGGAGTACTGTGTATTTGACATATCTTGTCCAAGATTTTGTTTAAGTTGGATAGCTCGTCCCTGTTATCCTTGAGGGGCGGCTTTCTCTGATTCTGCCGCGAGCTTTTGAATCCGGTGTTGACCGCCGTGCTCTTTGGGCTGTTTCCCTTATTCCGGCACTGGTCCTTGCTGCGTTGGGGTTTTCCGTTTCCATCCCTAACTTCGGATGTACTTGGGTCGCTGGTGCTACATCTTGCCAACTAGCTGTCCTCTCCTGCGCAAAAGCGGGTCATGAGGCTTGTTAATGCGGCCATTGTTCTTGGCTTTTCTTGGCCGAGGTGTCTGGCGAGCCATTCGTCTCGAACGTTGTGCTTAAAAGCTGCTAGGGCTTCGGCGTCCGGACAGTCGACTATCTGATTCTTTTTAGTAAGAAATTTGTTCCAGAATTTCCGGGCTGACTCTCTGGGCTATTGAGTTATGTGATTGAGATCGTCTGCATCCGGAGGGCGGACATAGGTCGCTTGAAAATTTGCCCGGAAAGCATCCTCAAGCTCTTCCCAACTTCCAATGGTGTTTTCGGGAAGGCTTTTGAGCCAATGCCGGGCTGGCCCTTTAAGCTTGAGGGGTAAGTATTTTAAGGCGTGGAGGTCATCTCCTCTGGCCATGTGTATGTGGAGGATATAATCCTCGATCCAGACCCCAGGGTCTGTTGTTCCGTCGTACGCCTCTATGTTTACGGGCTTGAATCCCGCTGGAAATTCATGGTCCAGCACCTCATCGGTGAAACATAGGGGGTGTGCGGCACCCCTGTATTTGGGTGTGCCGTGATGTTCGGATATTTGTTGTGTTGCATTGCTTACTAGAGCTTGCTTTCTTGGCCCGTATATAGATCTGGCTGGGCCGTCTTTTTTATGCGGATCCTTTGGTGGATCGCGTGCCGGCTTGTGTGCGGCGCCGCTTGCCGCTCCATGCTGGCCATGCGGTCGTCCATCCGACTGGATGGCTTTCCTATTTTTTGACTGCGGGGGCTCTAAGGCCTCCTCGTCAAATTCAGGCAGTAGCTTTCGCTTTGGATAGCTTTTTGTGCGGCGACTGCCGGCATATTTGTCTGCGGTGTTGCGTACTTTGCTCCATCTGATTCTGAGTGCATCTTCCGCAGTTTTGAGTTTCTGCTTCTGCTTTTTCAGGCAATGCGCAGTGGCGACGAACCTTTTGTGGAGGTTCTTCTGCTCCATGAGTTTATCCGGCATAAGGTCGTCCGGACTGTTGTTTTCACCGGGGACGGGGTGTTCGATTTGTTTATCCAAGTTGCCTTGTTCGGACGCTTGCTTGAAGGCATGTTCGTTGTCAGCCGGCTCGTCCTGCTCTATGGCTGGGTCTGTATGGCTGTTGTCTCTGTCGAGGCGGGGCTTGGAGCGGCGCTTACGTCGCTGCTTTGATTGCTTTTCGAGTGAACGATCCCTCGTTGCATCCCTGTGTTCCTCGTCGTCGCTTCCTTTGGGTGTGTCCACCATGTATACATCATGAGATGAGGTGGCTGTCCAGTGCCTTATAGGCATTGGTTCATGTTCATCTCCTACATCGTCGTCCATACCGTTGATGTCTTCGGAGTCGAAGTCGAGCACGTCGTTTAAATTATCGACAGTGGCTACGAAGTGGGTGGTGGGTGGGCTTTGAATTTCTTCATCATCCGCATCCCAACCTTGTTGACCATAGTCCGGCCAGGGCTCTCCTGATAAAGAGAGAGACTTTAGTGAATTCAGAATATCGCCGAAGGGCGAGTGCTGAAAGATGTCTGCGGCGGTGAACTCCATGATCGGCGCCCAATCGGGTTCGATCGGTCGGGGCGCGGAGGGCTCGGAGTCTGGAGAGGAGTCCGGCTCCTTGGAGTCATGGGCTTCGCAGAGAATAGGGCTGGTGTTCGGCTCGATCGCCGTAGAGATTGCAGCCCCCAAGGCGGTGTCTAACCACCCATCCTCGATTGGTGTGATCGACTCCGAGCTAGGGGTCGAAGCAGACACAGGTGCGACCTCCAGGGCACTGTTTGGCGGCAGAGCTAAATCATGCCCATCATGACAGTGCGGCGCGCTTGGTTGTGGCTCGAATCCGTCGAAGATCAAGTCTCCGCGGATGTCGGCCGTGTAGTTCAAACTTCCAAATCTGACCTGATGGCCAGGGGCGTAGCTTTCGATCTGCTCCAGATGACCAAGCGAATTGGCCCGCAGTACAAAGCCGCCGAATACGAAGATCTGTCCGGGGAGAAAAGTCTCACCCTGGATCGCATCGCTATTGATGATCGGAGAAGCCATCGGGCCTGAAAGTGACGACACAGAGGAACTCTCAATGAAAGCACCAGTGTCGGTGTCAAAACCGGCGGATCTCGGGTAGGGGGTCCCGAACTGTGCGCCTAGGCCGGATGGTAACAGGAGGCAGGGGACATGATGTTTTACCCAGGTTTGGGCCCTCTTGATGGAGGTAAAACCCTACGTCCTGCTTGATTAATATTGATGATATGGGTAGTACAAGAGTAGATCTACCATGATATCAAGGAGGCTAAACCCTAGAAGCTAGCCTATGGTATGATTGTTGTTCGTCCTACGGACTAAAACTCTCTGGTTTATATAGACACCGGAGAGGGCTAGGGTTACACAGAGTCGGTTACAATGGTAGGAGATCTATATATCCGTATCGCCAAGCTTGCCTTCCACGCCAAGGAAAGTCCCTTCCGGACACGGGACGAAGTCTTCAATCTTGTATCTTCATAGTCCAGGAGTACGGCCGAAGGTATAGTCCGGCTATCCGGACACCCCCTAATCCAGGACTCCCTCAAGGAGGACAATCAATAAACAAATCATGCTCCGACTTCATCACATAACGGTTCACCATACGTGCATGCTACGGGAATCACAAACTTCAACACAAGTATTTCTCAAATCCACAACTACTTAACTAGCATGACTCTAATATCACCATCTCCATATCTCAAAACAATTATCAAGTATCAAACTTCTCATAGTATTCAACACACTCATAAGGGAATTTTATTATTCTTGAATACCTAGCATATTAGGATTTTAAGCAAATTACCATGCTATTAAGACTCTCAAAATAATATAAGTGACGCATGAGAGTTCATCTATTTCTTCAAAATAAAACTACCACCATGCTCTAAAAGATATAAGTGAAGCACTAGAGCAAACGACAAACTACTCCGAAAGATGTAAGTGAAGATCAATGAGTAGTCGAATAATTATGCAACTATGTGAAGACTCTCTAACATTTAATAATTTCAGATCTTGGTATTTTATTCAAACATCAAGCAATGCAAAATAAAAAGACATCTAAGAATAGCAAACATCATGTGAAGAAGCAAAAACTTAGGATCAACCGATACTAACCGATGATTGTTGAAGAAGAAAGGTGGGATGCCAACCGGGGCATCCCCAAGCTTAGATGCTTGAGACTTCTTGAAATAGTATCTTGGGATGCCTTGGGCATCCCCAAGCTTGAGCTTTTGTGTCTCCTTAATTCCTCTCATATCACGGTCTCCCTAAATCTCAAAAGCTTCATCCACACAAAACTCAACAAGAACTCATGAGATAAGTTAGTATAAACCATTGCAAAAATCTTATCATACTCTACTGTAGCAAATCACTAAAATTATTATTCAACATTGAATACTAAATGCCTCTGCATATTTAATAGTCCTATCCTCAAATAGAATCATTAAAGAAACAAACATATGCAAACAATGCAAACATAACAGCAATCTGCCTAAACAGGACAGTCTGTAAAGAATGCTGCAACATCCATACTTCCCTAGCTCCAAAAATTATGAAATAAAATTCCCACTGTAGTAAATTTATCAGAGCTTAATATGCAAAAGGTTTCAACATTTTATCACATTCTGACTTTTCTAGGGAATTATTGCAACAGCGGTAAACTTTCTATTTTTAAACAGCAACATGTATACTTGTAACATAGGCATAGTAAAGGATATCAATGCCACTTTTATTGAAATAAAAGATTCAAAACATTGTTCTAAATAACAGCAAGCAAATCCTAACAAAATAAATTGACGCTCCAAGCAAAACACATATCATGTTGGTGAATAAAAATATAGCTCCAAGTAAATTACCGATGGAAGTGGACGAAAGAGGGGATGCCTTGGGCATCCCCAAGCTTAGGATCTTGCCACTCCTTATTCCATAGTCCATCGAATCCTTACCCAAAACTTGAAAACTTCACAACACAAAACTTAAAGTAGAAAACTCGTAAGCTCCGTTAGTATAAGAAAGTAAATCACCACTTCAAGGTACTGTAATGAACTCATTCTTTATTTATATTGGTGTTAAACCTACTGTATTCCAACTTCTCTATGGTTTATAAACTATTTTACTGGCCATAGATTCATCAAAATAAGTAAACAACACATGAAAAACAGAATCTGTCAAAAACAGAACAGTCTGTAGTAATCTGGATCAAACGTATACTTCTGGAACTCATAAAATTCTCAAATAAATTGCTGGACCTGAGGAATTTACCTATTAATCATCTGCAAAAAGAATTAACTAAATATCACTCTCCAAATAAAAATGGCAGCAATTCTCGTGAGCACTAAAGTTTCTGTTTTTTTTACAGCATGATCAACAAGACTTTCCCCAAGTCTTCCCAAAGGTTCTACTTGGCACAAATACTAATTAAACACATAAAACTACATCTAAACAGAGGCTAGATGAATTATTTATTACTAAACAGGAACAAAAAGCAAGGAACAAAAATAAAATTGGGTTGCCTCCCAACAAGCGCTATCGTTTAATGCCCCTAGCTAGGCATGATGATTTCAATGATGCTCACATGAAGGATAAGAATTGTAACATAAAGAGAGCATCATGAAGAATATGACTAGCACATTTAAGTCTAACCCACTTCCTATGCATATGGATTTTGTGAGCAAACAACTTATGGGAACAAGAATGAACTTGCATAGGAAGGTAAAACAAGCATAACTTCAAAATTTTAAGCACATAGAGAGGAAACTTGATATTATTGCAATTCCTACAAGCATATATTCCTCCCTCATAATAATTTTCAGTGGCATCATGAATGAATTCAACAATATAACCAGCACCTAAACCATTATTTTCATGATCTACAAGCATAGAAAATTTACTACTCTCCACATAAGCAAATTTCTTCTTAATCGGAATAGTGGGAGTATCATAAGAGACTTGAATACTATAAATTGTTTCCACATTAAAAGAGTAATGTTCAGAAAAAGGGTAATCATAATCATGACAAGTTTTATAAATATAATCATCATTACTTTTTATAGCATATGTATCATCACAATAATCATCATAGATAGGAGGTATGCTTTCATCATAGTAAATTTGCTCATCAAAGCTTGGGGGGCAAAAAATATCATCTTCATCAAACATAGCTTCCCCAAGCTTGTGGCTTTGCATATCATTAGCATCATGGATATTCAAGGAATTCATACTAATAACATTGCAATCATGCTCATCATTCAAATATTTAGTGCCAAACATTTTATAGATTTCTTCTTCTGGCACTTGAGCACAATTATCCTTTCCATCATACTCACAAAAGATATTAAAAAGGTGAAGCGTATGAGACAAACTCAATTCCATTTTTTTAATTTTCTTTTATAAACTAAACTAGTGATAAAACAAGAAACTAAAAGAATCGATTGCAAGATCTAAAGATATACCTTCAAGCGCTAACCTCCCCGGCAACGGCGCCAGAAAAGAGCTTGATGTCTACTACACAACCTTCTTCTTGTAGACGTTGTTGGGCCTCCAAGTGCAGAGGTTTGTAGGACAGTAGAAAATTTCCCTCAAGTGGATGACCTAAGGTTTATCAATCCGTAGGAGGCGTAGGATGAAGATGGTCTCTCTCAAGCAACCCTGCAACCAAATAACAAAGAGTCTCTTGTGTCCCCAACACACCCAATACAATGGTAAATTGTATAGGTGCACTAGTTCGGTGAAGAGATGGTGATACAAGTGCAATATGGATAGTAGATAATAGTTTTTGTAGTATGAAAATATAAAAACAGCAAGGTAATTAATGATAAAAGTGAGCGTAACGGTATTGCAATGCGTTGAAACAAGGCCTAGGGTTCATACTTTCACTAGTGCAAGTCCTCTCAACAATACTAACATAATTGGATCACATAACTATCCCTCAACATGCAACAAAGAGTCACTCCAAAGTCACTAATAGCGGAGAACGAACGAAGAGATTATGGTAGGGTACAAAACCACCTCAAAGTTATTCTTTCCAATCAATCCGTTGGGCTATTCCTATAAGTGTCACAAACAGCCCTAGAGTTCATACTAGAATAACACCTTAAGACACAAATCAACCAAAACCCTAATGTCACCTAGATACTCCAATGTCACCTCAAGTATCCGTGGGTATGATTATACGATATGCATCACACAATCTCAGATTCATCTATTCAACCAACACAAAGGACCTCAAAGAGTGCCCCAAAGTTTTACCGGAGAATCACAACGAAAACGTGTGCCAACCCCTATGCATAGGTTCATGGACGGAACCCGCAAGTTGGTCACCAAAACATACATCAAGTGAATCACGTGATATCCCATTGTCACCACAGATATCCACGGCAAGAAAAACATCAAGTGTTCTCAAATCTTTAAAGACTCAATCCGATAAGATTACTTCAAAGGGGAAACTCAATTCATTACAAGAGAGAAGAGGGGGGGGGGAGAAACATAAGATCCAACTATAATAGCAAAGCTCGTGATACATCAAGATCGTATCACCTCAAGAACACGAGAGAGAGAGAGAGAGAGAGAGAGAGAGATCAAACACATAGCTATTGGTACATACCCTCAGCCCCGAGGGAGAACTACTCCCTCCTCGTCATGGAGAGCACCGGCATGATGAAGATGGCCACCGGAGAGGGATTCCCCCTCCGGCAGGGTGCCGGAACGGGTCTAGATTGGTTTTTGGTGGCTACGGAGGCTTCTGGCGGCGGAACTCCCGATCTAATCTCCGTTCTGGAAATTTTAGGGTACGACGATATATATGGGTGCAGGAGGTACGTCGGAGGAGCCACGGGGGCCCCCCGAGGCAGGGGGCGCGCCCTAGGGGGGGCGCCCCCCACCCTCGTGAGCACCTCCCGTATCTCCTGACGTGGAGTCCAAGTCTATCTGGTGGCTTTCGTTCCAAAAATAACTTCTCCAGTTGATTTCGTTCTGTTTCGACTCCGTTTGATATTCCTTTTCTTCGAAACACTGAAATAGGCATAAAACAGCAAATCTGGGCTGGGCCTCCGGTTAATAGGTTAGTCCCAAAAGTAATATAAAAGAGGATAATAAAGCCCAATATTTCCCAAAACAGTAGATAATATAGCATGGAGCAATCAAAAATTATAGATACGTTGGAGACGTATCATCTGCGTAATTCGCATGTTGTGTGGGCACTTGGCAGATTACAATCTTCTGCAAAACAAGGTCCGTCCAACTGACGTAGTAATCTAGATGACTTGGACCACGATGGTAATACTCTATATAATCCAACGGAGGGAGGATAATCTCATGGGAGGTCTGGAAGTTCACGAGCACCAACTTTTTACCGTCTTCTTTGAAGGCAGCCATCTAGTGGGAGTTCATGCCGACCCAGTACATACCTGCCAAGAAGTTTCGGGCGATGGTGATCAGATCGATGTCGAGGGAAATGATGTACGGCGACCCACTACATACCTGCAAAGAAGTTTCGGCTAATGGAGATCGGATTGAAGTCGAGGGGAATCATGCACACCTCCTTATCATGGTGAGCCAATCTCGCAAGACCAGATAGCAGCAAGCAGGGTGTCTTGAAAAGCTTAGGCCTCGCTTCGACGATGGCCGTGTGCATGTCCCTCGAGCATGCAGCCAGCCGCAGGGCGCTCAACATATCCATACACGAACAACAGAGGTCGAGGATGTCACTGGGAAGATTGCTCCAATCGCGGCTCATATGGATGCTGCGCGGTTCGCGTTCGGCCATGGTGGAGTTTGGAAGGGGGCTTGATTTACGGGGGAGAAGGATGTCGGTGCTGGAGCGGCTAGCGAGGGAATAGTGGTACTGGGGGAGGCGAGTGAGGCGACGGTACATGGGGGCACAGTGAGATGGAGACGGAGAAGGAGATGGAGATGGAGTGGTGCTATGGGAGTGGAGAGGGAGACGAGGCGAGGCGCCAATGTGCTGTACAGCGGCGGTGACAGACTGCACTATGCACAGGGTGAGGCTGACTTTGGTAACCCAAACACGCCGCCTGGACTAGTGTCAGGCGCAGGGTGTTGTCACTTCACTGTGAGGACCAGATGAATAGTATTTTGACCATCAAGTGTACCACAGTTGTACTACTACTACTAGTAGTAGTAGTAGGTACATGAGTACTCCAGTATTGTATAGCGTAAATAGGTCTCCCGTGCTAGCATGCCTGTTCACTTCACCGTTCAGGTATCATCCATATTGCGAGCAGAACCAAATTCTCGTGCATGCCCAATCAACGCTCTGCCGCAATGCATGCAATGGTCGTTCTGGTGCATCAAGGACGGCATGCAAATCATTCCACACTTGAGAAGAGGAAAAATGGAAAGGTAGAACGCAGCGGCAGAGGAAGAGAACGCTAGCTAACGAGGCTAGGAGGGGATCGAGCAGGAAGTTAATGCTCCACGCCTAAAGGTTTTGGGGAAACCTGATTTTCATAAGGTGACTTATACTCACCTAAACGGAGGGAGTATTCCTTAACCAGAGAATGTTGTGTCTCCCACTCACGCGCTCAAAAAAAACTACGACACATTTTTTATCTGTTTGCATAGGTCCCACCTATCAGGAAGGATGGGCACGTACACGAACAGGTACGACTCATCAGTCTACTCGCATAGCCTTTTCGTTTAGTCTACCTAGCCGTCTAATCAACTGCCTGCACACCACTTCTCCCATTTACTTCTCCATCAGGAACCGATTCTCCTCGGCTTCTTCACCTCCCCTTCGTCTTCATTTGCATCCAAACCTCACTGCGTTCACATTGTTTTAACCTCTTTAAATAATCATCTACTACTTCAGTTAGACTAGCCATCTAATCCTAATTCTCCAAACCATATCCCTCCATTCCAGCGGTTCCAAATGGCGATAGAGATCGAGATGCAGGTTTTTAGCGTCCAACATGTCCTCGTCGAAGGCTCGATGCGCATAGTTGACACTGTCACCGTCCACCCAAAGGTTGTTCGGCAGTGGATCAACAATGCATCCAACTCCCTTGAAAAGGTAGAGACGAGGGTCATTGGTCCCGACGCAGAGTACATGGAGCGTGCCCCTGGGAAGATCCAGCGCGCCGCCGTCCTTCAGCTGTGCCTCGAAGATGAAGTTTTGGTGTACCACATCATACACTCACCCTCCATACCAGGTGAGCTTCACGATTTATTGTCTCGGGAGGACGTATACTTCTGTGGGGCAGCCATCGAAGGGGACAAACAGAAGCTGGAGCCGTACAACCTTCATTTGAATAGCATCGCTGACCTACAAACCAGAATCAAAATTCATGTAGAAGTTTGTGATAAACAGACACCATCCCTATTCAACGTAGCAAATTTTGTGCTCAGTACAAATATTCAGAAGGGTGACGAGACGGTAGCATTAAGTTCGTCTGGATGGGAGAATTATCCCTTGACGTACGAGCAGATAAAATATGCTGCCCTCGATGCCCGTGTGAGTTTCGAGATAGCTGCAAGGTCCAAAGAGCTTGTTGCGAAGCCGTCTCCCACAGAGAATGAGAACAAGAAGAAGAAGAAGAATAAGAAGAAGAAGAAGAAGAATAAGAAGAAGAAGAAGAAGAAGAAGAAGAAAAGGCTGCACCAGCAGGAGGGCATTATGGATGGATGAACTATTTCCTCTCTTGTAAAAAAAATTATTCCCTCTCGATGTATATTGATATAGATGGACTATTTCGATGGTGTGCATGTCTTTGGAACAGAGTAGTAGCGTGGGTCCGCTTGACTATAAGGAACTATTTATCCGCATATATAGCTTTCTCTGCTACTCCTTCCAGTGATCGGTATGCAGTGCATGTGTCCATAGACATGACAGCTTGTCCATGGAAGTTCAACTACGGCGACCATCACGTTTCATCTCGCGATTCCCATGATGCCTCTCCAACCCACGGCACCACACCCCCCGACATGCACCTCACCCCTATCGGCCGCACCGCCCCTCTGCCTTTGTGTGCATGACATGTGGGCCACCTAAAATGCGGCGAGCATCAAGTTTCTACCACAGCCACTCGCGATTCCCACGACGCCGCTCGAACCCATGAAACCACACGTCCCCCGACCTGCGGCTCACCCCTCTTGGCCCCACTGCCCCTCTGCCTACGGGAGCATTACATGTGGACTAGTCACCTATCGGGTCCACATGTTATTGACTCAAAGGTAGGTGTAGTAAGGTGCTGAAGCTCAGTCCCGACGGCCCTGAGAGGGAAATTTAACTCCTGAGCCAGGGCTTGTGGTGCTCCCGCAGCACGAACTCATGCCAAACTCGAGATTTTTTTCTTTACTATACATGCACGCAACGATTTAATGGACATTGTAATCTCAACATGTGATGGGGAGCTCTAAACTTGAATTTGAAACTTATAAAACAAAAAGATTCAAAACAAATAAACTGGGAGAGAGGGAGTATATCGTAGGATGTGTCCCATACAAAATAAGTCGCCTGGTTTGTCACCGGGAAGATGCGGTTAGAAAGGAGCACAACGTCTTCCTACTCGTACGGCAACAAATTGGCCGCAGACAGCATGGTCCGCCTTTGACCGCCATGTGCAAGGTTCGTGCTATCTTATTCAATCTCACCGTGGTTCCATCGTACCAATTCATGCGGTGGCCCGTTGCATGGCTGATCCCAATGTTGGACAAAGGTTCTACGGGAACGATTTCACTGTTGTAAATGTTGTGCAAATTGATGTTAGTACTCTCCCGTACATATGCAAGCCAATCTCCACTCGCACCGAGCCTAACCTGTGAAACAGTGGGCAGGGGAAGAATTAGGAAATGGAGACGGAAGTAGTCTTTAGAATGCATTTACTACGTGATCAAACTCATCTTACCTGCTCATTAGAGGAAATCCGAGTGCCCCTCAACGTTGGCATCTCAAGGGGCGTCAACTTGCAACTACGGCCACGCCGCGCTGGAGAGACCCCCAAGGAAACATCCTCGTGCGTTCCACGGAAAATCAAGATGCATTTGTATGAGTAGTTTATCTTGTGAGAGAAAAGGATGAACGAGGGACGGCCTCTAGAGATAGAGATGGACACTACTACTACCAATGTGCTGGCCCGTGCGTTGCAATGGATCCAAAGTAGTAGAATAATACTTGTTCACGTGCTTGAAATATAAACACTCTAGTTTTGATATACATGTGTTAGCAGACATGACAGCTTGTCCATGGAAGTTGAACCACGGCGACCATCACGTTTCTTGTTTCTACCACTAAGCCACTGAAGTTTGGTCCCGTGGGCCCCGAGAGGGAAATGTAACTCCTAGGGAAGGCCTTGTGGTGCTCCCGCAGTACGAGCTCGTGCCAAAACTGGAATTTGTTTCTTACTACTACCAACTAGTACTAGTAAGGTACACGTGCATTGCATGCATGAGATTTTGGTGGTTTGTGCATTATGCTTCTACATGTGGAGCTTTCTGGATTCTAAAATGTGGCAAAATCTGGTGGAATGTAAGGTTAGGAAAGTTTGATTAACTTAGGCGAGTATTTGATTCAAGCCACACCTTAGGCAAGCCACACTAAGGCCCCACATGACATACACACAAAAAATGTGGCAAGATTCCCTTAGGCTTGACAACTTATTTCTCTCGTTTTAAAGAACTAATAACTTTGGCTAAGCTTAGTTGTGGCAAAGTTAGGGTCTGTTAGATTCAAAGGATTTTCATAGGATCTTTAAAGGATTAGAATCCTTAGGAATTTTTTCTACGTTGGTCGTTTGATTCGTAGGATTGAATCATGTAGAATATTTTCCTAAGGATTCATTTGTACTACGTTTCACAGGAATTCTAACATGCACTCCAACCTCTTGAAAGAAATCCTTTGTTTTTCATGTGACACAATCAAACAAACTCAAATCCTATAGGGATCCAATGAACATGCCATTCCAATCCTACTTTTTTCCTATTCCTGTGTTTCTGCAATCCTATGAATCAAAGAGGCCCTTAGTCATGAATTAAGTTCAACCATGGAGTCTTCTAGATTATACATGTGGCAGAATCTGGTTGATGATATCCAACGGCCAGTAGTGCTCAGATTTGCCATCTTTGTACCGTCGGATTGGCTTCATCCAACGACCAACTTTCAAAGTTTTTCACACACTATATAGGGGGTATAGATATAGATGTGTCGGTCCGTTGCAATGGATCCAAAGTATATATATCTATTTAGTGGAGTGCACTCTAAACACATTATCTATTTATTTTTCTCTAACCTTCCGTAGCCATGCAACCAAGCCACATAAGCTTCATGGGTGCCCCCACATCATATTATTCATACTACGTTGAATAAAAAAAGATAAATCACCCAAAACAAGATCTTCCCGTTTTTGTTCCTATGATGTTGTGCCGTGCATGTACCTACTAGTTGTATAGTGGTAGTACTAGTAATATAGTATTAGGAGTACAAACTTGGTACTAGTAGGAGTAGTACTAGTACGGAATGCTCCTACTTTATCAATGAGCCCCGTCTGACACCAAATTTCTTGGCTTCCGTGCTACAGCTAGATCTTCCCCTCGTTTCTGTTTTCCAACCCGGCGGCGGGCGGAGTGTCGGTTTGCTCAACGGCGGTCCCACATGAAAGTGAAAATGCTAGGCAACAAGCCTTCCCTAAGTTGTGTGTCGTGCCGGACAGGCCGTGTTGTACTCCTGATTCCCGGGCGTATGGGGGTGCAACGCGAACACGGCATGCCTTTTCCTTTTACCAGCAATGTGCCCGTGCATTGCGATGGATCCAAAGTAGTAGAATAGTAGTATTTATTCACCAACTTGAAAGAAATCACTATTGTTTTGATATACTCCTAATATATTACTCCCTCCATACCTAAATATTTGTCTTTTTTGAGATTTTAAATGGACTATCACATACGGATTATATAGACATATTCTAGTGTTTCTAGCAAGATGCCCGCGCGTTGCACGAAGTTGATGGAAAAGGTAAGCACAACTTATAAATTGACGGATGGAGTACTAGTTACAGTGATGCATATAATTAAGCAAAGGGATCACACATGTCGGTATTGACTGGAACGAGAATGCAACAGCACAATAAGAATTAAGGCCACGATGATGCGAACGCAGTGGTGGTTATAGAAGGCAAGAAGAAAGATGGATCCATGAACATACGACCTCCTCCTCCTCAACGTAGTGCGCCGGGCCACCGACCGGCGGCTAAGGAGCGACGGCTTTTGTGGCGAGGTCGAGGTGCTTCTCAGCAAAGGCATCCAAGGCTTCCAGCCGGTTGAGGAAGGCCAATGTCGTAGCGTCCTCACTGGCCTTGTAGATACCTATGTACACGATTTCCTCGTACATGTGGATGTGTAGGTCAACGAATTCTTATAGGGCGAGGCGCCTCGCGGCGAGCACGACCTCCAGGTGGACATTCTTTGTGGCGTCGGCGGGCAGTCGCAGGGCCACCAGTGCTTCAAAGAGGTTCCGGCCATGGAGGCCGATTAGGGTGGCAGGCAATGAGGAGCCCGGGCGTGCGGGCTAGAGGAGTACGGCGATGTCGTCCGTGAGCTTCTTGAGGACGGTGAACTTGTTGCTGGTGGCAACGATCATCTGGTCCAACTGAGAGTCGTAGTTGGCGTCGAAGGCGGCCATCCACCAGCCAGTCTCCAACACCGTCTGGAGACGATCCTCGGCACCATGCCGCAGGCCAGCGTCGTGGACCATCTGGCGCAGCCGCTGGCCGCTCACGAGCATCGCCGCCATGGGTCTGGAGTGAGCTCTTTTGCGCTTAGTGTAGGTGTTTAGGCAAATGCTTAGGTGCGTACGATGTGGTAGATGCATTGGAATGGAGGGGAGCCTTTATATGAGGGCAATGAGGGCAAACTGCGTTGCATTCACATCATGCAGCCTCTTTTCCCGGATTTCCTCCCATTACTTCCCTCATGCATTAATTGAAGGAGGATGCATTGGTCGTTCAACATATCGGGAACCGCTACTCCCTCCCTCGTCTGCATTAAAGCCATATCGGGAACTGCGCCGCCCGCTATCAAATCGAATACTCCCTCCGTCTAGGTGAGTATTAAGTCATCTTACGAAAACCAAATAGTAAACACATAGGCGTGGTGCATTAACTCTCACGTTGTTTCTTATTTTTTGACATAAATAGAGGAATCAACCAAGAAGAGATGTGGCGCTTGTATGCTTTTAATGACTTGAGACTATCAAACATGACATGCAGTGGTCAGTTCGTTGCACAAGAACAAATACAACCCACTTCAGCACACACGCATCTTATATAGCATCACATCCAATGGCTATAAAAGATGAATGAGACCAAATTATATCTCATCTAGATGAGTTCTAGCAAAACTGTATTAATAATACTTAGTACTCCTGCGCCATGTATCATATATTAGTATCATGTAGTACTTTATTTATTTATGAGGTATCCAGATGGCACTGCACCGCCAAGAAAAGAGGGTAACATCAAAATTATGGACTACTTTTTTGAGTATGTTGGTAAGGTCCGGTCATAGTCACTTGTTGAAATCTCTAAAATGACAAATACTCCCTCCGTCCGGAAATACTTGTCATCAAAATGGATAAAGGGAAATGTATCTAGACGTATTTTAGTTTTAGATACATCTCTTTTTATCCATTTTGATGACAAGTATTTTCGGACGGAAGGAGTAGAAAACAGAGTTGGTGATGATGGTGTGCGTGCCATCCTGCAATATAGGCCGTAGGATTTATATCTAACGAATAGGAAAGAAACTATGGCAATTTTGCAAAAATATACCCACACATCTCTCCACGTTCGCAAATAAGGCATTCCCTCGTTCAATCTTTTCTCTCACAAAATAAACTACTCATACAAATGCCTCCTGATGTTAGCTTATTTCTTTTAAAATACTTGCTGCGATAATTGGGTTGAAGTGATATATTTTATGTCTTCCCCGAATGATTTCAGATTCACTAGTAGTAACAAAGAAAAGGTTGCCTTGTTAATTAACAGAAAACAGGGTGAAAACTATCACATGAGGCCGGTAAAAACAAGGCACACTGGGTTCAGCGTCATCGTCACTACAGATGTGCGCGCGCGAGAAGTTTACATATCAAGGGGGCACAGAGGCACAACTAGCATGTGTGTGTGTGTTTGAAAGAGGAGTAGATAGATTATTATCAAGATCTATGTGCCACCCTACTCATTCGGTGCCGGGTAGTGTGTGTGTGTGTGTATGTTTGAGAGAGAAGCCAGTCGATAGATTAGTACCAAGATCGAGGTGTCACCCTACTCCTCCAGTGTTAGGAAGTGTGGGTGTGTGTGGGGGGGGCAGTGACACTCACATATCTCTGCTCTTATAAAAAACAGAGTTGGTGATGATGGTGTTCCTGCCATCCTGCAATATTGGCCATCCAATTTATATCCAACGGACAGGAAGGAAACTATGGCAATTTTGCAAAAAGATACCCACACCCTTCTCCGCATTTGCAAATAAGGCATTCCCTCGTTCATACTTTTCTCCCATAAGATAAACTTCTCATACAAATGCATCTTAATGTTCCATGCAACACATGGGCATCTTGCTAGTAGGGAGAAGGAGTTTGTGTGACACATATCTAGCTATATTAAGGGATAGGTAGATAGCATATGTGTGAGAGACATTAGTGGCTGTGGGTGGGCGGAACTAAAGGGGTGGGCGTGTTAGACATAGAGAGCGTGTGTGTTTCTGTGTGAGAGACTTGTAGGACGGGGTAGAAAGACGAATTTAACCCTGATGGAGGGAGAGAAATACACGAAGTGCGCGTGTGTGATTCCGATGCCCACAGGGAAATGAGATATGTATGCGTGTGAGAGAGATTGCACAATTCATTCACGTATCACTATCTAGCGATCGTGGACGTGCATCACTTAAACATAAGTCAATATCTACTTCGTATCGTGGCCAAAGGTACAATATCGATTCAACGCTATAAAGATTGGACACTCACATATCACATTTTTTCTATTTAAATAAGCATTTTTAGTTGTGCATGCCAAAGTTACAGTGATGTTTCTTCAAACAACCAATGTAGCTATCATGAACATGCACCATTGTTACTCTTGCATTCAAATTCATTAGTCTTGGATGATTTAAGTTTCTATTTTGAAGTAATATATGTAATATTCATATATGAATTCAACGGGTACGCAATTTATGAAATGGAGGCTATGTAATCATATGAGGTAACACTTTTAAGTAGCTGACTACAATATCCATTTCTTTTTGTGCGCCTCTACACTAACACGTCAATGCATTATGTTTAAAGTAAATAACCAATGGCACTAAATTATCTATTTACACGAGAAATACATAGGCTGAGCGTTTGATCCCTTTTTTGTGAACGCGCCACTACACCCGTACGATTGGCCGCGCCCGTGTGAACGTCCAAGTTATCGGCGCATCAACCCGAGTTATTGTCTTTTTTCTGGGGTGGATTTCACACCAGTTATTAACTGCTGACGCATGCGTCGTGTACACAGTCTAGCATGACCTTCCCGCTAGCACGGTCCAAAATTAGTTGAAACTGGATACGAACGATCCCGCGGGTGTAGCGACCCGACCTCAGACGGTCAAGCCTCTGTGTATCTGTGCCATCCCTGGATCGGTATGCTGGCACACACAGTACATCAATGTATATATCAAAGTGCAATCACATGTATAAATAACGTAAAACTGATATATACCTCATAAGTCTCAGCGGAAACAAACAATCGGGTGTGGAGTCCCATCAACGCCATCGGCAAGTTGAGTGTAGACCGTAACCCTGTATCGTACTCTTACTCGTCGGAAGGAACATATCTGCAACATGAGACGTTGCAGCCGTGTAGGTCAGTACATTGAATGTACCGGCAAGATCACAATATGAGAAAAGCAGATGATAAAACTATTCTATATGCAATATGGCTTTGTGGCTCTGTGTCTGATGATTTGGCGTAAAAGCTGGTTTTATTTTCCCTACAACAAAGGAATATCAGGAGTCTGTACTACGGAGTTTTCTGTCATGACATGGTTCCGCCAACCGATGTCTCATACCCAAATCATCATAAGTTGCCAACAATTAAATTATCAGTCCGGTGTTGAGAGTTCCGAGATAGATCCAAGTCCAGAGGCTCAAATTGTCCGTAACCGGGGACATGGCTAATCGATTAGGTTTTAACCCTCTGCAGAGGTTTGTACACTTTACCCGCAAGATTCGATCCCTCTCTTTACATTCTCGCACTTCAGGATGTTTGAGAACAAGATGACCGAAACATGGTCTTCCGAAGAGTTCCTCTGACCACTGTCCGGTGCTCATCCAATCCTACCGTAGTTCTACATCTGCTAGCACTGTCCCAGCCAGAGTCACCACTAAGGTCCACCAAGCCAGAGCCCAGAGTGACTTGCGGTTGCACAGGTAAGCTTCCGGGCATGAAGTATTCTTCCGTCTCTTTGAGTCTAGGTGAATCTTTCCGCAAGATGTCATGGCGCTTCTCCATGCATCCCGGCCAACCACTGGTTTCTCCAGGGTGCCCATCAACCGTCCTTCACCCAGTAGTGTGTATTGAATTATTGTCTCGAGTCTTGAAATCTTGAGGAGTCCTGAAGATGCAGTCCGTGCCAGTGCCATCATGAAGTTGTCGCCATTGACGTACTCACGCACTCATATCAAACCCCGTCTACTATAGCGTAGCATTAAAACTATATAATGTCCCAGGCTTGATAACATGAAGATGGGTTCCTACCTCATGCATTCTACTCAACTACAAGAAATCAATATCACTACTGGAGGGATTATTGAAAGGTGCTACTACATGCAAATAAAACATAGGTATGAAAAACATGGTCAAAGTGAACTTGCCTGGCCAGTTGGTGAAGATATTATCGCTCTTAAAAACTTGATAAACTAGTCATCACTCTCCGATGAAATCTATACAAGCAAGCATAGTATTCACATAAGCAATCATTCTAGCACTAAATCATAACAATCAAAATAACAACGAAATTGAAATAGGATCGAAGGTAAAAACCAAATAAAACTCCAAATCACTCAAATAAACTTATAGGGCTAATCTACACCACAACAACTCTACCTAACAAGAAGTAAAAATCCTAAAACAAAAATATTTAACACAAGGTAGAAATAATTATTTGCTAAGTAACATAAAGTATTTTTCCTATAATAAAATTCTAACAGTACCTAGAACCTCTAACACTATTCCTATTGCTAGCAACTAGTCATACAACAAACAACACCTAGAACCTCAAGAATACTAAGTCTAATAAATCCTAGAAATCACCTACTGTTAAACAATAGAATATATGACACACTGGCGAAAACTACCAAAAGAAACTAATTAAAACTAATTAATAATAATTAAACTACAAACAGTACTAAAAACAGAGTAAACAGTACTGTTTACAATAAAAAGCTAATCTAACTAACTCACTAACATGCAAACTAAACACTACTGCGTAGCTAGTCTAATAAGTAACCAATAGCAAAAAGAATCGGTCAAAAATAGTATTCCTAACTCAAAATAGCTCAAATCTAGTGATTTGAGAAAATTCATACAAACACAAATTTAAACTGCTCAAATATGAAATACAATTGAACTAACAGAAACTTCATAAAATTTGTGATCCAAGGCAGTTGGAATCACTCAAAAATACCTCGTAGATAATTAACTGCGGATTTTACAAGATTGAAACTATTCTGTTTTAAAAACAGAAACGAAATTACATAAAAAAACAAAAACAGGCGGTCTTGGCCCTAAGGGTTGTGCGATCTGAAGTTATACTGCGCTCAGGCTTTAACTAATCAAACCACGTACAGTGTATAGTTAGAAAAACCGATGAGCCGGTTTAGATCTAAACCGGAAAAAATAACCCTGCACTAAAACCGATCTAATGAAAAATCAAACTGACCTGCTAAGCAGATCCAATCTAACGTAACGGTTCGATGTAAGAAAAAAACACCAACGAACAGAGGAAGAGGTTCGTGCTTACACAGAGGAACTCGTGTAGGCAGGGAAGTGGAGGTCGGCGGGGCAACGGCTCCGGTGACCGGAGGCGGAGGCGGTGATGTCCAGGAGATGCGGTGTGGCGAGGGCAATCGATTTTTGGTGTAGATGGTCGTCTACGGTGATCGAGGTGAGCAGAACGTTGAGATGAACTCCGTGCTCCGGCAATGTCGGGCGAGGTCCACGGCGGGGCTCCGGTGCTTCCTGGAGATTGAGAAGATGTCAAAGAGGTGTGCCTACATGATGGGAGTTGGAGAGACAAAGTTTCGTAGGTTGGGGTTTCTCACCAGCGTCGGGATCTACGGTGAACCGTCTCGGCTCCGGCGAGATCCAAAAGAAGAACACGTGAGGTAGAGGTGGTCTCGGCGTGGGGTTTTTTTGGGGGTCGGACGAGGAGTTTGTGGGGTATTTATAGGGCATGATCTTGGGCAAGGGGGCAGCCTCGAGGAATTGATTCCGGAGATCACGGACGCTGGTGGCATGGCAATCTCCTGTTCCTTTTTTCGTGAGGAGGAAGAAGACCAGGTGGGTCCCAACGTGAAGAGAGAAGAAAAAAAGAAAAAAACGAGGGAGAGAGAGACGAGCGAGAGAGGTGGAGGCGGCGCTCCTGGGAGTTCCTCCCGTACCTGCGCGTGTGCGCTAGCCCTAGGGCTAGCGCTAGGCTGGGCCGACCTGTAGCTGGGCCTCGCTGGCCTGGCCGGGGGGCTTTGTTGTTTTTTTAAAACATCGCAGAAACCACACTCATAAAAAAACAAACAAACATATTTTTATATAGGCATATAATATATCAAAATGACCGGAAAAATAAATCCTACAACATGAAAATTTTTAAATGGTGAAATAAAATTCACATAAATTCTAATAAATCAAAAAGTGCTACTGATGCAATTAAAATTCAAATAAAATTACATTAAGATACCAAAATTATTTCAAACTAGATTTTCTCCATTTTTATAATGTAGGGAATCATTTTACCCTATTTTCCATATAGTTTAATTTTGGAGAAAAATAATTTGAAATAAAACCAAATAACTCCAAATGGTTTTGAATTCAAAAAAAATCAAACCATCTTCAAACCTTTCTTCATACTTCCAACTCATATTTCATATACTTTGAAGAAGTCATTTTATCTTCCCTCATGAAAATCATTGAGTTGCATAAAGTTTATGAATTTGAAATACTTTCAGATGGAATTCAAATATTCTTTTTCAAAAACCCTTTTCATTTCAAATGGAAGAAGTCATGTCATCTTCACTCTAGTGTTATGATGATGAAATGAATTTGAATCCTCAGAGATCAAAAGTCAAAAAGAAAGCCTGGGAAAGTCATTTCATTCCCTCTCATTAAACTTTCAAAAAGTTTTAAATTCCACTCAATTTCACACAATCAATCACTCAACAATCAAACAAACAATCAGAATTGTTTTTAATTAGTATAACATTCCAAAATTTAGAATTTGGGGATTTTACAAACTACCACACTTAAAATGAATCTCGTCCTCGAGATTCGAAGAGGCTAGCAAGAAAAGGTTAGTGGTTGGGGGTCTTCTAGCAAATATTTTGGCCGGAAGGGTCAGGGGTGCTACCACACTTAAAAGGAAGGTTACAGTTCCAATAAACTCAGATACTTCCTCCGGAGTGCCGACAATATCTATCTCTTCACATATCTTACAATAGCTCCTTCATTAACGCTCTTTTATCAGAAGCATAGCGTTTTCCTCAAAATCTTTGGTCGCTTCGTCAAAGATGAAGTTCATCCGAGACTGGATCTTAGCTGATAGGTCTGCGTCCATTCTAGACAACTATCAAAATACTCATGGTGGCCTACCATTAATGGTTTCTGCAGAAAAAGGGCATTGGCTTCATTCTCACCGTATAATCTATGATTGGCAACAGCTGCCATGTACATGGGTTTATCATCATACCATTCTAAGGCTTAAGAAAGGCTTCAACGAGCGTCGTCACTTTACTATGGGTAAGTCTCTCAGGTTTACCATTCCAAATATCAAGAGTGAATGATAAGAGTAAGTCGGTATGGTGATCAATTCATTCCGCACCCAGATCATTACCCTGCATAATGTTTAGCGAATCTCGTATTTCTAATAGTCGGGCATCCTCACAAGCTTTGCAGAAATTTCTCTTGTCCTTGAACTGGGTTCGGGTAAATCCATTGATTCTGCAAGCTGAACAAAACATCTATCGTTCTTCACAATCTCGGGGTTTACGTAACATCCTATGTAACGTCTGTTGATCAATTCACAGCTTCTTCCAGAATTCTTCCTTCAACAAGATTGTGCTTGTGCCTTTTTCAAATCCTGGGCCTGTGGGTTATGGGTCCACTTCAGCGCTTGCATAGTGTTAACTCATCCGTGGAGTTACAGTTGTTCCATATTCCAACATTAAACCTCCTTTAAATCCAATAGTACTTCATTTTGTCATACTCTTGTGGTAACCATCATAATCAAACTCCAACTTATTTCGTCCAGCTCCTTTCTATGGACCGTCATGAACAACGCCTTTTTCTTCATTGATTCTGTGGCTTTACAAAGTACTACCACACTTAAATAAAATGCACTAGTTCATCCATAAATCATATTATTTTCATATCAAATCTTTTATTACCTCCTTAACCATTTTTCATAAATCCAAATTCCAAAGAAATACTTTATTACAAATGCCGCCATCCACATGGTTTGGTATGGTCAAGAATTACTTCCCACTTTATTCATTTTTCCTCCTTGAGGATCCTTCAGTCCCACTGGAATTGGGCGACATGCTCCTTGAAATCTTCAATCTTCTTTTTCATCGTGGTGGCCTTGAGCTTCATCTCCATCATCTCTGCATGCACTTCGCTTAGGTATTCCTGGGTATAACGGAGTCTTGCTTCAAGTATATCTCCGATCTGGCGTATGGCTTCCATGGCTGCTTCACGAACAGCGTCAAAGAAAGTTGCTTGTGGTACACGTGAGATGAAAAAGTACTGCCCCATCGTCTTTGGGCAAACTCCTTTCATACGGTGGAGGTGTACCTCCACATACCAAAGTTCCACTCCCTTTTGCATGAAGGTATAGCCTTTGTAGAATGCATCTCCTTCAATATGCTTCATCATGTCCTTCAGGATTTTTGGGTAATCATGATCACTTGTCAGGGTCATGATCGTTTTCGGGCCCTTAAGGAAAGACTCATAAAGGGTCGTCATCTGCAGTTGTAAAACAAAAATGGTGCTCAGAATAAGGTACATATCTCCTTGGGTACACATTCATATCATCCAAAAAGAACTTCAAACTCAATTTCCAACATCCAGTTTATGTATCACAACTCATTTTCTTCCATGTTCACCCAGAATATTAATTTCCAAGATAAAACATAACAACTCCTTAAAGCCTTTCAGCATATGACATATCAACTTTATTGAGTCATGAATTATTACAATCTCTGAGTAATCTATTACATAACTCAACCCCGCATTCTCATGAAAAGTGTTTTCCATACTACCCTTATTACTGATATCAACATCTCCACTACTCAGCTCCAGATTTCTCATGATTTGAACAATCCTTAGCAAGATGTCCTGCTTCCTTGCAACGAAAACAAATAACTTCTGGCATGTCTCGAGGCTTCTTGGTGATGGTGCCCACTCTTTGAGTTCCTTGCTTCCTTTTGAGACAATCATTGGCATAATGCCCGATGTCCTTACATTCAAAACAGGTAATATGACTCTTGTCCCTCTTTGCAGAAATTGGGTTCTTCTGAGGGTGTCTTTGTTTTCTCTTCCTAGTTTTCTTCGTTCTGATCAAACATTCTATTCCCTATGGATCAAACTCCATTGCTTCTGTCGGGAAGTATCCCAGATACTTTTTTCTTTCCTTGGTGCAATACTGTGAAAAATGTCCTTCTTTTCCACATGAATAACAAGCATTGGAGTAAAATCTGTTGAGGCTTTCTCCATCAGGGTCTTCAACACCTTCCTTAATCATATGTTCTTTCATAACTTCTCGGAGGGCTTCTTTCATTCCTTCTTCCTGCTTCTGAATAGTTTGTTGCATCGTGGGGTAAATGTGACACTGAGCTGGGTAGTGGGTGGTTCCTTCACACAAGAAACAAGTCACCTGACTAGTTGGGCATTCCTCAGCTGGGTGTTTCTCCTTACAATGAGGGCATCCCTCCTTGTGTTTCTCCTAGGTGTGTCCTATTTCTCCGCAAATTTTGCAGGCACAAGGTTTATTTCTTGGGGTATCATGGTGCTTCCGGATAAGACATGATCTTGTCAGAGTCTTCTTGAATTCTTCCCAAGTCCTTGCTCCATTCCATCCCTGTATAGCTTGATGCATATGCCACCATGTTGCAGCACTTCCTTCAAAGTACTGAAGATCATATGATACTTCATTCTTCCTTGAAACCAAATTGCTCCCGAAGTGATTCTCCATGTTCTGAATCCATAGCTCTGCCTCTGGCTGGGTTTTCAGTCCAGAGAATACCAGTCCAACTTCATTCATCATCTACTGGGTCCAAGGGTTTTAGGGTGAGATAAGAGAGAGGTGGGGAGGGATACACACAATACAAGTAATAGTTTTGAAAATGGGTTTTATTTGTGGTTGTCGGAAAAACATCAAATAGATTACAGTTCACAAATCGTCGCATCTAACGTAAGTATGTAACAGGGGTTTGGTCTTCTAAAAGTCAAATAAATCTTTAGAGTCTTCAGATTCTTCGGGTCTCCGGAGTCTTCAACTGTTGTAGCTTCAACTACTTTAATGCATGGTGAAATCCTATTTACTCTGAAATGGTCATCGGTTGTCCGATATCTTGTCCTTCTTGGAGCGGCTTCAGTTGGTCCTCCGTGTGGTCAAAAGGGAAAGGGGGTATATTCTAACTATTTGAGGTAAGAGAAGATATTTGATAAAATCAGAAAAGATGAGAAGTAATGGATTCTTTTGAAAATAAAGTTTTAGAGATTTCCTGTCCTACGAGCTTTCCGATTTCTAGGGTCACGTCCTACAGTCAACATGTGCTCTGATACCATATCTGTAGCGACCCGACCTCAGACGGTCAAGCCTCTGTGTATCTGTGCCATCCCTGGATCGGTATGTTGGCACACACAGTACATCAATGTATATATCAAAGTGCAATCACATGTATAAATAACGTAAAACTGATATATATACCTCATAAGTCTCAGCGGAAACAAACAATGGGTGTGGAGTCCCATCAACGCCATCGGCAGGTTGAGTGTAGACCGTAACCCTGTACCGTACTCTTACTCGTCGAAAGGAACATATCTGCAACATGAGATGTTGCAGCCGTGTAGGTCAGTACATTGAATGTACCGGCAAGATCACAATATGAGAAAAGCAGATGATAAAACTATTCTATATGCAATATGGCTTTGTGGCTCTGTGTCTGATGTTTTTGCGTAAAAGTTGGTTTTATTTTCCCTACAACAAAGGAATATCAGGAGTCTGTACTATGGAGTTTTCTGTCATGACATGGTTCTGCCAACCGATGTCTCATACCCAAATCATCATAAGTTGCCCACAATTAAATTATCAGTCCGGTGTTGAGAGTTCCGAGATAGATCCAAATCCAGAGGCTCAAATTGTCCGTAACCGGGGACACGGCTAATCGATTAGGTTTTAACCCTCTGCAGAGGTTTGTACACTTTACCCGCAAGATTCGATCCCTCTCTTTACATTCTCGCACTTCAGGGTGTTTGAGAACAAGATGACCGAAACATGGTCTTCCGAAGAGTTCCTCTGACCACTGTCCGGTGCTCATCCAATCCTACCGTAGTTCTACATCTGCTAGCACCGTCCCAGCCAGAGTCACCACTAAGGTCAACCAAGCCAGAGCCCATAGTGACTTGCGGTTGCACAGGTAAGCTTTCGGGCATCAAGTATTCTTCCGTCTCTTTGAGTCTGGGTGAAGCTTTCCGCAAGATGTCATGGAGCTTCTCCATGCATCCCGGCCAACCACTGGTTTCTCTAGGGTGCCCGTCAACCGTCCTTCACCCAGTAGTGTGTATTGAATTCCTGTCTCGAGTCTTGAAATCTTGAGGAGTCCTGAAGATGCAGTCCGTGCCGGTGCCATCATGAAGTCGTCGCCATTGACATACTCACGCACTCATACCAAACCCCGTCTACTATAGCGTAGCATTAAAACTATATAACGTCCCGGGCTTGATAACAGGAAGATGGGTTCCTACCTCATGCATTCTACTCAATTACAAGAAATCAATATCACTACTGGAGGGATTATTGAAAAGGTGCTACTACATGCAAATAAAACATAGGTATGAAAAACATGGTCAAAGTGAACTTGCCTGGCCAGTTGGTGAAGATATTATCGCTCTTAAAAACTTGATAAACTAGTCGTCACTCTCCGATGAAATCTATACAAGCAAGCATAGTATTCACATAAGCAATCATTCTAGCACTAAATCATAACAATCAAAATAACAACGAAATTGAAATAGGATCGAAGGTAAAAACCAAATAAAACTCCAAATCACTCAAATAAACTTATAGGGCTAATCTACACCACCACAACTCTACATAACAACAAGTAAAAATCCTAAAACAAAAATATTTAACACAAGGTAGAAATAATTATTCGCGAAGTAACATAAAGTATTTTTCCTATAATAAAATTCTAACAGTACCTAGAACCTCTAACACTATTCCTATTGCTAGCAACTAGTCATACAACAAACAACACCTAGAACCTCAAGAATACTAAGTCTAATAAATCGTAGAAATCACCTACTGTTAAACAATAGAATATATGACACACTGGCGAAAACTACCAAAAGAAACTAATTAAAACTAATTAATAATAATTAAACTACAAACAGTACTAAAAACAGAGTAAACAGTACTGTTTACAATAAAAAGCTAATCTAACTAACTCACTAACATGCAAACTAAACACTACTGCGTAGCTAGTCTAATAAGTAACCAGTAGCAAAAAGAATCGGTCAAAAATAATATTCCTAACTCAAAATAGCTCAAATCTAGTGATTTGAGAAAATTCATACAAACACAAATTTAAACTGCTCAAATATGAAATACAATTGAACTAACAGAAACTTCATAAATTTTTTGATCCAAGGCAGTTGGAATCACTCAAAAATACCTCGTAGATAATTAACTGCGGATTTTACAAGATTGAAACTATTCTGTTTTAAAAACAGAAACGAAATTACATAAAAAAACAAAAACAGGCGCTCTTGGGCCTAAGGGTTGTGCGAACTGAAGTTATACTGCGCTCAGGCGCTAACTAATCAAACCGCATATAGTGTATAATTACAAAAACCGGTGAGCCGGTTTAGATCTAAACCGAAAAAATAACCCTGCACTAAAACCGATCTAATGAAAAATAAAACCGACCTGCTAAGCAGATCCAATCTAACGTAACGGTTCGATGTAAGAAAAAAAACACCAACGAACAGAGGAAGAGGTTCGTGCTTACACAGAGGAACTCGTGTAGGCAGGGAAGTGGAGGTCGGCGGGGCGACGGCTCCGATGACCGGAGGCGGAGGCGGTGATGTCCAGGAGATGCGGTGTGGCGAGGGCAATCGATTTTTGGTGTAGATGGTCGTCTACGGTGATCGAGGTGAGCAGAACGTTGAGATGAACTCCGTGCTCCGGCAATGTCGGGCGTGGTCCACGGCGGGGCTCCGGTGCTTCCTGGAGATTGAGAAGATGTCAAAGAGGTGCGCCTACATGATGGGAGTTGGAGAGACAAAGTTTCGTAGGTCGGGGTTTCTCACCAGCGTCGGGATCTATGTGAACCGTCTCGGCTCCGGCGAGATCCAAAAGAAGAACACGTGAGGTAGAGGTGGTCTTGGCGTGGGGTTTTTTTGGGGGTCAGACGAGGAGTTTGTGGGGTATTTATAGGGCATGATCTTGGGCAAGGGGGCAGCCTCGAGGAATTGATTCCGGAGATCACGGACGCGGGTGGCATGGCAATCTCCTATTCCTTTTTTTCATGAGGAGGAAGAAGACCAGGTGGGTCCCAACGTGAAGAGAGAAGAAAAAAGAAAAAACGAGGGAGAGAGAGACAAGCGAGAGAGGTGGCGGCGGCGCTCCTGGGAGTTCGTCCCGTACCTGCGCGTGTGCGCTAGCCCTAGGGCTAGCGCTAGGCTGGGCCGACCTGTAGCTAGGCCTCGCTGGCCTGGCCGGGCGGCTTTGTTTTTTTTTTAAACATCGTAGAAACCACACTCATAAAAAAACAAACAAACATATTTTTATATAGGCATATAATATATCAAAATGACCGGAAAAATAAATCCTACAACATGAACATTTTTAAATGGTGAAATAAAATTCACATAAATTCTAATAAATCAAAAAGTGCTACTGATGCAATTAAAATTCAAATAAAATTACATTAAGATACCAAAATTATTTCAAACTAAATTTTCTCCATTTTTATAATGTAGGGAATCATTTTACCCTATTTTCCATATAGTTTAATTCTGGAGAAAAATAATTCAAAATAAAACCAAATAACTCCAAATGGTTTTGAATTTAAAAAAACCAAACCATCTTTAAACCTTTCTTCATACTTCCAACTCATATTTCATATACTTTGAACAAAGTCATTTTATCTTCCCTCATGAAAATCATTGAGTTGCATAAAGTTTATGAATTTGAAATACTTTCAGATGGAATTCAAATATTCTTTTTCAAAAACCCTTTTCATTTCAAATGGAAGAAGTCATGTCATCTTCACTCTAGTGTTATGATGATGAAATGAATTTGAATCCTCAGAGATCAAAAGTCAAAAAGAAAGCCTGGGAAAGTAATTTCATTCCCTCTCATTAAAATTTCAAAAAGTTTCAAATTCCACTCAATTTGACATAATCAATCACTGAACAATCAAACAAACAATCAAAATTATTTTTAATTAGTACAACATTCCAAAATTTAGAATTTTGGGATGTTACAGCGGGCGACAAAATCTCCCGCCTCCTTCTAAAATTTCCGCCACCTTAGTCTTTAGCATGCGAAATCCCCCTTTTGTCCTTGGTGCACGGAGACTAACAGTTACAATAGCACCCTCATCTACATGATAGGTCGGGGCTGTTTTGGTAACTTTCGGTTCCCCCACTACACGACACCCCCATTTCCTCTCCCCCTCCCGCAAAAATGACTAACTCCACAGCACCAGAGCATCTTACATCACGTCGTCCGTACTTCATCGCCCTTTCTCCCCTCCCCTCTCGAAACCCTAGACTGCTCATCCACCAGTGTACCATAGCCCATTCACTGCCAGCGGCGTCCACCTCGCCGGATCTGCTTCTGCGGTCGCATCTACCCCTCCCACCTCCCCTAGAAACAAGTAGACTGTTCATCCACCACTGTACCACAGCCCAATCAGTGCCGGCCTTGTCCACGGCGCCGGATCTGCTTTGCCGGTACTCTCGTCAACCGCCGCGCATCTGTAGTGGCTCATTCGTACTCCCCACTGGAGATGCTTCGTCCACACCCCCCGGAGCCGCCCCACCGATGCCCCCGTCAACGTCCTCTGATCCTCTTCGCTAACACCTTCCTCAACCCTACCGGAGCCGCTTCGCCGACACCTTCCTCAACCCTACCGGAGTAGCTTCGCCTATACCATTCTCAACACTACCGGGGCCGCTTTGCCAACTCACAAGTCCACGGCCTCAGATCCGCTTCCTCGCACCCTCATCCAACCTACCGGAGTAGCTTTTGACGCCACATCCACGGCTGCAGATCCGCATCGTCGACACCACCCTTAACCCAACCACCGGAGCAGCTTCTGACGCCCCGTCCATGGCCGTAGATCCGCATCATCGACACCATCCTTAACCCAACCACCGGAGCAGCTTCACCTACGCCCTCGTCCACGGCCATAGATCCGCTTCGCCCACACCGTTGTCCACCCTACCGGAGCCACTCCACAAACACCCTACTCGACGGTTCTAGATCTCCTTACCAGACCTCGACAGCCAGCGCAGCGTCATCACCCTCGACGTTTCTAACCTGATTCCCACAGTCTGGAGAGATGCCAAGCACCCGCCACGGCCTAGGTACTTATCACCTTTAAACCCGTCCAGCATCACCTGCCCGATGTACTTCAAATATACTAACCGGTCGCTGTTACCTGTTATGCAGCTGGCAAAAACTACAAGGACGATGTTTCTTCTGGATCTAACAGCTTGGCCAACCAAGATCCTGGACTGAGGCATTGTTATGATCTTGTAAGCGCGTCTCTCTCTCTCTCTCTCTCTCTCTCTCTCTTGTATTGTTCTGTGCCTGCCAGCGTGCTTTGCTAGGATTTTCGACCGGTAATCCCTTTGTGCAGACAATGATTTCTACTACTAGCTGCTAAATTAGATATTTAGATTTCATACATGATCCTACCTCGTACCTCCATTCCTAAATATAAGTCTTTCTAGAGATTCCACTATAGGCTACATACGGAGCAAAATGAGTGAATCTACACTCGAAAATGCATATATATACATCTGTATGTGGTCCATAATGGAATCTCTACAAAGACATATATTTAGGAATAGGGGCAGTACATTACAGAAAATCGTAGGTGGCATGTAGGAATTCCAATGCACTACATTAGGCTCCCTTAGAGTGCCTACTAGTCCAGCATACAGAGTCATGACTAGTTTATGGTACGCACACAATCGTTAATTGGTGCTTTAAATATGTGCAAGGGATATGCAATGTAGTATCATGTAGAGATGTCTGAAATTAGCCGTGTCAACTTGTAGATAGGGTTACACAATGAGAAAGTACAAGATGTAGTGCACCAGTGGCGACGGCTCGCTGGAGGAACCCTAGTGCTGCAGGCAGGGGATCGGGGTAGAGGGAAAGGGGAGAGGAGATGCAAGCGGGCAGGGCAATGAATGCTTGCATGTTTGCTTTTACTTGAGGGTTAGGTGTGACACGGGCGTCAGCAGTTGCATTTGAGTGTAATATAGGCAGACAACAGAGTCATTTCACTATTCCCCTTCCCTTCAATTTTTAGTGAGGTTCTACCCGAAACACCCCCCTCCAAAGAGAAATTAGTTAAGCCCAAGCCCATAACTCAAAAATGACTTCTTTACATCTTTTATGGCTTATTTTGACAATATAACCTGAAAAGGCGGAATCAGACTGGCCCTTAACCTGTAATTCAATTGTGCATGCAATGATGAATCACTCCTGCCTGCTATCTGTACATTTAGGCATCATCATACATGGCATAACCTAATACATGTGCATTCCATTGTAGAGTCTGGAATATGCAATGTTTATGTTAGTTCATACATTGCACATGATGTTTAAATGCCCCTTAAATCTGGTCAGTCAAGTGATGGTATTTAAGCCTCCTTCTTTGCTTCTTTTCTTGATATGTAAGATTTGCTCACACATCTGTTCAATTGCTTGTTTGCATCAGCCAGCCATACTAGGACTGTTTGCTTCGATTACTTGCTGTTCTTGACCTAACACTCTAACAGAGCTTGTCAACAATTTAAACACTAAGGGCTGCTGTAGTGGGGCCTTGTCTAACTCATAGGTGACATAAAGGTTTGGCTGTACACTACAGTAGGCAAGTATGTTAGGAAAGTATGCATATTTATCTTCCAAGGAGACGGGTAACTAGTTGACATAATTATGTGGTGTTGTTTTGTTATAATCTCATCCTTTTGTGTTCACAGACTGGAAAGTATGCATATTTATCTTCCAAGGAGATGAGTAACTAGTTTGTGTCACCTTGCAGAGGGGGTGCAATGAAGATAAGATTGAGGATTTCCAAGTACAAGATGTTAGGAAGGAGCCTTGCAAGAGAAGTAGGAGCTGCGCTGAGCCTCTTCAACCTACTAAGGTAAGTCACTGTATGCAACTCAACAGTTCAATTCCTTGTTTGTTTTAGGCATAGTTAATTTTATATTTTCAATTGCTTTATTTGTCCTAAGTTAATGAGATGCCCAAATAATCATGCCTGATGTTCGGTACTTGTATCACTATTAGTTGACATAATTAAAGGCCTTACCATTTAATTACTCTGCCGAAGTGTGCCTGAAGCTTTGAAGTCTATTAACCAACTATTATTGCATGAGGCTCACAATCTAGTTTATACTTCGCTAATGATTGCATAGTTTTACATGATGTAGTATGTTTGTATGAAACCCTCTGCTGTTCATTATGCTCCCTAAGACTTTAATTGAGGCACAGAATGGCCAACTGCTTGCTTACTTATACGCAACGTGCTGTCTAAATTTGTAACTTGTCCGTGTTTTTGATTGGGCCCCAACATCATGCTCCTCTGGTGAGCTAAGAGGGATTCCTGTGTGCAGGCTGCACAGACTATCTTTTTTATAATTTTTAAAATATCACCTGCTTATGCTTCACGATGTGTAACAATTTTTTTAAAGTGATGTGTAACATTATTGTTAGTCCTGTTTTGCCATGTAGTACAAAATAGTGTCTTGTTCGCTTCACTGTTGTAACTATATTTTTGCCCTAGTCATGTGTACTTACAGAAACATTTCAGGATGAAGTGACATCAACACAAAGATCTGCGAGCAGTGCGGCATGGCCGTTACCGAATGATTATGGATTGGAATTGGAATGTGCTGATGTTCTCGAGCATCAACTAGAGGTGGCAAGACAACGTGTACATGATTGTCAACGTATAATCAACAAGTTGAGACTGGACATGCAGGTATTAGATGCAGGAGTCAAAAAAATGAAACAAGACACTGAGGTAACCATGAAGGAATTGGAGATTTTGTAGACTGAAATTTGTGCTATCTGAATCCGGCCAATCCTATTTTCTGAAGAGATTATAGTTCAAATGGAGTTAAGTTGATGCGCGTCCATGATGTATGAGCTGTATTTTCCCAGTGTATGTAATTTGTTGTTTGTGTATGCTTTATTATCACCTGTGCCGAACCATAATGCCCAGTGGGTATAATCGGCTGTAATTTCTTTATTGTATAGTGAAGGATTATTCTACCTTTCTATGCCTTGATCTCTTTGTTGTAATAGTGTAGTCTTTTTAGAGGTGATAGTATTGAGTAGGATAATTCTTTGAATATGCTATATCGTTCAAACGGGGGCCAATTCGCCCGACCATGGCCCTTCATGGGCCGTCGGATCCATGGGCCTTCTACGTCTCGTAGAATCCATGGGCCTTCTACGTCTCGTAGGATCCATGGGCCTTCTACGTCTCGTAGGATCCATGGGCCTTGTACGTCTCGTAGGATCCATGGGCCGCCGGCTCATTTATGGGTATTTTACGGGCCTTTAATGGGCCGTAGATGGGCCTTTAATGGAAATCGTACGTTTTATGGGCTGACCATAACGGGCCGTTAATAGGCCGTATTTGGTGATGCTATGAAAATGGCCCAATAGACTAACTGTCCACAAACGGGCCAACTGTAACGACGGGCTGAATTTGGCCCATAAATAGAAAATGACAGTAACGGGCCATAAGTAACCGAATGCTGCAAATGAGCCCAAGAATAAATGGGCCCTCAAAAGGCCGAAATTTAACTTGGGCTGGAAACGGCCCAACGGAATAACGGGCCGTTAATGGGTATAAAGTGATACACTGTTCATTACGGGCCAGTTTCACCACGGGCCGTTAATGGGTGTAAAGTAATACACTGTTCATTACGGGCCAGTTTCAGCACGGGCCGCTAATGGGCCAAGAGTTACAAAGGGCCTCATATGGGTCGAAAGACATCATGGGCTATACATGGGCCAGAAGTGAAAACGGGCTGGAATCATATTGGACAGCCCAGATGACGCTACTGGGCCTAATTCCGATAGGGCGTAACGGGCCTTGGGTTAGCGGGCTGTAAATGGGCTATAGGCGAACAGGCCGTTAACAGGCTTTCCATGGGCCGGCCCGCCAGCTTTTGACCAAGTCAAATGGGCCGGCAATTTCACAGGAATGGGCCACTGTTGGGCCGTGCCACGTGTCGACGTATCATAGGCGCCTTCTGTCCAGTGAGTGGATGACATTTGTCCCAACGATGAGCCGACACGTGTTTCCTCTAGCCAATGATGATTTTACACGTGGAAAATCCCCATTGGTCGGGGCTGTTAACGGGTTATCAGATCCAAACCCGACCTGATAGCTTAACGACGTTCCGTTACGGTGGATGCCACGTGTCGGTCACCCTTGACGAAAGCACTTCTGTGACGCGCGATTTATTGTCATGGAAGTGGACACTTCCGTGATGATAATTTTGGTAATGTCATGGAACACTTCTATGACAGCATAGGTATGACTATCTTGATTTTGTCACAAATTTGTCATGGATGTACATGCATGACAAAAAAGCGACCTACTGTGACAAACACGTATCATCACGGAAGTGTATTTTTTTGTAGTGTGTTGTTGTTGCCTTGGTTCTGAACTAACAACTGCATCAAGGTATTATGTTGCTGGATCAACTGGGTGAGCTCCGGTGGGAAAGCAAATCCGGGGTCATGTCTCGGAGGCATCTGATGGGTTTAGAGGGGAGAGATTAGAATAGAATGAGGTCTAATGAGAAAGCACTACCCATACGCACATGAGACAAACACAATCATTTCACTTAATCAATCAAGCAAGGGCATACAATCGGTCTAGAACTATCGTAAAAGTGCTCGGACTACTCTATTTACATGGTGGAATACTACTACTGATGTGGTGGTCTACTAAAAATATTCCTCAGTTGAAGACTCCATGATGTCTGCTCCAGCTTCGTCTTCAAAGTCATCATCGCTAAGGTCGGAGTTGGTGTCGTCGATGATGATGTACTCCTCCGGGCGAATCTCCATGGGTTCTTCGCCTTCTTCTACTGATGTGGGGCCTCCCATGAATATTCCAATCTTCTTAATCAGGTCGTCATTCTTCTCCACTAGTACGACGATTTCCTCCTCATAATCTTCACGTGTAGCCTTGAGTTCTTCCTCTAGTTCTGTGATCCTAGTCATTGACTTCTTCAGATCTATCATGCCTGCGCACATCTGATTCTCCTGGCGTCGAATGTGCTGGTTTAGTTCCTGGATGAAAGCTGCAATTGATCTATCTTCCTGGTGCTGATCATCTCCCATTGCTCGTCTCGGTGCCCACAAATCTGGTAGATAGTATCCTTAAGTTCCTTTTTGTAAACTTCTCCAATGCGTCCCATGGTGATGTGAGCTGCCATACTCTTTCCTAGACTCCAGGTTGGTGCATCGAAGGAAAACTCTATGGGCTTAGTGACTGGCATGAAGGTCCTTCCTGGAACTTGAACTTGAATCATCCATCGCTCCTCTTTTGGCAAAGTGGCGTTGTAAGTCCCGGTGAAGCTTGGTATTCCTATGTTCAGGTACCTAGTGACTTCCTTCAAGTGTCGTCCAAAAGGTGCTTCTTCATCCGGTTGTGCAAACTTGTTCCTTGCATCCGCCATCCTAAAGAGTAGAAAATGGAGAGGAGTCAGAAATGAGAAGAGAATAGTGATCTATGGTTTTAGCTTAGTGGTCATGTCCTACACTCAGCGTGTGCTCTGATACCATCTTGTAGCGACATGACCTCAGACGGTCAAGTCTCTGTGCTTCAGTGTCATCCCTGGATCGGTAATGCTGACACACACAGTACTCGAGGATTTATAACAGAGTAGCAATCACACACATATTACATTGAATGTCTCCAAAGAGAATTTATTACAATAAATATGGCTTAAGGCCATCTAATACGATAACAACGGAAGGCTTGGAAAATAAAGTGAGTCCATCAACTCCAACGGCATAGCTAAGCTGCACGGCAACGACCTAACGAACCTTACTCCTCGTCTGAAAAGTCTACAACATAATACATTGCAGCCCGAAAACGGGTCAGCACATGGAATATGCTGGCAAAGTAACACAGTAGAGCAAGAACAGAATAATGCTATCACTACATGCATATTTGGCTGGTGGAAAGCTCTATGGTTATAGTTTTTGCAAAAAGCCAATTTTTCCTACAACAAAGGAATAGATTTTATTTAACTATCATGGTAGTTGAAACATCATGGAGAAGGTTCCTCCAACTCAATGCCAATTAAAAGTAATTATCAACCCAACAATATTAATTTAAGAGTGATGAGATACTTAAGATACTCCAAGTACTAGATACTCAAGATGTCCATAACCAGGGACACGGCTAACCATGATTAGTTTGTACACTCTGCAAAGGTTTGCGCACTTTTCCCCACAAGACTCGATCGCCTCCATTGAATTTCTCACACTACATGATGTTTGAGAAATGGATGACCGAGACACAGTCTTTCAGAAACATTAACTCTCTACTCCGGGCAGACCGTACCAAACCTACAACCCACTACCTACTGATCCACCTCTTCAATAGCTTCATGTAACTTACTCAACTATGCTAGAGCCCATAATAGCTTGTGGCTGCACACGGAATTTTCTAGCATGAATCATCTCAGCTCCCTTTGAGCCTGGGTGGCGGTCCATAGGAAGATCACACGGGTACTCCGGGATTTCCAAAAATACAGGCAACACTGGGTACTCCAGGTGCCTCAATCCACCCAGATGTGTATTTAAGTTTCCACCTTAAGTTGAACCATTAATTAACAATCTCACATCTGTCATGGATTTCACTCTCCCAAACCACGTCTACGAGCAAAGCATAGCAATAAGCAACGCGTAGAAGTAACTCCCAAGGGTTTGAATATAACAGGGCAATAGGTTCTTCCTCATCAACTACTACCCAACCCACATGTTAATGACATCCTAACCATGCAATGTTTGAGGATTGGAACTAATGCATAAAAACTGGGTGATAAAGGGGTATGATCAAAGTGTTACTTGCCTTGCTGACAATCTGCGAAACCTAGAGACTCCAAATAACACGCTTCGCACTCCGGGAATTCTATCGCAAACAAACAATAGCATACATAAGCAATCAAGCAAAAGAAACACGGGTAAAACTCAAATAAGAAGATCTAACCAGAAAGTTCAACTTCAGAACTCTGGTTTTCAAAAAGAATCAAATCGAACGGAGCAACGAAACTCAAACGGCGAAGAAAACAAGAGCGGTCTACTAATCTGGACCTAGGTCAAATTTTACAGTACCAAAATCTTGTTCAAGTTGGTTAAGCATAAAGAGGGTCTCGAGACGAAGATCTAGGCGCTTGAATCCCCTGATTCCGACAAACAAGCGAAAAGATAACCTAGAACGAAAATTGGATCAGAAATCGCGATCAGAAATAACTGCGGAAGAAGAACGAGTCCATGAAGAATACAAATGGACGTAGTCGAACGAATCCTCACAAACGCGACGTTACCGGAACTAACAAGAAGAAACAACACCGGAAAGGAGCAAACAACATGGTAAACAACCAAGCATAAACATGGCATGATGCACAATCAAGTATGATGCATGTCCGGTTTAAAGAGTCGTGGCATGGCAAAGTGCAACAAACAATACTACAAAGTAAGTGGAGCTCAATATGCAACGAGATGCATATTAACAAAACACCACATCCTTTTATTTAGTTCGCTATCGGTTATGTACCCAACAATATTAAATGTTATTAAACATGGCAAGAGGTGAGGCAAAAGTAAACTACACATTTTTGGCAATTTTAAGTGAGGTCGGAAACAACAAATAACCATTCCGGTGAAACCCACATGTCATTTAGCAATTGAAGCAAACAAAAATTTAAACATTTTAAATGTTATTATCATGATGTGGATGACATGTGCAAGTTTTATGCAATTTTATGAAGATGTTGGCAAGTTATAAGATGTGGAGCATTTTGTCACCACGGCGGAAAGAAAGGGGGTGCCACGGCAACGACAACGGAAATGATGCATCACAACATTTCGATGATCCGACAACTCATCGAGATGTCGGTGCAAAAGAAAAAGCGACGGGAGCGTGTCATGCAAGGATGGTGGGGTGATCCCGGATACCGGGTTCCCATGGGTCGACGACGGTGCCAAGCGAGGGAAACAACTAACGTTCACGGGAGGATACAACATCCAAACACGTATCTCATACAACACATGCATTCGTTCACGGGCGGTCGTCTCGGGGTTATACCTTCGAAGCGTGCAAACGGGACGGTTCTCGTTCGGTGCAAAGTAGAGGAAGTAGACGTTCTCGGGACGTTCGTAGTGGAAGTAGTCATTCTCGCTTCTTAGTTGTACACACTCCGTAGGTGTTCAGGGTCACAACGAGGAACTTGACGTCCACGGGGTCTTCGAGGGTTGACGATAGTGGTACTCGGTCGTTTCGAAGAGGTACTTGGGGTCTACGAACTTGCCGATCGGGTACTTGGCATTTCTGCTACCTGGGTCGTCGGCGACGATAGTTGTTCTATGCATCGGGTATCAAGGTACTTGTCGTTCTTAGCGATTCCGAAGACGGCGGTAGATGAACATGACGTGTCATCGTGGTACTTGACAAAAATCTCAAAGAAGATGCCTAACGGTCCTGGTTACAGGTCTTGGCGTCTCTCTTGCTGACCCAAAAAAAAGCGAGACCAAAAGGGCCTCTGGCCGGAAGTAGACAAGTGGTCGGGGTGGAGGCAGCAAGCGTGGGCACAGGCCAGGCGCGGCTGAGGGAGTCCTGGACTAAGGGGTCCTCGGGCGTCCGGCCTGTTATCCATGGGCCGGACTGATGGGCTGTGAAGACATGAAGGTCGAAGACTGCACCGTGTCCGGATTGGACTCTACTTGGCGTGGAAGGCAAGCTTGGCGACCGAAGATTCCTTCTTATGTAACCAACTTCATGTAAACCCTAGATCCCCTCGGTGTCTATATAAACCGAAGGGGATAGTCCGAAAAGGACAACACATATACTCATTACCATACCCACATAGGCTAGACTTCTAGGGTTTAGCCATTACGATCTCGTGGTAGATCAACTATTGTAATACTCATATTAATCAAGATCAATCAAGCAGGAAGTAGGGTATTACCTCCATAGAGAGGGCCCGAACCTGGGTAAACATCGTGTCCCCCATCTCCTGTTACCATCGATCCTAGACGCACAGTTCGGGACCCCCTACCCGAGATCCGCCGGTTTTGACACCGACATTGGTGCTTTCATTGAGAGTTCCACTGTGTTGTCAATGAAAGGCTCGATGGCTCGCCTTGTCATTAAACACAACATTACCGCAGGGGTAGTTTTGGCCTCGGGCCAAACCCTCCGGCTGGGCGACTTTACTATGATCGCCCGTTCAGCCGCGGAGCCAACGATGACCTGTTGGGCCATCGAAAATCCCCTTCGCATCAACTCCGAGCACTCCAAGCAGATGGATCCGGTTGAGTTTTCGTCCTTAATCGAGCTCCTAGATCGCATCGCCGCTTTGGGAATCGTCATAGATTACGATCAGATCGGGCCTAAAACCGATCAGGAAGAAATCGAAACTCCACCGGTCACCCACCAGATCACGGCAGTCCTGGAGCAGGACGACGAGTCTTCTCCTATATTGAAGATGGACTATGCTCGGGTCGCCATTCATGAAGAGCCAGATACTCACCCACGAAAGGATGCAACCAGCCCTCCGAACATAGCATCGGACGACGGTCCCAAACAATCAGAAGATATTCCGGAACCCGGACTGTCTAGTCTGAAGGTTGTCGGACTCCGGACAACCGGTTAGGTCGGGGTTCAGATTTAATTACACCCACCCACCCGGACATAGAGGCTCACATGAGCATAAAATGACAATCTCAGGAGAAGGTCCACGACTTTTGGGCCAGATTTCTCCTTGTCAAGGACAAGGTAAAAGATTGCCGTGACGAGGACGCAATATCAGTGTTCTGCAAAAACTGTGTGGACGAAGGAATCCTCAACGCCATCAATCGACGCCGCATACTAAAATTTGCTGACTTAGCAACCATCGTACAAAAATACTACGCGATGGAAAGCGCATGGGAAACTCGGGCTGCTCGCTGGGAACCACTAGCCCCAACCCAACTTCCCCTAAAGGTGAAAAGGGTGTACCCTCGGGGCACGCCCAGCCCAACAGCCAAAAAAACAAAGCCACTATACGGCACGGCACCATTCTGGAAGGGTGGCTTGATGGCCCATGCAAAAATACATACAACAAAAGATACCGTGGCAACCCACAACCTTAGAGCATGTTGGATACTACGACAGGTAGCCAATAGCGGCGAGAACATCCTTATCAAGGACGCCCCAGAACAACACCCCCAGAAGACGACGACCCAAGAGTATTGACAGTCTTCGAGACATTCGCTTCAAATAACAAGCGCAAAAGGGCACTTCGCGAGCTCAACGAAGTCTGCCAAATCGCTGTAATAAACCCATGGAACGACATGGCTATAACACTCAACGCCGGTGATGAACCAAAGTACAGAACAGTACAAGCACCAGCCGCATTAGTCCTCAGCCCCATCGTGGATGGGTTTCGACTCACCAAGGTCCTCATGGACGGCGGCAGCGGACTAAATCTCATTTATGAGGACACACTCCATAAAAGGGAAATAGACAGGAGCTGCATCAAAAAAAGTAACACAACCTTCCGGGGAATTATTCCTAGTCGGGAGGCGCAGTGTGCGGGCAAAATCACACTTGACGTGGTATTCGGATCGCCGGAGAACTATCGGTCTGAAGAAATAACCTTCCAAGTGGCCCCTTTCAGCAGCGGATATCACGCCCTCTTGGGGCGGGATGCTTTTACACGCTTCCAAGCTATACCTCACTACGGATATATGAAGCTCAAAATGCCCGGACCAAATGGTATAATCACTCTTGTCAGTGATCCAGACATAGCACTCTGCGCTGAAAACAAAACCGCATCCCTGGCCCTAGAGGCGCTATCTGAAGCCCTCGCGGCCGAAGAATTAACCGCACTACGCTCCACAGTGGACAGGGACGATGTTATCCTCGACAAATGCCCCAAATCCACCTCGTTCAAATCGGCAGAAGAAATAATCAAATTCTAGGTCCACCCAATGGACTCCAAGAAGACAGCATCCATCGTAGCTCAACTGAACCCAACAGTCGACGCCGCACTATGAGAATTCCTGCATGAAAATTGGGACATATTTGCCTGGCACCCATCGGATATGCCAGGGATCCCATGCAAGTTGGCCGAACATAGCCTCAACATATTAAAGGGATTTAAACCAGTCAAGCAAACACATCGGAGCTTTTTCCGAACCTAAGCGACATGCCATGGGAGAGGAGCTGGACAAGCTCATCGAGGCCGGATTCATCAGGGAAATCAAGCATCCGGACTGGTTGGCAAACCTGGTAATGATACCAAAGAAAGATAAATCCTGGCGCCTTTGTGTCGATTTCAAGGATCTCAACAAGGCTCCGAAGTACCACTCAACGACATTATAAACAACCGCAATGCTACGGGCCGGATTGCCAAATGGACCATTGAGCTCCTGCCATTTGACATTACATACAAACCATGTCAAGCTATCAAATCCCAAGTACTGGCCGACTTCATCGCCGGATGGACAGAGGCCGAACTCCCTAAAGATTACGGCACATACTCCAATTGGGTCATGCACTTCGACGACTCCAAAATGCTGGCAGGGTTAGGAGCGGGTGTTGTTTTAACGTCCCCTACCAGAGACATCGTCCAGTACGTTCTCCAAATACTATACACAGACTCCAATAATGCAGCCGAATACGAGGCCTTATTGCATGGTCTCCGGATGGCTGTCTCCATGGGCATACAACGCCTAGAAGTGCGCGGGGACTCAAACCTTGCAATATCTCAAATAAATGGAGATTTCGATGCTAAAGATCTGAAGATGGCAGCGTATCGTAACGCAATCATAAAAATGTCGGCCCGTTCAAGGGACTCGAGTTCCATCATGTGGCTCGAGAAAGTAATCAAGCAGCGGATGTTCTTGCTCATATTGGCGCTAAACGCGACCCCGTCCCACCTAATATCTTCCTGGAATGGCTCTTTAAGCCATCCGTGGTGTGGCAGGGGGAAAACGGCAATACTAGTCCGGACCGAAACATAACCCCAGATCCCGGAAACACCGACATAACACCGTCGGCGCATCTCACCATGGCAGTCATTGCCCCATGGACCGAACCCTTCCTGGCCTATCTTAATAGGAAGGAGCTTCTTGAGGACCGGAATGAGGCCCGCTGCATTGTCCGGCGCTCAAAGGCCTACAAGGTTCATGATGGAGAGCTCTACAAGAAAAGCGCCACCGGAGTCCTTCAACGATGTATATCCAAGGAAGAGGGGCGGCAGCTCTTGGCTGAAATTAATGTCGAACTCGGCGGTCACCACGCCGCAGCTCGGGCCCATGTTAGCAAGGCCTTCCGTACATGGTTTTATTGGCCAACGGCCCGAGCAGATGCACAGGACCTTGTCCAACGTTGCGTCGGATGCCAACTCTTTGCCAACCAAAGCCATATGCCCCCCACTGCCCTACAAACAATCCCCATCACTTGGCCTTTTGCGGTCTGGAGACTCGACATGGTTGGACCCCTTAAAGGGGGAAGCCATAAGAAAAAATATATGCTGGTTCTGGTGGACAAATTCACTAAGTGGATAGAGGCTAAACCGGTCAAAATGGCTAAGTCCGGCCCGGTGATAGACTTCATATCCGATGTTGTGCACCGTTATGGTGTCCCACACAGCATCATCACTGACAACGGCTCCAATTTCACAGCCGACGAGGTAAAAACCTGGTGTACTAATCTGGGTATTAAACTAGATTACGCCTCCGTCTACCACCCACAAACCAACGGTCTAGTCGAACGCGCCAACGGTCTTATTATGAGCGGCATCAAGCCCAGACTAGTGCGGTCTTTGAAAGAATCAGACAAGCACTGGGTTGAGGAGCTTGACTTCGTATTCTGGGGGCTGCGGACCACGCCCAACCGTACTGCCGGGTACACACCTTTCTTCATGGTTTATGGTGCAGAGGCCGTATTGCCCTGCGATATTATTCACGACTCACCTAGAGTGCGTATGTATGAAGAGAGAGAGAGAAGCTGAGCTCGATCGGCAGGACAGCCTAGATGCCCTGGAGGAGGAACGCGATGTCACAAAAACCCATTCAGCAGTTTACCAACAGCAGGCTCGAAGATATCAAAGCAGAGAAGTACGGGCCGAGACTTACAACGTCGGCGAACTCATTCTACGGCTCCCGGAGAAGAAAAAGGACAAACTCAAGCCCAAATGGGAGGGTCCCTTCATAATTGACGAAGTTCTCACCGGAGGAGCGTACCATCTTCACGATGCTTTAGACAATCGCCTCGAGTCGAACCCCTGGAACGCGGCCAGACTCCGGAGATTCTACACCTAGCGCTAAACCCCTTGTTTGTCTCCTCCTCCCCTGTAGTTTGCATTATTTGTTCTCTCTTTTCCGATTACTTTCTTCTTTCTCGCTTTAAAGCTTCGGTGCAGCTAGACTGCACACCATCGGCACATACATCTTTAAATATGTATGCCACTTCTACCTGGGGGCTTCTCGGATAGAAGTTCTTGTCATTCCTTGAGCATCAAGCTCCTCACATATGAGTTTTTCCATATGTACCTTTTCTTTGCCATTATATGCATCGATATGAGTTAAGTTTTGGCCAAGCTGGGTTGCATGGCTCCCATGCTTATGCCCTATGTTCCTGTTAGTTCGGCTAGGGCATAAAGGGAGCACCTCTACGATTGTTACTGCCGGGTCATCCGGATGTGTACCTCAGACTGGGTGAAGCCAAAAGCTAGCGTTCTTAAGGGAATATTCGGTCGGTGAATTAAAGATGTTTTTTAAAACTCACTCCATTGTGCACCCCCAGAAGTTAAACAAACCGTGGTGCTCACATCACAATTTGGACATGCGCATTAAATGCATGTACACCCAGGGAAAGGAACCCTTAGCGGAACTATTTTCTCTGGAAGATGTTTCTTACGATATGAATGTAATATAACATAGCTAGCCGGATACAACTTGTCTGCTCAAGCAACTATGACCCCTACGCCTAGTTTTCCAGGCATACCCCGGCCTATTCGGCTGCGACGGTATTCGGAAACACTCCGCACCTTCAGGACGGGAGGTTGAAGCGAAAAGGTCTGCCATGACAAATGATATACAATTCAGCTAGATGAGGAAAGTACGCAGTCACTTGGACTCAAAAACCTCCTCCTCTACACCTTCCAACAGGTAGTCTAACTTACAATCTTGTTGGGAATATTTGGCGGCCACCTCTACTTGGTCATATACTAAACTAACGGGAATTTCCTCCCCATTCGACCCTAGCGGTCCGACACGAGCCATGTGATTAGGATCTAGCTTGGTATATCACGTCTTCACCATGGCCCAAGCCTCTCACGCACCCTCTTGACATGTCGATATCTTCCACAGCCGGATACGCCGCCGCACTCCCTTGAACAGCTCTACCAGCTTCTCCATGCTTCCTAGAGGGGGGTCGGATGGCCATAAGGCCTTGGCTACACTCTGCATCGCCTGCCGAGCTTTCTCGTGCAACTGCGACAGCCCTTGCAGAAGATCACTTGATGATCCGGACACCTCCTCTTCGGGGCGGTTTGTCAAAACACCTGCAATTACAGCTATATCACCTATCGTTACCTCCAAAACTGTTATAAAACAATAGTGGCCACATACTGAATATGCCGCCTCGCAGCTTCTTGTTCTCCTTCACAGAGTCAGCTGAGCTCGCACATCTTTAAGTTCTTCGCCCAGTTTGGAGTTCGAGTCCTGGAGTTTGTTTTTCTCTTGAACGACTTTTGTCAATACACGCTCGCCCGCTGCTAGTAGCTTTTTGGCTCCGCGTTCTTCGCTTCGAGCGGCGTCCAACTGCTCTTGTACTTGGTCTAACGGCCAAACACAAATATTAGCACCTAGATCCGCACTATCGGTGTATCATTGCGGATTTTCGATAGAAGGAAACATTACTGGGAGATGCCTTGTATTTCTCCAGTTTGGCATTGGTAGCAAGCAGCCGGCGCTGACATTTTTCCAGCTCCTGAGCTAGATGGGTGTTCTTCTCCGTAAGCACCTGGTCATACATTGATCCTTAAATCAGTTGTTTCAACTCCTTTAAGTCTCGGGGGCTATTGGCATATGGTTATCATAGTCAGACAAAATAAATTTACCTGCACATCTTTCAAATGTTGCTTTGTGGCCCTGTTAATCCCATCTCGAGCAGCTCGGATGTTTGCATTGGCCGAGTTGAAGGAGTTAAACAACTCTTCTGAAAAGTCGGGGTCTTGTAAAATGGCCCGACGGCGCCGATGATTCATCGCACTCTCCACTTCCGAGTTGGTGACGGATACATCATCCGAGTCCTCGGCCGAAGGACAGTCCGGCTTCGCCTCTACATCAGCCCCGTCTTCATGGCAGGATTTGAATCCTGGCTGTGGGATGTACGGCCGCCCGAACCTCCGGATATGGTCCGGCGCGTCTTTCTCCTGACACATGGATAACAGGCAGGTCACGGTTGGACGTGACTGCTCAGGTGCAGGTTGGCGAATTCATACCTCTTCGATGAGGGCACGGCCGTATCTTCGTTTGCTTTCCTCTTGGAAGGTTCGCCCGGAGTGGGGGACGCCCTCTTCGGAGGTACCCTTGGAGTAGTACGGCGTGCGGAACCCTTCCCCTTTTTGAGCACAAGATAGTGCAGTGGGTAAGAAGGAAGGAGAGATCTCTTTTGAATAAGGTGTGTTCGGATGACTTACGTGTGAGGCTGGAAGAAGACCGGGGTAGTCGGCGACGATGGCCACTTCTATGCCATCGTAGCTCGCCTGGTAAAACACCCCCTCCGCAAGCACCACAAATATATCCAGATCCTCTTTGAACCCGGGATCGAGCTCCCGGTTGTGGTCCTCCGGCTGTGGGGCAGGACTATAAAATCCCTCGGTGCCCTTTCGCCCGTGCTTTCATAAGCAAACAAGCTAGAAGCTTATCAAAGGCAATTCGGAGAGGGAAGAAGTAAAAACAGAGGGGTCGGGCCTTACCCAGCTGGGAGGGTTATACATAGAGTACCTGTCTCTAAATTTGATGTGGAGAAATTCCTTTTCCTCCCCTTTGAACAGTTCGGCTAATATCTTAGCCAAAGCGGCAGGGGTATCCGGACCTTTCCGGCCGCAGCGAGAGGCGTCATCTTCCCCATTGTAGTGCCACATTGGAAGCCCTCTGTATTGGAGCGGTTGAACCCCTCGCGCTATGGAAATCGCCATAACCTCGATTACTGTGAGTCCGGACTGAGTGAGCTCTTTTATCCTGCTCATCAGCTGACGAACCTCCGCGCCATCTTCCTCTTCAAGACTCCGGGGGCGCCAACTGTGCCGTTTCTGCAGCGGGACACACGCAAATTCAGGAAGACCCTTTTGAATCGGGTCGGGAAGCGCAACATCCTCTATATAAAACCATTCAGATGGCCATTCATCTGGTGCCTTCCTTGGTGTGCCGGATGGATATCCTGTATCGGCGACGCACCATACTTCGGCTCCGCCCACTTCAAATATTGACCCTTCGTGATTGCGCGGGACGAGACAGAATAGCTTCCTCCACAATTCGAAAATGAGCCTCGACGCCCAGGAAAAGTTCGCATAAAGCGACGTAACCCGCAATGTGCAGAATAGAGGCTGGAGTGAAGTTGTGCAACTGGAGGCCGTAGTATTCCAGAAGCCCTCGGAGGAACGGATGGATTGGAAATCCAATGCCTCTTAGCAGGTAGGGGACAAACACACTCGCTCTCCCCCAGATGGATTGGGGAAGTCCTCTGCTTGAGTCCCCTCATTGAAGAAAGCTAGCCCCGTTCGAACAGGGACTAGATCTGCGTGGGGAAGGAATCCCTACGTTTGCAACTTCGTCAATTGGCTATGAGACACGGAACACCTCTCCCACTCGCCTTTCTCTGGGCCGGGACGAGCGGAGGAGCTAGGAGCACTAGCCATGCTGGAATGTTTTCTCCTAAGTAGTCTCTGGGGATTTCTTCTGTGTAGCGCTGAATGGATCTGGGATCCAATCTCTTTAAGTAGGCGCTCTTCCTCGCATGGATGGGGTGTTATTTCAAAAAAATACCCTGACTTTTCACATTCACTCGACACGTGGAGGATAAAGATTATTCAACGCGCAGAAGCCAAGGAGGCGACATTGGATCAATGGCCGAATACATTACTTGGAGATTATTGAAGGGGGACCCACCTTGCAATGCCGAAGACAATATATGTGCCGAGAACCTCGCTATTGAAGACTATTTCGGGGGCTACTGAGGGAATCCTGGACTAAGGGGTCCTCTAGTGTCCGGCCTGTTATCCATGGGCCGGACTGATGGGCTGTGAAGACATGAAGGCCGAAGACTGCACCGTGTCTGGATTGGACTCTACTTGGCATGGAAGGCAAGCTTGGCGACCGAAGATTCCTTCTTATCTAACCGACTCCATGTAAACCCTAGATCCCCTCGGTGTCTATATAAACCAAAGGGGATAGTCCGGAAAGGACAACACATATACTCATTACCTTACCCACATAGGCTAGACTTCTAGGGTTTAGCCATTACGATCTCGTGGTAGATCAACTCTTGTAATACTCATATTCATCAAGATCAATCAAGCAGGAAGTAGGGCATTACCTCCATAGAGAGGGCCCGAACCTGGGTAAACATCGTGTCCCCCATCTCCTGTTACCATCGATCCTAGACGCATAGTTCGGGACCCCTACCCGAGATCCGCCGGTTTTCACACCGACAGCGGCGACAAGTTTGCTGGAAAGGGGACGAGGCGGATGAGGGCGAGGTGGTGGAGGCCAGGTCCGACGCGAGGAGATGCAAGGGAACTGGAACCACCCGTGATCTTGTCGGGCCTTGGCAAAACGGCGTCAGTGGAAGGAGAAGAAGGCCGGCGGCGGCTTGATGGGAACACGACGACGCAGAGCAGATCCAGGAGGAGGAGGTCGCGGGCGACCGACGACGGGGCTTGAGCTCCCTGCGACCTCCAGGGCGAGGGAGGAGGCGCAGCAAAGACGGAGATGGTGCGAGGCAATGACCTGCAGGGTCGGCGGTGTGGGCGCCATGGCGGGGAGGCAACGTGACTCCGGTGGTTGAGGCCGAGTGGAGGAAGCGGCTGCAGGGCCGTCGCGCGGGCCGAGGGGACGACGCCATGACCACAGTTGGTCTTGCGGTGGAGGCCATGGACGAAGGAGGGGAGCTTCTCGCTGGTGGCGGCCGGGGGCAGGGGCACGGCGAGGAAGGAGGAGAGGCTGCCGTGGTCCTGATGGAGCTCGGCAGCGGCGTCTCGGGCTTGCTGGCGCCGGGAACAAGGTGCAGGAGAGGAGAGGCCAGCAAGGAAGACCGGGAGCAGGGCGGCATCGGACGAGCTCCTCTCTGGTGCGTGAAGTGGGAGACGAGGGAGATGGGGCGCTGGGTCTGGTGGCGCGAGGGGAGAGGGTGAGGGAGAGATCGAGTGGAGGGGAGTCGGCCTAGGGTTAGTTAGGCAGGGCCGGCTGGGCCTTGGCCTTGGGCTGCGAGGATGGTCCAAGTGCCATGGGGGTTTGGTGGGCCTAGGGAGGCCGGCCTGGGCTGGGCTTCTCTCTCCTTTTTCTCTTCTTCTACTAAAAACAGAAGAAAAGGAAAAAACAAAGAATAAAAAGGAGAAGAGATAGGACAAGAATTTGCGCAAGCGGGTGATTTTCCCGGACTCATAAAAATGAGCCTGATTCAGGAAAAATAGAAGTGGGCACGCAGATGAAGTTGAATTCAAACTCATTCGAATTTAACTCAAATGGGTTTGAACTAGGATTGGGATTTAGAAGTGCCCAAAAATGTTGAGAAAATATGTGGAGCCTTGATAAAAGAGATAAAGAATTGTTGCCAAGGTTTGAAGGTGAAACTTGAAGTGGAATAGGCATGGGAATTATTTTGCAAGTGTGTTATGGTTGATTCCACATCAATGGAATATTTAATAATAGCTCCCTAAAATATTGGGAGAATATATTTTAAAGAGAAATCACCATAGTGAATATCCCTCAATTTAAATAGATCAAAGATCTATGCATTTTATTTAGTTGAGTTTTAAAAAAATGAAATGGCATGATGGCATGATGCAATGCACATGATGCAAAGATGAATGCAACAGACAAAACAAATCACCCGACGAAACTCGGAAAACATGGAAGGCATCTGAAGCGTCGGTCTTGGGGCGTCACAATAGACACCTGCAAAATATTAGTCTCTTCTTGGACAACGGAGACTTTCTCAATAAATTCATCAATATCATAATTTTATTTATAATTCTCATACCAATATTTAAGGATAGCTAAATTTTCAGGTCTATAAACTGAATCATCAAAATCTTCAAACTCTTTAAACAAAGATTCAATTTCACAAGCACCCTTAAAAGCAACAAATTCTTCTATTCGTTCCACATCATAGTAATCATATATACCACTAACATAAGAAGCTAAGGTTTCATTATCATTAAATTCACATGAAAAGGGAAGGTGTGGAGCCTTCATCCTAGAGCAACAAGTATAATCATATCTCAAGCATACTTGCCGAACATACCAATGCAACATATAAATTTGATCCCATAATAATTTTCCTTTTTGAGTCAAGCGATAATCCCTAAAGGAGTCACGTTGATCCAGCGTGTCTTCCATTACATAATTGAATGGGGTTTTCTCAGGATTATTAAAATAGTGGACAATATCTTTGACATAATGAGCATCGAGGGTTTTAGGAGGTTCCCCATCTCCATGAGTAGCAAGTAAACATAATTTTTTTGGTATTTCGTGTTCCATCTCCATAACTAAAGATAGAGAACAACTTAGAATAGAAAAAATTACTTAGTGATAAAGCAAACAAGCACACACGAGAATATTCACCCCACACTATAACTACCGGCAACAGCGTCAGAAAAAGATCTTGATAACCCACAAGTATAGGGGATCAATTGTAGCCTCTTTCGATAAGTAAGAGTGTCGAACCCAACGAGGAGAAAAAGGTAGAACAAATATTCCCTCAAGTTCTATCGACCACCGATACAACTCTACGCACGCTTAATGTTCGCTTTACCTAGAACAAGTATAAAACTAGAAGTACTTCGTAGGTGTAACGGGATAGGTTTGCAAGAATATAAAGAGCACGTAACTAAAAACTAGGGGCTGTTTTAGGTAAAGAAGCAATGAAGTTAGTATAGCGAGTGTGGAAAAGTGGTGGTAGTAGTTGCGAAATTGTCCCTAAGCAATTGACTACTTTACTAGACCGATAGGAAGTTTTATGTGGGAGAGGCCACAACTAGCATGTCATCCCTGACTTGGAATTCTATGCACTCATGATTGGAACTATTAGCAAGCATCCGCAACTACTAACGTTCATTAAGGTAAAACCCAACCATAGCATTAAGATATATTGGTCCCCCTTCAATCATGTATGCATCAATTTCTATGCTAGGTTGAAGCTTCTGTCACTCTTGCCCTCCAATACATAGTCCTATCAACATACAACTAACCCTATGGTGTGATCCATGCGCGTGCTCATATTATGGGCACCAAAGGACATCAACATAACCACAAGCAAATTAAACCAATCATAGCAATTCACCAATTACCGATAAGACAGCGAAAATCTACTCAGACATCATAGGATGGCAACACATCATTGGATAATAATATGAAGCATAAAGCACCATGTTCAAGTAGAGGGTACAGCGAGTTGCGGGAGAGTGGACCACTGTAGATAGATGGGGGAAGGTGATGAAGATGTTGGTGAAGATGACAGAGGTGTTGGTGTAGATCGCGGTGACGATGATGGCCCCGGCGGTGTTCCGGCGCCACCGGAAGAGACGGGGAGAGAGCCCCCTTCTTCTTCTTATTCTTCTTCTTCTTCTTCCTTGACCTTCTCCCTAGACGGGGGAAGGGTTTCCCCTCTGGTCCTTGGCCTCCATGGCGGCGGAGGGGCGAGAGCCCTATGAGATTGGATCTGTCTCTCTGTCTCTCTCTGTTTCTGCGTTCCAGATTCTGGCCTTTCACCGTTTCTTATATTCCCGGAGATCCGTAACTCTGATTGGGCTGAAATTTTAACACGATTTGTATCTGGATATTGGCTTTCTCGGGGCGAAAGAAGGGCACCAACTTCCTTACGGGTGGCCACGAGGGTCAGGGGCGCGCCCACCCCCTGGGGCGCGCGCCCCTGCCTCGTGGCCCCCTCGGGCATTGTCTTGCGTTGATTCTTCTTCCCTAAAATCAAATATATTCCAAAAAAATCTCCGTAAGTTTTTATCCCATTTGGACTCCGTTTGATATGGATTTTCTGCGAAACAAAAAACATGCAACAAACAGGAACTGGCATTGGGCACTGGATCAATATGTTAGTCCCAAAAGTAGTATAAAAAGTTTCCAAAAGTATATGAAAGTTGTATAATATTGGCATGGAACAATCAAAAATTATAAATACGACGGAGATGTATCAGTCATCAGAACATGTCTGCCAGATATTCACAACATCCACATACGACGCTAGAGGGGTTGGCACACCGAGCGGTGCATCAAAGGACATAAGCTTTATGTGCAGCAGTGAGGACAATCCTCAGACTACAGCCCTAGTCTGCATAATTGCTTACAACATCTTTCAACTTAATCTTTCTCTAGGAACGTGTTAAAACAGGAAGCTAGCGCGAGCTATTGATCTACAACATAATTTGCAAAGACAACTTAGACTATTGTTCATGATAATGAGTTCAGTTAATCATATTACCTAAGAACTCCCACTTAGATCAACATCCCTCCAGTTGTTTGAGTGCAACATGATCCACCAACCCAAGTCCGATCATCACGTGAGATGAGGTGGTTTCAATGGTGAACATCTCCATGTTGATCATATCTACTATATGACTCATGTTCAACCTTTAGGGCTCTTGTGATCCGAGGCCATGTCTGTACATGCTAGGCTCATCAAGTTTAACCCAAGTGTTCCGCATGTGCAACACTGGCTTGCGCCCATTGTATGTGAACGTAGAGTCTATCACACCCGATCATCATGTGGTGCTTCAAAGCGACGAACTTTCGCAACTGTGCACACTTGGGGACACAATTTTATCTTGAAATTTTAGTGAGGGGTAACCTTATAATGCGACCGTCATCCTAAGAAAGATAAGATGCATAAAAGGATTACCATCACATGCAAATCATAAGTGACATGATATGGCCATCAACTCGTACTTTTGATGTCCCTCTCCAAAGCACCGGCATGATCTCCATCGTCATCGGCATGACACCATGATCTCCATCATCGTGTCGCCATCGGGGTTGTCATGCCAACATGCTTCTACTACTATTGCTACCGCTTAGCGATAAAGTAAAGCATTATTACATAACGCTTAATGATTGACATGCAGGTCATACAATAATTAAACACAACCCTATGGTGAAGGAAATATGCCCTAGAGGCAATAATAAAGTTGTTTTCTATATTTCCTTATATCATGATAAATGTTTATTATTTATTCTAGAATTGTATTAACTGGAAACTTGATACATGTGTGAATACATAGACAAAACAGAGTGTCCCTAGTATGCATCAACTTGACTAGCTCGTTAATCAAAGATGGTTAAGTTTCCTGACCATAGACATGTGTTGTCATTTGATAAATCGGATTACATCATTAGGAGAATGATGTGATGGACAAGACCCATTCGTTATCTTAGCATAATGATCGTTAAGTTTTATTGCTATTGCTTTCTTCATGACTTATACATATTCCTTTGACTATGAGATTATGCAACTTCTGAATACCAGAGGAATGCCTTCTATGCTATCAAACATCACAACGTAACTGGATGATTGTAAAGATGCTCTACAGGTATCTCTGAAAGTGTTTGTTGGGTTGGCATAGATCGAGATTAGGATTTGTCACTTCGAGTATCGGAGAGGTATCTTTGGGCCCTCTTGGTAATGCACATCATGATAAGCCTTGCAAGCAATGTGACTAATGAGTTAGTTATGGGATGATGCATCACGGAATGAGTAAAGAGACTTGCAGGTATCTCTGAAAGTGTTTGTTGGGTTGGCATAGATCGAGATTAGGATTTGTCACTTCGAGTATCGGAGAGGTATCTTTGGGCCCTCTTGGTAATGCACATCATGATAAGCCTTGCAAGCAATGTGACTAATGAGTTAGTTATGGGATGATGCATCACGGAATGAGTAAAGAGACTTGCCAGTATCAAGATTGGACTAGGTATGAAGATATCGATGATCGAATCTCGAGCAAGTAACATACAGATGAGAAAGGGAATGACGTATGTTGTCATTGCGGTTTGACCGATAAAGATCTTCGTAGAATATGTAGGAACCAATATGAGCATCCAGGTTCTGTTGTTGGTTATTGATTAGAGATGTGTCTCAGTCATGTCTACATAGTTCTCGAACCCGTAGAGTTCGCACTCTTAACGCTCGATGACGATTTGTACTATGAGTTATGTGTTTTGGTGACCGAAGATTGTTCGGAGTCCCGAATGAGATCACAGACATGACGAGGAATCTCTAAATGGTCGAGAGGTAAAGATTGATATATTGGACAATAGTATTCGGACACCGGAATGGTTCCGAAGAGTTTTGAGTTTTTGTCAGGGTACCGGGGGGAAGATATGGGCCATATGGGCCATAGAGGGGAGGGGAGGCAGCCCACAAGGGGTGGCGCCCCCCCCCATGGGGAGTCCGAATTGGACAAGGGGAGGGGGCGCAGACCCCCTTTCCTTCTCCTCCTCCTACTCCTTCCACCTTTCCCCTTCCGGTAAAAAGGAAAGAGGGCGAATTGGACTAGGGGTCCAAGTGGGACTCGTCCCACTTGGCGCGCTCGACGCCGGCCTCCTCCCCTGTCCCTCCTTTACATACGGGGGCAAGGGGCACCTCTAAGTAGACCAATTGTTTCTTAGCCGTATGCGGTGCCCCCTCCACCGTTTACACCCCCGGTCATATTGTCGTAGTGCTTAGGCGAAGCCCTGCGCGGATCACATCACCGTCACCATGCCATCGTGCTGATGAAACTCTCCCTTGACACTTTGCTGGATCAAGAGTTCAAGGGACGTCATCGAGCTGAACGTGTGCAAAACTCAGAGGTGACGTATGTTCAGTGCTTGATGGGTTGAATCGAGAAGACATTTGACTACATCAACCGCGTTAAGCTAACGTGTAATGCCCCGGATGTAACATTCCATAATTGTAACTCCAACTCTTGCCATTTCCAGCTATGTGATATGTTATATCCTTCGTGGTTGGGTTTTATCCTCGTTTTTGCATTGTGTTCATGTCATGCATTTCATCTCATGTCATCATGTGCATCTCATTTGCATTCATGTTCGTCTCATGCATCCGGTCATTTTCCCCGTTGTCTGTTTCGGAATCCGACACTCCCACATGCACCCGTTGCACCTCTCAGATCTCCTTTCGTGACCGGGATAAAAAATTTCTCGCAATGGGCCGAGATTTTTTGAGTGGCCTTGGTACATCACCGGCAGGCCGCCCGTCAAATTTCGTTCCATTTGGAGGTCGTTTGATGCCCCAACGGTTAACTGGGTAACCGCAAAAACCCCTCTCTCATTGCAGCCCAGCACCCCTCCATAACGGCCCACTAGCCCATCTAAACCCCCTCCATGCTCTCCGTCGTTGGATCACGATTGTGTGGGAGAAAACCGCACCTCATTTGGACTCTCCTCGCTCCCCCTACCTATAAATATGCCTCTCCCCCCAAAATTCACGGTTGAGCACTAGCATGTTGGTTCCGAATGTCGGTATCAAGATGGGCAACTATAAATTCCTGGCTTCCCCAATTGTTCTTGGCGACTTTGATATTGATCTAATTCTTGGCATGGATTGGCTTTCTAAGCACAAGGCGTTCCTTAATTGTGCTGCCAGGGAAATTAAATTGACACACTCTTCTGAGGATGTGATCATCTATGCCACTCGTGATGAAACCATTCGGTTGTTTTCTCTCAATGAGAAGGGTGGGTTAGAAGCTATTTCTCAGATTCCAGTTCTTTGTGAGTACCAAGATGTCTTTCCAAAAGAGCTTCCAAGTATGCCTCCTCACCGGCCAATCGAGTTCATTATCGATCTTGAGCCCGGTACAGAATCAGTTTGCAAGCGCCCATACAAGCTTGGGCCAAAGGAGCTGAAAGAATTGAAGAAATAGCTTGACGAACAAGAGCGTCTGGGTTTGATCAGCCCGAGTTCATCTCCGTGGGGTTGTGGTGTTCTTTTTGTCCAGAAGAAGGATGCCATGGACCGACTCTGCATCGATTACCGTCCATTGAACAAGAAGACAATCAAGAATAAGTACCCACTTCCCAACATCAATGAGCTATTCGAGCAACTCAAAGGTGCAAAGGTGTTCTCCAAGCTTGACCTTTGTGTGGGTTATCATCAGATTCGCATTCATGAAGAACATATCCCCAAGACAACATTCAGAACAAGCTTTGGTTCTTATGAATATACGGTCATGTCTTCTGACCTTGTCAATGCCCCTTCAAATTTCTCTCGAATGATGAACTTCATCTTCAACCCCTACACAAATGAATTCATCCTGGTGTATCTCGATGATATCTTGGTGTTCTCCAAGAATAAGAAGGATCATGCCAAGCATTTGTGATTGGTGCTCTACAAGCTCAGAGAGTATCAATTCTACGCAAAGTTCTCTAAATCTGAGTTTTAGCTTGATGAAGTTCTTTACCTTGGTCACATCATCTCTGCCAAGGGCATTGCTGTTAATCCGGAGAAGGTATCTATAATTGTTAATTGGGAGACTCCTCGGAATGTCAAGCGGCTTTGCAGTTTCCTTGGGCTTGCAAGCTATTTTCGAAGATTTTTTGAGAATTTCTCAAAGATTGTGAAGCCTGGACTCCTGAGTGTGACACTGCTTTCAACACTCTCAAAGAGAAACTCATCACAGCTCCTATCTTAACTCCTCTTGATGAGTCCAAGCCATTCGAAGTTTTCTGTGATGCCTCATTGCAAGGTCTCGGTGCCATGTTAATGCAAGAGAAGAAATTTATGGCCTATACCACTCATTAGTAGAAGCCAAATGAAAGGAACTACCCCACTCACGATCTTGAGTTGGCGGCAGTTGTCCATGCATTAATAACATGGAGACATCTCTTGTTGGGAAGGCAAGTGGACATTTTCACCGATCACAAGAGCCTCAAATATATCTTCACTCAACCAAACCTCAACCTCAGGCAAACTCGTTGGGTCGAAATAATTCAAGAGTACAATCCAAGTATTGAATACACTCCAGGCAAGGCGAATGTGATTGCAAATGCTTTGAGTAGAAAGGCTTATTGCAACAGCTTAATTCTCAAGCCATTCCAACCGGATATTTGTGAAGCTTTTCGCAAGCTCAACCTCCAAGTTGTTCCTCGAGGTTTTCTTGCCAACCTTCAAGTCACTCCAAATTTAGAAGACCAAATTCGGGAGGCACAACTCCCTGATACCATGGTGAAGAAGGTGAAACACGGTATTGCCAAGGGCTTATCCAAATACAAGTGCTATCGCATTGATGACAAGGACACCTTATTCTTCGAGGACCGGGTTGTGGTTCCTAAAGGTGATCTAAGGAAGGTCATAATGAACGAAGCGCACAATTCTCTTATTTCCATTCATCCAGGCAGCTCGAAGATGTACTATGACCTCAAGCAATCGTTTTGGTGGACTCGAATGAAGCGAGAAATTGCTCAATTCGTGAATGAATGTGATGTCTGTCGAAGGGTGAAAGCAAAACACCAATGACCAGCTGGTCTCCTCCAATCTATTGCTATTCTAGAATATAAGTTTGATCATATCGAAATGGACTTTGTCACTGGCTTTCCCAAGTCCAAGCATGGGGAATGATGCTATCCTCATTGTCATTGATAATCTTACAAAAGTGGCTCATTTCCTTCCAATTAAAGAATCTATCACGGCAGCTCAGTTGCAGAGCTATACACTTCTAGAGTTGTCTCGTTACACGGAATTTTGCAATTGATCTCTTGAGACCGCGGAAGCATTTTCACTTCCAAATTCTAGGACTCCTTCCATAAGGCCATGGGCACCAACATTCGCTTCAGCACGGCTTTCCATCCTCAAACAAGTGGCCAAGTCGAGCAAGTCAATCAAATCCTAGAAGACATGCTCAGAGCTTATGTCATCTCTTTCAGTATGAAGTGGGAAGATTGTCTCCCTAATGCCGAGTTCTCCTACAACAACATCTTCCAAGAAAGTTCAGGCAAGGCCCCATTCGAAATTCTATATGGCAGAAAGTGCCCTACTCCTCTCAATTGTTCCGAGACTGGTGAACTCCAACTTCTTGGCAATGACTTGATCACAGAAGCTGAAGAAATGTGTAAAGTCATTCGTGAAAATCTCAAAGCCGCGCAATCGCGCCAAAAGAGTTACTATGATAGCAAGCACCGTGACTTGGCTTTCGAGATCGGAGACCATGTCTACATCCGCGTCTCTCCAATGAAAGGCACTCAACACTTCGGTATCAAAGGGAAGCTTGCCCCTAGATACATGGGTCCTTTCAAGATCATTGGCAAAAGAGGTGACCTCGCCTATCAACTCGAGCTTCCATCTAACTTCGCTAATGTGCATGATGTGTTTCATGTGTCACAGCTTCGCAAGTGCTTTAAGACGCCTCAGTGCACTATAAACTTCGAAGAGATTGAGCTCCAAGAAGATTTGTCTTATCATCAGCATCCCGTTGCCATTCTGGAAGAAACCGAGCGCAAAACTCGCAACAAGTCGATCAAATTCCTGAAAGTTAAGTGGTCTCACCATTCCGACCGAGAAGCCACATAGGAGCGCGAGGATCACCTCCGTTCCGAATATCCGGAGTTCTTTCAGTCCTAGATCTCGGGTCGAGATCCACCTGTAGTGGTGGAGAGTTGTAATGCACCGGATGTAACATTCCATAATTGTAACTCCAACTCTTGCCATTTCCGGCTATGTGATATGTTATATCCTTCGTGGTTGGGTTTTATCCTCGTTTTTGCATTGTGTTCATGTCATGCATTTCATCTCATGTCATCATGTGCATCTCATTTGCATTCGTGTTCATCTCATGTATCTGGTCCTTTTCCTCGTTGTCCGTTTCAGAATCCAACACTCCCACATGCACCGGTTGCACCTCTCAGATCTCATTTCGTCAGCGGGAGAAAAACGTTCTTGCAATGGGCTGAGATTTGTCGAGTAGCCTTGGTACATCACCGGTAGGCTGCCTATCAAATTTTGTTCCATTTGGAGGTCGTTTGATGCCCCAACGGTTAACCGGGTAATCGCAAAAACCCCTCTCTCATTGCAGCCCAGCACCCCTCCACAACAGCCCACTAGCCCATCTAAACCCCCTCCATGCTCTCCGTCGTTGGATCACAATCGTGTGGGCAAAAACCGCACCTCATTTGGACTCTCCTAGCTCCCCCTACCTATAAATATGCATCTCCCCCTGAAATTCACGATCTAACCCTAACCTCCCCTTCCTCCACGCGCCGGACACGGCTGGACGGCGTCGGACGCGTCCGCTCCAATGCCCCACACCAATCGCGTGTTGACATGTGTCCACCACGCCGCCCCTCCACTGCCTACCCGCGAGCCCGCGCGGAGCCCTCCCGGCCCGGCTCACCTGCGCCGCCGCTCGCCGCCTCACCGGTCGCCACCTGTGCCCACCGCGTGTGTCGCCCAAGCCACCGCCCGCCCACTTGTCGCCGGCCACTGCTCCAGCCAGATCCTGGCGCCCACGGCTGGATCCGCCTCGCTAGCGCTTCTCCGACCAACTCCGGCCACCTCCACGCCAGCTCCGGCGAGATGCGCCGCTGCCTCGAATTCCGTGCCTGGACGAACCCTAGATCCAGAGGTCGATTTCTTCTCTAAGCCCTTTTTATGTGACATTATGTGTGCCCCTTCATCATGCCATATCTCTGTGCCCGTAGCTCTTATTTACGCATATGATATATCGAAATGTTCATCTCGCGATGCTCTACAAGCTAGTATCATTTGCATGCATGTTACTGTCCATAATGATGCCTTAATCTTCGTTGCAAAAGTGCTATATGATGTTGTCTGCTGGAATCCATCATAACTAGTTGGTTTGTCATTTTCATAGCATTTTGTGTATCCATCCTTTGAGCATCATGTCTACATGTTTTAGGAGACTCTTCATGCCATCTTTGTAGTGGTGCAAGCCTAGTATTTTTAAGAGCTATGTGGTGACTAGCACAAGCATGCAAAGTAGGTAACATGATGTTGCTGTTTTTAGACACTTAGTATTTCTACTAAGTATTTTCCTGTTACATTATGTTGTTATGTTGACTTGTTAACACAAGTAGGTCTATGCATATTTTGATGAAGTTTAGTAAGGATGTTTTGAAGATATGGTTATGCTCTATCCATTCATGCCTCTGGTTGTAATTATGGAGTAGTGTAGCTTATCATTACCATGCTCTACTTTTGCTAAATGTTGTTGCTGGCAGATTGTTAACATGAAGTTCATTTTTGCCATGTGTTTTGCTAGTGATCCATGCACCCTATGACTATGATCTTGCCATGTTTAGCTTAATAAATGTGTCTTCTTACTATTGGTCACCTTGTGATGCCATGAAATGCTTTGTGGTGAGTGGCATGAGCTTGCAAAGTTGCTATCATGAATATGTTTCTGCCATGCTATGTTTTTCTACCAAGTCTGAAACTGTTCATATCACTTGCCATGTTTGCATTGATGCTACCATATTTTCTGTACATCTTTGGCTAAAGTTCATTAAGGGAGTTTTGTTCATTGCCTTTAGTACTAGCATGCCATGCTCTTTTTTCCATGATATAATCATATAGCATGTTGTTTGCTAGCTCTAAACATTGCTACCTGATGTTGTTTATGCCATGTTTAGTATTTTCACAAAGTCTGTGAAACTGTTGTCATTTGCATTTTTGCCATACTGTTTTAAGCTTGTTCTAGTGAGTTCTAGCAGGAGCTCAGTGTTCATGATTTGTAGAGCTTCACTTGTACATTACTTACATGTGCTTTGTTGCTATGTTGGAGTGTTGTAGCATAGTTTCTTGATGCATCTTACGTGTTGTGATGCTGTTAAGCACAATTTTGCATCATTCTTGTTTTGCTCGTCATTTGCAAACCGTCCATCCGTTTCTGGTGATCCTTATATCGATTTCGACCAAAATCACTCAAACTTTCAAGTGGCATGCTTGGTTTGCCAAGTTGATGCCAAGATCATATTTTTCCTTCCAGAGTACCCATATGCATTGCACATCATATCTTGTATCCCATGTTATGTCTTGCATCATGTTGCATGTGCATTGCACCGTGATTGATTGTTGCTCTGTTGCTTGTGTTCTTGCTTGGATAGAGCTGGGAGACGAGTTCGTGAACGAGGATCATGTCGAGTACGTTTACGAGGAGCAAGCTTTCGACATCCCTGAGAACTTTGCAGGCAAGATGATCATTACCCCTGATATCACTTCTATCTTTGCTTGCTAGTTGTTCGTTTTATCGCTATGTTGCGCTACCTACCACTTGCTTATCATGCCTCCCATATTGCCATGTCAAGCCTCTAACCCACCTTCCTAGCAAACTATTGTTTGGCTATGTTACCGCTTTTGCTCAGCCCCTCTTATAGCGTTGCTAGTTGCAGGTGCCGTGCAGATTGTTCCATGTTGGACATGGATATGTTGGGTATTACAATATCACTCATTTAATTAATGCATCTATATACTTGGAAAAGGGTGGAAGGCTTGCCCTTTTTCTTGGTGTTTTGTTCCACTCTTTCCACCCCAGTTCTCGTCATACCGGTGTTATGTTCCTTGACTTTGCGTTCCTTGCGTGATTGGGGTTATGGGACCCCCTTGACAGTTCGCTGTGAATAAAACTCCTCTAGCAAGGCCCAACCTTGGTTTTACCATTTGCTTAATAACAACTAAAACTTGCCTAGGGACTTTTCGGACCCCAAGGATTTCTTAATTCAACCCCCCGAGGCCAGTGCTGCTCTGAGTGTTGGTCCGAACCGGGCAGCCTGCGAGGCCACCTTGGGGAAACTCGAGGGTTGGTTTTACTCGTAGCTTGTCCCATCCGGTGTCCCCTGAGAACGAGATATGTGCAACTCCTTTCGGGATTTGTCGGCACATCCGGGTGGTCTTGCTGGTCTTGTTTTACCATTGTCGAAATGTCTTGTCACCGGGATTCCGAGACTGATCGGGTTCTTCCGGGAGAAGGAATATCCTTCGTTGATTGCGAGAGCTTTTGATGGGCTAAGTTGGAACACCCCTGCAGGGTTCAAACTTTCGAGAGTCGTGTCCGCGGTTATGTGGCAGATGGGAATTTGTTAATAGCCAGTTGTAGAGAACTTGACACTTGACTTAACTAAAAGACATCAACCGCGTGTGTAACCATGATGGTCTCTTTTCGGCAGAGTCCGGGAAGTGAACACGGTTGGGTTATGTATGAACGTAAGTAGTTCAGGATCACTTCTTGATCATTTCAAGTTTACGACCGTTGTGTAGTTTCTCGTCTTAGTCTTGTACTCATACGTTAGCCACCATATTTTCTTAGCGCTTCCTGCAACTCCACCTTATAACCACATCCTACCCATAAGCTTAAATAGTCTTGATCTCGTGGGTTTTGAGATTGCTGAGTCTGTATGGCTCACAGATACTACCAAAAAAGTTATAGCTGCCGATAATACCAGTGCAGGTGATGCCACCAAACTCAAGTGGGAGTTCGACGAAGACCTTGGTCGTTACTACGTTTCCTTTCTGGATGATCAGTAGTGGTGCCCAGTTGGGACGATCGGGATTTAGCATTTGGGGTTGCCTTCTTTTCATTTGGATTCGTCCGTAGTCAGACTATGTGTGTACTCTGAATGATGTATGAATTATTTTGATCTTTGTGTGACGTGGTGATTGTAAGCCGACTATTTATTTATCCTTGTTCACTACATGGGATTGTGTGAAGATGACCCTTCTTGCGACAAAACCAAAATGTGGTTATGCCTCTAAGTCATGCCTCGACACGTGAGAGATATAGCCGCATCTTGGGTCTTACAAGTTGGTAATCAGAGCCATCCCCGACTTAGGAGCCCCCTGCTTGATCGAATCGCAGACATTGTTGAGTCTAGAACAAAACTGTTTTGAGCCCTAGGATTACATATATCGGAGAGTAGGGTTCTTTTTACTCCTCAGTCCCCTTCGTCGCTCTGGTGAGGTCTCCTGGCGTAGATGTTTTGACTTTCCTCTCCTCATTTTCACTAAAAAAAATTAGGATCACGCGGGCATCTTGGGATCGTTATGATATTCTTGTGACGAGAACATTGTTCTTAGTGCCTCCTGAAATTTAGGGGTTGTGGCAGTGTCCCGGGGAGTTGAGCTCCGAGGTTTGTCATCACAATTTTATCGTTGCAGTTCTGGAATACCTGAGTTCGCCGACAATGAAAATCACTTTTATGCAGTTAGTGGTGAGATAACCTCGACGCCACCTAGTACTGGGGAGGGAGTTCAGGAGTATTGCCACAACTCGTATAACGGATGCTTTTCGAAGGTTGAGGTACACAATTTCCGGAGTTTTCTTGGTTATGTGTTGACGGATGGATACAGTTGGAGCGTAGGGCTTGTTAGTTGTGTGATATATATTGTGCCTCCCTGTATCCCCAACACTAGATTGCATAACCAGAAAGTTTCGGGAGTTTATAGGTGGGAATTCAAGTAACTCTTAGTTATTCTTCCAGCGGATATTTGGTATGTGATTGGGTGATCCTTACCATTTATTTGTTCTAGTCGTACCTTGTTGTTTCATTCATCAACCTTTGTCTAAGTGGCTTCTCACCTTAATGGTCGTGTAATGTTAACTTTGGAATTCATTCGTTCAATCTTTGTTTGAATGTTTATTGTGAAGACTATATGTTGCAATTTCTATCCGTTGATTCATCTTATCTATCTTTCTATCATGGTTCTAACGGATGTCACCCTCTTTAGGATAGCTCCTCCAACACGTCTGAATCTGGACCGCAGTGATGGGGATCAGGCGAACCCTCCACCTCCGCCACCTCCTCCGCCTCCGGAGGCATGGCAAGCTGTCATGGTAGCCACCAACGCCAATACCCAGATGCTTTTGCAACTCTTGCAAGAGCGCAACCAAGTTCAAGGCAACCAAGGGAATCAAGGTCAAGGGAAATTCAACAATCAGCCTCAGTTTGCTACCCTCAACCAGTTCCTTGCAAATCAGCCAAAGTCTTTCAGCAATTGTGCCAAGGCCATGGACGCCAATGATTGGCTCGTGGACATCAGCAAGCATTTTGAATGTTGCAATGTCAGGCCTGAGGACTATGTCAATTTCGCTTCTTTTGAGCTCAAGGACCAAGCAGCTGATTGGTATCAGCAATACAAAGATTCCAGAGGGGGCGGATCGATTACCTGGACTGATTTATGCCGGGACTTTAAAGCTCACCACATTCCAACAAGTGTCGTAGAGTAAGCATGAGGAATTTCGCAATCTCCAGCAAGGAAGCATGTCCGTGTATCAATACAACATCCAGTTTCAGAAACTTGCTCACTTCGCAAGGCAAGACGACCCTGATGAAAAGAGCATGATCTATCACTTCTAGGGTGGCCTCAAAGAGGATCTGTAGTTAACTCTCATTCTTGTTGAGCCTACTTAGTTCGATCAGTTCTATAACATGGCCCTCAAGCAAGAAGCTGCTCAGCTCAAGTGTGAGGCTTCAAAGAAGAGAATCAGGGATGCAGTTCACTCGTCTTCCTCTCAAGTGGCAGCTAAGCAACAGACATTCTGGCTTCCTCCGCCTCCTCTGTTTCATCAGCCCTACCAGCAGAAGAACAAAGGTGGCCATGGATCTTCCCACCCACCCAACCCAAGCTATCAGAGCAAGTCTCAGACTCAACCTCCAAGGACAGGTGGTCCTCCTCCTCCTTATCATCGTCCGCTCTCAGAGGTTACTTGCAACAAGTGTTAGCAGAAAGGTCACTATGCAAACAAGTGCTTCAACCAAAGGCGCCTTCCGCCTCCTCCTCCTGTGAGGTCTTCAAAGCAATGCAGTGGTCAAGCATAATCCCAAGTCTGCAAGGGTGAACATGATGAATTCAGCCCAAGCAGAGGATTCTTCATAAGTGATCATGGGTAATCTCCCAGTTAATGATATTCCTGCAAAAGTCTTATTTAATTCTGGTGCATCGCATTCTATCATGTCATATCCATTTGCATCGAAGCACAATTTTGACACAGAGGTATTACCTAGAGCATTGCAAGTTGTTTCTTCGGCTAAGCGTTTGAGCTCTAGCATGTTGGTTCTGAATGTCGGTATCAAGATGGGCAACTATAAATTCATGGCTTCCCCAATTGTTCTCGGCGACTCTGATATTGATCTAATTCTTGGCATGGATTGGCTTTCTAAGCACAAGGCCTTCCTTGATTGTGCTGCCAGGGAAATTAAATTGACACACTCTTCTGAGGATGTGATCATCTATGCCACTCGTGATGAAACCATTCAGTTGTTTTCTCTCAATGAGAAGGGCGAGTTAGACACTATTTCTCATATTCCAGTTGTTTGTGAGTACCAATATGTCTTTCTAGAAGAGCTTCCGGGTATGCCTCCTCACCGGCCAGTCGAGTTCGTTATCGATCTTGAGCCTGGTACAGAACCCATTTGCAAGCGCCCATACAAGCTTAGGCCAAAGGACCTGAAAGAATTGAAGAAACAGCTCAATGAACAAGAGCGTCTGGGTTTGATCAGACCGAGTTCATCTCCGTGGGGTTGTGGTGTTCTTTTTGTCCAGAAGAAGGATGGCATGGACCGACTCTGCGTCGATTACCGTCCATTAAACAAGAAGACAATCAAGAATAAGTACCCACTTCCCAACATCAATGAGCTATTCGAGCAACTCAAAGGTGCAAAGGTGTTCTCCAAGCTTGACCTCCGTATGGGTTATCATCAGATTCAGATTCGTGAAGACGATCTCCCCAAGACAACATTCAGAACAAGCTTTGGTTCTTATGAATATACTATCATGTCTTTCGGCCTTGTCAATGCCCCTCAAACTTTCTCTCGAATGATGAACTTCATCTTCAACCCCTACACAAATGAATTCGTCTTGGTGTATCTCGATGATATCTTGGTGTTCTACAAGAATAAGAAGGATCATGCCAAGCATTTGCAATTGGTGCTCGACAAGCTTAGAGAGTATCAATTCTATGCAAAGTTCTCTAAATGTGAGTTTTGGCTTGATGAAGTTCTTTACCTTGGTCACATCATCTCCGCCAAGGGCATTGATGTTAATTCGGAGAAGGTTTCTGCAATTGTCAATTGGGAGCCTCCTCAGAATGTCAAGCAGCTCCGCAGTTTCCTTGGGCTTGCAAGTTATTGCCGAAGATTTGTTGAGAATTTCTCAAAGAATGCGAAGCCTCTTTCCAACCTCCTCCAGAAGCATGTCAAGTATTCCTGGACTCCTGAGTGCGACGTTGCTTTCAACACTCTCAAAGACAAACTCGTCACAGCTCCTGTCTAAATCCTCCTGATGAGTCCAAGATATCGGATTTCGGGTTCCGGCAAAACCCTTGAGGTTCGAACACTGGGGTGCGCATGAAGATCTCTCCCCCTCTAGCATTAGCCCTCACCACGATCTCAAGTCTTAGCGTGTCGAACCCGCAGAACAAGGGACATGAGATTTATACTAGTTCGGGCCACCAATGTGGTGTAATACCCTACTCCAGTGTGGTGTGGTGGATTGCCTCTGGGGCTGAGGATGAATAGTTACAAGGGAAGAACAACCTCCTGAGGAGAGGTGCTCTTATGCTTGGTGAGTTGGTGCAGTCGAGGATCCTCCCTTTCTAAGGTGGTGGCTAGTCCTATTTATAGAGGCCCAGGTCCTCTCCCAAATATTAGGTGGGAAGGGATCCCACAACAGCCAGTTTGAAGGGGGACAGCTAGTACAAGCTATCCTGACAAAAGATGGTCTTCGCCTGCCAAAGGCTCCGGTGGTGACGTCGTCCTGGACTCCACGTTGACCTCTGTCATGCCGTCCTGCTGGGCTTGGTCTTGTTGCAACGATATGGAAACCTTTGCTTTATGCCTCGGGACTCCGCGCCTGCGCTTGTCTCTTTAACACCAAAGAGGAAACAAGGACACTTCGCGTGCTGGCGCCCTCCTAGTGCCTGCCTGGCCTTGGTCATCATGGCTTACGTCACGGGGACCTCGCGAGGTGCCCCTTGCCTTGATCTCTCCGCCCCTCGCGAGCCAGCCTGGTGAGGCCGTCCTCGAGGAGGTCTTGCATCATCCGCCTCGCGAGGCTTGGCCCCTCGCGAGGGTCTTGAGTGCTTGCTGGTGAAGATGGGCCGTAAAGGGCCGCTGGTGGAGCCACGCCGTAGGCCGCAGGCAGGCAAGTCTGGGGATCCCTGTTCCTAGGATGCCGACAGTAGCCACCGGGCCCAAGGCGCGCTCGGGCTTGGCTTCGAGGCGAAGGCAAGGGGCAAGTGCGGAGCGCCATGGGTCCTAACAGCATGCGGCCTCGGTTGATGTGTGGCGGTTGATTGATCATGGGCGTCTCTGCTTCCCCATGCTGCCTCAGTAACTGCCCGACTTGACGAGTCCTTGCTGCATGCAGAAAAAGATCATTATTACCTTAGATCGGAGGCCGACGGTTGGCCTCCCCTTGGCTATAAATAGGAAGAGGGGGCGGAGCCCCTGTCACCCATCTCTTCCTTCGCTTCTCCCGCTGCTTCTTCTTCGTCGCTTCATCGCTTGCTGCATCGACCATGGCACCGATACGGAGATTCTCAACCGTGAAGAAGGGAAAGACCCCCCCCCCTCGATGAGCCCGAGCCACTTCCGCCCAAGAAGAGGTTGTCCCATCGTCGCGACATAGTCATGAGGCCGGAGGTGTCGTGGCCCTGGTGCGAGCGGCCACCTCCCGGGTATCCGCTGCCCTTGTACGCCCGAGCTGAGGGCTCCGGAGGGAGGAGCAGCAAACGACGCCGTCCACGCCATGGCCGTGGTCGCCGCGCCGTGGTGACGCACGCCGCCGCCCCAGGTGCCCACGCTGCGGACTCCTCGCGCGAATTCGTGTTGTGGGCGGCGATGCCTCCGCGCACTTGGATTCGCTTCCCGCAGTTCTTCGCCGCCGAGATGCCGCCGAGGGGCCCCCTCGAGCTTTGGCTGCAGCACGCCAACTGCGACGCCCCGGCGACTGGGGCGGAGGTTGAAGCCGTCTCCTTCGGGAGGATCTTCATGACTCGCGGCTGGGGCGAGGTCGCTTGAGTCTACCGTGCGGAAGGCGCCCTCGCTGTCCACTTTGGGTATGACGGCGCCTCCATGTTGTTCTTCAAGGTCTTCGACGAGGAAGGCCTCTGCTTGGAGTGCTGCCTTGAAGGGGGTCGCCAGGACGGCGCAGCGGCCAACGCCGAGCATGCCGCTGGCCTCACCAGTATCTCCTCCAGCGACAGCGGTGGCTCCTGGTGGTCCAGCGACTCTCCCGAGCTCGACGAGACTCTGAAGACAAGCGATGACAGCTACGTGCCCCCAAGCTCTCGCCGCGCTCGGAGCAAGGCCGCGGCATCCGGGCACCGATGTCGCTGATCTGGATGAGGTTGGCGCCGGCCTCCGGAGGTCCAATGTTGATGATGGCGTCGGCGGTGTTTGGCGCGTGTAGATAGGGCCTCTAGAAACTTTCTTGTTTTGTTCCCTGCGAGGAATCAAGACAGACCCCGTGGGGGCGTGTAAAGGGTATGTAATGTATTTTGTTGATATTATCCTTATTATGAAAATTTGCGAACGCATGTCCTGCTTCAACTCGGTCTCCCCTTTCCAACCCCGCGGCAGCTTGGTGCTCTACACCGACAGGTCCCGGTCCCCAGGCAGGCTGCAGCCGTCGCTGGTATGCCAGGTCGCGATGTCATGGTCAAGGCCAGGAGGTGAGCGGCGCGAGGTCCAGTAAGAGCTCCTGAGGCGCGATGCTCAAGAGGTCCCCTTTAGCGCGCAAGCAGCTACCTAAGGATGGGAAAGGGAGGCGACGTTGCCGCAACAGGGCAGTGAAAGGCAAGAATCTTATGTCGTAGCGCTCGACCGACCCGGGTGCGGGACTTATCTTGGTAGCTCGGAGTTGCTTCCTCGTGTTGTGCCAGACACGTGTGCCGATGTCTGTAGTGTAGCCAGGTTAGGTCCGTGCGAGCCTCCCCCTCTTATCCACGCTCTTCTATGTGCTCTACGTCCTCAGGTCCCAGCCCTCGAGCGAGCTCAGCCGCCCGCTGGTATGCCAGGTCGCGGTGCCGTGGTCAAGGCCAGGGGGTGAGGGCTGGAGAGCCAGTAAGAGCTCCTGAGTCGCGATGCTCAGGAGCCCCCCTTTTAACGCGCACGCGAATTGCATGGGAGAAGAGGGAGCCCACGGTACCGCCCACTGTAGTCCTCGGGAGGTTCCTGCAAGTTAGCGCGAGGAAGGACACAAATTGCCGCTATGATTGCCGGTCTGCCACTGGTTGCTTTGCAACGAGGTGAAGGCACTGAGGGTCCGGTGAGGTGACGTGCGCGGGCGTGCCGCAAGCCAGAGCTCGACCGCTCAGATTTGTCAGCGTTGCAGGGACGGGCCCGAGCACAAGCGCCGTGCCGGCATGAGACGCTCCCGTGGCGGGCAATAATCAAGCAGGTAGTGACGATAAGTAGCGTATGCATGGAAAGCAAACTAGCTTAGGTAAATGCAAGAACGATACATGCCACTGGATCGGACCCAAGCGGCCTGGGGAAGGTGCAGCCCGAGGGGCGCCCCCAGCAGGGTAAACTAAAGATGCAAGTGGATACATGCCACAGGGACAGGCCCATGCGACCCGGGGATAATGCAGCCTGAGGGGAGCTCCCAGCTGAATGAACTTGGAAAATTTCACCTGGTTTGGTTGTCGAAGGAGTGTTGGGGTAGCTGAAGGCGCGCACTGAAGAAGTCGCTCCTCGCGAACCATCGAGACCCTGAGCCTCGGGTGGCTCTGGGGGCTCAGGTGGCCTCCTGAGGACCATCTCCATATCCGCCAGGACCGCGTGATGCTTGGCTTCCTGGGTCGCCAAGATGCTTCATAGATTGCACTGGAAGGCAGCTGCTGCACTCGGCAGGCCGAATGGCATGCGCACGTAGCTGTGAGGTGGACTCTCACACCGACCAGCACGCGAAGGCCAGAAGCACTCCTGAGATGCGGCCATGTTGAGCCCTGGGATGTCGATGCAGACGCGTAGCTCACCACCCTCGCCCGGGTGAGGAGCTACACCAGGTGGGCGGTGGTCGCCACATATTGCCCTTGGTTCCTGAAGCTCCTGAGTGTTCTTGACGATGAACTCCTGAGCGTTGGGCGCTCCTCGCCTGGTGCCCTCCTAAGGGAAACGTGTCACAAAACACGCCTCCACATGGTGCCCGAGCGCCTCCCTCGTGATGTTGGACAGGTCTGAGGCCCTCCAGAAGAGAGCCCCCGAGCCCTGCCCGGGGAGGGCACAGGGCACGCCTTCCTATGCGAGGGAGGGAGGCGCCCCAGGCGCGGACGCTGATCCTGAGGTGGCGCCGCTAGAGGCGCCACTCCACTGAGGCCCAGTGCAGAGTAGCTGCTTCTTCTTCTTGGGGTTGGCCTCAGGAGGGTACTGCACACATGCACTGTCAGGGTCTTCGACTGCTATAGCTTGGAAGGCGCGCTCGAGGGAGCACACCGTGTCTCTTTCTTTGTAGGGGACTATGATGATTCTGCCGCTTCCCGGCATCTTGAGGACGTTGTAGCCATGGTGGGTGACTGCCATGGATTTGGCTAGCGCTAGGTACCCAAGGATGGTATTGTACGGCTGGCGGATGTGGGCGACGTCGAAGTCGACGAGCTCGGTGTGGTACTTGTCGCGCTGACCGAAGCTGACAGGGAGACGAACTTGCCCTATCGGGGTGGTGGAGCCGTCAGTCACTCCTGAGAAAGGCTTGGTGGGATGAAGCTGATCGTACGACACTTGAAGGCTGTCGAACGTCTCGACGGACAGGACACTGAGCCCTGCGCCGCCGTTGATGAGGGTCTTGGTGACTTGGACATTGCTGATGACAGGTGAACAAAGCATCGGGAGGATGCCGGCGGTTGCCGCGCATTTGAGATGGTCCGTCGAGCTAAAGGTGATGGCGTACTTGGACCATCTGAGCAGGTGCATGGCCTCAAGCTTGGGGAGGGCTGCATTCACCTCGCGAGAGAACTGCTTGAATATGCGTTGGGAAGCCGGGGATTGAGCACCACCCAAGATGCAAGCGATGGCGCGCGGCTCCTGGAAGCCCCCAGCCCCTTCGTCCTGTTGGTGGTCGTAGTTCCTCCTTGGTGGTGGCGGCAGCGGAGGGAGACCGGGATTGCCCTGAAGACGGTCCTCGCGAGGTTGGTCCCTCCAGGCGCCCTCGCGAGGCTGATCCTGCCAGCGGTCCTCGCGAGGCTGGTCGCGCCACTCCTGGCAGGGCCCGCGGTCATCCCAACGTCCTCCGCCCCATCCACTTCCTCGTCCATAGCCCCGGTCGTTGCACTCGGGGCGTCGACCGAAGCGCCCATCTTGAATGGCCCTGAGCTCTTGACAATCATTCGTGTTGTGGCTGCGCATGTTGTGGAAGGCGTAGAACGTACGGCTGCCCTTGGACGACTCGGGGAGGTCCCGGCTGCGCTTGGTGTCTGGCTCTGCCGCAAGTACGGCCACTCCTTTGCGCTTCACATCCTTGACCTTGGCCTTCTCCTCCTCTGGATCTGCAGCAGGGAGCTCGAGGAGGGAGAGACGCCCCTCCTCAGCTCTTGCACACTTGGTTGCTATGTTGAACAGCTCCAAAGTCCTGCACAGCTCCTCATGGATGGCGAGCTCCTCCTTCATCTTGATGTCGCTGATGCCATCGGAAAACGCTGAGATGATGGCCTCGTCCGTCACCTTGGGGATCTTGAGATGCACACTATTGAAGCGCTGGATGTACTTCCGCAGGGTCTCTCCCGGCTGTTGCTTGATGCGGCGCAGGTCACCCGTGGCCGGAGGTCCGTTGCGTGTGCCCTGGAAGTTGGCGACGAAGCGGTCACGCATCTCACCCCAGGAGGAGATCGAGCCTGGAGGCAGGTTCAGGAGCCACGAGCGGGCACCGTCCTTGAGGGCCATGGGAAACCAATTCGCCATGACCTTTTCGACACCGTTGGCTGCCTCAATGCTCAGCTCGTAAAGCTGCAGGAACACTGCGGGGTCGGGGGTGCATCCATAGCGCGGAGGCAGGTCCGGCTTGAACTTGCCTGGCTAGACGACGCTACGCAGCTCGGGAACAAGAGTGCGGCAGCCTGCAGTAGCCACCGGGGCCCTCGGTAGGGGTGGAGCCTGCCCTTGATGCCCGCGCACCACCTCCACAGGAGGCACGCGGTCTTGTCATGCCGCCAGGAGCGCTGGAGCATTTTCTTGCGGCCGGGGAACCTCTTGGCAGCTTCCTTCTTCGTGCGTGGGCACACGGCACGGTGGATCACGCCGCGGGGCCGCACGTCTTGGGGCGAGGATGCCGTCTTGACGCGGAGGAGGCGGAGGCGCTCTATGAGCCGCATGTCTCGGCTCGAGGGCGCCATCTTGATGCAGAGGAGGTGAAGGTGCTCTGTGAGCTACATCGCCCGCAACTGGAGGTGGGCGAGGCAGCAAGAGGGATGGTGCAGGAGAGCCTCCAGCAACGCTGGCGAGCTCGGCGATGCAGTCCAACCAATCATCGTAGAGGTCGTCGACCGGGCGGTAACGTAGGAGCTCGCGTGCCATGAGAAGCGCGGCCTGCGCCTGCTGCTCGTTTGCCGCCGGGCTGGTAGCGGCGTTGGCAACAGGAGACGGAGAACGATGGGGAGGCCCGCCGACAGGGGCTGTCTGAGCGACACGGGCGGCGAGGGCGGCCCGGCGCTTGGCGCGGGCTCGGCGCGCGTCCGACATGCATGTGGTGGAGCGATGGGATGCAGATCAGCGGAAGGAAAGCTTTACCGCACCCCTACCTGGTGCACCAAATGTCGGATTTCGGGTTCCGGCAAAACCCTTGAGGTCCGAACACTGGGGTGCGCACGAAGATCTCTCCCCCTCTAGCTCTCGCCCTCATCGCAATCTCAAGTCTTAGCATGTCGAACCCGCAGAACAAGGGACACGAGATTTATACTGGTTCGGGCCACCAATGCGGTGTAATACCCTACTCCTGTGTGGTGTGGTGGATTGCCTCTGGGGCTGAGGATGAACAATTACAAGGGAATAACAGCCTCCTGAGGAGAGGTGCTCTTGTGCTTGGTGAGTTGGTGTGGTCGAGGATCCTCCCTTTCTAAGGTGGTGGCTAGTTCTATTTATAGAGGCCCAGGTCCTCTCCCCAAATATTAGGCGGGAAGGGATCCCACAACGGCCAATTTGAAGGGGGACAACTAGTACAAGCTATCCTGACAAAAGATGGTCTTCGCCTACCAAAGGCTCTGGTGGTGACGCCGTCCTGGGCTCCACGGCGACCTCCGTCCTGCCGTCATGCTGATCTTGGTCTTGTTGCACCGATATGGAAACCTTTGCTTGATGCCTCCCGCGCTTGCGCTCTTCTCTTTAGAACCAAAGAGGAAACGAGGACACTGCGCGTGCTGGCGCCCGCCTGGTGCCTGCCTGGCCTTGGTTGTCATGGCTTACATCACGGGGACCTCGCGAGGTGCCCCTTGCCTTGATCTCTCTGCCCCTTGCGAGCCAGCCTGGTGAGGCCGTCCCCGAGGAGGTCTTGCATCATCCGCCTCGCGAGGCTTGGCCCCTTGCGAGGGTCTTGAGTGCTTGCTGGTGAAGATGGGTCGTACAGGGCCGCTGGTGGAGCCACGCCGTGGGCCACAGGCAGGCAAGTCTGGGGACCCCCGTTCCCAGGACGCTGACACAAGCCATTCAAAGTTTTCTGTGATGCCTCATTGCAAGATCTCGATGCCGTGTTAATGCAAGAGAAGAAAGTTGTGGCCTATAGCTCTCGTCAGTTGAAGCCAAACGAAAGGAACTACCACACTCACGATCTTGAGTTGGCAGCAGTTGTCCATGCATTAATAACATGGAGACATCTCTTGTTGGGAAGGCAAGTGGACATTTTCACCGATCACAAGAGCCTAAAATATATCTTCACTCAACCCAACCTCAACCTTAGGAAAACTTGTTGGGTCGAACTGATTCAAGAGTACAATCCAAGTATTGAATATACTCCAGGCAAGGCCAATGTGATTGCAGATGCTTTGAGTAGAAAGGCTTATTGCAACAGCTTAATTCTCAAGCCATTCCAACCGGATCTTTCTGAAGCTTTTCGCAAGCTCAACCGCCCAGTTGTTCCTCGAGGTTTTCTTGCCAACCTTCAAGTCACTCCAACTTTGGAAGACCAAATTCGTGAGGCACAACTCCTTGATACCATGGTGAAGAAGGTGAAACACGGTATTGCCAAGGGCTTATCCAAATACAAGTGCTATCGCATTGATGACAGGCACACCTTATTCTTTGAGGACCAGACTGTGGTTCCTAAAGTTGATATAAGGAAGGTCATAATGAACGAAGCACACAATTCTTTTATTTCCGTTCATCTAGGCAGTTCGAAGATGTACCATGACCTCAAGCAATCGTTTTGGTGGACTCGAATGAAGCGAGAAATTGCTCAATTCGTGAATGAATGTGATATCTGTCGAAGGGTGAAAGCGGAACACCAACGACCAGATGGTCTCCTCCAACCTCTTGCTATTCCAGAATGGAAGCTTGATCATATCGAAATGGATTTTGTCACTGGCTTTCCCAAGTCCAAGCGTGGGAATGATGCTATCTTCGTTGTCATTGACAAGCTTACAAAAGTGGCTCATTTCCTTCCAATCAAAGAATCTATCACGGCAGCTCAGTCGCAGAGCTATACACTTCCAGAGTTGTCGTTACACAGAATTCCGCAATTGATCTCTTCAGACTGCGGAAGCATTTTCACTTCCAAGTTCTAGGGCTCCTTCCATAAGGCCATGGGCACCAACATTCACTTTAGCACGGCTTTCCATCCTCAAACAAGTGGCCATGTCGAGCGAGTTAATCAAATCCTGGAAGACATGCTCAGAGCTTGTGTCATCTCTTTCGGTATGAAGTGGGAAGATTGTCTCCATTATGCCGAGTTCTCCTACAACAATAGCTTCCAAGCAAGTTCGGGCAAGGCCCCATTCGAAATTCTATATGGCAGAAAGTGTCGTACTCCTCTAAATTGGTCTGAGACTGGTGAACGCCAACTTCTTGGCAACGACTTGATCATAGAAGCTGAAGAAATGGGTAAAGTCATCCGTGAAAATCTCAAAGTTGTGCAATCGCGCCAGAAGAGTTACTATGATAGCAAGCACCGTGACTTGGCTTTCGAGATCGGAGACCATGTCTACCTCCACGTCTCTCCAATGAAAGGCACTCAACACTTCGGTATCAAAGGGAAGCTTGCCCCTAGATACGTGGGTCCTTTCAAGATCATTTGCAAAAGAGGCTACCTCGCCTATCAACTCGAGCTTCCATCTAACTTCGCTAACGTGCACGATGTGTTTCACATGTCACAGCTTCGCAAGTGCTTCAAGACGCCTGAGTGCACTATCAACTTCGAAGAGATTGAGCTACAAGAAGATTTGTCTTATCATGAGCATCCTGTTGCCATTCTTGAAGAAACCGAGCGCAAAACTCGCAACAAGTCGATCAAATTCCTGAAAGTTAAGTGGTCTCACCATTCCGACCGAGAAGCCACATGGGAGCGTGAGGATCACCTCCGTTCCGAATATCCGGAGTTCTTTCAGTCCTAGATCTCGGGTCAAGATCCTCTTGTAATGGTGGAGAGTTGTAACGCCCCGGATGTAACATTCCATAATTGTAACTCCAACTCTTGCCATTTCCGGCTATGTGATGTGTTATATCCTAAGTGGTTGGGTTTTATCCTCGTTTTTGCATTGTGTTCATGTCATGCATTTCATCTCATGTCATCATGTGCATATCATTTGCATTCGTGTTCGTCTCATGCATCCGGTCATTTTCCCCGTTGTCCATTTCAGAATCTGACACTCTCACATGCACCCGTTGCACCTCTCAGATCTCGTTTCGTGAGTGGGAGAAAAATGTTCTCGGAATACACCGAGATTTGTCGGGTGGCCTTGGTACATCACCGGTAGGCCACCTGTCAAATTTCGTTCCATTTGGAGGTCATTTGGTGCCCCAACGGTTAACCGGGTAACCGCAAAAACTCCTCTCTCATTGCAGCCCAGCACCCCTCCACAACAGCCCACTATCCCATCTAAACCACCTCCATGCTCTCCGTTGTTGGATCACAATCGTGTGGGCAAAAACCGCACCTCATTTGGACTCTCCTAGCTCCCCCTACCTATAAATATGCCTCTCCCCCCGAAATTCACGGTCGAACCCTAACCTCCCCCTTCCTCCGTGCGCCGGACACGTCCGGATAGCGTCGGACGCGTCCGCTCCAATGCCCCGCACCAATCACGCATTTACATGTGTCCACCGCACCGCCCCTCCACCGCCGGCCCACGAGCCCGTGCGGAGCCCTCCCGGCCCGGCTCACCGGCGCCGCCGCCCACCGTCGCCCGCGCCGCCGCTCGCCGCCCATGCCCGTCGTGTGTGTCGCCCGAGCCGCCGCCCGCCCACTCGTCGCCGACCCCGGCTCCGGCCAGATCCAGACGCCCACGGCCAGATCCACCTCACCGGCGCTTCTCCAACCAACTCCGGCCACGTCCATGCCAACTCCGGCGAGATCCGCCGCCGCCTCGAATTCCGTGCCCGGATGAACCCTTGATCCGGAGATTGATTTCTTCTCCAAGTCATTTTTTGTGTGACATTAGTGTGCCCCTTCATCATGCCATATCTCTGTGCCCGTAGCTCCGATTTGCGCATATGATATATCGAAATGTTCGTCTCGCGATGCTCTACATGCTAGTATCATTTGCATGCATTTTACTGTCCATAATTATGCCTTAATCTTCGTTGCAAAAGTGCTATATGATGCTGTATGCTGGAATCCATCTTAACTTGCCGATTTGTCATTTTCATAGCATTTTGTGTGTGATCCTTTGAGCATCATGCCAACATGTCTTAGAAGCAACTTCATGCCATATTTGCAATGGTGCAAGCCTTGTATTTTTATGAGCTCTGTGGTGACTAACACAAGCATGCAAAGTAGGTCACCTGATGTTGCTGTTTTCAGATAGTATTTATGCGATCTTTTCCTGTTACATTATGTTGCTATGTTGACTTGTTGACACAAGTAGATGTATGTATATTTTGATGAAGTTCAGTAAGGATGTTTTGAAGATATGGTTATTCTCTATCCATTCTGTAGCGACCAGACCTCAAACAGTCTGATCTCTGTGCTCCGGTGTCATCCCTGGATCAGTAATGCTGACACCACACAGTAGTCGGAGGATTTATAACAGAGTAGCAATCACACACTTATTACATCGAGTGTCTCAAAAGAGAACTTATTACGATAAATATGGCTTAAGGCCAGCTAATAACGATAACAGCGGAAGGCTTGGAAGATAAGTGAGTCCATCAACTCCAGCGGCATCACTGAGTATAGAACCACAACCTAAAACTCCTTAATCGTCGTCTGAAAAGTCTGCAACATTAACGTTGCAGCCCGAAACGGGTCAGCACATGGAATATGCTGGCAAGGTAACACATAGAGAGTAATGGAATGAAATAGCTATACTATATGCATATTTGGCTGGTGGAAAGCTCTATGGTTACAGTTTTGCGTAAAGCCAATTTTTCCCTACTTCAAAGGAATAAATTTATTTAACTATCATGGTAGTTGTTAAACATTGAGAATGGTTGATAGCATTCTCAATCCTAATTAAGCATCATCATTAACCATAACCCAACAAAATTAATTTAGAGTAACATGTTGAGATTCACATGATAATCCAGGTACTAGATACTCAAGATGTCCATAACCGGGGACACGGCTAACCATGATTAGTTTGTTACACTCTGCAGAGGTTTGCGCACTTTTCCCCACAAGACTCGATCGCCTCCGTTTGGTTTCTCGCACTACATGGTGTTCGAGAAGACGGATGACCGAGACATAGTCTTTCAGAAGCGCTAGCACCTTACGATCGAGTAGACCGTACCACCTACATCCCCTACATCTGCTAGTCTACCACTGTAAGAGTTCGCACGACTTAATCAACTATGCTAGAGCCCATAATAGCTTGTGGCTGCACATGGAAGTTTCTAGTATGAATAGTCTCATGATCCCTTTGAGCTTGGGTGGCGGTCCAAAAGAAAACAGGCAAATCCTGGAATAACCAGGTGCCTCAATCCACCCAGATGTGTGTTTAAGTTACCACCTTAGATAAACCATTAATTAACAAAACTCACATTTGTCATGGATAACACTCACCCAATCCACGTCTACTGGCATAGCATGGCATAATAAGCAAACGTAGAAGTAACTCCCAAAGGTTTGATAATAACAGGTAATAGGTACTACCTCATCTACTTCCCATCCCACAATTTAATTAGATCCTAATCATGCAATGTGTGAGGATTGATCTAATGCAATAAAACTGGGTAGTAGAAAAGGTATGATCAAAGTGTTACTTGCCTTGCTGATGATCCGCGAAACCTAGAGATTCGAAGTAACAAGCGGCGCACTCCGGGTATTCTATCGCAGACAAACAAAACAAGCATACAATAAGTACTCCTATAATGCATGGGTAAAACTCAAATAAGAGATCTAACCAGAAGGTTCAACTTAAGAACTCCGGTTGGCAAAAAGAATCAAATCAAACGAAGCAACGAAAGTCAAACGGCGAAAGAAAACAACTTCATTCTACTAATCTGGATCTAGGGCAAATTTTACAGTAGCAAAATCTTGTTTAAGTTGGTTAAACGGATAGATGGTTTCGAGACGAAACTCTAGGCACTTGAATCGTCTGATTCCGATAAACGAGCGAAAAGTTATACTAAAACGAAAATCAGATCAGGAATCACGATCAGAAAAATCGCGGATTTAATCCGAGAAAAAGAAAAACGATAAACGCTCGCTAGAACGAACGAACGACGAACGCTCACTATTTAAATAAACCGGAAAAACCGATCTATTTAAAAAAATGAATCTAAAAAAACTGACGGAAAAACCGACGAAAACTGATCTATTTTAAAAAAAAACGATGGCACGGAAATCGAGGCGCGGCGAACCTCGGCGCGCGGAATCCGGCGGCGGCGGCGGGCGGCGGCGGCGGCGTGGGTGGCGGCGGGGTCGGGCGGCTGGGGCTAGGGTTCCCGGGTGGGCCGGCTTATAAAGCCACCTCGGGCCGGAGTCCTATCCGGACACGGCCCGTAGGTCGGTTCGTTTTTTTTTAATAATTACGCGCAGAAGAAAAATAAAAAGAAATAGTAAACGGACTCCAAAAATTCCGAAATAAATTTTCACAGGCTTCTAAAATCAAGCCGCACAAGGTGAACTTTTTTTTGGGACCTAAATGCAATTTTGAAAAACGCACATTTTTTCCTAAATTCAAATAAAACACCGAAAAACTCCGAAATAAAAAATCTTATTTGATTTTATTATTAAATCATCAATATTTCTCTATTTTGGGAAAGTCATTTTATTCCCTCTCTCATATTTTTGTAATAGAAATCATTGATGATAAAATAAATAAAATCAAATGATCCTATTCTCAAAATTTGAGAAAACTCAAATATGAAAATAACGAAATCCCCAACTCTCTCCGTGGGTCATTGAGTTGCGTAAAATTTCTAGGATCAACCAAAATGCAAAATATGATATGCAATGATGATCTAATGTATAACATTCCAAATTGAAAATTTGGGATGTTACAAACCTACCCCCTTAAGATGAATCTCGCCCTCAAGATTCGGTTTGGCTAGAAAATAGGTGAGGGTGGTCCTTGAGCAAATCTTCCTCTCACTCCCAGGTGGCTTCATCCTCTGTGTGGTGGCTCCACTGAACCTTGCAAAACTTGATAACCTTGCTGCGAGTGACTCGGCTGGCAAACTCGAGAATCTTTACTGGTTTCTCCTCATAGGTCAAATCGTTATCCAACTGAATTGTTTCCAATGGCACTGTGTCTCTCAAGGGTATGTCAGCCATCTCCGCGTGACACTTCTTTAACTGGGAAACGTGGAACACATCATGAACTCCTGACAATCCTTCGGGCAATTCCAACTTGTAGGCCACTTCTCCCATACGCTCCAAAACTCGATATGGTCCTACAAATCGTGGCGCTAACTTTCCCTTAACACCAAAACGCTTTGTTCCCCGAAGTGGTGATACTCGAAGATAAGCTCTATCTCCAACTTCGTAAACTATCTCCTTGCATTTAGAATCTGTATAACTCTTCTGTCTGGACTGGGCTATCTTGAGCCTATCGCGAATCAACTTCACCTTCTGTTCAGACACATTAATCAAGCCAGGTCCAAACAACTGGCGGTCTCCAACTTCGTCCCATGACAACAGTGTCCTGCACCTCCTTCTGTACAAAGCTTCGAAAGGGGTCATCTTTAAACTGGTTTGGTAACTGTTGTTGTAAGAGAACTCTTCATATGGAAAATTGTCGTCCCAACTAGATCCATAATCTAGTGCACAAGCTCTCAGCATATCCTCCAAAATCTGATTGACTCTCTCGGTCTGTCCATCTGTTTGTGGATGAAAAGTTGTACTGAATTCTAGCCTAGTTCCCAAAGTTTCGTGCAACTGCTTCCAGAACTTTGAGGTAAACTGGGTTCCTCTATCTGATACGATACTCCTTGGAACTCCATGCAGACATACGATCCTGGTCATGTATATCTTTGCCAACTTAGCACTGGTGTACGTGGTCTTTACTGGGACGAAATGAGCTACTTTCGTCAATCGATCAACTACAGCCCAAATCGAGTCATAGCCTAAACGAGTCCTGGGTAATCCCGTGATAAAATCCATGCCTAGCTTATCCCACTTCCATTCGGGTATCGTCAAGGGTTGTAACAATCCTGCTGGCTTCTGATGTTCTGCCTTTACTCTCTGACATACATCACAAACTGCTACATACTCCGCAATATCCTTCTTAATTCCGGTCCACCAGAAAATATCCTTCAAATCCAAATACATCTTGGTATTTCCTGGGTGAATCGAATACGGTGAATCATGTGCCTCTTGCAGAATCAACTTCCTGATATCCGGGTCATTGGGCACGTAAACACGGTCTTCAAACCATAGGGTGTCGTGCTCATCCTCACGAAATCCTTTAGCTTTTCCTTTGCTCAGTTTCTCCTTTATAGCGGCAATCTCTTTGTCGGTCTTCTGAGCTTCCCTGATTCTATCCATCAAGGTCGACTGAATCTCTAATGCTGCTACATAGCCTCTCGGAACTATTTCCACACATAGTTCATGAAGATTTACTGCTAACTCCTTGGGTACTTCTCCCGTCATTAACTTATTGACGTGGCTCTTATGGCTTAATGCGTCTGCTACTACATTAGCCTTTCCGGGGTGATAATGCAATTTCATATCATAATCCTTGATAAGCTCCAACCATCTCCTTTGTCTGAGATTCAACTCCTTCTGGGTGAAAATGTACTTCAAACTCTTATGATCCGTGTACACCTCACAATGATTTCCAATGAGGAAATGCCTCCATGTTTTCAAAGCATGTACTACGGCTGCTAACTCCAAATCATGTGTAGCATAATTCAATTCATGAGGTTTCAGAAGTCTTGAGGCATATGAAGCAACTCTCCCTTCCTGCATAAGCACTGCTCCAAGTCCTCGACGTGAAGCGTCGCAATACACCTCATAATCTTTGGTCTGGTCTGGCAAAATCAACACTGGTGAGGTAACCAAACGTTTCTTCAACTCCTGGAAACTAGCCTCACATTCCTCCGTCCATATGAACTTGGTATCTTTCTTCAACAACTCAGTCATAGGCTTCGCAATCTTTGAGAAATTCTCAATAAATCTCCGGTAGTATCCTGCGAGTCCAAGAAAACTCCGGATCTCTCCAACTGTTGTTGGGGCTTCCCACTTGGTCACGGTATCAACTTTAGTGGGATCAACTGCTATACCTTCTCCAGATATAACGTGTTCGAGAAATCCTACTTCCTTCAACCAAAACTCACATTTGCTGAACTTGGCATATAATTGATGTTCTCTGAGCTTTCCAAGTACCAAACGCAAATGCTCCTTGTGTTCCTCTTCATTCTTCGAATAAACCAGGATATCATCAATGAACACTACGACGAACTTATCCAAGAACTCCATAAACACTTTGTTCATCATGTTCATAAAATAGGCAGGTGCGTTAGTCAGACCAAATGACATAATGGTATACTCATACAGCCCATACCTGGTGGTAAAAGCTGTCTTCGGAATATCCTGTTCTCGAATCTTCAACTGGTGGTATCCTGATCGTAGATCGATCTTCGAAAATACCTTAGCTCCTTGCAATCGATCAAACAGGTCATTGATCATTGGTAGTGGGTACTTGTTTTTGATGGTTACTTCATTCAATCCTCGATAATCAACAACCATCCTTAACGATCCATCTTTCTTCTCCACCAGAAGTCCTGGTGATCCCCAAGGCAAAGAACTTGGGCGAATATATCCCTTATCCAGTAACTCCTTAATCTGCTTCTTAATTTCCACCAAATCCTTTGCTGGCATCCTATATGGTCTCTTTGATATTGGCCCTGTGCCTGGCAATAGCTCAATCAAAGACTCAATATCTCTATCCGGTGGCATGCCTGGCAACTCCTCTGGAAATACTTCAGGGAAATCCCTTACCACTGGTACTTCCTCCTGTACAACTTCTGTTAGGCAATTTACTTGAGTCCTCTTTTGCACATGTCGGGATACATACTTGATCCTTCTCCCTTCTGGGGTGGTAAGCAAAATTGACTTACTAGCACATTCAATATTCCCTTCATACTTTGATAACCAATCCATGCCTAATATCACATCCAATCCTTGAGATTCCAATACTATTAGGTCTGAGGGAAAAACATAGTTACCAATCCTTAATGGTAACTGATCACACCATAGACTAGCCACATACTCTGCTCCAGGCGAGGTTACTAACATGGGTGACCTAAGGGCTTGGGTTGATAGGTTATACTTATCCACAAATCCCCTTGAGATGTATGAATGCGATGCACCAGTATCAAAAAGAACGAGTGTCGTAAATGACTTAACCAAAAACTTACCTATTACTGCATCAGGCTGAGCTTCAACCTCCTCCACGCTAACGTGGTTCACCTGTCCCCTGTTGAAAGGGTTCAGCTTCTTCCCAGAACTTCCATTGCCATTTTGGCCTTCAGGACATTCATTGGCATAATGTCCGGTCTTCTGACACTTAAAACAAGTGACTTGGCTCAGGTCCTTCTTGGCTAGGGTTGATGGGTTGGTGCGATTCTGGCCGTTACTTCCTCCATTGCCATTTCCATTCTTGGTGCCATTGTGATTGTGCGAGCTACCTCCTCCATGGGTATGCTGAAAATGTCCTCCCGGTCTAGGGGTAAAACGTGGCTTCTGTTGAGCTCCTGAATTGTACTTTCCTTGTCCATACTTCCTCTTGCGATTCTCAATTTGCTGCTGCTTGCCTTCAATCATAACAGCACGATCTACCAACTCCTGGTAGTTGTTGAAGGTTGCTACCATCAACTGCATGCTCAACTCATCATTTAGTCCTTCCAGAAACTTCTCCTGCTTACCTGCATCCGTAGCGACGTCATCTGGTGCATAACGTGCTAACTTACTAAAGTCCTCCACATACTGGCCAACTCTCCTTCCTCCTTGGCGCAAGTTGCGAAACTCACGCTTCTTCATGGCCATAGCTCCTGCTGAAACATGTGCAGTACGAAAAGCCTGCTGAAACTGGTCCCATGTGACAGTGTCTACTGGGAAAGTGGCTGTGAAATTCTCCCACCATAATGTTGCGGGTCCTTCGAGCTGATGTGCGGCAAACTTCACCTTCTCCGCATCTGTGCATCCTGTTGTGGTCAACTCCCTAGCTGTCTTGCGGAGCCAATCATCTGCTACTATCGGCTCGGTGCTACTGGAAAACACCGGCGGATTCAGCCTAAGAAAATAGGCTAAGTGGTCAATAGGTGGTGGTGGTGGTGGGTTGTTGTTGTTGTTCCCCTGATTCTGATTCTGGACTAGCAACTGCATCAATGTGTTCTGCTACTGGATCAACTGGGTGAGCTCCGGTGGAAAGGCAAATCCGGGGTCACGTCTCGGAGGCATATGAGGGTTTAGAAAAGATGAGATGTAATAATAGAGGGGGTCTAAAGAGAAAACACTACCCATATGCACATGAGGCAAAAACAAACAATTCACTTCATTCAATCAAACAAGGGCATACAATCGATCTATCTATCGCAAAAGTGCTCGGACTACTATATTTACATGGTGGACTACTACTACTGATGAGGTGGTCTACTAGATATATTCTTCGGTTGCAGACTCCATGATATCTGCTCCAGCTTCATCAATATAGTCATCATCGCCATCGTCTGGATCCGAGTCGGTGTCGTCGATGATGATGTAGTCTTCCGGGCTAATCTCCTTGGGTTCTTCGTCTTCATCTACTGGTGTAGGGCCTCCCATAAATATCCCGATCTTCATTGTTAGGTCGGCATTCTTGTCCACCAATACTTCAATTTCTTCTTCATAATCTTCACGTGTAGCCTTGAGTTCTTCCTCCAGTTCCTTGATTCTAGTCCTTGCCTTCTTTAGATCTATCATGTCGGCGCACATCTGGTTCTCCTGTCGTCGAATGTGCTGGTTTAACTCCTAGATAAAAGCTGCGATTGATCTATCCTTCCTGGTGCTGATCATCTCCCAGTGCTCATCTCGGCGCCCACAAATCTGGTAGATAGTATCCTTGAGGTCCTTGCGGTAGACTTCTCCAATGCGTCCCATGGCGATGTGAGCTGCCATGCTCTTTCCTAGACTCCAAGTTGGTGCATCAAAAGAAAACTCTATGGGCTCAGTGACTGGCATGAACGTCCTTCCTGGAACTTGTACTTGAATCATCCAGCGCTCTTCTTCAGGTAAAGTGGCGTTGTAGGTTCCTATGAAGCTTGGTACTCCTATGTTCAGGTATCTAGTGACTTCCTTCAAGTGACGTCCAAAGGGTGTATCTTCATCCGGTTGTGTAAACTTGTTCCTTGCATCCGCCATCCTAAATGAGTAGAAAAGATGAGAAGTCAGAAGAGAAGAGAATGGATAGTGATCTAGGTCTTTAGCTTAGTGGTTGTGTCCTATAGTCAGCGTGTGCTCTGATACCATCTCTCTAGCGACCAGACCTCAAACAGTCTGATCTCTGTGCTCCGGTGTCATCCCTGGATCAGTAATGCTGACACCACACAGTACTCGGAGGATTTATAACAGAGTAGCAATCACACACTTATTACATCGAGTGTCTCAAAAGAGAACTTATTACAATAAATATGGCTTAAGGCCATCTAATAACGATAACAGTGGAAGGCTTGGAAGATAAGTGAGTCCATCAACTCCAACGGCATCACTGAGTATAGAACCACAACCTAAAACTCCTTAATCATCATCTGAAAAGTCTGCAACATTAACGTTGCAGCCCGAAACGGGTCAGCACATGGAATATGCTGGCAAGGTAACACATAGAGAGTAATGGAATGAAATAGCTATACTATATGCATATTTGGCTGGTGGAAAGCTCTATGGTTACAGTTTTGCGTAAAGCCAATTTTTCCCTACTTCAAAGGAATAAATTTATTTAACTATCATGGTAGTTGTTAAACATTGAGAATGGTTGACAGCATTCTCAATCCCAATTAAGCATCATCATTAACCATAACCCAACAAAATTAATTTAGAGTAACATGTTGAGATTCACATGATAATCCAGGTACTAGATACTCAAGATGTCCATAACCGGGGACACGGCTAACCATGATTAGTTTGTTACACTCTGCAGAGGTTTGTGCACTTTTCCCCACAAGACTCGATCGCCTCCGTTTGGTTTCTCGCACTACATGGTGTTCGAGAAGACGGATGACCGAGACATAGTCTTTCAGAAGCGCTAGCACCTTACGATCGGGTAGACCGTACCACCTACATCCCCTACATCTGCTAGTCTACCACTGTAAGAGTTTGCACGACTTAATCAACTATGCTAGAGCCCATAATAGCTTGTGGCTGCACACGGAAGTTTCTAGTATGAATAGTCTCATGATCCCTTTGAGCCTGGGTGGCGGTCCAAAAGAAAACAGGCAAGTCCTGGAATAACCAGGTGCCTCAATCCACCCAGATGTGTGTTTAAGTTGCCACCTTAGATAAACCATTAATTAACAAAACTCACATCTGTCATGGATAACACTCACCCAATCCACCTCTACTGGCATAGCATGGCATAATAAGCAAACGTAGAAGTAACTCCCAAAGGTTTGATAATAACAGGTAATAGGTACTACCTCATCTACTTCCCATCCCACAATTTAATTAGATCCTAATCATGTAATGTGTGAGGATTGATCTAATGCAATAAAACTGGGTAGTAGAAAAGGTATGATCAAAGTGTTACTTGCCTTGCTGATGATCCGCGAAACCTAGAGATTCGAAGTAACAAGCGGCGCACTCCGGGTATTCTATCACAGAAAAAAAAACAAGCATACAATAAGTACTCCTCTAATGCACGGGTAAAACTCAAATAAGATATCTAACCAGAAGGTTCAACTTAAGAACTCCGGTTGGCAAAAAGAATCAAATCGAACGAAGCAACGAAAGTCAAACGGCCAAAGAAAACAACTTAGTTCTACTAATCTGGATCTAGGGAAAATTTTACAGTAGCAAAATCTTGTTTAAGTTGGTTAAACGGGTAGAGGGTTTCGAGATGAAACTCTAGGCGCTTGAATCCCCTGATTCCGATAAACGAGCGAAAAGTTATACTAAAACGAAAATCGGATCAGGAATCCCGATCAGAAAAATCGCGGATTTAATCCGAGAAAAAGAAAAACGACGAACGCTTGCTAGAACGAACGAACGGACAAACGCTCACTATTTAAATAAACCGGAAAAACCGATCTATTTAAAAAATCGAATCTAAAAAAACCGACGGAAAAACCGACGAAAACCGATCTTTCTTTTTTAAAAAAACCGATGGCACGGAAGTCGAGGCGTGGCGAACCTCGGCGCGCGGAATCCGGTGGCGGGCGGCGGCGGCGGCAACGGCGTCCGGCGGCGGCGGCGCGGGTGGCGGCGGGCGGCGGCGGCGCGGGTGGCGGCGGGGTCGGGCGGCTGGCGCTAGGGTTCCCGGGTGGGCCGGCTTATAAAGCCACCTCGGGCCGGAGTGCTATCCGGACACGACCCGTAGGTCGGTTCGTTTTTTTTAAATAAATACGCATAGAAAAAAATAAAAAGAAATACTAAACAGACTCCAAAAATTCCGAAATAAATTTTCACGGGCTTCTAAAATCAAGCCGCACAAGGTGAACATTTATTTGGGACCTAAATGCAATTTTGAAAAACGCACATTTTTTCCTAAATTCAAATAAAACAACGAAAAACTCTGAAATAAAAAATCTTATTTGATTTTATTATTAAATCCTCAATATTTCTCTATTTTGGGAAAGTCATTTTATTCCCTCTCTCATATTTTTGTAATAGAAGTCATTGATGATAAAATAAATAAAATCAAATGATCCTATTCTCAAAATTTGAGAAAACTCAAATATGAAAATAACGAAATCCCCAACTCTCTCTGTGGGCCATTGAGTTGCGTAAAATTTCTAGGATCAACCAAAATGCAAAATATGATATGCAATGATGATCTAATGTATAACATTCCAAATTGAAAATTTGGGATGTTACACATTCATGCCTCTGGTTGTAATTATGGAGTAGTGTAGCTTGTCTTTACAATGCTCTACTTTTGCTAAATGTTGTTGCTGGCAGATTGTTAACATGAAGTTCATTTTTGCCATGTGTTTTGCTAGTGATCCATGCACCCTATGACTATGATCTTGCCATGTTTAGCTTAATAGATGTGTCTTCTTACTGTTGGTCACCTTGTGATGCCATGAAATGCTTTGTGGTGAGTGGCATGAGCTTGCAAAGTTGCTATCATGAATCTTTTTCTGCCATGCTATGTTTTTCTACCAAGTCTGAAACTGTTCATATCACTTTCCATGTTTGCATTGATGCTACCATCTTTTCTGTGCATCTTTGGCTAAAGTTCATTAAGGGAGTTTTGTTCATTGCCTTTAGTACTAGCATGCCATGCTCTTGTTTTCCATGATATAATCCTATAGCATGTTGTTTGCTAGCTCTAAACATTGCTACCTGATGTTGTTTATGCCATGTTTAGTATTTTCACTAAGTCTGTGAAACTATTGTCATTTACATTTTTGCCATGCTGTTTTAAGCTTGTTCTAGTGAGTTCTAGCAGGAGCTCAGTGTTCATGATTTGTAGAGCTTCACTTGTACATTACTTCCATTTGCTTTGTTGCTATGTTGGAGTGTTGTAGCATAGTTTCTTGATGCATCTTAAGTTTTGTGATGTTGTTAAGCGCAATTTTGCATCGTTCTTGTTTTGCTCGTCATTTGCAAACCGTCCATCCGTTTCCGGTGATCCTTATATCGATTTCGACCGAAATCACTCAACCTTTCAAGTGGCATGCTTGGTTTGCCAAGTTGATGCCAAGATCATCTTTTTCCTTCCAGAGTACCCATATGCATTGCACATCATATCTTGCATCCCTTGTCATGTCTTGCATCATGTTGCTTGTGCATTGCACCGTGATTGATTGTTGCTCTGTTGCTTGTGTTCTTGCTTGGGTAGAGCCGGGAGACGAGTTCGTGAACGAGGATCCTGTCGAGTACGTTTACGAGGAGCAAGCTTTCGACAACCCTAAGAACTTCGCAGGCAAGATGATAATTACGTGCGATATCACTTCTATCTTTGCTTGCTAGTTGTTCGTTCTATCGCTATGTCGCGCTACCTACCACTTGTTTATCATGCCTCCCATATTGCCATCTCAAGCCTCTAACCCACCTTCCTAGCAAATTGTTGTTTGGCTATGTTACCGCTTTTGCCCAGCCCCTCTTATAGCGTTGCTAGTTGCAGGTGCCTTGCAGGTTGTTCTATGTTGGAACATGGATATGTTGGGATATCACAATATCTCTTATTTAATTAATGCATCTTTATACTTGGAAAAGGTTGGAAGGCTTGGCCTTTTGCTCGGTGTTTTGTTCCACTCTTGCCACCCTAGTTTCCGTCATACCGGTGTTATGTTCCTTGACTTTGCGTTCCTTACGTGGTTGGGGTTATGGGACCCCCTTGACAGTTCGCTTTGAATAAAACTCCTCCAGCAAGGCCCAACCTTGGTTTTACCATTTTCTTGATAACAACTAAAACTTGCCTAGGGACTTTCCGGACCCCGAGGATTTCTTAATTCAACCCCCTGGGCCAGTGCTCCTCTGAGTGTTGGTCCAAACCGGGCAGCCTATGGGGCCACCTCGGGCAAACTCGAGGGTTGGTTTTAATCGTAGCTTGTCCCATCCGGAGTTCCCTGAGAAGGAGATATGTGCAGATCCTATCGGGATTTGTCGGCACATCTGGGCGGGCTTGCTTGACTTGTTTTACCATTGTCGAAATGTCTTGTAACCAGTATTCTGAGACTGATCGGGTTATTTCGGGAGAAGGAATATCCTTCGTTGATCGTTAGAGCTTGTGATGGGCTAAGTTGGAACACCCCTGCAGGGTTTCAACTTTCGAGAGCCATGCCCGCAGTTATGTGGTAGATGGGAATTTGTTAATATCCGGTTGTAGAGAACTTGACACTTGACTTAACTAAAAGACATCAACCGCGTGTGTAACCATGATGGTCTCTTTTCGGCGGAGTCCGGGAAGTGAACACGGTTGGGCTATGTATGAACATAAGTAGTTCAGGATCACTTCTTGATCATTTCTAGTTTACGACTATTGCGTAGTTTCTCATCTTACTCTTGTACTCGTATGTTAGCCACCATGTTTTCTTAGCACTTGCTGCAACTCCGCCTCATAACCACATCCTACCCATAAGCTTAAATAGTCTTGATCTCGTGGGTTTTGAGATTGTTGAGCCTGCGTGGCTCACAGATACTACCAAAACAGTTGCAACTGCCAATGATACCAGTGCAGGTGATGCCACCGAACTCAAGTGGGAGTTCGAAGAAGACCTTGGCCGTTACTACGTTTCCTTTCCGGATGATCAGTAGTGGTGCCCAGTTGGGATGATCAGGATTTAGCATTTGGGGTTGTCTTCTTTTCATTTGGATTCGTCTGTAGTCGGGCTATGCGTGTACTTGCTACCTCTTGAGCATGCGTTGGTTTTCCCTTGAAGAGGAAAGGGTGATGCAGAAAAGTAGCGTAAGTATTTCCCTCGGTTTTGAAGAACCAAGGTATCAATCCAGTAGGAGATAGCGCACAAGTCACCTAGTACCTGCACAAACAATCAAGAACCTTGCAACCAACGCGATAAAGGGGTTGTCAATCCCTTCACGGCCACTCGCAAAAGTGAGATCTGATAGAGATAGTAAAGTAAATATTTTTGGTATATTTGTTGTATAGATTGGAAAGTAAAGATTGCAAAATAGTAAATGAGATGCGATGTAAATGAAAGAGATGCAATATAATAAGAAAGAGACCCGGGGGCCATAGGTTTCACTAGTGGCTTCTCTCGAGATAGCATGTATTACGGTGGGTGAACAAATTGCTGCTGAGCAATTGATAGAAAAGTGCTTACTTATGAGAATATCTAGGCAATAATCATGAATATAGGCACCAAAGCCGTGTCAAGTAGATCGAAACGATTATGCATCTACTACTATTACTCCACACGTCAACCGCTATCCAGCATGCATCTAGAGTACTAAGTTCATAAGAACAGAGTAACGCTTTAAGCAAGATGACATGATGTAGAGGGATAAACTCAAACAATATGATATAAACCCCATCTTTTTATCCTCGATGGCAACAATACAATATGTACCTTGCTACCCCTACTGTCACTAGGAAAGGACACCGCAAGATTGAACCCAAAGCTAAGCACTTCTCCCATGGAAGAAAGATCAATCTAGTAGGCCAAACTAAACCGATAATTCGAAGAGACTTGCAAAGATATCAAATCATGCATATAAGAATTTGGAGAAGAATCAAATAATATTCATAGATGATCTTGTTCATAAACCGATAATTCATCGAATCTCTGCAAACACACCGCAGAAGTGTATTACATCGAATAGATCTCCAAGAACATCGAGGAGGACTCTGTATTGAGAATCAAAGAGAGAGAAGAAGACATCTAGCTACTAACTATGACCCAAAGGTCTGCGGTAAACTACTCACGCTTCATCGGAGAGGCTATGGTGTTGATGTAGAAGCCCTCCATGATCGATTCCCCCTTCGGCAGATTGCCAGAAAAGGCCCCAAGATGGGATCTTGCGGGTACATAAGGTTGCGGCGGTGGAAAAGTGGTTTCGTGGCTCTCTGTGATCGATCTAGGGTATAAGGGTATATATAGGCAGAAGAAGTGCGTCGGTGGAGCTACGTGGGGCCCACAAGGGTGGGGGTGCGCCTACCCCCCTAGGCGCGCCCTCCTGCCTCGTGGTCGCCTCACAGAGTTCTAGACTTCAACTCCAAGTTTTTTGGTTTGCTTTCGGTCCAAGAAAGATCATCGCGAAGGTTTCATTCCGTCTGGTATTCCTTCTGCGAAACTCTAAAATAGGCAAAAAAACACAAACTGGCACTGGGCCTCCGGTTAATAGGTTAGTCCCAAAAATAATATAAAAGAGCATATTAAAGCACATTAAACATCCAAAATATATAATATAATAACATGGAACAATCAAAAATTATAGATACGTTGGAGACATATCAGTACTTTGAATGATGTATGAATTATTTTGATTATTCAGTGACGTGGCGATTGTAAGCCGACTATTTATTTATCCTTAACTGGGTGATTATAAAGATGCTCTACAGGAATCTCCGAAGGTGTTTGTTGGGTTGGCATAGATCGAGATTCGGATTTGTCACTCTGAGTATCGGAGAGGTATCTCTGGGCCCTCTCGGTAATGCACATCATGATAAGCATTGCAAGCAATGTGACTAATGAGTAAGTTACGGGATAATGCATCACGGAACAAGTAATGAGACTTGCCGGTAACGATATTGAACTAGGTATGAAGATACTGACGATAGAATCTCGAGCAAGTAACATACCGATGACAAAGGGAATGACGTATGTTGTCACCGTGGTTTGACCGATAAAATCTTCGTAGAATATGTAGGAACCAATATGAGCATCCAGGTTCCGCTGTTGGTTATTGATCAGAGATGTGTCTCGGTCATGTCTACATAGTTCTCTAACCTGTAGGGTCCGCATGCTTAATGTTCGATGACGATTTGTATTATGAGTTATGTGTTTTGGTGACTGGATATTGTTCGGAGTCCTAGATGAGATCATAGACATGACGAGGGGTCTCGAAATGGTCGAGAGGTAGAGATTGATATATTGGACGATAGTATTCGGACACCGGAATGGTTCCGAAGTGTTTTGGGTTTTTATCAGGGTACCAGGGGGATCACCGGAACCCCCCCCCCCCCCCGGGGAAAGATATGGGCCATATGGGCCATAGAGGGGAGGGGAGGCAGCCCACATGGGGTGACCCCCATGGGGAGTTCGAATTGGAGAAGGGGAGGGGCGCGGCCCCCCTTTCCTTCTCCTCCTCCTACTCCTTCCCCCTTTCCCCTTCCGGTAAAAAGGAAAGGGGGCTGAATTGGACTAGGGGTCCAAGTGGGACTCCTCCCACTTGGCGCGCCCTAGGCCGGCCTCCTCCCCTCTCCCTCCTTTATATACGGGGGCAAGGGGGCACCTCTAAGCAAATCAATTGTTTCTTAGTCGTGTGCGGTGATCCCCTCCACCGTTTACTCCTCCGGTCATATTGTCGTAGTGCTTAGGCGAAGCCCTGCGCGGATCACATCACCATCACTGTCACCACGCCGTCGTGCTGATGAAACTCTCCCTTGACACTTTGCTGGATTAAGAGTTCGAGGGACGTCGTCGAGCTGAACGTGTGCAGAACTCGGAGGTGTCGTACGTTCGGTGCTTGATCGGTTGAATCGAGAAGACGTTCGACTACATCAACTGTGTTAAGCTAATGCTTTGGCTTTCGGTCTACGAGGGTACGTGGACACACTCTTCCCCTCTCATTTCTATGAATCTCCTAGATAGTTCTTGTGTGATCGTAGGAAAATCTTTGAAATTGCATGCTACGTTCCCCTACATATGGCTCCTGCCGCTTGTCGTATGTATCGACATGCCAGTCGATATAAACTATTACAAACATGATCATCTCATGCATCAAATATATTTCATCATGTCTTTGGCCATATCATATCACAACATACCCTGTAAAAACAAGTTGGATGTCCTCTGATTGTTGTTGCGTGTTTTACGTGGCTGCTATGGGTATCTAGCAAGAACGATTCTTATCTATGCAAAGCCACAAGGTGATATGCAAGTTTCTATTTAAGATTCTACAAGGACCGCCTTTGTCAAATCTGATTCAACTAAGGTGGGAGAGATAGACAGCCGCCAGCCATGTTTATGCAACAAAGTCACATGTCTGTCGATGGAACTGGTCTCATGTACGTGGACATGTAAGGTTGGTCCGGGCCGCTTCATCCCACAATACAGCCAAATCGAGAAAAGACCAAGGAAGAAAGCAATCTGAATATCAATGCCCAAAAACTCCTTTGTGTTCTACTCGTGATGTCATCTATGCATAGACCTAGCTCTAATACCACTGTTGGGGAACGTTGACCATCTACGAGAGGAGAGATTGCATCTACATACCCTTGTATATCGTTACCAAATGTTAAATGTGTAGACCCTGGGAGTTAGAGAACTATGCAGACATGACCGAGACACCTCTACGGTCAATAACCCATAGAGGGACCTGGATGCCCATATTGCTTCCCACATATTATACGAAGATCTTATTGGTTGAACCTCGATGTCAAGGATTCAGCCAATCCCATCTGTAGTTCCCTTTGTCTATCGGCATGTTACTTGCCCGAGATTCGATCGTCAGTATCTCCATACCAAGTTCAATCTCGTTATCGGCAAGTCTCTTTACTTGTTCCGTAATACAAGATCTCGTGGCTAACTCATTAGTCACATTGCTTGCAAGCTTCTTGTGATGTTATATTACCGAGTGGGCCCTGAGATACCTCTCCATCATAAGGAGTGACAAATCCCAGTCTTGATCCATGCCAACTCAACAGACACCCTCAGAGATACTTGTACAGCACCTTTATAGTCACCCAGTTACGTTGCGACTTTTGGTACACACAAGGTACTCATCCAGTGTCAGTGAGTTGCACGATCTCAAGGTCATAGGAACATATACTTGACATGCAGAAAACGATAGCTATAAACTTGACACGATCATATGCTACGTGTATAGTTTGGGTCTTGTCCATCACATCATTCTCCTAATGATGTGATCCCATTATCAAATGACAACTCATGTCTATGGCTAGGAAACAATGAACATATTTGATCGAGCTAGTCTAGTAGAGCCTCACTAGGGACACATTGTTATCTATGTATCCACACATGTATCTGAGTTTCCAATCAATACAATTCTAGTATGGATAATAAACGATTATCATGAATAGGGAAATGTGATAATAACCCATTTATTATTTCCTCTAGGGCATATTTCCAACATCATCCTCATTGGTGCCTCTCCGAATAATTTGGAGGGTGAAAATCTTGTTGAGAAAATTGATAAAAGTGGGTTTAGAGAGGTCAAAACTTTAACTAGTGATGTTCCCACTCTTTTGGATTACAAAGACTTTAATTATGATAATTGATCTTTGATTGATTGTATTTCTTTGTTGCAATCCATGATAAATTCACCCCGTGCTTATGAACAAAATAAAGCTTTTACTAAACATATTGTTGATGCTATGATGAAAGCGTTGGAAGAAAAGTTGGAATTAGAGATTTCAATTCATAGACAATTACATGATGAATGGGAAGCTACTGTCAAAGTCAATATTAAAAATTATGAGTGTTTTGATTTATGTGACATGGGTGCTAGTGTTTCTACAATTCCGAAATCTTTATGTGATGTGCTTGGTCTTACCGATATTGAAGAATGTTCTTTAAATTTGCACTTGGCGGATTCTACTATTAAAAAGCCTATGGGAAGAATTGGTGTTCTTATTCTTGCAAATAGGAACTATGTTCCCTAGATTTTATTGTTCTTGATATTGATTGCAATCTGTCTTGTCCTGTTATACTTGGTAGACCATTTTTACGTAATATTGGTGTCATGATTGATATGAAAGAAGGCAATATTAAATTTCAATTTCCACTAAGGAAGGGTATGGAACACTTCCTTAGAACAAGAATTAAGCCAACATATGAATCAATCATGAGGGCCTCATATGGATCTAGAACCAAAATGGCAACACTTAGATCTTTGCATTATGCCTAGCTAGGGGCATAAAACGATAGCGCTTGTTGGGAGGCACCCCAATGAATAAAAATTATTTTTGTCTTTTTCTTTATGTTCTTGAGTGTTTGCACAATTATGCTACTGTTATTATTGTGTTTTTTATGTTTTAATTAGTTTTTGTGCCAAGCAAAGCCTTTGGGATCATGTTGGGTGATAGTTGATTTGATCTTGTTGAAAAACAGAAACTTTTGCGTCCAGTAAAACAATTTTCATTTTTAACAGAAACGCGATAAAATCCTGATTTTTGTACGCAAGATTGATATACAAATTTCCATGTTTTCCTAATTTTTCAGAATGTTTTCAGTTACAGAAGTATTCAAAGTTTTCAGATTATATAGATTGTTCTGTTTTTGACAGATTCTATTTTCTTTGTGTTGTTTGCTTATTCGATGAATCTATGGTTTGTATTGGAGGGTATAAGCTATAGGAAAGTTGTAATACGGTAGATATAATGCAAAAAATATGAATGGGTTTGCAGCAGTACCTAGAGTAGTGATTTGCTTTGTTATACTAACGGATCTCACGACGGTTTTGTTGAGTTTTGTGTGATTGAAGTTTTCAAGTTTTGGGTGAGATCACGAAGGATGAAGGAATAAGGAGTAAGAAGAGCCTAAGCTTGGGGATGCCCATGGCATCCCAAGCTATTATCTAAAATAGAAGCAAGCAACTAAGCTTGGGGATGCCCGAGTGGCATCTCCTCTTTCTTCTAACGGCCATCGGTATTTTACTTGGAGCTATATTTTTATTCGTCACATATCATGAGTTTTGCTTTGAGCGTCTTGTATTATATGAGTCTTTGTTTGTTTCGATTTTTATTTTAAGTCATCTATCCTTTCTGTACACACCTATTTTAGAGAGCCAAAATTATGCTATGATTTGTTAAGAATTGCTCTCTATGCTTCATTTAAATCTGTTTGAGCTATGGAATTGCTCTAGTGCTTCACTTATATATTTTTGAGCATGGTGTGCTTTAGTATTTTTGAAGAAATTCTCTCATGCTTCACTGAGATTTATTTGAGAGTTAATAATTTTTTTAAGAAATTCTCTCATGCTTCACTTAAATTATTTTGAGAGAAGAAAATGTCTATGCTCATGTTCTTCACTTAGATTTTTTTAGCTATCAAAAGCAACATTTGAAACTAGTCCCAAAGTGATAGATATTCAAGAGGGATATAATAAAAACTTTCATGAAGATCATTCGACAAAATAAACTTGATTCTTTGTAATAGTTTTGCGATATGATGATATAATATGTGAGTCATGTTGATGAGTAATTATGCTTTAGTAAGAATATTGATGTTAAGGTTTGTGATTCCCTATGCAAGCATGAAAGTCAATAGTTATGCAATGAACTTATATCCTACTTATGGTGCATTATTCGATGTTAGTTATGCTTAATGATCACTTATGAGATTTTTAGTTTCTTGGTTGGATGCTTCTCAATCTTTTGCTAGCCTTCACTTACACTAAGAATGACACTACTTGTGCATCCAAAATCCTTAAACCAGTTTTGTTATATGAGTCCACTATACCTACCTATATGCGGTATTCTTTTGTCGTTCTAAGCAAATTTGTATGTTCCATCTCTAATCTTCAAAATAAATTTCCTTTTATGTGCTCGTACCGCTCATGAAACGGTAGGGGGTGGCTGATATTTTTCCATGCTAGATGTGCTATTCTCAAGATGAGTGTTTATTCACTTGTCATTGCATGAGAGTACGACAAAGGTATTAGGGATGCCCAGTCCCGAAATGAAAAATGAATTTACTTTATGTTGTCAAATAATAAATTACTTGGAAAGTGTTGGTATGGACGGCACACGTGGATTCGGTTAGCCGTGGAATGTGAAAGTATGGTGGAAAAAGGAATAAACTTTATTTTCTGTTTGGGAACCGCCTATGATATATCTATCATGGAAAGTATTGGGAACTGCTCGATCGTTTTCGTTGACAAGAAAAGCATGCCACCCAAAATGTTTTTATCTCTATCTTTTTTTGCTTTTAGCTCTGGCACCACTACAAATCCCTACGTCCCTCTGTGAAGGGACTTTCATTTACTTTATGCAAATTTTTATTTGAGTCTCCATCTTCTCTTACAAAGCACCAACTAAGGGGCACTATGATCATACTTGAGCATTGGGTGTAGCTAATATGCGAGTGTGTTTCATGAATGGATCAATGATTGAGCACAATGGGCTAGGGATAACTTGCTTTAGTGTTGATATTTTGAAAGACATGGTTGCTTGTTGATATGCTTGAGTATTGGAGTCTTCATGTCAATACTAGACTATTTCTTTGAATCGTATAAAAGTCCAAATGTCCATGCTACAAAGAAAAGAATATGTGATGAACATGTTAGGCAACATTCCACATCAAAAATTCTGTTTTTATCGCTTACCTAGTCGACGACGAGCAGGAATTAAGCTTGGGGATGCTGATACGTCTCCAAAATATCTATAATTTTTATTATACCATGCTGTTATACTATCATTCTTGGATGTTTTACAATCATTTTATAACAACTTTATATCATTTTTGGGACTAAAATATTGACATAGTGCCCAGTGCCAGTTGCTGTTTTTTGCTTTTTTTACTTCGCAGAAAATCAATACCAAAATGGAGTCCAGACGTAGCGAAACTTTTTGGAGAATTTTTCTAGGCCAGAAGACATGGGATAGGCCCAAAAAGTACCAGAGGGGTGCCCCGAGGGGGGCACAACCCACCTGGGCATGCCCTGGTGGGTTGTGCCCACCTCGGTGGCCTCCCGCACCGCCTCTTTGCTCTATAAATACACCAATATTCCAAAAACCCTAGGGGAGTCGACGAAACACAATTCCAGCCGCCGCAAGTTCCAGAAACCACAGATCCAATCTTGACACCATCACGGAGGGGTTCATCATCCTCATTGGTGCCTCTCCGATGATGCGTGAGTATTTCATTGTAGACCTATGGTCCGTAGTTAGTAGCTAGATGGCTTCCCCCCTCTCTCTTTTGATTCTCAATACAATGGTCTCTTGGAGATCTATTTGATGTAACTCTTTTTGGTGTGTTTGTTGGGATTCGATGAACTTTGAGTTTATGATCAGATCTATGTTTTTAGCCATGGAAGTTATTTGGGTCTTTTGATCTCTTATATGCATGGTTACTTATAGCCTCGTATTTCGTCTTCGAATATTTGGTTTAGTTAGGCCGACTAGATCAATTTTTCTTGCCATGGGAAGAGGTTCTTTGTGATGGGTTCGATCTTACGGTGCTCAATCCTAGTGATAGAAGGGGAAATGGCATGTATGTATCGTTAATATTAAGGATAACAACATGGGGTCTATTACTACATGAATAGATCTTGTCTACATGATGTCATCGTTCTTATTGCATTACTCCATTTCTCCATGAACTTAATACACTAGATGCATGCTGGATAGCGGTCGATGTGTGGAGTAATAGTAGTAGATTGCCTGGATATCATCATAATTATTTGAAGTTCTATCAATTGCCCAATAGTAATTTTTTTACCCATCGTATGCTATTTTTCTCGAGAGAAACCATTAGTGAAATCTACGGCCCCCGGGTCTCTTCTTTATCATATTTGCCTTCGAGACCTATTTTTGTTCACTTTTATTTTCAGATCTATTAATCCAAAAGCCAAAAATACCTTGCTGCAATTTATTATTATTTATTTTTATCTCGCTGTAACACCCTCGATGCGACTATAGCTCCCACGTGTCGAGGCACGACTTAGAGACATAATCGCATTGAAGGCATATGTTGCAAGTTAGGCAATCTTCACAACATCCCATGTAATATGAATAATAAAGGGGAGATAACATACTTGGCTTACACTCGCCACGTCAATCAAGTACATAAATAACATTACATCATCCAAACACTCATGGCCCGACTACGGCGCCAAAATAAAAGATAACCCAACATGCGACACGGTCCCGATCACCCCCAACTGGGCACCACTACTGATCATCAGGAAAGGAAACATAGTAACGTTGAGGGTCCTCGTCGAACTCCCACTTGAGCTCAAACGCGTCTCCTGGAGCGGAATCATCAGGCCCTGCATCTGGTGTAATAGTAATCTATGAGCCACAGAGACTCAGCAATCTCGCACCCTCGCGATCAAGACTATTTAAGCTTATAGGTAAGGCAAGGTAAAATATGTGGAGCTGCAGCAAGCGACTAGCAAGTATGGTGGCTAACTTATTCGCAAAAGAGAGCGAGAAGAGGAGGCAAAGCGCGAACGAGTAACTAGAGAGGCAACCTGCGGCAAGCATTACTCCAACACCGTGTTCCCATCTACAACCGAACATTAACAAATTCCCATCTGCCCATAACCGCGGGCACGGCTTTCGAAAGTTCAAATCCCTGCAGGGGAGTCCCAACTTAGCCCATGACAAGATCTCACGGTCAACGAAGGAATAGACCTCCTCCCAAGACGTTCCGATCAGACTCGGTATCTCGGTTCTTCAAGACACTTCGACTGGTTAAAACAAGACCAGCAACACCGCCCGAATGTGCCGACAAATCCCGATAGGAGCTGCACATATCTCGTTCTCAGGGCACACTCAGATGAGACTAGCTATGAGTAAAAACCAACCCTCAAGTTTCCCCGAGGTGGCCTCGCAGGCAGCTCAGTTCGGACCAACACTCAGAGGAGCACTGGCCCGGGGGGGTTAAATAAGATGACCCTCGGGCTCCGGAAACCTAGGGGAAAAAGAGGCTAGGTGGCAAATGGTAAAACCAAGGTTGGGCATTGCTGGAAAAGCTTTAATCAAGGCGAACTATCAAGGGGTTCCCGTTATAACCCAACCGTGTAAGGAACGCAAAATCCGGGAACATAACACCGATATGACGGAAACTAGGGCGGCAAGAGTGGAACAAAACACTAGGCGAGAGGCTGAGCCTTCCACCCTTTACCAAGTATATAGATGCATTAAAATAACATGGCAATATAATGATATCCCAACAAGTAAATAAATGTTCCAACAAGGAACGGTCTTCAATCTTCACCTGCAGCTAGCAACGCTATAAGAGGGGCTGAGCAAAGCGGTAACATAGCCAATCAACGGTTTGCTAGGACAAGGTGGGTTAGAGGTTTGACATGGAAATTTTGGAGGCTTGAAAGCAAGTGGTAGGCATCGTAGCATTGGCATAGCAAAAGAGTGAGCAAACTAGCATAGCAAAGATAGTAGTGATTTCGAGGGTATGATCATCTTGCCTGCACAGTTGTCAGAGTTGACTGGATCCTCGAAAGCAAACTCAACGGGCTCCTCGTTAGCGAACTCGTCTCTCGGATCTACCCAAACAAGACAAACAAGCAACAAGGACACAATCAACCACGTGCAAGGAACAAACAATACGAAGCAATGATGATATGTTATGCGGGATGCGATGCGGGATGCATATGCAAGATATGACAGGAAATGCAAGAACCTGGACTCAACATGGAAATCCAAGTGTGCCACTGGAAAGATGAGATGAAATCGCTTGAAAACAATATAAAGAACGTCGGGATCGAAGTTACGGTTTGGAAATGGCAAGCGATTCAAATAAGACACCGGTCTGCGATTTACAGCAAGTAGCCATCTAAATGCAATGAGATGAACATGCTACAGCACCCAAACATGACAACAAAATACATGGCAGGGATGCATTCATGATGCTTAACAAAAGTCTAGCACTGAGCTACAGCCAATTCATCCATTAACAGGTTCAAACAAGCATGGCAAAAAATGCATATGGCAAACAGATCTCAGACCTAGTGAAATCAACACTTGTCTGGAATTTCAGATCAGATAGCACTCTTTGGAGCAACAAAACTACATGCTACAGGACCTGAACATGGCAAAGTAAAGCATGGCATGGAGCTACTCAAAGAGCTTAACAAAAGTCCCTTACTGACCTGGAGCCAAAAAGGACCAGAAAATACAATTGCAAGCATGTGAACATGGCAAAAACATAATCAGTTCTCAGACTTAGTGAAAACTGGAGCATGCTGAAAACAGATATCAAGTAGGCATGTTTACGAACTCGATGCACTCACTACGGTGCAAGTCATGAAAAAAATAAGCATACACCCATCAAGAACACACAAAATTCAAGCTAGACATGGCAAGAACAAAAGCATAGCATGCACGGATCAACTACAACATCATCGGCAAAATTGCAAACAAGTTGACAATCTGCCCAGATTCACAAAGTAGCAAAAGTAGAGCTCGATTGACTCAAGCTAGGGTGCTCCATAAATGCAAACAAAGACATGGATGGATAGAGCACTACAAGATTAACAAAACATCCTTACTGATCATCCTCAAAAGAGGCACGGATCACTAGGAAACAACATGAACATATGGCAACATGAAAAAAACAGCTCAAGGACTTAGTGGAAATGCTAAGTCCCTGAAAACAGAATTAACAAGTGCACCACTTTGCAAGCTTGTGCTAGTAACCACACACATCACAAAAATACATGGGTTGCACCTATGGAAAGATGACAAAACCCTTAAAAAACATATGTAGAGCATCAGGGCATATCATGCACACATTAATCATGGCCAAAAATGACACAAACCTAAATGGAGTAGCAGATCTGACAATTATCTCAAGTAGCTCTCTTCTAACAGCATTTCGGGCATCAAGATGAACTCAAATGAAAATGATGCAATGGAATGAAATGATGTACTCTCTGAGCTGAACATTTTGATATGCTATATGCATGAATCGGAACTACGGATGCAAAGTTACGAGGCTATGAACATGAGCACTTGGATCTAGAATTGTTGGGACTTGGAAGAAAAAAAACAACCTCTCCAGGACAGATCTAGGGTTTCGGCGGGCACGCGGCCCGAGGCAAGTCCGGCGAGCTCCCTCGGCTCCGGCGAGCTTGACGGAGCGGCGGGGAGGCGAGGGGGAGGTCGCCCCGGCCTCTCCCGGCTGGATCCGGCGACGGGGAGGCGAGGCGGCGCGGGGAGGCGGCTGGGCGAGGCTCCCGCGGCGGCGGCGAGGTTCTGGTGGCGGCGGCCGGCGATGAGGCGGCGCGCAGGCGGCGGCGTCCGAGGCGGCGAAGGTGGCGCGGGCGAGCGGTGTCGGGGAGGAGAAGGGCGCGGGCGGCGCGGCGTCTGCGGGCCGCGGGGGCCCCGGCTGGGCCGCGCGGGCCTCGGGCGGTGGCGGCTTGCCACGTGGCAGGCGCCTAGAGGCCACGGGCGGCGACAGATGAAATGTCCGGTGCGGCGGACATGTCCGGTGCGCGCGAGGTGGATTTTTTTAGGGTTTTCGGGGGGGAGAAGAAGATCTGGATTCGGAAGGGTCTTTAAATAGGTATAGAGGGAGCTAGGAGAGTCCAAATGAGGTGCGGTTTTCGGCCACGCGATCGTGATCGAATGATCTAGATGATGGAGAAGGCTTAGGTGGGTTTTGGGCCAAATTGGAGGGGTGTTGGGCTGCAACACACACGAGGCCTTTTCGGTCCCTCGGTTAACCGTTGGAGTATCAAACGAAGTCCAAATGATACGAAACTTGACAGGCGGTCTACCGGTAGTAAACCAAGGCCGCTTGGCAAGTCTTGGTCCAATCTAGAAATGTTTAATCCCCACACACAAAAGAAAGGTAGAAATGGCCACCGTAGGAGAACGAAGCGCCGGAATGCAAAACAGACAACGGGGAAAAGGCTCGGATGCATGAGACGAACACGTATGCAAATGCAATGCACATGATGACATGATATGAGATGCATGACAATGATAACAACACACGGAGACAAGGACCCGAACCCGAGGAAATAAATTAACTTAACGCCGGAAACGGCAAGAGTTGGAGTACAAATTGGGAAAGTTACATCCGGGGTGTTACACTCGCATTCCCACGAGATCTATTTATCCAATCTACTACAATTTTATCTATCTTTTACCCGGGAGGGATTGACAACCCCTCTTTTACGTCGGGTTGCAAGTATTTGTTCTTTGTGTGCAGGTGCCGTTCACATAGTGTTCCGCGGTCCTACTGATTCGATAACCTTGGTCTCATCACTGAGGGAAATACCTACTGTAGTTGTGTTGCATCATCCCTTCCTCTTTGGGGAAATACCAACATAGTTCAAGCCGCATCAATAATCTTCCACCAAATAAACCAACTAGCATCAACTACAAGATGTAATCAACACTACTAGCAACCCACAGGTACCAATTTGAGGTTTCGAGGCAAATATTGAATACAGGAGATGAACTAGTGTTTGAGATGAGACGGTGCTGGTGAAAGTGCAACTAATCCCTGGGTGGTTTTGGTATTCATAACAACATATAGCTCATTGAACTAATATCCATTCAAGATAAATATTTCAGGAAGTTCAACGAATGGCATGGCATGGACTAGAGATGTGGACCCCTCAAAATGCTAAGGACATATATTGTCAAAAGCTCAAGACTCTTCATCTTTATTTTAGTGATCCAAGATCACATTGAGTCCATAGGAAATCCAATACTGTTAAAAGGGGATGAGGTCTTGCTTAATGGCTTGCTTGCTCAAATTGTTAGTGATATTGCTCCAAAACCCCCAGCCACTTTCTCCATCCAAATATGTCAAAAATCCTAAACTCCAACTCGCCCCCACTGATTCTTTCTATCCGGCGCCACCGAGTTCATATGACATAGCCACTTCCAGAAACCCTAATAGTTCGGTATCACCGATACAGGTCTCGGTCTCACCGAGATGGCCCTGCCAACACTTTGTGACTTGTTGCATTTATTTTGGTCTCACTGAGTTCTGCGATCGGTCTCACCGAGTTGGCTTGACATCTTCTCTGTTGCCTTATTGCTTCACTTCAGTCGCACTGAGTTGATGCAATCGGTGCCACTGAGATGATGTTTGCCCTAAGCCCTAGCACATCGGCCTCACCGAGTTGTTCCAATCGGTCCCACCAAGATTCCTAACGTTCACATTTTTGAAATAATCTGTGCCATCGAGTTTAATCATTTGGTCTCACCGAGATGGGTCAAATGTGTGTGGATTTTGTGTGGAGGCTATATATACCCCTCCACCCCCTTCTCCATCAGTGAGAGAGCCATCAGAACGTGCCTACACTTCCACCATACATTTTCTGAGAGGGAACCACCTACTCATGTGTTGAGATCAAGATATTCCAATCTACCACAAGAATCTTTATTTCTAGCCTTCCACAAGTTGCTTTCCACTCAAATCATCTTTCCACCATAGCTAAATCTGAGAGAGAGAGAGAGAGGGTTGAGTGTTGGGGATACTATCATTTGAAGCACAAGAGCAAGGAGTTCATCATCAACACACCATCTATTACCTTTTGGAGAATGGTGTCTCCTAGATTGGTTAGGTGTCGCTTGGGAGCCTCCGCCAAGATGTGGAGTTGAACCAAGAAGTTTGTAAGGGCAAGGAGATCGCCTACTTCATGAAGATGTACCAGAGTGAGGCAAGTCTAAAAGTGCGTTATATAGGCTAGAGGGGGTGAATAGGCGATGTTTACAAATTCGTCACCGAGGAATTTCAGGGTGAGGAAATTCCTAAGCAACGAACTACTTAGCAGAGGAATAAGTACTCAGATGCAAGCATAACAGAGCAGTAGCACAGTCATCATGATGAAATGAAAACAAGCACAGAGTACAAGTAGCGTAAACACAGGACAAGCAGGCCGAAGACAAAGTGACTAAAGAATTAGGATTGAGGAAATTGAGAAAGTCTTCAGTAAAAGTCTTCAAACAGTAATGATCAAGTACTTCTACACAAGGATGAGGAAATGAAAGGGTTGAGGAAATAGAACCAGTAGCTTGGTCAAGACGATGATTTGGTAGACCAGTTCCAACTACTATGACAGTCGTACGTCTGGTTGGAGCGGCTAGGTATTTAAACCTGAGGACACACAGTCCTCACCGCATTCTCCTTGAGTTAAGGTCACACGGACCTCGCCCAATCACTCGTGGTAAGTCTTCAGGTGACTTCCAAACCTTCACAGACTCGATCACTCGGCGATCCAAAATTTCCTCTTGGATGCTCTATACCATGACGCCTAACCGTCTGGAGGATGCACAGTCCTCAAAGGTAACAAGCGTCGGTTCCACACAGGAACAATCTCTTCAGTGATGCTCAATCACTTTGGGTTTGTAGGTGTTTGGGTTTGGGTTTTCCTCACTTGATGATTTTCGCTCAAAGTCCTCGGAGTATGGGATGCTCTCAATGAAAAGTGTCAGTTTCTCGTGGAGCAGCCAACCAACTAGTGGTTGTAGGGGGCAGCTATTTATAGCCTAGGGAGCAGCCCGACATGATAAGACATAAATGCCCTTCAATGATATGACTGTTAGGTGGGTAGATATTTTGGGACAGCTGGCGCATAGCACGGCAACGGTCGGAAATTTGAGTATCAAATTCCTCAGGGCTATCATGTTCCTCACTTGTAGGCAATCTGCACTGGCGAATTCCTAACTCCTCGGTCAGAACAAATTCCTCAAAGACCAGAAGATCTTTGTCTCTGTCACTAAAGAAATTGACTGAACTATATGAGATTTCCATTGACTTCACTCGAAAGGATTGGTAGGTGTAGGATTTTGAGATGAGCATCACTTGGAAACTTTTCCTTAGTTTTATCTCGACCCCCTTTAATAGTACGGTGTTTCCTATGACTCAAGAAAGAGAAAATGGAACTATGAAAACAAAAGTCTTCACGCTTCATAATCCTCGCATGAATATCAAGTCTTCAAGGTCACACCAATTTCTTCACTTTCAAAGTCTTCAAGAAAACCAAAGTCTTCAGCTGAAGACATTCATTTTTAGTGGTCGACTTTCATCATAAATATCAAACTCCTAATAGACTTATAGACATGTGTACACTCACAAACTCATTAGTCCCTTAACCTATAAGTCTTCAATACACCAAAATCACTAAGGGGCACTAGATACACTTACAATCTCCCACTTTTTGGTGATTGGTGACAATATAGGTTAAGTTTTCAATGGGGATAAACATATGAAGTGTAAATACTGATATTGAGGAATTTGATTGCAAGATATAGAAGAACCCCTAGAAGATGTGCATATGTGAGGAATTTGCATTGAGTAGCAAATGCACATTGTAGAGTGGAATCATGGAGATCTCCCCTATATCTTGTAATTCATACACGCATTTAACATATGATATGAAGAATTTGAAATGCATGATGAAATATGGTGTCTGATGTAATTCAGCATGTGTGCATTAACATACGTGAGGAAATAGCATGTAGAACAACAGAGCAAAAGTATCATACCACCATAGGACTTAAGTTTACAAATCAATCCAACAAAAACTTTAGAAGAAAGAGAGTTGCAACTTAAAAAACGCCCATATATAGACCCGCTTGAAGACTAACTCAGATTTCTCCCCCTTTGTCATTGAATGACCAAAAGGGATGAAAAATGAGGACTAACGCCCCTGAAGAATATCATCATGAAGTCGATGAAGGAGTACCGGCGTTGTTGGGGTCATCCCTTAGAGTAGGGCCTGTCGCGATGTCGTTCAAATCTTTGGCTTCGTCTGTCTCATGTGATGAAGAATATGAACTAGCAACCAAGTGAGGAACTTTGACCTTCTTGAATTTCTTCGAAGGCGGTTGAGACCAGTCAAAGTTCTATTGGAAGCCCATCTGCTTAAGATCTTCATCACCGTATAGGTGAGACAATACAACCCAAGTGCGGTCAAAAACTTCATGCAAGTAGTAGTGGTTCTTCTTCATAGTGTTTTGCGTGATTGTCATGTTCTGAAGAACTGAACCAAACTAACGCTTGACCCATGATACGTCTCCAATGTATCTATAATTTATGAAGTATTCATGCTGTTATATTATCATTCTTGGATGTTTTACAATCATTTTATAGCAATTTTATATCATTTTTTGGGACTAACCTATTGACCCAGTTCCCAGTGCCAGTTGCTATTTTTTGCTTGTTTATTACATCACAAGAAATCAATATCAAACGGAGTCCAAACGCCGCGAAACTTTTTGTGGATTTTTTATGGACCAGAAGACATCCAATGGGCCAGAGCAGCACCTAGGGGGTGCCTCGAGGGGGGCACAACCCACCAGGGCGCACCTGGGGGCCCAGGCGTACCTAGGTGGGTTGTGCCCACCTCGGTGGCCTCCCGCACCCCCTATTTACCCTATAAATTTCCAAAAATTCCAAAACCCTTGGGGGTTAACCTAGATCAGAAGTTACGCCACCACAAGGCTCTGTAGCCACTGAAATCCAATCTAGACCCTTTATGGCATCCTGCCGGAGGGGGAAATCATCTCCAGTGGCCATCTTCATCATCCTGGCGGCCACCACGATGAGGAGGGAGTAGTCCACCCTCGGGGATGAGGGTTTGTACCAGTAGCTATGTGTTTAATATCTCTCTCCCGTGTTCTTGAGATGTCACGATCTTGATGTATCGCGGGCTTTGTTAATATAGTCGGATCACATGGTGTTTTCCCCTCTCTATCTTGTTGCGATGAATTGAGTTTTTCCCTTTGAGATTTCATTGTTATTGGATTGAATACTTTTATGGATTTGAGAACACTTGATGTATGTCTTGCAATTGAATACTCATGGTGACAATGGGCTATCATATTGATTCACTTGATATATGTTTTGGCACTCAACTCGTGGATTCCCGAGGTGACATTGGGGTAATCTATGCATAGGGGTTGATGCACGTTCTTGTCTTTGTTTCTCCAGTAGAAATCTTGGGGCACTCTTTGAAGTTCGTTGTGTTGGATTGAGTATTATGAATATGAATTTGCTTTGATGTTATTTTAGTACGAACTCTAGGATAGATCGAACGGAAAGAACACCTTTGTGTTATTTTAGTACGAACTCTTGAATAGATCGAACGAGAAGAATAGCTTTGAGGTGGTTTCGTACCATACAAACAATTTATTCTTATGTTCTCCGCTAGATAGGAACTTTGGAGTGATTCTTCATTGCACTTTGAGGGACGGTTATATGGTCCAGTTATATTAGCACTGTTGAGAGGTTGCACTAGTGAAAGTACGGGCCCTAGGCCTCATTTTCAAGCATTGCAATACCGTTTCCATGCCCGTTTACTATTTCCTACCTTGCTGTTTTTATTTATTCCGATTATAAAAATACATTTCTACCATCAATATTACACTTTTATCACCATCTCTTCGTTGAACTAGTGCACCTATACAATTTGCCATTGTATTGGGTGTGTTGGGGACACAAGAGATTTCTTGTATTTGGTTGCAGGGTCGTTTGAGAGAGACCATGTTCATCCTACACATCTCACGGATTGATAAACCTTAGGTCATCCACTTGAGGGAAAATTTCTACTGTCCTACAAAACTTTGCGCTTGGAGGCCCAACACGTGTCTACAAGAATAAAGTTGTGTAGTAGACATCAAGCTCTTTTCTAGCATCGTTGTCGGGCAGGTGAGTGCTTGAAGGTGTATCTTTAGATCTTGCAATCAGATCTTTTAGTTTCTTGTTTTATCACTAGTTTGGTTTATAAAAAGAAAAGTACAAAAAATGGAATTGAGGTTGCATCATATTATTGATCATCTTTATAATATCTTTCTTGAAAATGATGGTTCGGAAAATTGTGCTCAATTGTTAGAACAATAAGTCAATAAAATGTTTGGTACAAAATATTTGAATGATGAGCATGATTGCAATGTTGTTCGTATGAGTTCTTTGAATATCCATGATGCTAATGATATGCAAAGCCATAAGCTTGGGGATGCTATATTTGATGAATATGAGATTTTTAGCTCCCCAAGTTTTGATGAGAAAATTTATTATGACGAAAGCATGCCTCCTATCTATGATGATTATGGTGATGACATGTATGCTATAAGGAATAATGATAACCATGAAACTTGTCATCATGATTTTAATTTTCAATCACATGATAGTTATTTTGTTGAGGTCGCTCCCACTACTATTCAGGAGAATAAATTTGCTTATGTGGAGAGTAACAAAATTTCTATGCTTATGTATCATGAAAATAATGCTTTATGTGATGGTTATATTGTTGAATTCATTCATGATGCTACTGAAAATTACCATGAGAGGGGAACATATGCTTTTACATATTGCAATAATATCAAGTTTCCTCTCTATGTGTTGAAAATTTTGAAGTTGCACTTGTTTTGCCTTACTATGCTAGTTGATTCTTTCTCTCATAAATTATTTGCCCACAAAATCCCTATGCATATGAAGTGGGTTAGAATTAAATTTGCTTGCCATGTGATTCATGATCCTCTCTTTATGTTTCAACTCTTTACTTTTATGTGAGCATCATTGAACTCATCATGCCTAGCTAAAAGGCACTAAATAAAAGCGCTTGTTGGGAGAAAACCCAACACTTTTACTTACTGTTTTTGTGTGTTCACGTGATTAGGCTACTGTAGTAATCATGGTTTATTGCTTTTGTTTCAATAAAGTGCCAAGTAAGACCTTTGGGATGGCTTACGGTGATAGTTGATTTGATCTTGCTGAAAAACAGAAACTTTTGCGCTCAGGAAAACAATTCTCATTTTTAACATAAGCGTGATAAAATGCTAATTATTTTTGCAGAAGATTAATAGACAAATTAACAAGGTTTTCCTATTTTTCAGAATTTTTGGAGTAGCAGAAGTATGGTTGGAGTACAGATTACTACAGACTGTTCTGTTTTTGACAGATTCTGTTTTCAATGCATAGTTTGCTTGTTTTCTAATTTCCATGGATTATATTGCTCAATATAAATTTTGTAAATGATATGATATAGTAGGCATTGTGTGAGAACAATTATGAATCTTGTCTTTGACAGTACCAAAAGTGAAATGGTTTGCTCTTTATCATACTAACCTATCTCACAAAATTCTGTTAAATTTTGTGTGATTGAGGTTTTCAAGTTTTGGGTGAGATGTCAATATGAGGAGAATAAGGAGTGGAAAGACCCTAAGCTTGGGGATGTCCAAGGAATCCCAAGGTAATATTCAAGGAAGATCCAAGCAACTAAGCTTGGGGATGCCCCCGAAGGCATCCCCTCTTTCGTCTCCAACATTATCGGTAACCTCACTTGGAGCTATGTTTTCATTCGTCACATGATATGTGTTTTGCTTGGAGCATCATTTTATTTTGCTAGGATTTTCTTTATGTTATTTATAATAAAGTTTTTCATCTTTATTTTTAATAAAAAATTCAAGTATAGCCTTTGACATGCTTATTTTGCAAGTTTACATGTTGCTGTTTCAAAACAGAAAGATTATCGATGTTGCAAAAATTCCCTAGAAAAGTAAGAATGTGATAAAATGTTGAAACTTTTTGAAAAATGAGCTCTGATAAATTTTATACAGTTTGGTAAATTTTCATAACTTTTGTATTTAGGGAAGTATTGATACTCTTGGATTCTTTACAGACTGTACTGTTTTGGCAGATTGCTGTTATGTTTGCATTGTTTGCATATGTTTGCTTGTTTAATGGTTCTATTTGAGGATAGGAGTATTAAATATGCAGAGACATTTAGTGTGAAATGTTTAAATAATTTTAGTGATTTGATACAGTAGAGAATGATAAGGTTTTTGCATTGGTTTATACTAACTTATCTCACGAGTCCTTGTTGAGTTTTGTGTGGATGAAGCTTTTGAGATTTAGGAAAACCATGATATGAGAAGAATTAAGGAGACACAAAAGCTCAAGATTGGGGATGCCCAAGGCACCCCAAGATAATATTTCAAGAAGTCTCAAGCATCTAAGCTTGGGGATGCCCCGATAGGCATCCCACCTTTCCTCTTCAACACTTATCGGTTAGTATCGGTTGAGCCTAAGTTTTTGCTTCTTCACATGAGTTGTGCTATTCTTAGAATGTCATTTTATTTTCATTTTGCTTGTTGTTTTAATAAAATGCTTAGATCTTAAAGTTTTTAAATAAAATAGAGTCCTCAAATAGTTGCCAGGGAGGCTAGGTAAGCGGCATTCACACCCTGTCAACGAAGCTCTTTTCTATGGAATTGCTCTAGTGCTTCACTTATATATTTTTTAGCACGGTGTGCTTTAGTATTTTTGTATAAATTCTCTCTTGCTTCACTTAAATTAATTTGAGAGAAAGAAATATTGTGCTCATGATCTTCATTTATATCTTTTTTGGAGTAGCTCGTCATTTACTCTTGTGCTTCACTTATATCCTATGAGTAAACCATTGAATAAATTGAATATCATGAAGTTGAAATTATATCATGCCTAGTGGTAGCTTCACATTGGGTTTATAAAGTGAAATAATTTGAGGCTTGACAAGCACAATATTGGTCATCCAAGCAATTCACGAATAATTAGTATAAGGAATAGAACCTTCACATGCAAATACACTATCATGGAAATCTTTTGTGATTGTGAGCCCCCATCAAAATATTATATGCCAAAATTGTTGATGTTGGACAAGGAAGACAACGTAATGGTTTATTTTTGTTCATATTCACATAGAATTTATATTTTCATAGATCCTTCAACATGTGGTGCTTGCCTCCCATCCTTGCTAGCCACAAATTCCGCACCAAGTAGAGATACTACTTGTGCATCCAAAAACACTTAAACCCAAATCTTATCTTCAAGAGTCCACCATACCTACCTAAGGATTGAGCAAGATCCTTCAAGTAAGTTGTCATTGGTGCAATAAGGCAATAAAAATTGCTTCTAAAAGTGGGAGATCATTTAGTGTAAGAGAAAATTGAGCGTTGTACGAACTTGAGATGGTGAAGAATAAAAGCGACAAACTACATAATAAAGGTTGCCATCACAAGGGGCAATACAACGTGACGTTCTTTTGCACTAAGGGGTTGAGCATACAAACAAATAAGCGCATGGCAACCTCTGCTTCCCTCTACAAAGGGCCTATCTTTTACTTTTCAGTATTTACTTTTATGCAAAGAGTCAAATTTTTCTCTCTATTCCTTTTTATTTTTCTCTTTTGGCAAGCATCATGTGGTGAGGAAAGATCTGGTACATATATCCAGTTGGATATGGGTAGCATGAGTTATTATTGTTGACATCACCCTTGAGGTGAATACGTTGGGAGGCGAAATTATAAGCCCCTATCTTTCTATGTGTCCGGTTGAAACGTTTTGCTCATGTGTATGCGGTGAGTGTTCGCAATCATAGAAGACTATATGATGGTTGAGTATGTGGACCTCTTACTTAGACTCTGTTGAATAAGTTGAATTGCAATTGCTTGGTGATTGAGAACATAGGTTGTTGAGTTTCAAGATAATTCATTGTTTGAACCTTAACATGTGAATTGGTTGCTACTATAACATAAGAAGTTTTATAAGAAAGAATTGATGTTATGATGCTAGGGAAAGTGACTGAAATTATCATCGATCAAACTTATGCACTTAGCTAGCATTCACACTTCATAAATTATTTCTTTTAGCATTTACCTACTCGAGGACGAGTAGGAATTAAGCTTGGGGATGCTGATACGTCTCCAACATATCTATAATTTATGAAGTATTCATGCTGTTATATTATCATCTTGGATGATTTACAATCATTTTATAGCAACCTTATTGAAGGAAATATGCCCTAGAGGCAATAATAAAGTTGTTATTTATATTTCCTTATATCATGATAAATATTTATTATTCATGCTAGAATTGTATTAACCGGAAACTTAGTACATGTGTGAATACATAAACAAATAGAGTGTCACTAGTTTGTCATAACTTGACTAGCTCGTTGAATCAATGATGGTTATGTTTCCTAATCATAGAAATGAGTTGTCATTTGATTAACAGGATCACATTATTAGAGAATGATGTGATTGACTTGATCCATCCGTTAGCTTAGCACGATGATCATTTAGTTTGTTGCTTTCTCCATAACTTATACATGTTCCTATGACTATGAGATCATGCAACTCCCGAATACCGGAGGAACACTTTGTGTGCTACCAAACGTCACAACGTAACTGGGTGATTATAAAGGTGCTCTACAGGTGTCTCTGATGGTGTTTGTTGAGTGGCATAGATCGAGATTAGGATTTGTCACTCCAATTGTTGGAGAGGTATCTCTGGGCCCTCTCGGTAATGTACATCACTATAAGCCTTGCAAGCAATGTAGCTAATGAGTTAGTTACAGGATGTAGTATTACGGAACGAGTAAAGAGACTTGTCGGTAATGAGATTGAACTAGGTATTGAGATACTGACGATCAAATCTCGGGCAAGTAACATACCGATGACAAAGGGAACAACATATATTGTTATGCGGTTTGACTGCTAAAATCTTCGTAGAATATGTAGGAACCAATATGAGCATCCAGGTTTCGCTATTAGTTATTGACCGGAGACGTGTCTTGGTCATGTCTAAATAGTTCTCAAACCCGTAGGGTCCGCACGCTTAACGTTCGGTGACGATCGTATTATGAGTTTATGTGTTTTGATGTATGAAAGGTAGTTCGGAGTCCCGAGTATGATCAAAGACATGACGAGGAGTCTCAAAATGGTCGAGACATAAAGGTCGACATACTGGACCACTATATTTGGACATAGGAATGGTTCCGGGTGAGATCGGGCATTTACCGATGTACCGGGAGGTTACCGAAACCCCCCGGGAGGTATATGGGCCTTATTGGGCCATAGTGGGAGAGAGGGGAAGGGATCAAAGGAGAGGGCGCCCCCCCAAGCCCAATCCAAATTGGGAGGGGGTCGTCCCCCCTTTCATTCCTCCTTCCTCCCCCTTCTTTCTCTCCTAATCCAACTAGGCAAGGGGGGAATCCTACTCCCGGTGGGAGTAGGACTCCCCTCGAGGCGCGCCTAGGAGGCCGGCCCCCTCCCCCTCCTCCACTCCTTTATATACGGGGGAAGGGGGCACCCCATAGACACACAAGTTGATCATTGATCTCTTAGCCATGTGTGGTGCCCCCCTCCACCATAATCCACCTTGGTCATATCGTAGCGGTGCTTAGGCGAAGCCCTGTTCCGGTAGCATCATCATCACCGTCATCGCGCCGTCGTGCTGACGAAGCTCTCCCTCGACACTCTACTGGATCGTGAGTTCGTGGACGTCACCGAGCCGAACGTGTGCAGATCACGGAGGTGTCGTACCTTCGGTGCTAGGATCGGTCGATCGTGAAGTACGACTACATCAACCGCATTGTCATAACGCTTCCACTTACGGTCTACGAGGGTACATGGACAACACTCTTCCCTCTCGTTGCTATACATCACCATGATCTTGCGTGTGCATAGGAAATTTTTGAAATTACTGTGTTCCCCAACAGTGGCATCCGAGCCAGGTTTATGCGTAGATGTTATATGCACGAGTAGAACACAAAGGAGTTGTGGGCGTGGGTATATACATATTGCTTGCCGTCACTGGTTGATTCTTGATTCGGCAGTATTGTTGGACGAAGCGGCCCAGACCGACATTACGCGTATGCTTACGCGAGACTGGTTCTACCGACGTGCTTCGCACACAGGTGGCTAGTGGGTGTCAGTTTCTCCAACTTTAGTTGAATCGGATTCAATGAACAGTGTTCTTTCTAGAGATCAAAAAGCAATCACTATACCTCGTTGTGGTTTTTGATGCATAGGTAAGAACGGTTCTTGCTCAGCCCGTAGCAGCCATGTAAAACTTGCAACAACAAAGTAGAGGACGTCTAACTTGTTTTTGCAGGGCATGTTGTGATGTGAGATGGTCAATACATGATGCTAAATTTTATTGTATGAGATGATCATGTTTTGTAACACAATTATCGGCAACTGGCAGGAGCCATATGGTTGTCGCTTTATTGTATGAAATGCAATTGCCATGTAATTGCTTTACTTTATCACTAAGCGGTAGCGATAGTCGTAGAAGCAATAGTTGGCGAGACGACAACGATGCTTCGATGGAGATCAAGGTGTCAAGCCGGTGACGATGGTGATCATGACGGTGCTTTGGAGATGGAGATCAAAGGCACAAGATGATGATGGCCATATCATATCACTTATATTGATTGCATGTGATGTTTATCCTTTACGCATCTTATTTTGCTTAGTTTGGTGGTAGCATTATAAGATGATCTCTCACTAAATTTCAAGGTATAAGTGTTCTCCCTGAGTATGCACCGTTGCTACAGTTCGTCGTGCTGAGACACCACGTGATGATCGGGTGTGATAAGCTCTGGGTTCACATACAACGGGTGCAAGCCAGTTTTGCACACGCGGAATACTCGGGTTAAACTTGATGAGCCTAGCATATGCATATATGGCCTCAGAACATAGAGACCGAAAAGGTCGAGCGTGAATCATATAGTAGATATGATCAATATAGTGATGTTCACCATTGAAAACTACTCCATCTCACATGATGATCGGACATGGTTTAGTTGATGTGGATCACGTGATAACTTAGATGATTAGAGAGATGTCTATCTAAGTGTGAGTTCTTAAATAATTTGATTAATTTAACTTTAATTTATCATGAACTTAGTACCTGATAGTATTTTGCATGTCTATGTTGTTGTAGATAGATGGCCCGTGTTGTTGTTCCATTGAATTTTAATGCGTTCCTAGAGAAAGCTAAGTTGAAAGATGATGGTAGCAACTACACGGACTGGGTCCGTAACTTGAGGATTATCCTCATTGCTACACAGAAGAATTACATCCTAGAAGCACTGCTAGGTTACAAACCCGCTGCAGGAGCAACGCCAGATGTTGTGAACACCTGGCAGAGCAAAGCTGATGACTACTCGATAGTTCAGTGTGCCATGCTTTACGGCTTAGAATCGGGACTTCAACGACGTTTTGAACATCATGGAGCATATGGGATGTTCCAGGAGTTGAAGTTAATATTTCAAGCAAATGCCCGGATTGAGAGATATGAAGTCTCCAATAAGTTCTACAGCTACAAGATGGAGGAGAATAGTTCTGTCAATGAACATATACTCAGAATGTCTGGGTACCACAACCACTTGACTCAACTAGGAGTTAATCTTCCTGATGATAGTGTCATTGACAGAGTTCTTCAATCACTGCCACCAAGCTACAACAGCTTCGTGATGAACTATAATATTCAAGGGATGGATAATACGATTCCTGAGCTCTTCGCAATGCTAAAGGCTGCGGAGGTAGAAATCAAGAAGGAGCATCAAGTGTTGATGGTCAACAAGACCAACAGTTTCAATAAAAAGGGTAAAGGGAAGAAGGGGAACTTCAAGAAGAACAGCAAGCCAGTTGCTGCTCAAGTTAAGAAACCCAAGTCTAGACCTAAGCCTGAGACTGAGTGCTTCTACTGCAAAGGAACTGGTCACTGGAAGCGGAACTGCCCCAAGTATTTGGCAGAGAAGAAGGATGGCAAAGTGAAAGGTATATTTGATATACATGTTATTGATGTGTACCTTACTAATGCTCGCAGTAGTGCCTGGGTATTTGATACTGGTTCAGTTGCTAACATTTGCAACTCGAAACAGGGGCTATTGATTGATCGAAGATTGACTAAGGACGAGGTGACGATGCGCGTGCGAAATGGTTCCAAAGTCGATGTGATCGTCATCGGCTACCTCTACATCTACCTTCGGGATTAGTTTTAGACCTAAATAATTGTAGTTTGGTGCCAACGTTGAGCATGAACATTATATCTTGGATCTTGTTTGATGCGAGATGGTTATTCGTTAAATCAGAGAATAATGGTTGTTCTATTTATATGAGTAATATCTTTTATGGCCATGCACCCTTGATGAGTGGTCTATTTTTACTAAATCTTGATAGTAGTGATAGACATGTTCATAGTATTGAACCTAAAAGATGCAGAGTTGATAATGATAGTGCAACTTATTTGTGGCACTGCCGTTTAGGTCATATTGGTGTAAAGCGCATGAAAAAACTCCATTCTGATGGACTTCTAGAATCACTTGATTATGAATCACTTGGTACTTGCGAACCATGCCTCATGGGCAAGATGACTAAAACTCCGTTCTCCGGAACAATGGAGCGAGGAACAGAGTTACTGGAAATCATACATACTGATGTATGTGGTCCAATGAACATTGAAGCTCGCGGCGGATATCATTATTTTCTCACCTTCACAGATGATTTGAGCAAATATGGGTATATCTACTTAATGGAACATAAGTCTGAAACATTTGAAAAGTTCAAAGAATTTCAGAGTGAAGTGGAAAATCATCGTAACAAGAAAAATTAAGTTTCTACGATCTGATCGTGGAGGGGAATATTTGAGTTATGAGTTTAGACTTCATTTGAAACAATGCGGAACAGTTTCGCAACTCACGCCACCTGGAACACCACAACGTAATGGTGTGTCCGAACGTCGTAACCGCACCTTATTAGATATGGTGCGATCTATGATGTCTCTCACTGATTTACCGCTATCGTTTTGGGGTTATGCTTTAGAGATGGATGCATTCACATTATATAGGGCACCATCTAAATCTGTTAAGACGACACCTTATGAACTATGGTTTGGCAAGAAATCCAAGTTGTCGTTTCTTAAAGTTTGGGGTTGCGATGCTTATGTGAAAAAGCTTCAACATATAAGCTCGAACCCAAATCGGAGAAATGTGTCTTCATAGGATACCCAAAGGAGACTGTTGGGTACACCTTCTATCACAGATCCGAAGGCAAGATATTCGTTGCTAAGAATGGATCCTTTCTAGAGAAGGAGTTTCTCTCGAAAGAAGTGAGTGGGAGGAAAGTAGAACTTGACGAGGTAACTGTACCTTCTCCCTTATTGGAAAGTAGTTCATCACTGAAATCAGTTCCAGTGATTCCTACACCAGTAAGTGAGGAAGCTAATGATGATGATCATGAGACTTCTGATCAAGTCACTATCGAACCTCATAGGTCAATGATACGTCTCCAACGTATCTATAATTTTTGATTGCTCCATGCTATTATATTATTTGTTTTGGATGTTAATGGGACACTTTTATATCATTTTTGGGACTAACCTACTAACCGGAGGCCCAGCCCAAATTGCTGTTTTTTTGCCTATTTTAGGGTTTCGAAGAAAAGGAATATCAAACGGAGTCCAAACGGAATGAAACCTTCAGGAACGTGATTTTCTCAACAAACGTGATCCAGGAGACTTGGAGTGGCTGTCAAGAAACAAGGAAGGAAGGCACGAGGCAGGGGGCGCGCCTACCCCCCTGGGCGCGCCCTCCACCCTCGTGGGCCCTCCGTTGCTCCACCGACGTACTTCTTCCTCCTATATATATCCACGTACCCCCAAACATCCAGGAACACCACGAAAACCTAATTCCACCACCGCAACCTTCTGTACTCGAGAGATCCCATCTCGGGGCCTTTTCCGAAGCTCCACCAGAGGGAGCATTGATCACGGAGGGCCTCTACATCAACTCCATGGCCTCTCCGGTGATGTGTGAGTAGTTTACTTCAGACCTACGGGTCCATAGTTATTGGCTAGATGGCTTCTTCTCTCTCTTTGGATCTCAATACAAAGTTCTCCTCGATTTTCTTGGAGATCTATTCGATGTAATCTTCTTTTGCGGTGTGTTTGTCGAGATCCGATGAATTGTGGGTTTATGATTCCGATTATCTATGAACAATATTTGATTCTCCTCTGAATTCTTTTATGTATGATTGATTTATCTTTGCAAGTCTCTTCGAATTGTCAGTTTGGTTTGGCCTACTAGATTGATCTTTCTTGCAATGTTAGAAGTTCTTAGCTTTGGGTTCGATCTTGCGGTGTTCGATCCCAGTGACAGAAAGGGAACCGATACGTATTGTATCGTTGCCATCGAGTATAAAAAGATGGGGTTTATATCATATTGCATGAGTTTATCCCTCTACATCATGTCATCTTCCTTAAAGCATTACTCTATTCTCTTGAACTTAATACTCTAGATGCATGCTGGATAGCGGTCGATGTGTGGAGTAATAGTAGTAGATGCAGAATCGTTTTGGTCTACTTGTTTCGGACGTGATGCCTATATACATGATTATACCTAGATATTCTCATAACTATGCTCAATTCTATCAATTTCTCGACAGTAATTCGTTTACCCACCGTAATACTTATGCTCTTGAGAGAAGCCACTAGTGAAACCTATGGCGACCGGGTCTATCTTCTATCATATTAATCTTCCAATACTTAGTATTTCCTTTGTCGTTTATTTTACTTTGCATCTTTATTTCTCTTTATCATAAAAATACCAAAAATATTATCTTATCATATCTATCAGATCTCACTCTCGTAAGTGACCGAGAAGGGCTTGACAACCCCTTTATCGTGTTGGTTGCGAGGTTCTTATTTGTTTGTGTAGGTGCGTGGGACTTGAGCATGATCTCCTACTGGATTGATACCTTGGTTCTCAAAAACTGAGGGAAATACTTACGCTGCTTTACTGCATCACCCTTTCCTCTTTAAGGGAAAACCAACGCAGTGCTCAAGAGGTAGCAAGAAGGATTTCTGGCGTCGTTACCGGGGAGATTTGCTCCAAGTCAAGTCAAGATTTGACTCCCACAACGAGTCATTTCTGGTGCCATTACCAAGTCAAAATATACCAAGTACCCATCACAAACTCTTATCCCTCGCATTACATTATTTGCCATTTACCTCTCGTTTTCCTCTCCCCCACTTCACCCTTGCCGTTTTATTCGCCCTCTTTTCCTCTCTCCATCTCTCTCCATTCCCCTTCTCTTTTTCTATTTGCCCTTTTTCCCCGTTTCTTGTTTGCTTGTGTGTTGGATTGCTTGCTTGTCACGATGGCTCAAGATAAAACTAAATTGTGTGACTTTGCCAATACCAACAATAATGATTTTATTAGCACTCCGATTTCTCCTCTTACCGATGCTGAATCTTGTGAAATTAATACTGCTTTGCTGAATCTTGTCATGAAAGATCCGTTTTCTGGCCTTCCTAGTGAAGATGCCGCTACCCATCTAAACAACTTTGTTGATTTGTGTGATATGCAAAAGAAGAAAGATGTGGATAATGATATTGTTAAATTGAAGCTATTTCCGTTTTCACTTAGAGATCGTGCTAAAGCTTGGTTTTCGTCTTTGCCTAAAAATAGTATTGATTCATGGAATAAGTGCAATGATGCTTTTATCTCTAAGCATTTTCCTCCCGCTAAGATCATCTCTCTTAGAAACGATATTATGAATTTTAAGCAACTTGATCATGAACATGTTGCACAATCTTGGGAGAGGATGAAATCAATGATATGTAATTGTCCATCACATGGTTTGAATCTTTGGATGATTATACAAAACTTTTATGCCGGATTGAATTTTGCTTCTAGAAATCTTTTAGATTCGGCCATGGGAGGTACTTTTATGGAAATCACTTTAGGAGAAGCTACCAAACTCCTAGATAATATTATGGTTAATTATTCTCAATGGCACACCAAAAGATCTACTAATAAAAAAGTGCATGCAATTGAAGAGATTAATGTTTTGAGTGGAAAGATGGATGAACTTATGAAATTGTTTGCTAATAAGATTGCTCCCACTGGTCCTAATGATATGCCTTTGTCTCCTTTGATTGAGAATAATAATGAATCTATGGATGTGAATTTTGTTGGTAGGAACAATTTTGGTAATAACGCATATAGAGGTAATTTTAATTCTAGGTTGTTTCCTAGTAATTCCTCTAATAATTATGGTAATTCCTACAACAATTCCTATGGAAATTATAACACTACAGGAATCAGCTACTTTGCCGTCTGCCGCGGACGGCAATAGGCTCCGGCAAAGTAAGGTTCGGCAAACAGCTACTTTGTTGTCCGCTTTATGCGGCTGACGGCAAAGGGGCCTTTGCCATCAGCAGCAGACAGAAAAGAAAGCAGACGGAAAAAATGCGTTGTTAGTCCGTTAGGTGGCTAACGGCAGGCCTTTGCCGTCCGCCGCTGACGGTAAAATTTGTCCTGCCTTTGCCGTCTGCCGTATGATGTCAGCTAGACGTCACTACACGGCAGGCGTTTGCCATCCGCCGCTGACGGCAAAATTGTTCACTCTTTGACGTCTGCCACTATAGGCAAACTGACCAAATGGGTCAGCTCCCAAGAAGCACAGTTGGCTGCCACGTGGCTTCTTTGCCGTCCGCGGCTGACGGCAAAGAGCCTGTTGCCGTCGGTGGCAGACGGCAAAGAGTGCATATTGGCTCTTTTTTCTATTTTTTCTTGAATCCAACAATTTTCACAGCAAATATATATGACATATATAGATATATTTCACAGGGCTATTTAACAACAAACATATCACATATCCAGCACATAATTAAGTTTCATCCATTCATACATAAGCAAGTTCCATCAAGTTCCATCCATACACATTGTTCCATCCATATACATATTACAATGCAAAGTTCCATCATAGCAAGCTAGATACAATGCAAAGTTTCAGCAAAGAAAAAATAAGCACTCTATCATAGCAAGCTAGCTTCCATGAAGTGAATGAAATCTGCAAAATGGCAAATAAGGAAGTTAGAAATACGTGACTAGAAGAAGAAGACTAGAACAAGAAGAAGACTAGAACAAGAAGAAGACTAGAACAAGAAGTATATGTCATTTATGAGCTAACTTAGGTGAAATGGATCATATATGAGCTAACTAAGTTCAAATGGGTCGTTTATGAGCTAACTAAGGTGAAATGGATCATTTATGAGCTAACTTAGTTGAAATGGGTCGTTTATAAGCTAACTAAGGTGAAATGGATCGTTTTTTAGCTAACTAAGTTGAAATGGATCGTTTTTAGCTAACTTAGGTGAAATGGATCATTTATGAGCTAACTTAGTTGAAATGGGTCGTTTATGAGCTAACTAAGGTGAAATGGATCGTTTTTGAGCTAACTAAGGTGAAATGGATCGTTTTTGAGCTAACTTAGGTGAAATGGGTCATTTAGGAGCTAATCTAGGTAAAATGGGTCATTTTAGAGCTAACTTGGATAAACTGGATCATTTATAAGCTAACTAAGGTAAATGGGTCATTTTAGAGCTAACTTAGGTAAAATGGATCGTTTATGAGCTAACTAAGCTAATTATGCAATTTTTGACATAATTAAGCTAAGTACAAATCGTTTTAGAGCTAACTTAGGTAAAATGGATGGTTTTGGAGGTCAGTAAGCTTATTAAGCCATTTTGGAGGAAAAGAAGCTAACTCTAGGTCATTATGGTAAGCATATTGGAGGAAATAAAGCTAAGGTCTTTCTGCATTTGTTAAGCAAAACACTAGAGAAACTTACCGTGATCATGGAGGTGTAGGAGCGGGCTGGCTCGTGCCGGTAGCTGGAGAAGGATCGTGCGATGCTTGTCTGGAGTTACGCTGCACCAATGATCATTACCAATGTCTCGTTACCATGATGACACTCAAATGTTAAGACTAGCAAGTAATGTCCATTCAAATTAAACTCGCCGTGGTCCCAGGAGCAATCACTGGCATCGGTGGAGCGGTCTGACCGGACTTCTCACACACAGACTGCACATTTGGTTTTGACAAACACAGTCATACTAGTTAGTAATGAGACAAACACTACATGAATGTTTTGGCTAATCTGCAGAAGAAACTTACCACAAGGAGCTCGTACATGGCCCTTGCCTGCATGTCATTCCATGCCCTCTCCTCCTCCAACATCTTTGTCGTCCTATCCTCCAACTCCTGCTGCCTCTCCGCTGCCTCCGCCAGAAGTTTCTCCGTTCTATCTCTCTCACTCTATATAGCAGCCTGCAACACCACTCACATGACCATTTGTAATCATTGATGGAAGCGCGCACAATGTAATGGAGAAAGATACCTGAGTACGTATAACTAACCTTGAAGGCGAGTTGGACTGGCCGTTCACGAGGCCTTATCTCAGGAGCGGAGCTTGACTGGCGCGCCTTGATCTCCGGGAGAGTGCTAGGACAACGGATAAGTCCATCTCCTATGGCTATGGAGCCATGGGACCTCCCGCCACCAGATATCATCAGCAGCTCTGTATCAATGGGACCCTGGCTTGGGTTAAAGTCCTCCCCTTTCCTCGCCTTCCCCTGATCTCTATATTGCATGAGCTTGTCGTGGGAGGATATGTTGGTGAAGTTCTTTGGATCATCGAGGTCAGACACAGAGAATGCCTTGACTTTCTTGTAAGGGCCAGTGTGGGCCATGGCATATAGGTCGTACACCTCTAGCACCTTATCCGCCTTATTGTAGCATGCCTGAAAGAGAGAAACAAAATTAATTAGTAATTAAAGGGCTAAAGCTAGCATGATGAATGAATTGCATGAATCATGAAGCAAACCACATACCCAGTTCCGCCCGAACTGAAATAAGTTGGAGCTGCCTTGATGGTGTGGCACACCTTCCATTTGGGCACGTTTGTCCTTGGCATCGTTGTGGAGGGCTCGCCATTCATTTGAGCACCACTCATTGACCAACACCTCCCAACAATCCATCCGATCCACACACCATCTCGGAGGGGCCTAAGTTAGCAAATAGAAACTTGAGCGCTACGGCTATGAATTACTAAATGAAGGAAGTAAGTACAAGGCCTTAAGAATTACCTTCATGTGCTGCTCCTTACTCAAGAACTTCTTGCGGCACGCTGGCTTGGTATTCTTGATACCACGCGAGGCGTAGTAGTCTCGAACAGCCTGCACCCGAGCCTCGTGCCGTAAGTTCTGTAGTAGGCGCTTGCAGACGTTATCGATAACATTTGCCGCTTCCTCCTCGTATCCCTCCTCACACCTATAGAATGCCTGCAATCAAATGAGACAATATTGATTAGTACAATTAATAACTAGCTAGTTGAAGATTTTTAATTGTGTAAAGGAGAAATTACCCAGAACTTTCTGATCACCACATCTGCCCTCGTCTTGCACAAGACACCGTCGATAATCTCACCCGGCAGGGCCGATGCAGCCAAGTAGTGCTCCCAACTCAATCCAAGCTCTGGAAGCCGACCCTCACCAGGCAATGTGACAAACCCCGGGAAGTTTTGCCGACAAAGAACTCCAAGGATGAAGTTGGGCCGGCGGACACTATGATGGTGGTCCCAACCCCTGCAGCATGACAAGGCCAACGCATTAGTTATTTGAAGAAACATGAATGCAGAAGGTACAATAATATTAAATGCACTTACCTCTCCCCATCAGGGAAAATCAACCACCTCTGCTCGCGGGTCATCGGCACGGACGGGAGCCGTGTACAACCATGCTGGTAGACAGTGCCCCCCTCCTCCTCAATATTAGTCGGCTCCCCGCCATCATCAGCATGGCCACTCGGCTCCTCAGGCTAATCCGGCCAGGTACCCCATCCAGACGTGTGCTCCTCCGGGGTCTCGTGGGCCGAACTCTCATGGGCCGAAGGCCCGTCGACCCGAGGCTCGTGGGCCGAAGACCCATGGACCGGAGGCTCGTGGACCGGAGTCCGTGTAGCCTCCTCCTCAGACGAGTCCACCCTAGAAGTCACATGCTCGGGTGAAACAGCTAGGGGTGGCGACGAGGAAGGCGCCGTAGCAGTCACCCTACCTCCTCTCCCGTGACCACGTGCTCCACCTCCTCTCTTCTTCTTACATCGTCCCCTGCTGGGCACCGCGGTCGACGAAGAAGGGCCCGGCGGTGTCGCCATACTATCCAGCAACGCTCGGCGGAGAGGTGCGTGTGGAATGGAAGACCTCACACCACACGCCGACGAAGAAGGGGCCTCGGCGCGCTCCCGACCAGCGCCCACCATCTTTCAACACCTGCCATGACAAAGAATAAACAAAATTAGCTACAACATAAAAAAATACCGACATGAATAATAATATGTATATCACTTAAGTGTATCATCGTCAAGTACAACATAAAAAAATTGAATACCGACACTACTAATAATCTCGATCAGTATCATCAATAAATTCATAATCATCATCATCACTATAATCAATGATGGGCTCAAAGGGTTCAGTGGCATCAACATGTGCAAGGCCACCTTGACGTAATCGGTCAAGCATTGACAGGTCATCCGCAATAGTAACCTCTTCTTGTTCTGCCTCTTCTTGTTCCTCCTCTGGGGTGATGTCGGATTCATTGTCGCTGTCTACTTCAATGTTTTGGGGTGAAGTATAGCGGTTCCTGAAACGCTTTTTGGAAAGATGTGTCTCTTGGAAGAATTCTCCTTCATATGTGTCTGGGTTAATGTGAGGTTCATAATCCTCTTCCTTTGGGGGAGAAAGTCTAGCACGTGGCGGCCATTCAGAAATGACATCCCAACCTTTCAGATTTGGATTAGTTTGGCAGGCCCATGGTAGATAGAATACTTGGGTCGCCTATTGAGTCGTAATATAGACATCAGGAACATCTAAATGGGTGCTTTGGTTGATTTCAACTAGCCCTATATGTTCATGAGTCCTTCTAGTCTCCTTCGGCTGAAACCAATAACATTTGAAGACTACAACATTTGGTGGGTTTTCACCATAGAATAGAAGTTCATAAATTGCTTCAACTCTCCCGTAATACTCGGTACCTCCTTCGCCGATAGCAGATACACAACAATTTGTAGACTTTTGGTCGGCCATAGATAGCTCTTTGCCATAGGTACGAAAGCGATACCCGTTGATGTCGTATTTGTCAAATGAACGGACCTTATAGTCAAAACCATTAGCGACTTGTCTCAATTCGGCGTCCATAGACTCTGAATTAGCCTACAAGTTTAATATGAGAGGATTGTTGCATTACGCACAAATTAGCGAATGAAATGAAATTGTCTAATAGAAATTACCGTTTGTTTGAACCAAGAGATGAAACCGGGATAGCCGCCTCCTTGCTTTGTGAGAAGCTCATACTCTTCCACGGAATCCTTTTGGATCACCGCTCCATACGAGAATATGGCGATGTATCGACTGTATGAAATATCCAAGAATAAGAGCAGTTCAAAGGAAATAGAAGTTGCGAAACAATGTACCGAGAACTTACTCGATGTACGGCTGCACTTCTATCAGGTTCTTGAAGATATACAACGAAATGGTCTGCCATTCTTCGTTATCCAAAGATACTGGATTTGAAACACTGGCTGGTGTGAGATTCCCTTTGAATAGGCTGAGGTTGGATCCACCCTTTTTAGGGTCGTCAGCATTGTACCGAGGCTTCGGATTATGCAAATGACGATTTTTGGCTTCGTAGTGTGCTGTCACGAAGTTTGCCGCCTCCTCAGTGATGAATGCCTCAGCCATCGATGCTTCAATTCTTCGTTTATTTTTACATTTTTCTCGAAGCGTCTTCTGCATCCTCTCAGTTGGGTAGCACCAACGATTTTGCACGGACCCCCCAATCTTGCCTCGGTCGAGAGATGCAAAATCAAATGCTGCATTGGATTAAAGAAGCCCGGTAGAAAGATCTTCTCTAACTTGCAGATCAACTCCGACGCCAACTCTTCCATTTCTTCTAGCACGCCAGGCAATAGTTCTTTCGCACAAAGAACACGGAAGAAATAGCTGAGTTCTGCCAGTACTAGCCATTCATCCTCAGGGATGAAGCCACACAACATCACCGGCATTACCCGCTCAATCCATCTGTGCCAATCATGACTCTTGAGACCAAATATCTTCAATTTATCAAGACTCGCTCCCCTCTTTAGATTCGCTGCATACCCATCGGGGAACATCAACTGCATTTTCACCCACAAGATAATTTCCCTCATAGCTGGCCTTCCAAGATTGAACCATGCCTTTGGCTTCGTCCAATTCTGCTTTCCTTTCGGTTCTTTCATGTTTTGTAACGGCCTATCACATAGAGTCTCCAGATCGACTCTAGCCTTAGTATTATCCTTTGACTTCCCATCTATGCCGAACAATGTACCAAAAAGTGCCTCGGTGATATTCTTCTCAGTGTGCATCGCGTCGATGTTGTGTGGGCAAAGGAGGTCTTTGAAGTAAGGCAGATCCCATAAGCATGTTTTGTGAGTCCAGGCGTGCTTAGAATTATACCCCTTGAAGTACCCTGGACGTTGTGGATCTAGCTCGAGAGCGTTTAACTGATCCAGGGTCTGTTGGCCTATCAATGCAGGTGGTGCAAAGTTTTTGACAACTCTACCTCTGATGAAGTTCTTCTTGTCTTTCCTGAACTTATGGCGAGGATCCAGGAACTGTCTATGCATGTCGAAGCAAGAAAACTTGTGACCGGCCTGAAGCCAACGAAACTCAAGAGCTCCCTTGCATGTGGGGCACGGGAACCTTCCATGCACACACCAGCCAACGAATAGCGCATACGCCGGCAAGTCATGCGTCGAGTACATGTACCAGGCACGCATTATGAAGTTCCGTTTGCTATAGGCGTCGTATGTCTTGAACCCATTATCCCAGGCTTCTTGCAATTCGTCCTTAAGCGGTTGCATGTACACATTCTGTAGCGACCCAACCCGAATGGATCAAGTCTCTGTGCTTAAGTGTCATCCCTGGATCGGTATGCTGACACACACAGTACTCGAGGATTTATAACAGAGGTAAATCACATGTATAAATAACATAAATACTATTACCTCAATCCAAATAGCGGAAGTAACAAGGTTGTGGATTCCCATCAACACCAACGGCAAAGTTGAGTGTAGAAATCGTAACCCTAACGTATCACTTACTCGTCGTAAGAAATCCTGCAACATGAGACGTTGCAGCCATAGAGGGTCGGTACATTGAATGTACTGGCAAATTCACACCATAGAGAATGATGAATAAAGGCTATCACTACATGCATATTTGGCGGGTGGAAAAGCTCTATGGTTATAGGATTTTGGGTAAAGCCAATTTTTCCCTACTGCAAAGGAATAAATTTTATTTAACTATCATGGTGGTTGTTGAACATTGAGAATGGTTGACAGCATTCTCAATCCCAATTAAATAACATCATTAAACCCAACAAACTTAATTTAAAGTAATGTGATGAGATCAACAGGATAATCCAAGTACTAGATACTCAAGATGTCCATAACCGGGGACGCGGCTAATCATGATTAGTTTATACACTCTACAGAGGTTTGCGCACTTTTCCCCACAAGACTTGATCTCCTCCGTTGGATTTCTCGCACTACATGGTGTTTGAGAAACGGATGACCGAGACATAGTCTTTCAGAAGCGTTTGCACCTTACGATGGGTAGACCGTACCACCTACAACCCCTACATCTTCTAGTCTACCACTGTAAGAGTTCACACGACTTAATCAACTATGCTAGAGCCCATAATAGCTTGTGGCTACACACGGAAGTTTCTAGTATGAATAATCTCATAATCCCTTTGAGCCTGGGTGGCGGTCCATAAAAAAAATAGGCAAATCCTGGAAACCCAGGTGCCTAGACAGGCAAATCCTGGAATAACCAGGTGCCTCAATCCACCCAGATGTGTGTTTGAGTTTCAACCTTAAGTAAACCATTAATTAACAATCTCACATCTGTCATGAATACTCTCAAAAAACCCAATCCACGTCTACGAGCATAGCATAGCAGTATAAGCATAACGTAATAGTAACTCCCAAGATTTGAATGCCGGACAATAGGTTTCCTACCTCATCAACTACTTCCCAATACCCACAATTTAATTAGATCCTAATCATGCAATGTTTGAGGTTTGATCTAATGCAACAAAAACTGGGCATGAAAGAGGTATGATCAAAGTGTGAACTTGCCTGCAATGTTGATGAAGATGGTTCGCACTCAAAACTCTTGATAGCTCTACTCGTCACACTCTGGTCAATCTATCGTAAGCAAGCAATAGTAACCACACATAAGCAACCACTCAAAGATCAGAAAGAACGAAGAAGACGATTCGAAAAACTTCAAAACCAGGCAAATAACTCTTGCAACATAAAACAATTTCTAACAGTACCAAAATTATGTGAATTTGGCCTTATTAGAATGTTTAGGTCAAGAGCTTCGATTTGCAAAAAGAATCAACCCAAACGGAGCTACGAAACTCAAGTTATGATCAAACGAAGTTTGAATTCAAATCTAATCTAATTCAAATTTTAAACTTTTCAAAAACATGTTTGAGTTGGATTACTGGATAGAGGGGATCATAACGAAGATGCTAGCATTGGTTTCGTTGGATTTGGACTAACGAGTAAAAAGTTATGAGTGTTTGAAAATCAGGGACTAATCTGTAAATAAAATCTTCATGGATGGGTCCCTGACCGAAATTAACAGAAAAGAAAACACTAAATAACGAACGTTCACTAACTAGTTCTAAACAGAGAACGTTCTCTAAATAGATCTAACAAAAAAACTAAAGCGGTTTTTTTAAACGAAAATCGAAACCCTAAAATAAACCGGCGAACCGGGTGGACTTATTACCATTTCACCGCGGTTTCGACGCCGGCGGCGGTTTTTTTTTCCATGGCGGTTGGAGTTCGGCGAGGGCTGCGCGGCTCCGGCGAGCGAGGCAGCTCCGGCGACGGCAGGCAACGGCGACGCGGGCAGCGGCAAGCGGCGGCACGGTCGGCGGGGTGGTGCGACGAAGTAGGCGAGCGGCGCGGCGGGGCAGCGACTGCGGCGGCGAGGCGGCGAAGCACAGCGGCGGGGCAACGACTGCGGCGGCGAGGCGGCGAAGCGCAGCGGCAGTGGATGCGGGCTCCGGTGGGATGCGGCGTGAGGGGAGGAGAGGAGGCGGGGCCCGGGGCTCCGGATTTATAGGAGGGAGAGGAGAGGCGGCGACTTGCAAAAGGGGCAAGGCGCGGGCGGCGACCGAGTCGGCCACAGCGGCGATGGCGTGCGCCGGCCGTATTCCCGAGCGGAGTCCACTCGAGGACGGGGCGAGGAGGTGGGCCGGCTGGGCTGGCTGGCTGGGCCGCGGCCCAGTTCGGTCCAAAAGAGAAGGAAGTTCTTTTTTTTAAAGATTTTCAAGACGAATAAAAATAAACAAAACAAAAGAAATAAAAAAAATTATATAGGCACGTAATATATCAAAATTTTCAGAAAAAGATTTTCTACGATATGAACATTTTTCTAGCATTAAATAAAATACACACAAAATCAGATAATTCAAAGAGTGCTACTGGTCTAATAAAATCCAATAAAAATCATTTTAAAAATACCAAAATGATTTCAAATAAATTTTTCTCCAATTTTCTATTGTAGGGAATCATGTTACCCTATTTTCCATGTATTTGTTTTTGGAGAAAAATAATTTGAATAAAACTCAAATAACTCCAAATTGAAAATAAATTCAAAAGAACTTTGAATTTAATTCTTTGAAACTCCCAACTCATATTTCATATAATTTGAAGAAGTACTTTTATCTTCTCTCATGAAAATCATTGAGCTGCATGAAGTTTATGAATTGAAATATTTCCAAATGAAATCCAATTATTTTCAAATACCCTTTCATTTAATTTAAATGGAAGAAGTCATATCATCTTCGCTCAAGGGTTTTGTATTTGAAAAGAATTTGAATTCATGGAGATCAGAAAGCAAATATGAAAGTTTGGGAAAGTCCTTTTATTCCCTCTCATTTAACTTTTAAAAAGTTTTGAATTCACTCACTTTCAGAAAATCAATCAAACAATCAGTCAATTCTATCTATTTATTATAACATTCCAAAATTTAGAATTTTGGGATGTTACAAACCTACCACCCTTAAAATGAATCTCGTCCTCGAGATTCGGAGAGGCTAGCAAGAAATAGGTTAGGGTTTGGGGGTCTCCTCAAAATCCATCGATCATCACAGGGGTCTGGGGTGCTACCACCCTTAGAAGCATGGTTACTATTCCATCAAAACTCATATACTCCATCCTTATTTTTGACAGTGTCGGTCTTCTCAGATCCTCGAGAAAATTCCTTCTCTGAGCTCTTCTGGTAGTGGCATAACCTTTTTCTCAATTCTTCTGTCTTTCATCTAGGTAAGGTTCTTCCGAGACTAGGTCTTCTTAGCTGACGGGTCTGGCGCCAAAACTAAACAACTATCGATATCTCATGGTGGTCAACAATTTATGGTTTCTCCTGAAGGAAATGGGTCTGGGTTGAACCTCACCGTATAACCTACGGTTGGCAACAACTGCCGTGTACAAGGGAAAAATACTTATACCATTCTAAGTTTAAACAGGGTTTTGATCGTCATCTCTTTACTATAGGTAAGTCACTCAGATTTACCATCCCACATAGCAAGGCGAATAATAAGAGTAAGTCGGTATGGTGATCAATCCATCCCGCACCCAAATCATTACCTTGTATACGGTTTAGCGAATCTCGCGTTCTAACACTCGGTCATCCTCACAAGCATTGCAGAATTTCTCTTGTCCACGAACTGCGTTCGGAATAATCCATTGATTCTGCAAGCCAAACAACATCTAACGTTCCTTCACAACTCTCAGGTTTTGCGTTACTCCTATAAAATTGTCTTATTGATAAAATCGTAACTTCGTCCAGGGTTTTTCCTTCAGCAAGAGTGTGCTTGCTTCTTGGCAGGTCCTGGGGCCTGTGGGTTATGGCCCATCTCATCACTTGTAATCCTTGAACTTATCATCGGGCAACTGATCATTATTCCAACTTCCAACTTCCAGTTTCCACGCATATTTCAAATCCATCAAATTGTACTGTCTTCCTTCCTTCTGTTGTACCAAACTAGGACATGACTACTCAGACTCATCATGGGGTTTCCATTGATCCATATTTCCGACATCATACCTCCTTTATATCCAATAGTAATTTATCTCTTCATCCTCGTGGGATATCCCACATACCGAGATAAAAACTTATACTTATGGAGTCCATATTCCACTTCTTGGAACATCATTATCCCTTCCAGGGTCAAGCGTCCTTATAGGGGAATATTGGCCATCTCTGCATGGCACTTCTTCAACTGGGAAACGTGAAACACATCTTGAACTCCTGACAGTCCTTCGGGTGACTCCAACTTGTTGGCCACTTCTCCCATACGCTCCAAAACTCGGTATGGTCCTACAAATCTCGGGGCTAACTTTTCCTTAACTCCAAATCGTTTAACTCACCGCAAAGGGGACACACGAGGACATGCTCTATCTCCAATTTCATAGACTACCTCCTTGCGTTTTTAAGTCTGCATAACTCTTCTGCCTGGACTGAGCTACCTTCAGTCTATCTCGAATCAACTTAACATTCTCTTCTGACTCCTTGATCACATTTGGTCCAAACAACTGACGGTCTCCAACTTCATCCCACTCACTCTTGGGGTATCACACATATCGAGACAAAACTAGTATTCATTTTGTCCGAAATCCACTCAGTGGGGTATCCTTATCTTTTCCAGGGGTCAAGGGTTCTTACAGGGTACTACCACCCTTAAAATGCACAAATCTTCCATATACCATATTTCTCATATCCTCATAATGGCCAAAATTCTTCTTCATAGAGTAACAACTCATAAAATCCATATCAGTACCAACGATGCTAACTTTAGTCATTCTCAAATGATTACAATCTCTCGCTTTTCCATTACATGTCTCAACTCAACACCTCAATATAAAAGAAAATGTTCTCACTTCTACTACTCCATTTCCTTTGTTGCAAACTCAACTATCTAGCACAAGTTTCCTTCTCCTTGGGGCATTCTCTGGCAAGGTGCCCTGCTCCATTACAACTAAAACATATTACGTCTGACAAGTCTCGAGGTTTCCTTTTTGGGCAACTGTTGAGGTAGTGCCCTGACTCCTTGCACCTGTAACAGGTGATATGACTCAGGTTCCTCCTGGGCTCCAATCGGTTTCTCTTCCTGGAATTTTCCATCCCAATCAGGGCTTCTATTTCCTGTGGGTCATATTCTACTTCCTCTGTCGGGAATTCTACTAGATCCCCATTCAAACAATTTTGGGAGATGTGTCCTTCTTCTCCACATGAATAGCAAGACTTAGTGCAGGGTTTACTCGGGTATTCTTTAGGTGTGTCCTCCATCTCTTCCTTCATCACAGCTTCTTCTAAAATTTCCATGAGGGCTCCTTTCATTACTTCTTTCTTCTGTTGGATGGTTCGTTGTACCATGGGGTAAATGTGACACTGAGCAGGATAGTGGGTAGTCCCTTCACACAAGAAACAAGTAATCTTCCTAGTTGGGCATTCTTCAACTAGGTGACTTCCTTCACAATTAGGGCATTCATCCTTGTGTTCTTTATGGGTGTGTCCTATTTCTCCACAAATCTTGCATGCACAAGGTTTCTTCATATCCTTTCCATAAGGCTTCAACTTCTGGGAAACAATCCGAGACTTTGGCAGAGTCAACTTAAATTCTTTCCAAGTGGTCTCTACTTGCCATCCTTTCATGGTTTGGTACATCCTCCACCAAGTAGAAGCACCTCTTTCAAAACACTGAAGAGCATGCTGGGTTATATCATGTCCAACTATAGGGTTATTCTCCATGTGATCCTCCATGTTCTGAATCCATTGGTCCGTCTCCAATTGACTCATCAGTACAGAAAATATAAGCTCATCACCATTCATCCTCTATTGGGTCCAAGGGTTTTGGGGTGAGATAAGAGAGATAGAGAGAGATACACACAATACAAACAAAAGTTTTGAAAAGACAGATTTTTGTTGTGGCTGTCGAAAAACATCAAACAAATGACAGCTCACAATCGTCGCATCTAACGTAGGCATATAACAGGGGTTTGGTCTTCTAAAGGTCAATAAATCTTCAACGTCTCCAAACTCTTCAAGCCTTGTTCATACCTCCAATGGCTTCTTCTGATCATGCTTTTCTTCTCAAGTCCTTTTGCCAGCTCATCTTTGCTGTAGCAAAGCCTCTGATGACATCCTGGAATATTCTGGAGTTGCATTCCAAACTTCTGGGTTACAACATCCTTGGTATGAACCATGGTCATACTGTCCTTCAGTTCCTGACAAATCTCCGGTATCTCGAGGTTGTAGCTCCTCCAGCTTGGCTACTTTCATCTTCAGGGTCCTGAGTTCCTCATGAAATACTTCCTTGTCTAATACGACTTCCTGGAGCTCCATTTTAAACTTCTTGTTGTACTACTCCAGATCCTGGTGATACACCGGCTAAGGTTAAAACTTCATCTTACTGATAGGTGCTCCATCGGCCTTCTTCCATTAAATCCATTCTGAAGAAATGCATCCTTAACTCAACATGGTGACAATAGCATAAGAGGGAGATAACTTCTTGGATAGCTGTGTTTCTACTCTTGTCATTTCCATGAGCTATCATTCCATAGTTGATATCTCCTGCCTTAGGGTTTTCTTAACAAATCCTTGAGTTTCTTAACTCTACATGCTCCGGTCTTTCTCCGATACACCTTGATCTCAGGTATTGACGGCTTCCTTAGTCTGCCAAGTTCCATAAGGGTAGCCTTCCTAGGTCATACTAAATCTGGAAATTCTACAGAGCCTTCAAATTCTCCTAGACTTCAGAGTCTTCAACAGTTGTAGTTTCCATTATCATAATGTATGGTAAAATCCTCTTCATTCCGAATGATCTCGGTTGTCCGATATCTTGTACTTCTTGGAGTGATCTCATCAGTCGAATCTTCGTGTGGTCAAAAGGGGAAAGGGGTATGGTCTCACTAAAGGGAATTTTTGAATAAGCTCAGAAGAGAAGAGATATAAAAGATCTTTTGGAAGGGAAAGTTGTAGAGAAAAATCTTTGCTATGGGCTTGCCAGTTTCTAGGGTCACGTCCTACAGTCAACATGTGCTCTGATACCATCTTCTAGCGACCCGACCCGAACGGATCAAGTCTCTGTGCTTAAGTGTCATCCCTGGATCGATATGCTGACACACACAGTACTCGAGGATTTATAACAGAGGTAAATCACATGTATAAATAACGTAAATACTATTACCTCAATCCAAATAGCGGAAGTAACAAGGTTGTGGATTCCCATCAACACCAACGGCAAAGTTGAGTGTAGAAATCGTAACCCTAACGTATCACTTACTCGTTGTAAGAAATCCTGCAACATGAGACGTTGCAGCCACAGAGGGTCAGTACATTGAATGTACTGGCAAATTCTCACCATAGAGAATGATGAATAAAGGCTATCACTACATGCATATTTGGCTGGTGGAAAAGCTCTATGGTTATAGGATTTTGCGTAAAGCCAATTTTTCCCTACTGCAAAGGAATAAATTTTATTTAACTATCATGGTGGTTGTTGAACATTGAGAATGGTTGACAGCATTCTCAATCCCAATTAAATAACATCATTAAACCCAACAAACTTAATTTAAAGTAATGTGATGAGATCAACAGGATAATCCAAGTACAAGATACTCAAGATGTCCATAACTGAGGATGCGGCTAATCATGATTAGTTTATACACTCTACAGAGGTTTGCGCACTTTTCCCCACAAGACTCGATCTCCTCCGTTGGATTTCTCGCACTACATGGTGTTTGAGAAACGGATGACCGAGACATAGTCTTTCAGAAGCGTTTGCACCTTATGATGGGTAGACCGTACCACCTACAACCCCTACATCTGCTAGTCTACCACTGTAAGAGTTCACATGACTTAATCAACTATGCTAGAGCCCATAATAGCTTGTGGCTGCACACGGAAGTTTCTAGTATGAATAATCTCATGATCCCTTTGAGCCTGGGTGGCGGTCCATAAAAAAACAAGCAAATCCTGGAAACCCAGGTGCCTAGACAGGCAAATCTTGGAATAACCAGGTGCCTCAATCCACCCAGATGTGTGTTTAAGTTTCCACCTTAAGTAAACCATTAATTAACAATCTCACATCTATCATGAATACTCTCAAAAACCCAATCCACGTCTACGAGCATAGCATAGCAGTATAAGCATAACGTAATAGTAACTCCCAAGGTTTGAATGCCGGATAATAGGTTTCCTACCTCATCAACTACTTCCCAATACCCACAATTTAATTAGATCCTAATCATGCAATGTTTGAGGTTTGATCTAATGCAACAAAAACTGGGTATTAAAGAGGTATGATCAAAGTGTGAACTTGCCTGCAATGTTGATGAAGATGATTCGCACTCAAAACTCTTCATAGCTCTACTCGTCACACTCCGGTCAATCTATCATAAGCAAGCAATAGTAACCACACATAAGCAATCACTCAAAGATCAGAAAGAACGAAGAAGACGATTCGGAAAACTTCAAAACCAGGCAAATAACTCTTGCAACATAAAACAATTTCTAACAGTACCAAAATTATGTGAATTTGGCCTTATTAGAATGTTTAGGTCAAGAGCTTCGATTTGCAAAAAGAATCAACCCAAACGGAGCTACGAAACTCAAGTTATGATCAAACGAAGTTTGAATTCAAATCTGATCTAATTCAAATTTTAAACTTTTCAAAAACATGTTTGAGTTGGATTACTGGATAGAGGGGATCATAACGAAGATGTGAGCGTTGGTTTCGTTGTATTTGGACTAACGAGTAAAAAGTTATGAGTGTTTGAAAATCAGGGACTAATCTGTAAATAAAATCTTCATGGATGGGTCCCTGACCGAAATTAATAGAAAAGAAAACACTAAATAACGAACGTTCACTAAGTAGTTCTAAACAGAGAACGTTCTCTAAATAGATCTAACAAATAAACTAAACCGGTTTTTTTAAACAAAAACCGAAACCCTAAAATAAACCGGCGAACCGGGTGGACTTATTACCGGTTCACCGTGGTTTCGATGCCGGCGGCGGTTGGAGTCCGCCGAGGGCTGCGCGGCTCCGGCGAGCGACGCAGCTCCGGCGACGGCGGGCAACGGCAACGCGGGCAGCGGCGAGCGGCGGCGCGGTCGGCGGGATGGTGCGGCGAAGCAGGCGAGCGGCGCGGCGGGGCAGCGACTGCGGCGGCGAGGCGGCGAAGCGCAGAGGCAGGGAAGAGACTGCGGCGGCGAGGCGGCGAAGCGCAGCGGCGGCGGCGGCGGATGCGGGCTCCGGTGGGATGCGGCGTGAGGGGAGGAGAGGAGGCGGGGCCGGGGCTCCGGATTTATAGGAGGGAGAGGAGAGGCGGCGACTTGTAGAAGGGGCAAGGCGCGGGCGGCGACCGAGTCGGCCATGGCGGCGATGGCGTGCGCCGGCCGGATTCCCGAGCGGAGTCCGCTCGAGGACGGGGCGAGGAGGTGGGCCGGCTGGGCTGGCTGGCTAAGCCGCGGCCCAGTTCGGTCCAAAAGAGAAGGAAGTTCTTTTTTTAAGATTTTCCACACGAATAAAACTAAACAAAACAAATAAAAAAATTTATATAGGCATATAATATATCAAAAATTTCAAAAAAAGATTTTCTACGATATGAACATTTTTCTAGCATTAAATAAAATACACACAAAATCAGATAATTCAAAGAGTGCTACTGGTCTAATAAAATCCAATAAAAATCATTTTAAAAATACCAAAATGATTTCAAATAAATTTTTCTCCAATTTTCTATTGTAGGGAATCATGTTACCCTATTTTCCATGTATTTTGTTTTTGGATAAAAATAATTTGAATAAAACTCAAATAACTCCAAATTGAAAATAAATTCAAAAGAACTTTGAATTTAATTCTTTGAAACTCCCAACTCATATTTCATATAATTTGAAGAAGTCCTTTTATCTTCTCTCGTGAAAATCATTGAGCTGCATGAAGTTTATGAATTGAAATATTTCCAAATGAAATCCAATTATTTTCAAATACCCTTTCATTTAATTTAAATGGAAGAAGTCATACCATCTTCGCTCAAGGGTTTTGTATTTGAAAAGAATTTGAATTCATGGAGATCAGAAAACAAATATGAAAGTTTGGGAAAGTCCTTTTATTCCCTCTCATTTAACTTTTAAAAAGTTTCGAATTCACTCACTTTCAGAAAATCAATCAAACAATCAGTCTAATCTATCTATTTATTATAACATTCCAAAATTTAGAATTTTGGGATGTTACACATTCATATTTTTCCTCGGATAGTTGGGCCCTGGAATTATCAACGTCAGGAAAATGTTCTTTCTTTGCATAATCTGTCCGGGGGGGAGATTGAGTGGAAAGACAAATAAGGGCCAACAACTGTATTGGGCTGCCGTCATACCAAACACACTGAACCCATCCGTACCAAGATGTTAGTGTTCTTTGTGAGCATGTAATTCATCAAACTTTTTCCACGCAACACCATCCGATGTGTGTACCATCATCAGATTCCCATCTGCATCTAGTTCGATTCTTTTGCCTGTTTTGTGCCATGTCATCTGTCTGGCCGTCTCTTCGACCATGAAAAGACATTGAAGTCTTGGTACGATTGGCATATACCGAAGAACACTAACGGGGATTTTGGTCTGTGTCTTCTCACCCATACCGTTGTCTACCACAATATACCTGGAAGACTTGCAAATGGGACAATAGTTCAAGTCTGCATAGTCAAGCCTAAATAAGGCACATTCTTTCTCATAAGCATGTATCTTCTCATAGGGCATCTTCAGTGCACGGAGGATTTTGTCCGACTGGTATAGGTTTGTAGACATTACATGGCCTTTGGGTAGAAAGCGTCCAAATACTGTCATAATTGTGTCGTAGCATTCTCTGCCCAAGTTGAACTGAGCCTTCAGAGCCATTACTTGTGAGATGGCATCCAACTGACAAAGCTCAGTGTGCTCGTGGAGCGGACATTTTGAAGACTCCAACATTTCATTGAAGGCCTTTGTAGATTCCTCCATCTCTTTGTCCGAATCCCGAGCATCATCATAGTCTTGCACCATGTTTTCCATCCTGGTACCATGCTCGTCGGTGTGATGACGATCCACCTCAGCTCGGTCACGTTGGGCAGACTCACCATGAAATGTCCACACCATATAATCGAGCGTAAAACCACTCTTTTGCAGGTGTTTGCCCATTTCAGCCTCTGTCCTCTTTTCCCAATTGCCGCACCGGAAACAGGGGCACCAGGTTTTCCTCTGGCCATTTGCAAATGCGGCTTGCACAAACCCCTTGATTTTTGTGAACCATTCAGCGCTCCATTTGTTCTAACCAGTGTGACCGGTATACATCCACGCACGATCACTCATCTTGACTTTCAGAGCTACTGGACACACAACAATTATATATATAATTCACCATGTATATATTAATCAGTTGATCTAGTTTGTCAATTTTATTACGTCCATGCAACCTACACTCTAATAGGTAATGATAGGTCCTAATCCCACTTGAGTATGTGTAGATTGGGTTCATTTTCCCATGCTATGCTCCGGATCCGACGCAAAATTTCGGCAGCACCTCCCCGCTGTTCTCTTGATACACGTCTCTACAATAAACAGAGAGGATGTGTACCCGGAGAACAACAGGGGAGGCACTGACAAAATTTATGCGTCGGATCCGGAGCAAAGCATATGGGAAAACGAACCCAATCTACACATACTCGGGCTGTCCATGGATAGCGTTGGACAATTCGAAAGAATCAAGGTTATAAATATGCAAATGCATGCATATTTATAACTATGACGCTTTCGAACGGGAGACATATATTGGTTACGCATACTGATGATTCAAGACACATATATAGCTAGCTATCAAGTTTCATCGGCACGAACACCGGAACAGAGCAAATAATTAATCAGGGAGGAGGACATGTCATTTGTGCTCACCCACGAACGAAGGGGCAGAGCTCGTCAAACGCACGGCGAGGTCGTCGAACACCAAACCTCGCAGCGATGAAACAACTGCACATTTAAATCTACCCGATCAACACAATTATATATGATGTTTTTCATAACAAAATCGAAAAATATATGACCAAACTAATAATTCACAAATATATGACCCCGTCGGCCTCTGGAAGGCCAAAGAACACCTTTTCGGGAGGTGTCGGGGTCGGGGTGTCGTGTCGGTGTCGGGGTGCCGTGTCGGGGTCGGGGTGCTGTTTCGGGGTCGGGGTGTCGTGTCGGGGTCGGGGTGTCGGGGTCAGGGGGTCGGGTGTCAGGGTGTGGTGTCGGGGTCAGGGTGTCGGGGTGTGGTGTCAAGGTCGGGGGGTTAGGGGGTCGGGTGTCGGGGTGTCGTGTCGGGGTCGGGGTGTGGTGTCGGGGTGTCGGGGTCGGGGTGTCGGGGTCAGGGGGTTAGGGGGTCGGGTGTCGGGGTGCCGTGTCGGGGTCGAGGTGCTGTTTCGGGGTCGGGTGTTGTGTCGGTGTCGGGGTCAGGGGGTCGGGTGTCGGGGTGTGGTGTCAGGGTCGGGGTGTCGGGGTGTGATGTCGGGGTCGGGGGGTCAGGGGGTCGGGTGTCGGGGTGTCGTGTCGGGGTCGGGGTCGGGGTGTGGTGTCGGGGTGTCGGGGTCGGGGTGTCGGGGTCAGGGGGGTCGGGGTGTCGGGGTGTGGTGTCGGGGTCAAGGGGTCGGGGTGTTTCCTTCTATCCTTCTTCTTCTTTCTTTCTCTTCTTCTTCTTCTTTCCTTTGTTCTTCTTCTTTCATCTTTTTTCTACTTTTTACTTCTTTTTTCTTCTTTTCTTCTTCTTCTACTTCTTCTACTTCTTTTCTTCTTTTCTTCTTCTTCTACTTCTTCTACTTCTTGTCTTCTTCTTCTTTTTTCATCTTTTTTCTACTTCTTTTCTTTTCTTCCTTTCTTCTTCTTCTACTTCTTTTCTTCTTTTTCTTTTTTCATCTTTTTTCTACTTCTTTTCTTTTCTTCTTCTTCTACTTCTTCTACTACTTCTTCTAATTCTTTTCTAACACTAACACAATCTAGCACTAACAATTAAACAGCAAAAAATGAAAAAAGAAAAGAAAAAAAAAGAAGTAGCCCCTCATCGGAGCAATGGGACGGTCGGCGGGGGCGGTGGCGGGGGCACCGGGCGGCGGCAGGGCGGCGTCGGGCGGCGCCTGGCGGCGGGTGGCGGGGCGACGGCCAAGCGGGTGCGGGTGCGGGGGCGGCGCCGGGCGGCGTGGGTGGTGCCGGGCGGCGGGGCGGGGGCGGCGGTGGGTGGGGATCTGGTGGCGTCGGGGAGGAGAGAGGGAGAGCAGAGAGAGTAACGGGCAGGGGTGGGGGCCGTTAATTAGTCTGCTCTTTGCCGTCCACCGCTCTTTGTCGTCCGCCTTTATCTCTCTTTGCCATCCGCTAGCGGACGGCAAAGAGGTGGGGCGTTAAGTTTTTTCTAAACGGGATGGGGGTGGGGGGCACCTCCCTCTTTGCCATCAGTTAGCTGACGGCAAAGAGCTGGCAGATGGCAAAGGCCTGTTTTGATGTCCGCTATTTCTTTGTCGTCTGCTTTTCGGTAGCTGATGGCAAAGAGCTGGTAGATGGCAAAGTAGCTGATTCCAGTAGTGTAATAAGATGCCCTCTGATTTTGAATCTAATATTAAAGAATTTATCACTTCGCAAAAGAGTTTCAATGCTTTTATTGAAGAAAAATTGCTTAAGATTGATGAGTAGGCTAGGAACGTTGATAGAATTTCTCTTGATGTTGATTCTTTGAAACTTAGATCTATTCCACCTAAGCATGATATCAATGAGTCTCTCAAAGCCATGAGAATTTCCATTGATGAGTGCAAAGAAAGAACCGCTAGGATGCGTGCTAAGAAAGATTGCTTTATAAAAGTGTGTTCTTCTAGTTTTCATGATAATAAGGATGAAGATCTAAAAGTTATTGATGTGTCTCCTATTAAATATTTGTTTTGCAATATGAATCTTGATAATGATGGGGCTTAAGATGAGCCACCTTTACCTAGTAGGCGTTCCAAAAATTCAGAGGCTTTAGATCTTGATGCTAAAATTGTTAAAAGTGGGATTGAAGAGGTCAAAACTTTAAATATCAATGAACCCACTATTTTGGATTTCAAGGAATTTAATTATGATAATTTCTCCTTGATAGATTGTATTTCCTTGTTCCAATCCGTGCTAAATTCTCCTCATGCTTATAGTCAAAATAAAGCTTTTACTAAACATATCGTTGATGCTTTGATGCAATCTTATGAAGAAAAACTTGAGTTGGAAGTTTCTATTCCTAGAAAACTTTATGATGAGTGGGAACCTACTATAAAAATTAAAATTAAATATCATGAGTGTTATGCTTTGTGTGATTTCGGTGCTAGTGTTTCCACGATTCCAAAAACTTTGTGTGATTTGATAGGTTTCCGTGATTTTGATGATTGTTCTTTAAACTTGCACCTTGCGGATTCCACTATTAAGAAACCTATGGGAAGAATTAATGATGTTCTTATTGTTGCAAATAGGAACTATGTGCCCGTAGATTTCATTGTTCTTGATATATATTGCAATCCTTCATGTCATATTATTCTTGATAGACCTTTCCTTAGAACGATTGGTGCAATTATTGATATGAAGGAAGGGAATATTAGATTCCAATTCCCGTTAAGGAAAGGCATGTAAAACTTACCTAGAAATAAAATTAAATTACCATATGAATCTATTATGAGAGCCACTTATGGATTACCTACCAAAGATGGCAATACCTAGATCTATCTTCGCTTTTATGCCTAGCTAGGGGCGTTAAACGATAGCGCTTGTTGGGAGTCAACCCAATTTTATTTTTATTCCTTGCTTTTTGCTCCTGTTTAGTAATAAATAATTTATCTATCCCTTGTTTTGGTTGTGTTTTTTGTGTTTAATTACTGTTTGTGCCAAGTAGAACCGTTGGGAAGACTTGGGGAAAGCCTTTTTGATCTTGCTGTAAAAACAGAAACTTTAGCGCTCACGAGAATTGCTTCCATTTTTATTTTAAAGGTGCTATTTAGTTAATTATTTTTGAAGATGATTAATAGATAAACTCCTCACGTCCAGCAATTTATTTTAGAATTTTTGGGGTTCCAGAACTTGCGTTAGCTACAGATTACTACAGACTGTTCTGTTTTTGACACATTCTGTTTTTCTTGTGTTGTTTGCTTATTTTGATGAATCTATGGCTAGTAAAAGAGTTTATAAACCATAGAGAAGTTGGAATACATTAGGTTTAACACCAATATAAATAAATAATGAGTTCATTACAGTACCTTGAAGTGGTGTTTTGTTTTCTTTCGCTAACTGAGCTCACAAGATTTTCTATCTTGAGTTTTGTGTTGTGAAGTTTTCAAGTTTTGGGTAAATATTTGATGGATTATGGAACAAAGAGTGGAAAGAGCCTAAGATTGGGGATGCCCATGGAACCCCAAGGTAAAATTCAAGGACACCAAAAAGCCTAAGCTTGGGGATGCCCCAGAAGGCATCCCCTCTTTCGTCTTCGTCTATCGGTAACTTTACTTGGAGCTATATTTTTATTCACCACATGATATGTGTTTTGCTTGGAGCGTCCTGGATGATTTGAGTCTTTGCTTTTTAGTTTACCACAATCATCCTTGCTGTACACACCTTTTGAGAGAGACTCACATGATTTGAAATTTATTAGAATACTCTATGTGCTTCACTTATATCTTTTAGAGCACGATGGTGGATTTGTTTTATAGAAACTATTGTTCTCTCATGCTTCACTTAGATTATTTTGAGAGTCCTTTAGAACAACATGGAAATAATAAAAACTTTCATATAAGTGCATTGAATACTATGAGAAGTTTGATACTTGATAATCGTTTTGAGATATGGAGATGGTGATATTAGAGTCATGCTAATTGAGTAGTTGTGAATTTGAGAAATACTTGTGTTGAAGTTTGTGATTCCCGTAGCACGCACGTATGGTGAACCGTTATGTGATGAAGTCAGAGCATGATTTATTTATTGATGGTCTTCCTTATGAGTGGCGGTCGGGGACGAGTGATGGTCTTTTCCTACCAATCTATCCCCCTAGGAGCATGCGTGTAATACATTGTTTTGATAACTAATAGATTTTTGCAATAAGTATGTGAGTTCTTTATGACTAATGTTGAGTCCATGGATTATACGCACTCTCACCCTTCCACCATTGCTAGCCTCTCTAGTATCGCACAACTTTCGCCGGTACCATAAACCCACCATATACTCCCTCAAAAAAGCCACCATACCTACCTATTATGGCATTTCCATAGCCATTCCGGGATATATTGCCATGCAACTTTCCATCGTTCCATTATTATGACACGCTTCATCATTGTCATATTGCTTGCATGATCATGTAGTTGACATCGTATTTGTGGCAAAGCCACCGTTCATAATTTGCATACATGTCACTCATGCATCATTGCACATCCCGGTACACCGCCGGAGGCATTCACATAGTCATATTTTGTTCTAAGTATTGAGTTGTAAGTAAATAAAGTGTGATGATCATCATTATTAGAGCATTGTCCCAAGTGAGGAAAGGATTATGGAGACTATGATTCCCCCACAAGTCGGGATGAGACTCCGGACGAAAAATAAAAAAAGAGAAAGAAAAGAAGAGAAAAGAGGCCAAAAAAAGAAGGCCCAAATAAAAAATGAGAGAAAAAGAGAGAAGGGACGATGTTACTATCCTTTTTCCACACTTGTGCTTCAAAGTAGCACCATGTTCTTCATATAGAGAGTCTCCTATGATATCACTTTCATATACTAGTGGGAATTTTTCATTATAGAACTTGGCTTGTATATTCCAATGATGGGCTTCCTCAAAATGCCCTAGGTCTTCATGAGCAAGCAAGTTGGATGCACACCCACTTAGTTTCTTTTGTTGAGCTTTCATATACTTACAGCTCTGGTGCATCCGTTGCATGGCAATCCCTACTCACTCACATTGATATCTATTAATGGGCATCTCCATAGCCCGTTGATACGCCTAGTTGATGTGAGACTATCTTCTCCTTTTTGTCTTCTCCACAACCACCATTCTATTCCACTATATAGTGCTATATCCATGGCTCACGCTCATATATTGCGTGAAGATTGAAAAAGTTTGAGAACATCAAAAGTATGAAACAATTGCTTGGCTTGTCATCGGGGTTGTGCATGATTTAAATATTTTGTGTGGTGAAGATAGAGCATAGCCAAACTATATGATTTTGTAGGGATAACTTTCTTTGGCCATGATATTTTGAGAAGACATGATTGCTTAGTTAGTATGCTTGAAGTATTATTATTTTTATGTCAATATTAAACTTTTATCTTGAATCTTTCGGATCTGAACATTCATGCCACAATAAATAAAAATTACATTGAGAAATATGTTAGAAAGCATTCCACATCAAAAATTCTTCTTTTATCATTTACCTACTCGAGGACGAGCAGGAATTAAGCTTGGGGATGCTTGATACGTCTCCAACGTATCTATAATTTTTTATTGCTCCATGCTATTATATTATCTATTTTGGATGTTAATGGGCTTTATTTTACAATTTTATATCATTTTTCAGATTAACCTACTAACCAGAGGCCCAGCCAAATTGTAGTTTTTTTGCCTATTTTAGGGTTTCGAAGAAAAGGAGTATTAAACGGAGTCCAAACGGAATGAAACTTTCAGGAACGTGATTTTCTCAACAAACGTGATCTAGGAGACTTGGAGTGGACGTCAAGAAACAAGGGAGGAAGGCATGAGGCAGGGGGGCGCGCCTACCCCCTGGGCGCGCCCTCCACCCTCGTGGGCCCTCCATTGCTCCACCGATGTACTTCTTCCTCCTATATATATCCACGTACCCCCCAAACATCCAGGAGCACCACGAAAACCTAATTCCACCGCCACAACCTTCTGTACTCGAGAGATCCCATCTCGGGGCCTTTTCCGGAGCTCCGCCGGAGGGGGCATTGATCACGGAGGGCCTCTACATCAACTCCATGGCCTCTCCGGTGATGTGTGAGTAGTTTACTTCAGACCTACGGGTCCATAGTTATTAGCTAGATGGCTTCTTGTCTCTCTTTGGATCTCAATACAAAGTTCTCCTCGATTTTCTTGGAGATCTATTCGATGTAATCTTCTTTTGCGGTGTGTTTGTCGAGATCCGATGAATTGTGGGTTTATGATCCAGATTATCTATGAACAATATTTGATTCTCCTCTGAATTCTTTTATGTATGATTGCTTTATCTTTGCAAGTCTCTTCGAATTATCAGTTTGGTTTGGCCTACTAGGTTGATCTTTCTTACAATGGTAGAAGTGCTTAGCTTTGGGTTCAATCTTGCGGTGTTCGATCCCAGTGACAGAAAGGGAACCAATACGTATTGTATTGTTTCCATCGAGGATAAAAAGATGGGGTTTATATCATATTGCATGAGTTTATCCCCCTACATCATGTCATCTTCCTTAAAGCACTACTCTGTTCTCTTGAACTTAATACTCTAGATGCATGCTGGATAGCGGTCGATGTGTGGAGTAATAGTAGTAGATGCAGAATCGTTTCGGTCTACTTGTTTCGGACATGATGCCTATATACATGATCATTGTAACACCCTCGATGCGACTATAGCTCCCACGTGTCGAGGCACGACTTAGAGGCATAATCGCATTGAAGGCATATGTTGCAAGTGAGGTAATCTTCACACAACCCATGTAATACATAAGGGAAAGAGATACATAGTTGGCTTACAATCGCCACTTCACACAATTACATAAATAAAGCATTACATCATCCAAATACACTCAAGGTCCGACTACGGAACCAAAATAAAAGAAGAACCCCAAATGCGACAAAGGTCCACGATCGACCCCAACCGGGCTCCACTACTGATCAACTAGAACGAAACAAAGTAAAGGACAAGATCTTCATCGAGCTCCTCCTGAGCTTGGTTGCGTCAATTGCACGGTCTCATCGGCACCTGCAAGCTGGTTTTGGAAGTATCTGTGAGCCACGGGGACTCAGCAATCTCGCACCCTCGCGATCAAGACTATTTAAGCTTATGGGTAAGGTAAAGGTATGAAGTGGAGTTGCAGCAAGCGACTAGCATATATGGTGGCTAACATGCGCAAAAGAGAGCGAGAAGAGAAAGCAAAGCACGTTCGAGAATCTATGATCAAGAAGTGATCCTAGAACAACCTACGTCAAGCATAACTCCAACAACCGTGTTCACTTCCCGGACTCCGCCGGAAAGAGACCATCACGGTTACACACGCGGTTGATTCATTTTAATTAAGGTCAACTTCAGGTTTTCTACAACCGGACGTTAACAAATTCCCATCTGCCCATAACCGCGGGCACGGCTTTCAAAAGTTCAAATCCCTGCAGGGGTGTCCCAACTTAGCCCATCACAAGCTCTCACGGTCAACGAAGGAATAGACCTCCTCCCGAGACATTCCGATCAGACTTGGTATCCCAGTACAACAAGACATTTCGACAGGGTAAAACTAAACCAGCAACACCACCCGAATGTGCCGACAAATCCCGATAGGAGCTGCACATATCTCTTTCTCAGGGCACACCGGATCATCCAAACTTCCGGTAGGCCAGCCCAGAGTTGCCCCTGGTGGCCACCGGCGGCTGACAAGTTGGACCAACACTCAGAGGAGCACTGGCCCGGGGGGGTAAAATAATGATGACCCTCAGGAGCGCGACTCCCAAGGGAAAAGAAAAGGCTAGGTGGCAAATGGTAAAACCAATGTTGGGCATTGCTGGAAGAGCTTTACTTAAGGCGAACTGTCAAGGGGTTCCCATAATAGCCCAACCGTGTAAGGAACGCAAAATCCGGGAACATAACACCGATATGACGGAAACTAGGGCGGCAAGAGTGGAACAAAACACCAGGCATAAGGCCGAGCCTTCCACCCTTTACCAAGTATATAGATGCATTAAATAAATAAGATATATAGTGATATCCCAACAAGTAAACATGTTCCAACAAGGAACGGTATCTCCATGTTCCAACAAGGAACAAACTTCAATCTTCACCTGCAACTAACAACGCTATAAGAGGGGCTGAGCAAAGCGGTAACATAGCCAAACAACGGTTTGCTAGGACAAGGTGGGTTAGAGGCTTGGTTTAACAATATGGGTGGCATGACAAGCAAGTGGTAGGTATCGCAGCATAGGCATAGCAAAAGAGCGAGCATCTAGCAAAGCAAAGATAGTAGTGATTTCGAGGGTATGATCATCTTGCCTGAAATCCCGCAAGGAAGAAGAACGAGTCCATGAAGCAGACAAACGGACGTAGTCGAACGGTTCCTCACAAACGCGACGTTACCGGAAACAACCCGAAGAAGCACACCGGAAAGAAGCAGACAACATAGTAAACAACCACCACATAGACATGGCATGATGCACAAACAATTATGATGCATGTCCGGATTAAAGAGGCATGGCAAAGTGCACAAACAATCCTACAAATTAAGTGGAGCTCAATATGCAACGAGTTGCATATTGACGGAACACCACATCAATTTTATTTAGTTCGATCTCGTTTATGTACCCAACAATATTAAATGTTGTTAAGCATGGCAAGAGGTGAAACATAAAGGGATTATCTATCTAACCAATTTAAATGGGGCCGGATATAGCAAACAACAAATCCGGTAAATCCCCATATGCATTAGTAAATTAATGCAAACAACAATTTAAACATTTTAATTGTTGTTATCATGATGCGGATGACATGAACAAGTTTTATGCAATTTTTATTAAGAGTTGACATGAGCATTATGAAGCATTTGGTCGTCATGGCGGAACAAAAGGGGTGCCACGGCAACGTTCCAGTGATCCGACAACTAGTTGATATACCGGTGCAAGAAACAAATGTGAGATGTGCGGAATGTGAAAGAGGTACGGGGAGTGATCCCGGATACCGGGTTTCCCATGTATTGGTGGCAAGGAAAATGAGTGACAAAATGGACACGGTGCGAACATGGCCAAACAGGAGCATATCATGCAACACATCACAAGCATTAGTCCACGGGCGTCGTCTCGAGGTTATACCTTTGAAGCGTGCGGTATTGCGGCGGTTCGAGTTCGTAGTGGAAGTAGTGGTACTCGCGGATCGTAGTGGAAGTAGAGGTTCACGAGTCGAAGAGGAAGTAGACGTTCACGGATCGTCGAGGGAAGTAGTGGTACTTGTCGAAGCGCACGTCAATGATTGTCGAACTTGACGTTTTTGGTTCGTGGGTCTTCGGCGTCGGTAGTTGCTCTTGGCGTCGGGCGTCGGGCGTCGAGGTACTTGGCGTTCTTCGGACTTGCTGGTCTCGTCGAAACGAAGGGGTACTTGGTACAATCCTCGTAGTCGTGCACTTGTCGTCGAGGGACTTGATGGTCTTGACAAAACGAAGGGGTACTCGGCAAAACCCTGTTCTTCGGAGGTCGACGGTAGTGGTACATGTTAACGGACATTGTGGTACTTGGTCTTCGCATTGCAGTTGCACAAAAACATCGTCGGACTTGGAAGAATCCAGAGGCGTGCACGAGCGGTGGTGGTCGTCCATGGAGGAGCGCTAGTTGCCAGAGAAGAGCCACGACACGGGGCTCGGCGAGGAAGGCGGTGCGCAGCAAGAGCAGCTGCAGCAGGGCAGCGTCACTGCATGCACGGGAGGAGGAAGGCCCTGGTAGAGGCAGGTGCTGGGTGCTTAGGGCGCCGGTGGCGGTCTCCGCAAGGAGAAGGGCGCGACGGGGGCCTGGAGGTCAAGGAGGCAGGCAGGAGGGGATCGGGTCGAGGCGCCAGGGTATGGAACGACCAGGCAGGAAGGAATTCCCGTGGCGGAGCTCCATGGGAGGCGAGGCCATGCGCGGCTGCCATAGCTTCTCATGCAGAGGAGAAGCCAGTGGTGTCTAGGCATCGGGGAACCACAGCGAGGAGGAGAAGGGAGCAGGGGTGCGCGACTGGGGAAGGCAGGCGGTGGCGGCTTGCTCTGGCGCGGGGAAGGTAAGGAAGAAGGGTGCGGCGCTCGAGCACTGCGGGCGCGCGACGACGGCAGCAACGCCATTGCCGGCGACGTCCTTGGCACACCACAGGGGAGGCGGAGCAGAGGAACGGAATGGCCGGCTGCTCGAGGTCGAGCTCGCGCATGAGGGGAGAGGGTGAGGGCTCCTCCTTGACGGCGCTGGAGGGAGGATGAGAGGGAGAGGTATCGAGCAGAGGGGTCGAGGGAGATGGGGATGGCGTGGTCCTGGGAATCGAGAGGGAGATCGAGGAGAGGGAGATGGGATCGGGCAGAGGGCGCGTGCGTTGGCGGCGCTAGAGGAGGAGGCGAGGGAGAGTGGGGGTTGGGCTAGGGTTAGAGCAGTTAGGTGGGCCGGTGCTGGATGGGCCTAGTGGCACGCAGTTGATGGGCTTTTTCTCTCCCTTCTTCAAATCTCTTCCAAAAACAGAAAAGCAAAGAAAGAAAGGGAGAGAAAATAAATGAGTGGACAAGAATTTGGACATGGGGATAATTTTCACGGACTCGGAAAAATGTGCGCGGTCCGGGAAAATAGAAAAGGTCAAGTTTGAAAGATTAAATTCAAATTCCTTTGAATTTAATTCAAAAGGTTTGAACTAGGACAGGTTTTTCAAAGTGCCCAAAAATGTTGAGAATTTAGGTGGAGCTCCGGAAAATGACGAAAAGACATATGGCAAAGTTAAAGGCCAAGAGACGTGATGACTAAAGCATTGGGATTTTGCAAGTGTGTTAAGGTGAATTCCAAAAGAATGGAATATTTATTATAGCTCCCTAATAATATTGGGAGTATATGTTATATAGAGAAATCACCAGGTGAACTCCCTTGATTTAAATGGACTGAAAAACCATATGATTTATTTATTTGATTTGAGATGCAAAGATTAAAGACATGATGACATGATGCAAATGCTCATGATGCAAAGATGAAAATGATGAACCAAACAAATCACACGACGAAACCCGGAAACATAGAAGGCATCTGAAGCTCCAGTCTTGGGGCGTTACAATCATACCTAGATATTCTCATAACTATGCTCAATTCTATCAATTGCTCGACAGTAATTCGTTTACCCACCGTAATACTTATGCTCTTGAGAGAAGCCACTAGTGAAACCTATGGCCCCCGGGTCTATCTTCTATCATATTGATCTTCCAATACTTAGTTATCTCATTTGCTATTTATTTTACTTTGCATCTTTATTTCTCTTTATCATAAAAATACCAAAAATATTATCTTATCATATCTATCAGATCTCACTCTCGTAAGTGACCGAGAAGGGCTTGACAACCCCTTTATCGCGTTGGTTGCGAGGTTCTTATTTGTTTGTGTAGGTGCATGGGACTTGAGCGTGATCTCCTACTGGATTGATACCTTGGTTCTCAAAAACTGAGGGAAATACTTACGCTGCTTTACTGCATCACCCTTTCCTCTTCAAGGGAAAACCAACACAGTGCTTAAGAGGTAGTAGTCAACTAGAGTAAGATCCGCACTAGAGTGGTATGGTAATCCTGTTCTGGAAGCCATGTTACTTGACCATGACGAACCTACGAGCTATGAGGAAGCGATGATGAGCCCAGATTCCGCAAAATGGCTTGAGGCCATGAAATCTGAGATGGGATCCATCTATGAGAACAAAGTATGGACTTTGGTTGACTTGCCCGATGATCGGCAGGCCATAGAGAATAAATGGATCTTCAAGAAGAAGACTGATGTTGACGGTAATATTACTACCTACAAAGCTCGACTTGTTGCAAAAGGTTTTCGACAGGTTCAAGGAGTTGACTACGATGAGACCTTCTCACTCGTAGCGATGCTTAAGTCCATCTGAATCATGTTGGCAATTGTCGCATTTTATGATTATGAAATTTGGCAAATGGATGTCAAAACTGCATTCCTTAATGGATATCTTAAAGAATAGTTGTATATGATGCAACCAGAAGGTTTTGTCGATCCTAAAGGTGCTAACAAAGTATACAAGCTCCAGCGATCCATTTATGGACTGGTGCAAGCCTCTCAGAGTTGGAATATACGCTTTGATAGTGTGATCAAAGCATATGGTTTTATACAGACTTTTGGAGAAGCCTGTATTTACAAGAAAGTGAGTGGGAGCTCTATAGCATTTCTGATATTATATGTAGATGACATATTGTTGATCAGAAATGATACTGAATTTCTAAATAGCATAAAAGGACACTTGAATAAGAATTTTTCGATGAAAGACCTCGGTGAAGGTGCTTATATATTGGGCATCAAGATCTATAGAGAAGACACTTAATTGGAATTTCACAAAGCACATACCTTGATAATGTTTTGAAGAAGTTCAAAATGGATCAGGCAAAGAAAGGGTTCTTGCTTGTATTACAAGGTGTGAAGTTGAGTCATACTCAATGCCCGACCACTACAGAAGATAGAGAGAAAATGAAAGGTGTTCCCTATGCTTCAGCCATAGGCTCTATCATGTATGCAATGATGTGTACCAGACCTGATGTGTGCCTTGCTATCAGTTTAGCAGGGAGGTACCAAAGTAATCCAGGAGTGGATCATTGCACAGCGGTCAAGAATATCCTGAAATACCTGAAAAGGACTAAGGATATGTTTCTCGTATATGGAGGTGACAAAGAGCTCGTCGTAAACGGTTACGTCGATGCAAGCTTTGACACTAATCCGGATGACTCTAAGTCACAAACCGGATACGTGTTTTTATTAAATGGTGGAGCTGTCAGTTGGTGCAGTTCCAAGCAGAGCATCATGGCGGGATCTACGTGTGAAGCGGAATACATAGCCTCTTCAGAAGCAGCAAATGAAGGAGTCTGGATGAAGGAGTTCATATCTGATCTAGGTGTCATACCTAGTGTATCGGGTCCAATGAAAATCTTATGTGACAATACTCGTGCAATTGCCTTGGCAAAGGAATCCAGATTTCACAAGAGAACCAAGCACATCAAGAGATGCTTCAATTCCATCTGCGATCAAGTCAAGGAGGGAGACATAGAGATTTGCAACATACATACGGATCTGAATGTTGCAGACCCGTTGACTAAGCCTCTCTCACGAGTAAAACACGATCAGCACCAAGACTCCATGGGTGTTAGAATCATTACAATGTAATCTAGATTATTGACTCTAGTGCAAGTGGGAGACTGAAGGAAATATGCCATAGAGGCAATAATAAAGTTTTTATTTATATTTCCTTATATCATGATAAATGTTTATTACTCATGCTAGAATTGTATTAACCGGAAACTTAGTACATGTGTGAATACATAGGCAAACAGAGTGTCACTAGTTTGCCTCTACTTGACTAGCTCGTTGAATCAATGATGGTTATGTTTCCTAACCATATACATGAGTTGTCATTTGATTAACGGGATCACATCATTAGAGAATGATGTGATTGACTTGACCCATCCGTTAGCTTAGCACGATGATCATTTAGTTTGTTGCTTTCTCCATAACTTATACATGTTCCTATGACTATGAGATCATGCAACTCCCGAATACCGGAGGAACACTTTGTGTGCTACCAAATGTCACAACATAACTGGGTGATTATAAAGGTGCTCTACAGGTGTCTCCCATGGTGTTTGTTGAGTTGGCATAGATCGAGATTAGGATTTGTCACTCCGATTGTCGGAGAGGTATCTCTGGGCCCTCTCGGTAATGTACATCACTATAAGCCTTGCAAGCAATGTAGCTAATGAGTTAGTTACAGGATGTAGCATTACGAAACAAGTAAAGAGACTTTCCAGTAACGAGATTGAACTAGGTATTGAGATACCGACGATCAAATCTCGGGCAAGTAACATACCGATGACAAAGGGAACAACGTATATAGTTATGCGGTTTGACCGATAAAGATCTTCATAGAATATGTAGGAACCAATATGAGCATCTAGGTTCCGCTATTAGTTATTGACCGGAGACGTGTCTTGGTCATGTCTACATAGTTCTCGAACCCGCTTAACGTTCGGTGACGATTGTATTATGAGTTTATGTGTTTTGATGTACCGAAGGTAGTTTGGAGTCCCAGATATGATCATGGACATGACGAGGAGTCTCTAAATGGTCGAGACATAAAGATCAATATATTGGATGACTATATTTGGACATCGGAATGGTTCCGGGTGAGATCAGGCATTTACCGATGTACCGGGAGGTTACCAGAACCCCCCGGGAGGTATATGGGCCTTATTGGGCCATAGTGGGAGAGAGGAGAAGGGAGCAAAGGAGAGGGTGCCCCCCAAGCCCAATCCAACTTGGGATGGGGGCCGCCCCCCCCCCTTTCCTTCCTCCTTCCGCCCCCTTCCTTCTCTCCTAATCCAACTAGGGAAGGGGGGAATCCTACTCCCGGTGGGAGTAGGACTCCCCTTGGGGCGCGCCTAGGAGGCCGGCCCCCTCCCCCTCCTCCACTCCTTTATATACGGGGGAAGGGGGCACCCCATAGACACACAAGTTGATCATTGATCTCTTAGCCATGTGCGGTGCCCCCTCCACCATAATCCACCTCGGCCATATCGTAGTGGTGCCTAGGCGAAGCCCTGTTCCGGTAGCATCATCATCATCGTCATCACGTCGTCGTGCTGATGAAGCTCTCCCTCGACACTCTACTGGATCATGAGTTCATGGGACGTCACCGAGCCGAACGTGTGCAGATCGCGGAGGTGACGTACCTTTGGTGCTAGGATCAGTCGATCGTGAAGACGTACGACTACATCAACCGTGTTGGCATAAAGCTTCCGCTTACGGTCTACGAGGGTACATGGACAACACTCTTCCCTCTCGTTGCTATGCATCACCATGATCTTGCGCGTGCATAGGAAATATTTGAAATTACTGCGTTCCCCAACACTTATATCATTTTTTGGGACTAACCTAGTGACCCAGTGCCCAGTGCTAGTTGTTTTTTTTTGCTTGTTTTTTACATCACAGAAAATCAATATAAACAGAGTCCAAACACCGTGAAACTTTTTGTGGATTTTTTATGGGCCAGAAAGCATCCAACGTGCCAAAGCAGCATCTGGGGGTTCCCCGAGGGGGGCACAACCTACTAGGGCGCGCTTGGGGGCCCAGGCGTGCCCAGGTGGGTTGTGCCCACCTCGGTGGCCTCCCGCACCCCCTCTTTACCCTATAAATTCCCAAAAATCCCAAAACCCTCTGGGTTTAACCTAGATCAGAAGTTTCACTGCTGCAAGGCTCTGTAGCCACCAAAAAACAATCTAGACCCTTTCCGGCACCCTGCCGGAGGGGGCAATCATCTCTGATGGCCATCTTCATCATCCCGGCGGCCACCACGATGAGGAGGGAGTAGTCCACCCTCGGGGCTGAGGGTTTGTACCAGTAGCTATGTGTTTAATCTCTCTCGCTCGTGTTCTTGAGATGTCACGATCTTGATGTATCGCGGGCTTTGTTAATATAGTCAAATCATATGGTGTTTTCCCCTCTCTATCTTGTTGTGATAAATTGACTTTTTCCCTTTGAGATTTCGCTGTTATCGGAATACTTTTTATGGATTTGAGAACACTTGATATATGTCTTGCAATTGAATACTCGTGGTGACAATGGGGTATCGTATTGATTCACTATATATATGTTTTGGCACTCAACTCATGGATTCCCGAGGTGACATTGGGGTAATCTGTGCATAGGGGTTGATGCATGTTCTTGTCTTTGTTTCTCCGATAGAAATCTTGGGGCACTCTTTTGAAGTTCTTTGTGTTGGATTGAGTATTATGAATATGAATTTGCTTTGGTGTTATTTTAGTATGAACTCTACGATAGATCAAACGGAAAGAATAGCTTTGTGTTATTTTAGTATGAACTCTTGAATAGATCGAACGGAAAGAATAGCTTTGAGGTGGTTTCGTACCCTACAAACAATTTATTTTTAAGTTCTCCACTAGATAGGAACTTTGGAGTGATTCTTCATTGCACTTTGAGGGACGGTTATATGATCCAATTATATTAGCACTGTTGAGAGGTTGCACTAGTGAAAGTACGGACCCCAGGCCTCATTTTCAAGCATTGCAACACCGTTTTCGTGCCCGTTTACTATTTGTTACCTTGCTGTTTTTATTTATTCAGATTATAAAAATACATTTCTACCATCAATATTACACTTTTATCACCATCTCTTCGCCGAATTAGTGCACCTATACAATTTGACATTGTATTGGGTGTGTTGGGGACACAAGAGATTTCTTGTATTTGGTTGCAGGGTCGTCTGAGAGAGACCATCTTCATCCTACACCTCTCACGGATTGATAAACCTTAGGTCATCCACTTGAGGGAAAATTGCTACTGTCCTACAGAAATCTGCGCTTGGAGGCCCAACACGTGTCTACAAGAATAAAGTTGCATAGTAGACATCAACCCACTTGTGATTGCGATCCACCTTCTGATGACGACTGAGGAGAAGCTCACGATCAGTCATCACCCTTGGAGTAGTGGCTTGAGGAAATTGCTTCGAAGCATTTGCAACAGTATCACGAGTGGCAGAGTCATCATTGGTGGAATAAGATGCAGCTTTGCGAAACTGTCCATCCGATGGATGAGTGCCTTCATCTATAATAGTAGCCTTGCCCTTCTCATCAGTTGAGGAAATAGTGCTTTTGAGGACTTCAATTGGAGGCAAGTAGCTGAGATGATTTTGACAATCGGCCTTATAGTTGATTGAAGACCTTGATTTGATGAATCTCATGATCCAGGGAGCGTAAGGCTTCAATTCAAATGGTGACAGGGCTACATTAGCCAAAGTCCTCATGAAGAAATTGTGGTAGTTGATAGGAATACCATGGATGATATTGAACAGCAAATTCTTCATGATGCCAACAACTTCTTCGTCATCAGAGTTGTGGCCCTTTATTGGACTGAGGGTTTTGGTCAATATTCTATAGATCTTCCTTGGCACATAGAGCAATTCCTTCACGAGAAATGTGGTCCTTGGAGCTTGGCCTGGCTTCAAAGGCTTCATCAGCACTTGCATCAGATGATTTGAAAGTTCAGTTTCATCATAGATGCGCCTTGCACCTTCAGTGGGAGGACTGACTGGGACAGTGTGAAGCAATTCAGAGGCCGGAGCTTTATAGTGAGTGTTTTTAGTCATCCAGTCCAGCACCCATGAATTGACATCTTCAACATTTCCAGTAATGTGCAGTGTGGCGAAGAATTGAAGAATAAGTTCTTCATTTCAATCGCAGATGTCGGTGTAGAAGTTGAGCAGCCCAGCGTCATGAAGAACACTGAGGACTGGGGTGAAGCACGGTAGAGACTCCATATCCATATGAGGAATTTGCTCATAGTCAAAGATCCTGTCCTTATCAAACGACAATGAGGAATAAAAGTTCATCTGGCTGGCAGTCCAAAAACGCTTGCGTCGAAGTCGAGCAGAGTCATATGGATTGTAGTTAGTGAAGAAGATGTGCTCAGCAAAGAAGTCATCAGCCTTGAACTTCTGCTTCTTGGTGTGAGGATTCTGTGGCTTGGGCTGAAGATTAGCAGTTGAAGTCTTCACAGCCTCTTGAAGCACAACCTCTGGAGCCATAGGCTGAGGAATTTCAATGACATTGTCATCAGCAGCAGCCTTGGCCTCCATTTCTTCAACAACATTTTCATCAGCGCTAGTGGTTGGAATTTCTTCTAAAACAGAAGGAAGTGAAGCTTGATGTCCATCAAAACCTGTATGAATTTCTTCAATTTGGACAGGGGACTGAGGAATCTGTTGCAGAGGGGTGTAGAGTGGTGAATTGGGGTGATGACTGTCCTAGTAGTCATCATTCAGAATAGGAGTTGTACACCCAATATCCACATCCTCGTCTTCTTCATCTATTTCTTCTACGCCTGCCTCTTTAGCTATGAATTGAGACATGGGCGATGATACAAGCGGAGTTGAAGGGATATCATACACTTCAATTTCTTCATCCAACTGCTCTGACATAGCAGCAAAAGGATCTTCTTCATCAGATTCACTAGGAATCACATATTCCTCACCAAAGGGAACAATCTCCTTTGATGGCATGCTTGATATAGGAACAACATCTATGGGATTTTCATAAGATCTTGTCAAAGTCTTCACTCTCTTTGTGCTGAAGACTCTGAGGATGCACATGCTTTCCTTTTCTTCACAGGTGCCCTCTTTGCAGCCTTGGTCTTCTTCGCTTCTAATGCAGGAGGAAGGTTGATACTTGTCGTATGTGCAGGAGGGGCAGAGGAAACTGGTGCAGTTTCTTCAGGCACAACTGATGCAGTTGCCCTAGTAGGTTCAGTTTCCTCAGGCGCGGTAGCAGATGCTTCAACTGCCTTGGATTGTTCATCAGGCACAATAGTGGATGTTGCCCTGGCAATTTCTTCAGCGGCTAGAATTTCTTCATCAGCCCTGGTTCTCTCATTTTCTTCAGCAGCCTGATTTTCATCAGCTATGCTTGCATGTTCTTCGGTAGGCTGAGCAGATGCTTCAGCCTGAGGAATTTCATGTTGCGTTGGGGCTGCATCATTTGAGGTGAATCCCTTCGTCATTTTAATGAATTTGACCTTGGCTCCCAGCCAATCTACACGGTATGCGTCAAATTCATCACTGAGTGCTTTGATCTCAGTTTGCATGGCCACAAGTTCATCAGTTGTCATTTTGACAGTGTTCTTCTTCAGAAGATGCTCCTTCTTGTATTGAGCTTTCTTCAGTTGCCTGGCCTTTTTAAACTTCCATTTTTCTTTGCCTATGAAGGTTGTCAATATATGATTTTGGCCAGGTGTGAGTTTGAAACCAGGCATAGGAGTGTTAGGATCCTTGTGCCAGAGATCAATGAAATCGAGGATCAACTTGGGATACATCAGAAGAGGTACATCACTGCATGTGGCCCTAGAGGCCCTGTGTTATCTGTCTCTCATGATTTCAATCAGTTCTTCGTCATCAGCTTCGTCTTCACTAGAAGGTACTTGGAAGGTGACTTGCTTTTTGTGAGGACTTGGCCTTGTGCCTCGTCCAGCAGTGGCCTTTTTCTTCAGCAAAGTTGGGCATGTTGAGGACTGCAAAGGAGCTGAAGAACTTGCAGATGCTCCTGAGGTAATAGAGATGCCCATGGTCCTTTGGCAAGAGGCGAGATGCGCAGGTGTCGAGGACTTTGCAGCAGCAGCTGAAGGTTTTGCAGTAGTGGGAACTGGAGCTGCTTGAGGAATATGTCGTGAGGGCTTTGATGAGCTTGGCCGTGAGGGCATTGCAGCAGAGGAACTGGGCTTGTGGGCAGGCTTCTTGGGCATAGCCTTCTTGGGCTTGCTAGCAGAGGCCTCGGCAGCGGTAGCAGCAGGATCTTCATTGAATTTATTCACTGCTTCTTTGGCCATTTTGCCCAACTTGGCTTGCCGCTTGGCCCATTCATCTGGAAAATCCTTACCATGCTTGATGCTAGTGCGATCAGCTACTTGGCTTGGTGCCAATGGAGGTCTTGGGCAAGGAGGGTATAAAGCGAATTTCTTCATGTACTTTGGAGTTACATATCTGTACTCCCTTCATTCCCGTGCCCATCTCCTCTCTATCCTCTGTATGCGCACCTTGCGCTGATTCTTGTTCTCCTTGCCATGTTTGGCTTCATCAGGAGTGCAATATTCCTCATAGATGTCATCAGGGATCTCGAAAGCAGTATTCACTTCTGGTCTCTTGCCTCCCTTCTAAGGTCTCTTGCCATCAGCCATTTTCTTCAGCTAAGGATTTTGAACAATAGAATTCTCTAACGAGGTATGCAATTTGTCTTCGAGGAACGCTGCAAATGAGTTAAGTTGATGAGAACCTAGTGATTCAGCAGCGGACATGTGTACATGTGAACAGAGTATAGGTGCGAATAATTTGGAGAGGTCACATGCGTTCTCAGAAGTTTTTCAAAAGAAACAAAGTTTGAGGAATTTGACTAGGAGTGTCTTGAGTATTTTCTTTGACTTAGGTTCCATAGTTGTATAGATTGAAAATCCACACAATTGAGGAATCTTGAACAAAAACGTTGCTTAGAGAAATAGATCAAGAACAGATGCATGTGAGGTGTTTTAAGAGTGTGGAAGTTGAAGAATAAACACCTTTTGAAGATTTTGTGGAAATCATCAGAATCAACAAGGGCGGTAAAAATAGATTTTATTTACCCATGACGAAGAACACGACGAACTAGGAGTTGAATATGGGAACTTCGTCCGTTCAGATCTTCCACACCCTAACTTGGCGGTGGAAGACAGCTACGGCGGCAGCGGAATGAAAATTTCCGCGGCAGGCGCGAGTACGACGGCGGTGAGGTCGAGGCAGTGAAGCTCTTCCTCACTGGCAACGATGGAGAGTAGCAGTGGCGCTAGGTCAGAGAGCTCGAGTAAGGGGAGTGAGGTCGAGCGAGGTAAATGCGGTCTGAGGAGGGTGAGGAGTATTTATAGCTGAGGTGAAAAACCGCTCGTCCAAGGAAAATGGACGAACATGCCCCTGACCCTTCTCATCCTAGAGACATGTGTCACCCACGTACTGAGAAGTGGAGATCGTGTTAGATCGTGGGTGTGTATTTTAATATTATCGTGGGATGCGGAACGGTTTGAGCGGCAAACGCCGAAAATTCAGATAAGAATATTTTAAAGTGTCGTTCACAAATTCTTCAGTTGATAAGGACACAGTGAAGATTTTGAACAGGTTTCAAATAGAACGCACATGAAGAATTTGTGCATAGACTGGGTTGAGTTTAGCATAGAGGGGGAAGGGTCCGATCACAATCACTTAGCAGAAAAGTCAACTTGAAGAATTAGCAATAAGTGAATGTTGTAGAGGACAGAAAACTCAAATATATATATAGTCAATGAAGAACATAGTCGGAAAGAGTGAAGACTTTGCAAAGTTGAAGAATTTGAACAACTGAGGAATTTCAAAAATGAAGAAAAACTCAAATTGAAGATTTTCAACTTTTGTTGGTGCGTGACCCACCGTATAAGAATGATGGTTTCAGACGCCGCGTACAATTGTCGTAGGGCTCTGAGAATCAAATTCTTCGTTAATTTCTTCACACTTAGAGGGCTACTCTTCATTGATTGAAGAAAAATGTTACTTCGTGTGTTGCACATCTAAGTCATCAATTTTGCATAAGTGTTAGGATGCGTGTCCTTTTCAAAGAACATTCGAAGATTCTAAGATATTTAGTTCACACCACAACTTGCTAAATCTCTTCTCATCCAAGGGCTTTGTGAAGATATTGGCTAGTTGTTCTTCAGTCTTCACGTGCTCGATACAGTTGTTGCCCTTCAACACATGATCACGAAGAAAATGATCACGAATTTGGATGTGCTTTGTCTTCGAGTGCTGAACTGGGCCATGAGCAATCTTGATGGCACTCTCATTGTCACAAAAGAGTGGCACGTTCTTCATATTGATGATGTAGTCCTTGAGGGTTTGCTTCATCCATAGCAATTGAGCACAGCATGAACCAGCGGCGATGTACTCAGCTTCAGCAATAGAGAGTGATACGCAGTTCTGCTTCTTCGAGGACCAATATACTAAGGATCGTCCAAGGAAATGGCATGTGCCTGATGTTGACTTGTAGTCCAGACGATCACCAGCATAGTCAGAGTCAGAATATCCAATGAGATCAAAAGCCGAGCCCTTGGGATACCATAATCCAAGTGTCGGAGTGTGAGCTAGATATCGAAGAATATGCTTCACAGCCTTATGGTGTGATTCCTTCGGTGTAGCTTGAAAATGGGCACACATGCAAACACTAAGCATAATATCTGGCCTAGATGCACATAGATACAATAAGGAGCCAATCATGGAGCGGTATACCTTTTGATCGAAGTCTATACCATTTTCATCAGTGCATAGATGGCCATTTGTGGGCATAGGGATTTTAACACTTTTGCAATCTTGCATGCCGAATTTCCTCAATACATCCTTGAGGTATTTCTCTTGAGATATGAAGATGCCGTTGCGCTGTTGAAGAATCTGAAGACCTAAGAAGAATTTCAATTCTCTCATCATAAGCATTTGATATTCCTCACTCATTATATAGGCAAATTCGTCACTGTAACGTTGGTTAGTACAGCCAAAGATAATATCATCAACATATATTTGGCACACGAATAATTCATCATCATAGGTTTTGGTGAAAAGAGTTGGGTCAAGTGAATCGGGTTTGAAACCTTTCCACATGATGAATTCCTTCAAAGTATCATACCATGCCCGAGGGTCCTGCTTGAGGCCATAGAGGGCCTTGTTGAGTCTGAAGACTTGGTCAGGATGCTTTGGATCTTCAAAACCTGGGGGTTGAGAAACATATGCTTCTTCTTCAAGTTTACCATTGAGGAATGCACTTTTCACATCCATTTAATATAAGATGATATTATGATGGTTAGCATAAGCAAGCAATATGTGAATAGCCTCAAGTCTAGCAACAGGTGCAAAAGTTTCATCAAAATCAATTCCTTCAACCTGTGTGTAGCCTTGAGCTACAAGCCATGCCTTATTCCTCACCACAAGGCCATTTTCATCTTGCTTGTTGCGGTAGATCCATTTGGTGCCGATGATATTGTGCTTGCACGGGTCTAGTCGCTTGAAAAGTTCCTAGACATTGTTGAGCTCGAATTGGTGTAGTTCCTCTTACATCGCTTGAATCCACTCAAGCTCCAGAAATGCCTCATCTACTTTGGTGGGCTCTGTGATAGAGACAAAAGCGAAGTGCCCACAAAAGTTAGACAAATGTGAAGCCTTTGAGCATGTGAGAGGACCTGGTGCTTTGATGTCGTTGATGATTCTCTCAATCTGCACTTCATCTGTGATGCGAGGATGAGCGAGTTGACGATGTTGAGTGGGCTTAGCATTTTCTTCAGAGCCATTTTCCTCAGGTGCATCAGCATGATGTTCTTCACGTTCTGGAATGACTTCTTCAGTAGATTCTTTGGTAGGAATGACATCCTCAGTAGTTTTGAACTTAATGGATTCCTCAGGTGACATTTCATCTAGCACAGGAGGTAGGTGCTCTCTTTGTGAGCCGTTAGTTTCATCAAACCACACATCTACAGTTTCAACAACCTTGTGGTGATAGGTGTTAAAGATTATGTAGGTGTGCGAGTCCTTTCTGTAACCAAGCATAAAACCTTCATGTGCTTTCGGTGCAAATTTAGAATTGTGATGAGGATCTCTAATCCAACATTTAGCACCGAAGATTTTGAAATAACTCACATTGAGTTTCTTGTAAGTGAGGAGTTCATATGAGGTCTTTTTGAAGAATTTGTGAAGATATACCCTGTTGATGATGTGGCACGCAGTATCAATTGCCTCAGGCCAGAAGCGAGGAGGCTTCTTGTATTCATCAAGCATAGTGCGGGCCATATCAACAAGAGTCATGTTCTTGCGCTCCACGACGCCATTCTGCTGAGGAGTATAAGGAGCAGATAACTCGTGAGTAATACAAAGTTCATCAATATAGTCATCAAAACCAGTATTCTTGAACTCGGTCCCATTGTCACTTCTAATGTGCTTTATCTTCACACCAAAGTTTGTTGAAGCCCTCGAGGAAAATCATTTGAAGACTTCCTGCACTTTAGTTTTGTAAGTGGTGATATGCACCCATGTATAATGAGAATAGTCATGAACAATAACAAAGCCATATAAAGATGCAACATTAGTGAATGTGACATAGTGATTAGGGCCGAAGAGATCCATGTGAAGCAATTCAAATGGGCGAGTGGTAGTCATGATAGTCTTTGAGGGATCCTTGGACTTGGTCATCTTTCCAGCTTCACAAACTCCACACAGATGGTCCTTGAGGAATTTGACACCCTTGATGCCAATGACATGCTTCTTCTTTGCGAGTGTGTGCAAGTTCCTCATGCCAGCATGACCTAGTCGTCGATGCCATAACCAGCCTTCTGAAGCTTTTGCCAGTAGACACATGGCAGGTTGTGGCCCTGTAGAGAAATCAACAATATATAAGTCTCCTCTCCTAAAGCCTTCGAAGACTTTGGAATTGTCAGCTTCCATGATCACAACGCAGTGATACCTGCCAAAGACAACAACCATATCAAGATCATAAAGCATTGAGATAGACATGAGGTTGAATCCTAAGGACTCGACAAGCATGACTTTGTCCATGTGTCGATCCTTTGAGATTGCAACCCTACCTAGACCCAATACCTTGCTTTTGCCTTTGTCAGTGTAGGTGATATGCTTCAGATGTGATGGAGATAAAGCAGTGTCCATCAATAGGTTCTTGTCACCGGTCATGTGATTTATACATCCACTATCGAGGACCCACTCAGTGGCTTTGGGTTGATCATCCTGCAGATGAATTAGTGCATCTTACGAACTCATATACTTCATCAGTGAAGAATATGACATCAAATTCATCAGATCAATTTCATCAAACAATACAACAGATATAGCAGTAGGAGGATGTGAGAAATGAAAATTCATTTCTTCATGATTAGCTTGCGTCCTTTCAAGCATATTCAGGTCTCCAGCAAATTCTTCAAACGTTTAAGTTCATCTGGAGACCAGACCCTGCATAAGAGATTAGTTCTTTTTCTTCACCACCCACATCTGAAGGGGTGCCAAAGAGTTCATCATTATGTGAGCTCCATAAGAAAAAAAGTGGCATAGAAGCCAATCCACTCGTTTCACATAAGATGGGTTAGAGTAAGCATATGAATAAGTAGAGAAATTCTTTGAGGACTTATGAACATAATGATTTGAAGAATAATGCACATATTCATAGCCCTTAGATCTTCCTTGTGAAACAGAAGTGTTAGCACGTTGATGTTCATATGAGGATCTGGATCCATATGAGGAATTTGATCCACGTGAGGAATTTGGTCCATGTGAGGACTTGGATCCATATGAAGACTTTGGTCCATATGAAGAATTTAATCTGGGGTTCCTGTTCTTCACAGGTGGTGTCATGATGACATTCACCTAAAGACTTTCAAGGCACCTTTTGGGAACCCAGATTTTCTTCATAGGGGGATGTAGGATCGAAGGTATGTCTAGAAGGGGGTGATTAGACTACCTGACCAAATAAAAATCTATCATTTTCCCAATTTGAAGTCTTGGCAGATTTTATTAACTTAGCACATGTCAAGCAATCAACCTACACATGCAATTCTAAGAGTATAGCAGCGGAATGTAAATCATTGCATATGAAGATAAAGGGAGGAGTTTAGAGGGAGCAAATGCAATGTAGACATGGAGATTTTTGGCGTGGTTCCGTTAGGTGGTGCTATCGTACATCCACGTTGATGGAGACTTCAACCCACGAAGGGTAATGGTTGAGCGAGTCCACGGAGGGCTCCACCCATGAAGGGTCCACGAAGAAGCAACCTTGCCTATCCCACCATGGCCATCGCCCACGAAGGACTTGCCTCACTTGGGTAGATCTTCACGAAGTAGGCGATCTCCTTGCCCTTACAAACTCCATGGTTCAACTCCACAATCTTGATGGAGGCTCCCAAGTGACACCTAACCAATCTAGGAGACACCACTCTTCAAAATGTAATAGATGGTATGTTGATGATGAACTCCTTGCTCTTGTGCTTCAAATGATAGTCTCCCCAACACTCAACTCTCTCTCACAGATTTGGATTTGGTGGAAAGATGATCTGAGTGGAAAGCAACTTGGGGAAGGCTAGAGATCAAGATTCTTGTGGTTGGAATGGAATATCTTGGTATCAACACATGAGTAGGTGGTTCTCTCTCAGAAATGTATGCTAGAAGTGTAGGCATGTTCAAATAGCTCTCTCAATGAATGGAGGAAGGGTGGAGGGGTATATATAGCCTCCACACAAAATCTAACCGTTACACACAATTCACCAAACTCGGTGAGACCGAATCACGAAACTCGGTCAGAACAATTCAGTTCAAAATGTGAACGTTGGGCTTTTCTGTGGGACCGATATGATCAACTCGGTGGGACCAATTTCATTAGGGTTAGGGCATAACGTAATCTTGGTGAGACCGATCACATGAACTCGGTGGAACCGATTCCTATAATAGGCAAACAGAGAGTTGGTTAAGCAAACTCGGTGGGACCGATCGCTCATTTCGGTGAGACCGAAACATTATGAAAAGGAAACAAAGAGTTTGCATTTCGAACTCGGTGGGACCGATCGCTCATCTTGGTTGGACCAAAACATTATGAAGGAAGCAGAGAGTTTGCAATCCCATGTCGGCGAGATCGAAATCCCTATTGGTGAGACCAAACTAATTAGGGTTTCTAGCTATGGCTATGTCAAATGAACTCGGTGGCACCGGATAGATCAAATCAGTGGGGCTGAGTTTGACTTTTGGTTTGGGACATATATGAAGGAAATATGCCCTAGAGGCAATAATAAAGTTATTATTTATTTCCTTATATCATGATAAATGTTTATTATTCATGCTAGAATTGTATTAACCGGAAACATAATACATGTGTGAATACATAGACAAACAAAGTGTCACTAGTATGCCTCTACTTGACTAGCTCGTTAATCAAAGATGGTTATGTTTCCTAACCATGAACAATGAGTTGTTATTTGATTAACGGGATCACATCATTAAGTGAATGATCTGATTGACATGACCCATTCTATTAGCTTAGCACCCAATCGTTTAGTATGTTGCTATTGCTTTCTTCATGACTTATACATGTTCCTATAACTATGAGATTATGCAACTCCCGTTTACCGGAGGAACACTTTGGGTGCTACCAAACATCACAACATAACTGGGTGATTATAAAGGAGTACTACAGGTGTCTCCAAAGGTACATGTCGGGTTGGCGTATTTCGAGATTAGGTTTTGTCACTCCGATTGTCGGAGAGGTATCTCTGGGCCCTCTCGGTAATGCACATCACATAAGCCTTGCAAGCATTGCAACTAATGAGTTAGTTGTGAGATGATGTATTACGGAACGAGTAAAGAGACTTGCCGGTAACGAGATTGAACTAGGTATTAAGATACCGATGATCGAATCTCGGGCAAGTAACATACCGATGACAAAGGGAACAACGTATGTTGTTATGCGGTCTGACTGATAAAGATCTTCGTAGAATATGTAGGAGCCAATATGGGCATCCAGGTCCCGCTATTGGTTATTGACCGGAGACGTGTCTCGGTCATGTCTACATTGTTCTCGAACCCGTAGGGTCCGCACGCTTAAGGTTTCGATGATAGTTATATTATGAGTTTATGAGTTTTGATGTACCGAAGGAGTTTGGAGTCCCGGATGAGATCGGGGACATGACGAGGAGTCTCGAAATGGTCGAGACGTAAAGATTGATATATTGGACGACTATATTCGGACATCGGAAAGGTTCCGAGTGATTCGGGTATTTTTCGGAGTACCGGGTAGTTACGGGAGAAGCAATGGGCCTTGATGGGCTTTAGTGGGAAGAGGAGAAAGGGCCAAGGGGCTGCTGCGCCCCCCCTCCCCTCTAGTCCGAATTGGACTAGGGAAAAGGGGGCCGGCCACCTCTCCTTCTCCTCCACTTCCTTCTCCCTTCCTCCCCTCTTGGTGGACTCCTACTAGGACTTGGAGTCCTAATAGGACTCCACATCCTGGCCGCACCTAGCCTTGGCCGGCCTCCTCCTCCTCCATCCTTTATATACTGAGGCAAGGGGCACCCCATGAACACAAGTTGATCCACGTGATCTTTTCCTTAGCCGTGTGCGGCGCCCCCAGCCACCATAGTCCTCGATAATATTGTAGCGGAGTTTAGGCGAAGCCCTGCTGCAGTAGTACATCAAGATCGTCACCACGCCGTCGTGCTGACGGAACTCTTTCCCGACACTTTGCTGGATCGGAGTCCGGGGATCGTCATCGAGCTGAACGTGTGCTAGAACTCGGAGGTGCCGTAGTTTCGGTGCTTGATCGGTCGGATCGTGAAGACGTACGACTACATCAACCAAACGCTTCCGTTGTCGATCTACTAGGTATGTAGATCATACCCCCCCTTCTCGTTGCTATGCATCACCATGATCTTGCGTATGCGTAGGAAAATTTTGAAATTACTACGAAACCCAACAGTGGCATCGGAGCCTAGGTTTTATGGTTTGATGTTATATGCACGAGTAGAACACAAGTGAGTTGTGGGCGATATAAGTCATACTGCCTACCAGCATGTCATACTTTGGTTCGGCGGTATTGTTGGACGAGACGACCCGGACTGACATTACGCGTACGCTTACGCGAGACCGGTTCTCCCGACGTGCTTTGCACATAGGTGGCTTGCGGGCGACAGTCTCTCCAACTTTAGTTGAACCAAGTGTGGCTACGCCCGGTCCTTGCGAAGGTTAAAACGGAGTCAAATTGACAAACTATCATTGTGGTTTTGATGCGTAGGTGAGATTGGTTCTTACTTAAGCCCGTAGCAGCCACGTAAAACTTGCAACAACAAAGTAGAGGACGTCTAACTTGTTTTTGCAGGGCATGTTGTGATGTGATATGGCCAAGACATGATACTAAATTTTATTGTATGAGATGATCATGTTTTGTAACCGAATTATCGGCAACTGGCAGGAGCCATATGGTTGTCGCTTTATTGTATGCAATGCAATCGCGATGTAATGCTTTACTTTATTACTAAGCGGTAGTGATAGTCGTAGAAGCATAAGATTGGCGAGACGACAACGATGCTACGATGGAGATCAAGGTGTCGCGCCGGTGACGATGGTGATCATGACGGTGCTTCCGAGATGGAGATCACAGGCACAAGATGATGATGGCCATATCATATCACTTATATTGATTGCATGTGATGTTTATATTTTATGCATCTTATCTTGCTTTGATTGACGGTAGCATTATAAGATGATCTCTCACTAAATTATCAAGAAGTGTTCTCCCTGAGTATGCACCGTTGTGAAAGTTCTTCGTGCTGAGACACCACATGATGATCGGGTGTGACAGGTTCTACGTTCAAATACAACGGGTGCAAAACAGTTGCACACGCGGAATACTCAGGTTATACTTGACGAGCCAAGCATATACAGATATGGCCTTGGAACACGGAGACCGAAAGGTCGAGCGTGAATCATATAGTAGATATGATCAACATAGTGATGTTCACCAATGAAACTGCTCCATCTCACGTTATGATCGGACATGGTTTAGTTGATTTGGATCACGTGATCACTTAGAGGATTAGAGGAATGTCTATCTAAGTGGGAGTTCTTAAGTAATATGATTAATTGAACTTAAATTTATCATGAACTTAGTCCTGGTAGTATTTTGCAAATTATGTTATAGATCAATAGCTCGCGTTGTTGCTTCCCTATGTTTATTTTGATATGTTCCTAGAGAAAATTGTGTTGAAAGATGTTAGTAGCAATGATGCGGATTGGATCCGTGATCTGAGGTTTATCCTCATTGCTGCACAGAAGAATTATGTCCTGGATGCACCGCTAGGTGACGGACCTATTGCAGGAGCAGATGCAGACGTTATGAACGTTTGGCTAGCTCAATATGATGACTACTTGATAGTTTAGTGCACCATGCTTAATGGCTTAGAATCGGGACTTCAAAGACGTTTTGAACGTCATGGAGCATATGAGATGTTCCAGGAGTTGAAGTTAATATTTCAAGCAAATACCCGAGTTGAGAGATATGAAAGTCTCCAACGAGTTCTATAGCTAAAAGATGGAGGAGAATCGCTCAACTAGTGAGCATGTGCCCAGATTGTCTGAGTACAACAATCGCTTGAATCAAGTGGGAGTTAATCTTCCAGATAAGATAGTGATTGACAGAATTCTCTAGTCACCATCACCAAGTTAGTAGAACTTCGTGATGAACTATGATATGCAAGGGATAACGGAAACGATTCCCAAGCTCTTCGTAATGCGGAAATTGACAAAGGTAGAAATCGAGAAAAATATCAAGTGTTGATGGTAGACAAGACCACTAGTTTCAAGAAGAGGGCAGAGGGAAGAAGGGGAACTTCAAGAAGAACAGCAAGCAAGTTGCTGCTCAAGTGAAGAAGCCCAAGTCTGGTCCTAAGCCTGAGACTAAGTGTTTCTACTGCAAAGGGACTGGTCACTGGAAGCGGAACTACCCCAAGTGATTGGCAGAAAAGAAGGATGGCAAAGTGAACATAAGTATATTTGATATACATGTTATTGATGTGTACTTTACTAGTGTTTATAGCAACCCCTCAGTATTTGATACTAGTTCAGTTGCTAAGATTAGTAACTCGAAATGGGAGTTGCAGAATAAACAGAGACTAGTTAAGGGTGAAGTGACGATGTGTGTTGGAAGTGGTTCCAAGATTGATATGATCATCATCGCACACTCCCTATACTTTCGGGATTAGTGTTGAACCTGAATAAGTGTTATTTGGTGTTTGCGTTAAGCATGAATATGATTTGATCATGTTTATTGTAATACGGTTATTCATTTAAGTAAGAGAATAAATTGTTGTTCTGTTTACATGAATAAAACCTTATATGGTTACACACCCAATGAAAATAGTTCGTTGGATCTCGATCGTAGTGATACACATAATCATAATATTGAAACCAAAAGATGCAAAGTTAATAATGATAGTGCAACTTATTTGTAGCACTGCCGTTTAGGTCATATTGGTGTAAAGCGCGTGAAGAAACTCCATGCTGATGGGATTTTGGAATCACTTGATTATGAATCACTTGATGCTTGCGAACCATGCCTCATGGGCAAGATGACTAAGACTCCGTTCTCTGGAGCGAGCAACTGACTTATTGGAAATAATACATACTGATGTATGCGGTCCGATGAGTGTTAAGGCTCACGGCAAGTATCGTTATTTTCTGAACTTCACAGATGATTTGAGCAGATATGGGTATATCTACTTGATGAAACATAAGTCCGAAACATTTGAAAAGTTCAAAGAATTTCAGAGTGAAGTGGAAAATCATCGTGACAAGAAAATAAAATTTCTACGATCTGATCGCGGAGACAAATATTTGAGTTACGAGTTTGGTCTTCAATTAAAACAATGTGGAATAGTTTCACAAACTCATGCCACATGGAACACCACAGCATAATGGTGTGTCCAAACGTCATAACCGTACTTTATTGGATATAGTGCAATCTATGATGTCTCTTACCGATCTACCACTATCGTTTTGGGGTTATGCATTAGAGACAGCTGCATTCACGTTAAATAGGGAACCATCTAAGTCCGTTGAGACGACACAATCTGAATTGTGGTTTGGCAAGAAACCAAAGTTGTCGTTTCTTAAAGTTTGGGACTGCGATGCTTATGTGAAAAAGTTTCAACATGATAAGCTCGAACCCAAATCGGAGAAGTAAATCTTCATAGGATATCCAAAGGAAACTATTGGATACACCTTCTATCACAGATCCGAAGGCAAGACTTTTGTTGCTAAATTCGGAAACTTTCTAGAGAAGGAGTTTCTCTCGAAAGAAGTGAGTGGGAGGAAAGTAAAAAACTTGATAAGGTAATTGTACCTTCTCCCTTATTGGAAAGTAGTTCATCACAGAAATCTGTTCCTGTGACTACTACACCAATTAGTGAGGAAGCTAATGATGATGATCATGTAACTTCAGATCAAGTTACTACCGAATCTCGCAGGTAAACCAGAGTGAGATCCGCACCAGAGTGGTACGGTAATCCTGTTCTGGAAGTCATGTTACTAGACCATGACGAACTTGCGAACTATGAGGAAGCAATGATGAGCCCAGATTCCGCAAAATGGCTTGAGGCCATGAAATCTGAGATGGGATCCATGTATGAGAACAAAGTATAGACTTTGGTTGACTTGCCCGATGATCGGCAAGCCATAGAAAATAAATGGATCTTCAAGAGGAAGACGGACGCTGATAGTAGTGTTACTATCTACAAAGCTAGAATTGTCGCAAAAGGTTTTCGACAAGTTCAAGGTGTTGACTACGATGAGATTTTCTCACTCATATCTATGCTTAAGTCTGTCCGAATCATGTTAGCAATTGCCGCATTTTATGAAATCTGGCAAATGGATAAACAAAACTGCATTCCTTAATGGATTTACTAAAGAAGAGTTGTATACGATGCAACTAGAAGGTTTTATCGATTCTAAAGGTGTTAACTAAATATGCAAGCTCCAGCGATCCATCTATGGACTGGTGCAAGAATCTCGGAGTTGGAATATACGCTTTGATAAGTTGATCAAAGCATATAGTTTTATACAGACTTGCGGTGAAGCCTGTATTTACAAGAAAGTGAGTGGGAGCACTACATCATTTCTGATAAGTATATGTGTATGACATATTGTTGATCGGAAATAATGTAGAATTATTCTGCAAAGCATAAAGGAGTGTTTGAAAGGAGTTTTTCAAAGAAAGACTTCGGTAAAGCTGCTTACATATTGAGCTTCAAGATCTATAGAGATAGATCAAGACGCTTGATAAGTTTTTTCAATGAGTACATACCTTGACAAGGTTTTGAAGTAGTTCAAAATGGAACAGTCAAATAAGGAGTTCTTGCCTGTGTTGCAAGGTGTGAAGTTGAGTAGGACTCAAAACCCGACCACGGTAGAAGATAGAGAGAGAATGAAAGTCATTCCCTATGCCTCGGCCATAGGTTCTATAAAGTATGCCATGTTGTGTACCAGATCTATTGTATACCCTACACTGATTTTGGCAAGGGAAGTACAATAGTGATCTAGAAGTAGATCACTGGACAGCGGTCAAAATTATCCTTAGTGGAATAAGGATATGTTTCTCGATTATGGAGGTGACAAAAAGGTTCGCCGTAAAGGGTTACGTCGATGCAAGTTTTGACACTGATCTGGATGACTCTAAGTCTCAATCTAGATACATATTGAAAGTGGGAGCAATTAGTTAGAATAGCTCCGTGCAGAGCATTGTTGACATAGAAATTTGCAAAATACTTACGGATCTGAATGTGACAGACCCGTTGACTAAAATTATCTCACAAGCAAAACATGATCACACCTTAGTACTCTTTGGGTGTTAATCACATAGCGATGTGAACTAGATTACTGACTCTAGTAAACCCTTTGGATGTTGATCACATATCGATGTGAACTATGGGTGTTAATCACATGGTGATGTGAACTATTGCTGTTAAATCACATAGGCGATGTGAACTAGATTATTGACTCTAGTGCAAGTGGGAGACTGAAGGAAATATGCCCTAGAGGCAATAATAAAGTTATTATTTATTTCCTTATATCATGATAAATGTTTATTATTCATGCTAGAATTGTATTAACCGGAAACATAATACATGTGTGAATACATAGACAAACAAAGTGTCACTAGTATGCCTCTACTTGACTAGCTCGTTAATCAAAGATGGTTATGTTTCCTAACCATGAACAATGAGTTGTTATTTGATTAACGGGATCACATCATTAAGTGAATGATCTGATTGACATGACCCATTCCATTAGCTTAGCACCCGATCGTTTAGTATGTTGCTATTGCTTTCTTCATGACTTATACATGTTCCTATAACTATGAGATTATGCAACTCCCGTTTACCGGAGGAACACTTTGGGTGCTACCAAACGTCACAACGTAACTGGGTGATTATAAAGGAGTACTACAGGTGTCTCCAAAGGTACATGTTGGGTTGGCGTATTTCGAGATTAGGTTTTGTCACTCCGATTGTCAGAGAGGTATCTCTGGGTCCTCTCGGTAATGCACATCACATAAGCCTTGCAAGCATTGCAACTAATGAGTTAGTTGTGAGATGATGTATTACGGAACGAGTAAAGAGACTTGCCGGTAACGAGATTGAACTAGGTATTAAGATACCGACGATCGAATCTCGGGCAAGTAACATACCGATGACAAAGGGAACAACGTATGTTGTTATGCGGTCTGACCGATAAAGATGTTCGTAGAATATGTAGGAGCCAATATGGGCATCCAGGTCCCGCTATTGGTTATTGACCGGAGACGTGTCTCGGTCATGTCTACATTGTTCTCGAACCCGTAGGGTCCGCACGCTTAAGGTTTCGATGATAGTTATATTATGAGTTTATGAGTTTTGATGTACCGAAGGAGTTCGGAGTCCCGGATGAGATCGGGGACATGACGAGGAGTCTCGAAATGGTCGAGATGTAAAGATTGATATATTGGACGACTATATTCGGACATCGGAAAGGTTCCGAGTGATTCGGGTATTTTTCGGAGTACCGGGTAGTTACGGGAGAAGCAATGGGCCTTGATGGGCTTTAGTGGGAAGAGGAGAAAGGGCCAAGGGGCTGCTGCGCCCCCCTCCCCTCTAGTCCGAATTGGACTAGGGAAAAGGGGGCCGGCCACCTCTCCTTCTCCTCCACTTCCTTCTCCCTTCCTCCCCTTGGTGGACTCCTACTAGGACTTGGATTCCTAGTAGGACTCCACATCCTGGCCGCACCTAGCCTTGGCCGGCCTCCTCCTCCTCCATCCTTTATATACTGAGGCAAGGGGCACCCCATGAACACAAGTTGATCCACGTGATCTTTTCCTTAGCCGTGTGCGGTTTTCCTTAGCCGTGTGCGGCGCCCCCAGCCACCATAGTCCTCGATAATATTGTAGCGGAGTTTAGGCGAAGCCCTGCTGCAGTAGTACATCAAGATCGTCACCACGCCGTCGTGCTGACGGAACTCTTTCCCGACACTTTGCTAGATCGGAGTCCGGGGATCGTCATCGAGCTGAACGTGTGCTAGAACTCGGAGGTGCCGTAGTTTCGGTGCTTGATCGGTTGGATCGTGAAGACGTACGACTACATCAACCAAACGCTTCCGTTGTCGATCTACTAGGTATGTAGATCATACCCCCCCCTTCTCGTTGCTATGCATCACCATGATCTTGCCTGTGCGTAGGAAAATTTTGAAATTACTACGAAACCCAACAATATGTGGATATGAGAAAGTGGTTGAGGGTTTTGGAGCATATCACTAAGCATTTTGAGCAAGCAAGCCATTAAGCAATACCTCATCCCCTTTTAATAGTATTGGCTTTTCCTATGGACTCAATGTGATCTTGGATCACTAAAATGAAAATGTAGAGTCTTGAGCTTTTGCCAATATGTGTCCTTAGCATTTTGAGGGGTCCACATTTCTAGTCCATGCCATGCCAATCATTGAACTTTCTGAAATGATCATCTTGAAAGAGCATTAGTTCAATGAGCTATATGTTGTTAGGAATTACCAAAACCACCCAGGGATAGTTGCACTTTCAATCTCCCCCTTTTTGGTAATTAATGACAACATATAGATCAAAGCTTCGACAAATGATAATAAGATTGAAATACATTGTCGCTTTGAGAAGTATGTGATAAGCAAGAGCTCCCCCTAAATTTGTGCACTATTTAAAATTCGTTTTTGAATGCAAATACACAATCGATTAGGATCATGGATACTCTTCCATGTCACATACATCTTGGTGGAGCGCTCAAAATGATAGAGAGTAAAATATGCACTCATCACCAAGGCAAAGTGAATGATCATACATGAGATAAATGGTAACATCATTCAAGCACAAGCATTAAAGTGGTATGATCAAGCACATGATCAAACGAGTATGTCACACACATAACCATAAAGTGGCATCCAAGCAAGCAAACGAATAAGTATCAAACAAGTGGCAAATAAGGCAAAAAGAAGCAAAGCTCTCTCTCTCTCTCGAAGGCTATGATCTATACACTTTATCCCCCTTTGGAAACAAGTTGCCAAAAAGCACGAAAATGCATAGTGCTATGCGTATCTCTAGGCTTGATCTTTGGGAGGAGGTGTTAAGAGGACTCCAAGGACGAATGCATCTGTTGAAGTTGTTGGAGCTGGTGGAGTGGCAACTGGAGGTGGCACTAATGTTGTGGCTGCAGGTGCTGATGTAGTTGCTCTTGTGTCAGTCACTGGCACTGCAGCATATCTCTGTCCTCTTGGCACTCTTTGAAAGGCATATGTGTAAGCCTGCCCTTTCCTCTCCTCAGCTTTTTCCTAGAGCTGCTCAACTGCTATTTGCATCTCTGTTACTTTCAAGTCAAGATCATAGAATTTGGTCTCAATGATCCTCTCCAGGCTTTCTTGGTTCTGAGTCAGGGTGGCCAATCCCTTCTCAATCCTCAAGGTGGCTTGAATCAGATATCCAAGTTGGTCTTGCTTTGACTTGAGGAACACTTGAGAAGCCTCTTCAGCACTTGGCATCTTTGCTGCCTTCTCAGCTTTAGCCTTTTCCCTCTTCTCTTGAGCTTCTGCAGATGTGGGATCTTCAGCATTCATGACAACTGTGGTGTCCTCAAAATTAGGCCTCAATGGAAGATGTTTCTTGTCCAACAGGTAAGTGCATGTGCCCATCTTGAGGTTGATGAGCACCTGGATGTGTGGAGTATATCCACATGACCTCTTCTGATCTGCAGTTGTCCTCTTGATTATCGCAACAATTAGACTCGTGACCTTGAACTTCTGGGGCACATCAAACAACTGCAGCAGGTTAATGGAGTGGCCTCTGATCATCCTATGATCACCCGACTTGGGCAACAAGGTATGCCTCAAGATTGTGTTGATGGTGGTCAGGCCAGACAATAGATAGTATACATAGCCCATCTTGTGAGTCTCCAAAGCTTTGTCAGGAATCGCCTTATACATGTTAGCCATGGAGTTGTGATCTTTCTTCTTCTTGGCATATACATCTATGTCATCTTCATGCTCTGCAGGGGCATTGATCAGTTTTGCCCACTCAGCAATTACCGATTGGTACCTGGTACCCTCAGACATCAAGACAATTCTGCCATCAGGATAGAAATGTGATGTGGAGTAGAATTACATGATGAGTTCATCATTCCACTTGGTCAACTTCTAACCCACAAATTTGTCTACCCACATAGCCTGAAGCACCCATGCACTCCTGGAAAGTGATATTCATTGTTGTCAATATACTTCCAGTCTACCCAATTCATATTGCACACAATGGGCTTCTTATCTAGCAGAATGGTCTCATAGAAGTCCTGCTGCTCCTTGGTGTGAAACATGTAATCCACAGTAGTCCTTCTCCTCACAGCATATGGATCAGATTGTCTCCATAGTCTGAGACCTGCATCCTTTCTGATCTTCATATTCTCAGCCATTGGATGGTTGTCATCATGGTCTGTGATCTTGGGCTGGAGCTTCCTAAGTACTTGGGCTTCAGCCTCTTCTTCTTCCTCCTCAACTTCAGTCTCAGGCACTTGGGCCTTGTTCTTCTTAGCATCTGGTATATTCCTTGTGCTCCTCTGTGGTGCAGTCTTGGGGCTGGAGTAGAGTCTTTGGGGGCAGTCTTGGGCTTAGAAGAGGCAGCCCCAGACTTGATGGCATCCCCCATCAGCTTTTGAGCTTTGGGTGTTGGTGCAGCATCCTCTTCCTCTTCCTCTTCATCCTCAACTGGGTCTTCTGTCGGTGTCAAAACCGGCGGATCTCGGGTAGGGGGTCCCAAACTGTACGTCTAAGGCGGATGGTAACAAGAGGCAGGGGACACGATGTTTACGCAGGTTCGAGCCCTCTTGATGGAGGTAATACCCTACGTCCTTCTTGATTGTTCTTGATGATATGAGTATTACAAGAGTTGATCTACCACGAGATCGTAGAGGCTAAACCCTAGAAGCTAGCCTATGGTATGATTGTATGTTGTCCTACGGACTAAACCCTCCGGTTTATATAGACACCGAAGGGGCTAGGGTTACACAAAGTTGGTTACAAGGGAGGAGATCTACATATCCGTATTGCCTAGCCTGCCTTCCACGCCAAGGAGAGTCCCATCCGGACACGGGACGAAGTCTTCAATCTTGTATCTTCATAGTCCAACAGTCCGGCCAAAGGATATAGTACGGCTGTCCGGAGACCCCCTAATCCAGGACTCCCTCAGTAGCCCCTGAACCAGGCTTCAATGACGATGAGTCCGTCGCGCAGTATTGTCTTCGGCATTGCAAGGCGGGTTCCTCCTCCGAATACTCCATAGAAAATTTTGGACCCAAGGATAGTGTCCGGCCCTACAAAATAATTTCCACATACCACCGTAGAGAGAATAATATTTCCACAAATCTAATCTGCTGACGTGTTTTGATAGCACGACGTTACGTCATGGCCCGGTCATTATTCGAACCGTTTCTCTCAACCAGCACCGCACATACCGCGAGGCGGTTTTCTTGACACGTCTTGTCGAAGCAGAGATCGTGTCCCCCTTATTACGGGATTCTCATCAATACGGACGTGGGTAACCCACTCGTGCCCGTTGGTATGACTCCTAGATTTTAGGCGAGCCCAAAACGGACGCGAGGAGGACGCTTGACATTCACCCTCTTTATAAAGAGGCCAAGACCTGTCCCTTTTTTCTCTCACGCTCAATAGAATCCTTCCCCCGCCTCGAGTTTCAACACCCCAGGCTCAGGTTAGTCACTTCGGACCTTCAACCATGTCCGGATCCAACCTGCAAGGTCGGTGGATGCCTTCCTCTGTCACAGAGGAGGACATCAAGAAGCTGAGAGAGGTCAGATATCTGACCGCCGAAATTTCGCACAGGCTGCCTGCCCGAGGGCAGGTCATCCCCACTCCCGAACCCAATGAGAGTGTTGTGTTTGTCTCTCACTTCCTCCGAGGACTAGGCCTCGCTTTGGATCCCTTTGTTCGGGGACTCATGTTCTATTATGGGCTGGATTTCCACGATCTGGCCCCGGATTCCCTCCTTCACATCTCGTCATTCATCGTCATATGTGAGGCCTTCCTCCGCACTACCCCTCACTTCGGCCTGTGGCTCAAGACCTTTAATGTGAAACCGAAGATGATCGAGGGGCGGCACGTAGAGTGCGGAGGTGCCTCAATAAGCAAAAGCGCTAATGCTCCATGGCCAGAGGGTTCCTTCCCAGAGGTATCCAGTTTGTGGCAGCGGGAGTGGTTTTATATCACAGCTCCCCGAAGTGCCAAGTGGGCAGCCATCCCTGCCTTTCGCTCGCCCCCCCACCACAACTGACGTCATGGATCAACGAGGGGCTAAATTGGGGTCCAGTAAAGGATGTGCCGATATTGCAGAGTCGCATCCGAGATCTCATTGAGAGAGACGTCAACCTGGTCACGGTGATGCAGGTCATGCTAGTTCGCCAGGTCCCGCCTTGCAAACGTAGACCTCTCCGTTTGTGGGAGTTCAACCTGGAGGGACCGCGAATTATTCAGCACTTCCTCGGCATGACACTCGAGGAGATGTACAAGTTGTTCTTTGGATCACAAATAAAGTGTCCGGACACCACCGAGGATGCGGGTCTGAGCTGTAATCACCCGGATACCCAAGTAAGTAATCCCATGGCCGAACACACTGTTTCTCTTATTCATCATAACATCATTCTGAGAAGTCGCTTTTTGACCAGGACTGGATAACAAAGGCGAAGATGATCAGGTGTTCGGCCCCCCTTCCCGAGGGCTTGGCCAATCCAGTACTAGACAGAATGCTGGAGCCGGCGCCTTATCAAGTGCCCTCGAAGGAAGATAAAGGAGGGAATAAAGAGGCCGGAAGCGAGCCTCACTCACTACTCGCTCCAACCGGGGGAGCGAGCGCCTCCACGAAGGAGGACAACCAGGGAGAAGAATCTGACATTCCCTCTCCACGGGGAAGGAAGAGGACCACCTCTGAAGATCCGAAAACAGAGGTTTCCAAACGAGGGAAGAAATCTTCGCCAGAGGGTCCTGTCCCGGGGGGTACCCTTGCCGCACAGTGTCCGCCAGGGAATCAGCCCTCTACCGAGCTGTAAGTAATCAAAAAGTACTTAGTAGTGAAAATATCCCACCTTACTTCTGAAGACAATAACCGAAGCTTATATCTTGTAGTTCGGATCGCAGCCCTTCTTGACAGAGTTCGTCTTCGGGGGATCTTCTTCTGGAGATGATGGAGAGTGAAACACCTCCCCCTGCCACCCCGCCACATGAAGCGGGCGACCCTGAAGTGTCCTTGCGGAGGGCTTCTCCTGATCCGCCAAGGCCAGGGGGTAATCCCTTGGCCACCCGGAGTCCTCAGTATTCGGCTCCTAAAGAGAGCAACAGAAAGAGTCCGGAACCGTATAGTGTGCGGTCGGATGCACTGAAGGATCTTCTGGAGCAAGCGGCCATCTCAGAAGCGCATCGTACGCTAATGAGTACGGTAGTTGAAAGTAGGGATGACAATTTAGCCCATGGGTATGGGTGTCCGCGGGTACCCTACCCGAAAATAGTGGGCATGGGCAAGACTTGGCAAGATTTTGTACCCATGGGTAATGGGTATCCATACCCGCAAAATATATGGGTAAGGCATGGGTATGAGATTGCGCCCATGGGTAATCCAATGGATACCCAGAAAATATTAATAAATTAAATAACTCCTATGACATGCGGGGTCTACATCCAAGTCCTATGGCCCAACTCTTAATCCCCTATTCCCTAAGCCAACCATAGCTCATAGGCTCGCAACAACTAGCTCGCACTCCTCCTATGTCCCATGTGACTCCTCGAAATGATGAAATCTCGACTCATCACCAATGCACTCTTTTCCAACTCTCGAACTAGCGAACCCCAGTTCCCATCGCCGCCTTCCACTATGACGGCTTCCACCAACCACTTATCGTAATCCCTTGCCTCCTGGAATTGGCCACACATTGGAGGACGCCACGTCGGTACTAGATTGATCGCCCATCATCACTTGAATTTTACACTCATTTATGTACTTCTTTAAATTTTAAATGATATATGTTGTACCCATTGGATACCCATTGGGTACAAGATACCCGATGGGTATGGGCATGGGTGTCAATTTATGCCCATGGGTATTGAAATGGATGGGTATAGAAAGTTTCTATGAGTATGGGTTTGGGCAAGAGGAGGCGATACCCACCCATACCCTACCCATTGCCATCCCTCGTGCAAGCTTATCTTCTGTTACTTTCCTTGCTTGCTTGTTTACTTATTGTTGTTGCATCATATAGGTTGCTCACCTAGTTGCATATCTAGACAACCTACTTTGATGCAAAGTTTAAATTGGTAAAGAAAGGCTAAAAATGGTTAGTTGCCTATTCACCCCCCTCTAGTCAACTATATCGATCCTTTCAGCCGGCGTCCCATGTCTTGACCGGTGCTGTCCATAACGTGTGTAGCTCCTCTTTCAGTAGCCCGGGATACAGATTAATATCATTTCCTGGTTGTTTCGGCCCTTGCATCAGCATACTCATGTGTATGTACGTTTGTCTTCATGTACTTCCAGAGGGGAGGTTGTACATCCGTACAAACACAGGCCATGTGCTACTGTTGGTATTCTGGTTGCCAAACGGATTCATGTCACCCGTAATCGTGCCAAGCACGATATTCCTTGGATCATCTGTGAAATATCGATATTCAACGTTGAATGCTCTCCACTGGCTAGGATCTGCGAGGTGTCTCAGCTTCAAATCATCTCCATCGCCAGGCTTCACCCTCTCCGTGTGCCAGCGCATGAGCTCTGCTTCCTTAGAATCTACGAAATAATGATGTAGACGAGGAGTGATCGGAAAGTGCCATACAACTTTCCGAGGAGCTTTCTTTTCGGCCTTCTTGTATCGAGAAGCATTGCACACTGGACATCTAGTTTTTTCCGTGTGCTCCTTCCGATAAATGGTGTAATCTTTGATGCATGTGTGGTATCTAATGTGTGGCAGATTAAGAGGGCGCATGATTTTCTTGGCCTCCTCAACACTAGTAGGAAACAGGTTCCCTGCGGGAAGAACCTTCTTTAGATACTCCCTCCTTTTTTATTTACGATGCATATTAGGTTTGACCGAAGTTAAACTTCGTAAAGTTTGACCAAATTTATAGAAAAAATACAAACATTTACCATAAGAAATCTATATGATGTGAAAGTACATTCAATAGAGAATCTAATGGTATTGATTTGTTATTGTATATGTTAATATCTTTGTTTATAAACTTTGTTAAAGTTTACAAAGCTTGACTTTGACCAAAGCTAATATGTGTACTAAATAAAAATGGAGGGAGTACTTCAAAAGCTCATTGAGGCTTGCGTTGGTCCATTTCCTTTTTGCCTCCGTCTTTAGAAGTTTGAGCGTGAAACTCAAGTAGGTCACCTCGGGATCGCAACCATCATACAAATGGAGTCTTTGAATCTCCCTCCAGTTGCGCCAGCTTGGCCTCCTCTCTAGAAGTAACTCTGTCGCTAGTCATCTTTGTGCGAAGTAGGTCTCAAACATGAGGGTCCTGCATGACTGAACTTAGTAGCGACGAAGACTACGGCGTGTCCGCGTCTTCTTCATCATGTCTGGCCTCTTCTTCGCCTTGTCCGACCTCTTCTTCGCCGCCATGTCCAGCGCCCTCTTCTTCGGGTCCATTATCAGTCATCTCTTCGTCTGGCCCCAATGTCGTTATTGGCTACCCCGTTGACGTCCTCATCCTCATCTTCACTTATCCACCGAGTATAGTCATCCATGAAACCAATCATGGGAAGGTGCGCCTTCAAAAAATCATCCTTAAAGGGGTCGAGCCAGACTCCTCCTTTGCATCTTTGACACAAACATAAAATTGCCTTTCGGTTATTTTCATACATGTCGTGCACCACGGATCGCAAGTATCTTTCCACCAAACTTCATGATTGCATGCGCGGTATAAGCAAAAGAATTATAATCATGCATGCATCAAAATCATACAAAAATTCGACATGACCTTCCCTAAAAATAGGACATATTGAGTTTACCCGAAATTCTTCGAAATGGAAATAAATTGACATTTCGGCAAACGTAAGCAACTCATGTCAGACACAATTCGGCAAATACACATAGGCAACTCATGCCAAATGCACAATTTCCATCATATCACCCGATTCGGCCATATCGCACGCGCGCACACACACACATTTCCATTCTTGCAAAACACTACTTTTTACTCACCTGGCTATCTCGAGAGAGATCGAGCACGGTGATGAGGCCGGTGTTGTGAGCTAGGGATTAAAAGTGGACAAAGATGGATTACTTCATTAATGATGGGAGGTAGACAGATTACTTCATTAAATGGGTATATTTACTTGGGGAGGAGACGACTCTAACTAGTGGAGAGGGGGGATAGCTAGCTAGTGAGACAAAGTGAGGAAGAGAGGAAGGGGGCATTAATGGAGATGGTGGAGGGGGCCATTAAAGGAGAGAGAAGAGAGGTAGGAGGAAAGGGGCATTAATGGAGAAGATAGCTAGTGAGACAAAGCCAATCAGGGGAGCAAGTGAGGGAGGGGAGGGGAAGGGAAAAAGGTGGCTGCTGCGCGCTTAGCAGCAGTGAGGGGCAAGGGCACGTGCTACTGCTATCAGATTAGCTGTAGCGCTGGGTTTGAAGCTCGCGTTGCTGCTATGTGGGGCCCACTAGCTGGCCCTATGTATCCATAGTCGCAGCGCCGGGCAGATGGTCCATGCTACTGTTATCAGTTTAACAGTAGTGTGGGTCTTATACGCCGCTCTGCTACTATAGTAGCCTTAGGGGTATGGTGGGGACCACCTAGAAGCAGCGCGTGATGGACAACCCGCGCTATTGCTATGAGTTAACCTATAGCGCGGGGTTCATGTTGGGTAATGTAGTAATTCAAAAAAAATCCTATTCAAGATCTATCTAGGAGATGCATAGCAACAAGACGAGAGAGTGTGTCCACGTACCCTCGTAGACCGAAAGCAGAAGCGTTTAGTAACGCGGTTGATGTAGTCGAACGTCTTCACGATCCAACCGATCCAAGTACCGAACGTACGGCACCTCCGTGTTCAGCACACGTTCAACACGGTGACGTCCCTCGAGCTCTTGATCCAGTAGAGGGTCGAGGGAGAGTTCCATCAGCACGACGGCATGGTGACGCGGTTGGTGATGTGATCCGCATGGGGCTTCGCCTAAGCACTACGACAATATGACCGAGGTGGTAAACTATGGAGGGGGGCACCGCACACGGCTAAGACAATTGATGTTGTGCCTTTGCGGCGCCCTCTGCCCACGTATATAAACAAGGGGGAGGAGGAGGCCGGCCAAGGGGGAGGCGCGCCAAGGGGGAGGGAGTCCTACTAGGACTCCAAACCTAGTAGGATTCGGCCCCCCTTTCCTCCATCGGAGAGGGGGAAGGAGGGAGAGGGAGAAGGATTGAGAGGGGTCGCGCCCCCTCCCCTTGTCCAATTCAGATTGGGGGAAGGGGGGCGTGCCCCACCTCCTGTTGCCTGCCTCCTCTCCTTCACTATGGCCCATTAGGCCCAATAACTTTCCCGGGGGTTCCGGTAACCTCCCGGTACTCCAAAAAATCCTCGATCTTCTTCGGAACCATTCCGGTGTCCGTATATAACCTTCCAATATATCAATATTTACCTCTCGGCCATTTTGAGACTCCTCGTCGTGTCCGTGATCTTATCCGAGACTTCGAACAAACTTTGGTCACCAAAACACATAACTCATAATACAAATCGTTATCGAACGTTAAGCGTGAGGACCCTACGGGTTCGAGAACTATGTAGACATGACCGAGACACATCTCCGGTCAATAACCAATAGCGGAACCTGGATGATCATATTGGCTCCTACATATTCTACGAAGATCTTTATCGATCAAACCGCATAACAACATACGTCATTCCTTTTGTCATCAGTATGTTACTTGCCCGCGATTCGATCGTCGGTATCATCATACCTAGTTCAATCTCATCACTAACAAGTCTCTTTACTTGTTCCGTAATGCATCATCCCGTAACTAACTCATTAGTCACATTGCTTGCAAGGCTTATAGTGATGTGCATTACCGAGAGGGCCCAGAGATACCTCTCCAATACTCGGAGTGACAAATCCTAATCTCGATCTATGCCAACTCAACAAACACCATCGGAGACACCTGTAGAGCATATTTATAATCACTCAGTTACGTTGTGACGTTTGATAGCACACAAAGTGTTCCTCCGGTATTCGGGAGTTGCATAATCTCATAGTCAGAGGAACATGTATAAGTCATGAAGAAAGCAATAGCAATAAAACTAAACGATCATTATGCTAAGCTAACGGGTGGGTCGTGTCCATCACATCATTCTCTAATGATGTGATCCCGTTCATCAAATGACAACACATGTCTATGGTCAGGAAACTTAACCATCTTTGAATAACGAGCTAATTAAGTAGAGGCATATTAGGGACACTCTGTTTGTCTATGTATTCACACGTGTACTAAGTTTCCGGTTAATTCAATTCTAGCATGAATAATAAACATTTATCATGATATAAAGAAATATAAATAACAACTTTATTATTGCCTCTAGAGCATATTTCCTTCAGTTCAGCCCCACGTTGTTGCTACGTGCCAGTAGCGTCGGTCCATTACCCCACGTTGCTGCTAATAGTCTACCTATACGGTTTTTCATAATAGTGAGTAGTCAAGATAATCATCATGGGATTGATCACGTTGAACGCATTGCACTCAGATGGACACGACGGCCATGGTTGGTGACGACAGGAAGAAGGATAAGCGGCAACACGGATGAGGCGCTATGCTCAAATAGATAACGTGCACTTGTGGATGGGTCTTCAGTCGTGTTTATTGTGCTATAGAAACATAGTGATATTTCCCCCCGTTGCGGATATGTTCTTTTTTTTACAACAAAACGCACATGCATGTTTGCTAGTAATAATAATAACTAAATTCTCACGCGTGATCCAGTCAGAGAGAGTATCGTACCGTTTTTCAAAGAATAAGGATGATCGCCAGTTAGGGTGGTACATGCGAACGCTGGTTGGCATTTTATGTGCATAGGGTTGGCAATTCCTTTTTTTAGTTCTTTTTAGTGTATTTTCAAAGAAAACTACCACCCTTGGATCGAGATCAGAGGGCTCTCGAGGCATTCGCCAGGAATTGCCCCCTGAGGAACGTCAGGTAGATAAGATTTCCGAAGAATCCCTTCCCACTCCTCAGCGAAGCATGGAATTAATAAATCTTTCAAAGCTGTTATGTGCAAAAATATCTGTTCGTCGGCGTCCCTTCAAGGCTTCAGCAACCCTTCGGTAGGGTTCCGGCGACTCCGCATGGCCGGTCGCCACCGTAACCCGCTGCCTTCTTCCTTCTCCCGCGGCGCCGGTGCCGGAAACCACCCGCACCCTCCTCCGCCCCATCACCCTCATCTCCCGCCTTACCACCTCGACGAATTCCGCGAGCCGCCGCGCCTCCCCCCGCACCACCTCGATGACTTCCGAGACCCGGCTCGCCTGCCACCTGGCCACCCCGACAGCCTCCGCGAGCATCCTCCTCCGCCGCGCCACCACTTCGCAGGCCACGGCGGAGGGGCCCTGCCCCCCGCATCGCACATGGCCGCGGCGCTGGAGGAACGTATCGGCGCGGAGATCGAGGAGGCGCACGCGCTGCTCGGACAGAACCAGCGACTCTCTGCGACGCACGTGGCGCTCGTGCAGGAGGTCTCCGCCGTGCGGCACGAGCTTGGCCACACCGCTCGAGCCATCGGCGCTGCCCAGCAAGAGGGAGATCTCCGTATTCGTGAGGTGTGGATGCTTTCCATTCGTCAAGTGCCCTGAGTTAATCAATCTCTCTTTGCATTGCAAATTCAGTGCCAATATATACTCATCCCTGCTTAATGCAAACTGCAACATTTAACCCAGTACAAGAAGCTCCACAAAGCCTTTTTTTAGAAAGAAGCTCTACAAAGCCTTGAGCCTGTATGATGCGACTTTGGTGTTACATACATTCCTAAATTCATCCTGGCGTTGCAAATGTAGGAAGTGACCCCTTAGAGTATGATATGTAATGCATTTTGTGTATTCATAACGACTAACAACATGCAAATTTTGACTAATCATCACCTATTTCCAACTGCTGTTGTACACTGTGTCTTAATTTTGCATAGGGCAACGATAGTGTATTGTAGTTGCAGCAAGTCTGAAAGCTGGCATCCATTGATGCTCTAAACTACCAAAGCCGTGGGGAGATGACCCAAACAGCATGGGGGCCAGTATTATGCCATATTTGGTTTCCTGCACCTGTATCTGTGAAGATGAGAGATACGATAACAACATGGCAACTAGAGAAGCACGTTTTATTTTCCTCACAGGGTAGGGCTGAAGCAAGGGAGGAACTGCCACCCTTCATTTTCTTTCTCTTGAAAGTCTAGGGTTAGTCTCCTCTTTTTTTCCTCACTTTCTTTCCATCTCCCGTATGTTGATGATGCTGGGAGCTTGGCGGCAGTAGTGTTATCCGTTATGACATCAGGAGGCATGAGAAGCCACTAATCTAGAATCCTGTGTTTGTACTTCTCTCTGTGTGCGATGCCAAGTTGCCCAGGCCAGTTTTGTAGACGGGACAGGCTTTTGCTGGCTCGCGCTGGACCATGATCTATCTTTTTTCCTTTGATCTCATCTTCCTGTCCTTTTTGCAAGTACATAAACAACTGAGTCAAGGCAGAGATGAAGAAGAATGTAAACGTAATATAATATACAAGTAGTGTCACTTCTATTTTCACAAATGGCAAACAGGACATTTCACTCATGCAAATGTAATATGCAAGTCTACATTGGCTTACATTTTCCTGCGCTTATTTGGGCCGAGAACTAAGCGTCCCTCTGTTGGGAGCCATGGGAGTGTGTCGTGTGTGCAGAACACAACACCGGGGACAAGTGATGCCCCCTCTTTTTGGTTCGGAGAGGGGAACCGAGACACTCGAATCCAAACTCTACAACATGGTGGTTTTACCCAGGTTTGGGCCGCTGAGTAACGTAACACCCTACGTCCTGCTGGATTTTCTCACTGGATGTGACGAACAATGTTTACAAGAGATGGTTTTTGTTGCCGGGGCTTGCCGGGACTAGGAAATGGGCTCTAGTACGTGGGTGTAGACTTGCTAGGAGTCGAACCCTGATCTAGGTAGCTTGGACCTCCTTTTATAGATACAAGGGGTGGCCAGAAGTGCTACAAGGCAGTACATGAGGTAGTTGCACAGTGGAGCCGCTCACACGCAACTTGCCCTCCAAGGGAGGCCATGCATGCTTGATAGCACGCCCTGAGCTATGGCTGGCCGCTGCAGGTTTAGGCCACTGTTGGTATGAGCAGTCCCATCACTGCGCCTGCTAGCGACAGGTCGTTAGCGGGCCTGAGGTCGTTCGCGGGAGGCAGATGACGGGTAGGATCTTCCCCGGAAGAAGCTCTTCCCCGTGGTGACCTTGGTCTTGACGGTGTCGAGGGTGTCAGAGAGCCCTTCCTCAGGTGTGATGATCTTGTCAGTGAAAGTCTTCACGAAGATCTGCATCTGGAGGAGGATTCTTGACAAAGATCTGCATACCACCACATTGCCGGGATGCAAGGTGGTAGCATGGATTGCTTCTGGATGTTGTAGTCATCCGTGGCGCGTCTGTCCTCGAACCACCTGTCAGCAGTGAAGGCAGCCTCGCCCACCTTGGAGGTAGGCTCCCATGGCCTCAGATCTTGACGAAGATCTACTTGCCACCTTGAAGGGGGCGGAGTCTTGTAGTACACGGGCAGCTAGCCTGTGCCTGCTCGTTGGTGGGGCTGCCGCGGCCCACGCAAGATGGATCCGTGGGACCCCAGTCTCCATGGAACAGACAGAGTGTGCGAGCGCCAACCTCCCAGAAGGGTTCAACCCCATTGGGTGGAATTCTTTCGGAGTGCCTGGTGTCTTGGTCATTCTTCTACAAACAATTCCACCAGGTGCTAGTGCCTGATTGGTTGAGTTTTTTTAGTACTTATTTGGGCCATTTCCCCCACATTGTTTTGTGGACTAGAGTATCGATACACAAATTCTTGATGCAATGGGTGTGAATTCCAAATTTTCTGTGCCACATATGATATATCTAAGTGATATGTGAGATCTGGATACAACACAGAGAAACTGCTGCATCTGCCTTCATAAAGATGCAAAAGCCTCCCCTACGCCAACTCTTCGTCCAAAAGAGATTTATGAGCACTAGAATTCACTCCTTCAACGTGACTTTGTAACTTCTGTTGTATAACCGTTTTTTGTATAAAGTATTTGAAATTACATAAATATTTCATTATAGTTTATATATGCTTGCTTATATGTAATATTTTTTCAACCGCACTCTTATTTCAAACCACACAATCCATTGCCTATAGTTCAGTTACAGAACTATCACAGCTTTTTTACTTGTTTATAGTTAGTGCATTTTGCATGACATGTTATACTGTTTCGTTTGTTACTGGTTCGAAGCCGTGTACCCGGCACAATTTTTTTGACTACTTTTGCTCAAGATACCCATTATATGGTAGTGTTCTTAAAATATATTCTGACTTCGTATGTTATTATTAAAATTCTCTTCTCTTTGATAGAAATCTGCCTGAGTTAAATTCTCCCTCCGTTCCTAAATATAAGTCTTCTTAGAGATTCCAATATGGACTACATACGGAACAAAATGAGTGAATTTACACTCTAAAATATCTATATACATCCGTATGTAGTTCGTAATAAAATCTCTAAAAAGACCTATATTTAGGAACGGAGGGAGTAGATTAGTTTTGGCATGTAAAATTGACTTGTTTTCTGTGTTAAAGGTCTATGAGAGGTTAATGAAAATGGAAGCAGAGCTCCGAGCAGTAGAGGAGATGAGAGCGGAACTTGCACATGTTCGTATGGACATTCAACAGCTGGGTGCAGCAAGACAGGAACTCATGGGTCAGATTCAGGGATATACACAGGATTTGGCTCGATCAGCAGTAGAGTTGCAGCAGGTGGCTGCAGTGAAAGCCGAGACCCAAGAACTCAGGCATGAAACACAGCATTTAAGGCGAGTCCCCTATTGACCTTGCATGTACTCTCTCTATTTGAAAATATACCTGTTCAGTATTTTTTGCAATACAGTCATAATTCATTGGTGCTTTCTATGTTATGCCCTGGTTTATCTTTCTCCTCTTGGCACTAATGAGGAAACATTCTCTTGGTCCTATAGCCTCCTTTACTGGTGTGCCTGATCAAAGTACAGCATACAATTTCAAATGAAGTGTTTTATGGAATGGTTCCACCCCCAAACCTGTGTAGATATCCACTTAAGCCCCTGAGCTACCCATGAATTTTAAATACTGGAACACCTAATCACCTATAGTGATTTCGAAGCCGATTTTGCCACTGTGGATATGAGATGGCATCTCTTCTATCAAAAGGCCACGCTAGGCATATTTCTCTATTATCTCTCTCTCTCTCTCTCTCTTGAGCACATGAACGTCCCAGTCAACAGAAGAAAATGCGCTAGACGACTAGCTCCGTCCACCACCTACATGTGGTCCGGGTTAGCCTCTGCTTTCACCTTTTCACACTGACATGCCTGTCACCTTGTGTCACTGGGAAAACCGCCTCCAAAACCACCTTGTGGGTAGTGCTTTGTTATGGGATGTCTAGGGGGTAACAATAGCCAGTTTTGCTGGTTAGAGGGTAAAAAGTGATTTTCTTAAAGCTCGATGCGACAATATGGGTTTATTAAGTTCTGATTGAAATGATTTGTCACATTGGATTGAATTGAATTTCAAATTTCCGTGAAGTAACACCGAGAAAGGTGAGGTTGCAAGAAGCCCTTTATTTTTCATTTTGTGAACTTACATACTTTTGAACCAACTTGCAGATCCAGTATTGAGCTTGAGAAGAAAGGATATGCAGAGAGTTATGAGCAGGGACAAGAGATGCAGAAGAAATTGGTTTCAGTTGCTTCTGAAGTGGAGAAACTTCGTGCTGAGGTTGCTAATGCTGAGAAGAGATCACGAGCTGCTGTATCTGCAGGCAATCAAGGTTTGTTTTTACATTATATTGCATTTGTTCCAGATAGTAGTTGTGCTACTTATCTGGACTGCTCAGGCCCAAGGGGAAGTAAAATTAGCTAAGTATTAAGGCAATGCAAATTGACATGCTAAATACAATTCTGTCGCATTTGTTCCAGATAGTAGTTGTGCTACTTATCTGGACTGCTCAGGCCAAGGGGAAGTAAAATTAGCTAAGTATTAAGGCAATGCAAATTGACATGCTAAATACAATTCTGTCCGCAGCCAAACTGCTTGAAAAAGACACCATCATGAGCCTTAAAATAGTGAAACTTTGTATTATTCTATCAAGGGCATAATAATTAATAAGTAAGGCTGACTATATAGTACAATTTGCATGTATCTGAAATGTGGATTATGCTTTGTGCACCCATCCCGCAGGTTATGCTGGAAGCTATGGAAATCCTAATGCCAATTATGCTGCAAATCCTTACAATGCTGGATACAGCATGAATCAAGTATGTCTTATGCTTTGTTTTTGAGGGCATTCTCTTTTGTATCCTTATTTGAATCCGCGTCTCAGATGGCATCTTTATCTCAGGCAAATGCTACTGATTCTGGTTCTCAGTATGGGGCTGGGGCAGCGCACAGTTCCTGGGGCGCCTACGACATGCAAAGAGCTCCAGGACGGAGATGAATACCGACATCCTCCTTTTTCTTTTATTATCAAATCTGGTCCTGTTAGCAAAGTGACAAACGGAGATTTCTGGCACAACCTGATTTCTGTGCAATGTTGATTTATGACGAGTCAGATATGCCTTGTGTATTTGTTGACCTTAATCTGAGTGAGTTACATGCTCAAGTGTACTGCACGTTACAGTAATCCAGGTTACCGCAAAATTGCATTTTGTGTACAGTTTATTACAAGCATCTTTTCCCAGTGTTGCCATTACCATTGATGTAAAAAAAACTGACATGGGATGCTCGTGTCAGTAAGAAGAACCTGGGTGATGATTAACGAGTAATGACCCACCATTGTACCGAATAGCGACACAAGTTAAATCCAGTTCTTTTTTTTTCTTCTACCTCAAGAACAATGGTGTAGAATCATATCTGATCATCAGAAGGTGGATGTATCAATGAATACTGGCATATACCGACTAAAATTTGTGTCGCCCACAGCATTGGCGTATTAGGCGATGCAACATGGTCATGTCAGAAGGCCAAATACTATTAGACAAGAAGAAGCAAAACCAATCAATAAAGTACAGTAGCATACTAGCAAAATAATTTACACTCGAAAGAAAGCAGCTCACATTGCAACTGGCATGTTCTGAACCACTCGTGGGAGGTGCAAGATGATATACAACAAACAAATAACCAAGTTATTGCACAGAAAACAGCACGAATCTACATGACAGCTAGAAGCATTAGAAACTAAGGCGCCAAACTATGCCTGCGGGAAGACTTTATTTGGGGGGATATTCTCGCGCCTCTCGACATAGGCAGCCGGAAACCACCCTGCCTTCGCTCTGCATTCCCCTTCCGCCCAACCGTTGGGAGCAATCTGGAAAAGCGCAAACAGTTAAGCACCGGATTTTATTTCATCCATCCCTAGATTGCTTTCTCCATCATGCATCAACAAACGAGCTCAGTTCCTTTTCGAATGACTATAGGCACACTGACCTGACGAACAACAACATAATCACCAACAATTAAGCTCAGCTCCTTCTCTGTGGTACCATTGAAGTTATGCACTGCCTGCAGCACAATGGAAAGGGGGCTGGTAACTACAATGCGGAATTCAGCTAAAACAATTTACAGTGCGGAATTATGAGTTATTTATCTGGTATTGTCAAGTTGCTCATATTTCACCTCAGCGAGGAAGTACTGGGCCATCTCGGCACGCTTACGGGAAGGAGGTGCAGACTCTCTCTTTTGCTTCTCAGATGACATCTATCAAGAGCAATCAGTCAAGATTACAACTGCAAGAAATGACAGCTTAATATGACTAACAGGGTGAGAAAAACTATACCTCAGCTTCAACATCATCAAGTATGGCAGCTAACCTCAAATAGAACAACTTCTCTGCTTCTACCTTCAACAGGATGAGTGACCAAGCCATAAGCAAAAACCAAACCGAACAAACCAATTGAAATATGTAACCCATATGCTAGAGGAAGGCACTCCTACCATGCCAACCAGGCGCTGAAGAGTTACCCTCTTTTGCTGAGATTCAACAGCACCAAGTGCAGCAACAGCCTCTTTTCCCAACACAGCCATGCTTGCTTTGTGCTCTATCATCTTACCTTCAGATTGCTCAAGTTTTGTAGTGTGCTCAGCAACTGGAGATTCTCTTACCCGTGCCTTCCTTCTAGCAATTTCAGCAGACTGTTCAACAAGGAGGTCAGGGCAAAGTACTGTATTATGCATCGCAATACTACTACTTCTGAACATGATGCAAGGAGCAAGACGCCACGTACGAGTATCTCAGCTTCATGTCTCATCCGGCTATAACGTTGTGCAAAACCACGAGCTTCTTCCAGGGGAGCGCACACAGCCATCGCCTTCAATGGATCTATGATCTGAAATGCCAAATAGATGACAGAATACTTAAAAGTTACACTTAAGCGCCTTACAAAATATGATTATTAATGGTCTTATATTTCTATCATAATATCATATACTTCAGAAGCTCCGATTTGTGCTGAAAAAGAACGTTGTTACACTCATTATATTATCACAACTTATGGCGAACTGGTATAAGTTGCTGCGAAGAGAGAAGATAGGACAAACAGTTGTGCATTGTGTAGGAGGCATCAATACCATTCGGTTTTAGAGCACTGGCAGTTTATGGGGTGAAACTTTAGGTAGCTCGTCTAAAAAAATACTCTCAACTACTCAGATAAACTGGGCTATTGCCGAGACCTCAGATGAACATTTCCAGTATAACATTACATCCATGGATGGAATCTTACAGATATTTATTGTTAAGCTTCATGCCGTAGTACGGCTAATCTCTGTTCGGCGGTGCTAACGAGGTACACCTGGTATTCATTGCCGATGCAGAGTTGGAGGACGGCGGCCTTCTGTTCCTTATCATGCATGTACTCCACATCCACACCGATGATCTTGTCTGGCGTGCCTCGGAGCAAGTGCTGAACTTGGCGATCATCTTGTCGGCATGCCTAGCTCTGCTGGTGCAGACGATGTGGAGCTTCTCGATGCCGTAGTGCTTCCTGGTGTACTTGTGGGACGGCAACGACATTGCCGCACCAGGAATGCTCTTGGTGTGTTGGTTTGTCTTTTGGGGCGAGAGAGATGGAGAGAGAGAAGAGCAATGGCGATGGATATGGCCGAGGAGTTGCTAGCCTCTGTATATATAGTGGGGTGGAGCGAGGTCGTGGGGCTGGTGGTAGTGCATGCATGGCAACCGCTCAGAGAGCGTGGGGTTAGCTGCGTTAGTGGCCTGGAAAACTGAACCGCTCAGGCTTGATTTTCACCACGCCTTAACCGCACCGACTGTCATATCGGTCATAGCTTAACTGATTACGTCTCTCGTTTGAGCTTCCAATAAGAAAAGCTTGTGAGTTTCTGTCTTTTCCCTCCCACGGTCATGACCGGTGGGGTCAGCAACATTTCTTTGTCTTTGGTGGGTGTAATATACATGTAAATTTGTTGTGTTAAATATATTTTTCCTTTCTTTTTTCCAGATTTTTTAAACTTTGCTATGCACTCAGTTGTTTTTGTAAGGAAATTCAACAACTTATTTTTTTATTCAGAACTCTTTTTGTGTATGTAGGTTGAACTTTTTACACATTCGAATCTGAACTGCTTTAGCCCAAGTTTTCATGTCCACTCTTAGAAATCAACACATTTCATCTGCATGGAAAACTAGCTCAAAGAGCGGTCGATAGAGTTACCTGAGAACATAAAGTTCTATTGAAATCTTCATACTCCTTTTCAACATTTCTCAAAGCACCTCCATACAGTGATGCGGCTTTTGTAAGAGCTTCACCATCAGCATTATTTTCACCTCCATATCTATAGCAATCCTCAGAAAATTTTGTTCCTGTGATCAAATGCAAGAAAAGGTGCACCTACATCACCCACCAGATGTTGAATTTGGAGATATGGATAGATCAAGTAATGTATTTTAAGAAAATATGATTCATTAATAGAATTTTTACCATGCTGTCAGCAGGCAAAAGGTAACTGACACAAATTTAGAATTCTTTGGTAAACTGAAATGCATATCTTAGTAACATTGAGTCCGCAAGTGTAAAAAATAAAGAGGCCGCAAGTGGAGGGAGCAGTCTCAAAAGACACTTCATAACATTTACTAGCAAGACCAATCTAAATTCTGTAGCAAGAACTATAATGTCAGTGAGAGCCTCCTAGATAGATAGGTGCTACACCAATTTCACGTTTTTCTGTTAGCATTGTGGTCAGTGGAATAACATGATAATGGATCATGTCATTCCATTCCTCAAACCAAACAAGGTACTTTTTTGTTAGGATCTGATGAACTTATGTTGAATCGGGAGATGGGTACCTTCAGACAGCAGCCTCGCTTCCTGTCTTGTTTCCTGCGTGAGTGTGTGTCTAAGATGTGGCGGCTCTCACGGGAGAAGGGAAGAGGGGCTCCTCTTCTAGGTCAGCACCTCTCATGGGCTTGGGCCCAAGAGACAGATCTTGATGGGCTAGGGCCCATACCGGTTCAACACTCCCCCTCAAGATGGGTGGTAGATATCTATCATCCCCATCTTGTCACACGCCAAGTTACAGTCCTTTGTTCCCAGTCCCTTTGTCAAGCAATCTGCAAACTGCTGCCCAGAGCTGACATGAGTAAGGCTGATGATCCCAGCATCTAGTTTCTCTTTAATGAAGAAGCGATCAATTTCCACATGCTTCGTCCTATCATGTTGAACTGGGTTATTAGCAATGGCTATAGCTGACTGATTGTCACACCACACTCTTAAGGGTCCCTTCCTCAAAAGTTTCAACTCGCATAGTAGGTGCTTCACCCAGAGCATATCACACAACCCTTGAGATAATGCTCTATATTCAGCTTCTGCTGTTGATCTAGACACAACAGTCTGTTTCTTGCTTCTCCATGACACCAAATTTCCTCCCACAAACACACAGTAGCCTGAAGTTGATCGTCTATCATCTTGACAGCTAGCCCAATCAGAGTCACTATAGCCATCCACCTCAAGATGTCCACTCTTCGCAAACCACAACCCTTTACCCGGAGTCCCCTTCAAGTATCTCAGGATTCTGTGAACAATATTAAGATGCCCACTCCTTGGTTCATGCATGTACCTGCTCACCACCCCCACGGCATACGTAATGTCAGGCCTGGTATGACACAAGTACAATAACCTTCCAACCAGCTTCTAATAATCTTCCTTATTCACTAGCTCACCTGATTGTGCTGTTATTTGATGATTTTGTTCAATCGGAGTAGGGGCTGCACGACATCCCATCATGCCCATGTCACTCAAAAGATCCAAGGTGTATTTTCGTTGGCACAAAGATATTCCCTTCTCTGTCCGAGCCACTTCTATGCCAAGGAAGTACTTTAGATTTCCCAAGTCTTTTACCTCAAACTCCTTGCTCAGACACCTCTTCACTCTCTTTATTTCCTCCTCATCATCTCCGGTGATGATGATATCATCAACATACACTGCAACAATGGTGATCTTCTTATCAATGTGTCTATAAAACACTGTGTGATCACCATTACATTGGCCATACCCCATATTCCAAACAGCTCGTCTAAACCTATCAAACCATGCCCTCGGCGATTGCTTCAGACCATACAAGGATTTCTTCAGCCTGCATACCTTCCCCGTAGTCTGTTCTGTGCCAAAACCAGGCGGTATCTCCATGTATACCTCTTCTTTCAAGTCACCATGTAAGAAGGCATTCTTGACATCTAACTTGGTGCAATTTCCACCCGAAGTTTGCAGCACACGAGACCAATACCCGTAATGTGTTCATCTTTGCAACTGGAGCAAATGTCTTATCATAGTCAATTCCATAAGTTTGACTATATCCTCTGGCGACCAATCTAGCCTTATACCGTTCCACCTTGCCCTCAGGATTCTGCTTCACAGTAAAAATCCACTTGCAACTCACTGCTTTCTTTCCTGCCGGCAATGTGGTTAGCACCCATGTCTTGTTTTTTTTCAATGCTTCTAACTCCTCTATCATCGATTCACGCCACTTCGGATCTTGCTTTGCAGCCTTCCAATCCTTAGGGATAGACACAGTTTGCAGAGAGGCAACAAACGCCTTATATGAAGGTGACAAAGCCTTGTAAGACACAAAATTGCCAATATCAAGGTCATCACAAGCATCATCCTTTGGCAGAGCCTTCCTTGCTACCTCACCCTTCCTTGCGGCTTCACGTGTAGGTTTTCGCAACGCAATGGGCAGCTCCACTGTGTCAGATGAGCTTGCCTCACTGCCTTGCTGCTCCCCCTGCACTCTTGCCTCACTGCCTTGCTGCTCCCCCTGCACTCTTGCCTCCCTGCCTTGCTGCTCCCCCTGCACTTGTGGTTGCCGTCGAGAGTACACCAGGGTATTCGTCTGCCATCGATCCCGAACAGGAACCTAGAGAGCACCAATCTTAAGTGTATCGACAGTTGGCTCGACATGAGCCTGCACATCATCATCAGTGATGGTACTAACCGGAATTGTACCCACTATTGGTTGAACTTGAGCCTGCACATCATTATCAGCGTTAATGTCCACAGAATCCCCGTGAGTATGAGACACATCCTTCTCCCCCTCTTGACCATCATGCACAGGGTGTAGGTGGTCAAGCTCTGCAAACAGCAGACTGAGATCAGTCGGCTCACCATAGAATGGCTCAGACTCCCTGAACGTAACGTCCATACTTACAAACCTGCGTTTTTCAGAGGGACACCAACATTTATACCCCTGCTGACTAGACGAGTATCCCAAAAAGACACACTTCACTGCCCGAGGATCAAGCTTGCCAACAGATGGTCGGTGATCACGAACAAAGCAGGTACTGCCAAACAACTTTGGCGGAACAACAAACTTATTATCTCCAACGAGCAACTCAGACGGAGATTTCATGCCAAGTATCCTGGAAGGTGTCCGGTTGATCAAGTATGTGGCTGTCATAACTGCATCATCCCACAAAAACTTAGGCACATTCATGGTAAACATCAACGACCGAGCAACCTCAAGAACATGACGATTTTTTCGTTCGGCCACTCCATTCTGAGGGGGGGTGTCCGGACATGAAGTTTGATGAAGAATCCCATGGTCAGCCATGAAAGCCCCAAAAATGTTGTTCACATACTCCGTTCCATTGTCCGTCCTGAGCACCTTGACCTGTACCTGAAACTGGTTCTTTACAAGAGCATGGAAGTTCTGAAAACAGCTAAACACCTCATCCTTGTGACGCATCAAGTAAATCCAAGTCATGCGAGAATAGCAGTCAATAAAGGTAGCAAAATACTTCTTCCCATTCATTGACACCACTGGGCTAGTCCATACATCCGAATGAATAAGCATAAAAGGAGATATGCTCCTGAGCCCCTTACTCACATATGAGGCCCGTGTGTGTTTTGCATATTCACAAGCATCACATGTCAGCTTGCCTTTGCCTATTCCACACATAACATCCGAAAATATTCTACTCATCTTATCAAAAGATACATGCCCCATCCTACAGTGATGGATCATCGCCTGCTTCTCCTTATCCTCCATGGTCGCAGCACACACCAAGTCCGGCTGCACCTCCTGGTCCATGTACCAGAGCCCCCTACGCCTGGTGCCAGTCCCAACCGTCTGGCTCATCTGTCGCACCTGAATCAAGCAACCAAACTTGTCAAGGATCACACGACAGTCCATTTGATCAATGAGTGCACTGAAAGAGACCAAATTGACAGGAAAGGCTGGCACATGTAAAACTGACGATAGGGAAATGGTCGGAGTACACTTGACTGTACCAACCCCTATGATTGGTTGTTTTGTGCCATCAGCCGTTTGTATAGTGCCCGTGTGAGAGGGAGGATGCTTAGTGTAAGACTCGAACACACAGGAGTTACTAGCAACATGTTTAGATGCTCCAGAGTCAAGAACCCACTCTGGAGCACTCTCATTAGTAGCAAGAGATGCTCTTTCCGGATTACCTTCATCAGTGGAGGCCCAGTGAGCAAAGTCTCCATAGACAACATCATCTACATCTTTGCCTTTGGACGTCCCAGTGTCTCCTGCAACGGCCATGTGAGCCCTCTGACCCCCTGAGTGTCCTGAGTAGCCACCTCTGCCTCTAGAAGCCTGGCCCCATGAGGTCTCTGAGTATCCACCTCTGCCTCTAGCACTTCTACCTCTGCCTGTTCCCCCTCTGTTATATCCCCTGCCTCTGCCATGAGTTGGACATTCTCTCTTCCAGTGACCTACCTCCCCACAGATATGACATTTGGTGGGATCTCCCCACTCCATGCGCTCAGTGACTGCAAATGTCGAAGCTGGCACAACCTTCACGTCTGCATGCTCAAGGGATAGGCGCACCTCCTCTTGAGTCATCGCTGCAATAGCCTCGGGAATGGTAGGCAGACTAGGTTGGTGCAACAAGGAAGCCTTCCTGCCATCAAAGCAACCTTTGAGGCCAGCCAAAAATTTCAGCACACGCCTGCGTGCCATCCACTTATGCCCTGACTCGATTGAAGCCACGTCATAGAGTTCCAGGGGATCACAATTATCCTGGTCAGCCCACAGAGCCTGCAGTTCTGCCACGTATGTCATCACTGACATGCCATCATCTTGGCGCAGCAACCTAATCTTGTCCTCAATCTGAGCAATGAGCATGACATTGCCCTTGCCAGAGTATTGAGTGGACAGAATCTTCCATATCTCAGCAGGTGAGGATAGCCCCTCCACAGAGCGTCCAATGGAGGGCATCACAGAGTTCAACAACCACACCATAAGTACAGAGTGGATGACCTTCCACCTCTTGCCCTCTGCACTACGCTTGTCCCCTGGTTCTACAACGGTGCCCAACAAATATCCATCAAGCTCCTTCTGCTCCACAGCCCACAAAGCCCTCCTGGACCAGCTCAAATAATTTGTTGCCCCCTCTAGCTTCATGTCCAGGGGCGACATTTCAAGCTTTTGAGCCACTTCCTGTCAAGGAACGATGGCCCCAGAGTTGGACTCCGCGAGGATCTTAGCGAGCTTCTCCAAAGCCTTGGCAAGACCAGTTGGTTCAGCCATCGTTTGACAGGATAAGCAGCAACAGCAAAACTCAGCCTCAGAGAGTCTTCTTTCCCAAGCAGCAGCACCACCACCACCACAACACCAAGCTCACAACAGCAAGTCCACAGAGAAAAAAAAATCTCTGTAAAGCACACAAGCGGTCCAGCCCAGCCTCTTCCTGTTCCAGAACGAGCAGTCCAGCAGGCTGCACTTCTTTCTTCCTCTGCCGCAGCACCAAGAACCAGCCGCACAAGCACCAGCAGCTCAGCAAGCTTCCAGGAACAACACAAGGCAGCAGCAGCAGCTGCAGTTCCTCTTCTGTTCAGCAGCACCAACAGCAGCAGCTCCCCGCCGCAGCCTGACTCGCACACAGCCCAAATCCGCCGCTGCCTTCTTCCTCCTCCTCCTATTCTTGCCGCAGCCGCCTGCACAGCCCGCAGCAGCCCTCCTCGGCCGCCCCCTTTGCAGCTAGCCACCCCAGGGACGCGAAGCAGGACAAGAGGAAGCAGCACCTTCCCGGCCGCGTCGCAGCTCCTCGAGCCCAGCCGCGCCGCCGCCGCACGCACCACAGCAGACCCGCAGCCTCGCGCACGCACGCAGCCTCCTTTCTCGCCTGACCCCGCTGGGCCCCACCGCCGCCTCTCCGGCGAGGGACTACGCCGTCACCGTCGTCGCCTGGCTCTGATACCATGTTGAATCGGGAGATGGGTACCTTCAGACAGCAGCCTCGCTTCCTGTCTTGTTTCCTGCGTGAGTGTGTGTCTAAGATGTGGCGGCTCTCACGGGAGAAGGGAAGAGGGGCTCCTCTTCTAGGTCAGCACCTCTCATGGGCTTGGGCCCAAGAGACAGATCTTGATGGGCTAGGGCCCATACCGGTTCAACAACTTACAAGTTACAAGCAACCCATTCCTTCAAGCAAACACCCCTTATTTTCTGCAGAGTAGACATTCTACCTTCTAATCTGAATATATTACTAACACGTACCCACAAGTAGCATAATTCCCCCCATTCTGAAAGAGAACCGAAGGCTGACAGAATAAACCAACAAAGTATGGAGGACAAGAGCTACTACATACCCACTTCAATATGCTTGCTTCCAATAGACACCAAGCCTTCAGCTGCTCGAACTATGTCCTTTTGAAAATCCTGTAAGTGTATATCCTTTAGAACTGACAGGACTAAACTCAACAAAGCACATAATGCATCAATGCAGTTGTGCAATAGTTTCTATAGTTATTGACTATAAAAAGGTCTAATGAACTTAATGCAATAAGATATGTTGATAATGATGGTCTATTCATTGCAGCATGGCACAGAAAAGGGAATACATGTTTGATTGCAATGTTATTTTTTAGCTTGCTGCTCACACTACACAGTTACGTATCCCCTGACATTGTAATTTAACCGTTCTTACCCTTCCAGAACGAGTAGAACTGTACAATTTCTCAAGCCTTTGATGTTGCTGTAATTCAACTTCATCAATGACAACAGAATCTGAACGCTCGTAACCAGTAGTGCTGAATTGTTTTATCACAGCCTACAAATTTAATTCATAAGACGTAAGGAAACATAGAATTAATCTTAAACAGAGCACCTGCAGCCCTAGCAGAAACATCAAGAATAATGTAGGCAGGGCAACACCATCATCCTACAAATGATAAACTCTTTCAAATTTACGTTTTCGGGTATTATATTTGCACAAAGACGGTTGCTGCCTCAATTAGAAGGTATACACAAAAGAAGTAATGACACGTGCTCACATCGTGGAATGTCATTGCAGAAATGGAGTTATGAGCATGTTTAGACCACAAAAACAAATTGTGAATGCTAATATGGTTATGCTACAAAAGTGATCTCAAATTTAGCCCTTTTTTCATACAGAAATTAGTAGCAATGCGTAGCTTTACGCTTCTTATAGATAATTAATAACAGGGTTTACATGGAAACTCCACGCATGCCAAGAGCAATATAAAAGAAAAACTCAGTAGTGATTTGCATATATAATGGCATGCCGGAATAAGAACATCTGCATTGATGGCATGGTAGACACTAGAATAACTAACCTAGGAGTGCATGAAAAGGAACAGACCACTGAATTGGACCCTTTCCTAAAAAGGGCCACGGAAATCTTTTTTCTAGAGTCAAGGCTACACAAATTTAGTTAGAGGATTCTGCACATACATTTGTAGAATATGCATATGGAGTACATTGCCCATCTCTAGCGCAATGGTCAATGGGGTTTCACAAAGTACACATATGCTCTGATAAATAGAACCTAAATTGTCATTTTTGCCATTCTGTACTTCCATTAAAAAATAAAAACTTTTCCTGAAGCAGTAATAAAGAACTTTCTCTTCCATTAAACTGTAGCACGAATCCATTTATTTCCATATATACCAATCCTGACACTGTTGTAAACATGAGCAAAGAACGGCATCATTACAAGCAAATAGGAGTATTACATGAGCTAAATATAAGAGCAGGCAAACAAGCTCCTCAAAAGCACAAAAGACCAGCAGCGTAGCTTCACACTAGGGTGTGAACGGTCTGCAATCCAAATCGGTGGCAGTTTAGGATAAGATTAAACAGTCTGCAGTCCAAATCAGTACTAGTTCAACAGTCTGTAGTCAAAGTCAGTAGCAGCTTGGGGAATTAAACCCTAAGAACAGCGTAGCAATTTCGATAGCAGATCCGAGGTTCGCAGGCGATCTCGCTCGTTCCTTGGCGGCCTCCACGCGCACAGCGAATCAAATCATGCCAAGGCGAAATCTCTCGCCCCTGGACCAACGACTAAGCCGCGAGGCAGAAATCATGAGATCTGGGATGGTGCTCACCTGCTGCTGCTTGGCGACCTGCTCCTTGAACTTGCTCGCCTGCTTCCTGAACGCCTCCATCTCTGCTCTACTCGCCTACTCCCCTGCCCCTCCTCGTCCTCTCTCTCTCGCTGAGATGCGCACGCCCAAACACAGTGTACCTGGCCAAACGGGCCGGTCCGGCCCGGCCCATCATAATCGTGCCTGGCCAGGCACAGCCCGCCAGGGCACGATTCTATATGGGCCGGCCCGCGTGCTGCGCCCCCAGGCCCAGGCACGGCCCAGTTAGTAAACGGGCTGGCATGTTGGCCCGTTTAGCATGATGGGCCACATATTTTCAGCCTGTTATTTGACATACTAAGCGTTTTTAAATTTATTTTTACATGTTGGGCCATATATAAATGTATAAAAAAAATAATCGGGGCGTGTTGTGCCGGCCTGCGTGCCCAGCCTCCAGGCCCAGATAGGGCCCAGGGCGTGCGTGTGCTGAGCCTGGCCCGTTTAGCCCGTGCCGTGCCTGGCCCAAGGCGGGCCGTGTCGGCGTGCTCATGTGCCGGCCCAAAAAAACGACCCATTTGGCCAGCTATAAAACACACCGGTGGGCGGTGGCCCTACACGCCGAAAGAAAGGAACAGCGCTGCAACGAAATCACGGCCGTTCATCAAAGGCTATGAGAACGGGCTCGGCCCATGTCTGCCCATTTCGGCCAGCAGCGAGCCTCGCGTGCGTTCAGTTGTGCGCTCTCAATGGCGTTTCTTATTTAGCGTTGTAGGCATCCGTTATAGGCAAATTTACAAACAAGCGCCCTCACTCGTGCAGCTTCATTTCTGCAACCACAGCGCCAGGAAGCGGGATATATTAAGCTTCAACTCTTTACTTCTTTCATTCCTTATCTCTTCTTTTTTTCTTTTTCCTTTTTTCCATTTTCATTTTCTGTTTTTTTCTTTCTTCTTCTTCTTGGTTTATCCCTCATCGATTTTTTGTTTTCTTAAATACCTAAACTTTTTTGAAATCGATGGTGTTTTTCTTTTCAAATTTGATGAACTTTTGTTTTCAAAATCTATGATTTTTTTCTATTTTTAGTTAATATTTTTAACGAATGAAGAGTTTTTTTCAAATTCGATGAACTTTCTTCAAATTTGATGAATTTTTTTCAATTCGATGAACTTTTTTTAAATTCAAAGTACTATTTTCAGATTCAATGAAATTTTCTCAAAATCAATGAACTTTTTTCAAATATGATGAAGAATTTTCAGATTCGATGAACACTTTTTCAAATCCGATAAATTTTAAAAAAAAACTGATGAAGAATTTTCAAAATTCATGAACTCTTTTCTCAAATCCGATGAACTTTTTTGAAAAGTTGATGAACTTTTTAAAATTTGATGAACTTTTTCCAAATTTAGTGATTTTTTTTCAAATTTGATGATTTTTTTCAAATCCATGAACGTTTTTTAAACTCATGGTCATTTTTCATTGTTGTGATTTTTTTAAAAAATTGTGCACTTTTTTTTACATTTCATGAACTTTTGTTTTTGAATTCGTGAAATTATTTGAATACATGAAACATTTTTACAGTGGCCAACTTTCCAAAAAAATCACATTTTTCCATACATTCACGTTTTTCATCAATGTTTTCAAATAATTAAAAAATCTAAGCGAGATAAGTAGCGCTGCTACGCTGGTTCTTAAATTTTTTTTTTTTGCGGGGGACGCTGGTTCTTAAATAAGGTCGTGCTGAAGTGAATCACTAGCAGCCAATAGGTGTACCAGTTGGCTAAACTCAAGGACACATATGAGGTCGCGAGTTTGATTCATAGACAATCACCTTTTTAGATTTTTTTCATACAATACTACAATTTTTTCTGCATGGTTGTTTGTGGGCCGACCCACCAGGAGCTGTTGCAGGTGCCAGCTGCCTTCGGCGGCTCTGAGGGCATGTATGACGTGGGCGCCATGGTCCGATCCCCCTCCCCCCCCCATCCCAGGATTTGGACTGGAGGTACCAACAGCGCTACAAATCAATAACTACTCAACTAACTCAGCTGGTCGTTGGACTAAAAACCAGCTTTTGGACAAAAAATTTGTTTCTTTTCTCTTCACGCACAACAATAATTGTTGGGAACACGGTAATTTAAAAAAAAATCTTAGGCACACGCAAGATCTATCATGGTGATGCATAGCAATAAGAGGGGAGAGTGTGTCTACGTACCCTCATAGACCGAAAGCGAAAGCGTTTTATCAACGCAGTTGATGTAGTCGTACACCTTCACGATCTGTCCCGATCAAGTACTGAACGTACGACACCTCCGTGTTCAGCACATGTTCAGCTCGATGACGTCATCGCCTTCTTGATCCAGCAAGAGGGGCGAAGTAGTAGATGAGTTCCAACAACACGACGGCGTGATGACGGTGTTGGTGAAGAGCAATATCCGCAGGGCTTCGCCTAAGCACTACGAAAACTATGACAGAGGATAAACTAGAGGGGACGAGGTTGCCGGCACACGGCTTGGTGTTCCTTGATGTGTCTTGGGTGCTAGCCCTACCCCTCTATTTATATGTTGAGCCTTGGGGTCGAAACTTGGAGTAAAAGCCTACACAAAGTCGGTTTCACCCGAAAGGCAAGAGTCCTTCTCGGACTCCAGGATCAGACGCCAGGGACCCTGACGTCTGGCCCCTGGACTCCGCAAAACTTCCTTTTGCTCTTTCCAAAAACCTTGTGGGCTTTCCCCTTTGGCCCAAATAAAGTATTCTCGTACCCAAACATTTCGGGAAACATCCGGAACCCCTTCCGGTGAATTCTGAAACCCTTCCGGAGACGAAACACTATTATCCCATATATCAATCTTTATCTCTGGACCATTTCGGAGTTCCTCATCTTGTTCGTGATCTCATCCGGGACTCCGAACAACATTCGGTCACCAACATACATAACTCATATAGTACTATATCGTCAACGAACGTTAAGCGTGCCTGACCCTACAGGTTCGAGAACTATGTAGACATGACTGAGACACCTCTCTGGTCAATAACCAATAGCGGAACCTGGATGCCCATATTGGCTCCTACATATTCTACGAAGATCTTTATTGGTCGAACCGCATAACAACAATTGTTCCCTTTGTCACCGGTATGTTACTTGCCCGAGATTCGATCGTCGGTAAATTGTTACCTAGTTCAATCTCGTTACCGTCAAGTCTCTTTACTCGTTTCGTAATGCAACATCCCGTAACTAACCCATTAGTCACATTGCTTGCAAGGCTTATAGTGATGTGCATTACCGAGAGGGACCAGAGATACCTCTTCGATATACAGAGTGACAAATCCTAATCTCGATCCATACCAACTCAACAAACACCAACGGAGACACCTGTAGATCACCTTTATAATCACCCAGTTACGTTGTGACGTTTGGTAGCACACAAAGTGTTCCTCCCGTATTCGGGAGTTGCATGATCTCATAGTCATAGGAACATGTATAAGTTATCAAGAAAGCAATAGCAACAAACTAAACGATCATCGTGCTAAGCTAACGGATGGGTCAAGTCAATCACATCATTTTCTAATGATGTGATCCCGTTTATCAAATGACAACTCTGTCCATGGCTAGGAAACTTAACTATCTTTGATTAACGAGCTAGTCAAGTAGAGGCATACTAGTGACACTCTGTTTGTCTATGTATTCACACATGTACTAAGTTTCCGGTTAGTACAATTCTAGCATGAATAATAAACATTTATCATGATACAAGGAAATATAAATAACAACTTTATCATTGCCTCTAGGGCATATTTCCTTCGGTCTCCCACTTGCACTAGAGTCAATAATCTAGATTACATTATGATGATTCTAACACCCATGGAGTCTTGGTGTTGATCATGTTTTGCTCGTGAGAGAGGCTTAGTCAACGGGTCTGCAACATTCAGATCCGTATGTATCTTGAAAATCTCTATGACTCCCTCCTTGACTTGATCGCAGATGGAATTGAAGCGTTTCTTGATGTGCTTGGTTCTCTTGTGAAATCTGGATTCCTTTGCCAAGGCAATTGCACCAGTATTGTCACAAAAGATTTTCATTGGACCCGATGCACTAGGTATGACACCTAGATCGGATATGAACTCCTTCATCCAGACTCCTTCATTTGCTGCTTCCGAAGCAGCTATGTACTCCGCTTCACATGTAGATTCCGCCATGACGCTCTGCTTGGAACTGCAGCAACTGACAGTGATACGTCCATTTTGCATCATGCTTGTATATCGATATTTATTGTATTATGTAACGCCCCGAGACCGATGTGCCAGGTGTCCTCCAGCTATTCGTTGTTGTTGCCTTGTCATTGCTTGCGTGTCATGCATTGCATATCATGTCATCATGTGCATTTCTTTTGCATACAGGTTTGTTTCATGCATCCGAGCATTTTCCCTGTTGTCCGTTTTGCAATCCGGCGCTCCTATGTCATCCGGTGTCCCTTTCTACCTCTTTTCGTGTGCGGGTGTTAAACGTTATCGGATTGGACCGAGACTTGTCATGCGGCCTTGGTTTACTACCGGTAGACCGCCTGTCAAGTTTCGTGCCATTTGGAATTCGTTTGGTACTCCAACGGTTAACCGAGGGACCGAAAAGGCCTCGTACGTGTTGCAGCCCAACACTCTTCCAATTTGGCCCAAAACCCACGAAACCTCCTCCATCCTCTCGGTCGTTCGATCACGATCGCGTGGCCGCAAACCGCACCTCATTTGGACTCTCCTAGCTCCCTCTACCTATAAATAAGTGATCCCCTTCGAAATTCGCGGACGAAACCCTAACCTCCTCCTCCGCGCGCCGCCGGACATTTCTTCTCCGCCGACGGACATGTCCGCGCCGCCCGCCGCGGCCAACCACGGCATGCCACGTCAGCGCCACCGTCCTCTCTCTCCTCCTCCACCCCGCCAGGCCCGCCGGGCCCGGATCAGGCCCGCGGAGCCCAAACGGCCGCCGCCGCCACCTACGGGTGAGATCCCGCGACCCCGCCGCCATGGAGTCGTCGCCCCGCCGCCTCCGAGCCTCGTCGCCGGCGCCGGCCATCGCCGCCGAGCCCGCGCGCCACCGCGGCTCCTGCCCGAGATCCGCCCCGCGCTGCCGGAGCTCACCCACCGGAGCAGCCCGCGCCCGCGGCCTCTTCCTCCGCCGCGCAGACCTCGCCGGCGGCCGCCGCGCCGACCTCGCCGGCGGCCGCCGCGCCCTCACCTCCGACCGCCGGCCGTACCTCCGCCGCCATCTTCCCCGCCTCCGGCCGTCTTCGCCGTTGCCGGACCCGGTCCGCTCCGGATCTGGATTAGGTGGGATCAGATCCACCGGTCCGGCGAACCAAACAGCCCGCGCCACCCGGATCCCTCCGTCCCGGGATCATCTCATCCAGTTGACTTTCTCGCAAGGTGAAAAACCACTAAGTCCCCCAGATTCCAGTATTTTTTGGGCATTTTCATCGCCTCATAACTCATCATCCGTGGCTCCGTTTTGAGCGTGTAGCATATCAAAATGTTCGCCTCAACGAGTACATCATTTCATCGCATTGCATCATTTTCATTTGAGCTCATCTTGATGCCCGAAATGCTGTTGGAAGAGGGCTATGTGAGGAATTTGTCTGATCTGTTTCAGCAAATGGCATTTTGTCATTTTTGCCATGATTAATGTGTGCATGATATGATCCTGAGCTCTACATGTGTTTTGTTATATGCCATGCCATCTTTATAGTGGTGCTTACCATGTATTTTTGTGATATTTGTGGTGACTAGCACAAGCTTGCAAAGTAGCGTAATCGGGAATGCTGTTTTCAGGGACTTAGAATTTCACTAAGTCCTTGTCCTGATTTTGTTGTTATGCCATATGTTCATGTTGTTTCCTAGTGATTCGTGCCTATTTTGAGGATGATCAGTAAGGATGATTTGTTAACATTGTGGTGCTCTATCCATCCATGTCTTTGTTTGCATTTATGGAGCACCCTAGATTGAGTCAATCAAGCTCTACTTTTGCTATATCGTGAATCCTAGCAGATTGTTGACTTGTTAGCGATTTTGCCGAGGATGTTGCTATTGACCCGTGCATGCTATCTTGTTGTTCTTGCCATGTCTAGCTTCTATGATATGTATTCTTGAAGCGTGTATACTTAGTTTGTCATGCCATGCTTTGTAGTGAGTGCATCGAGCTCGTAAACATGCCTACTCGTTAACAGATTTGCATGCTCTAGTTTTTCACTAAGTCTGAGATCTGTTTATGTTTTTGCTATGTTCACATGCTTGCAATTGTATTCTCTGATCCCTTTTGGCTCAAGGTCACTAAGGGACTTTTGTTAAGTGTTTTGAGTAGCTTTATGCCATGCCTTGCTTTGTCATGATATGTTCCTGTAGCATGTAGTTTTCATGCTCTAAATTATGCTTCCTGATGATAAATTCCAGACTTGTGTTAATTTCACTAAGTCTGGAACCTGTTATCATTTGCACTTTTGCCATGCTTGTTTGAACCTGTTAATGGATGAATTAGCCGTTGCCTAGTGTTCATCTTTTGTTAAGAATCTTGAGTGGATCCCTTTTATGTATTTTTTTGCCATGTTTGAGTGTTGTAGCATATTTAACTTGTTGCATTTAGAGGGCTACTTGCTGTTTATCGTAGACCAGTGCCATATTTGTTTTGCTTGCCATTTCCAAACCGTGCATCCGATTCCGGTGATCTTTATATCGATTTCAATCGAAATCATCTCACATTTCCAGTGGCACTCTTGGATTTCCAAGTTGAGGCCATGTTCAATCATTCCTTTGCAAATCATGCATATGCATCGCATACCGCATCCCGCATATCATACCATGCTCATGTGTTGGTTGTTTACTATGTTTTGTGCTTCTTTCCGGTGTTTGCTTCTTCGGGTTGGTTCCGATAACGTCGCGTTTGTGAGGACCCATTCGACTACGTCCGTTTGTCTTCTTCATGGACTCGTTCTTCTTCCTTGCGGGATTTCAGGCAAGATGACCATACCCTCGAAATCACTTCTATCTTTGCTTGCTAGTTGCTCGCTCTTTTGCTATGCCTATGCTGCGATACCTACCACTTGCTTATCATGCCTCCCACATTGTTGAGCCAAGCCTCTAACCCACCTTGTCCTAGCAAACCGTTGTTTGGCTATGTTACCGCTTTGCTCAGCCCCTCTTATAGCGTTGTTAGTTGCAGGTGAAGATTGGAGCTTGTTCCATGTTGGAACATGGATATTTTGTTGGGATATCACAATATCTCTTATTTAATTAATGCATCTATATACTTGGTAAAGGGTGGAAGGCTTGGCCTTATGCCTGGTGTTTTGTTCCACTCTTGCCGCCCTAGTTTCCGTCATATCGGTGTTATGTTCCCGGATTTTGCGTTCCTTACGTGGTTGGGTTATAATGGGAACCCCTTGACAGTTCGCCTTGAATAAAACTCCTCTAGCAAGGCCCAACCTTGGTTTTACCATTCGCCACCTAGCCTTTTTTTCCCTTGGGAGTCGCGCATCCCGAGGGTCATCTTTATTTTAACCCCCCCGGGGGCCAGTGCTTGTCTAAGTGTTGGTCCAAACTAGAGCCCCTTGCAGCGCCACCTCGGGGAAACTCGAGGGCTGGTTTTAGTTGTACGGATTGCTTATCCGGTGTTGCCCTGAGAACGAGATATGTGCAGCTCCTATCGGGATGTCGGCGCATCGGGTGGTCTTGCTGGACTTGTTTTACCGTTGTCAAGGATGTCTTGTAACCGGGATTCCGAGCCTGATCGGGTCTTCCTGCTAGAAGGAATATCCTTCGTTGACCGTGAGAGCTTGTGATGGGCTAAGTTGGGACACCCCTGCAGGGTTTTGAACTTTCGAAAGCCGTGCCCGCGGTTATGGGAAGATGGGAATTTGTTAATGTCCGGTTGTAGAAAACCTGAAGTTTATCTTAATTAAAATACATCAACCGCGTGTGTAGCCGTGATGGTCTCTTCTCGGCGGAGTCCAGGAAGTGAACACGGTGTTGGAGTTATGCTTGACGTAGGTTGTTCTAGGATCACTTCTTGATCATAGTTATTCGACCGTGCTTTTGCCTTCTCTTCTCGCTCTCATTTGCGTTGTTAGCCACCATATATGCTAGTCGCTTGCTGCAGCTCCACCTCATACCTTTTACCTTACCCATAAGCTTAAATAGTCTTGATCGCGAGGGTGTGAGATTGCTGAGTCCCCGTGACTCACAGATACTTCCAAAACCAGTTTGCAGGTGCCGTTGGACCGTGCAGTTGACGCAGCCAAGCTCAAGGAGGAGCTCGACGAAGATCTTGTCCTTTGTGTTGTTCTGTTTCCAGTTGATCAATAGTGGAGCCCAGTCGGGACGATCAGGGATCTGTGTAGCATTTGGGGTAGTCTTCTTTTATTTTGGTTCCGTAGCCGGACCTTGTTTGTATCTGGATGATGTAATGTTTTATTCATGTATTGTGTGAAGTGGCGATTGTAAGCCAACTATGTATCTCTTTCCCTTATGTATTACATGGGTTGTTTGTGAAGATTACCTCACTTGCGACATTGCTTTCAATGCGGTTATGCCTCTAAGTCATGCTTCGACACGTAGGAGATATAGCCGCATCGAGGGCGTTACATATTATGGGTTGTTATTACACATTATGTCACAATACTTATGCCTATTCTCTCTTATTTTACAAGGTTTACATGAAGAGGGGGAATACCGGCAGCTGGAATTCTGGGCTGGAAAAGGAGCCAATATTAGAGACCTATTCTGCACATCTCCAGAAGTCCTGAAACTCCACGGGAATTATTTTCAGAATATATAAAAATTATGGGTGAAAGAAGTACCAGAGGGGGGCCACCCACCGTCCACGAGGGTGGGGGCACGCCCTACCCCCCTGGGCGCACCCCCTGCCTCGTGGGCCCCCTGGTGGCCCTCTGATGCCCATCTTTGGCTATATGGAGTCTTTCGTCGAGGAAAAAATCATAAGCTAGCTCACGGGAAGAAACTCCGCTGCCACGAGGCGAAACCTTGGCGGAACCAATCTAGGGCTCCGGCGGAGCTGTTCTACCGGGGAAACTTCCCTCCGGGAGGGGGAAATCATCACCATCGTCATCACCAACGATCCTCTCATCGGGAGGGGGTCAATCTCCATCAACATCTTCACCAGCACCATCTCATCTGATGTGACCCCATGTGTTCTCGCAGCATGAGAAATCTGATCATGAGGAGGGCGATGAACTTTCGGAGGATCTGAATATAAGTGATGATTTACGTATCCATCTGATGTTGATCAAGGGAGCAAACAAGAAGCTTGGGACAAGGTTTGAGGAGTTGTCTGCAAATATTGTTGGCGTCGAGGACAGGTTGAACGAGCGTTTGACTGCCAGCGACCGACAGCGCACTGATAGTCTACAGGTGGTGACTACGAGTCTTAATCGGCTCAACGCAACAGTTCAGCGCCTTCAGGCGAGAGATGTGGCACCCCGACAATCCCGCTCACTGATGACCCACAAGTATAGGGGATCTATCTTAGCCTTTTTGATAAGTAAGAGTGTCGAACCCAACAAGGAGCAGAAGGAAATGATAAGCAGTTTTCAGTAAGGTATTCTCTGCAAGCACTGAAATTATCGGTAACAGATAGTTTTGTGATAAGGTAATTTGTAACGAGTAGCAAGTAATAAAAGTAAATAAGGTGCAACAAGATGGCCCAATCCTTTTTTTAGCAAAGGACAAGCCTGGACAAACTCTTATATGAAGTAAAGCGCTCCCGAGGACACATGGGAATTATCGTCAAGCTAGTTTTCATCACGATCATATGATTCACGTTCGATACTTTGATAATTTGATATGTGGGTGGACCGGTGCTTGGGTGCTGTCCTTACTTGGATAAGCATCCCACTTATGATTAACCCCCATTGCAAGCATCCACAACTACAACAGAAGTATTAAGGTAAACCTAACCATAACATGAAACATATGGATCCAAATCAACCCCTTACGAAGCAACGCATAAACTAGGGTTTAAGCTTCTGTCACTCTAGCAACACATCATCTACTTATTACTTCCCAATGCCTCCCTCTAGGCCCAAACAATGGTGAAGTGTCATGTAGTTGACGTTCACATGACACCACTAGAGTGATGACAACATACATCTCATCAAAATATCGAACGAATACCAAATTCACATGACTACTAATAGCAAGACCTCTCCCATGTCCTCAGGAACAAACGTAACTACTCACAAAGCATATTCATGTTCATAATCAGAGGGGTATCAATATGCATAATGGATCTGAACATATGATCTTCCACCAAGTAAACCAACTAGCATTAACTACAAGGAGTAATCAACACTACTAGCAACCCACGGGTACCAATCTGAGGTTTGGATACAAGAGATGAACTAGGGTTTGTGATGGGATGGTGCTGGTGAAGATGTTGATGGAGATTGCCCCCCTCACGATGAGAGGATCGTTGGTGATGACGATGGTGATGATTTCCCCCTCCCGGAGGGATGTTTCCCCGGCAGAACAGCTCCGCCGGAGCCCTAGATTGGTTCCGCCAAGGTTCTGCCTCGTGGCGGCGGAGTCTCGTCCCGAAAGCTTGCTTATGGTTTTTTCCTCGACGAAAGACTCCATATAGCAGAAGATGGGCATCGGAGGGCCACCAGGGGGACCACGAGGCAGGGGCGTGCCCAGGGGGTAGGGCGCGCCCCCATCCTCGTGGCTGGTGGGTGGCCCCCCTCTGGTACTTCTTGCGCTCAGTATTTTTTATATATTTTGGAAATAACTTCCGTGAAGTTTCAGGACTTTTGGAGCTGTGCAGAATAGGTCTCTAATATTTGCTCCTTTTCCAGCCCAGAATTCCAGCTGTCGGCATTATCCCTCTTTATGTAAACCTTGTAAAATAAGAGAGAATAGGCATAAGTATTGTGACATAATGTGTAATAATAACCCATAATGCAATAAATATCAATATAAAAGCATGATGCAAAATGGACGTATCAACTCCCCTAAGCTTAGACCTCGCTTGTCCTCAAGCGAAAGCCAAAATCGAAAAATATGTCCACATGTTTAGAGATAGAGGTGTCGATAAAAATAAAATACGGACATGAGGGCATCATGACCATTCTTAGAACAGCAATATATATATATATTGTCATATGATCTCTTATGCTAAGGTAACAATTCAATCACAATTTCAAGTATGAATCATAAACTTCATTGAGAACCAACAAACTCTAATCTCAGTCATTTAGAGAATTGCAATTTATCATAGGAAAGAGTCAATATAAGAGCTTTTCAGCAAGGCCACATACTCAACCATCTTTTAGTCTTTCACAATTGCTAACACTCACGCAATATTTATGGGTATGAAGTTTTAATCGGACACAGAGAAAGATAGGGGCTTTATAGTTTTGCCTCCCAACGTTTTACCTCAAGGGTAATGTCAACAATAATAGTTCATGAAGACTCACATCCAATTAGCTATATATAGCAGGATCTTTCCAACACATTGTGCTTGCCAAAGGATAAAATGTAAAAAAGAAAGGTGAAGATCACCATGACTCTTATGTAAGGTAGAAGATAAAAGTAAAAGATAGGCCCTTCACAGAGGGAAGCAGAGGTTGTCATGCACTTTTATGGCTGGATGCACAAAATATTAATGCAAAAGAACGTCACTTTATATTGCCACTTGTGATATGGACCTTTATATGCAGTCCGTCGCTTTTATTTCTTCCACATCACAAGATCATATAAAGCTTATTTTCTCCACACTAATAAGTCATACATATTTAGAGAGCAATTTTTATTGCTTGCACCAATGACAACTTACTTGAAGGATCTTACTCAATCCATAGGTAGATATGGTGGACTCTCTGTCAGGACCCCGATTCCAAGTCACATCGATCTAGCCGGTAACACCTCATATCACTTTGCGGCCTCACGCACGGTATCCCACGGGTGTCGCCTTACCATGGCCCGGGACCGTTTGCGCCTTTTGACTCATGTATATGATAGTGTCGCTAGCATCCATATGACAGAGAACCCGGGCCGACATGACTAGTCGTGAACCCAAAGCGGCACAGACCTATGGAGACAGGCATACATGAATCACATCGATCATGTCGGTCATCAGCGAGTGATTTCGGGCTGTAGCACTGGGCTAACAGGACTCCGGATATCACCGCGTGACATTTCCCCGAAGGGACAGACATAGGAACGAAGTGAAACACATGTCGGCCAGTCAAGTGTCCTGAACAGTAGTGCTGGGCTAGCAGGACTCCGGTGAACCGGGCTGTAGCGGACTACTATGGCTCGAGGAACACTAGACTACATTTCCCCATAAGAAAGACTGCCAAGGATAAACAACTAGATTGTCGGATCCCACTCATACCAAGCATTTCAATCATACACACAATATGCCTGATATGAGTACATACAACATGGCATCACAACAAAACTCTACAACTCAAGTACTTTAATTAAAGGCTCCCGAGAGCAATACATAACATGTTCATACAGATAGGGGTCACATGACCCGACACTCAAGTCATACAATCATGCAAGCACATGCGGAAGCAACTAGTCTGAGTACAGACACTAGAAAGAAAGAAGGCTTCTCGAAGCCTGTCTATCTACATAGGGCCCTCCATGGCCAGGATCACCACCTGGGTGGCTAGTCACTCGTCGACATCAAGGTCTACATAAAACCCATCGGAGGGGGCGGTGTTGTCGTCTGAAAACAATAAATAAGCAAACATGAGTACAAGGTACTCAACAAGTTTTACATCAGAACCTAATATACATGCTCATTCTCAAGAAGGTGGTGGGGTTATTGCAACAAGCCAGCTTTAACTCTTGGCTAAGCTATCCTACGGAACTCCACTAGTAAAATAGTTTTCGCACACGAGTCCACTACTCACCAACACAATACTCCACTGGGGATCCTCTCTCGTCATCCTACGAGAGGGCCTTCCTCGGTACTCACACTTATCTTGAGTCTTTTAGTAGTATCCATTAACTTGTCTATGAACTGTATAGGCAACCAAGTAATCCTTTACCGTGGACACGGCTATTCGAATAGTTTTATACCCTGCAGGGGTGTACTTCTTCATACACGCTTTCACCACTTACCGCCGTTTACACGACATGTACTCGGCAACCTTCAAGCGGAAGCCCAGCGAGGGTGTCGGCCACGGCCTACCTAAACACTTAAGTCTCTAGTCCAGGTTTATCGCCTATCCATGTTCCATCCGCAGGGAGTCCGGCCGAGGTTTCCACTTACGGCCCCGAACGATGTGAACAGGGTTCCCGAGACACCAAATGGGTGACTCAGTACACCGTGCCACGGTGTATCTACCGCAACATAGCCCACCCCTAGGGTCAGCGCTACGCACGGCCGCCAACACATAACCTACAAACACCAGAAACTATTTGCAACTCCTGGACAGAGTACTAGGGTGATTAAGAAGCCGAGAGGGTCCATTGGTTTCGGGCCCAATGTACGGTAGTAACTGCATCTTAAATCACACATACAGATCTCAGTTCTTATGGACGACCTCAATGAAACAACCCACCATGTACTCCTACATGGCCTCTCATCGATACCTTTACCAAAACATGTTCAACACATCCCTCATATTACCGACATAATCATATCACTCTAGCCCATCACCCAGATGAACCAGACCTGACACAACTCTAAGCATAGCAGGCATAGCAAGGTAGGAATCACATACATGGCTCAATCAACTCCTACACATGCTAGTGGGTTTCATCTAGTTACTGTGGCAATGACAGGTCATGCAGAGGATAAGGGTTCAGCTACCGTAGCACACAGCAGTTTGAATCGCGTTGTCTTAATGTAGTAAACAAGAGCAGAAGCGGGAACATGGGTTGTATCGGAATGATCAATGGGTTGCTTGCCTGTTGTAGAGGTAGTAGGGTACTGCCCTTCAGACGGATACTCGGGGTTATCCTTGGAGGCAGAACCTACCACGAAAGTCACACCGAACATAATCAACACATGGCAATATGCAACAATATGATGCATGCTATGACATGGCAAGATGAAAGTTTCTTGGCCTAATGCAAGCTAAAACAGAAAGGGATGAACTCATTTGAATCAAAGATTCAAATATTAGTTCATTAAACATGGCCTTATTAGTGCATTACCTTATTCTGCTTAAACAGCAAGGTTAACTTGTTTTGTCATGCATGAAACCATTACAGATGGATAGATTGAATTTTTCTGATCATTTTTCATATATAAAACTTTGCATTTGGAGCTATGGTTGATTTTCTATGATTTTTAGAAGTTTTGACTATTTTTTGGAATTTTCTATTAAAGAATAAATCCAGTAATTGAATTAATGCGTCAGCACTGTGTCACTGTGACGTCAGTGGGTCAAAGGCGCCAGCCCAGGTCAAACCTGACTGGTGGGCCCCTTCTGTCAGTCTCTCAGCTAACTAACAGAGTTAGTTAGTGGTTAGTTAGCACTAAACTGGGTTAGTTAGGCCCTGGGCCCACATGTCAGTGAGAGAGGGTTAGTTAACAACGTCATTAGCCTCTAACAGAGTGATTAGCTCTAATTTAAACTAATCTGAAAAAGTTAGGAGCCGGCCCCACCTATCAGTGTCTCAGGCGGAGTCAAACTGGGGTCAAACCCCTGGTCAGCGGGGTTAATCCCGTCGGTGTTGAGCCGCCGGCGAGGCCGAGACGGCGGAGAGCTTCGGAAATCGGCCACAGGCGACCAATTCGACCGCGGTTTGGTCCTACGCATAGCTGGGGCTCGCGCGCATCTAGTGGGGCAAGTGGGAGGAGCTGGGGTGGAGCGAGCTCGCCGGAGTCGAGCTCGTGGCGGCGGCCGGAGCTCGGCCGTTGGTGATTTTGCTGCTGCAGCGAGCTAGGGGGAAAATGGACGTGCTAGCGAGGCGCTGCGAGGTGCGGGGAGTGCGTTAAGCACCCACGCTTGACCAAAAGGCCACCGGAGTGACGCCGGCGTCGAGCTCGCGCGGCGGCGTGCTATGATGAGCAAGGGGGCGGCGTCTACGGCGGGCAAACGAAGCAGAGAAGAGGGGGATCGGTAGAGGAGCTCACGGCGGTTGCAGGACGCGTCTCAGCGGGCTCGGGGGAGGTCGGACGTCGTCGGGGCGTTGCCGGCGATCTCGGCGGACCGAGGAAGAAGAAGGCATCGGGGAGGCGCTTGGAGGCGTCCGGCGTTGCGTGAGTCGACGGGGAGGCGTAGACGATGGAGGCGGAGCTCACGGGCACGTCAGGGAGGCGAGGGGGTGGCTCTAGTGGCAACTACGGCAAACGGTGGCGAGGATCGCGCTCGACCATCGCGGGAGAGGGTGAGGGAGACGAGGGGGAGAGAGGGGAGGAGTGCAGGTAGGTGCTGGGCGTCTCCGTGGCGCTTGGATGGGGACGAGGAGGCAGCAGGAGGTGGAAGCAGGAGGTGATGAAGCCATGTATCTAGGGTAGGGGCACGGGCCTGTCCAAAGAGCCCTACCCTGGGACATCCCTAGGAGAAGTCACCTTTCAATCGACTTGAAGGTATCCCACTCGACGGGTTCAAGACACTCGACCATGAAGCCAACCACTCGACCATGAAGCCAACCACTCGACTGCCAGGAGACCTAGAGTCACTCCGTAGGCAAACGGTCGGCTATTAAGTAGTCTTTATGGTCATTATCACACTTTATTAAGGGCGTTACCGATAACGCCCAACCTTAAATGTACCTTAAACCCTGCATTACTGAGGGCAGGAGGGGGCCGGCGAACTCTATATAAGCCACCCCCCTCCTCAGTATGAAGGGTTCGCACCCCTGTTATTCACACGCCAGTAATCCAGTCGACCGCCTCCGGGCACCGAGACGTAGGGCTGTTACTTCCTCTGCGAAGGGCCTGAACTCGTACATCTTGGTGTGTTTACAACTTCCCAATAGCTGAGATCTAGCCTCTCATACATACCCCCCTACATCACTGTCAGAGTTAGAACCACGACAGTTGGCGCCCACCGTGGGGCCGGAATCTTAGCGCCTGATTGGAGAAGTTGCAATTTTTCCGATCCCTTTGATCATGGTTTCGTGCGGAGTTTTGGTGGAGGGCCGCGAGATCCGCCTCGGCGCACTCACGTTCATCGCCGACGACTCCGCCTGGCTTCAGGAGGCGCCACTCGACATCGACGCGCTCCCCGTCCGCGGTGCGATGCATTTCCGCACATGCGTTCGTGGCGTCCTCCTGCGGCAGCCGTCGACCCAGTATCGGTCGGCCCCCGTATCGTCTCCCCGCTCTGTCTCCCACCGCCGCAAGCGCTCCGGTCGGTCGAGACTTCAGAGGTGGGTGAGGCATGCCGTGGCTCGCCAGTCGGCCGCCCCGCAAGTCGCAGCAATCGAGCCCGACGAATCCCTCTGCGGCCTGTTCGACCTATCGACTGGCTCCACGGAGACCGCATCCGAGTGCGACAGCAGTGACCCAGCGGTTGAGATCCTGGCGGTCGATGGAATGCGCAGTCCTCCCGGTTTCCCTCGCGCTGGAGGCGCGGGGGGGGGGGCGACCCGTCGCATCCCCACGATGAGTATCTCCCCGAACCTCTCACGTCATTACAGCGAGAGGAGCTTCGCCGCCGGAACACGGACGCACTCCGCACTCTTATCGTCAGAGAGTCCCCTGAGGCCCGGGCCTTGGAGGACGCGCGCTTGGCTAATTTGGTCGAGCGCACTCGACTGGAGAATCTCCAGCGAGCACTCGACGAGCAAGCGCGTCAGCGGGCTCCCGAGTCTAGTCGACGCCAGCTCTTCCCGCCGACGCAGGTATACCGAACCCCAGTTCAGAATTTGGCCGCCGCGGCCCGTATAGCAGAATCGATTCAGCCCTCCTAGTCGGAGGCTGGCAGGGGCTTGTTACAGATCAGAGCGTTGCTCCGGGCGGCGGGAAACTAGAATTCCGCTGTTTCTCAGTCGCAGAATAGGATCCACAGTCGATCCGTTGCAACAGATACAGTCCAGTCGGCTCACAGCCCGCGGTCGCCCCCGAGGCGTGAGGGACGTGGCGACCGGCATGATCAGTACAGAAGGAATGAGCAGTATGATCACCGATCCGATCGTGATGATCGACGTCGAGTGCCAACCCCTCCCCCGAGGAGTGGGTCATATGCGCCTCGACATCGAGATGACAGGCGCCCTCATAGCGTTGGGCAGAGGATTCCTGTCGACCCTAGGGACCCAGGCTTTGACGCGAGATCTGTCCTCGTTCAAGGCTTGGTTGATAGGAACAGGGCTCATCGGGAAGGCCAGAACAGAGATGCGCCCGCCAGCAGCAGAATACATGTTTCAGGGCCAGAGTGTTTCAGTCGAGCCATCAGGGCCGCGGTGATTCCTCCCAACTTTCGGTTGGCGACTGGAGTCAGCAAGTTCACCGGTGAGTCTAAGCCTGACACTTGGCTCGAAGATTACCGAGTGGTTGTACAGATTGGCGGTGGCAATGATGAGGTGGCTATGAAGCATTTGCCTCTCCTGTTAGAGGGCTCGGCCAGAGCGTGGCTGAATCAGTTAGCACCCAGCAGCATCTACACTTGGGAGGATCTCTCTCGAGTGTTTGTCACAACCTTTGACGGAACATGCAAGCGACCCGCAGGCCTTACAGAATTGCGGTCTTGCATGCAGAAGCCGAGTGAAACTCTGAGGGATTACATCCAGAGGTGGATCACTTTGCATCACACAGTTGAGAACGTACCGGATCACCAAGCAGTTTGTGCCTTTAAAGAAGGCGTCAAGAACAGAGAGTTGAACCTGAAGTTCGGTCGGACCGGAGAAATGTCCCTCAATCGGATGATGGAAATTGCCACCAAATACGCTAACGGAGAAGATGAAGATCGACTCCGGAGTGGCAAGCAGAAAGCAGTCGCCCAGGAAACCGGAGGCAATTCCAGTCGGAAGCAGAAGCAGAAGGCCGAGCCAGCCGCCCCTGGGGAGGCCCTGGCCGCAACCCAGGGAAATTTCAAGGGAAAACCCAAAGGCCCCTGGAAGCCCAAGAAAGTCAAGGATCAAGATGGAAATGATGTTTTGGATCTGCCATGTCACATCCACACCAAGAAAGATGAAGAGGGTAATTTCATTTACCCAAAGTATACCACTCGACAGTGCCGGCTCCTGATCCAGCAGTTTCAGGGCAAACAGCTCAAAGATAAGGAAAAAGAGTCGGACAGAGTCGAGGACAAGGAAGATAGCGACGACGGATACCCCCAAATCAATTCCACCCTGATGATTTTTGCTAATGTCGAAAGCAAAAGTTGACTGAAAGTCATTAACCGTGAGGTGAATATGGTTGCTCCGGCGACACCCAGTTATCTGAAGTGGTCTCAGACTGCCATCACATTCGACCAGTCCGATCACCCTACGCACATTGCCACCCCTGGGAGGCAAGCTTTGGTGGTCGACCCAGTTGTCGAAGACACTCGACTGACCAAAGTCCTGATGGATGGTGGCAGTGGCCTGGACATATTGTATGCTGAAACATTGAAAGGGATGGGCATTCCGATGTCCAGGCTCAGTGCTAGCAACATGAGCTTCCATGGAGTCATTCCTGGAAAGAAAGCCGAGTCACTCGGCCAGATTGCTCTCGACGTGGTTTTCGGTGATTCAAAGAATTACCGCAGGGAAAAGTTGACATTTGAGGTTGTGGACTTCCAAAGTGCTTATCATGCTATTCTGGGCCGGCCAGCTTATGCACGCTTCATGGCTCGACCATGCTACGTGTATCTCAAGTTGAAGATGCTCGGCCCCAGAGGTGTGATCACCGTTACCGGCAATCGGAAGAAAGCAGAAGAGTGTTTTCAGAAAGGATCGAAGATTGCTGACGCTCAGATGGCAGTTGTTGAGCTACAAGAGTACCAGAAGACTGCTGATCTGAGTGAATTGCTACGAGCCAACAAGCCTGCTTCAGAATCTGTTTTTCAGTCGTCCGGTGAAACTAAGCCAGCTCACATTCACCCGACCGACCCCGACGCTGCTCCGACTCACATCTCGACGACGCTCGACTCCAAATAGGAAGAAGCGCTCATCTAGTTCCTCTGTGAGAACTGGGACGTCTTCGCATGGAAGCCTTTTGACATGCCTGGAGTTCCCAGGGGGCTGGCTGAGCACCGTCTATGAGTCGACCCGAAGTTCAAGCCTGTGAAAGAACATCTTCGATGGTCTGCCGTCCAGAAGAGGAAAGCTATTGGCGAGGAGGTGGCTCGGCTTTTAGCAGCGGAGTTCATCCGAGAGATTTACCACTCCGAGTGGCTCGCCAATGTTGTCATGGTCCCCAAAAAGGACAAGTCACTTCGCATGTGCATTGACTTTAAACACATCAATCGGGCCTGCCCGGAAGATCATTTCCCTCTCCCCTGCATCGACCAGGTAGTGGACTCGACCGCGGGGTGTGAGCGTTTGTCTTTTCTAGATGCTTATTCAGGGTACCATCAGATCCGTCTGTATGGACCTGACGAGATCAAAACGGCTTTCATCACCCCATTTGGGTGCTTCTGTTATGTCACCATGCCCTTCGGCCTCAAGAATGCTGGAGCCACGTTCATGAGGATGATTCAGAAGTGTTTACTCACTCAGATCAGTCGGAACGTAGAAGCATACATGGATGATATTGTGGTTAAGTCACGGAAAGGTTCCGACCTACTGACTGACCTTGCCGAAACCTTTGCTAACCTCAGGGGATACGATATCAAGCTCAGTCCATCAAAGTGCACATTCGGAGTTCCAGGTGGAAAGTTACTTGGTTTTCTCGTTTCCGAACGAGGAATCGACGCCAATCCCGAGAAAGTTGGCACCATACTCCGGATGAAGCGCCCTGTGCGTGTACACGATGTCCAGAAACTTACAGGTTGCTTGGCCGCTCTAAGTCGATTCATTTCTCGTCTCAGTGAAAAGGCGTTACCTCTTTACCGACTGATGAAGAAGTCTGACAAGTTCGAGTGGACTCCAGAAGCTGACACAGCGTTTGCAGAGCTCAAAGCTCTGCTCTCCACCCAGCCGGTGCTTGCTGCCCCAATCAGTAAAGAGCCTCTGCTGCTGTACATTGCGGCCACGGGACAAGTTGTCAGTACAGTACTCACGGTCGAGCGGGAAGAAGAAGGAAAGGCCTTCAGAGTTCAGCGCCCAGTATATTATGTGTCTGAAGTTTTGACCCCTTTGAAGCAAAGATATCCCCATTACCAGAAGCTTGTATATGGGATCTACATGACCACGAAGAAGGTTGCACACTACTTCTCTGACCATTCCATTACAGTCGTCAGCGACGCTCCACTGTAAGAGATCTTGCACAACAGAGATGCAACTGGTCGAGTGGCTAAGTGGGCCATTGAACTCCTCCCCCTAGATATCAAGTTTGAAGCAAAGAAGGCTATCAAGTCCCAAGTAATTGCAGATTTCGTCGCCGAGTGGATTGAACAGCAACTCCCGACTCAAGTTCACTCGGAGCACTGGACCATGTTCTTCGATGGATCTAAGATGCTGAACGGTTCCGGTGCTGGGGTAGTATTGGTCTCCCCCCGAGGAGATAAGCTCAGATACATTCTCCAGATTCACTTCGATTCCTCCAACAATGAAGCAGAATATGAAGCACTCTTGTACGGGTTGCGCATGGCCATTTCACTTGGCGTCCGGCGCCTCTCATGGTCTACGGCGACTCAGATTTGGTGGTTAATCAGGTGATGAAGGAGTGGGACGTCAGAAGCCCAGCTATGACTGGCTATTGCAACGCAGTAAGAAAGCTAGAAAAGAAATTCGAGGGGTTAGAGCTTCATCACATCCCCTGACTGAAAAATCAAGCAGCAGATGATCTGGCAAAGATAGGCTCCAAGAGAGAAGCCATTCCCAGCAATGTGTTTTTGGAGCACATCCGCTCGTCGTCAGTCCAGGAGGATCCCTTCGCAGAAGAAGCCCCGCAACCGAAAAGTGCCACAGATCCGACTGAAGTCGAAATTCCTGCTGTGGTCGACCTAGTCATGGAGGTCTTGGCTATCACTCCTGACTGGACGGTACCATACATCGCATATATCTTGAGGAAAGAACTCCCGGAGGACGAGGAAGAGGCTCGACAGATCGTCCGCCGATCCAAGGCCTTCACAGTCATAAAGGGACAGTTGTATAGGGAAAGCGCGACTGGAATCGGTCAGAAATGCATAACACCAGAAGAGGGTCAGATGATCCTTAATGATATCCACTCGGGGACCTGTGGTCACCATGCGTCCTCTCGGACCATTGTGGCTAAAGCATACCGAGCAGGATTTTACTGGCCAAGAGCAAATGAGATGGCAAAAGAGATAGTCGACAAGTGTGGAGGTTGCCAGTTCTACTCCAACATGTCACACAAGCCTGCATCAGCCCTGAAGACCATTCCACTCGTCTGGCCCTTTGCTGTCTGGGGACTGGAGATGGTCGGTCCACTGAGAACAGGCAGGAGCGGATTCACGCATGTGCTTGTGGCAGTCGACAAGTTCACCAAATGGATTGAAGCCAAGCCTATCAAGAATCTCGATGCTTGCACTGCTATCAGTTTCGTCAGAGGGCTGACGTTCAGATATGGGGTCCCGCATAGCATCATCACCGACAATGGGTCAAACTTCGATTCAGACAAGTTCAGAGCTTTTTGCGCCTCTCAAGGCACGCGAGTCGACTACGCGTCGGTCGCGCATCCTCAATCGAATGGACAAGCTGAAAGAGCAAAGGGTCTGATTCTCAAAGGATTGAAGCCTCGATCGATGCGTGATCTCAAGCACGCAGCAGGCGCTTGGGTCGACGAACTTCCGTCGGTTTTGTGGGGGCTGAGGACCACCCCGAATCGATCGACTAGAAGAACGCCATTTTTTCTGGTTTATGGAGCCGAAGCCGTCCTGCCGAGTGATCTACTTCACAACGCCCCCAGAGTCGAGCTTTATAACGAAGACGAAGCAGAGCAAGCCCGGCAAGACGCAGTCGACCTCCTAGAGGAGGAGAGGGAAATGGCTATGATCAGATCGACCATCTATCAGCAAGACTTGCGTCGATTCCATGCCAGAAATGTGAAGAGCCGAGCCTTCCAGGAAGGAGATTTGGTCCTCCGAGTGGATCAACAGAAACCACACAAACTTGCTCCTACTTGGGAAGGCCCCTTCATCGTCACCAGAGTCCTCCACAATGGAGCATATCACCTCTACAATGTTGATCACCAGATCGACGAGCCACGAGCTTGGAATGCGGAACTACTCCGCCCCTTTTACACTTGAGTTCTCCCTTGGACGAGATGTAATAAGAAAAAATTTCTGCAGTTCATTTTTACCAAAGACAAGAGCGTCCCAATAATTGCTGTCACTCTTGTTTGCATACGAAATCCCCCAGTGGGTGACTTAGCTGCGAATCCGTTTCGCCTAAGTTTGAAAAATCCTACCGAGTGGAGAGCAATCCTCCCACTCGGGGGCTTAGCTGCAGTCCAGTACTCGCCTAAGTTCTCCCACTTAGAGACTTAGCTGCAGTCAGGCACTCGCCTAAGTTTGAAAAAATCCTACCGAGTGGAGAGCAATCCTCCCACTCGGGGGCTTAGCTGCAGTCCAGTACTCGCCTAAGTTCTCTCACTTAGAGGCTTAGCTGCAGTCAGGCACTCGCCTAAGTTTGAAAAAATCCTACCAAGTGGAGAGCAATCCTCCCACTCGGGGGCTTAGCTGCAGTCCAGTACTCGCCTAAGTTCTCTCACTTAGAGGCTTAGCTGCAGTCAAGCGCTCGCCTAAGTTTGAAAAAATCCTACCGAGTGGAGAGCAATCCTCCCACTCGGGGGCTTAGCTGCAGTCCAGTACTCGCCTAAGTTCTCTCACTTAGAGGCTTAGCTGCAGTCAGACACTTGCCTAAGTTTGAAAAAAAAATCCTACCGAGTGGAGAGCAATCCTCCCGCTCGGGGGCTTAGCTGCAGTCCAGTACTCGCCTAAGTTCTCTCACTTAGAGGCTTAGCTGCAGTCAGGCGCTCGCCTAAGTATATAAAAATCCTACCGAGAGGAGAGCAAACCTCCCACTCGGGGGCTTAGCTGCAGTACAAGCCCTCGCCTAAGTGACTAGAAATCCTACCGAGTGGCGAGCCAGACTCCCACTCGGAGGCTTAGCTGCAGCCCAGTGCTCGCCTAAGTGTTTAAAAATCCTACCGAGTGGAGAGCAAACCTCCCACTCGGGGGCTTAGCTGCAGCCCAGCGCTCGCCTAAGTGTTTAAAAATCCTACCGAGTGGAGAGCAAACCTCCCACTCGGGGGCTTAGCTGCAGCCCAGTGCTCGCCTAAGTGTTTAAAAATCCTACCGAGTGGAGAGCAAACCTCCCACTCGGGGGCTTAGCTGCAGCCCAGCGCTCGCCTAAGTGTTTAAAAATCCTACCGAGTGGAGAGCAAACCTCCCACTCGGGGGCTTAGCTGCAGCCCAACGCTCGCCTAAGTGTTTAAAAATCCTACCGAGTGGAGAGCAAACCTCTCACTCGGAGGCTTAGCTGCAGCCCAGTGCTCGCCTAAGTACAAGACACAACCCAATCCGCGAGTCGACTGCTACCTTCCCCTTCGGAGCTGCGCCGCAAATACAAGGTTATTCTGAGTGAAGATCAAGATCCACTCGACGAATCAAACCATGAAGATATTCAATGAGAAATCAAGATCAGATAAAGCCTAAAAGGTCCCAGACCTCAGATCAAAGTACTCAAGCCCTCGGCTCGGCGGAGTTTAATGGTTACAAATCCACTCGGCATTCCGAGGCAATTTAAAGTGAAGCATAAAAGTTTTTCATTCCTCAGGAGGAGGACTGGAAGGGGCGACGAACTCATCCAAGTCGATCCCGTCTGCAATACGAGTGGCAGCAGCAATAAAAGTCTCCATGAAGTCCTGAAAGTTGTGCTTCCTGGTATTGGCAACTTGGATGGCGGCCAGCTTTTCTTCTCGCGCCTCCTTGCAATGGACGCGGACCAGAGACAGAGCGACATCAGCACCACATCTAGCAGAAGATTTCTTCCATTCCGCCACTCGACCCAGGACTTCATTCAATCGGACCATCAGGGACTCGAGGTCGTTCTGAAGTGTCGTTCCGGGCCAGAGTGATGTGTCGATCCGCGACATCGCAACCTTCAGCCGAGCAAGATAATCAACAACGCTGGTAACACGAGACTCCAGTCGGAGCATGTTCATAGCAGCCTCGTCCTTCACGAGAGAATTGGCGGGATCCAAGCCTGGCTCCACTCGACTGGTTTCCTCTTCGAAGCTCTGGCAGAATTCTGCAAACACGATTCAAGAATAAGATAGTGGTCGTACGCGGGCTCGGCAACTACAAGACAGCCGGGTCAGAATAATTACCTTCGAGCATGACGAACAGCTTCTTGGTGAGTCCACCGAGATAAGCCTCCAGATCTTTTACCTTCCCCACCAGCTCACCCGCCTTGTCATGCAGAGCCATCTTTTCTTTCTTCAGTCGACTGGCATCTCGATTAGCTGTCTCGAGAGCAGTTTTCAGTCTGGAGTTCTCCTGTTCAAGAGTTCCGACCGAAGCCAGTTTCTCTTCTGCGAGCTTCGTTTTGCTCGAGGCCTCCTTCTGTGCCTCTGCAAGGTCTTGATCCTTCTTCTTCAGAGCTTCCTCCAGTTTATCTGCGGCGCGTCGAGTGGAACCAACATCAAGAATGGACAAGAAAGAAAAGCCACCCGTTAAGAATGGAGAACCTCACCAGCCATACCTTTTGCTTCTTCTTGCGCCTTCTTCAAATTCTCCTGAGCAAGCTTCAAGTTAAGGTTGAGCTGGATCTGCTGATTCTCCAACTCAGTATAGCGAGCTAAAAGTTCGCAAGATTTCTGTAAAAAGAAAAATCAGTCGACAGACGTCCAAGACAAGTTGCTTCCGAGCAACCAAGAGACAATGATGACGTTTCTAAGACTACAGCCGAATCAAGAACATTCGACAGTAGTTTCGGGGACTACACCCAGTGGGTGCACTCAGCATGCCCCCACTGTAAAAAAAGAAGAAGAAGAAGTCGACTGCCCGCAGTCGACCGGATATAGTCCCATTCGACATGTCCTGACCAGATCGAATGAAGAAATACAACTACAGCAACACAATATAAAGACTACAGTCGACTGCCCACAGTCCACCGTAGTCTCGGGGACTACACCCAGTGGGTGCACTTAGCGTGCCCCCACTCGTCCAAGAATTGGCAGACACACCCAGTGGGTGTACAGATACAAAGATCTTCGGAAAAGAGATTCTTCAAACAGCATATCATAACAGACCAAACGTTGAGTCGACTGACCTGGACGTTGCTCTGAAGAGCCGAGCTCGCGTCATAAGCTGCTTGGCTGGCCTCCCGAGCCAACTTCACTTGCTCCATCATGATCCCCGCTTGACGTATAGCCTCTTTTGCAGCAGCCGCTTGGTCCTCAGGGACGGGGTATGCGGCAAAAAGCGAAGAGGGATCCGCAGTCGACGACGAGGGCCGCGCACTCGCCAGAGGAACGGCGAAGGTCACAGAAGCCCGAGTGGTGTCACCACCATCCCGAGCCACGGCCTCGGACGCCGGAGCGGATTGGGGGGTCTTGTCAGCCGACGCCCTCTTGTGCCTCCTCACTCTCAACGGACCGTTGTCGTCGTCATCCGGGAGGTCGATAACATGAGGAGGGGCTACAAAGGAAACGTTCAATCGACCAGGGTTGCAATAAATGTTTAGCCGACTCAAAGCGAAACGTCAGTAATCGTACCAGGGTTGGAGGTAACAGCATCCTCCATCTCTTGGTCGTCGTCCTTGGCGGAGATCTCAGAAGTAGCAGCACTGCAAGCCTCGAAAGTCAGTCGGTTGGCTCAATGGATTGACCAAGGATCCGTCCACGGTCGACAAAGGAAAACAAGTTTTATTATTACCCAGAAATGGTGGGGACGACCATCTTCATCTTGGGCAGAGCCTTGGGCGGCTTGGACGGCGCTGCGCGCGGGTGCTTGGGAGCCTTTCCAGTCGGTGTAGGAGAAGAGGTCCGAGGGCGTTTCGACGACTGCCCAATAGGAGCAGTCGCACTACCACGCTCCCGCGCTGGATCGTGTGTGAGCTTGGATCGCCCCTTCGGGCGGGGGGGGGGGTTCAACCTCCTCCTCCTCCTCTTCGCTAGAGTCGACGTCGTCGCCTCCCTCTCCTTCACCGTCGGACTCCCACTCGCCTTGATCGTCCCCGCTCTCACCTCCGCTCGCCTCCCCTTCCTCAGTTGGCCCCTGTGCCCCATTGGGCGTCGAGTACATCTCAGTAGTCGCCTGAAAAACAACAGACAAGACAAAGGTCAAGCGACCAACTCAAAGAAGACCAATGAAGAAAAACAAGATCTTAGTCAGGAGCATAGAGACATACCTGGTCCACGTCGTACGAGTTGTCGAGTGGAATTACCCTCCTGGCTCCTCGGGGGTTGTCCTTGTTTCCTGTGATGCTCGACAGCCACCCCTCCAGTATCTCATCAGTGACCTCCTCTGGATGGATCCGAGTGGTGTCGTCAAGACCCGAGTACAGCCACATCGGGTGGTCACGAGCCTGGAGCGGTTGGATGTGCCTCCGGAGGAAGACCTCCAGCAAATCCATGCCCGTCACGCCCTCACGGACAAGCTCAACCACTCGACCAGCCAGCACTTTGACTTGGGCCCTTTCCTCCGGCGCCACTTTCAGAGAAGCAGGTTTTTTAGCTCGGTCGAGTGAGAAAGGGGGGAGACCAGTCGACTGTCCTGGGGTCGCCTGGTCTTGACAGTAGAACCAGGTCGCCTGCCAGCCACAGACCGACTCCGGGAAAGTGATAGATGGAAAACAACTCTTTCCCCTCGTCTGGATCGCCAGGCCCCCGCACAGCTGGATCACCTACGTCCTTTCATCACTCGACTTGGCCTTCTTGACCGATTGAGAACGACAGGTAAAGATGTGCTTGAAGAGACCCCAATGGGGGCGGCAACCCAAGAAACCCTCACACATGGAAATAAAAGCAGCAAGGTATACGATGGAGTTGGGAGTGAAGTGGTGAAGCTGCACTCCGAAGAAGTTCAGGAAGCTCCGGAAAAAAGGATGGGGCGGCAGAGAAAACCCGCGGTCGACATGGGTGGATAGGAGCACGCACTCACCGTCGCGGGGCTGAGGTTCGGTCTCTCTCCCCGGGAGACGCGCGGCTTCGTGGGGAATGACCCCCCCTCGACCATGTCGTCGAGATCTTCTTGCCGGATCACCGACGGCATCCAGTCGCCTTGGATCCAGCCTCGGGGCAGAGCAGACCTTGAGGAGGATCCGCCCCGCGCGGACCTCTTCCCTTTCCCCTGCGCCGCCGCCTTCTTCGCGCGCTCCAGGGCGGATGTCTTGTCCTTCGCCATCGTCGCCGACAAATCTTGCACGGACCCGCGGCGCTAGGGTGAGAACAGAGGTGGCAGAGGAACTCGCGAAGGGAGAAAGGAAGAAGGAAGCGCACTGTTTGGAAACCCCGAGCCGGCAACTTATAAGGGGCCGTTCCCGAGTGGCTGACTGGTAGGCCCAGGCTATCCAGTCAAATCCCGCAACAGACGCGCGCGCAGTACGTGGCGAAAAAGGCGACGCGAGGATCGAGGAGCTTCCACTTTATCGCTTCCGATTACTGCGGCCGCTCCCGTCCCACGCGCTTCCCGAAATCCGAATCCCGCGACACCCGCGGGCCGCAGAACAACTTGCTAAAACAGAAGACCCCGCTCGCGCCGGCACTCGGTATGTCACAGATAAAGAAATTCACTCGACAAAAGGCCTGGAATGGAGCAAGGCGACTGAAAGAGGTTGATGACGTCATCCGTGACGGTTGGCCCAAGACGAGGCGCTCACGTAGCCCAAAGAACCGGTCGGAAAGATCTCCAACTCTTTCCCCACTCTAACCTCGATCCATTCGGGGGCTAATGATGAAGCCATGTACCTAGGGTAGGGGCACGGGCCTGTCCAAAGAGCCCTACCCTAGGACATCCCTAGGAGAAGTCACCTTTCAATCGACTTGAAGGTATCCCACTCGACGGGTTCAAGACACTCGACCATGAAGCCAACCACTCGACTGCCAGGAGACCTAGAGTCACTCCACAGGCAAACGGTTGGCTATTAAGTAGTCTTTATGGTCATTATCACACTTTATTAAGGGCGTTACCGATAACGCCCAACCTTAAATGTACCTTAAACCCTGCATTACTGAGGGAAGGAGGGGGCCGACGAACTCTATATAAGCCACCCCCCTCCTCAGTATGAAGGGTTCGCACCCCTGTTATTCACACGCCAGTAATCCAATCGACCGCCTCCGGGCACCGAGACGTAGGGCTGTTACTTCCTCCGCGAAGGGCATGAACTCGTACATCTTGGTGTTTTTACAACTTCCCAATAGCTGAGATCTAGCCTCTCCATACATACCCCCCTACATCACTGTCAGAGTTAGAACCACGACAGGAGGTGGCCGCGGGAGCACGCGCCGGTGACCCGCCTCTGCCTACTGGCAGAGGTGGGTGACGACTGGCACAGGCCAGGTGGGCCGGCCAGCACAGGTAAGGCCCAGGTGGGCTTCTCCCTCTCTCTCTTTTTCTGATTTGTTTTCTTTTTCTATTTAACTGCAACTGTTGGGCTTTATTAAAAATACTAAAACGTTTCCAAAAATCCTGAAAATAATTGTGGGCTCTGTTTAGAATATTTCCAACAGCAAACATTTATTTCTAGAATTATTTGAGCATTTAAATTATTTTATAGCATTTAAATGCCCAAATTCAAATACTTATGATTTAATTCAATGACCTTCTGTTGACCTAGAAAATTGTGCACCAATTTTGCCAGAGGTTCTAACCCAAGACAAAGAGGGTGAACTTTTTAGAAGGGCATTTCAGGTTCATTGAAAATAATTTTAGTAAACCCTAGTTGTTTCCAGGGGGGTGTTGGGGGTTTCTGCCTTCCCCATTTTAAATTTAAGAGGAATTTAAACATGATGCACACTCTAATGCTTGAACTAGCTAGGGTGTGACAACTCACCCCCACTCAAAAGAATCTCGTCCCGAGATTTAGGATTCTCCGGGAAGAAGGTGGGGTACTCGAGTCGAAGAGAATCCTCCCTTTCCCAAGTGGCTTCTTTCTCAGAATGGTGTGACCATTGAACCTTGAGAAACTTGATGTTATGGCATCGAGTGGTACGCTCGGCTTGATCAAGGATACGAACGGGATATTCCCGATATGAGAGGTTATCTTGTAGATCAAGCGTTTCGTGGTCCACTCCACGGATAGGATCCGCGAAGCAACGCCTGAGTTGAGAAACGTGGAAGACATCGTGAACTCTGGACAGATGTGAAGGTAGTTCCAATTGGTAGGCAACTTCTCCTTGTTTGGCAAGAATGCAAAAGGGTCCAATGTAACGAGGAGCCAATTTGCCTTTGATACCGAAACGATGGGTTCCCTTTAACGGAGTAACCCGAAGGTAAGCCTTCTCGCCGACTTCATAAGTCATAGGCTTATGTTTACGATCATATTGACTCTTTTGACGAGATTGGGCTGTTTTCAATTTCTCACGAATAACGCGAACTTACTCTTCTGCTTCCTTAATCATATCCGGGCGAAAGAGTTGTCTTTCCCCGGTTTCTGACCAGTTAAGAGGCGTTTGACATTTCCGTCCATAGAGAACTTCGAAAGGAGCCTTGCCCAAGCTAGTTTGATAACTATTGTTATAAGCAAACTCCGCGAATGGAAGGCATTTCTCCCAACTCATTCCGAACGAGATGACAGAAGCTCGGAGCATATCTTCCAGAATTTGATTGACTCGCTCCACTTGACCACTTGATTGAGGATGGAAGGCGGTACTAAAAGAGAGACGAGTTCCCATAGCATTTTGGAAACTTTCACAAAATCGAGAGGTGAAGAGACTCCCACGGTCTGAGTTAATTTCCAATGGAACACCATGAAGAGACACTATTCGGGAGATGTATAAATCGGCTAGCTGGCTAGCGGTGATACTCTCACGAACAGGTAGAAAGTGGGCTACTTTGGAAAGTCGGTCGATCACGACGAAGATGGCATTATTCCCTCTCTTGGTCCTGGGAAACCCAGTGATGAAATCCATACTGGTTTTATCCCATTTCCATTCGGGAATAGCCAAAGTTTGAAGGGTGCCACCAGGCCGTTGATGCTCTGCTTTAACACGACGACAAACATCGCAATTAGCAATGTATTGAGCGATTTCTCTCTTCATCCTGGTCCACCAAAACCTCTGGTGTAGGTCTTGATACATTTTAGTACTACCGGGATGAATGGTGAGAGGGGATTCATGAGCTTCCTTAAGGATCAGCCGCCTCAGGTTTCGTGCCTTTGGAACCACTAGGCGATTTCCAAAGTATACGACACCTTGATCATCAATGGAGAAACAATTCACGACTCCTTTCTTAATGTTTCTCTTAATACGGGAGATTCCCGGATCTACCTTCTGTGCCTTGATGATCTGATCCGTAAGGGTAGGTTTCGCCACCAGGGTAGATAGGAATCCTCGAGGAACAATGTGAAGATTAAGCTTACGAAATTCCTCATGGAGAAGTGGTTGACTTTGTTGTAACATCAGGTTGTTACAATAGGACTTACGGCTTAGCGCATCAGCCATGACATTGGCTTTGCCCGGGGTGTAAGTTATTCCTAAGTCATAATCCGAGATCAACTCGACCCAACGTCTTTGCCTGAGATTCAAATCTGGTTGGGTGAAGATATATTTCAAACTTTGGTGATCGGTGAAGATCTCGCAACGATTACCGAGAAGGTAATGTCGCCAAGTTTTAAGTGCATGGAATACAGCTGCAAGCTCAAGATCATGTGTGGGATAATTTTCCTCATGTGGATGTAATTGCTGTGAAGCATAGGCAATTACCTGACGATCTTGCATGAGTATGCAACCTAGTCCTTGTCGCGAGGCGTCGCAATAGATAATAAAGTCCTTGGAGAAATCTGGTGGTACCAGTACGAGAGCAGATGTCAGGCGTCTTTTCAGTTCCTGAAAGCTGAACTCGCACTGTGGAGTCCACTTGAACTTTTTATCTTTCTTGAGGAGTTCAGTTAGAGGTTTAGCAACCTTGGAGAAATTCTCGACGAAGCGGCGACAATAGCTTGCTAAGCCCAGGAAGCTCCGAACTTGCTTGACCGTCTCAGGTGGAGTCCAATCAAGGACGGCTTGAACTCGCTCGGGATGGACAGCAATACCTTTGCCAGAGATTACATGGCCTAGATAGGTCACTTCTGGCAACCAAAATTCACACTTGGAGAATTTGGCATAAAGGCGATGCTCTCGAAGTTTCATCAATACCAGCCTTAGATGTTCGGCATGTTCCTCTTCGTTCTTGGAGTAGATGAGTATGTCATCAAGGTATACTACGGAGAATTTATCCAAATACTCCATGAAGACCGAGTTCATTAACCGAGAGAAGGTAGCTGGGGCATTGGTTAAACCGAAGGACATAACGGTGTACTCGTATTGGCCATAACGAGTAACAAAGGCCGTTTTGGGAATGTCCCCGTTTCTGATTTTGATTTGATGGTAGCCCAACCTCAAATCCATCTTGGAAAAGACTGAGGATCCAGCGAGCTGATCATACAGATCGTTGATCCTGGGAAGCGGGTATTTGTTCTTGATGGTGACCAAATTGACAGGTTGGTAATCCACAACCATTCGATCCGTTCCATCCTTCTTCTTGATGAAGAGGACGGGGCAAGCCCAAGGAGAGGAACTAGGACGGATGAAACCCTTTTTCAAGGACTCATCGAGTTGGTTCTTAAGCTCGGCTAGTTCTAAGGGTGCCATCTTGTAGGGTCTTCTAGAAATTGGAACGGTTCCTGGAACAAGGTCTATCACAAACTCGACATCCCTATCAGGTGGAACACCTGGCAGTTCTTCTGGAAAGACATCTGGAAAGTCTTGGACTACCGGAACATCTTCAAGGTCTGGAAAGGGGTTGGCATTTAAGGAGTAAAGCTGGCGCTTGGCCACTCGAGTTAAGACATTGACTGTCTTGCCCGATGGGTGAGTAAGTTGAACGGTTCTAGTGGCACAATCAATTTTAGCATAATGAGCTGACATCCAGTCCATACCCAAAATGATGTTTATGTCCGAGGACTTGAGAGCTATTAAGGATGCAAGGAAGACAAGTCTATCGATAAGAATTTCGTTCCCATGGCTTACTCTAGAAGTTTGCCATTTGGAACCCGGAGTTTGAATTACCATAGAAGTGGGCATGTCACAGAATGTCGTGTTATGCAATCAAGCATAGTTCTCGGATATGAATGAATGAGATGCTCCAGTATCAAAAAGAACAGATGCCGGATGGCAGTTAACAAGGAGCGTACCAAGGACGACGTTGGGATCCTCATGAGCCTCCTCGGCTGAAACATAGTTGACATGGCCACGGGCAGTAGTGACCGGCTTGGCGTAGAATGTCTTTGCCGCGGGCTTACCACGGCCAACAGACTTTCCAGTTTGATTGGGGTTGTTGTTCTGGGGACACTCTCGACTATAGTGACCCGGCTCTCCACACTTGAAACAAGTCACCACATTGGGACGTGGAGCAGCGTTAGCAGCGGGGCCACCATAGGGCTTGGGAGGTGCAAAATGCTGGTTGGGACAAGGCGCCTCAAAGGATGGCCTCGGGATGAACCTGGGTGGCAGTGCCGTGCTTGGGATCCACACCTGGCGCTTCTGAGCTCCAGAGCCGTATGAAGAGCCAAAATCACGGGAGTGCTTGCGTGAAGCGTCATAATCAGTCTGGCCTGTCTCAGCACTGATGGCTTTATTGACCAACTTCTGAAAGGAGGTGCACTCGTGCAGACGAAGATCGCGGTGAAGCTCAGGGCTAAGTCCCTTGCGGAACCTTGCCTGCTTCTTAGCGTCAGTAGATACCTCTTCAGGGGCATAGCGTGCCAGATTCCCAAATTCACGACTATATGCATCCACAGTCAGTCTTCCTTGGGTGAAATTGCAGAACTCCTCCCTCTTGCGATCCATGAGACCTTCCGGAATGTGATGCTCACGGAAAGCCTCACTGAATTCAGCCCAAGTAGTGATTTGGTCGACCGGGCGCATAGCTTCAAAATTTTCCCACCAGAGGCTAGCAGGGCCTTCGAGATGGTAGGCAGCATAAGTAACCTTGTCGGCTTCGGCTACGTTGGCAGGACGTAGCTTGTGGGTGATGCTGCGAAGCCAGTCATCCGCGTCGAGGGGCTCGACAGAATGGTTAAACTTTGGTGGGTACAGCTTGATAAAGTCATGGATTGACACCAAGTCATTTCGCGGGTGGCGTGCAGTGTTCTGCTCAATCCGCTCCAGCAGGCGGTTAGTCTCACGCTTGTTTCTTTCCGCCTCCAGCATCACTTCGGCCAAAGAAGGCGGGTGAGGCAGATTTTCACCCCTAGCTGCACTGGCTTCCCCCTGCTCCGGGGCAGCAGGGTTGCTGCAGGTGTTGACCATCCTAGGAGAAAACAAGACAACGGTTTAGATAAGGATGGCTCAACTTAGCAAGGAAGTGCAGAATGTAATGGATAACACGGAATGCAGAGATGTTCATCCGTATGTCATGGTAATATAAAACTGCCATATATATACCAACGGTCATACACATCATACATAGTTTAGTACAAGCCCAGGCTACAGTACAACTATGATGAAAGACGTTACATCTCATCGGAGGCATTCCAAGCTCCTATACATTATTTGTCTACACCTCCGGAATTGATTACACACCAAGTCATATTCCACAAGTCACGCAGGACAGTGGAGATACAACTATTACAATACTAGTGATACTACTACTAACTCAGACAACTCCGTAGTAGTCCTCATAGAAGTCACCTCCATAGCCTGGAAGTTCAACATGATCATCCGGGAACAGACGGTCCTGAGGAGCCTGTGGACCATAGGGGCTAGGATGAGGTCTTGGACCAACAAACGGTGGCCTGCGAGGACCACGGGGTGGGGTGATGCCCCCCACATCACGCCAATCCACCATGTCTGGCAGAGCAGATCTCACAGGATACAGATCCCTTGTATCCATACATCCAGCTTGCACCGTAGGTGCAAACCGAGTCAATGTGGCCCAATGATCAGCACGGGTATTGAAAAGCTCCAACCTCAAGGCCCGATTCTCTCGGTCCTTATCTTCGAGCATCTCGGCAGTGGTACGAGTTAATGAGTCCTCCTGAGTGGAGTTAGCATAGATAGCCTGAAGATACCCTTGCGCTCCCGGAAGTGAAGCTGGCATGTAATGGAAGTCGGTGTTCCGAAGCAGGCCAGTCCGGACTCGCATGATGGTCATCATGGAATAGGCAGCATCCTGCATAGCCATCTCAACAGTAACCCCGAGTCCATAGGAACAGTGAAGGGGCTCGGTAGATCCAGGATAAGAAGGAAATATCCTGACGGTGCAGAAATATTGGCTTTGATTAAAGTCGCGGAACTGCTCTTCGACAGTGTATTCGGGATACCAACGGTAACCCGTCTCGATCATTACCCGGACTAACATAGCAGTATGACCGGGCACGTCGAGGCACCGCGTCAGGCGAACCACTTGGTTTTGAGCACGGTTGGCCATCTGAAAGCACAACCACAATGCAAAGACATTAGGATTTCTAGGGAAAATTGGACAGCATAATAGTTGTAAATGCTCAGAAAAAGATTTGAGACATCCACAACAGTCTGCAATACCACCCAACAACATCATATCAAGGTTCTGATTCAATTAGCAACATACTAAAAGTAGTAGAAACTGTACTGAGGCTTGTAACAACAATCCTATAAGCTACTACGGATTAGTAACACGTGAACCTGATAGAAGAAGAGAGCCTAGTCCTTAACCCACGTTGAATGAGAAGAGAATGACTCAGATCAGAGGGCATAGGGTAAAGGAGTAAAAGAGACTTACATTCCCTCCCACAATCAATTCCCCTACATATAACTAAAGCATTTCTAGACTCGACATCGACCAGTTTGCTCAACGAACCTACAGGCAGTCTGGCTCTGATACCAACGCTGTCAGGACCCCGATTCCAAGTCACATCGATCTAGCCGGTAACACCTCATATCACTTTGCGGCCTCATGCACGGTATCCCACGGGTGTCGCCTTACCATGTCCCGGGACCGTTTGCGCCTTTTGGCTCACGTATATGATAGTGTCGCTAGCATCCATATGACAGAGAACCCGGGCCGACATGACTAGTCGTGAACCCAAAGCGGCACAGACCTATGGAGACAGGCATACATGAATCACATCGAGCATGTCGGTCATCAGCGAGTGATTCCGGGCTGTAGCACTGGGCTAACAGGACTCCGGATATCACCGCATGACATTTCCCCAAAGGGACAGACATAGGAACGAAGTGAAACACATGCCGGCCAGTCAAGTGTCCTGAACAGTAGTGCTGGGCTAGCAGGACTCCGGTGAACCAGGCTGTAGCGGACTACTATGGCTCGAGGAACACTAGACTACATTTCCCCATAAGAAAGACTGCCAAGGATAAACAACTAGATTGTCGGATCCCACTCATACCAAGCATTTCAATCATACACACAATATGCCCGATATGAGTACATACAACATGGCATCACAACAAAACTCTACAACTCAAGTACTTTAATTAAAGGCTCCCGAGAGCCATACATAACATGTTCATACAGATAGGGGTCACATGACCCGACACTCAAGTCATACAATCATACAAGCACATGCGGAAGCAACTAGTCTGAGTACAGACACTAGAAAGAAAGAAGGCTTCTCGAAGCCTGTCTATCTACATAGGGCCCTCCATGGCCAGGATCACCACCTGGGTGGCTAGTCACTCGTCGACATCAAGGTCTACATAAAACCCATCGGAGGGGGCGGTGTTGTCGTCTGAAAACAATAAATAAGCAAACATGAGTACAAGGTACTCAGCAAGTCTTACATCAGAACCTAATATACATGCTCATTCTCAAGAAGGTGGTGGGGTTATTGCAGCAAGCCAGCTTTAACTCTTGGCTAAGCTATCCTACGGAACTCCACTAGTAAAATAGTTTTCGCACACGAGTCCACTACTCACCAACACAATACTCCACCGGGGATCCTCTCTCGTCATCCTACAAGAGGGCCTTCCTCGGTACTCACACTTATCTTGAGTCTTTTAGTAGTATCCATTAACTTGTCTATGAACTGTATAGGCAACCAAGTAGTCCTTTACCACGGACGCGGCTATTCGAATAGTTTTATACCCTGCAGGGGTGTACTTCTTCATATAGGATTTCACCACTTACCGCCGTTTACACGACATGTACTCGACAACCTTCAAGCGGAAGCCCAGTGAGGGTGTCGGCCACGGCCTACCTAAACACTTAAGTCTCTATTCCAGGTTTATCGCCTATCCATGTTCCATCCGCAGGGAGTCCGGCCGAGGTTTCCACTTACGGCCCCGAATGATGTGAACAGGGTTCCCGAGACACCAAATGGGTGACTCGGTACACCGTGCCACGGTGTATCTACCGCAACATAGCCCACCCCTAGGGTCAGCGCTACGCACGGCCGCCAATACATAACCTACAAACACCAGAAACTATTTGCAACTCCTGGACAAAGTACTAGGGTGATTAAGAAGCCGAGAGGGTCCATTGGTTTCGGGCCCAATGTACGGTAGTAACTGCATCTTAAATCACACATACAGATCTCAGTTCTTATGGACGGCCTCAATGAAACAACCCACCATGTACTCCTACATGGCCTCTCATCGATACCTTTACCAAAACATGTTCAACACATCCCTCATATTACCGACATAATCATATCACTCTAGCCCATCACCCAGATGAACCAGACCTGACACAACTCTAAGCATAGCAGGCATAGCAAGGTAGGAATCACATACATGGCTCAATCAACTCCTACACATGCTAGTGGGTTTCATCTAGTTACTGTGGCAATGACAGGTCATGCAGAGGATAAGGGTTCAGCTACCGTAGCACACAACAGTTTGAATCGCGTTGTCTTAATGTAGTAAACAAGAGCAGAAGCGGGAACATGGGTTGTATCGGAATGATCAATGGGTTGCTTGCATGTTGTAGAGGTAGTAGGGTACTGCCCTTCAGACGGATACTCGGGGTTATCCTCGGAGGCAGAACCTACCACGAAAGTCACACCGAACATAATCAACACATGGCAATATGCAACAATATGATGCATGCTATGACATGGCAAGATGAAAGTGTCTTGGCCTAATGCAAGCTAAAACAGAAAGGGATGAACTCATTTGAATCAAAGATTCAAATATTAGTTCATTAAACATGGCCTTATTAGTGCATTACCTTATTCTGCTTAAACAGCAAGGTTAACTTGTTTTGTCATGCATGAAACCATTACAGATGGATAGATTGAATTTTTCTGATCATTTTTCATATATAAAACTTTGCATTTGGAGCTATGGTTGATTTTCTATGATTTTTAGAAGTTTTGACTATTTTCTGGAATTTTCTATTAAAGAATAAATCTAGTAATTGAATTAATGCATCAGCACTGCGTCACTGTGACCTCAGCGGGTCAAAGGCGCCAGCCCAGGTCAAACCTGACTGGTGGGCCCCTTCTGTCAGTCTCTCAACTAACTAACAGAGTTAGTTAGTGGTTAGTTAGCACTAAACTGGGTTAGTTAGGCCCTGGGCCCACATGTTAGTGAGAGAGGGTTAGTTAACGACGTCATTAGCCTCTAACAGAGTGATTAGCTCTAATTTAAACTAATCTGAAAAAGTTAGGAGTCGGCCCCACCTATCAGTGTCTCAGGCGGAGTCAAACTGGGGTCAAACCCCTGGTCAGCGGGGTTAATCCCGCCGGCGAGGCCGAGACGGCGGAGAGCTTCGGAAATCGGCCATAGGCGACCAATTCGACCGCGGTTTGGTCCTACGCGTAGCTGGGGCTCGCGCGCATCTAGTGGGGCAAGTGGGAGGAGCTGGGGTGGAGCGAGCTCGCCGGAGTCGAGCTCGTGGCGGCGGCCGGAGCTCGGCCGTTGGTGATTTTGCTGCTGCAGTGAGCTAGGGGGAAAATGGACATGCTAGCGAGGCGCTGCGAGGTGCGGGGAGTGTGTTAAGCACCCGCGCTTGACCAAAAGGCCACTGGAGTGACGCCGGCGTCGAGCTCGCGCGGCGGCGTGCTACGGTGAGCAAGGGGGCGGCGTCTACGGCGGGCAAACGAATCAGAGAAGAGGGGGATCGGTAGAGGAGCTCACGGCGGTTGCAGGACGCGTCTCAGCGGGCTCGGGGGAGGTCGGACGTCGTCGGGGCATTGCCGGCGATCTCGGCGGACCGAGGAAGAAGAAGGCGTCGGGGAGGCGCTTGGAGGCGTTCGGCGTTGCGTGAGTCGACGGGGAGGCGTAGACGATGGAGGCGGAGCTCACGGGCACGTCAGGGAGGCGAGGGGGTGGCTCTGGTGGCAACTACGGCGAACGGCGGCGAGGATCGCGCTCGGCCATCACGAGAGAGGGTGAGGGAGATGAGGGGGAGAGAGGGGAGGAGTGCAGGGAGGTGCTGGGCGTCTCCGTGGCGCTCGGATGGGGACGAGGAGGCAGCAGGAGGTGGAAGCAGGAGGTGGCCGCGGGAGCACGCGCTGGCGACACGCCTCTGCCTACTGGCAGAGGTGGGTGACGACTGGCCCAGGCCAGGTGGGCCGGCCAGCACAGGTAAGGCCCAGGTGGGCTTATTCCTCTCTCTCTTTTTCTGATTTGTTTCCTTTTTCTATTTAACTGCAACTGTTGGGCTTTATTAAAAATACTAAAACGTTTCCAAAAATCCTGAAAATAATTGTGGGCTCTGTTTAGAATATTTCCAACAGCAAACATTTATTTCCAGAATTATTTGAGCATTTAAATTATTTTATAGCATTTAAATGCCCAAATTCAAATACTTATGATTTAATTCAATGACCTTCTGTTGACCTAGAAAATTGTGCACCAATTTTGCCAGAGGTTCTAACCCAAGACAAAGAGGGTGAACTTTTTAGAAGGGCATTTCAGGTTCATTGAAAATAATTTTAGTAAACCCTAGTTGTTTCCAGGGGGGTGTTGGGGGTTTCTGCCTTCCCCATTTCAAATTTAAGAGGAATTTAAACATGATGCACACTCTAATGCTTGAACTAGCTAGGGTGTGACACTCTCATGGCAAAACTGGGTTTAGGGATATTTGGTAGCACAAGTAGTAGGTAGCAAGAGAGGGAAAGGCAAGCTCAACATGCTGGATGATCCATGACAATATAATTTATCTCAGATGTAAGAAAACATAACCCATTACGTTGTCTTCCTTGTCCAACATCAACTCTTTAGCATGTCATATTTTAATGAGTGCTCACAATTATAAAAGATGTCCAAGATAGTATATTTATATGTGAAAACCTCTCTTTCTTTATTACTTCCTATTAATTGCAACGATGACCAAAACTATGTTTGTCAACTCCCAACAACTTTTATTCATCATACTCTTTATATGTGAGCTCATTACTCTCCATAAGATCCATATGATCTCTTTATTTCTTCTCTTTTATTTTATTTAATTCCCTCAAGATCATAGCAAAATAATCAAGCCCTTGTGTCATGGAATTGTCACGGCAGATGTCCTTAGTGTGAGGACTTAGTCGCGAGGTCAACACATCTATGTGGTAGCTTGAGAGGGGTTGGGCGGAATCGAGAGACGTAACATAAGACAAGGATTTAGACAGCTTCGGGCCCCGGGAAACATCATCCGGTAATAACCCTACATGTTGTTTGTTGCTAGGTCTTATTATGATCATGAGGGAGTCGCCGGTAAGCCGACTCTTTGTGTCTAGCCCTAGAGATTGTTTCTTCTTACTTGTCCCTCTTTGGGGAGCCCTGCCTCTCCTTATATAAGTTGAAGGGGCGGGTTACATGTGGAGTCCTATATGGATTAGTACTAGTCTATTACAAGTGGAATCCTAGTCTGCCCCCTTAAGGGAAAACTCCTTATGCCTTTCCTCTTAAGCCGACCTATCATAACGTAAGCCGGCCTTCTGGGCCTTGAGCCTCTTAGGCCCCCGGGTCTTGTCGCTCCTTTGATCCGCTTGTCAGGTCACCCATAAGTCGCCAGGCTCGGGCGAGTCACTTAGTGAGTCGTCCAGTCAGGGCGGGTCATTAGTGAGTCGCCAAGTCTGGCCAGGTTATACATCCGGCCGGGTCATACCGCGGGGTATATCCCCGACATTAGCCCCCAAGTTTAATTTGGATTTATCCATGTTAAACTGATCTGCAATAGAAACACAAGAACAAATTGACAGGTTGTACTCCGGGTTAAATATTCTTGTAAGCCGGCACTTGATCATCCTTAAGTCCTTGTCATCTCCTCCTTCTGGAAAATCCTAGTCAATAGACCAACTTCATAATCAATTTGTTTGTAGAAGAAATATTGTAAATAAAGCATCCATTTGAGTCGGCCTTCAATGCTCTGACTTGACAAAAATATTGGTCTTAAAATATTCAACAGATATTCAGCCGGCTTGAAAATGTAGAACTTGCTAAGCTATGATTTGCAAAATCGCCGGGTTATAAAAACTGATGGTTCCGGGTCATCACTATTTATAGACGTCGGGTCATGATTGTTGCCAACGCCGGGTCATAATTATTGATGACGCCGGGTCAATCTGGTTTGCTCAAAACTGAGAATTTGAAAATAATTCTCCTTATATCCGTGTTACCTGTAGCCCCCAAGTCTTGAGCAGATCAAAAGGATGACTTAAGACTTGATTTAATATAAATATTACCACTTTGAAGAAATCCATATTGTTCATCTCAATCACTAGTCAGAACTGAGTATTCCTCATATGTAGCCCCCAAGTGCCGGGTTGTCATGCTTGCAGCAACCTAGGACTTGTAATTGCCTTATGCTCATAAAAACTTCAACCAATGTAGCCCCCAAGGGCCGGGTCATTATGCAATAATGAGCAGGGACTTCGTAAATATAATCATGTATACCTGAGTAGCGACGTGTAGCCTCCAAGGGTCGGCTTAGTAAGATAATACTGAACCGGGACTTTTCATTGAAAATAATATCATATGATGTAACTCCCATCCTGGGGCTTGAACCCACATCCACAAGGTTAAGAGCTTTGTGATTTACCAACTGAGTAGTGGATCTTTCAATATAATGGAATAAGGCTTGTGTACCTTGAATTTTAACAGGAGCAATTGGTAGCCCCAAAGGGCCGGCTCATTATGATGTGATGAGTCGGGTCTTCAATAAGGCTAGTAAAAATGACTTTGCATTAGCCCCCAAGTGTCATGGTGCATGCTTGCAGCGACATGAGACTTGCATATTTGATGTAATCTCAACTTGAATAATGTAGCCCCCAAGTGCCGGGTCGTAAGCCTGCAGCGACTCGGGACTATTCCTTTCATTGTAGAATAAATCATATCCATTGATAAAATAATAGCCATTGTGCTGAAGCGACTTTGAAAACCTTAATCATAATATTAGTTTCTGATAACCATAATAAAAATCCAGCCATGTTGTCTATTAAAGATTTGAATAACCCGGTTTGAAAACCTCAATCATTCAATATCATAATGAAAATCCAGCCATGTTGGCTATTAAAGATTTGAATAACCCGGTTTGAAAACCTCAATCATTCAATATCATAATGAAAATCCAGCCAAGTTTGGCTATTTAAAGATTTCAAATACCTTATCTGTTGACAAGTAAATCCGGAGTTTAAATACCCGGCGGCTCTTGGCCGATGGCGATTTAATACGCCTCCATTGTAAGCCGGAATTTTTATGACCCGGCGGCTTATAGCCTTTGAGAAAAATCCAGAACGGATAATCATTTTGAAGCATCAACTTTGGTAATGAGCTTGAACTTAATCATTTATATGTCATATTTCTGCAAATCCTGCAGAGTTTAAACAACATATGCCCTGGCGACTTAGCGTCAAAACCAGGGTGGGTCATAATATCTCACATATAACCACTGTGATATTGAATTTGTACTGCCGGTTTACATGACCTGTGCAGTAAGGGTGATAACCCAATCCTTAGAAGCCAATGCTTCCACATAGATGATGATTATCATAAGCTGGCGACTTATAGTCAAAAGTCAAGCCGAGTTAAGCATCAACCACTTATATACATTTGAGATATAATCCAAAAAATGTCTTAAGTCAAACCCAAAATTGTTCGCAAAAAAGACTTAAAAAATTTAAGGCTTTTGATTCATATACGATCAGAAAACCGTTCCAAAGGGGTTGAGCTAAGATTCGAATACGATCATATAGCCCCCAGTGGCTTTGGCGTTGGCGATCAAGAGGGTACCGATAACTATGTTCTTTTTGGTTCGAATACGACCTATGTTTGAACAGGAAGCCCCCAAATGACCTTGAAAGTTGTTTAACGACGTTGATTCGAATACGATCCACGTCGCACTCAAAAGAGGTTAAGCTATGATCCGGATACGATCAAGAAGCCCCCTAGTGAGTTTGGCATTGTGCCAATCAAGAGGGTACCGACAGCTATGTTCTCTTTGGTTCGAATACGACCTATGTTTGAACAAGAAGCCCCCAAGTGACCATAGAGGCAGGGTACCTATATGTGAGTTGTGCTTCGCAACAGACTTTCTTTGGTCCCTTTAATTTTATCCGAGAACTTGAATTTTGCGAGAGATAAATTTTTGAACCGGAAATTCTTAAACCGGATATTGAGAGTTTCAAAGATTTGTAAGAGACAAATTTACCTTGAATCGGATTTTAATCTGAAATTCTTCTTTTTAAGCCGGACATCTTTCTGACGGTCTTTAAAATTTCATCGATAGAGCAGTAATCTCCAGGGCCGGGTTATTTTTTCCTCCAACGACCCGGAGTTCTTGAATGCATTGAAACCGACCAATTCTGCCGTGTCATACCATTGTAGCCCCCGAGTCTCAAGACGACTCGAGGTGTTGGCTTGAGATTCTCCATATTTGACCATAGCAGAAGGTGTATATCATTGGCGTTGATAGCGCGATGTGAATCCACAGAAGGTTGAGGTGACTGCGGCGGGTTTGTAAATGATCCGTATGAGCCGTGTCAGCAACTCGACCAATGGTTCCTTCCAACTGGTTGTTTGAAGTTTTAAGCAAACTGTAGTGGCGACGACTTGTGCGCCTGCACATTGAGCCATCCAGTGCAGACGGCGGCTGATAATACATGATAATTTGCCTCCAATTTGTTGGAATAAAACCAGACTTCCCAAGCAGTGACTTGCTCATACTCAATAAACAGCTCATGCAGACAGGTGTGGCCCGGTGTGTTGATGTAGACCAAGCAGCGAGAGACGGACGGTAAAGACGACCGCAACATCTGAGGCGGCACAGATAGATGAACCGGCCGTGGCGTTGTAAGCCGGTGCGGATGGGCAAGTTGTTCTCCTTGTTGTAAGCCGGCGTGGTCGCGAGAGACGGCCACGACGTTGTAAGACGGTGCGGGAGTCCGTTGAGTAACGACGATCACCTATGCCCAAATATGTTGGCATGCCTCTATCTCCGCGGTATAATATGTCATAAATAATTGCCCTGCATAAACAATATTGCAGACCAAGGCAAAGACAAACTTGTTCTTTGACAAAAACAACATGTGCTAATAAAACAAACTCGGATGGATATCACCTGATTTGTTTGGATGACGGATGACTCAATATAGTTCCGGCGGCTCAGGCAGACCGACGACTTAATATAACCCCGGCGGCTCAAAGCGGCAAGGGCGGCTCAACGCGGCTCTGGCGGGTTGATTAAGCTGCACGGGTGGCGACTTAAGCACACCTGTTCCATCAGTAAGCGGACGCAGATGCCGGTGCGTGATGGTGATGACATACACTTCAGAGGCACAACACGGCACCACCTTTGCTGCACATAAAAATATACATACCAAAGTAATTATTCTTTGACAAAAATAAATATATGCCAAAAAATATACTTAGAGGGATGTCACCGGATTCGCCCGGACAACAGATGAGTCGGTTGCGGTATTGTAAGCCAGCGCGGATGAGAGAGTCGGCCGCGGTATTGTAAGCCGGCGCGGTCGAGAGAGTCGGGCGCGGTGTTGGAAAACGACACGAACACGGGTGAGTCGGCCGCAGGCACGGACGACGAGTCAGTCCCGTGTGTTGATGAAGCGGGTGGCGGCGACTTACTAATATATACATTCAGCAGCATGGCATGGACAAGCGCTAGGGCAATAACATTGGCGTGCTCCCCTTTGCAACACCTTTGTAACAAATAATGGTCCTGCGAGAAAGAAAAAAAACCAGAGACCAGAGTAATTGTTTTCAGATATATTAATATAAGTGACCAAAAGGCATTGGGAAATAGCACCTGATTTTTTGTCCGATAAGACGAATGCTGATGCTGTACTCGTAGTAGTTTCATACTCCTTCCATTTCATAATGTAGTGTTTTCTCTATCCTCGTGCTTTAACTTTGACCGTAAATTTAACTATTAAAACCGATTGCGGCGGGAGCAAAAGTTATATCAATGAATTCGTATTCAAAAGAAGCTTTTAATCATGTAACTTTTTCTCACGCCGCAATCATTCTCGTTCGTTAAATTTATGGTCAAAGTTCGACTTCGAAAAAGGCAGGCGCATTATATTTTGAAATGGAGGGAGTACTACTAATGCATGAGTCAGGCGGCTGACCCTTTGACTTCCGCAGCCTCCAACAAGAAGAGGCTGCTTTTTCTACTGCAACTCCACAGCGAGAAGTGCCTAGCCAGCACACAGTTGGCCTTGGTGACCCGGGGTTGACGCGGCTCACGGAGAGGCCGCGGCAGTAGCGAAATGAGGCGAGGCCGCAAAGGCGCACCGGCGAGGCACAATCATGGCAACGGAAGGCGGATCACGGTGACGATGGCTCGGCACAGCTGCGGCTGAAGAGGTCCCCGGCGAGGCGACGTGATTGACGGCGACTTGAAGACAGGCCCCTGGCCGGAAAGGCGGCGGCTTCGAAGGCGGCCGCGGCAGAAGAGGCGCCTTACAGAACCGCACGGGGCGACGCGGAGGCGGCCGTGGCAGGAGCGGACGGCGAGGCTCGGTGGCTTAGGGGCAAAGACGTGTTTCAAGACAACCGGCTCAGAAGTGATTCACCGGCGAGGCCGCAGCTTAGAGCAGTTTGCAGGCGAACGGCTGCAGAAGAAACGACTTGGAGTCCGACACGGGCAACCAGCGGGAGCGGCAGAAACGAGCCGGCGCCCGAGTAAAGCAGCCACGTAGGAACGACGACGCGACGGTCGCGTTGGCGGAGGAGTCTGGGGCGGCTCGACGGCGGTGACTGAGGCCGGCCGCAGAGACGGAGCGCCAGCGAGGGGAGGTCGACCCGAGGCCGGTAGCTCGGAGGTGACTCGACGCAGAAGCAAAATCGGCGAGGCGCGGGCGGCTCGCGGTGGAGCGACTTGCAGGTGTGGCCGTGGAGGAATCCGAGTCCAATCCACTTCCGGGTCCTCCTTCCGGTCGCTGTCAATTTAGCTATCCACGTCTGTGTCTTTTAGTTCGTGGCCTCCTCCGTTTTTTTGGTCAAACTTGATGCTTTGACGTAATGAGGAATAGGTAGCACTTGAACTCTGATATGATGCTTAATACGAGTCGTCCTGGTTGCTGCCTCCAGACTTAATTTTGTAGACAGCAAAAAACAACAGCCACTCAGCGGATCAGACACGAGCGGCTGTATCCGGCTTATGTCTTTGGCAGCTAGCGATGACCAAGAGATCGAATCTGCGTGAATTTTGGTTACGGCGACTTGCGCTTCTGATCGGAATAAATCTCGCCGCCTTATGGCGTTCCGACTGTCTGTCATAGCGATGATGTAGATTCTTCAAACCCGGCTCAACTGGCCGTTGACGATGCTATCTTCTGCGCCGGTTCTTTTTCATCCGACACATCATGAGCTTTCTCGATCTCTGAAAGAAATCCCTTCAAGAACTTATCATTCCCGTATGCGAGCCCCACGGTGGGCGCCAACTGTCGTGGAACTGTCACAACAAATGTCCTTAGTGTGAGGACTTAGTCGCGAGGTCAACGCATCTATGTGGTAGCTTGAGAGGGGTTGGGCGGAATCGAGAGACGTAACATAAGACAAGGATTTAGACAGCTTCGCGCCCCGGGAAATATCATCCGGTAATAACCCTACATGCTGTTTGTTACTAGGTCTTATTATGATCATGAGGGAGTCGCCGGTAAGCCGGCTCTTTGTGTCTAGCTCTAGAGATTATTTCTTCTTACTTGTCCCTCTTTGGGGAGCCCTGCCCCTCCTTATATAAGTTGAAGGGGCGGGTTACATGTGGAGTCCTATATGGATCAGTATTAGTCTATTACAAGTGGAATCCTAGTCTGCCCCCTTAAGGGGAAACTCCTTATGCCTTTCCTTAAGTCGGCCTATCATAACGTAAGCCGGGCTTCTGGGCCTTGAGCCTCTTAGGCCCCCGGGTCTTGTCGCTCCTCTGATCCGCTTGTCAGGTCACCCATAAGTTGCTAGGCTCGGGCGGGTCACTTAGTGAGTTGTCCAGTCAGGGCGGGTCATTAGTGAGTCGCCAAGTCCGGCCGGGTTATACATCCGGCCGGGTCATACCGCGGGGTATATCCCCGACACCTTGACTCAACACTAATCTTTATTATATATAGCTCACGGACTCGATTACATAGGAAGATCATAAAGCAAAACTCACAACTAGATTATACTAAAACTTTATTCTACTAAATCAAGATATTATCAAAAGGATCGAACTAAGAAAAACAGTAAAGATAAAAGTGATGGTGATACGATACCGGGGCACTCCCCCAAGCTTGGCAGTTGCCAAGAGAAGTGCCCATACCAGATACTCAGTTCTTCTTTGTTGGTGAAGAAGGTGATGGTTTTGTTGATGGCGTAGGCTTCTTCCTTAATTTGCGCTTGAGGACAGAATTTTGATCCCTTAGGTCATCGATCTCCTGCTCAAGGCTTAATATCTTCTTGCATAATTCCTGTCTGTTTTCCTATAAGAGGCGAAAAGGGATAAACTCGATCTTAGATTTCTTTTGTCTATCAAGGAGGCTTGACTTTTTGAACTCCACATGCATGTCTCCAGGTTGAGGTAATGGGACTTCATCTTCATTTGAGCTCGTCTCCTTCTTCCCCTTGGGTTCATAGTCCTCTTCTTCTTCCATAGTCCAACCACAATGCTCCACGTCCCCATAAACCTTACGATCTGCAAGGTAATCATCCACATAGCTTTCTCCTTCCGAATCCTGGGACGACATATTGCTCTAATCTGCAGCAGGAACAACTCGAAACAAAGATAGAGGATATTTGCGTGATACGGTGGTCAAAACCTTCGGGAGATTATATAATGAATTTTTACCGAACAAAAGAAGTATCGTGCAAGAAAACGGAGTCTGGAGAACACACGAGGTGCCCACGAGGCAGGGGGCACGCCCAGGGGGGTAGGGTGCGCCCTCCACCCTCGTGGAAGCCTCGTGTCCTTTCTGGTCTACTTCTTATTTTACTATTTTTCTAAATATTCCAAAACGGAGAAAAATTTCCATTAGAACTGTTTTGGAGTCGGTTTACTTATCATACCGCATACCTATTCCTTTTCGGAGTCTGAAACGTTCTGGAAAGTGTCCCTTCTGTATTCCTCTGGGGTTACGGTTTCAATAATATTGGTTTCAACATTTATGGGCTTACTTAAGATATAATGTTTGATTCTTTGACCGTTCACCACCTTTGGATTTGTGCCTTCGAAGTTGTTAATTTTTATGGCATCGGAACGATAGACCTCCTCGATAACGTAAGGACCTTCCCATTTAGAGATGATTTTTCCTGCAAAAAATCTTAAACGAGAGTTGTATAACAATACATAATCACCTACATTGAACTCATCCTTTTGTATCCTTTTATCATGCCATCTTTTAACGTTTTCTTTAAACAGTTTGGCATTCTCATAGGCTTGGGTTCTCCACTCATCAAGTGAGCTAATGTCAAATAACCTCTTCTCATCAGCAAGTTTGAAATCATAATTGAGCTCTTTAATGGCCCAATATGCCTTGTGTTCTAGCTAAAGAGGTAAATGGCATGCTTTACCATAAACCATTTTATACGGAGACATACCCATAGGATTTTTATATGCAGTTCTATAGGTCCATAATGCATCATCAAGTTTCTTGGACCAATTCTTTCTAGATCTATTAACAGTCTTTTGCAAAATTAATTTCAGCTCTCTGTTACTCAATTCTACTTGACCACTAGACTGTGGGTGATAAGGAGATGCAATTCTATGATTAACATCATACTTAGCAAGCATTTTATGAAAGGAACCATGAATAAAATGTGAACCACCATCAGTCATTAAATATCTAGGGACTCCAAACCTCGGGAAAATAACTTCTTTAAGCATCTTAATATAGGTGTTATGATCAGCACTACTAGTTGGAATAGCTACTACCCACTTAGTAACGTAATCAACAACAACTAAAATATGTGTATACCCGTTAGAGGAAGGAAAAGGTCCCATATAATCAAAGCCCCAAACATCAAATGGTTCAATAACAAGTGAATAATTCATAGACATTTCTTGACGTCTACTAATATTACCAATTCTTTGACATTCATCACAAGACAAGACAAACTTACGGGCATCCTTGAAAAGAGTAGGCCAATAAAAACTGGATTGGAATACCTTATGTGCAGTTCTATCTTCAGCATGGTGTCCTCCATAAGCCTCGAAGTGACACTTGCGTAGGATCTATTCATGTTCATGCTCAGGTACACAATGTCTAATAATACCATCTACTCCTTCTTTATAAAGATGTGTGGTATCCCAAAAGTAATGTCTCAAATCATAGAAGAACCTTTTCTTTTGCTAGTATGTGAAACTAGGTGGTATAAATTTAGCAACAATATAATTAGCATAATCAGCATACCATGGAGCAGTTCGAGAAGCATTTATGACATTTAATTGTTCATCAGGAAAGCTATCATCAATAGGTAGTGGGTCATCAAGAACATTTTCTAACCTAGACAAGTTGTCTGCAACGAGGTTCTCAACTACCTTTTTATCAATAATATGCAAATCAAATTCTTATAGCAAGAGAACCCATCTAATAAGTCTAGGTTTAGCATCTTTGTTTTCCATAAGGTATTAAATAGCAGCATGATCAGTGTGAATAGTTACTTTACAATCAACAATATAAGGTCTGAACTTATCACAAGCAAAAACAACTGCTAAAAATTCTTTTTCTGTAGTAGCATAATTTCTCTGGGCATTGTCTAAAGTTTTACTAGCATATTGAATAACCTTTAATTTCTTATCAACTCTTTGCCCTAGAACAACACCTACAACATAATCACTAGCATCACACATAATTTCAAAGGGTAAATTCCAATCAGGTGGCTGAATAATAAGTGCAGAAATCAATGCTTTGTTAAGTATTTCAAATGCTTCTATGCAATCATCATCAAAGACAAAAGGAATATCTTTTTGTAATAGATTAGTCAGAGGCCGAGAAATTTTTGAGAAGTCCTTAATGAACCTCCTATAAAAACCGGCATGACCAAGGAAACTTCTTATACCTTTGATGTCCTTGGGACACGACATCTTTTCAATAGCATCGACTTTAGCTTTATCAACTTCAATACCTCTTTCAGAAATTTTATGCCCCAAGACAATACCTTCATTAACCATAAAGTGGCACTTCTCCCAGTTCAAGACAAGATTAGTTTCTTCACATCTCTGCAAAAGTCTATCTAGGTTTCTCAAGCAATCATCAAAAGAGGATCCATAAACGGAGAAATTGTCCATGAAAACCTCACAAATCTTTTCACAAAAGTCAGAGAATATAGCCATCATGCAATTTTGAAAGGTAGCAGTCGCATTACATAAACCAAAAGGCGTCTATAAGCAAAAGTATCGAAAGGGCAAGTAAAAGTGGTCTTTGCTTGTTCATCAGCTAACACAGGTATTTGAGAGAAGCCAGAGTAACCATCTAGAAAGCAAAAATGTGTATGTTTGGATAATCTTTCTAGCATTTGATCAATAAAAGGCAAAGGGTAATGATCTTTTTTAGTAGCTTTATTTAATTTGCGGAAATCAATTACCATCCTATAACCTGTAATAATTCTTTGCGGGATCAATTCATCTTTATCATTAGGAACAACAGTAATACCTCCCTTCTTAGGGACACAATGGGCAGGACTTACCCAATGACTATCAGCAACGGGATAAATTATACCTGCCTCAAGGAGCTTTAATATTTCCTTTCTTACCACTTCTTTCATCTTAGGATTCAGCCGTTGTTGGTGATCAATAACTGGTTTGGCGTCTTTCTCCAAATTTATTTTGTGTTGACATAGAGTGGGACTAATGCCCTTAAGATCATCAAGAGTATATCCAATAGCAGCATGGTGCTTCTTCAGAGTTTTCAATAATTTCTCTTCCTCCTTCTCTGAAAGGTTAGCACTAATAATAACATGATATATCTTCTTTTCATCAAGATAAGCATATTTAAGAGTATCAGGTAATGGTTTAAGCTCAAACACGGATCACCCTTGGGTGGAGGAGGATCTCCTAGGATTTCAACAGGCAAGTTGTGTTTCAGAATAGGTCCCTGTTTAAAGAATACTTCATCTATTTCCCTCCTTTCATTCATGAACATATCATTTTCATGGTTTAGCAAATATTGTTCTAAGGGATCAGTAGGAGGCACGGCAATAGAAGCAAGACCAATAATTTCATCTTTACTAGGCAATTCCTCATATCGGGGTTGTCTACTAAATTTAGCAAAATTAAACTCATGAGACATAACCCCTAAACCAACAGAAACAATATCCTTATTGCAGTCTATTTTAGCATTGACATTATTCAAGAAGGGTCTACCAAATATAATGGGACAAAAGCTATCTTGTGGGGAACCAAGAACAAGAAAATTAGCAGGATATTTAACCTTCCCACACAAGACTTCAACATCTCTAACAATCCCAATTGGTGAAATAATATCTCTATTAGCAAGCTTAATGGTAACATCAATATCTTCTATCTCAGCTGGTGCAATATCATGCATAATTTCTTTGTATAAGGAAATAGATATTGCACTAGCACTAGCAACCATATCACACAAGCCATGATAACAATGATCTCCTATTTTAACAAAAATAACAGGCATGCCTACCACAAGTCTATGTTTATCTTTAGCACCAGGTTTAGCAATTCTAGCAGTCTCATCACAAAAGTAAATAACATGCCCATCAATATTATCAGCCAAGCGATCTTTAACAATAGCAATATTAGGTTCAACTTTAACTTGCTCAAGGGGTTTGTGTGTCCTAATATTACTCATGTTGAATACAATTGAAGCTTTAGCATGATCCTTAATTCTAACAGGGAAAGGTGGTTTCTCAACATAAGCAGTGGGAACAATAGGATTATCATAAGTGATAGTTTTTTCTTCAACTTCAATAGGTGCAACTACTTTTGTTTCAATGGGAGGGTTATATTTAAACCACTTCTCCTTAGGGAGATCAACATGAGTAGCAAAGGATTCACAGAAATAAGCTACTATCTCAGAGTCAAGTCCATATTTAGTGCTAAATTTACGGAAAACATCGGTTTCCATAAAAGATTAACACAATCAAACTTAGGTGTTATACCTGACTCCTTACCTTCGTCGAGATCCCAATCTTCAGAGTTGCGTTTAATTCTCTCCAATAAATTTCATTTGAATTCAATAGTATTCATCATAAAGGAACCAGTACAATAAGTATCGAGCATGGAGCGATTGTTGTCAGAAAGCCGAGCATAAATGTTTTGAATAATCATTTCTCTTGAGAGCTCATGATTGGGGCATGAATATAACATTGACTTAAGACTCCCCCAAGCTTGAGCGATGCTTTCTCCTTTGCGAGGCCAAAAATTATATATATAATTATGATCACGATGAACAAGACGCATAGGATAAAACTTCTGGTGAAATTCCAATTTCAATCGCTTATAGTCCCATGATCCCATATCATCACATAGCCTATACCATGTCAATGCATCTCCCTTCAAAAATAAAGGGAAGACCTTCTTCTTGATAACATCATCGGGCATACCTGCAAGCTTAAATAATCCACAAACTTCATCCACATAGATTAAGTGTAAGTCGGGATGCAATGTTCCATCTCCTGCAAAAGGATTAGCTAGCAGTTTCACTATCATACCCGAAGGAATTTCGAAGTAAACATTTTCATTTTCAGTAGGTCCAGTAGATTGAGAAGCAACTATTTGCTCTACCGGTCAGGGTGAAGATACCCCGAATAAGCCCCTCAACAGATTACTTTCCATAGTAACAAGTGACAGTAAATTTCAGCACACTATATAAATTTTTCCTTACCAAATTCCACCTACCAAAGGCGCTTCACTCCCCGGCAACGGCCCCAGAAAAGAGTCTTGATGACCCCACAAGTATGGGGGATCTATCGTAGCCTTTTCAATAAGTAAGAGTGTCGAACCCAACGAGGAGCAGAAGGAAATGATAAGCAGTTTTCAGTAAGGTATTCTCTGCAAGCACTGAAATTATCGGTAACACATAGTTTTGTGATAAGGTAATTTGTAACGAGTAGCAAGTAATAAAAGTAAATAAGGTGCAGCAAGATGGCCCAATCCTTTTTGTAGCAAAGGACAAGCCTGGACAAACTCCTATATGAAGTAAAGCGCTCCCGAGGACACATGGGAATTATCGTCAAGCTAGTTTTCATCATGATCATATGATTCACGTTCGGTACTTTGATAATTTGATATGTGGGTGGACCGGTTCTTGGGTGCTGTCCTTAGTTGGACAAGCATCCCACTTATGATTAACCCCCATTGCAAGCATCCGCAACTACAACAAAAGTATTAAGGTAAACCTAACCATAACATGAAACATATGGATCCAAATTAGCCCCTTACGAAGCAACGCATAAACTAGGGTTTAAGCTTCTGTCACTCTAGCAACCCATCATCTACTTGTTACTTCCCAATGCCTACCTCTAGGCCCAAACAATGGTGAAGTGTCATGTAGTCGACGTTCACATTACACCACTAGAGGGATGACAACATACATCTCATCAAAATATCGAACAAATACCAAATTCACATGACTACTAATAGCAAGACTTCTCCCATGTCCTCAGGAACAAACGTACCTACTCACAAAGCATATTCATGTTCATAATCAGAGGGGTATTAATATGCATAATGGATCTGAACATATGATCTTCCACCAAGTAAACCAACTAGCATCAACTACAAGGAGTAATCAACACTACTAGCAACCCACAGGTACCAATCTGAGGTTTGGATACAAAGATTGGATATAAGAGATGAACTAGGGTTTGAGATGGGATGATGCTGGTGAAGATGTTGATGGAGATTGACCCCCTCCCGATGAGAGGATCGTTGGTGATGACGATGGTGATGATTTCGCCCTCCCGGAGGGAAGTTTCCCCGGCAGAATAGCTCCACCGGAGCCCTAGATTGGTTCCGCCAAGGTTCTGCCTCGTGGAGGCGGAGTCTCGTCCCGAAAGCTTGCTTGTGATTTTTTCCTCGACAAAAGACTCCATATAGCAGAAGATGGGCATCGGAGGGCCACCAGGGGGCCCATGAGGCAGGGGGCATGCCCAGGGGGTAGGGCGCCCCCCACCCTCGTGGCTGGTGGGTGGCCCCCCTCTGGTACTTCTTGCGCTCAGTATTTTTTATATATTCTGAAAATAACTTCCGTGAAGTTTCAGGACTTTTGGAGCTGTGCAGAATAGGTCTCTAATATTTGCTCCTTTTCCATCCCAGAATTCCAGCTGCCGACATTCTCCCTCTTTATGTAATGTAAAATAAGAGAGAATAGGCATAAGTATGTGACATAATGTGTAATTGAAGGAAATATGCCCTAGAGGCAATAATAAAGTTATTATTTATTTCCTTATATCATGATAAATGTTTATTATTCATGCTAGAATTGTATTAACCGGAAACATAATACATGTGTGAATACATAGACAAACAGAGTGTCACTAGTATGCCTCTACTTGACTAGCTCGTTAATCAAAGATGGTTATGTTTCCTAACCATGGACAAAGAGTTGTTATTTGATTAACGGGATCACATCATTAGTTGAATGATCTGATTGACATGACCCATTCCATTAGCTTAGCACCCGATTGTTTAGTATGTTGCTATTGCTTTCTTCATGACTTATACATGTTCCTATGACTATGAGATTATGCAACTCCCGTTTGTCGGAGGAACACTTTGTGTGCTACCAAACGTCACAACGTAACTGGGTGATTATAAAGGAGCTCTACAGGTGTCTCCAAAGGTACATGTTGGGTTGGCGTATTTTGAGATTAGGATTTGTCGCTCCAAATGTCGGAGAGGTATCTCTGGGCCCTCTCGGTAATGCACATCACTTAAGCCTTGCAAGCATTGCAACTAATGAGTTAGTTGCGGGATGATGTATTACGGAACGAGTAAAGAGACTTGCCGGTAACAAGATTGAACTAGGTATTGGATACCAACGATCGAATCTCAGGCAAGTAACATACCGATGACAAAGGGAACAACGTATGTTGTTATGCGGTCTGACCGATAAAGATCTTCGTAGAATATGTAGGAGCCAATATGGGCATCCAGGTCCCGCTATTGGTTATTGACCGGAGACGTGTCTCGGTCATGTCTACATTGTTCTCGAACCATAGGGTCCGCACGCTTAAGGTTTTGATGACAGTTATATTATGAGTTTATGAGTTTTGATGTACCGAAGGAGTTCGGAGTCTCGGATGAGATCGGGGACATGACGAGGAGTCTCGAAATGGTCGAGACGTAAAGATCGATATATTGGACGACTATATTCGGACTTCGGAAAGGTTCCGAGTGATTCGGGTATTTTTCGGAGTACCGGAGAGTTACGGGAATTCGCCGGGAGAAGTATTGGGCCTTATTGGGCCATACGAGAAAGAGAAAGGGGCTGCCTAGGGCAGCCCCCCCCCCAAGGCCTAGTCCGAATTGGACTAGGGGGAGGGGCTGCGCCCCTTCCTTGTTTCCTACTCCTACTACATGGAAGGACTCCTAGTTGGACTAGGAAAGGGGGAATCCTACTCTAGGTGGGAGTAGGACTCCCCTAGGGCGCGCCATAGAGAGGGCCGGCCCTCCCCTCCTCCACTCCTTTATATACGGGGGCAGGGGGCACCCCATAGACACACAAGTTGATCTTCGTGATCGTTCCTTAACCGTGTGCGGTGCCCCCTCCACCATATTCCACCTCGGTCATATTGTAGCAGTGCTTAGGTGAAGCCCTGCGACGGTAGAACATCAAGATCGTCACCACGCCGTTGTGCTGACGGAACTCCTCCCCGATGCTTTGCTAGATCGGAGCCCAGGGATCGTCATCGAGCTGAACGTGTGCCAAGAACTCGGAGGTGCCGGAGTAATGGTGCTTGGATCGGTCGGATCGGGAAGACGTACGACTACTTCCTCTACGTTGCGTCAACGCTTCCGCTTCGGTCTACGAGGGTACGTAGACAACACTCTCCCCTCTCGTTGCTATGCATCACCATGATCTTGCGTGTGCGTAGGAAAATTTTGAAATTAGTACGTTCCCCAACAGTGGTATCAGAGCCTAGGTTTTTATGGTTTGATGTTATATGCACGAGTAGAACACAAGTGAGTTGTGGGCGATATAAGTCATACTGCTTACCGGCATGTCATACTTTGGTTCGGCGGTATTCTTGGATGAAGCGGCCTGGACCGACATTACGCGTACGCTTATGCGAGACTGGTTCTACCGACGTGCTTTGCACACAGGTGGCTGGCGGGTGTCAGTTTCTCCAACTTTAGTTGAACCGAGTGTGGCTACGCCCGGTTCTTGCGAAGGTTAAAACAGCACCAACTTGACAAACTATCGTTGTGGTTTTGATGCGTAGGTAAGATTGGTTCTTGCTTAAGCCCGTAGCAGCCACGTAAAACTTGCAACAACAAAGTAGAGGACGTCTAACTTGTTTTTTGCAGGGCATGTTGTGATGTGATATGGTCAAAACGTGATGAGATATAAGTTGTTGTATGAGATGATCATGTTTTGTTAAAGTTATAGGCAACTGGCAAAAGCCTTATGGTTGTCTCTTTATTGCATAAGATGCAAGCGCCAAATAATTGCTTTACTTTATCGCTATGCGATAGCAATAGTTGCAAGAGCAATAGTTGGCGAGACGACCGTGTGACGACACATTGATATAGATCAAGATGATGGAGATCATGGTGTCATGCCGGTGACGATACAGATCATGGCAGTACTTTGGAGATGGAGATCAAACGCGCAAGATGATGATGGCCATATCATGTCACATATTTTGATTGCATATGATGTTTATCTTTTATACATCTTATTTTGCTTAGTTTGACCGTAGCATTTTAAGATGATCTCTCACTAATTATCAAGAAGTGTTCTCCCTGAGTATGCACCGTTGCGAAAGTTCTTCGTGCTAAGACACCACGTGATGATCGGGTGTGATAGGCTCTACGTTCAAATACAACGGGTGCAAAACAGTTGCACACGCGGAATACTCAGGTTATACTTGACGAGCCAAGCATATACAGATATGGCCTCGAAACACGGAGACCGAAAGGTCGAGCGTGAATCATATAGTAGATATGATCAACATAGTGATGTTCACCAATGAAACTACTCCATCTCACGTGATGATCGGACATGGTTTAGTTGATTTGGATCACGTGATAACTTAGAGGATTAGAGGGATGTCTATCTAAGTGGGAGTTCTTAAGTAATATGATTAAATTGAACTTAAATTTATCATGAACTTAGTCCTGGTAGTATTTTGCAAATCATGTTGTAGATCAATAGCTCGCGTTGTTGCTTCCCTGTGTTTATTTTGATATGTTCCTAGAGAAAATTGTGTTGAAAGATGTTAGTAGCAAAGATGTGGATTGGATCCGTGATCTGAGGTTTATCCTCATTGCTGCACAGAAGAATTATGTCCTTGATGCACCGCTAGGTGACAGACCTATTGCAGGAGCAGATGCAGACATTATGAACGTTTGGCTAGCTCAATATGATGACTACTTGATAGTTTAGTGCACCATGCTTAATGGCTTAGAATCGGGACTTCAAAGACGTTTTGAACGTCATGGACCATATGAGATGTTCCAGGAGTTGAAGTTAATATTTCAAGCAAATACCCGAGTTGAGAGATATGAAAGTCTCCAACAAGTTCTATAGCTAAAAGATGGAGGAGAATCGCTCAACTAGTGAGCATGTGCCCAGATTGTCTGAGTACTACAATCGCTTGAATCAAGTGGGAGTTAATCTTCCAGATAAGATAGTGATTGACAGAATTCTCTAGTCACCATCACCAAGTTAGTAGAACTTCATGATGAACTATGATATGCAAGGGATAACGGAAACGATTCCCAAGCTCTTCGTAATGCGGAAATTGATGAAGGTAGAAATCGAGAAAAACATCAAGTGTTGATGGTAGACAAGACCACTAGTTTCAAGAAAAGGGCAGAGGGAAGAAGGGGAACTTCAAAAAGAACAGCAAGCAAGTTGCTGCTCAAGTGAAGAAGCCCAAGTCTGATCCTAAGCCTGAGACTAAGTGCTTCTACTGCAAAGGGACTGGTCATTGGAAGCGGAACTACCCCAAGTGATTGGCAGATAAGAAGGATGGCAAAGTGAACATAAGTATATTTGATATACATGTTATTGATGTGTACTTTACTAGTGTTTATAGCAACCCCTCAGTATTTGATACTAGTTCACTTGCTAAGATTAGTAACTCAAAACGGGAGTTGCAGAATAAACAGAGACTAGTTAAGGGTGAAGTGACGATGTGTGTTGGAAGTGGTTCCAAGATTGATATGATCATCATCGCACACTCCCTATAAATTCGGGATTAGTGTTGAACCTAAATAAGTGTTATTTGGTGTTTACATTGAGCATGAATATGATTTGATCATGTTTATTATAATATGGTTATTCATTTAAGTAAGAGAATAAATTGTTGTTCTGTTTACATGAATAAAACCTTATATGGTTACACACCCAATGAAAATAGTTCATTGGATCTCGATCGTAGTGATACACATAATCATAATATTGAAACCAAAAGATGCAAAGTTAATAATGATAGTGCAACTTATTTGTAGCACTGCCGTTTAGGTCATATTGGTGTAAAGCGCATGAAGAAACTCCATGCTGATGGGCTTTTGGAATCACTTGATTATGAATCAGTTGATGCTTGCGAACCATGCCTCATCTGCAAGATGACTAAGACTCTGTTCTTCGGAACAATGGAGCGAGCAACAGATTTGTTGGAAATCATACATACTGATGTATGTGGTCCGATGAATATTGAGGCTCGTGATAGGTATCATTATTTTCTGATCTTCACAGATGATTTGAGCAGATATGAGTATATCTACTTGATGAAACAAAGGTCTGAAACATTTGAAAAGTTCAAAGAATTTCAGAGTGAAGTGGAGAATCATCATAACAAAAATGAAAGTTTCTACGATATGATCGCAGAAGTAAAATATTTGAGTTACGAGTTTGGTCTTCAATTAAAACAATGTGGAATAGTTTCACAAACTCATGCCACCTGGAACACCACAGCATAATGGTGTGTCCGAATGTCATAACCGTACTTTATTAGATATGGTGCGATCTATGATGTCTCTTACCGATCTACCACTATCGTTTTGGGGTTATGCATTAGACAGCTGCATTCACGTTAAATAGGGCACCATCTAAGTCTGTTGAGACGACACAATCTGAACTGTGGTTTGGCAAGAAACCAAAGTTGTCGTTTCTTAAAGTTTGGGGTTGTGATGCTTATATGAAAAAGTTTCATCCTAATAAGCTCAAACCCAAATCGGAGAAATATGTCTTCATAGGATACCCAAAGGGACTGTTGGGTACACCTTCTATCACAAATCCGAAGGCAAGACTTTTGTTGCTAAATTCGGAGTTTTTCTAGAGAAGGAGTTTCTCTCGAAAGAAGTGAGTGGGAGGAAAGTAGAACTTGATGAGGTAACTGTACCTGCTCCCTTATTGGAAAGTAGTTCATCACAGAAATCTGTTCCTGTGACTACTACACCAATTAGTGAGGAAGCTAATGATGATGATCATGTAACTTCAGATCAAGTTACTACCAAATCTCGTAGGTAAACCAGAGTGAGATCTGCACCAGAGTGGTACGGTAATCCTGTTCTGGAAGTCATGTTACTAGACCATGACGAACTTGCGAACTATGAGGAAGCGATGATGAGCCCAGATTCCGCGAAATGGTTTGAGGCCATGAAATCTGAGATATGATCCATGTATGAGAACAAAGTATGGACTTTGATGGATTTGCCCGATGATCGGCAAGCCATAGAAAATAAATGGATCTTCAAGAGGAAGACGGACACTGATAGTAGTGTTACTATCTACAAAGCTAGAATTGTCGCAAAAGGTTTTCAACAAGTTCAAGGTGTTGACTACGATGAGATTTTCTCACTCGTATCTATGCTTAAGTCTGTCCGAATCATGTTAGCAATTTCCGCATTTTATGAAATCTGGCAAATGGATAAACAAAACTGCATTCCTTAATGGATTTACTAAAGAAGAGTTGTATACGATGCAACTAGAAGGTTTTGTCGATCCTAAAGGTGTTAACTAAATATGCAAGCTCCAGCGATCCATCTATGGACTGGTGCAATAATCTCGGAGTTGGAATATACGCTTTGATAAGTTGATCAAAGCATATAGTTTTATACAGACTTGCGGTGAAGTCTGTATTTACAAGAAAGTGAGTGGGAGCACTACATCATTTCTGATAAGTATATGTGTATGACATATTGTTGATCGGAAATAATGTAGAATTATTCCGCAAAGCATAAAGGAGTGTTTGAAAGGAGTTTTTCAAAGAAAGACCTCGGTAAAGCTGCTTACATATTGAGTATCAAGATCTATAGAGATAGATCAAGACGCTTGATAAGTTTTTCAATGAGTACATACCTTGACAAGATTTTGAAGTAGTTCAAAATGGAACAGTCAAAGAAAAAGTTTCTTGCCTGTGTTACAAGGTGTGAAGTTGAGTAAGACTCAAAGCCCGACCACGGCAGAAGATAGAAAGAGAATGAAAGTCATTCCCTATGCCTCAGTCATAGGTTCTATAAAGTATGCCATGCTGTGTACCAGATCTATTGTATACCATACACTGTGTTAAGAGAGGGAGTACAATAGTGATCTAAGAGTAGATCTATGGACAACGGTCAAAATTATCCTTACTGGAATAAGGATATGTTTCTCGATTACGGAGGTGACAAAAGGTTCGTCGTAAAGGGTTACGTCGATGCAAGCTTTGACACTGATCCAGATGACTCTAAGTCTCAATCTGGATACATATTGAAAGTGGGAGCAATTAGCTAGAGTAGCTCCATGCAGAGCATTGTTGACATAGAAATTTGCAAAATACATGCGGATCTGAATGTGGCAGACCCGTTGACTAAACTTCTCTCACAAGCAAAACATGATCACTTTTTGGGTCTTAATCACATAGCGATGTGAACTAGATTAATGAATCTAGTAAACCCTTTGGGTGTTAGTCACATGGAGATGTGAACCAATCACATAAAGATTTGAACTATTGATGTTAAATCACATGGCGATGTGATCTAGATTATTAACTCTAGTGCAAGTGGGAGACTGAAGGAAATATGCCCTAGAGGCAATAATAAAGTTATTATTTATTTCCTTATATCATGATAAATGTTTATTATTCATGCTAGAATTGTATTAACTGGAAACATAATACATGTGTGAATACATAGACAAACAGAGTGTCACTAGTATGCCTCTACTTGACTAGCTCGTTAATCAAAGATGGTTATGTTTCCTAACCATGGACAAAGAGTTATTATTTGATTAACGGGATCACATCATTAGTTGAATGATCTGATTGACATGACCCATTCCATTAGCTTAGCACCCGATCGTTTAGTATGTTGCTATTGCTTTCTTCATGACTTATACATGTTCCTATGACTACGAGATTATGCAACTCCCGTTTGTCGGAGGAACACTTTGTGTGCTACCAAACGTCACAACGTAACTGGGTGATTATAAAAGCTCTCTACAGGTGTCTCCAAAGGTACATGTTGGGTTGGCGTATTTTGAGATTAGGATTTGTCACTCCGAATGTCGGAGAGGTATCTCTGGGCCCTCTCAGTAATGCACATCACTTAAGCCTTGCAAGCATTGCAACTAATGAGTTAGTTGCGGGATGATGTATTACGGAATGAGTAAAGAGACTTGCCGGTAACAAGATTGAACTAGGTATTGGATACCAACGATCGAATCTCACGCAAGTAACATACCGATGACAAAGGGAACAACGTATGTTGTTATGCGGTCTGACCGATAAAGATCTTCGTAGAATACGTAGGAGCCAATATGGGCATCCAGGTCCCGCTATTGGTTATTGACCGGAGACGTGTCTCGGTCATGTCTACATTGTTCTCGAACCATAGGGTCCGCACGCTTAAGGTTTTGATGACAGTTATATTATGAGTTTATGAGTTTTGATGTACCGAAGGAGTTCGGAGTCTCGGATGAGATCGGGGACATGACGAGGAGTCTCGAAATGGTTGAGACGTAAAGATTGATATATTGGACGACTATATTCGGACTTCGGAAAGGTTCCGAGTGATTCGGGTATTTTTCGGAGTACCGGAGAGTTACGGGAATTCGCCGGGAGAAGTATTGGGCCTTATTGGGCCATACGAGAAAGAGAAAGGGGCTGCCTAGGGCAGGCCGCGCGCCCCCAAGGCCTAGTCCGAATTGGACTAGGGGGAGGGGCTGCGCCCCTTCCTTGTTTCCTACTCCTACTACATGGAAGGACTCCTAGTTGGACTAGGAAAGGGGGAATCCTACTCCCGGTGGGAGTAGGACTCCCCTAGGGCGCGCCATAGAGAGGGCCGGCCCTCCCCTCCTCCACTCCTTTATATACGGGGGCAGGGGGCACCCCATAGACACACAATTTGATCTTCGTGATTGTTCCTTAGCCGTATGCGGTGCCCCCCTCCACCATATTCCACCTCGGTCATATTGTAGCAGTGCTTAGGCGAAGCCCTGCGACGGTAGAACATCAAGATCGTCACCACGCCGTCGTGCTGACGGAACTCCTCCCCGATGCTTTGCTAGATCGGAGCCCAGGGATCGTCATCGAGCTGAACGTGTGCCAAGAACTCGGAGGTGCCGGAGTAACGGTGCTTGGATCGGTCGGATCGGGAAGACGTACGACTACTTCCTCTACGTTGCGTCAACGCTTCCGCTTCGGTCTACAAGGGTACGTAGACAACACTCTCCCCTCTCGTTGCTATGCATCACCATGATCTTGAGTGTGCGTAGGAAAATTTTGAAATTACTACGTTCCCCAACAGTAATAACAGCCCATAATGCAATAAATATCGATATAAAAGCATGATGCAAAATGGACGTATCACTCACCACGACGATGTCGTGACCGCGACAATGATGATGATGGTGATTTTTCTGAGGATTCCGATGCCCGTGGAGGCTTACCTCACTGACGACAGCATGATGTTGGGGCTCACCGCCATGCTGGGTGGCGCCGTGACTATGGCGGCAATGGTGCCCACGAGGATGATGGTTTGGGTCGAATCAGGATAACCATACCTGAATTCTCGGGACGTTGTGCTGACCCGGAGAAATATTTGGAGTGGGAGATGTGCGTAAATCAGATTTTTGACGGTCACAACTACTCCGAAGAGAAGAAGGTTTGTGTTGCATCTATGGAATTTACAGAGTATGCTCTTGTATGGTGGGATAATAAGAAACGTACTAATGAGCGACCAGCGACATGGGTTGACATGAAGCGAATCATGAGGGAACATTTTGTGCCTGCTTACTACACTCGCCAGCTTCATAGTAGACTGCATCATCTAGTGCAAGGTACGGAATCAGTTGATGAGTACTATAAGGAGATGCAAGTTTTGATGATCCGTACAGCTGTGCGTGAGTCTGCGGAGGCGACCATGCTACGTTTCTTTGAGGGGTTAGAAGAAAAGATTCGCGACCGTGTTGATTTAATGCAATATAATGATATTCATGAGTTGCTTCATCAAGCGGAGCGTGCTGAACGTTGGGTATTGGAGAAGAAAGCTTCAGAGACTCGTCCAACTTACAACAGTGGGCGACGTGGTTCTTCTCCTATTGATGGTGGGTTTAGTGCTAAACGACTCCTTCTTATAAGTCGGGAGGCATTGAACATAGCAAAGTGGCGGCTGTGCCAAAGGAGGTTTCTCAGGTTTCATCTAATACATCTTCATCTCATCATCGTAATATTATTTGCCACAAGTGTGGAGGACGTGGACACATGAAGCATGAATGTTCAAATCAACGAAGGGTTCTACTTGTTGATGCGGAATATATTTCAGAATCTGAAGATGAGACGCCTAAGTTAGAGGATGGAATTGAAAGATGTCATGGTGATACCGTACTATGTTATCCTCAAGATGATCCTGATATGGAGAGTTTGCTAGCACATAAGGTCCAGCGAGATGACAAGACCATTGTTGAACAAGGACAACAGCGGAGTATTTTTCAAACTGCATGTATCATCAAGGGAGAGGTTTGCAAACTGATAATTGATGGCGGCAGTGCTAGCAACATGATTAGCAAGGATGTGGTGGAGTCTCTTTCTTTGTCAACATGGGAGCACCCAAAACCATACTATATGAAGTGGTATTCAGAGCAAGGTTGATCACGGTACAATTTTTTTCTCTCGGCTATTTGATTCAATTGTTTGAAATATGGGGAACTCGCAGCATGAGAAATATGATCATGAGGAGGTTTTGGAGTTAATTAAACAAGAAAATTGCCGAGATGTGGCGGTGGCCAATTCTGTGTTCTTGCTTCTGTTGAGAACCCATCGTGGTTTGTTCTTGTGCGTGTGGATTGGAGAGCTTCTCCAATTGCTACACGTAATTTGCTAAAGATTGTCCAGCTGATTCCGGCCATCGTGGGGTTCGCTTGTTGTTTGGTTGGGTTTGCATCTTGGTAAACCTAATTCTAGATCGTTGTGAGGCTGCTATATATAAACTGATTTATACTGAGAAAGATTAGGAAATTGTTCGCGCCGTCGTTTTTCTATCGATGTTCGCATCATCATCTCAAACCCTAGTTCATCTCTTATATCCAATCTTTGTATCCAAACCTCAGATTGGTACCTGTGGGTTGCTAGTAGTGTTGATTACTCCTTGTAGTTGATGCTAGTTGGTTTACTTGGTGGAAGATCATATGTTCATATCCAATATGCATATTAATACCCCTCTGATTATGAACATGACTATGCTTTGTGAGTAGTTATGTTTGTTCCTGAGGACATGGGAGAAGTCTTGCTATAAGTAGTCATGTGAATTTGGTATTCGTTTGATATTTTGATGAGATGTATGTTGTCATCCCTCTAGTGGTGTCATGTGAACATCGACTACATGACACTTCACCATTGTTTGGGCCTAGAGGGAGGCATTGGGAAGTAATAAGTAGATGATGGGTTGCTAGAGTGACAGAAGCTTAAACCCTAGTTTATGAGTTGCTTCGTAAGGGGCTGATTTGGATCCATATGTTTCATGCTATGGTTAGGTTTACCTTAATACTTCTGTTGTGGTTGCGGATGCTTGCAATAGGGGTTAATCATAAGTGGGATGCTTGTCCAAGTAAGGGCAGCACCCAAGCACCGGTCCACCCACATATCAAATTATCAAAGTACCGAACGCGAATCATATGAGTGTGATGAAAACTTGCTTGACGATAATTCCCATGCGTCCTCGGGAGCATTTTACTTTATATAAGAATTTGTCCAGGCTTGTCCTTTGCTACAAAAAGGATTGGGTCATATTGCTGCATCTTATTTACTTTTACTATTTGTTACCCGTTGCCAATTACCTTATCACAAAACTATCTGTTACCGATAATTTCAGTGCTTGCAGAAAATACCTTGCCGAAAACCGCTTATCATTTCCTTCTGCTCCTTGATATGTCTCCAACGTATCTATAATTTTTGATTGTTCCATGCTATTATATTATCAACCTTGGATGTTTTATATGCATTTATATGCTATTTTATATGATTTTTTGGGACTAACCTATTAACATAGAGCCCAGTGCCAGTTTATGTTTTTTCCTTGTTTTTGAGTTTTGCAGAAAAGGAATACCAAACGGAGTCCAATTGACGTGCCAATTTTTGATGATTTTTTATGGACTGAAAGAAGACCCTGGAGTAAAAGAGTTGGGCCAGAAGAGTCCCGGGCCGTTCACGAGGGTGGGGGGGGGCGCCCAATCCCCCCCGGGCACGTGGGCCTACCTCTTGGACGACTCGGGCACCTTCTTGACGTGAGACCGACGCCAAAAATTCCTATAAATACTGAAACCTCTAGAACATAACCTAGATCGGGAGTTCCACCGCCGGAAGCCTCTATAGCCACCGATAACCTATCTAGACCCGTTCCGGCACCCTGCCGGAGGGGGGAATCCCTCTCCGATGGCCATCTTCATCATCCCGGCGCTCTCCATGACGAGGAGGGAGTAGTTCACCCTCAGGGCTGAGGGTATGTACCAGTAGCTATGTGTTTGATCTCTCTCTCTCTCTCTCTCTCTCATGTTCTTAAGGTGGTACGATCTTGATATATCGCGAGCTTTGCTATTATAGTTGGATCTTATGATGTTTCTCCCCCCTCTACTCTCTTGTGATGAATTGAGTTTTCCCTTTGAAGTTATCTTATTGGATTGAGTCTTTAAGGATTTGAGAACACTTGATGTATGTTTTGCATGTGCTTATCTGTGGTGACAATGGGATATTACGTGATCCACTTGATGTATGTTTTGGTGATCAACTTGCGAGTTCCGTGACCTCGTGAACTTATGCATAGGGGTTGGCACACGTTTTCGTCTTGACTCTCCGGTAGAAACTTTGGGGCACTCTTTGAAGTTCTTTGTGTTGGTTGAATAGATGAATCTGAGATTGTGTGATGCATATCGTATAATCATACCCACGGGTACTTGGGGTGACATTGGAGTATCTAGGTGACATTAGGGTTTTGGTTGATTTGTGTCTTAAGGTGTTATTCTAGTACGAACTCTATGATAGATCGAACGGAAAGAATAGCTTCGTGTTATTTTACTACGGACTCTTGAATAGATCGATCAGAAATGATAACTTTGAGGTGGTTTCGTACCCTACAATAATCTCTTCATTTGTTCTCTGCTATTAGTGACTTTGGAGTGACTTTTGTTGCATGTTGAGGGATAGTTATATGATTCAATTATGTTATTATTGTTGAGAGAATTTTCACTAGTGAAAGTATGAACCCTAGGCCTTGTTTCCTAGCATTGCAATACCGTTTGTGCTCATTTTTATCATTAGTTACCTTGCTGTTTTTATATTTTCATATTACAAAAAACCTATATCTACCATCCATATTGCACTTGTATCACCATCTCTTCGCCGAATTAGTGCACCTATACAATTTACCATTGTATTGGGTATGTTGGGGACACAAGAGACTTTTTGTTATTTGGTTGCAGGGTTATTTGAGAGAGACCATATTCATCCTACGCCTCCCACGGATTGATAAACCTTAGGTCATCCACTTGAAGGAAATTTGCTAATGTCCTACAAACCTCTGCACTTGGAGGCCCAACAACGTCTAAAAGAAGAAGGTTGTGTAGTAGACATCAAGCTCTTTTCTGGCGCTGTTGCCGGGGAGGTTAGCGCTTGAAGGTATATCTTTAGATCTTGCAATCGAATCTTTTTGTTTCTTATTTTATCACTAGTTTAGTCTATAAAATAAAATTACAAAAAATGGAATTAAGGGTACCTCATATGCTTCATCTTTTTAACGTCTTTCGTGAAAATAAGGATTCCGATAATTGTGCCAGAGTGTTAGAAGAAGAATGCATTAGAATGTTTGGCACTAAATCTTTGTATGATGGGCATGATTGCAATGTTGTTAGTATGAATTCCTTGGATATCTATGATGCTAATGATATGCAAAGCCACAAGCTTGGGGATGCTATGTTTGATGAATATGATATTTTTTGTCCCCCAAGTTTTGATGAGCAAATTTATTTTGATGATAGCATGCCTCCTATTTATGATGATTATATTGATGAAAGTGGGTTTGGAAGAGTGTCAACTTTAGAAAGTAATGATCCCACTATTTTGGAGGGTGTTGAATCTTATTGTGATAATTATGAAAGTGGATTTGGAGAGGTCATGAATTTATTTAGTAATGAATCCACTATTTCGGAAGAGGTTCCAATTGATTATGAGAACAAAGTTGCTATCTATGATGATTATTGTGATGACGTGTATGCTATAAAGAATAATGATATCCATGAAACTTGTCATCGTGATTTTAATTTTCAATTGGATTATTGATACATCCATTTTGCATCATGCTTTTATATCAATATTTATTGCAATATGGGCTGTTATTACACATTATGTCACAATACTTATGCCTATTCTCTCTTATTTTACAAGGTTTACATGAAGAGGGAGAATGCCGGCAGCTGGGATTCTGGGCTGGAAAAGTAGCAAATATTAGAGACCTATTCTGCACAGCTCCAAAAGTCCTGAAACTCCACCGAAGTTATTTCCAGAATATATAAAAAAACTGAGCGCAAAGAGTTCCAGAGGGGGGCCACACCCTGGCCATGAGGGTGGGGGCGCGCCCCTACCTCGTGGGACCCCTGGTAGCCCTCCGATGCCCATCTTCTGCTATATGAGGTCTTTCGTCGAGGAAAAAAATCATAAGCAAGCTTTCAGGACGAGACTCCGCCGCCATGAGGCAGAATCTTGGCGGAACCAATCTAAGGCTCCGGCAGAGCTGTTCTGCCGGGGACACTTTCCTCTGGGAGGGGGAAATCATCACCATCGTCATCACCAATGATCCTCTCATCGGGAGGGGGTCAATCTCCATCAACATCTTCACTAGCACCATCTCATCTCAAACCCTAGTTCATCTCTTGTATCCAATCTTTGTATCCAAACCTCAAATTGGTACCTGTGAATGATGACCCACAAGTATAGGGGATCTATCATAGTCCTTTCGATAAGTAAGAGTGTCAAACCCAACGAGGAGCAGCAGGAAATGATGAGCGGTTTTCAGCAAGGTATTCTCTACAAGCACTGAAATTATAGGTAACAGAAAGTTTTGTGATAGGATAATTTGTAACGAGCAACAAGTAACAAAAGTAAATAAAGTGCAGCAAGGTGGCCCTATCCTTTTTGTAGCAAAGGACAAGCCTGGACAAACTCTTATGTGATGTGAAGCGCTCCCAAGGACACATGGGAATATCATCAAGCTAGTTTTCATCACGTTCATATGATTCGCGTTCGGTACTTTGATAATTTGGTATGTGGGTGGACCGGTGCTTGGGTACTGTCCTTACTTGGAAAAGCATCCCACTTATGATTGACCTCTATTGCAAGCATCCACAACTACAACAAAAGTATTAAGGTAAACCTAACCATAGCATGAAACATATGGATCCAAATCAGCCCCTTTCGAAGCAACGCATAAACTAGGGTTTAAGCTTCTGTCACTCTAGCAACCCATCATCTACTTATTACTTCCCAATGCCTTCCTCTAGGCCCAAATAATGGTGAAGTGTCATGTAGTCGATGTTCACATAACACCACTAGAGGAGAGACAACATACATCTCATCAAAATATCGAACGAATACCAAATTCACATGACTACTAATAGCAAGACTTCTCCCATGTCCTCAGGAACAAACTTAACTAGTCACAAAGCATATTCATGTTCATAATCAGAGGGGTATTAATATGCATATAGGATCTGAACATATGATCTTCGACCAAATAAACCAACTAGCATCAACTACAAGGAGTAATTAACACTACTAGCAACCCACAGGTACCAATCCCGGACTTGGAGACAAGAATTGGATACAAGAGATGAACTAGGGTTTTGAGAGGAGATGGTGCTGGTGAAGATGTTGATGGAGATTGCCCTCTCCCAATGGGAGGAGTGTTGGTGATGATTTCCCCCTCCCGGAGGGAAGTTTCCCCGGTAGAACAGCTCCGCCAGAGCCCTAGATTGGTTCCACCAAGGTTCCGCCTCGTGGCGGCGGAGTCTCGTCCGAGAAGATGGATTATGATTTTTTTTGTCATTGAAAGACTCCATATAGCAGAAGATGGCCATCGGAGGGCCACCAGGGGGCCCACAAGGTAGGGGGCGTGCCCAGGGGGTAGGGCGCGCCCCCACCCTCGTGGGCAGGGTGTGGCCCCCCTGGTGAACTTCTTGCGCTCGGTATTTTTTATATATTCTGAAAACGTCTTCCGTGAAGTTTCAGGACTTTTGGAGCTGTGCAGAATAGGTCTCTAATATTTTTCTCCTTTTCCAGCCCAGAATCCCAGCTGCCGATATTCTCCCTCTTTATGTAAACCTTGTAAAATAAGAGAGAATAGGCATAAGTATTGTGACATAATGTGTAATAACAGCCCATAATGCAATAAATATCGATATAAAATCATGATGCAAAATGGACGTATCAACTCCCCCAAGCTTAGACCTCACTTGTCCTCAAGCGAAAGCCGAGATCGAAAAATATGTCCACATGTTTAGAGATAGAGGTGTCGATTAAAATAAAATACGGACATGAGGGCATCATGATCATTATTAGAACAACAACTTATATAATTCTTGTCATATGATCTCTTATGCTAGAGTAACAATTCAATCACAATTTCAAGTATGAATCATAAACTTCATTGAAAACTAACAAACTATAATCTCAGTCATTGGAACAATTGCAATTTATCATAACATAGGAAAGAGTCAATATATAAGAGCTTTTCAGCAAGTCCACATACTCAACTATCATATAGTCTTTCACAATTGCTAAAACTCACGCAATACTTATGGGTATGGAGTTTTAATTGGACACAAAGAAAGATATGGGCGTATAGTTTTGCCTCCCAACGTTTTACCTCAAGGGTAATGTCAACAATAATAGTTCATGAAAACTCACATCCAGTTAGCCATATATACCAGGATCTTTCCAACATGTTGTGCTTGCCAAAAGATAAAATGTAAAAAGGAAGGGTGAAGATCACCATGACTCTTATGTAAGGTAGAAGAGGAAAGTAAAAGATTGGCCCTTCACAGAGGGAAGCACAGGTTGTCATGCGCTTTTATGGTTGGATGTACAAAATCTTAATGCGAAAGAATGTCACTTTATATTGCCACTTGTGATATGGACCTTTATTATCCAGTATGTCACTTTTATTTCTTCCAGATCACACGATCGTATAAAGCTTATTTCCTCCACACCAATCAATCATACATATTTAGAGAGCAATTTTTTTATTGCTTGCACTGATGAAAACTTACTTGAAGGATCTTACTTAATCCATAGGTAGATATGGTGGACTCTCATGGCAAAACTGGTTTAAGGGTGTTTGGAAGCACAAGTAGTATCTCTACTTGGTGCAAAGAATTTGGCTAGCTTGAGGGAGAAAGGAAAGCTCAATCATGTTGAATGATCCAAGACAATATAATTTATCTTAGATGTAAGAAAACATAACCCATTACATTGTCTTCCTTGTCCAACGTCAACCCTTTAGCATGTCATATTTTAATGAGTGCTCACAATCATAAAAGATATCCAAGATAGTATATTTATATGTGAAGACCTCTCTTTCTTTATTACTTCATATTAATTGCAATGATGACCAAAACTATGTTTTTCAACTCTCAACAACTTTTATTCATCATACTTTTTATATGTGAGCTCATTACTCTCCATAAGATCCATATGATCTCTTTTATTTCTTTCTATTCTTTCTCTTTTCTTTTATTCACTCAAGATCATGGCAAAATAATCAAGCCCTTGACTCAACACTAATATTTATTATAGATAGCTCACGGACTCGATTACATAGAAGGATCATAAAGCAAAACTCACAATTAGATCATACTAAAACTTTATTCTGCTAGATCAAGATATTACCAAAAGGATCGAACTAAGAAAAACGGTAAAGATAGAAGTGATGGTGACACGATATGTGGCACTCCCCCAAGCTTGGCAGTTTCCAAGGGGAGTGCCCATACCTGATGCTCAGTTCTTCTTTGTTGGTGAAGAAGGTGATGGTTTTGTTGATGGCGTAGGCTTCTTCCTTAATTTGCGCTTGAGGACAAAATTTTGGTCCCTTAGGTCCTCGATCTCCTGTTCCAGGCTCAGTATCTTTTTGCATAGTTCCTGCTTGTTTTCCTGCAAGAGGTGAAAAGGGATAAACTCGATCTTAGGTTTCTTTACTCTATCTGGGAGGCTTGACCTTTTGAACTCCACATGCATGTCCCCAGGTTGAGGTAGTGGGACTTCATCTTCATCTGAGTTCGTCTCCTCCTTTCCCTTGGGTTCATAGTCCTCTTCTTCTTCCGTAGTCCAACCACAATGCTCCACATCCCCATAGACCTTAGGATCTGCAAGGTAATCAACCACATAGCTTTCTCCTTCCGAATCCTGGGATGACATGTTGCTCTAATCTGCAGCAGGACAGCTCAAAATAAAGACAAGAGATATTTGCGTGATACGGGAGTCAATACCTACAGGAGATTATATAATGAATTTTTACCGACCAAAATGTGTGCCTGTAAGAAAACGGAGTCCGGAGAGCACACGAGGTGCCCATGAGGTAGGGGGGCGTGCCCGGGGGCAGGGCGTGCCCTCCACTCTCGTGGAGCCCTCGTGTCCTTCCCGGACTGCTTCTTATTTTTCTATTTTTCTAAATATTCCAAAACGGAAGAAAATTGCCATTATAACTATTTTGGAGTTGGTTTACTTACCGTACCACATACCTATTCCTTTTCGGAGTCTGAAACATTCCAGAAAGTGTCCCTTATGTATTCCTCCGGGGTTACGGTTTCAATAACATTGGTTTCAACATTTATAGGATTACCTGAGATATAGTGTTTAATTCTTTGACCGTTCACCACCTTCGGGTTTGTGCCTTCGAAATTGTTGATTTTTATGGCACCGGAACGATAGACCTCCTCGATAACGTAAGGACCTTCCCATTTAGTGAGAAGTTTTCCTGCAAAAAATCTTAAACATGAGTTGTATAATAATACATAATCACCTACATTAAACTCGCGCTTTTGTATTCTTTTGTCATGCCATCTTTTAACTTTTTCTTTAAACAATTTGGCATTCTCATAAGCTTGGGTTCTCCATTCATCAAGTGAGCTAATGTCAAATAACCTTTTCTCACCGGCAAGTTTGAAATCATAATTGAGCTCTTTAATAGCCCAATAAGCCTTATGTTCTAGTTCGAGAGGTAAGTGACATGCTTTTCCATAAACCATTTTATACAGAGACATACCCATAGGATTTTTATATGCAGTTCTATAGGCCCATAATGCATCATCAAGTTTCTTGGACCAATTCTTTCTAGATCTATTAACAGTCTTTTGCAAAATTAATTTGAGCTCTCTATTACTCAATTCTACTTGACCACTAGACTGTGGGTGATAAGGACATGCAATTCTATGATTAACATCATATTTAGCATGCATTTTACGGAAAGCACCATGAATAAAATGTGAACCACCATCAGTCATTAAATATCTAGGGACTCCAAACCTTGGAAAAATAACTTCTTTAAGCATCTTAATAGAGGTGTTATGATCAGCACTACTAGTTGGAATAGCTTCTACCCACTTAGTAATGTAATCAACAACAACTAAAATATGTATATATCCATTAGAGGCAGGAAAAGGTCCCATATATTCAAAGCCCCAAACATCAAATGTTCAATAAAAAGTGAATAATTCATAGGCATTTCCTGACATGTACTAATATTACCAATTCTTTGACATTCATCACAAGACAAGATAAACTTACGGACATCCTTGAAGAGAGTAGGCCAATAAAGGCCGGATTGCAATACCTTATGTGCAGTTTTATCTCCAGCGTGGTGTCCTCCATAAGCTTCGGATTGTCACTTGCGTAGGATATGTTCCTGTTCATGCTCAGGTACACAACGTCTAATAACACCATCTACTCCTTCTTTATAAAGATGTGGGTCATCCCAAAAGTAATGTCTCAAATCATAGAAGAACTTTTTCTTTTGCTGGTATGTAAAGCTAGGTGGTATAAATTTAGCAATGATGTAATTAGCATAATCAGCATACCATGGAGCAGTATGAGAAGCATTTATGACATTTAATTGTTCATCAGGGAAGCTATCATCAATAGGTAGTGGCTCATCAAGAACATTCTCTAGCCTAGACAAGTTGTCTGCAACGGGGTTCTCAGCTCCCTTTCTATCAACAATATGTAGAACAAATTCTTGTAGGAGGAGAACCCATCTAATAAGTCTAGGTTTAGCATCTTTCTTTTCCATAAGATATTTAATAGCAGCATGATCGGTGTGAATAGTTACTTTAGAATCAACAATATAAGGTCTGAACTTATCACAAGCAAATACAACTGCTAAGAATTCTTTTTCAGTAGTAGCATAATTTCTCTGAGCATTGTCTAGAGTTTTACTAGCATATTGAATAACATTTAATTTCTTATCAACTCTTTGCCCTAGAATAGCACCTACAACATAATCACTGGCATCACACATAATTTCAAAAGGTACATTCCAATCAGGTGGCTGAGCAATAGGTGCAGAGATTAATGCTTTCTTAAGTATTTCAAATGCTTCTACGCAATCATCATCGAAAACAAATCGTATATCTTTTTGTAATAAATTAGTCAGAGGCCGAGAAATTTTTGAGAAGTCCTTAATGAACCTCCTATAAAAACCGGCATGACCAAGGAAACTTCTTATACCTTTGATGTCCTTGGGACATGGCATCTTTTCAATAGCATCAACCTTGTCTTTATCAACTTCAATACCTCTTTCAGAGACTTTATGCCCCAAGACAATACCTTCATTAACCATAAAGTGGCACTTTTCCCAATTCAAGACAAGGTTAGTTTCTTCACATCTCTGCAAAACTCGGTCAAGGTTGCTTAAGCAATCATCAAAAGAGGATCCATAGACAGAAGAATCGTCCATGAAAACCTCACAAATCTTTTCACAAAAGTCAGAGAATATAGCCATCATGCATCTTTGAAAGGTAGCAGGTGCATTACATAAACCAAAAGGCATACGTATATAAGCAAAAGTACCAAAAGGGCAAGTAAAAGTAGTCCTTGATTGATCATTGGCTGACACAGGTATTTGAGAGAAACCAGAATAACCATCTAGAAAGCAAAAATGTGTATGTTTAGATAATCTTTCTAGCATTTGATCAATAAAAGGTAAGGGGTAATGATCTTTTTTAGTAGCTTTATTTAATTTGCGGAAATCAATTACCATCCTATAACCTGTAATAATTCTTTGCGGGATCAACTCATCTTTATCATTAGGAACGACAATAATACCTCCCTTCTTAGGGACACAATGGACAGGACTTACCCACTGACTATCAGCAACGGGATAAATTATACTTGCCTCAAGAAGCTTTAGTATTTCCTTTCTTACCACTTCCTTCATCTTAGGATTCAGCCGTCTTTGATGATCACAAACTGGTTTGGCATCTTCCTCCAAATTTATTTTGTGTTGACACAGAGTGGGACTAATGCCCTTAAGACCATCAAGAGTATATCCAATGGCAGCATGGTGCTTCTTCAGAGTTTTCAGTAATCTCTCTTCTTCATGCCCTGAAAGGTTAGCACTAATAATAACAGGATATATCTTTTTCTCATCAAGATAAGCATATTTAAGAGTATCAGGTAACGGTTTAAGCTCAAACACGGGATCACCCTTGGGTGGAGGAGGATCCCCTAGGATTTCAACAGGCAAATTATGTTTCAGGATGGGTTCCTGTTTAAAGAATACTTCATATATTTCCCTTCTTTCATTCATAAACATATCATTTTCATGGTCTAGCAAATATTGTTCTAAAGGATCACTAGGAGGTACAGCAATAGAAGCAAGACCAATAATTTCATCTTTACTAGGCAATTCCTCTTCACGGTGTTGTCTACGAAATTTAGAGAAATTAAATTCATGAGACATATCACCTAAACCAATAGTAACAACATCCTTTTTGCAATCTATCTTAGCATTAACAGTGTTCAAGAAGGGTCTACCGAATATAATGGGACAAAAGCTATCTTGTGGAGAACCAAGAACAAGAAAATCAGCAGGATATTTAGTTTTCCCACACAAGACTTCAACATCCTTAACAATTCCAATTGGTGAAATAGTATCTCTATTGGCAAGTTTAATTATGACATCAATATCTTCTATCTCAGTAGGTGCAATATCATGCATAATTTCTTTGTATAAGTCATGAGGTATAGCATTAGCACTAGCACCCATATCACATAAGCCATGATAACAATGATCTCCTATTTTAACAGAAATAACAGGCATGCCTACCAAAGATCTAGGTTTATCTTTAGCACAAGGTTTAGCAATTCTAGCAGTCTCATCACGGAAATGAATAACATGCCCATCAATATTATCAGACAAGAGATCTTTAACAATAGCAATATTAGGTTCAACTTTAATTTGCCTAGGAGGTGTATAGGTTCTAATATTGCTTTTACGAACCATAGTTGAAGCTTTAGCATGATCCTTTATCCTAACATGAAAAGGTGGTTTCTCAACATAAGTAGTAGGAACAATAGGATCATTATAAGTGGCAGTCTTTTCTTCAACTTTAATAGGTGCAGCTACTTTTACTTCTATGGGAGGATGATATTTAAACCACTTCTCCCTAGGGAGATCAACATGAGTAGCAAAAGATTCACAGAAAGAAGCTACTATCTCAGAGTCAAGTCCGTATTTAGTGCTAAATTTACGAAAAACATCGGCATCCATAAAAGATTTAACACAATCAAATTTTTAGGTGTCATACCTGACTCCTTACCTTCGTCGAGGTCCCAATCTTCAGAGTTGCGTTTAATTCTTTCCAATAAATCCCATTTGAATTCAATAGTCTTTGTCAGAAAAGAGCCAGCATAAGAAGTATTTGTTGGGGAACGTAGTAATTTCAAAATTTTCCTACGCACACGCAAGATCATGGTGATGCATAGCAACGAGAGGGGAGAGTGTTGTCCACGTACCCTCGTAGACCGAAAGCGGAAGCGTTAGCACAAGGAGGTTGATGTAGTCGTACGTCTTCACGATCCGACCGATCAAGTACCGAACGCACGACACCTCCGAGTTCTGCAAACGTTTAACTCAATGACGTCCCTCGAACTCTGATCCAGCCAAGTGTTGAGGGAGAGTTTCGTCAGCACGACGGCGTGGTGAGATGATGATGTTCTACCGGCGCAGGGCTTCGCCTAACCATCGCTATGATATGATCGAGGTGGATTATGGTGGAGGGCACCACACACGACTAAGAGATCAAGAGATCAATTATTGTGTCTATGGGGTGCCCCATGGCCATGTATATAAAGGAGTGGAGGAGGGGAGGGGCCGGCCCTCTCTATGGCGCGCCCTAGGGGAGTCCTACTCCCACCGGGAGTAGGATTCCCCCTTTCCTAGTAGAACTATGATCCCTTCCAAGTAGTAGGAGTAGGAGAGAAGGAACGGGAAGGGAAAAGGAGAAGGAAGGAAGGGGGCGCCCCCCCTCTCTAGTCCAATTCGGACCAGCCCATGGGGAGGGGTGCGGCCACCCTTTGAGGCCTTTCTCTCCTTTCCCGTATGGCCCATTAAGGCCCAATACGAATTCCCGTAACTCCACGGTACTCCCGAAAATACCCGAATCACTCGGAACCTTTCCGATGTCCGAATATAGTCGTCCAATATATCAATCTTTACGTCTCGACCATTTCGAGACTCCTCGTCATGTCCCCGATCTCATCCGGGACTCCGAACTCCTTCGGTACATCAAAACACATAAACTCATAATATAACCGTCATCGAACTTTAAGCGTGCGGACCCTACGGGTTCGAGAACTATGTAGACATGACCGAGACACATCTCCGATCAATAACCAATAGCGGAACCTGGATGCTCATATTGGCTTCCACATATTCTACGAAGATCTTTATCGGTCAGACCGCATAACTACATACATTGTTCCCTTTGTCATCATTATGTTACTTGCCCGAGATTCGATCGTCGGTATCTCAATACCTAGTTCAATCTTGTTACCGGCAAGTCTCTTTACTCGTTCCGTAATACATCATCCCGCAACTAACTCATTAGTTGCAATGCTTGCAAGGCTTAAGTGATGTGCATTACCGAGAGGGCCCAGAGATACCTCTCCGACAATCGGAGTGACAAATCCTAATCTCGAAATACGCCAACCCAACAAGTACCTTTGGAGACACCTGTAGAGCACCTTTATAATCACCCAGTTACGTTGTGACGTTTGGTATCACACAAAGTGTTCCTCCGGTAAACGGGAGTTGCATAATCTCATAGTCATAGGAACATGTATAAGTCATGAAGAAAGCAATAACAACAAACTAAACGATCAAGTGCTAAGCTAACGGAATGGGTCAAGTCAATCACATCATTCTCCTAATGATGTGATCCTGTTAATCAAATGACAACTCATGTCTATGGTTAGGAAACATAACCATCTTTGATCAACGAGCTAGTCAAGTAGAGGCATACTAGTGACACTCTGTTTGTCTATGTATTCACACATGTATTATGTTTCCGGTTAATACAATTCTAGCATGAATAATAAACATTTGTCATGATATAAGGAAATAAATAATAACTTTATTATTGCCTCTAGGGCATATTTCCTTCAGTTTCCCACTTGCACTAGAGTCAATAATCTAGTTCACATCGCCATGTGATTTAATACCAATAGTTCACATCACCATGTGATTAACACCCATAGTTCACATCGACATGTGACCAACACCCAAAGGGTTTACTAGAGTCAATAATCTAGTTCACATCGCTATGTGATTAACACCCAAAGAGTACTAAGGTGTGATCATGTTTTGCTTGTGAGAGAAGTTTAGTCAACAGGTCTGCCACATTCAGATCCGTAAGTATTTAGCAAATTTCTATGTCAACAATGCTCTGCACGGAGCTACTCTAGCTAACTGCTCCCACTTTCAATATGTATCCAGATTGAGATTTAGAGTCATCTGGATCAGTGTCAAAATTTGCATCGACGTAACCCTTTACGACGAACCTTTTTGTCACCTCCATAATCGAGAAACATATCCTAATTCCACTAAGGATAATCTTGACCGATCTACTCCTAGATCAATATTGTACTCCCTTACCAAAAACAGTGTAGGGTATACAATAGATCTGGTACACAGCATGGCATATTTTATAGAACCTATGGCCAAGGCATAGGGAATGACTTTCATTCTCTTTCTATCTTCTGCCGTGGTCGGGCTTTGAGTCTTACTCAGTTTCACACCTTGTAACACAGGCAAGAACTCTTTCTTTGACTGTTCCATTTTGAACTACTTCAAAATCTTGTCAAGGTATGTACTCATTGAAAAACTTATCAAGCGTCTTGATCTATCTCTATAGATCTTGATGCTCAATATGTAAGCAGCTTCACCGAGGTCTTTCTTTGAAAAACTCCTTCCAAACACTCCTTTATGCTTTGCAGAATAATTCTACATTATCTCCGATCAACAATATGTCATTCACATATACTTATCAGAAATGATGCAGTGCTCCCACTTACTTTCTTGTAAATACAGGCTTCACTGCAAGTCTGTATAAAACTATATGCTTTGATCAACTTATCAAAGCGTATATTCCAACTCCGAGATGCTTGCACCAGTCCATAGATGGATCGCTGGAGCTTGCATATTTTGTTAGCACCTTTAGGATTGACAAAACCTTCTGGTTGCATCATATACAACTCTTCTTTAATAAATCCATTAAGGAATGCAGTTTTGTTTATCCATTTTCCAGATTTCATAAAATGTGGCAATTGCTAACATGATTTGGACAGACTTAAGCATAGATACGAGTGAGAAACTCTCATCGTAGTCAACACTTTGAACTTGTCGAAAACCTTTTGCGACAATTCTAGCTTTGTCGATAGTAACACTACTATCAACATCCATCTTCCTGTTGAAGATCCATTTAATCTCAATGGCTCGCTGATCTTTGGGCAAGTCAATCAAAGTCCATACTTTGTTCTTATACATGGATCTCATCTCAGATTTCATGGCCTCAAGCCATTTCGTGGAATCTGGGCTCATCATCGCTTCCTCATAGTTCGTAGGTTCGTCATGGTCAAGTAACATGACCTCCAGAACATGATTATCGTACCACTCTGGTGCGGATCTCACTCTGGTTTACCTACGAGGTTCGGTAGTAACTTGATCTGAAGTTACATGATCATCATCATTAGCTTCCTCACTAATTGGTGTAGGAGTCACAGAAACAGATTTATGTGATGAACTACTTTCCAGTAAGGAAGCAGGTACAGTTACCTCATCAAGCTCTACTTTCCTCCCACTCACTTCTTTCGAGAGAAACTCCTTCTCTAGAAAGGATCCATTCTCAGCAATGAATAACTTGCCTTTGGATCTGTGATAGAAGGTGTACCCAACATTTTCTTTTGGGTATCCTATGAAGACGCACTTCTCCAATTTAGGTTTGAGCTTATCAGGTTGAAACTTTTCCACATAAGCATTGCAACCTCAAACTTTAAGAAACGACAACTTTGGTTTCTTGCCAAACCACAGTTCATACGGTGTCGCCTCAACAGATTTAGATGGTGCCCTTTTTAACGTGAATGCAGCTGTCTCTAATGCATAACCCCAAAACTATAGTGATTAATCGGTAAGAAACATCATAGATTGCACTATATCCAATAATAGTACGGTTATGACGTTCGGACACACCATTATGCTGTGGTGTTCCAGGTGGCATGATTTTGTGAAACTATTCCACATTGTTTTAATTGAAGACCAAACTCGTAACTCAAATATTTGTCTCTGCGATCAGATCGTAGAAACTTTATTTTCTTGTCATGATGATTTTCCACTTCACTCTAAAGTTCTTTGAACTTTTCAAATGTTTCAGACTTATGTTTCATCAAGTAGGTATACCCATATATGCTCAAATCATCTGTGAAGGCCAGAAAATAACGATACCCGCCGCGAGCCTCAACACTCATCGGACTGCATACATCAGTATGTATTATTTCCAATATGTCAGTTGTTCGCTCCATTGTTCCGGAGAATGGAATCTTAGTCATCTTGCCCATGAGGCATGGTTCGCAAGCATCAAAATGATTCATAATCAAGTGATTCCAAAAGCCCATCAGCATGGAGTTTCTTCATGCGCTTTACACCAATATGACCTAAACGGTAGTGCCACAAATAAGTTGCACTATCATTATTAACTTTGCATCTTTTGGCTTCAATATTATGAATATGTGTATCACTACGATCGAGATCCAACGAACCGTTTTCATTGGGTGTATGACCATAGAAGGTTTTATTCATGTAAACAGAACAACAATTATTCTCTAACTTAAATGAATAACCGTTTTGCAATAAACATGATCAAATCATATTCATGCTCAACGCAAACACCAAATAACATTTATTTAGGTTTAACACTAATCCCGAAAGTATAGGGAGTGTGCGATGATGATCATATCAATCTTGGAACCACTTCCATCACACATCGTCACTTCACCCTTAACTAGTCTCTGTTCATTCTGCAACTCCCGTTTCGAGTTACTACTCTTAGCAACTGAACCAGTATCAAATACCGAGGGGTTGCTATAAACACTAGTAAAGTACACATCAATTACATGTATATCAAATATAGCATTGTTCACTTTGCCATCCTTCTTATCCACTAAATACTTGGGGCAGTTCCGCATTTAGTGACCAGTCCCTTTGCAGTAGAAGCACTTAGTCTCAGGCTTAGGTCCAGAATTGGGCTTCTTCACTTGAGCAGCAACTTGCTCCGTTCTTCTTGAAGTTCCCTTTCTTCCCCTTTGCCCTTTTTTTGAAACTAGTGGTCTTGTTAATCATCAACACTTGATGCTCTTTCTTGATTTCTACCTTCATCGATTTCATCATCATGAAAAGCTTGGGAATCGTTTTCGTCATCCCTTGCATACTATAGTTCATCACGAAGTTCTACTAACTTGGTGATGGTGACTAGAGAATTCTGTCAATCACTATTTTATCTAGAAGATTAACTCCCACTTGATTCAAGCGATTGTAGTACCCAGACAATCTGAACACATGCTCACTGCTTGAGCTATTCTCCTCCATCTTTTAGCTATAGAACTTGTTGGAGACTTCATGTCTCTCAACTCGGGTATTTGCTTGAAATATTAACTTCAACTCCTGGAACATCCATATGATCCATGACTTTCAAAACATCTTTGAAGTCCTGATTCTAAGCTGTTAAGCATGGTGCACTAAACTATCAAGTAGTCATCATATTGAGCTAGCCAAACGTTCATGACATCTGCATCTGCTCCTGTAATAGGTCTGTCACCTAGCGGTGCATCAAGGACATAATTCTTCTGTGCAGCAATGAGGATAAACCTCAGATCATGGATCCAATCCACATCTTTGCTACTAACATCTTTCAACACAATTTTCTCTAGGAACATATCAAAATAAACACAGGGAAGCAACAACGCGAGCTATTGATCTACAACATGATTTGCAAAATACTACCAGGACTAAGTTCATGATAAATTTAAGTTCAATTTAATCATATTACTTAAGAACTCCCACTTAGATAGACATCCCTCTAATCCTCTAAGTTATCACGTGATCCAAATCAACTAAACCATGTCCGATCATCACGTGAGATGGAGTAGTTTCATTGGTGAACATCACTATGTTGATCATATCTACTATATGATTCACGCTCGACCTTTCGGTCTCCGTGTTTCGAGGCCATATCTGTATATGCTTGGCTCGTCAAGTATAACCTGAGTATTCCGCGTGTGCAACTGTTTTGCACCCGTTGTATTTGAACGTAGAGCCTATCACACCCGATCATCACGTGGTGTCTTAGCACGAAGAACTTTCGCAACGGTGCATACTCAGGGAGAACACTTCTTGATAATTAGTGAGAGATCATCTTAAAATGCTACGGTCAAACTAAGCAAAATAAGATGTATAAAAGATAAACATCATATGCAATCAAAATATGTGACATGATATGGCCATCATCATCTTGCGCGTTTGATCTCCATCTCCAAAGTACTGTCATGATCTGTATCGTCACCGGCATGACACCATGATCTCCATCATCTTGATCTATATCAATGTGTCGTCACACGGTCGTCTCGCCAACTATTGCTCTTGCAACTATTGCTATCGCATAGCGATAAAGTAAAGCAATTATTTGGCGCTTGCATCTTATGCAATAAAGAGACAACCATAAGGCTTTTGCCAGTTGCCTATAACTTTAACAAAACATGATCATCTCATACAACAACTTATATCTCATCACGTTTTGACCATATCACATCACAACATGCCCTGCAAAAAACAAGTTAGACGTCCTCTACTTTGTTGTTGCAAGTTTTACGTGGCTGCTACGGGCTTAAGCAAGAACCAATCTTACCTACGCATCAAAACCACAACGATAGTTTGTCAAGTTGGTGCTGTTTTAACCTTCGCAAGAACCGGGGAGCTAACATCCAATCCGCATCATTGCTACTAACATCTTTCAACTTAGTTTTCTCTAGGAACAAATCAAAAATAAAACAGGGGAGCTAAACGCGAGCTATTGATCTACAACATAGATATGCTAATACTACCAGGACTAAGTTCATGATAAATTTAAGTTCAATTAATCATATTACTTAAGAACTCCCACTTAGATAGACATCCCTCTAATCCTCTAAGTGATCACGTGATCCAAATCAACTAAACCATAACCGATCATCACGTGAAATGGAGTAGCTTTCAATGGTGAACATCAATATGTTGATCATATCTACTATATGATTCACGCTCGACCTTTCGGTCTCAGTGTTCCGAGGCCATATCTGCATATGCTAGGCTCGTCAGTTTTAACCTGAGTATTCTGCGTATGCAAAACTGGCTTGCACCCGTTGTAGATGGACGTAGAGCTTATCACACCCGATCATCACGTGGTGTCTGGGCACGACGAACTTTGGCAATGGTGCATGCTCAGGGAGAACACTTTTATCTTGAAATTTAGTGAGAGATCATCTTATAATGCTACCGTTAATCAAAGCAAGATAAGATGCATAAAAGATAAACATCACATGCAATCAATATAAGTGATATGATATGGCCATCATCATCTCGTGCTTGTGATCTCCATCTCCGAAGCACCGTCATGATCACCATCGTCACCGGCGCGACACCTTGATCACCATCGTAGCATCGTTGTCGTCTCGCCAATCTTATGCTTCCACGACTATCGCTACCGCTTAGTGATAAAGTAAAGCATTACAGCGCAATTGCATTGCATACAATAAAGCGACAACCATATGGCTCCTGCTAGTTGCCGATAACTCGGTTACAAAACATGATCATCTCATACAATAAAATTTAGCATCATGTCTTGACCATATCACATCACAACATGCCCTGCAAAAACAAGTTAGACGTCCTCTACTTTGTTGTTGCAAGTTTTACGTGGCTGCTACGGGCTTAGCAAGAACCATTCTTACCTACGCATCAAAACCACACCGATAGTTTGTCAAGTTGGTGCTGTTTTAACCTTCGCAAGGACCGGGCGTAGCCACACTTGGTTCAACTAAAGTTGGAGAAACTGACACCCGCCAGCCACATGTGTGCAAAGCACGTCGGTAGAACCAGTCTCGCGTAAGCGTACGCGTAATGTCGGTCCGGGCCGCTTCATCCAACAATACCACCGAACCAAAGTATGACATGCTGGTAAGCAGTATGACTTATATCGCCCACAGCTCACTTGTGTTCTACTCGTGCATAACATCAACGCATAAAACCTGGCTTGGATGCCACTGTTGGGGAACATAGTAATTTCAAAATTTTCCTACGCACACGCAAGATCATGGTGATGCATAGCAACGAGAGGGGAGAGTGTTGTCCACGTACCCTCGTAGACCGAAAGTGGAAGCGTTAGCACAATGCGGTTGATGTATTCGTACGTCTTCACGATCCGATCGATCAAGTACCGAACGCACGGCACCTCCGAGTTTTGCACACATTCAACTCGATGACGTCCCTGGAACTCCGATCCAGCCGAGTGTTGAGGGAGAGTTTCGTCAGCACGATGGTGTGGTGACGATGATGATGTTCTACCGACACAGGGCTTCGCCTAAGCACCGCTATGATATGATCGAGGTGGATTATGGTGGAGGGGGGCACCGCACACGGCTAAGAGATCAAGAGATCAATTGTTTTGTCTATTGTAACACCCCGAGACCGATGTGCCAGGTGTCGTCCAGTTATTCGTTGTTGTTGCGTTGTCATTTGCTTGCGTGTTGCATTTCATCATGTCATCATGTGCATTGCATTATCATGTTTTCAAAACTTGCACTCGTCCGGGTTCTCTGAGTTTCTCTCCGTTGTCCGTTCTGAGCCCAGTCACACTTGCACGCGCCCGCGGCATGTCCGAAATATTATTTTATAAGTGGCCGGAAAATGTTCTCGGAATGGGTTGAAAGTTGGCCTGTGGTGTTGTTATGTTGTAGGTAGGCCGCCTGCCAAGTTTCATCGCATTCGGAGTTCGTTTGATAGCCCAACGGATAACTATAGCGGCAATATAGCCGGTCTAACGTCGGACGTTTTCGGTCTCCGGAAACAGATGCCGGGCCCTCTCTCTCTCTTCTTCCCCTCGCAGTCTCGCCACAACCCACCTAGTCCATCCTCCTTCCCCTCTTCGCTTCCGGAGTTGTCCGATGCGACCGCATGGTCCGAAACCCTCTCTGCACAGTGCATCGAACCCCTCACGTGTGCGTCCGAAATTGTCCCGGACCCGACCCGGGCAGTCGTCAATGTTGGATCCGATCATCCCCAAACGTCTACAAAACGTCACCGTTTTCTTATTTGGACTCCCTAGCTATTTCATTCGCGACCGTTCGATTTTGATCGGAGGCTCCAAATACCCCTAACCAAAAATCTTTGTTGCTATATATATATACACCTAACCCTAAATGCCATCCCATCCGTCATTTTTTCCCCTGCCAAGTCGGCCGCCGCCACCCTCTCCCTTGGGATCGTTCCCGATCCAAAAATCCCCTCAGCCAACCACATCTCCTCGATCCAAATCCTCCCCAACCACCGTCCTTGTTTTCCGTCTCCACCCAATCCTTTCATCCAGCCCGCCTTGCACCGCACCGGGCCCGAGCCGTCGCCGTGCGCACACAGCTCCGCAGGCGCCCCTGCCCCGAGCTCCTTCCCGCTCGTCCCCGCCACCTGGAGCTCGTCGCCTCGTCCCGCACTTTGCCTCCTCGCCGGACTTCGTCGCTCATCGCCGGACCTCGTTCAGGCCGCCACCGCCCCGCAGATGAGCGCCACTGCCCCGCGCCTCCCTCTTCCTTCCCTGCGTCTCCCGCTTGTCCTCACCCAGTCTCTCTCTCTCTCTCTCTCTCCAGGGCGTCGTTCGTCACATCTGGAGCCTCCCCGAGCGCCGCCAGCCACCTCTGACACCGGATCCGGCTTCCCCAGTCCCGGATCTGTCCATTCCTCCCGGTACCGCCCCGCCCCGCCGCCTCAGGCCACCACCGGTCCCTGCCGCCGCCACCATGGCTCGCCTCAGCCTCGGCGGGAGGTCGGGAACGAGATCCCCCTCGCGCGGGCCGCCTCTCCTTCGCCCGATCCAGCCCAGCCGCGGCCTCTTGCTTGGCCCAGCTCCAAGCCTGCCCGCCTCACCACCGAACCGGGCCTTAGCCCATTAGTGAGCAGCCCCCCTCCAGCCCCTGTGCATTGTTGGGCTTGTCCCAGATTTCAGCCCAGTAGTGTTTTTTTTCCAGCGCCTGCGAATTTAGTATTTGTTCCAGAGAATGCAGTTTTACAGAAAAGTCCTCCTAGTTCATGCATTTAATAACTCACTAACCGTGCATCGGATTAAAATTATTTATATATGAAAGTTGCTTAGAATTTTGTCTAGTTTAATAATATGCAACTTTCATCCATGTTTAAAATGTCTAAAATGTTGTTTGGTTAAATTTGCTCCTATGCCATGCTAAAATGGTTTAATTCATAACTAAATAACCGTAACTCGGAATTTAATAAACTTTATATGTAAATGGGGTAGAATTTTGCCTAGTTTAACATGGTGGCCTCACTTTGCATGTTTAAAAACTCTAAAATATTGTTTAGGTCAGAACAGTACCAAACTTCAAAATATGCATATGAGGAGTTTTCGGAAATTGTTGTTCGTTGTTTCCGGCCTCATTTAAACTTGACTAGATAGCTAGTTTTCATTTGCTTCACCTCTTGCCATGCTAACAACATTTAATCTTGTTGGGTACATAAACAAGAGAGAACTAAATAATTGATGTGGTGCTCCGTCAATATGCAACTCGTTGCATATTGAGCTCCACTTAATTTGTAGGATTGTTTGTGCACTTTGCCATGCCATGCATAATTAAACCGGACATGCATCATACTTGGTTGTGCATCTTGCCATGTTTATGTGATGGTTGTTTACTATGTTGTGTGCTTCTTTTCCGGTGTTTGCTTCTTCGGGTTGGTTCCGGTAACGTCGTGCTGGTGAGGAACCGTTCGTCTACGTCCATTTGTCTTCTTCATGGACTCGTTCTTCTTCCTTGCGGGATTTCAGGCAAGATGATCATACCCTCGAAATCACTACTATCTTTGCTTGCTAGATGCTCGCTCTTTTGCTATGCCTATGCTGCGATACCTACCACTTGCTTATCGTGCCTCCTATATTGTTGAACCAAGCCTCTAACCCACCTTGTCCTAGCAAACCGTTGATTGGCTATGTTACCGCTTCGTTCAGCCCCTCTTATAGCGTTGTTAGTTGCAGGTGAAGATTGAAGTTTGTTCCTTGTTGGAACGTGGAGATGTTGTTCTTTGTTGGACCATGTTTATTTGTTGGGATATCACTATATATCTTATTTAATTAATGCATCTATATACTGGGTAAAGGGTGGAAGGCTCGGCCTTATGCCTGGTGTTTTGTTCCACTCTTGCCGCCCTAGTTTCCGTCATATCGGTGTTATGTTCCCGGATTTTGCGTCCCTTACACAGTTGGGCTATTATGGGAACCCCTTCACAGTTCGCCTTAAGTAAAGCTCTTCCAGCAATGCCCAACATTGGTTTTACCATTCGCCACCTAGCCTTTTCTTTCCCTTGGGTCGGCCAGCCCGAGGGTCATCTTTATTTTAACCCCCCCGGGCCAGTGCTCCTCTGAGTGTTGGTCCGAACTGAGCTGCCTGCGAGGCCACCTCATGAGGGTTGGTTTTACTCGTAGCTAGTCTCATCTGAGTGTGCCCTGAGAAAGAGATATGTGCAGCTCCTATCGGGATTTGTCGGCACATTCGGGCGGTGTTGCTGGTTTAGTTTTACCCTGTCAAAATGTCTTGTTGTACCGGGATACCGAGTCTGATCGGAATGTCTCGGGTGGAGGTCTATTCCTTCGTTGACCGTGAGAGCTTGTGATGGGCTAATTTGGGACACCCCTGCAGGGATTTGAACTTTCGAAAGCCGTGCCCGCGGTTATGGGCAGATGGGAATTTGTTAACGTCCGGTTGTAGAAAACCTAAAGTCCACCTTAATTAAAATGAATCAACCACGTGTGTAACCGTGATGGTCTCTTTCCGGTGGGGGCCGGGAAGTGAACACAGTTGTTGGAGTTATGCTTGACGTAGGTTGTTCTAGGATCACTTCTTGATCATAGTTTCTCGACCATGCTTTGCCTTCCCTTCTCGCTCTCATTTGCGTATGTTAGCCACCATATATGCTAGTCGCTTGCTGCCGCTCCACCTCATACCTTTTACCTTACCCATAAGCTTAAATAGTCTTGATCGCGAGGGTGCGAGATTGCTGAGTCCCCGTGGCTCACATATACTTCCAAAACCAGCTTGCAGGTGCCAATGAGTCCGTGCAGATGACGCAACCAAGCTCAGGAGGAGCTCGATGCAGATCTTGTCCTTTGTGGTGTTTCGTTCTAGTTGATCAGTAGTGGAGCCCAGTTGGGGTCGATCGGGGACCTTTTGTCGCATTTGGGGTTCTTCTTTTATTTTGGCTCCGTAGTCGGGCCTTGATTGTATCTGATTGATGTAATGCTTTATTCATGTAATTGGGTGAAGTGGCGATTGTAAGCCAACTATGTATCTCTTTCCCTTATTATATTACATGGGTTGTGTGAAGATTACCTCACTTGCGACATATGCCTTCAATGCGATTATGCCTCTAAGTCGTGCCTTGACACGTGGGAGATATAGTCGCATCGAGGGTGTTACAAGTTGGTATCAGAGCCGTCCCCGACCTTAGGAGCCCCATTGCTTGATCGTTTTTAGCGGCCGAGTTGTGTCTAGAAAAATGTTTTGAGTCTTTAGGAATTATATATCAGAGAGTTTAGGAATTCTTTTTACTTCCCAGTCTCCTCATCGCTCTGGTAAGGCATCCTGACATAGAGTTTTGACTCTTCTCTTCTCAAATTTCACAAAAAAAAAATTTAGGATCATGCGGGTATCTTGGAATCGTTCCGATGGTTTTATGATGAGAACATTGTCTTGGTGCCTCCTGTCAGGGGTTTAGTGGAAGTGTTCCGGGGAGTTGAGCTCTGAGGTGTTGTCATCATAATTTTATCATTGCAGTTCTGGAATACCTAAGTTTAGTACGCCGACATCGAAAATCTCTTTTATGCAGTTCGTTGGTGAGATAACCTCGACGCCACCCAGTACTGGGGTGGGAGTTCGGGAGTATCGCGATAACTTGTATAACGGATGCTTTTCGAAGGTTGAGGTAGATGATTTCCAAAGGTTTCTTGGTTATGTGTTGAAGGATGGATACTGCTGGATGTAGGATTTGCTAGTTTGGGTGAGATATTATGATTCCCCTGTATCCCCAACACCTGATTGCATAACCGGAAAGTTTCGGGAGTTTCATAGGTGGGAATTCAAGTAGCTCGTAGGATATCTTTCTGACAGATGTATGATATGAAATTGGGGTTCGACGTCTAGTGGTCCGCCTATTCACGGTCGGTTTTACAGTGGTCTCGTTGTGTCTTAAAGAGTCCTTGGCTATGCCGACTCGGGGACGCTTCGTATGTCATGTGCACTGCCTTGTACATGATGGTGCTGTACGATCGAGCCCGTGTAGGCCCCACCATGAAAACTTCGGATGAAATCTCTATCATATGTTTGTTCCGGCTTATTCTGCAAGCCAATCCTTTGTTTTGTTTTGGGTTGTGGTATTCGAGTTGCTTCAATGTCAAGTGTTGATTCCATACCTTTCCTAAATGGTGTTCTCATACTCCTATGTGAATACTAATCCTTATCGATCATTGAGTTTGTCGTGTCAATCCTTTTCACCGGTGTGCTGTCTCCAAGTGGATCCGATCATTTCAACATCCGCAAGATGAAGTATCAGTTCTTCTCAACGGTGTTTGCTTCATCCGTTCGAAGTTGTCTTTGTTTTCCCACCCTCCCACCCTTGTTTTCTTCAACGATTCAGATTTCTTAATCGAGTATCCATCTTATTGATGTGAAGCCTCTCCATTCTTTTCTTTCAATATTCTTATCCGGTGATTCTCATGAAGATCCTAACGGAGCTTCAAGTCCGTCACTCTTTACTCATTTTTCTTCTCCGGTGGATTCAATTCTAACTTTGTTGATCTTATCCTTTCCTCGCTTCAATACCTTCTCTTGATGGTGCTACTCACATTCATTCATTTCTCGCTATTTAATTGTTCCGGAGTGCTCAAGATATCTCGGAGATTCATGTTTCCACTCTGCATTCGTTCAAGCTCTTTCGAGGATGTTCCCTCATTCAAGTCATTTAATTCAATGGGTGCAACTTATCTTTTAAATCCCTCAACGGTGCTTCTTTTCAGTGGGCCCTAACCCACAGGTCTTTTTCCAGGATCTTACCTGACTCTTCTAATTTTCCCGGAGCTATCCTAAATTCTTTTGAAGTTTGACGTAAGAATGATTCATCATCAGTCATATGTTTTCTCCAAATTCTTGCAAATTCTTTTCATCGTTGGCTCAACCTCTCCTCTTTTAATCATTCCGGAGTGTCTCAACAATTTGGTGCTGGTTCTCGTCGTCATTCTCGGATTTTGAAGACCGAAGAAGAGTTTCCCCTTGAATTTTGTTTCGATCTATCAAACATTCGTGATTCTAGCTTGTTGCCATCCTCTCATAATTATTTTCGATTGTGGGAATTCTTTTCACCCATCCGGAGCTATTCAAGAGTCTTCTTAGTCTGATTATCCGAAGCCCATCATCTAAGATTTATTCATTCTCAGCTTTCAGCTCTCTTTCTCTAAATCTTACCAGCGCATCATTCAAGTATTCTCTTATCAGCTCGTGATCTCTTCGTTCTCATGTATCTAAATCCCCTCTAGCTTCTTTGTTCATTTTTCAATTCTTCCCGGTGTTTCGTTATCTTTTATTCGTTCATTTGCAATTCTTACGGTGGTTCGTTCAAGATTTCTTCTTCTTTCTTATCATATCAATTCATTCGCTGTTTCAACCCTTCCGGTGGTTCATTCAATACCTTCTCAAGTTTGTGCTATATCTCTCTTAATCCTTCCAACGGGAATAAGTTGTTTGCAATCCGTTGCTTGTCATCAATTTAAATTGGTGAAGGATACGCATAACGTAATTCTTATTCTTGCTTCATTCAACTGTTTAATTCCTCATTCTGGAGGTTCATAAAAAATTCTCGGTTTCATTTGTTTCATCTTCTCTTTTCCCAGAGTTCCAACCTCTTTCAATTATATCACCACGGAGATTCATCTAAATCGTTACAAGGATTCACCTTGTGTTTTTTTTCAACTTCTCTTTCCTTTCGTTTGATCATTCTTTTGTTCACCGGAGTTCTTCAGGAAGGTTATACATGAGGGTTCATCAAAGAAATAATTCCTTCTCCAAGTGTTCATTGAGATTCTTTTCTAAGGAGCTCAAGTTTTTTCTTCATCTTGCAATCCAGAGTGCAATTCTTTCTTCTGTATCATTGGAGGTGGTATTATGTCATTCTTGATAATTTGAATTCATGTTTCTTGATTCACATGTTGTCATGAATGAGATATTTCAAATCCATCAATCTCGTCATTGGAGTTATCTTGGGTTATATTTCACCTTAAGCCTTCCCTAAGGATGGTTGTTATTATGGTGCTTATAAATGATCCAAGTTCTTCATTTATCCTTTCTGGTGAGATATACTTTCTCGTCCCCTCGTTCTTATCAACCCAATTCTTTTTTCCGTTAGTGGCAGAATTTCACCTCAGTTTTGAGATGTTTTCCATAAGACCATATCAAGCTTATTCTTTTCGTTGTTGGATTCCCAACAACTCCGTTTGACCTTTCTCCTAAAGATGCCTTGTCGAGCTCTTTTGTGGCAGATTTTTGCATTTTCTTCTCCATTCTCCTATTTCAATGATCTAACTTCTATTCTTTTCTTCCTGAGACATTGCGATATTTCATCTTTTCGTTTTGTCAGGATCATGTTGTTTTCTTGGTTTATCCATTTAACCGGAGTATCGTGCCCTCTTTTCAAGTTCTCTCATCTTATCAAGTTTTGCTTCTCTTTTCTACCGGAGTGCTGTCCGAATTTGTTCTTCCTTGTTCCTATTTTCTAACGGGGTGTTCTCAACTTTGTTCATCTCTGTTGTTTTTCTTTCTTTCAAGTTATTCAACCTTTCAAGGTTCTTTGGTTTCACTCGTTTGTCAAAGAAGCAACTTAGTCTTACCTCTTCTCTTTCTCTTCCGTTATCCCTCCGGTGCCATTCTAGATCTCGGGACGAGATCCTCTCGTAGTGGTGGAGTTTGTAACGCCCCAAGACCGATGTGCCAGGTGTCGTCCAGTTATTCGTTGTTGTTGCGTTGTCATTTGCTTGCGTGTTGCATTTCATCATGTCATCATGTGCATTGCATTATCATGTTTTCAAAACTTGCACTCGTCCGGGTTCTCTGAGTTTCTCTCCGTTGTCCGTTCTGAGCCCAGTCACACTTGCACGCGCCCGCGGCATGTTCGAAATATTATTTTATAAGTGGCCGGAAAATGTTCTCGGAATGGGTTGACAGTTGGCATGTGGTGTTGTTATGTTGTAGGTAGGCCACCTACCAAGTTTCATCGCATTCGGAGTTCGTTTGATAGCCCAACGGATAACTATAGCGGCAATATAGCCGGTCTAACGTCGGACGTTTTCGGTCTCCGGAAACAGATGCCGGGCCCTCTCTCTCTCTTCTTCCCCTCGCAGTCTCGCCACAGCCCACCTAGTCCATCCTCCTTCCCCTCTTCGCTTCTGGAGTTGTCCGGTGCGACCGCACGGTCCGAAACCCTCTCTGCACAGTGCATCGAACCCCTCACGTGTGCGTCCGAAATTGTCCCAGACCCGAACCAGGCAGTCGTCAACGTTGGATCTGGATCATCCCCAAACGTCTACAAAACGTCACCGTTTTCTTATTTGGTGTGGCGACCCGACCCGAATGGATCAAGTCTACTGTGCTCCGGTGTCATCCCTGGATCAGTAATGCTGACACCACACAGTACATCGAAGGATTTATAGCAGAGTGGCAATCACACACTTATTACATCGTTGTCTCAAAGAGAACTTATTACAATAAATATGGCTTAAGGCCATCTAATAACGATAACAGCGGAAGACTCGGAAGATAAATGGGTCCATCAACTCCAACGGCATCACTGAGTATAGAACCACGACCTAAAAGCACCTTACTCGTCGTCTGAAAAGTCTGCAACACGAAAAGTTGCAGCCCGAAAACGGGTCAGCACATGGAATATGCTGGCAATGTAACACATAGAGAGTAATGGAATGAAACAGCTATACTATATGCATATATGGCTGGTGGAAAGCTCTATGGTTACAGTTTTGCGTAAAGCCAATTTTTCCCTACTGCAAAGGAATAAATTTATTTAACTATCATGGTGGTTGTGAAACATCGAGAATGGTTGACAGCATTCCGATCCCAATTAAGTGAACAATTAAAACCCAACAATATTAATTTGAGTAACATGATGAGATTCACATGATATTCAAGTACTAGATACTCAAGTTGTCCATAACCGGGGACACGGCTAATCATGATTAGTTTGTACACTCTGCAGAGGTTTGCGCACTTTTCCCCACAAGACTCGATTGCCTCCGTTGGATTTCTCGCACTACATGGTGTTTGAGAAACGGATGACCGAGACATAGTCTTTCAGAAGCGCTAGCACCTTACGATCGGGTAGACCGGTACACCTACATCCCCTACATCTGCTAGTCTACCACTGTAAGAGTTCGCACAACTTAGTCAACTATGCGAGAGCCCATAATGGCTTGTGGCTGCACACGGAAGTTACTAGCATGAATGATCTTATGATCCCTTTGAGCCTGGGTGGCGGTCCAAAAATAAAACAGGCAAGTCCTGATAGAAACCAGGTGCCTCAATCCACCCAGATGTGTGTTTAAGTTGCCACCTTAGATAAACCATTAATTAACAATACTCACATCTGTCATGGATATCACTCACCCAATCCACGTCTACTAGCATAGCATGGCATAATAAGCAAACGTAAAAGTAACTCCCAAAGGTTTCATAGTAATACAGGTAATAGGTACTACCTCATCTACTTCCCATCCCACAATTTAATTAGATCCTAATCATGCAATGTGTGAGGATTGATCTAATGCAATAAAACATGGGTTGTAGAAAAGGTATGATCAAAGTGTTACTTGCCTTGCTGATGATCCGCGAGACCTAGGGTTTCGAAGTAACAAGCGGCGCAATCCGGGTGATCTATCGCAGACAAACAACAAGCACACAATAAGTACTCATCTAATGCACAGGTAAAACTCGAACAAGAGAATGAACCAGGAAGTTCAACTTAAGAACTCCGGTTGTAGAGAAAGAATGAACCGAACAAAGAAACGGAGAACAAACGGCGGAAGAAAAACAACTCTGTTCTAGCAAGTTGAAACTAGGTCAAATTTTACCAGGGCAAAAACTTGTTCAAGTTGATTAGACGGAACGGCGGTTTCGAAACGAAACTCCAGGCGCTTGAATCACCTGATTCCGATAAATGAGCGAGAAGAAAGACTAGAACAAAGATCAGATCTGAGATCGCGATCGCGGAATAAAACCGACGAAAAGAAAAGAGACGAACGATTAAACAAACGGACGTTCGCTAACCGAGAATAACCAGTGATCACGTTCGTTAAGACGAACGGTCCGGCGAACGCTCGCTAAACAACTAAACCGAAGAAAACGAAAAGAAAACCGATCTAGGGTTTCGGAAAAGAAACCGAAACAAAGAACCGGAAAAGAACCGGAAAAGAAAATGGAAAAGAATCGGAACGGTTATTTTAAGAAAAACCGAACCGAGGCAAGGAAAAAGAGAGAGGCGCGGCGCGGGGCTACCTCGATGAGGCGGAACTCCGGCGGCGGCAGGGTGCAAAGGCGGCGGCGGCGCTAGGGCGGCGGCGCGGCTAGAGGCGGCGGCGGCTGCGGCTTGGGGTGGAGAGGGGGGGGGTGCTTGGGTATTTATACTAGGAGGGGGGGGGTTTGCTTGGGGAAGGGGCAAGCAATAGGAGGCGGCGGCGGCCTAGAGTCCTTCTAGGACTGGGCCTGGCGGCGGGGCTGGCTGGCGCGCAGGGCGGCTGGCGGCTTGGCCGGCCGGCTGGGCCTTGGCCCAGGCGGGCGCTGGCTCTTTTTTTTTAAAGTTCCGCGTGCAGAAAAACAAAGAAAAGAAAATCTAAACGAACTCCAAAATTCCTAAAGTAAATTTTCCCCGACTCCTAAAAATGAGTCGAACAAAATGAACTTTTCTCCGGGCCTAAAATGCAATTTTTGAAAACACGCATTTTTCCCTATCCAAATAAAAAGCAAACAAACTCCGGAAATCCAAAATTTGATTTATTTATTAAATCTTCATTTTTCCTAAATTTGGGAAAGTCATATTATTCCCTCTCTCATTTTTTTTATATTAGAAAAATAATTTGAAGATGAAATAAAATAAATCAAATGATCCTCTTTTCAAATTTGAGAAAACTCCCAAATATGAAAATAACGAAATCTCCAACTCTCTCCGAAGGTCCTTGAGTTGCGTGAAATTTCTAGGATCAACCAAAATGCAAGAAAATATGCTATGCATGATGATCTAGTGTATAACATTCCAAATTGCAAATTTGGGATGTTACATTTGGAATCCCTAGCTATTTCATTCGCGACCGTTCGATTTTGATCGGAGGCTCCAAATACCCCTAACCAAAAATCTTCGTTGCTATATATATAGACACCTAACCCTAAATGCCATCCCATCCGTCATTTTTTCCCCTGCCAAGTCGGTCGCCGCCACCCTCTCCCTTGGGATCGCTCCCGATCCAAAAATCCCCTCAGCCAACCACATCTCCTCGATCCAAATCCTCCCCGACCACCGTCCTTGTTTTCCGTCTCCACCAATCCTTTCATCCAGCCCGCCTTGCACCGCACCGGGCCCGAGCCGTCGCCGTGCGCACACAGCTCCGCAGGCGCCCCTGCCCCGAGCTCCTTCCCGCTCGTCCCCGCCACCTGGAGCTCGTCGCCTCGTCCCGCACTTTGCCTCCTCGCCGGACTTCGTCGCTCATCGCCGGACCTCGTTCAGGCCGCCACCGCCCCGCAGATGAGCGCCACTGCCCCGCGCCTCCCTCTTCCTTCCCTGCGTCTCCCGCTTGTCCTCACCCAGTCTCTCTCTCTCTAGGGCGTCGTTCGTCACATCTGGAGCCTCCCCGAGCGCCGCCGGCCACCTCTGACACCGGATCCGGCTTCCCCAGTCCCGGATCTGTCCATTCCTGCCGGTACCGCCTCGCCCCGCCGCCTCAGGCCACCACCGGTCCCTGCCGCCGCCACCATGGCTCGCCTCGGCCTCGGCGGGAGGTCGGGAACGAGATCCCCCTCGCGCGGGCCGCCTCCCCTTCGCCCGATCCAGCCCAGCCGCGGCCTCTTGCTTGGCCCAGCTCCAAGCCTGCCTGCCTCACCACCGAACCGGGCCTTAGCCCATGAGTGAGCAGCCCCCCCTCCTGCCCCTGTGCATTGTTGGGCTTGTCCCAGATTTCAGCCCAGTAGTGTTTTTTTTCCAGCGCCTGCGAATTTAGTATTTGTTCCAGAGAACGCAGTTTTACAGAAAAGTCCTCCTAGTTCATGCATTTAATAACTCACTAACTGTGCATCGGATTAAAATTATTTATATATGAAAGTTGCTTAGAATTTTGTCTAGTTTAATAATATGCAACTTTCATCCATGTTTAAAATGTCTAAAATGTTGTTTGGTTAAATTTGCTCCTATGCCATGCTAAAATGGTTTAATTCATAACTAAATAACCGTAACTCAGAATTTAATAAACTTTATATGTAAATGGGGTAGAATTTTGCCTAGTTTAACATGGTGGCCTCACTTTGCATGTTTAAAAACTCTAAAATATTGTTTAGGGAAGAACAGTACCAAACTTCAAAATATGCATATGAGGAGTTTTCGGAAATTGTTGTTCGTTGTTTCCGGCCTCATTTAAACTTGACTAGATAGCTAGTTTTCATTTGCTTCACCTCTTGCCATGCTAACAACATTTAATCTTGTTGGGTACATAAACGAGAGAGAACTAAATAATTGATGTGTGCTCCGTCAATATGCAACTCGTTGCATATTGAGCTCCACTTAATTTGTAGGATTGCTTGTGCACTTTGCCATGCCATGCATAATTAAACCGGACATGCATCATACTTGGTTGTGCATCTTGCCATGTTTATGTGATAGTTTTTTACTATGTTGTGTGCTTCTTTTCCGGTGTTTGCTTCTTCGGTTTGGTTTCGGTAACGTCGTGCTGGTGAGGAACCGTTCGTCTACGTCCATTTGTCTTCTTCATGGACTCGTTCTTCTTCCTTGCGGGATTTCAGGCAAGATGATCATACCCTCGAAATCACTACTATCTTTGCTTGCTAGATGCTTGCTCTTTTGCTATGCCTATGCTGCGATACCTACTACTTGCTTATCATGCCTCCTATATTGTTGAACCAAGCCTCTAACCCACCTTGTCCTAGCAAACCGTTGATTGGCTATGTTACCGCTTCGCTCAGCCCCTCTTATAGCGTTGTTAGTTGCAGGTGAAGATTGAAGTTTGTTCCTTGTTGGAACATGGAGATGTTGTTCTTTGTTGGACCATGTTTATTTGTTGGGATATCACTATATATCTTATTTAATTAATGCATCTATATACTGGGTAAAGGGTGGAAGGCTCGGCCTTATGCCTGGTGTTTTGTTCCACTCTTGCCGCCCTAGTTTCCGTCATATCGGTGTTATGTTCCCGGATTTTGCGTCCCTTACGCGGTTGGGCTATTATGGGAACCCCTTGACAGTTCGCCTTAAGTAAAGCTCTTCCAGCAATGCCCAACATTAGTTTTACCATTCGCCACCTAGCCTTTTCTTTCCCTTGGGTCGGCCAGCCCGAGGGTCATCTTTATTTTAACCCCCCCGGGCCAGTGCTCCTCTGAGTGTTGGTCCGAACTGAGCTGCCTGCGAGGCCACCTCGGGGAAACTTGAGGGTTGGTTTTACTCATAGCTAGTCTCATCTGAGTGTGCCCTGAGAAAGAGATATGTGCAGCTCCTATCGGGATTTGTCGGCACATTCGGGCGGTGTTGCTGGTTTAGTTTTACCCTATCGAAATGTCTTGTTGTACCGGGATACCGAGTCTGATCGGAATGTCTCGGGTGGAGGTCTATTCCTTCGTTGACCGTGAGAGCTTGTGATGGGCTAAGTTGGGACACCCCTGCAGGGATTTGAACTTTCGAAAGCCGTGCCCGCGGTTATGGGCAGATGGGAATTTGTTAACGTCCGGTTGTAGAAAACCTAAAGTCGACCTTAATTAAAATGAATCAACCGCGTGTGTAACCGTGATGGTCTCTTTCCGGTGGGGGCCGGGAAGTGAACACGGTTGTTGGAGTTATGCTTGACGTAGGTTGTTTTAGGATCACTTCTTGATCATAGTTTCTCGACCGTGCTTTGCCTTCTCTTCTCGCTCTCATTTGCGTATGTTAGCCACCATATATGCTAGTCGCTTGCTGCCGCTCCACCTCATACCTTTTACCTTACCCATAAGCTTAAATAGTCTTGATCGCGAGGGTGCGAGATTGCTGAGTCCCCGTGGCTCACAGATACTTCCAAAACCAGCTTGCAGGTGCCAATGAGTCCGTGCAGATGACGCAACCAAGCTCAGGAGGAGCTCGATGCAGATCTTGTCCTTTGTGGTGTTTCGTTCTAGTTGATCAGTAGTGGAGCCCAGTTGGGGTCGATCGGGGACCTTTTGTTGCATTTGGGGTTCTTCTTTTATTTTGGCTCCGTAGTCGGGCCTTGATTGTATCTGATTGATGTAATGCTTTATTCATGTAATTGGGTGAAGTGGCGATTGTAAGCCAACTATGTATCTCTTTCCCTTATTATATTACATGGGTTGTGTGAAGATTACCTCACTTGCGACATATGCCTTCAATGCGATTATGCCTCTAAGTCGTGCCTCGACACGTGGGAGATATAGTCGCATCGAGGGTGTTACATCTATGGGGTGCCCCCTGGCCACGTATATAAAGGAGTGGAGGAGGGGAGGGGCCGGCCCTCTCTATGGAGCGCCCTAGGGGAGTCCTACTCCCACCGGGAGTAGGATTCCCCCTTTCCTAGTAGAACTAGGATCCCTTCCAAGTAGTAGGAGTAGGAGAGAAGGAAAGGGAAGGGAAAAGGAGAAGGAAGGAAGGGCCCCCCCCTCCCTAGTCCAATTCGGACCAGCCCATGGGGAGGGGTGCGGCCACCCTTTGAGGCCTTTCTCTCCTTTCCCGTATGGCCCATTAAGGCCCAATACGAATTCCCGTAACTCCACGGTACTCCCGAAAATACCCGAATCACTCGGAACCTTTCCGATGTCTGAATATAGTCGTCCAATATATGGATCTTTACGTCTCGACCATTTCGAGAATCCTCATCATGTCCCCGATCTCATCCGGGACTCCGAACTCCTTCGGTACATCAAAACACATAAACTCATAATATAACCGTCATCGAACTTTAAGCGTGCAGACCCTACGGGTTCGAGAACTATGTAGACATGACCGAGACACGTCTCCGGTCAATAACCAATAGCGGAACCTGGATGCCCATATTGGCTCCTACATATTCTACGAAGATCTTTATCGGTCAGACCGCATAACAACATACGTTGTTCCCTTTGTCATCGGTATGTTACTTGCCTGAGATTCGATCGTTGGTATCCAATACCTAGTTCAATCTTGTTACCGGCAAGTCTCTTTACTCGTTCCGTAATACATCATCCTGCAACTAACTCATTAGTTGCAATGCTTGCAAGGCTTAAGTGATGTGCATTACCGAGAGGACCCAAAGATACCTCTCCGACAATCAGAGTGACAAATCCTAATCTCGAAATATGCCAACCCAACAAGTACCTTTGGAGACACCTGTAGAGCACCTTTATAATCACCCAGTTACGTTGTGACGTTTGGTAGCACACAAAGTGTTCCTCCGGTAAACGGGAGTTGCATAATCTCATAGTCATAGGAACATGTATAAGTCATGAAGAAAGCAATAGCAACAAACTAAACGATCAAGTGCTAAGCTAACGGAATGGGTCAAGTCAATCACATCATTCTCCTAATGATGTGATCCCGTTAATCAAATGACAACTCATGTCTATGGTTAGGAAACATAACCATCTTTGATCAACGAGCTAGTCAAGTAGAGGCATACTAGTGACACTCTGTTTGTCTATGTATTCACACATGTATTATGTTTCCGGTTAATAAAATTATAGCATGAATAATAAACATTTGTCGTGATATAAGGAAATAAATAATAACTTTATTATTGCCTCTAGGGCATATTTCCTTCAGTATCGAGCATGGTGCGATTGTTATCAGAAAGCCGAGCATATAAAATTTGAATAATCATTTCTCTTGAGAGCTCATGATTGGGGCATGAATATAACATTGATTTAAGCCTCCCCCAAGCTTGAGCGATGCTTTCTCCTTCGCGAGGCCAGAAATTATATATATAATTGCGATCACGATGAACAAGATGCATAGGATAAAACTTCTGATGAAATTCCAATTTCAATCGTTTGTAGTTCCATGACCCCGTATCATCACATAGCCTATACCATGTCAATGCATCTTACTTCAAAGATAAAGGGAAGACCTTCTTCTTAATGACATCTTCGGGTACACCTGCAAGCTTAAATAATCCACAAACTTCATCCACATATATTAGGTGCTCATCAGGATGCGTTGTTCCGTCTCCTGCAAAAGGATTAGCTAGCGGTTTTTCTATCATACCCGAAGGAATTTCAAAGTAGACATTTTCATTTTCAGTAGGTTCAGTAGGTTGAGGAGCAACTCTTTTCTCTACTGGTCGGGGTGAAGATACCCCGAACAAGCCCCTCAGAGGATTACATAGTAACAAGTGACAGCAAATTTCAGCACACTATATAAATTTTTCCTTACCAAATTCCACCTACCAAAGGCGCTTCACTCCCCGGCAACGGCGCCAGAAAAGATTCTTGATGACCCACAAGTATAGGGTATCTATCGTAGTCCTTTCGATAAGTAAGAGTGTCGAACCCAATGAGGAGTAGAAGGAAATGATGAGCGGGTTTCAGCAAGGTATTCTCTTCAAGCACTGAAATAATAGGCAACAGAAAGTTTTGTGATAGGATAATTTGTAACGAGCAACAAGTAACAAAAGTAAATAAAGTGCAGCAAGGTGGCCCAATCCTTTTTGTAGCAAAGGACAAGCCTGGACAAACTCTTATATGATGTAAAGCGCTCCCGAGGACACATGGGATTATCGTCAAGCTAGTTTTCATCATGTTCATATGATTCGCGTTTGGTACTTTGATAATTTGGTATGTGGGTGGACCGGTGCTTGGGTACTGTCCTTACTTGGACAAGCATCCCACTTATGATTAACCTCTATTGCAAGCATCCGCAACTACAACAAAAGTATTAAGGTAAACCTAACCATAGCATGAAACATATGGATCAAAATCAGCCCCTTACGAAGCAACGCATGAACTAGGGTTTAAGCTTCTGTCACTCTAGCAAACCATCATCTACTTATTACTTACCAATGCCTTCCTCTAGGCCCAAATAATGGTGAAGTGTCATGTAGTCGACGTGCACATAACACCACCAGAGGAGAGACAACATACATCTCATCAAAATATCAAACGAATACCAAATTTACATGACTACTAATAGCAAGACTTCTCCTATGTCCTCAGGAACAAACGTAACTACTCACAAAGCATATTCATGTTCATAATCAGAGGGGTATTAATATGCATATAGGATCTGAACATATGATCTTCCACCAAATAAACCAACTAGCATCAACTACAAGGAGTAATTAACACTACTAGCAACCCACAGGTACCAATCCCGGACTTGGAGACAAGAATTGGATACAAGAGATGAACTAGGGTTTTGAGAGGAGATGGTGCTGGTGAAGATGTTGATGGAGATTGCCCTCTCCCGATGGGAGGAGCGTTGGTGATGACGATGGCGATGATTTCCCCCTCCCGGAGGGAAGTTTCCCCGGCAGAACAGCTCCGCCAGAGCCCTAGATTGGTTCCGCCAAGGTTTCGCCTCGTGGCGGCGGAGTCTCGTCCGGGAAGATGGATTATGTTTTTTTTCTCATCGAAAGACTCCATATAGCAGAAGATGGCCATCGGAGGGCCACCAGGGGGCCCACGAGGTAGGGGCGCGCCCAGGGGGTAGGGCGCGCCCCCACCCTCGTGGGCAGGGTGTGCCCCCCTGGTGAACTTCTTGCGCTCAGTATTTTTATATATTCTGAAAACGTCTTCCGTGAAGTTTCAGGACTTTTGGAGCTGTGCAGAATAGGTCTCTAATATTTGCTCCTTTTCCAGCCCAGAATCCCAACTGCCG